>NC_089508.1:160186429-161486429 GCF_036850995.1 Saccopteryx leptura | reverse complement strand
ACTTCCAAGGAGACCCAGATAGAGGGAGGACCAGAAGTCACCAAGACCATATATACTCTTTTTCCCCTGAGTGCATGCTCCTTGGTTTGTAACCCTGGGAAGGAATGTCCTCAGGGTCATCCCAGTAGGACTGAGATTCACCAAACCTCCTGCTCACTAGGCATCTATCTATGCCCCTAGAATGTGAGCTTGAAGGCAGAGAGGGCCCTTTCTACCTCATTTACTGTTGAATTCACAGTCTCTAGTACTCAATAAATAATTGTTAAAAATGAGAGATGGGCCTGACCAGGTGGTGGTACAGTGGATAGAACATTGACTTGGGATGCTGAGGATCCAGGTTGGAAACCCTAAGGTTGCCGGCTTGAGTGTGGGCTCACCAGCTTGAGAGTGGGGTCGCCGGCTTGAACATGGGATCATAAACACGATCCCAAGGTTGCTGGCTTGAGCAAAGGGTCAGGTCACTGGCTTGGCTGGAGTGCCCCAGTTAAGGCATGCATGAGAAGCAATCAATCAACAACTAAAGTGTTGCAGCTATGAGTTGATGCTTTGCATCTCTCTCTCTTAATGTCTGTTTGTCCCTGTCTCTCTTTCTTCTCTCTCTCTCTTTGTGACCCAGAGGAGGTCTCTCTCTCTCTTTGTGTGTGTGTGTGTGTGTGTGTGTGAGAGAGAGAGAGAGATAGATGGAAGGATAAATGCTAAACTCTGTATTAGCACTGGCGTACAAACATTAAAGGTACCATCCCAGTCCATAAAGAGAGGGACACTCAGAGAAGCAATCACCTACAATCCAGAATAGTGATTATGAGGATGATGGTGGTAGAAGCTGGAGCGTGTGCCTGAATCTACACTCTGAAGACAGGGAAGGCTTTGTTCACTCACTGTTTAACAATTGTTCACGGAGAACCCACCACTATTAGCCTCTGGGTTATACAGGAAATAAGGTAGGCTCCCCGTTGGGTGTGGGAGTAAACAAAAAGTTAGAAACAAACAGGATTAATGCCATTCTAGGGGAAATAAAATAATGGGCAGTGGTGGCAGAAAGCAGAGTCAGCTCACCCTGTCTGGTAGGTTCTTGAAAGCACCATGGTAAAGTGAGTTCAGGCTGAGACCTGCCTGAAAGGTTAGTAGAAGTCAACTGGGGGGAAAGGAGGGGAAAAGAGTGCCAAGCTAAGGGAACATCATGTAAAGTTGAGTTTCAAGGAACTGAATAACAAACAGTGTCTGAAAATCTGACGAGTACCACCAGAGTGGTGGGCGGGTGGGAAGAGGGGAAGTGAGAGATGTGGGTGGGGATGGGGTGAACAAGCTCCAGAGTCAGGTTAAGAAGTTATGCCTTTACCTTGAGGGCATGGGAAACTACTGACAGGTTATTTTCTTTTCTTTTATTTTTTTTTACCACTGACAAGTTTTAAGAAGGGAAGTGATAAGATCAAGTTTGTATTTTACAAAGATTATTCTGGGTGCAGTGTGGAAAATAGATGGTGTAGAGCTAGACTGGCATCTAGAGACCAGTGAGGGAGTAGTTCAGGTGAGAAATGACAGCCTGAATGATAACATCAGTAAGGCTAGAGGTCATGTTTGAGTCAAGACTAAGCATAATGGCCCTGGCCGGTTGGCTCAGCGGTAGAGCGTCGGCCTAGCGTGCGGAGGACCCGGGTTCGATTCCCGGCCAGGGCACACAGGAGAAGCTCCCATTTGCTTCTCCACCCCTCCGCCACGCTTTCCTCTCTGTCTCTCTCTTCCCCTCCCGCAGCCAAGGCTCCATTGGAGCAAAGATGGCCCGGGCGCTGGGGATGGCTCTGTGGCCTCTGCCTCAGGCGCTAGAGTGGCTCTGGTCGCAACATGGCAACGCCCAGGATGGGCAGAGCATCGCCCCCTGGTGGGCAGAGCTTCGCCCCTGGTGGGCGTGCCGGGTGGATCCCGGTCGGGCGCATGCGGGAGTCCGTCTGACTGTCTCTCCCTGTTTCCAGCTTCAGAAAAATGCAAAAAAAAAAAAAAAAAAAGACTAAGCATAATTAGTTTTCCTGGTGACTTGGGACAGAAAGGATATTGGCATTCCAGAGAGAGAAACGCATACGCAAAGGTTTCAAGAACTTGGCTTGTCCTGGGAAGCATATGTGGTTATGTATTTTTAGCTTGTGAGAGGGCATAGGGGTAGTAGTTGGAGATGAGGTTGGAAGGAGCTAACCTTTGCTGCAGAACCTTGGAATCCCAGGGTTAGGCCAGATCTCTTTTGTTTATTTTTATTTTTTTTTACTTTCTTTTAATTTTTTTTTCTTCTTTCTTTGGCCAGATCTCTTTTGTTAGAATTGGGGGAGGCCAGCGGAGGCCATCCTCTACAAATACTTATATTTGGAGGGCTGCCAGAGAGTACTGGTCTATCCAGGCATTTTCTTTTTTTTTCTGTATTTTTCTGAAGTTGGAAACGAGGAGGCAGTCAGACAGACTCCCACATGCGCCTGACGGGGATCCACCCAGCACGCCCACCAGGGGGCGATGCTCTGCCCATCTGAGGCGCCACTCTGTTGCAACCAGAGCCATTCTAGCGCCTGAGGCAGAGGCCATAGAGCCATCCTTAGCGCCTGGGCCAACTCTGCTCCAATGGAGCCTTGGCTGCGGGAGGGGAAGAGAGAGACAGAGAGGAAGGAGAGGGGGAGGGGTTGAGAAGCAGATGGGTGCCTCTCCTGTGTGCCCTGGCCGGGAATCGAACCCGGGACTCCTGCACGCCAGGCCGCCGCTCTACCACTGAGCCAACCGGCCAGGGCTTCCAAGCATTTTCTGAACAAATACAGAACCTCTAAGATAAAGGCAAACAGTATCCAAGGATGTGAAGGAGGATGTGGGAACTGGAGGAAGCGAGTGAACCAAGACAGGGGGTGGGGAGATAGAGAGGGACCTCCTGCTAAGCACAAAGGTGAGCAAGGCTGGATGAGATGGGCACTGTCAGAACATGGAAATTCCTCCTCCACCATTGTCCAATCTCTGCGTTTACTCTTCCCTATTCCTGTCTCCAGACCTCAAAGGCCTCTTACAGATATCTATAACATTTTCCTCCAGAGGAAAGATTTGGAAAAGGATAGAGGATGTGATCAATTAGTGTAATGGTTAAGAAAATGGGCTCTGCTTCTTCCTTGATTTGTAACTTAGGGCAAATCACTTGCTGGAGCCATTTTTCTCACCTGTGAAATGGAGACAGTAATAATAATGCCTACCTCATAAGTGCTGAAAGGTTGAAATGCAGTAATGTGAACAGAAAGTTTACCCAGTGAAGGTTCTCAATAACTCTTTGGTGTTATTAAGATTTTGCTATGTGCCTGGGCCTGATAGCTTGGTTGGTTAAAGTTTTTTCCAAAAGTGCAGAGGTTGCCAGTTCGATCCCAGGTCAGGACATAATACAGGAACAGATAGATATTCTTCCCTCTCTCTCTCACCCTTCCGCTATTTCTAAAATCAATAAGTAAAAATTAAAAATAAAGATTTTGCTATTAGCCAAAGGGATGGTGGGCGCGGGTGGGAGGTGAGGAGAGAGGGGGGAAGGAATATAAGTGAGAAACCCTGAGTGGAAAAAGAGTGAGTTCCAACCTGTGAAGAATTCTCCAATGGCTTCCATGGCCTACGGGACAAAATTTTCTACCAAAACTGCTTCCTGCCCCTGTTCTCATCTACCACTGCTTCCAACCTCACTCTACAGACTAAACACAACACCACCATCTGTGATTCCCAGAACACATCAGGTTCTTTATAGCTTACATGTTCTTCTGCAAAGAAAATGCCCCCTCACCTGACTAAGCAGTGGCATAGTGGATAGAGCATTGAGCTGGGATGCTGAGGACCCAAGTTCAAAACCTGAGGTTGCTGGTTTGAGTGGACTCATCCAGCTTGAGCGTGGGCTTACCAGCTTGAGCATGGGGTAACCAACTTGAGTGAGGGATCATAGACACAACCCCATGGTCGCTGACTTGAACTCAAGGTCGCTGGCTTGACCAAGGGGTCACTGCCTTGGCGCTGGAGCACCCTGACCAAGGCACGTATGAGAAGAAATCAATGAACAACTAAAGTGCTGCAACTATGAGTTGATGCTTCTCATCCCCCTCCCTGTCTGTCTGTCCCTGTATGTCCCTCTCTCTATCTCTCTCGCTAAAAGAAAGAATGAAAGAAAGAGAGAAAGAAAGAAAGAAAGAAAGAAAGAAAGAAAGAAAGAAAGAAAGAAAGAAAGGAAGGAAGAAAGAAAGGAAGAAAGAAAGGAAGAAAGAAAGAAAGAAAAGAAAGAGGCTCTTCAAACCAAATATCAGGACATGGAGCAGATGTTGGGAAGAGACCCAGGGTGAGTACACTGTGAAAGGGAAATGTAGGATGATGTGGGGAAGGAGCAGGGAAAGGATAACATGGCTTGAATAAATGGCATTTGACATAGTACAGCAGGTCCTCAATTAATGTTCCTTTTTTTTTTTTTAGAGACAGAGAGAGGGATAGACAAGGACAGACAGACAGAAACAGAGAGATGAGAAGCATCAATCATTAGTTTTTTGTTGTGTGTTGCAACACCTTAATTGTTCATTGATTGCTTTCTCATATGTGCCTTGACCGCGGGCCTTCAGCAGACCAAGTAACCCCTTGCTCGAGCCAGTGACCTTGGGCTCAAGCTGGTGAGCTTTTGCTCAAACCAGATGAGCCCACGCTCAAGCTGGTGACCTTGGGGTCTCGAACCTGGGTCTTCCACATCCCAGTCCAACACTCTATCCACTGCGCCACCGCCTGGTCAGGCAATTAATGTTACTTTGTTCAGTGTCGTTTTGTCATAACATTGATGAGATGCTGTATGAACTTAACTCTTGTTTATATCAATTAGCCTACAGTGAAATTGGTTTCATTATTCATCATTTTGCTAAAAGTTGCAGAACCTATTGATGATGGTAGGTGAGAGCTTATTCTACTCAGGTGAGATGGAAAGGGAGGCAGGTCAGTGGACATGTTTGTTTGGTAGTGAGGCTAAGACTAAAGGAGAGGTGGAAAAGGGGAAAGGTTTAGGGGAGTCCCAGAATTTACCTCCCCTGTTTTCTCTCGCATTCCTCCCTTTAGGATCCAAATTTCCTGGACGGGAACTGCAAGCCTGGGAGTGTTGCCCAGAAACTTATTTGTTTTGGTTAGGAGCTAAGGCCCCATGATACAAATAATGACTTTTATTTTTTTTTTTGTATTTTTCTGAAGTTGGAAATGGGGAGGCAGTCAGACAGACTCCCGCATGAGCCCGACCGGGATCCACCCGGCACGCCCACCAGGGGGCGATGCTCTGCCCATCTGGGGTGTTGCTCTGTTGAAACCAGAGCCATTCTAGTGCCTGAGGCAGAGGCCATGGAGCCATCCTCAGTGCCCAGGCCAACTTTGCTCCAATGGAGCCTCGGCTGTGGGAGGGGAAGAGAGAGACAGAGAGAAAGGAGAGGGGGAGGGGTGGAGAAGCAGATGAGCGCTTCTCCCGTGTGCCCTGGCCGGGAATCGAATCCGGGACTCCTGCACGCCAGGTCGATGCTCTACCACTGAGCCAACCAGCCAGGGCCGACTATTTTTTTTTTTACAGAGATAGAGAGAGAATCAGAGGGAGGGATAGACAGGGACAGACAGACAAGAACGGAGAGATGAGAAGCATCAATCATTAGTTTTTTGTTGCGCATTATGACACCTTAGTTGTTCATTGATTGCTTTCTTATATGTGCCTTGACCGCGGGCCTTCAGCAGACCAAGTAACCCCTTGCTTGAGCCAGTGACCTTGGGTTCAAGCTGGTGAGCTTTTTGCTCAAACCAGATGAGCCCGCACTCAAACTGGCGACCTTGGGGTCTCGAACCTGGGTCCTTGGCATCCCAGTCCAATGCTCTATCCACTGCGCCACCAATTGGTTAGGCGGAAAGTGATTTTAAAGACTTGTGCTGGAGCCCTGGCCGGTTGGCTCAGCGGTAGAGCGTCGGCCTAGCGTGCGGAGGACCTGGGTTCGATTCCCGGCCAGGGCACAAAGGAGAAGCGCCCATTTGCTTCTCCACCCCTCCGCCGCGCTTTCCTCTCTGTCTCTCTCTTCCCCTCCCGCAGCCAAGGCTCCATTGGAGCAAAGATGGCCCGGGCGCTGGGGATGGCTCTGTGGCCTCTGCCCCAGGCGCTAGAGTGGCTCTGGTCGCAACATGGCGACGTCCAGGATGGGCAGAGCATCGCCCCCTGGTGGGCAGAGCGTCGCCCCATGGTGGGCGTGCCGGGTGGATCCCGGTCGGGGGCATGCGGGAGTCTGTCTGACTGTCTCTCCCTGTTTCCAGCTTCAGAAAAAAAAAAAGAAAAAAAAAAAAAAAAAAAAGACTTGTGCTGGAGGGCTGTGGAAGCCTAGAGGTGCATGTAGCTAACCTGGCTCTGCTGGGTCACAGGGCTGCTGTGAGGACTGTAGGAGTTCATACATGGAAGCACTTAGTGCAGGGCCTGGCAGAGACAGCTCTCACCACTATTACCGTAATGAGGCCAGGCCTGTTTCTTGGAAGAAGTTTGTTTACCTTCAATGCATTGTGCTCTCTTGGAAGGAAAGGACTATTATCTATCTTGTTTTCTTTCTTTTTTTTTTTTCCTTATTAAGTGAGAGGCAAAGAGACAGACTCCTGCAAGCCCCCTACCCTGAGATGCTCTGCCCATCTGGGGCCAATGCTCTGTTGCTTGGCAACTGAGCTATTTTAGCACCTGAGGCAAGGCCATGGAGCCATCCTCAGCACCCAGGCCCAACTTGCTCGAGCATTTGAGCTATGGATGCAGAAGGAGAAGAGAGAGAGAGAAGAAGGGAGGAGGTGGATGGAGGGGAGAAGCAGATGGTCAATTCTCCTTTGTGCCCTGACTGGGAATTGAACCTGGCACTTCCACATGCTGGGCCAATGCTCTACCACTGAGCCAACTGGCCAGGGCTTGTTTTCTATTATATAGACCAGGGGTCCCCAAACTACGGCCCGCGGGCCACATGCGGCCCCCTGAGGCCATTTATCCGGCCCCCGCCACACTTCCAGAAGGGGCACCTCTTTCATTGGTGGTCAGTGAGAGGAGCATACTTCCCATTGAAATATTGGTCAGTTGGTTGATTTAAATTTACTTGTTCTTTATTTTAAATATTGTATTTGTTCCCGTTTTGTTTTTTTTACTTTAAAATAAGATCTGTGCAGTGTGCATAGGGATTTGTTCATAGTTTTTTTTATAGTCTGGCCCTCCAATGGTCTGAGGGACAGTGAACTGGCCCCCTGTGTAAAAAGTTTGGGGACCCCTGATATAGACAATACCAATACCATAGAATACTGCCTGGCATACAATCAATAAATATTTGTTGGATAGATTAATAAATTTCCATTTCCCCAAAATAGAAACCAAGGCTAAGAGTTTAAAGTATTAAAACCATCCAGCTAAGGGCCCTGGCTGGTTGGCTCAGTGGTAGAGTGTCGGCCTGGTGTGCAGGAGTCCCAGGTTTGATTCCCGGCCAGGGCACACAGGAAAGGTGCCCATCTGCTTCTCCACCCGTCCCCCTCTCCTTCCTCTCTGTCTCTCTCTTCCCCTCCCGCAGCCAAGGCTCCATTGGAGCAAAGTTGGCCTGGGCACTGAGGATGGCTCCATGGCCTCTGCCTTAGGCGCTAGAATGGCTCTGGTTGCAACAGAGCAACACCTCAGATGGGCAGAGCATCGCCCCCTGGTGGGCATGCCGGGTAGATCCCGGTCGGGCACATGCGGGAGTCTGTCTGACTGCCTCCCCATTTCCAACTTCAGAAAAATACAAAAAAAACCAAACCCCCAAAACAAAAAACAAAAACATCCAGCTAAGTTAGTGGCATGGCAGGGACTTAAATCCAAGCCTCCAGAACAGAAACACTTATGTCCGGTCCCAATGCCCCTAGAGCCCATGTTTTCTCTGATACAGGGACTTAAATCCAAGCCTCCAGAACAGAAAGACTTAGGTCCGGTCCCAATGCCCCTAGAGCCCATGTTTTCTCTGATACAGGTGGCTGGGGTGGTGGGATATGGCGGGAAGAGATCCAAAGAGGCCTTTTTTCTTTTCTTTTCTTTTCTTTTTTTTGAGAGAAAGACAGGAAGGGAGAGAGATGAGAAGCATTAACTTGTAGTCATGTCACTTTCATTGTTCGTTGATTGCTTCTCATACGTGCCCTGATTGGGGGCGGCTCAAGTCGAGCCAGTGACCTTGGACTTAAGCCAATGACCTTGAACTTCAAACCAGCAACCTTTGGGCTCAAGCAAGCGACCATGGGTTCATGTCTATGATCCCATACTCAAGCCCGTGATCCTGCACTCAAGTTGGCAAGTCTGCGCTCAAACTGGATGGACCCACGCTTAAGCCAGTGACCTTGGAGTTTTGAACCTGAGATGTTGTTGATGTTCTATCCACTGCACCACCACCAGTCAGGCCAGACAGGCCTTTGATAACACCTTAAGTGGACTTTAAAGGAGCCCTGTGCTTGTGACTCTTCTTACTATTCCAGCCTCTCCTAACCAGCTACGAAGGTGAGGGCCTGGTACCCAACCAAATGACCTCTGAATCTTTCTCACACCACTACTATAGGCTTCTCCCTAACAGCGAGCCACACCATGTGCAAAATCATTTCATTCCTTTCACCACTAAATTTTTTTTTTTTTATTTATTTTATATAATTTTATTTTTTTTAATGGGGTGACATCAATAAATCAGGATACATATATTCAAAGATAACAAGTCCAGGTTATCTTGTCGTTCAATTATGTTGCATACCCACCACCCAAAGTCAGATTGTCCTCTGTCACCTTCTATCTTGTTTTCTTTGTGCCCCTCCCCACCCCCTATCCCTCTCCCATTCCCCCCTCCCCCCCCCCCCCTAACCACCACACTCTTGTAAATGTCTCTTAGTTTCACTATTATGTCCCACCTACGTATGGAATAATACAGTTCCTGTTTTTTTCTGATTTACTTATTTCGCTTCGTATCATGTTATCAAGATCCCACCATTTTGCTGTAAATGTTCCGATGTCATTATTTCTTATGGCTGAGTAGTATTCCATAGTGTATATGTGCCACATCTTCTTTATCCAGTCATCTATTGATGGGCTTTTTGGTTGTTTCCATGTCCTGGCCACTGTGAACAATGCTGCAATAAACATGGGGCTGCATGTGTCTTTATGTATCAATGTTTCTGAGTTTTTGGGATATATACCCAGTAGAGGGATTGCTGGGTCATAAGGTAGTTCTATTTTCAGTTTTTTGAGGAACCACCATACTTTCTTCCATAATGGTTGTACTACTTTACATTCCCACCAACAGTGTATGAGGGTTCCTTTTTCTCCACAGCCTCTCCAACATTTGCTGTTACCTGACTTGCTAATAACAGCTAATCGAACAGGTGTGAGGTGGTATCTCATTGCCGTTTTGATTTGCATTTCTCTAATAGCTAAAGAAGATGAGCATCTTTTCATATATCTGTTGGCCATTTGTATTTCTTCCTGGGAGAAGTGTCTATTCATATCCTCTTCCCATTTTTTTATTGGATTGTTTGTTTGTTTGTTGTTGAGTTTTATGAGTTCTTTGTATATTTTGGATATTAGGCCCTTATCTGAGCTGTCGTTTGAAAAAATCATTTCCCATTTAGTTGGCTTTCTGTTTATTTTGTTATCAGTTTCTCTTGCTGAGCAAAAACTTCTTAGTCTGATGTAGTCCCATTCATTAATTTTTGCCTTCACTTCTCTTGCCATTGGAGTCAAATTCATAAAATGCTCTTTAAAACCCAGGTCCCTGAGTTGAGTACCTATGTCTTCTTCTATGTACTTAATTGTTTCAGGTCTTATGTTTAGATCTTTGATCCATTTTGAGTTAATTTTTGTACAGGGGGAGAGACTGTAGTCCAGTTTCATTCTTTTGCATATGGCTTTCCAGTTTTCCCAGCACCATTTATTGAAGAGGCTTTCTTTTCTCCATTGTGTGTTGTTGGCCCCTTTATCAAAAATTATTTGACTATATATATGTGGTTTTATTTCTGGACTTTCTATTCTGTTCCATTGGTCTGAGTGTCTATTTTTCTGCCAATACCATGCTGTTTTGATTGTCGTGGCCCTATAATAGAGTTTGAAGTCAGGTATTGAAATGCCCCCAGCTTCATTCTTTTTCTTTAGGATTGCTTTGGCTATTTGGGGTTTTTTATAGTTCCATATAAATCTGATGATTTTTTGCTCTATTTCTTTAAAAAATGTCATTGGAAGTTTGATGGGAATTGCATTAAATTTGTATATTGCTTTGGGTAATATAGCCATCTTGATTATATTTATTCTTCCTAGCCAAGAACAAGGTATATTCTTCCATCTCATTATATCTTTTTCTATTTCCCTTAACAATGGTTTATAGTTTTCATTATATAAGTCCTTTACATTCTTTGTTATGTTTATTCCTAAGTATTTTATTTTTTTTGTTGCAATCGTGAAGGGGATTGTTCTTTTGAGTTCCTTCTCAGTTGTTTCATTGTTGGCATATAGAAAGGCTATTGACTTCTGTATGTTAATTTTGTATCCTGCGACCTTACTGTATTGGCTTATTGTTTCTAGTAGTCTTTTTGTGGATTCTTTGGGGTTTTCGATGTATAGTATCATATCATCTGCAAAAAGTGATACCTTTACTTCTTCTTTTCCGATATGGATGCCTTTTATTTCTTTGTCTTGTCTGATTGCTCTGGCTAGAACCTCTAGTACCACATTAAATAAGAGTGGAGAGAGTGGACAACCCTGTCTTGTTCCTGATTTAAGGGGGGAAGCCTTCAGTTTAGTGCCATTTAATATGATGTTAGCTGATGGTTTATCATATATGGCCTTTATCATGTTGAGATATTTTCCTTCTATACCCATTTTGTTGAGAGTCTTAAACATAAAATTGTGTTGTATTTCATCGAAAGCCTTTTCTGCGTCTATTGATAAGATCATGTGGTTTTTGTTCTTTGTTTTGTTGATATGGTGTATTACATTAACCGTTTTACGTATGTTGAACCATCCTTGAGATTCTGGGATGAATCCCACTTGATCATGATGTATTATTTTTTTAATATGTTGTTGTATTCGATTTGCTAGTATTTTGTTTAGAATTTTAGCATCTGTATTCATTAGAGATACTGGTCTGTAGTTTTCTTTTTTTGTGCCATCCTTGCCTGGTTTTGGTATGAGGGTTATGTTGGCTTCGTAAAATGTGTTTGGAAGTATTGCTTCTTCTTCAATTTTTTGGAAGACTTTGAGTAGAATAGGAACCAAGTCTTCTTTGAATGTTTGATAAAATTCGCTGGTATAGCCGTCAGGGCCTGGACTTTTATTTTTGGGGAGGTTTTTAATGGTTTTTTCTATTTCTTCTCTACTGATAGGTCTGTTTAGGCTTTCTGCTTCTTCTTGACTCAGTCTAGGAAGGTTGTATTTTTCTAGGAATTTATCCATTTCTTCTAGGTTGTTGAATTTAGTGGCATAAAGTTTTTCATAGTATTCTACAATAATTCTTTGTATATCTACAGTGTCCGTGGTGATTTCTCCTCTTTCATTTTGGATTTTGTTTATATGAGTTCTTTCTCTTTTTTCCTTGGTAAGTCTTGCCAAGGGTTTGTCAATTTTGTTGATCTTTTCAAAGAACCAGCTCCTTGTTCTATTAATTTTTTCTATAGTTTTTCTGTTCTCTAATTCATTTATTTCTGCTCTGATTTTTATTATCTCCTTTCTTTGGCTGGTTTTGGGTTGTCTTTGTTCTTCTTTTTCTAGTTCCTTAAGGTGGGAAGTTAAGTGGTTCACTTGGGCTCTCTCTTGTTTGTTCATATATGCCTGAAGTGATATGAACTTCCCTCTTATCACTGCTTTTGCTGCATCCCATAGATTCTGATATGTCGTATTGTCATTTTCATTAGTCTGTATATATCTTTTGATCTCTGCACTTATTTCTTCTTTGACCCATTCATTTTTTAAAAGTATGTTGTTTAGTTTCCACATTTTTGTGGGATTTTTTTCCTCTTTTTTGCAGTTGAATTCTAGTTTCAAGGCTTTATGATCAGAAAATATGCTTGGTACAACTTCAATTTTTCTGAATTTGCTGATGTTGTTTTTGTGGCCCAACATATGGTCAATTCTTGAGAATGATCCATGTACACTGGAGAAAAATGTATACTCAGTCACTTTGGGATGAAATGTCCTGTAGATGTCTATCATATCCAGGTGCTCTAGTGTTTTGTTTAAGGCCATTATGTCTTTGTTGATTCTCTGTTTGGATGACCGATCTAGAGCCGTCAGCGGTGTATTGAGGTCTCCAAGTATGATTGTGTTTTTGTCAGTTTTTGTTTTAAGATCAATAAGTAGCTGTCTTATATATTTTGGTGCTCCTTGGTTTGGTGCATATATATTAAGAATTGTTATGTCTTCTTGATTCAGTGTCCCCTTAGCCATTATGAAATGGCCATTTTTGTCTCTGAGTACTTTTCCTGTCTTGTAGTCAGCATTATCCGATATGAGTATTGCTACACCTGCTTTTTTTTGGATGTTATTTGCTTGGAGTATTGTTTTCCAGCCTTTCACTTTGAATTTGTTTTTATCCTTGTTACTTAGATGAGTTTCCTGTAGGCAGCATACAGTTGGATTTTCTTTTTTAATCCATTCTGCTACTCTGTGCCTTTTTATTGGTGAGTTTAATCCGTTTACATTTAGTGTAATTATTGATACTTGTGGGTTCCCTATTGCCATTTTATATCTTGCTTTCTGTTAGTTTTGTGTCTTGTTTGATCCTTCTCTTTTGTTTTTCTATCTTTTGTTTTTATTTGGTTGTATTCCATACATCTTTCCACTGTTGCTATCTTTTTTATCTCATGTGCTTCTGTGGTGGTTTTTTCAATGGTGGTTACCTTTGAATAATGAAAAGGGTCCCTACCCTGTTCATTGTAGCAAACTATTTTGTGAGTACTTTTGCACTCCATCGTCCTTTGCTACTGTTAATCTCCATCTTCTCCCCCCCTTTCTTTTTGTTGTTGTCACAGTTTAAATTTGGTTTTATTGTGTTCTTCTTGGAGCTTTTACTTGTGGCTCTGTTTTTTTTTGTTCTTTGTATCTGATTGGAGAACCCCCTTTAGTAATTCCTGGAGTGGGGGTTTTCTGATGATAAATTCCCTCATCTTTTCTGTATCTGTGAATGTTTTTATTTCTCCTTCATATTTGAAGGATAGCTTTGATGGGTATAGTATTCGTGGCTGAAAGTTCCTCTCTTTCAGGACTTTAAATATTGGGGTCCATTCTCTTCTAGCTTGTAGAGTTTCTGCTGAGAAATCTGATGATAATCTAATGGGCCTTCCTTTATATGTTGTATTCTTCTTTTTCCTGGCTGCCTTGAGAATTTTTTCTTTGCTGTTGGTTTGTGTCAATTTCATTATGATATGCCTTGGAGTAGGTTTGTTGGGGTTAAGAAAACTTGGAGTTCTGTTTGCTTCTTGAACTTGAGGCTTTAGTTCTTTCCACAGGCTTGGGAAGTTCTCATCTATTATTTGTTTGAGTATGTTCTCCATTCCATTTTCTCTCTCTTCTCCCTCTGATATACCTATTATTCTTATGTTATTCTTTTTGATGGAGTCAGATAATTCTTGTAGGGCTATCTCATTTTTTTTAATTTTTGAGTCTCTTTCTTCTTCTCTCTGTTGTGCCTCAAGTTGCTTGTCTTCTATTTCACTAATCCTCTCTTCTATCTGACCTGTTCTATTAGCTAAGCTTGTTACTTCGTTTTTCAGCTCGTGAATTGAGTTTTTCATCTCTGTTTGATTTGTTTTTATAGTTTCAATTTCCTTGGACATATATTCTTTGTGTTCATTGAGTTGTTTTCTGAGCTCCCTAAATTGCCTTTCTGTGTTTTCTTGTATATCTCGGAGGATTTTTAGGATTTCTATCTTGAATTCTCTGTCATTTAGCTCCAAGGTTTCCAATATATTAAATTTTTTCTCCATAGATTTTTCCTCATCTAGCTGTGTTACCTCTCTTTCTTTCGTATCCATGATATTCGATTTTCTCTTCCTTAATGGCATCTGAGGGTGGTTTTGTTGATAGTATTAATGAGATTTAATAAAGAATAAAAAGTTTAAAAAAATAATTTAAAAAAATCGAAAAAAGTTGTTTTTTTTTAAAAAAATTAATAATGAAATAAAGAAAAATAAAATAAAATAAAAATTAAAAAAAAAAAAAAAAAAGGAAATTATTCCCCCCCTCCTTTTTTCCTCTCCTCTCCTCTCCCCTCTTTCTTGATAAAATCTTGTGGTGGACTTTGAATTATAACAAACAATGCCTGTGATGGAGGGCCTGAATTGGGGAAAAGTAATAAAGGGGCAAACAAAAAAAAAAAAAAAGAAAAAAGAAGAAGAAGAAGAAAAAAAGAGCGTATGGACCCACAAAAAGCAAATAAGGAAAAAATTTGGGTCAAGAATAAAATGATTTGCTTTTAGGTGTTGGTTGTCTAAGAGTTATGATGAGAGGATTAAGAGGAAAACGGAAAAATGGGGGGACAAATTAAAAAATTACTATTGTATTTAGTGGAACAAGAACTAGATAATATGGAGAGCCAGGGATGGGAGCACTGCTAGTAAGTTAAAAAGGTGAAGTAAAAACCCCCCAGAATGCCACAAACATAAGTTTGAGTCCCAGATAAGATAATTTGTTTGTTATTGAGGTTTGAGTGAGAGGAGATGTAAAGGAGAAAGGAAGAAACTAATATAGAGGGAGAAAAGAAAGAGAGAGAGAGAGAAAAAAAGAGGGAACCACTAAAAGAAGAAAAAAGAAAGGAGAGAGAGAGAGAGTTAAGGGTTTTGGAGTGCAACCCTCATAGAGAGAAAGGAAGAGAAGAGAAAAGATAATGGGAGATGTAACACTTATGGGTAGTGTAGTTCAAGGAGAGGAGAGAGTAAGACCGGTAGAGAGTTAATCGGCCAAATTGGAGGAGGAAAAAAAAAGTATCAAGAATGAAGATAAGAGAAACAAACGAACAAATATAATAAAATGGGATAGGTTATAAAGTCTGCAGATTATTCTTGATTTTGAGAGGTTATCTTCTTGCTTTTTCTTTTCTCTCCCTCTTCCTGGTCGGTGACTCTGTACCCCGGGTTTTGCCCCTTTGCCACGCTCAGGTGGAGGTTTGCAGTTGATAAGTCTCTATGGCAATGTCATGTATTGTGCTTTAGTCTCATTGGCAGTCTAGGCTATTAGCATTTATAGGCTCCGACAGTGAGAGAGTCCGTGTTCCTAGAGCCTTTCTCCTAGTCTTTCCTTCCTCAATTAGTAGCCTGATAATCCAGCTATGGGTTGCTGCTGCCTCTGCCTGGATAGTAAGAGGCTCAAAGAGCTGGCAACTCCCCACTCTATTTCCACTCAGCACAGGGCTCTGGGTAAGGCTCAGTCAGTCAGAGCTGCTAGCATAATCAGGCAGGCTTTCCGGCCATTCAAAGACCTCTGGCTCTGCCACTCTGTCCGGTAACACAAGCGGGTGCCCACTTCCGGGGTGCTTGGAGGAAACTCTCACTCACTGGCTGCGTGCGCAGACCAGGATATCCGGCCAGCAGTCTCACGCTCTGAGTGAAACCCCCAACCGCAGGGAAAAGTTGCAGCGTTGGAATTGAGTCTCGCTCCGTCCCCGTGCGCGGCTTTTGCAAGGCGCTGGGGCGGCCCGAGATTCCGCTTTGGCCCACACAAAGGCCCCTGACTCTGCCCCTCTGTGCGATAACACGGGCGCGCACTGCCGAGGCACTCGGAGGAATCGCTCACTCCTTATCTGCGCGCGCAAACCAGGATATGAGGCCGGCCGCTTTCCCTCTGAGTGAAACACCCTCCGGCAAGGAAAATCTCCACCATTGGAATTAGTTCTCACTCCCTCCCGTGCGTGGCTTTCCCAGGGCGCTGGGGCTGCCCAGAGACTCTGCCCTCGGCCCACAGAAAGGCCTCTGACCCTGCCTCTCCGTGAGGCAACACGGGCACTGACTCCCGGGGCCTAGGAAGAAATCTCTCGCCCACTAACTGCGCACCAACCAGGAGACCGGGTAAAATGGCCGCGCCGCTTGTCTTTCTTTGTTTCGGTTTGGCGCGAGTGTTAGCTTGTATTGCCCAGGTTGCCACAGGATCAGATTTTCCTCGGCTTGGATCTCCGTGCCACAGCCTGGTTCGGCCGTTTGTTTCGCGGCCTGGATGTATTCACCCCCTTTGCCCGCCTCAGTTTCTATATTCACAGTTACCAGAGAAAGCCGCCCTGTTTAGGTTAGTGAGGAAGGCGGAGCATTTCTTACTCCCTATTTCCTTCGGGGTTTGGTTATATATTTAGCCAATTTTTCACTCAATCATACCTTTGGGTGTATTGCGAAGCATCTGGAAGCTCCAAGTATAGGTTTTTCTGTTTCTGGTTGAAGATCTTGTTGAATTTTGGGGGAGATTTATCAGTATCGCTTCCTACCCCGCCATTACTCTGACGTCATCTCCTCACCACTAAATTTTTTTTATTAAAAATTTTTATTTATTTATTGACTTAGATAGAGATAGAGAATGAAAGTCTTATTATACTTATACACTGCTCACAAAAATTAAGGGATATTTTATCTCTTCATATTCATTTTGAAATATCCCCTAATTTTAGTGAGCAGTATATTTATGCATTCATTGGTTGATTCTTTTATGTACTTTGTATGACCAGGTATGAAACTTGCAACCTTGGCATATTGGAACGATATGAAGCTCTAACCAACTGAACTACATGGCCAGGGTTCACCACTAAATTCTTGACTGCTGAGAAAGCTTTCTTTCCCTTAGTTTCTTCCTTCCCTTCTACTGTCCCTCCCTTCCTCTTTCCACTTTGCCTAATGCTCTCCCTGTCTTCCTGCCTCTTCCCCTCTCATTCATTCCTCTCTTTCTAGATAGCTGATCTTGCTTCCTACTCTTCTCCTTCTTTCTTTCCTTTCATCTCTCCCTTCATAAGGCAACAGCCTCGCTCTTTCCTCGAAGGGCAGTAGTGTAGTAAAATACATCGCTGTCTGTCAACAGAGTGCATTTTCATTGTATTCATCCCCATGTACAGAGTTATCAGAGTCCCTCTCCTTGTACTGTTATGTAAGTGTGGTAATCAGTGAAAATATGATATCCGAGGAGTCTGAGGATAAATCACCATAAAAACTATCAATTTCGCACTAGGGCTTGGGTTTGGTTAACTCACTCACTGCCTTGTCTGCCTCCTATTTTTCCCCCTCTGGGGAGAAAACTTGACAGGTGGTGACAGCTTATGAAAGATGCTTTCTGCCTCCTTGGGTCATCGGAGGTCAGCTGGAGGATCAAATGGTTGTAACGTGACTGAGAGGAAAAATAAAATAAAGTGCCTGAGGAATTATAAAGTGTTACATAATTCAAGAGTATTGCTATTTCTTTATAGAATTTTCTTTATTTCTTCATTTTAGAGAGGAGAGAGAGTGAAAGAGAAGGGGGGAGGAGCAGGAAGCATCAACTCCTGTATGTGCTTTGACCGGGCAAGCCCAGGGTTTTGAACCAGTGACCTAAGCAGTCCAGGTGGATGCTTTATCCACTGTGCCACCACAGGTCAGACAAGTATTATTATTTCTATTATCACGTGGGCCATCTCTGTGCCTCTTCAGTGTGACAGATGTCTGCTCTGTCTGCAAGCCTGGGCTAACCCCATATTTGGGTGTCTGTACCTCCTTCTGCCATCCTGTAACTATAAACGATGCTCCTTCTTTTTCCTCTTTCTTTTTCTCTTTTTGTTTCTTTTCTTTTTGTTTCTTTTCTTTCCTTTATTGACTTGAGAGAGAGGGATAGACAGGAAGGACGAGAGAGGGAGAGGGAGAGAGAGGAGAGAGAATGAGAAGCTCCAACTCATAGTTGCTTCACTCCTGTTGTTCATTGATTATTTCTCATACAGGCCTTGATCAGGGGGCTAAAGCAGAGCCACTGACCCCTTGTTCAAGCCAGTGACCTTTGAGCTCAAGCCAGAAACCTTGGGCTTCAAGCCAGCAACCTTTGGGCTCAAGCTAGCAACATTGGGATCATGTCAATGATCCCACGCTCAAGCCAGCAACCCCGCACTCAAGCTGGTGACCTCAGGGTTTCAAACTGAAGATCTTAGCATTCTGGGTCGATGCTGTATCCCCTGTGCCATCACTGGTCAGCACTTTTTCCTCTTTCTAGGTAGCTCCTGGGCACCCAGAATCACACTGATGTTTGTTCTAAGAGTTTAATAGGAAGGTAAGATTTTGTGAAGGACAAGAATTCTCTGGGTAGCTCTCCACATTCCCAGACTCCTCAGGAGTGGAGTTGGACAGGTCCACCAGAGCCATGGGGAATAGGAGGGAGGCTACGGTCAAAGTTCTTAGCACCAGCCAGACTTCAGGGCAAATATACTGAAAACATCAGGATTGCATGCACTGCCCTGGATTACTCAGAGGCACTGCAACACTGCCCCCATTCCCAAAACAGGCAGATGAACCTGGTGGTTAAGAGTCGAATATCTGGGTCCTGGGTTTGAGCCCAAGTCTACTACTTTTCAAATTATTTCCCCTCATTTTTCTCATTCGCAAAATGGCAGTGATAATACTATCTGCCTCATAATGTTGTTAGAGTAATAAATTAGACAAAGCTTGTGAAGGACTTAGCATTTAGTAAAATAATTTTGTTGTTGTTTTAAGTGTTGCTCAGAAAGCTTTCCAGCCCTGGTGTGGTTGGAGCACTGACCTAGTATGCCAAGCTTGCAGGTTTGATCCCCAGTCTGAGCACATTTAAGAATCAACAGCCTGACCAGGCAGTGGCGCAGTGGATAGAGTGTTGAACTGGGATGTGAAAGACCCCGGTTCGAGACCCCAAGGTCACCAGCTTGAGCGCAGGCTCATCTGGTTTGAGCAAGGCTCACCAGCTTGAGCCCAAGGTCGCTGGCTTGAGCAAGGGGTCACTCGGTCGGCTGTAGCCCCTGGTCAAGGCACATATGAGAAAGCAATTAATGAACAATTAAGGTGCCACAATGAAGAATTGATGCTTCTCATCTCTCTCCCTTTCTGTCTGTCCCTATCTGTCCCTCTCTCTGTCTCTGTCACACACACATAAAGAAAAAAAAAAAAAGAATCAACAAATGAAGGCAGAAATAAGTGGAACAACAAATCATGCTTCTCTCTCTCTCCCTCTCCCTTCCTCTCTCTCTAACATCAATCAATAAAAAAATAAAAATTAAAATGAGAAGAAGAAATCTTTCTACATCATGGGCCCTAGCCCTCAAAGGCTTGGCCATGGGAATACAGACCTTGCCTAGCCACCTTCCCCAGAAAAGAGCCCCTAGGTCAGGGTTGTTCCTGTTTCCCTTGGACTAGGCTGTTTCAACCCAGCAGTCTCTGGGGACTGGAGTTAAGAGACTGGAGGAGGCAATGGAAAGGCAAGAAGCATTTTGGGGGAGGTGGGTGTCTCTTACGTAGAAATGTTAAGAATCAGAGCTGGAAGTAGGGGAGGTGGTGGGGGTGGGGAGAGGAGGGAAGAAGATAGAATGTCTCTAAACTGCTATAATTTGGATGAGGCTGCAGCTCTAGGGCTCTGGTACTTCCTGTTACCCCCAGTTTTGGGGATGAGTCATTAGAGGGGGGAGTGATGGAGGTGTCATGCTCTGCCCACAGAGCATTGGGCTGTTTCCCAAAAGAGGGCTGGTGGGAGGGAGAAGGAGATGCAGAGGCTTTGCAGCTGAGAAGAGCTAGCAACAAGGGAGACAGGAGGTGCTCCTAAGGCTCCGCTCACCTTGCAAGGCCAGGAGGCAGGCCCTATCCTCTAACCCTTGTGCCACCTTCACTGCCCATCCTGGCCAAGAGTAATCAATCCACAGTTGCTTTTGACCTCTTCCTCTGTCTATGCTGGTTTGGCTTTATTCAGTTTTCTCCATGAGGGAGCGCTTCACATTCTTTTGGTCACCAACAGTGAGGAAGGTGACAAGGGTCCACCGGACCCTTTCTTTTTTTTTTTTTTTTTTTTTTTTTTTATTTTTCTGAAGTTGGAAATGGGGAGGCAGTCAGACAGATTCCCGCATGCGCCTGACTGGGATCCACCTGGCATGCCCACCAGGGAGCGATGCTCTGCCCATCTGGGGCGTTGCTCTGTTGCAACCAGAGCCATTCTAGTGCCTGAGGCAGAGGCCACAGAGCCATCCTCAGCGCCCAGGCCAACTTTGCTCCAACGGAGCCTTGGCTGCGGGAGGGGAAGAGAGAGACAGAGAGGAAGGAGAAGGGGAGGGGTGAAGAAGCAGATGGGTGCTTCTCCTGTGTGCCCTGGCCGGGAATCGAACCCGGGACTCCTGCATGCCAAGCTGATGCTCTACCACTGAGCCAACTGGCCAGGGCCTCCACTGGGCCCTTTCTATTTGGCCAACTCTTAAAGTCTCCTTCCCTTTAAAAGCCTTTCCCTCTTCCCCTGAGCAATTTTTCCATGACTCTATTGCATTTCCTTCCTTCCTTCTTTCCTCCCTTTCTTCCTTCCTTCCTTCTTTTATTCCCCCCTTCCTTTCTTCTTTTCTCTTTGTTTCTTTTGTTTTAGGAATGCCTAATCACTAGGTTTTCTTGCTTCTCAAAGTCAGGTACTTCTTTATGTTCCTGGAGCCCAGCCAAAAGTTAAGCATAAATTTGTGGATGTGGCCTTGGCACACAAATACTGTTTCTTCTTCTTCCCTTCTCTAGTTACCCCTGTTTCCTGACTCTTTTTTTTTTTTAGTTTTCATTTAGTGGGCACCTACTATGTGCCAGTTGTCTTTACAAGATAATTTATTTAATCCTCATGATGACCTAATGCTCATTTTACAGATGAGAAAAATTAGCTCTGTAAGGCTATGTAACTTGCTCAAAATCACTGAGTCAGCAGGTGCCAGAACTGAGATTTGCCAGCAAAGCCCTCAGACCTTGTCTTAAGAATCGTATTGGCCCTGGCCGGTTGGCTCAGTGGTAGAGCATCGGCCTGGCGTGCAGGAGTCCCGGGTTCGATTCCCTGCCAGGGCACACAGGAGAAGCACCCATCTGCTTCTCCACCCCTCCCCTCTCCTTCCTCTCTGTCTCTCTCTTCCCGCCTGCAGCAGAGGCTCCATTGGAGCAAAGTTGGCCTGGGTGCTGAGGATGGCTCTATGGCCTCTGCCTCAGGTGCTAGAATGGCTCTGGTTTTGCAACAGAGCGATGCCCCAGATAGGCAGAGCATCGCCCCTGGTGGGCATGCCGGTGGATCCCGGTTGGGCGCATGCGGGAGTCTGTCTGACTGCCTCCCCGTTTCCAACTTAAAAAAAAAAAAAGAATCTTATTGGCTCTGGCCAGTTGGCTCAGCAGTAGAACATTGACTAGGCATGCAGAAGTCCCAGGTTTGATTCCCAGTCAGGGCACACAGGAAAGGCAACATTTGCTTCTCTTCCTCTCTCCCTCCCTTGTTCTCTCTCTCTCTCTCTTCCTTTCCTGCAGCCATAGCTTGATTGATTTGAGCATCATCAGCACTGAGGATGGCTCCTTTGAACCTCTGCCTCAGGCACTAAAAAAATAGCTCAGCTGTGAGCATAGCCCCAGATGTAGGTTGCTGGGTAGATACCGGTTGGGATGCATGCAGGAGTCTGTCTCTGTATCTCTGCTACTCACACTTAAAAAAAAAGAAGAATCTTATTATTTTAAAAACAAAAATCAGACTTTCTAATTGTAACTGTGAGGTCAGTTGGCAATGGGGGAAGGTCACGTGAGGAACCAGGCCCGGGAACTTTCACTGGAACTGCCCACACCCATGTGCGCCAAAAGAAACTTCCCAAGAGCCCTTTGAAAAGGAACAACTGTCTGTCAGCCAATGAAATTTTGCCATGTCACCCTATCAACTCACCGTCACCCTACCAACCCTATAAATTACCCCCCAGTGGAAGAATCCGTGTGACTTCTCTGGCCCCTGTCTCGTGGACCAGAGAACCTCGTCTGCGAAGCAGTCTATAAAATAAAGCTTTTGCTGTTCCACACTTGGTGGCTATGCCCTTCTTTCTTCCTCAGCAGGGAAAATACCTTACATTTGGTGCCAAAACTGGGGAGGAGCTTGAAGCCCGCTGGGGCCGCTCCTCTCTCCTTCCCTTCTGAAGAAGAACCAGGACCTCCGACTTTCCATCCATTTCGGCACATGGTGTGCTAAGTCCCCTGCCTCCAGCCTCCCCTCACTTCTTTCCACTGAGACTCCCTGTCAGTAATCGCAGCTGCGTCAGGGACCTCTTATCTGTTCTGAGTGCATGTGTACCCGTTGAGACGTCCCAGACACTCCCACTCTACCTAACCATCCAGAGACCAGAGCATGAATTGTGGGATGCCAATTCTCATCTCTGATCACTTCGAGGGCTGAGGGTGGCCATAGAGGCACAGGAATCTAAACCTGACTCAAAAACACTCCTGAAGTGCCTTATCCGGAATCTCTCCCTCCCTAAGGAAGAAGAAACTGATCTTCTTCTCCACTGTAGCTGGGCCACAGAACCCACTGGATAATCTAACCAGGTGGCTCCTGAAGGGACTTTTGATTTTAACACCCTCATCAATTTAACTATTGCTAAAGAACTGGGAAGTGGTTGGAGATCCCTTACATTCACAGCTTCTAGTATTTGCGCTCCTGTCTTAATCTCTGTGCTGCCTGCTACACGATGCAGGCCCTGTTTGGCCAGAGAAATCTCAGCTAAACCCCCCACTCCTGATCTTTCCTCCTTCACCAACCCCCAACTCTCTCCCCCTCCTGCCTGACCCCCAGGGGCGCCCCTCTCTCAGGACCCCTCTCTGGTCCCTCTGTAGACCTCTAATGCTCCAGTCTCTTCCCTCCAGGAAGCCCCCTCCCCTGCTGGCCAGGAGCCCCTCCCTTCTCTGCTGTGTTCTTAAGCCCCTCCCCCATTAGGCCTTCCTCCACCGGCCATTGGCCCTCACGTGGGTTTGCAGGGCTCCTGACCCCATGGCCCAACCCCGATCTTCTTGCAGGAAGGCCTGGCCCTGTCCTGCCTCTGGCTCCGGTGTTTCCAGCTGAATCTGGGTGGCGGGCTCCCCAGAAGCCCCCCTCCTCTTATTCTCAACCCCCAGACCCTTATCTGAGACCTGTGAACATGGCATTTAAAGTTTTTAATGGTTGCCGCTAGTAGGAAAAGGCCGAGGCTGCTCGCCAGTCCTGCATGCAGCAGAAGGTGACACTCCAAACCCAGGCTCTTGTGGCAACCCTGAGGCTGGCAGAGCAACAGAGGCAAGGCATAGAAAGTGCCCAACCCAAGTTCAGGCCGCAAAGAGAAACCCCACCAGTAGCATGCTTTAAATGTGGCAAGGAGGGTCACTGGTCCCGGCAGTGCCCCTGCCTGAGGCTGCCTACTAAACCCTGCCCTGACTGCAAGCAGCCTGATCACTGGTGGAGCAATTGCCCCTTTGGGCAACAGGCTCTTCCTCGGCGCCTCTACATGGAGGACAAGCCACCCAAATGGGAGGCCAAGCCAGCCAGGCGGGCTCATCGCTAGAACTCCTCAGCCTCATGGACGACTGACGCAGCCCAGACTCGAAGACCTCCATCACCCTCACCAAGCCCAGGGTAATACTGCAGGAGCAGGTAAGTCCATCTCATTTCTTGTGGACACAGGGGCTACCTTCTCTGTTTTGCCATCACACTCTGGACCTCTAGTTCCCTCACAGGTCTCAGTTATGGGAGTGGATCGGACCCCTTCTTTTCTCCTTTGCACACCACTCCTGACATGCAGTTTGGATGGAATCCCTTTTTCCCACTCCTTCAGATTCTTTCTTTCCTAGATCTAATAGGCTTCTTTTGACACTGAATTCCCAATTTTAGCCAAACCCCCCTCCTCTTGCCACCTACCTCCCCTTTCTGTCTTTACTCTGCCATCTTCTCACGGAACACATGGACCGGACCCTTCCTCCCATAGGGGGTCCTGATGAAGCACACCCAGCAGTCCCCCTCCAGCCAGGAGACAGGGTTCTTCTGAGGGAGCTCCAGCCTGGCTCCCTACAGCCCAGGTGGACGGGACCCCATATGGAAATATTGACTACTCCTACTGCAGCCAAGCTCCTAGGGCAAACACCTTGGTATCATGTCTCTCACCTCAAGCTTGCCCCCATGCAGGACTGCTGGCAGTCAGAACCACTGAGCCCCACCCGTCTCCAGCTCACCAAAATGTTGGGCCCTGTAGATCCTCCTGTTGCTCCTATCCTTCCCACCGGGAACCTGCATCCAGAGTGAGTTAAAGCAGGGAGCAATGCTGTTCAATGAGACTGGCTCAATGGAAGAAAGCATCGGGGTCCTCAACTGTCTACAAGAAAAACTGCACAAGGACCTCTCCTCCTACAACCCGCTTAACTCCTGGTGGCAGCCACCCATCCTCACCTGGGCTGCCCCTATCCTAGATCCTCTTCTAATTATCAACATATTACTCATATTTACTCCTCTTTTTTAAATTCTTACAGAACCACATCCTCGAAGTTTCTCGAGTCACGGTCAAACAGATGCTCCTATACCCATATATGTGACTCCCCTCAGAGCCACCACCTTCCGACCTCCCCTCCCCATGATGTCCCTAAACCAGCAGGAAGTAGTCAGATGAATAGCAGCATCCCTATCTAACATAAAAGGTCCCCTATCTAACATAAAAGGTCGGAATGTGAGGTCGGTTGGCAATGAGGGCAGGTCACGTGAGGAACCAGGCCCTGGAACTTTGGCTGGAATTGCCCACACCCATGCGTGCCAAAAGAAACTTCCCAAGAGTCCTTTGAAAAGGAATGACTGTCGGCCCTGGCTGGTTGGCTTGGTGGTAGAGCGTCGGCCTGGCGTGCGGAAGTCCCGGGTTCGATTCCCGGCAGGGCACACAGGAGAGGCGCCCATCTGCTTCTCCACCCCTCCCCCTCTCCTTCCTCTCTGTCTCTCTCTTCCCCTCCCGCAGTCAAGGCTCCATTGGAGCAAAGATGGCCCGGGCGCTGGGGATGGCCCTTGGCCTCTGCCCCAGGCGCTAGAGTGGCTCTGGTCGCGACAGAGCGGCGCCCCGGATGGGCAGAGCATCGCCCCTGGTGGGCCTGCCGGGTGGATCCCGGTCGGGCGCATGCGGGAGTCTGTCTGACTGCCCCCCCATTTCCAGCTTCAGAAAAATACAAAAAAAAAAAAAAAAAAAAAGGAATGACTGTCAGCCAATGAAATTTCGCCACGTCATATCAACTCGCTGTCACCCTACCGTCCCTATAAATTACCCCCCAGTGGAAGAATCCGCATGACTTCTCTGGCCCCTGTCTCGCGGACCAGAGAACCTTGTCCGGGAAGTGCTCTACTAAATAAAGCTTTTGCTATTGCACACTTCGTGGCTACACCCTTCTTTCTTCTTCAGCTGGGAAAATACCTTACAGTAACAATTACATGCAGAATTTTTAGCTAATTTTTTAATTCCCCCATTGCTTATATTTACATATATGTATGTGTGGATATATATATTATCTTTACTGAAATATAATTTACAGATTATACAATTAATTTAAAGTGCACAATTCAATGATTTTTAGTATATCACAGAATTGTGTAACCATTACCACACT
The DNA here is from genome assembly GCF_036850995.1 of Saccopteryx leptura. NCBI lineage: Eukaryota > Metazoa > Chordata > Mammalia > Chiroptera > Emballonuridae > Saccopteryx > Saccopteryx leptura. Next base: position 161,460,845 of record NC_089508.1, on the reverse strand, counting down.
CAATCCTAGAACATTTTCATCATCCCAGAAAGAAACCTTATACCCATTTGGAGTCATTTTCCATTTCGCCCTCAACACCCTCAGCCCTAGGCAACCACTAATTTACTTTGTTTCTATAGATTTGCCTATTCTGGACATTTCCTATAAATGGAATCGTACATATGTAGTCTTTTGTGACTGACTTCTTTCACTTAGTATAATGTTCTCAAGGTTCATTTATGTTGTAACATTTATCAGTACTTCACTTCTTTTCATTGCCAAATAATATTCCATTAATATATATTAATTAAATGAAATAATAATATTCCATTGTATGGATATTGTTTGAATATATCATATAATACCACATTGTATTTACCCATTTATCAGTTGATAGGAATTTGGATTACTTTCACTTTATGGCTGTTATAAATAATGTTACTATGAACATTCATGCATAAATTTTTGTGTGAACACCTGTTTTTAATTCCCTTAGGTATATATCTAGGAGTGGAATTGTTGAGCCATATGGCAACTCTATGTTCAACCTTTTGAGGAAATGCTAGACTGGTTTTTGAAGCAGCTGGACCATTTTATAATCCTACCAGCATTATATGAGGGTTCCAATTTCTCCACATTCTGTCCAGCACTTGTTGTTATCTTTTTTATTGTAGTCATTTTAGTGGTATGAAGTAGTAACTTATTGTGGTTTTATTTTTTATTGCTCTGATGACTAATGATGTTGAACATCTTTTTTTTTTTATTTTTTTTATTTTTATTTTTTTTTTCCATTTTTCTGAAGCTGGAAACGGGGAGAGACAGTCAGACAGACTCCCGCATGCGCCCGACCGGGATCCACCCGGCACGCCCACCAGGGGCGACGCTCTGCCCACCAGGGGGCGATGCTCTGCCCATCCTGGGCGTCGCCATGTTGCGACCAGAGCCACTCTAGCACTTGGGGCAGAGGCCACAGAGCCATCCCCAGTGCCCGGGCCATCTTTGCTCCAATGGAGCCCTGGCTGTGGGAGGGGAAGAGAGAGACAGAGAGGAAAGCGCGGCGGAGGGGTGGAGAAGCAAATGGGCGCTTCTCCTGTGTGCCCTGGCCGGGAATCGAACCCAGGTCCTCCGCACGCTAGGCCGACGCTCTACCGCTGAGCCAACCGGCCAGGGCTTGAACATCTTTTTATGTGTTTTTTGTCCAATTGCATATCTTCCTTAGTGAAATGTCTATTCAGATCCTTTGTCCATTTTTTTAACTTTTTTAAAAAAAATTATTTTTATTTATTTATTCATTTTAGAGGAGAGAGAGAGAGAAAGAGAGAGAGAGAGAGAAGGGGGAGGAGCAGGAAGCTTCAACTCCCATATATGCCTTGACCAGGCAAGCCCAGGGTTTTGAACTGGCAACCTCAGTATTCCAGGTCAACGCTTTATCCACTGCGCCACCACAAGTCAGGCACCTTTGTCCATTTTTTTTTTTTAAGATTTTATTTATTCATTTTAGAGAAGTGAGGAGAGAGGGGGGAGGAGCAGGAAGCATCAACTCCCATATGTGCCTTGACTGGGCAAGCCCAGGGTTTTGAAGCAGTGACCTCAGTGTTCCAGGTCGACACTTTATCCACTGCGCCACCACAGGTCAGGCCCTTTGTCCATTTTTAAGTTGGGTTAATTGTCTTTTTATTATTGAGTTGCAAGATAGTCAAGTTCCTTATCAGATATATGACTTGCAAATATTCTCTCCCATTCTGTGGATTATCTTTTCACTTTCTTGATGGTATCCTTTGAAGCACCAAAATATCTACTATTAATAAAGTTTAACTTAGCTTTTTCTTGTAGCTTGTTTTAGTTGTCATATCTAAGAAGACTTTGCCGAACCCAAAGTTATGCAGAAATACTCTTATATTTTCTTCTGAGAGTTTTATAGTTTTGGCTCTTACACTTAAGTCTATGATTTATTTGAGTTCATTTTTATGTATGATATGAGGAAAGGGTCCAAGTTCATCCTTTGCATGTGGATATCCAGTTTTCTCAGCATTATTTGTTGAAAAGACTGTTCTTTCACCATTAAATTATCTTGACATCTTTGTTGAAAATCAACTGACTATAAATGGGGTTTACTCTGAAATCTCAAGTCTATTCCATTAATTTACATGTCTATCCTTATGGCAGTAACACCCGGTCTTGATTATTATAGATTCATAGTAAGTTTTAAAATCAGAAAGTGTGAGTACTCCAACTTTGTTCTTCTTTTTTAAGATTGTTGTACTATTCTGGGTCTCTTGCATTTCCATATGATTTTTTAGTACTGTCTTGTCAATTTCTGCTAAGAAGCCAGCTGGAATTTTGATAGGGATTTGTTGTGTTGAATCCATAGATCAATTTGGAGGAGATAGCACTCAATTTTTTTAATGTTTATTTTATTGAGTTTTAGAGAGAGGAAGGGAGAGAGCGAGAGAGAGAGAGAGACAGACAGAAATGTTAGGTTCAAGGAAGTGTGCTGTGGCTGCCAGAGTCTAACTCTTAGAAAAACAGGAACAGGGAAGTGCTGACAAGGTCCCTGTGAGGCCAAGAACAAATAGTTCAGCACAAAGTTGGGTGAAAATCCTGCATTCTATGAGTCAGAGACCCTTATCAGAAGTTTATGTTTGAAATTCTCCACTGAGCTATACCCTTCCCCTGTTGCTCTGCTGCGTGCGACCTCCCTAGCGAATAGCTAACTGCCACATCTGCTTCTGTATAATAATGCTTGCTCACTTAGGATATATAAGGACCTAGTTGTAAGCGCCAGGCACAACTCTCGCTTGCAGCCCCTTGTGGGTACGGTGTCTCTGGACACCTTGAGAGTTCGTCTCCGCGCAGGTTAAACTTGGCCAATAAAGTAAGATCTAAACCCCTGAAAGTCTCCGACGTTTGTTCTCACGCTTGGTGGATGCAACAAGAAACATCAATCTGTTCCCATATGTGCCCTGACCAGGGATCGAACAATCAACCTCTGTACTTTGGGACGATGCTTTAACCAACTGAGCTCTCTGGCCAGGGTGAGATAGCACTCATTCTTTTTTTTTTTTGTATTTTTCTGAAGCTGGAAACGGGGAGGCAGTCAGACAGACTCCCGCATGCGCCCGACCGGGATCCACCCAGCACGCCCACCAGGGGGCGATGCTCTGCCCATCCGGGGTGTCGCTCTGCCCATCCAGGGTGTCGCTCTGTCGCGACCAGAGCCACTCTAGCGCCTGGGGCAGAGGCCAAGGAGCCATCCCCAGCACCCAGGCCATCTTTTGCTCCAATGGAGCCTTGGCTGCGGGAGGGGAAGAGAGAGACAGAGAGGAAGAAGAGGGGGAGGGGTGGAGAAGCAGATGGGCACCTCTCCTGTGTGCCCTGGCCAGAAATCAAACCCGGGACTTCCGCACGCCAGGCCAACACTCTACCACTGAGCCAACCGGCCAGGGCCAGCACTCATTCTTAACCAGGACATCATACCAGCTATCAATCTCAGTGTAAAAGGAGACAGAGGAGCATACTAGAGAAAAGAGAGAAAAAGAAGAAGAAAAAGGAGGAGGAGAGAAAGGAGAAGAAAGGAAGAGAAGTGGTCATACATATAGAGCAAGTAGAAATGAATCCAGATGTCGGGAGGTCCCAGGCCAATCAAAAGGCAGAATCTTGCAAACACTAAATTCCTCCTTACCAGACACATCTTCCATTAACCCAATTTTAGTCCATATGCTGGTAAATAGAATGGCTTCTTTCTTCTCAAGAACATTTCTTTCTTTCCCTTAGGATTTCTTCCAAGTACTTGGAGGTTATGAAAATGCTTTATGTCTTGATTTGTTTGATTTAAAGAAAGCTCCCTGTTGAAAAGCCCCATGTCTCAACAATGGAAAGAAATAAATCTATCAGCACCCCCCTTTTCTGCTGTAGGAAGTGTTATAGCCCCTTCTCGGTGAGTATCAGGAAAGTCAGCCTACCCTGGGCCTCTTTTCTGGGGAGACTGGCATATGGAAGGTACACATGTCTCCAAGGGTGTTCTGGGGTGTGCAGAGCAGGGAAAGGGGTGACACTCCCTTACAGCCTCATAATATGGTGAACTCAGTTGGGCCCAGGGTTTTGCTGCAATTGTACCTTCTGTACCTCACCCAGACCATCTTTCTTTTTAAGAGCTGGTAAGGGAATGAGGACATGGGAGCTGGGGGTATAGGCTGGAGGAGAAATGAATTTAACTCTCTCCTACTGAATGGGAAAGGGATGATTGAAATTGCCCATTTAGCAAACGATTTAACCTGCTGTAGAAAATCCTATTAAACGACCATTCTTATCTCAGTCCCTGGCTCCTGGGAAGAGCAGCTCTGGGTTTTGTAAAGACCAGGGCAATCTCGTCTGAATCCGGTCAAACAATCATCACCAATAGGAAGCTAAAACCCAGAGGCAGGAAAACCTCACCAAGTTTCCCTGCCTCTTCCCACCCATTCATCCTAGTCCCTCAGATCATCAGTTAATTATCTGGTTAGTTGAGCCTTTTCTCTGCTCATTGTAATATAAATAGCAAGCATTTTATGTGTCTCCATTAAGCAATGTGATCAGCATCAATTACCTAATGAGACTGGAAATTCATGATTTAAAATCCTGTCCTTAATTGTGACTTGGCTTTGTCTGGAGCCAATGTGACAATTGCAGTGACACCCAAACTAATAGCCCTCCAGATGTGGAGTCTCTGCTCCCAGGTTGAGTTAGACTAGTGGTTCTCAAACTTTTCGAAATCAGGGCGCATTTAAAATCCTACAAATAATTGTAGGCGCACTATATACGAATTTCTGAGAAATATGTTATAATAATTAAGTCAAATATTAAAGAAAAAAATAAAGTCCAAGTGTGCTTTTATAGTAATTAAACAAAATAAATACAACAAAATTAAATTTATTCTGACATTAAAAAACATTTTTGTTACATTTTTTGAGTTATGCTTTTTAGAATTTATAAAAAAGAGGGGTTAAAAAAATGACAAAAAAGTTATCTTTTTATATACATAGATACATTCTTAGTAAGATTTAGTAAATTCAGGAGCTCCCGGCGCAAATGTGTTTTTTTATTCTTGTGTTTATGAGAAACAGGAGCCTGATGTGTCCTAGCGATTTCTTCAATGTTTGGGCATATATTTGAAAGGCAAACTCTCATTTCCTCATGAATACATTGAAGAATTCCTCTCTTTTTACTCTTAATTGTGTTGAGGGTAGAAAATCCTAATTCACATAAATAGGATTTGAAAATTGTAGTAAAATGTTCAAAGTTTTTTAGATATTGCTACATATTCTTCTTTTGTAGAAATCCAAAAGGCTTCAAGAGACAATTCCTTATGTTTAATCATCAATCCAAAACCCGCACTGTACATATCATCTTAACTTTACACCAAACAAAGGATAGAAGAAACTTGCCTCCAGTCTTTCTGAGGAACATGGGGGGGTAATGTAAACAATCCAGCACCACAGCTTAACAGCCTTTTGCAACTTAATCAAGCAAGTGAGGTGGGGGGTTGGGCAGACTGTCAGCTTACAGCCAATTCCCCACACCTCTGTCCTCCAAAAATCTAAACTCCAAAACCCCTGTTGGTTTTTTGGTCCCCAATAGGCACATATTTCTCTGGAATACCATAGGGCACACCTGGAAATCTTCTAGGATGCACCAGTGCGCCCTGGCGCACACTTTGAGAACCACTTGGTTAGACCCTGGGGAAATTTTTCCCTCTGCAAAGGGGGCTGATCTCTGTACTTGGTTCTGAAAAGGAGAGTTTTATATATCCTACTAGGCTTAGGATGTGATGGGTAGATCTGCTCAGTTCTACCCAGTGGCCTCATGGCTTCTGGGCATAGAAGAAAGAGGGTGAGACCAGAGTAAAATTATTAGCTCCTGAGGACAGGCAAGAGGCTGATTAAAGTCACTTGAGGCCCTGGGCCTCAAGAAAATATTGGGTCCGTTAAAACTGGTGTCATTAGAAAAAAGCGTAAAGTTGGGATTTTGCAGGGCCCTTCAGAGGTTGGGGCCCAGGGCATGCACCCAGTGTGCCCACCGTTAAATCTGCCTCTGGGACAGGGCCTTTTGTCTATTTTGTTCTCTGTTATTTCCATAGAGCCTATAGACTACTCAGCACATAGTAGGAGGCTCATTAAATTCTTGATGAATGAAGGAATGAAATCCTAGGATGGTCCCTTCCACCAGCAAGCCCTTCTCTTTGCAAGTCTAGGTGTAGTTCCCTGGAAGACAAAATGAGATTTTTGTGTTTAGTGATGATCTTTCTAGTTTGAAGATTTAGTAATTTTGCCCCATTTGGCTTGGTGGCCCCAAGCCACCAAGACAAAAGTATTCATCTTTCTCTCTAAACAACCCTCCAGCCACCACCACTCCCCGCCTGAATTATATCCTGGCTTTTTTCCAGGGCAACACAGGTGGTTCCTTTTCTCACTTCTCTTAACTCCTCCCCAAGATAAGAAGCAACTTAAAAACTTGCCAAATTTGTCAATTTTCAGTTGTCATTTATTCTGTATCTCAGTAGCATTTAACCGTGTTTATCACACTCTTCCCTTCTTTTGGTCAAATAAGTTTGTAAAACAGGATTTTTATGTTTGCTCGCTTATAGTTTGCATTAGGGGCTGGGCAGCACCAGGTATATGTCTGTGGAATTGCAAATTACCTTCCTGCTTGGGAAGAGCCATTGTGCTAATGTTTGGCAAAAAGAGAGAGAAGGAGCCATGTTGGCAGAGAGGAGAAGAAGGAGAGGAGGCAGAAAGAAGTAAGATGACCAACTTTTTTTACAATGAAAAGGAGGACAAAAATAAATTGAAGAAAACAATATTGTAAATAAAAGAAGCTTTATTAATTGCAACAATAATACACTATAATATGAGATAAATGTATAATAAAAACATTTGTAATATTTTATATTATAATTATGCTTACATTGCCTATTAATTTTTGATAATAATTGTAAGAAAAAATTTCATTCATTTCCATTGATTGAATATTTTTTTGTCAATGTATCATCTTGTAACAATATATTGGAAATATCTGAACAAGAAGTATCCTTCATCTTGATAACATTATACGAAGTGAAATAAGTAAATCAGAAAAAACCAGGAACTGCATTATTCCATACGTAGGTGGGACATAAAAGTGAGACTAAGAGACATTGATAAGAGTGTGGTAGTTACAGGGGGAGGGGGGAGAGGGAAAGGGAAAGGGGGAGGGAAGGGGCACAAAGAAAACTAGATAGAAGGTGACAGAGGACAATCTGACTTTGGGTGATGGGTATGCAACATAATTGAACAACAAGAAAACCTGGACATGTTATCTGATTTATTGATGTCACCCCATTAAAAAAATAAAATAATAATAATAATAAAAAAAGAAATATCCTTCATATTGAATTTTACAGCAAGTGCTGCAGCTAGAGTATCAACATTCAATCTCGATTTCTCACTTGTCTAAAGATCATTAGCTCCCCGTTTCCAGCTTCAGAAAAATACAAAAAGAAAATAAATAAATAAATAAATAAAGATCATTAGCAATCGAAAAACCTCTTTCAACTGCTGCATTAGTTCCAGGGCAGCACAACATAAACTGAACAAGAATAAATAAATTTTCACATGGAATATGTTTACTTGTGAAATGGCTGAATATTTCCACCCATCTTTTTATCAATTTTGACATGTTCATTTTCCCATTGTATTAATTTTTCAGAATTTAAATATACATTCATCTTCTAATTTGTTCAAAGAGACAGTTGTCGTCTATTTTGATGTCTGACATTTCTTTAGATAAAAACTCAAGACAACATTCAATATCTGTCCAATATATTTGCAATGAAGTAAAAAAACACCATTGAAAACTGTTATTTCCCACCTGACCTGTGGTAGTGCAGTGGATAAACTGTCAACCTGGGAATGCTGAGGTCACCGGTTCAAAACCCTGGGCTTGCCTGGCCAAGGCACATATAAGAGTTGATGCTTTCTGCTCCTCTCCCTTCTCTCTCTCTCTCTCTCTCTCTCGCTCTCTCTGTGTCTCTAAAAAAAAAAACTAAATAAAGTTAAAAATAAAATATTTTTTAAAAAAAGAGAGAAAAAAAGAAAACTGTTATTTCCCATGATGTTTGTTTCAGACCATTCTTCAATATATTGAAAACATGTCTGGTAAAAATTCTGCACTTCTTTGATAAAGTTTTCTGTTGTACCTGGATTTGATTTCTCTAAGTCTGACAATTTTCTTTTTATAATTAAAGAAAGAAATTTTTCTTCAAAACAAAATTTATATTGAAGGATAAAGTCATTCAAAATAAGACTAACTTCTGTAGCTGAAATGTGTTCACCTTCAATCTTTTGAATCGTTTTGTGAAAAATAGATGCTAGATTATGTACAAAATACATTAATATCTCAGATATTCTATTATTGAAAAACAATTCCAAGATTTTAGGACATTTGTACACTTAAAAAATATGAACAGAGAGGCTCAAATAATTGTAGAACACACTGTATAGCAGGTGTTAGAGCAAGCTATCTAACTTTTGACTATCCTAAAAGTTTTTTGTATACAACATTTTCTTCTTCACAAAATTGTTTTAAACAACATGAATGGTAAAACAACTAAAATGCAAATCAATTGTAGTTATTATTACTTCTACAACAGTTGGCATGGCACATGACGCTGGGTTGATTGTACTTGACAAAATATGTGCATTACAACCTATTCCTAGTATTTTCTTTTGGAGTAACTCTTGTAATTTTATATACACATTATTTACCCCTTTGTGTGTTTGCTCACCAAAATTTGTATTTGTATTATCAGCCGTAGTGCAACAACTTTGGATTTCAAATAGTTTACATTTATTACTCTGTATAGATGGTTTGACAAAATTTCAGAAGTTTTGCCCTCGATGATTCTAAATTTAAAATTTTTACTTGTGCCCTGGCCGGTTGGCTCAGCGGTAGAGCGTCGGCCTGGCGTGCGGGGGACCCGGGTTCAATTCCCGGCCAGGGCACATAGGAGAAGCGCCCATTTGCTTCTCCACCCCGCCCCCCTCCTTCCTCTCTGTCTCTCTCTTCCCCTCCCGCAGCCAAGGCTCCATTGGAGCAAAGATGGCCCGGGCGCTGGGGATGGCTCCTTGGCCTCTGCCCCAGGTGCTAGAGTGGCTCTGGTCACGGCAGAGCGATGCCTCGGAGGGGCAGAGCATCGCCCTCTGGTGGGCAGAGCGTCGCCCCTGGTGGGCGTGCCGGGTGGATCCCATTCGGGCCCATGCAGGAGTCTGTCTGACTGTCTCTCCCCGTTTCCAGCTTCAGAAAAATACAAAAGAAAAAAAAAATTTACTTGAATGCCCTTTTTAACATTAAAATATTTTACTATTATTAGATACAATTTAATTTCATTATGATTTTGCATCAGATAAAATCGTTACAAATGCTTCAGTTTCCAAGTCCTCTGTAAGTATTTTGTCACAGTAATTTTTAAATACTTATTTCAAAATAATCTCGTATTTTGTCCTGGCACATGAAAATTTTGCATTGTGAAACTTTTTCAATAATTTAATTGTATAATCCATACTATGAAAACTTTGATTGTGAATTATGGTGTGAAATGTTCCCTCCATTGCAGCCAACTGTTTTTCATCTTCAGAATAATTTGAAGTTTAAAAAATACTTGTTACTGGCCCTGGCTGGTTGGCTCAGTGGTAGAGCATCGGCCTGGCATGCAGGAGTCTCGGGTTCGATTCCTGGCCAGGGCACACAGGAGAAATGCCTATCTGCTTCTCTACCCCTCCCCCTCTCTTACCTCTCTGTCTCTCTCTTCCCCTCCCGCAGCCAAGGCTCCATTGGAGCAAAGTTGGCCTGGGCGCTGAGAATGGCTCCATGGCCTCTGCCTCAGGTGCTAGAGTGGCCCTGGTTGCAACAGAGCAAAGCCCCAGATGGGCAGAGCATCACCCCCTGGTGGGCATGCGGGTGGATCCCGGTGGGGTGCATGCGGGAGTCTGTCTGACTGCCTCCCCGTTTCCAACTTTAGAAAAATACAAAAATCAAAAACAAAAACAAAAAACTTGTTACTTTACAACTGGAAGCTGATGCATCTAATGATTACTTATGTTTGTTGGTGGCCAAGTGTTTTATTATCGCTACTCTGCCCCCAACTGCAATACAGAATTCTCCGCTACAAATATTGCAGAAACAATGGTATCTTTCTTTGATATGAGGAATGAAAATTCCTTTTTCAATTTATTGTTGAAATGACATTTTCTCTTTTTTGATTTTTTCACCCCTTAAATGAAATTTAAAATTAAATATAAAATATAGATCTACATGAACGATGCAAGCACATTGGGAACTAAAAACATTACATTATGGTAGGCGAATTTTCCAGAAGCTAAATAACAAAACTAAATATCAAACAAAATCACTAATTTGGAGTGATATTCGGCTGTATTTATCATTTTCTAATTAAAAAACGTTTGTTTTATGCAACTATTTAATCAAAATGCGTTATTAATAGATATGGTTTGAGGTTAGACTTCCACTCTAAAACTCAAATTTCAGGAAAATACTTGTAAATAAATTATATGTATTTGGAAATTATTTATACATAATGAATTAATAAAATGTGAAGTGTGCTTACCTGTCTATGATTAAATATTCACTGAAAAAGAAATAATCATGAGTCTACAATGTCGTATGTGCCATGTCGTGTTTCAGTAAGAAGTACACAAAGCCATTTGTGCGCTCGGTATATCATGTGCTCTCTCATGGTCTCCCGTACAGAGCGCATGCGTCTCATAATCGCATCTCACCACACTGTACTGATCCTTGATGAATCATCATGTCAAATACAAATACGTTACATCACACGCAATGGATCAACTCTGCATCGATTGAATATGGACATTTACAGATTAGTCTTCCAATATCAAAAAGGAGGACATGTAGGAGGACACTTTTTGAGGGAGAATGGAACTTACAAAAGAAGGACTGTCCTCCCTAAAGGAAGACAATTGGTCACCTTAAAAGAAGCCATGTTGGCAGAGTGAGAGAGGAGAAAATGCAGAGTAGTGAGGAAGAAGCCAGTTTGTGCAGAGAAGGTGTGTAGATGGGGAACCAGAGCTGAGGGGCTTTTGCGAGCTCTGCTGAGACTGGTGAGGCCTTTGATTCTAGGAGAAACCTGAGAAGATTTTCCTGGTTGTGGAACCAGAGAATGCATCAGTGGCTTTGGGAGCCCTGTGTGTTGCTCTTTGGCCAGTGTGAGACTTTAATAAAGAAATAGCCCACCATTTTTTGGCTCCACTGTTTCTTTACCGTTTGTCTGAATTCAATGGGAACCTGCATGGCCATGACAGCGGCCGCAACTACTGGCCATATACCTCCCTTGGCTTCCTGAGACTTTCTAACACTCTCATGGACTTCCTCTTCTATCTTTATGCCCTGTACATGTTCAAGGCCCCAAGGATCTGTCTTTTTGTCCACAATCATTTCCAAGTAATCTGTAGCATCAAGCCTTAAATACTTTCTATACTGATGACTCCTAATTTATAGCTCTAGTTTGGATCTCTCTTCTGAGCTCCAGACTCAAAAATCTTTTTATTTTGTTGCTCAAATTGTTCCAATTTTGATTACAGAGATATTTTTTTTAAGAGAGAGATGAGAAGCATCCACTTGTAGTTGTGACACTTTAGTTGTTGATTGATTGCTTCTCATATGTGCAAGTGACTCCTTGCTCAAGCCAGTGGCCTTGGGCTCCAAGCTAGTGACTTTTGGCCTCAAGCCAGTTACCATGGGATCGTGTAGATGATCCCACGCTCAAGCTGGTGACCTCAGGGTTTTGAACCTGGGACCTCAGCAGTGGTGGGATTCAAATAAATTAACAACCAGTACTCTGCCCTAATGACTATTTTAAGTATAAAAAAGTGATATACTGAAAGCTAGTTTATTATTTCATGCATTTAAATATGAACAGTAGCCCCGGCTGGTTGGCTCAGTGGTAGAGCGTTGGCCTGGCGTGCAGGAGTCCCGGGTTCGATTCCCAGCCAGGGCACACAGGAGAGGCGCCCATCTGCTTCTCAACCCCTCCCCCTCTCCTTCCTCTCTGTCTCTCTCTTCCCCTCCCGCAGCCAGGGCTCCATTGGAGCAAAGTTGGCCCGGGCACTGAGGAAGGCTCCATGGCCTCAGCCTCAGGCGCTAGAATGGCTCTGGATGCAACAGAGTGAAGCCCCAGATGGGCACAGCATCGCCCCCTGGTGGGCATGCTGGGTGGATCCCGGTGGGGCGCATGCGGGAGTCTGTCTGACTGCCTCCCCATTTCCAGCTTCTGAAAAATGCAAAAAAAAAAAAAATACGAACAGTAAAAGAGGTACACAATACTAGATTATAAGAATAAGTTTTGCCTTGGCCGGTTGGCTCAGCGGTAGAGCCTCGGCCTAGCGTGCGGAGGACCCGGGTTCGATTCCCAGCCAGGGCACACAGGAGAAGCGCCCATTTGCTTCTCCACCCCTCCGCCGCGCTTTCCTCTCTGTCTCTCTCTTCCCCTCCCGCAGCCAAGGCTCCATTGGAGCAAAGATGGCCCGGGTGCTGGGGATGGCTCTGTGGCCTCTGCCTCAGGTGCTAGAGTGGCTCTGGTCGCAACATGGCGACGCCCAGGATGGGCAGAGCATTGCCCCCTGGTGGGCAGAGCGTCGCCCCATGGTGGGCGTGCCGGGTGGATCCCGGTCGGGCGCATGCGGGAGTCTGTCTGACTGTCTCTCCCTGTTTCCAGCTTCAGAAAAATGAAAAAAAAAAAAAAAAAGAATAAGTTTTAAAATATTAATAAAAATATTAAATAATATATGACAAAAACAATAAAACTGTTATTTAAGATATTTCCATATTGCTTCTTTATTATTTTTTTGTGTGACAGAGACAGAGAGAAGGATAGACAGGGACAGAGAGACAGGAAGGGAGAGAGATAAGAAGCATCAGTTCTTCATTGCAGCTCCTTGATTGCTTTTTCATATTTGCCTTAAGGGGGGCTACAGTAGAGCAAGTGACCCCTTGCTCAAGCCAGTGACCTTGGGCTCAAGCCAGCAACCTTTGGGTTTAAGACAGTGACCACAAGGTCATGTCTATGATCCCATGCTCAAGCCAGTGACCCTGCACTCAAGCTGGATGAGCCCATACTCAAACTGGATGAGCCTGTGCTCAAGCCTGCGACCTTGGGGTTTCGAACATGGGTCCTCTGTGTCCCAGTCCCATGCTCTATCCACTGCACCACCTCCTGGTCAGGCTCCATATGGCTTTTTAAAAAACTTTTTATTTATTGACTTTAATGAGAGAGGCAGGGAGAGAGAGACAGGAACATTTATCTGTTCTTGCATGTGCCCTAACTGGGGATAGAACCAGCAACCTCTGTACTTTGGGACAATGCTCTAACCAACTGAGCTATCCCACAGGGCTCCATATTGCTTTGTGATTAGCGTCTTCACTTGCAATTTTTTTCACCTATGGATGGAATGAACATTACTACAGGTGCTTAAAATACACTATTGCACAGATGAATGTTAAAAAAAGAGTAAGGAATGTAAATTTGTGATTTACATACTGGGCAGCTGCCCAGGTGCCCACCTTAGAGAGAACCCTGATTACAAGTGCAATTTTAATAGCCAGTTCACTAAACTCAACAAATAAATTAGGTATTGGTTCTGCTGAACCGGTGCAAACTGGCTGAATCCCACCACTGGACCTCAGTGTCCCATCTTGACACTCTATCCATTGCACCACCACCAGTGAGGCACCGAGAGATCTTTCAGGTGGCTCTTATGTCCCTTTGATATGCCTCCATCATTGGGTTTTTATTTGAGCCCTTGCTTATTTTCTGAAACTGCAAGATGTTTTAGGCTCATATTATAAATTTCATGATCTAGCCCTAAGATCACCCATATCTCCAAGGAGCACTAGTTCCTCCCCACCCCCTCTGGTTTCCTTTATTACAAAAATGTTTCACTACATGGAAGTATATTATTTCTTTGCATTCTATCTGTAGCTCCCACTAGAACAGGGGTCTCAAACTCGTGGCCCGTCGAACAATTTTGTGCGGCCCGCAGACTAATCCACGAAGTTCAAAATATTTTGGATAAAATTAAGTAAGCCTAGGGGCCTACTTGTATTTTTCATTTCTCTAGCATCCTAGCTAGATATTAGCTTAGTTAACAGCAGTTGTGATGCGAACTACAGTTTCTGGTCGTTTTGTGACACTGAGTAAACTGCATGTACGATTGTGCTTGTTGTACTGATTTTTTTCTGTTTTCAACTGCAGTGAGAAAAGTGTTGCGTAACAGTTGCCTTTTGTAGACCTAGTGCGGCCCGCCGAATGGCTGTGATCTTGCTCTGTGGCCCACATGCTGAGTTGAGTTTGAGACCCCTGTACTAGAACATGTTACTTACTATAATATTTATAAACTATCTCTGTTATCTAGAAGGGTATCTGGCACACAGGAAGGTATCAATAAAAGGTTAGTAAATGAATGAATAAATGAACAGGCCTAGCATTATGCCTTTTTCTTTTTTTTTGTATTTTTCTGAAGCTGGAAACGGGGAGAGACAGTCAGACAGACTCCCGCATGGGCCCGAATGGGATCCACCCGGCACGCCCACCAGGGGCGACGCTCTGCCCACCAGAGGGCGATGCTCTGCCCCTCCGGGCATCGCTCTGCCGCGACCAGAGCCACTCTAGCGCCTGGGGCAGAGGCCAAGGAGCCATCCCCAGCGCCCGGGCCATCTTTGCTCCAATGGAGCCTTGGCTGCGGGAGGGGAAGAGACAGACAGAGAGGAAGGAGGGGGGCGGGGTGGAGAAGCAAATGGGCGCTTCTCCTATGTGCCCTGGCCGGGAATTGAACCCGGGTCCCCCGCACGCCAGGCCGACGCTCTACCGCTGAGCCAACCGGCCAGGGCACAAGTAAAAATTTTAAATTTAGAATCATCGAGGGCAAAACTTCTGAAATTTTGTCAAACCATCTATACAGAGTAATAAATGTAAACTATTTGAAATCCAAAGTTGTTGCACTACGGCTGATAATACAAATACAAATTTTGGTGAGCAAACACACAAAGGGGTAAATAATGTGTATATAAAATTACAAGAGTTACTCCAAAAGAAAATACTAGGAATAGGTTGTAATGCACATATTTTGTCAAGTACAATCAACCCAGCGTCATGTGCCATGCCAACTGTTGTAGAAGTAATAATAACTACAATTGATTTGCATTTTAGTTGTTTTACCATTCATGTTGTTTAAAACAATTTTGTGAAGAAGAAAATGTTGTATACAAAAAACTTTTAGGATAGTCAAAAGTTAGATAGCTTGCTCTAACACCTGCTATACAGTGTGTTCTACAATTATTTGAGCCTCTCTGTTCATATATTTTAAGTGTACAAATGTCCTAAAATCTTGGAATTGTTTTTCAATAATAGAATATCTGAGATATTAATGTATTTTGTACATAATCTAGCATCTATTTTTCACAAAACGATTCAAAAGATTGAAGGTGAACACATTTCAGCTACAGAAGTTAGTCTTATTTTGAATGACTTTATCCTTCAATATAAATTTTGTTTTGAAGAAAAATTTCTTTCTTTAATTATAAAAAGAAAATTGTCAGACTTAGAGAAATCAAATCCAGGTACAACAGAAACTTTATCAAAGAAGTGCAGAATTTTTACCAGACATGTTTTCAATATATTGAAGAATGGTCTGAAACAAACATCATGGGAAATAAGTTTTCTTTTTTTCTCTCTTTTTTTAAAAAATATTTTATTTTTAACTTTATTTAGTTTTTTTTTTTAGAGACACAGAGAGAGCGAGAGAGAGAGAGAGAGAGAGAGAAGGGAGAGGAGCAGAAAGCATCAACTCTTATATGTGCCTTGGCCAGGCAAGCCCAGGGTTTTGAACCGGTGACCTCAGCATTCCCAGGTTGACACTTTATCCACTGCACTACCACAGGTCAGGTGGGAAATAACAGTTTTCAATGGTGTTTTTTTACTTCATTGCAAATATATTGGACAGATATTGAATATTGTCTTGAGTTTTTATCTAAAGAAATGTCAGACATCAAAATAGACGACAACTGTCTCTTTGAACAAATTAGAAGATGAATGTATATTTAAATTCTGAAAAATTAATACAATGGGAAAATGAACATGTCAAAATTGATAAAAGATGGGTGGAAATATTCAGCCATTTCACAAGTAAACATATTCCATGTGAAAATTTATTTATTCTTGTTCAGTTTATGTTGTGCTGCCCTGGAACTAATGCAGCAGTTGAAAGAGGTTTTTCGATTGCTAATGATCTTTATTTATTTATTTATTTATTTTCTGGCACACAGGAAGGTATCAATAAAAGGTTAGTAAATGAATGAATAAATGAACAGGCCTAGCATTATGCCTTTTTTTTTTTGTATTCTTCTGAAGCTGGAAACGGGGAGAGACAGTCAGACAGACTCCCGCATGCGCCCGAATGGGATCCACCCGGCACGCCCACCAGGAGTGACGCTCTGCCCACCAGGGGCGATGTTCTGCCCCTCCGGGGTGTCGCTCTGCCGCGACCAGAGCCACTCTAGCGCCTGGGGCAGAGGCCAAGGAGCCATCCCCAGCGCCCGGGCCATCTTTGCTCCAATGGAGCCTTGGCTGCAGGAGGGGAAGAGAGAGAGAGGAAGGAGGGGGGGGGTGGAGAAGCAAATGGGCGCTTCTCCTGTGTGCCCTGGCCGGGAATCGAACCCGGGTCCCCCGCACGCCAGACTGACGTTCTACCGCTGAGCCAACTGGCCAGGGCCGCGTTATGCTTTTTGTATGCATGCATTCTTCATGGTGTTTTGACAGTCACAAGAATTTAATCAAAAGACAGATGTATAGCTGGATGGACATATGAATAAAAAATGAATAAATAAATAATTAATTAAACAGATGAATAGATTATTGGGTGTATAAATAAATTGAGAAATGGATGGAAGTTGGTGTTACCACTGTGTACTTCAGTTATTCATGACAGAAACTGGGTGGTAAGAGGCCTCATTCTAGATTCCCTTCACACTTTCTTCTCTCACATTCAATCGACTGCTAAGTCTTGCCAATTTTACATCTCAAATATTTCTTTCTTTTTCTCCAAATATTTCTTAAATCCATATCTTGCTCTTCATTTCAACTGCTATTGCCCTTGTGCAGGCTCTCTTTATCTCTTGCCTGGATGCTGTGACAGCCTCCTAAGTCATCTCTCTTCCTTCCCACCCCACTACCATCCACATTTCTGTCAGAGGGATTATTCTAAAATACAGCTATGTCTGTGTCACTCCTCTGCTTAAATCCTCAGTGTGAAATCTAAACTCCTTAGTATGATATAAAGCACCTATGATGACCTGGACCTTGGCCATCCCTCTAGCCTCTCTTCTGTCATTCGCCACTGTGCACTGATTTGTATGCCTCAGAAATACCAAACTGCTATAGTTCCCACCAGAGATCATGCTGCTTCCCTGCTCTGTCCTTTGCTCATATTAGTTTCCCTGCCTGGAATGCTCTTTCCTCACAGTCATCGCTCAAAGTTCTTACTTAAGTTTCAAGTTTTTGAAAACATATAACTTTGCAGTTGTGCTGATGCTTACTTATTAGCAGGGCCAAGACTAGGGTGCAAAATCTAAGGAGAGTTGTGCAAGTAAGAGTGAATACATCTTTATATTTTATGCCCTAGGTACCTCATTTGACTTACCCTGGTCCCTGTTCTAGTATCTTCTCCTAAATTGAGAGCTTCCCAAGGGCAAGAATTTTCTCTTTTATTCTTACAATCCTTAATGTTGTAACTGATGCCTAGCAGACACTCAGTAGATGTAGGAAGGAGGAAGGCTGTGTGACACACCACTGCCTGCGCCCTCAAATTCAGACTCTCTCTTACCAGCCATGGGAATCTGAACAAGTTCTTCGTTGTTACTCAGTTTCCTCATCTGTGAAAAATAAATAATATTTTATTTATAGGATTGTTTTTCCATTTTAGGGGAAATTATTCATTTCACTTCATCAAAAATTTAAAATTTATTGACTTTTTTTTTTACACAAAGACAGAGTCAGACAGACAGGAATGGAGAGAGATGAGAAGCATCAATTATCAGTTTTTCGTTGCGACACCTTAGTTGTTCATTGATTGCTTTCTTATATGTGCCTTGACCACGGGCCTTCAGCAGACTGAGTGACCCCTTGCCCAAGCTAGTGACCTTGGGTCCAAGCTGGTGAGCTTTGCTCAAACCAGATGAGCCCGCGCTCAAGTTGGTGACCTCGAGGTCTCGAACCTGGGTCCTCCGCATCCTAGTCCAATGCTCTCTCCACTGCGCCACCGCCTAGTCAGGCTTGACATAAATTTCTTTATAGTACTCCTTCATGACTAAAATTTCTACTATACCTGCAGGTATATTCCCTTTAAATTTTTTTGATAATGCTTATTTATGCCTTCTCTATTTCTTTTTTAAAATTTTATTTTTCAATAACAACTGACTTTCAATATTATTTTATTAGTTTCAGGTATATAGTATAATGGTTAGACTAGTGTTTTGTTTTGTTTTTTCATTTTTCCGAAGCTGGAAATAGGGAGAGACAGTCAGACAGACTCCCGCATGCGCCCGACCGGGATCCACCTGGCATGCCCACCAGGGGCGACGCTCTGCCCACCAGGGGGCGATGCTCTGCCCATCTTGGGCGTCGCCATGTTGCGACCAGAGCCACTCTAGCGCCTGAGGCAGAGGCCACAGAGCCATCCCCAGCGCCTGGGCCATCTTTGCTCCAATGGAGCCTTGGCTGCGGGAGGGGAAGAGAGAGACAGAGAGGAAAGCGCGGCGGAGGGGTGGAGAAGCAAATGGGCGCTTCTCCTGTGTGCCCTGGCCGGGAATCGAACCCGGGTCCTCCGCACGCTAGGCCGACGCTCTACCAGACCAGTGTTTTTTAACTATGGACTAGTGCTGGTTTGCCAGAAATTTTGTGCTGGTCCATGAAAGAGTTAACCACCCTGATGTTGTACAAAGATTATAGACATAATAATCTTAGTCAAATTCGTTTATGCTCAGGGTGATTGCGACTTATCAGCCTGTATCATTGATGAAAATACTATAGAGATTGTCTTAGGTATCTTTGGAACTTGTAGGCTCATTTGAACAACGTTTTGCACTATGCAGAACATTTACATATTATGCACAATAGACAAAAAGCATTCAGACAAACCAATGTAGTATTCTATGCATAGTACACGTGGAGTTTGGCAATCAAGCAATAGCTTGTACCATGTTACACTGTTATGCGCAGTAAGATAAAACTTTATTTGCTGCATGTTTCTGTTTCCGGCTGGCTAGGTCACTAGTCCCCAAGTGTAATAAGGTCGACAACCACTGGATTAGACAGTTATATAATTTATAAAGTGATCATCTGATAATTCAAGTACCTACCTGGCACCATACATAGTTATTATAATATTATTGACTATATTCCTTAGGTTGTATTTTACATCTCTTTGACTAGTATTTTGTGATTACCAATTTGTACTTCTTTATCTTTTTCATCCAACCCCTCAGTCCCCCGTCCCATCTGGTAGCCATCAGTTTGTTCTATTAGTCTGTTTCTGTTTTTTGTTTTGTTTATTTTGTATTTTTCTGAAGCTGGAAACGGGGAGGCAGTCAGAGAGACTCCCGCATACGCCCAACCAGGATCCACACGGCACGCCCACCAGGGGGCGATGCTCTGCCCATCTGGGGCATTGCTCTGTTGCAACCAGAGCCATTCTAGCGCCTGAGGCAGAGACAATAGAGCCATCCTCAGTGCCCGGGCCAACTTTACTCCAATGGAGCCTTGGCTGCGGGAGGGGAAGAGAGAGACAGAGAGGAAGGAGAGGGGGAGGGGTGGAGAAGCAGATGGGTGCTTTTCCTGTGTGCCCTGGCCAGGAATCGAACCCGGGAGTCCTGCACGCCAGGCCGACGCTCTACCACTGAGCCAACTGGCCAGGGCCTGTTTCTGTTTTGTTTGTTTGTTTATTTTGTTCTTTAGATTCCACATATAAGTAAAATCATATGGTATTCGTCTTTCTCTGACTTATGTCATTAGCATAATACCCTCTCAGTCCTCAGTCCATCCATGCCTTCTTTTTCTTGATAGAGCTTATCCAAAAGTTTTCTTGATCTTCTATTATAGTATTTCTAATTCATTAATTTTTGCCTTTGTCTTATGATTTCCTCCTTCTACTTTCTTTTTTTAATTAGCCTGTTCATTTTTCACTTCTTGAGTTGGGTGTTTTATGTCAGCTCTTGCTTTTTTTTATATAAACACTTAAATCCATATATTTCCATTTAAGTACTATTTTATTTGTCTTCCATAACTAACTGTTATTTCCAAATATCTCTATTTTGATTTCTTTTTTTCCCACGGTCTAAAAAATGTTTCCGAATGCATAGGGCCCTTGTTATTTTTCTGTTGTTAAGTACTGTTTTGATTAGAGAAAGTGGTCTATTGATTTTTTTCATACATCTGATGAGATGTGCTCTCTGGTCTTGTATGTGACACATTTTTTAGATGTTCCATAGGTGCTTGACAGGTTAATTGTTGGCTGCCTCATAGGGTTATTGTGAAGATAAATATTAGATAACACCTGTAAAGCACTTAAAACAGTGCTTGGCACTTGGTAAGATCTCAAGAAGTGGTGGCTTTCATTGTTGTTGTTTTGTTATTGTTGATGGATGGCAGTCTCAATTGCTTTGTGTGTCACAGGTGTCCCAAGAAATAGGGAAATTGAGCTTTCTATTGCAAGCCAGTGCTCTACAATTCAGTGTCTACACTGGCTACAGGGTCAATTAATCTTTGACACACACAGAAAGCGCCACTTGGCTTATTATAGGAGAAAAAGTTCAGCGTTTTGATTTATACTGACCTGTGCTGGGGACCTGGTGTGGCCTCTCACTAGCTATGTGACACAGCCCCTCCCCGAAACTTCACTTTCCTTACTTAGGAATGATTTGGGACTTGGGTTGTTGGAAAGATTAATGTCAAAACCTTCATCATAGGACTGGACACAGTATAGACCTCTGATAGCCCTAGATTTTTTTGGTTTTTGTTCTTTCCTTTCACTTAGCCTGTAGGACAGAGAGTAAGGGAAGTTAGAGCTATCATGTTGCATCCATATCCTGGACTTCCCTCCTTAGAAAACCTTTTCATTCCTGTAAGGCTGTGTTTCTCTGATGCTTCTCCCCAGAAAGCAGCTTGAAATAAGCCATGACTGAGGGAAAGGGAAGAGGGGAGGGAAGAGGATGTTGACATAAGCAAAGTAGCACCCAGCCTCCTGCCAAATAAATATGACACCTGCTTGGACATAATTTCCTTTTTTTTTTTTTTAACAGAGATGGAGAGTCAGAGAGAGGGATAGATAGGGACAGACAAACAGGAACGGAGAGAGATGAGAAGCATCAATCATCAGTTTTTCGTTGTGACACCTCAGTTGTTCATTGATTGCTTTCTCATATGTGCCTTGACCATGGGTCTTCAGCAGACCGAGTAACCCCTTGCTCGAGCCAGCGACCTTGGTTCCAAGCTGGTGAGCTTTGTTCAAACCAGATGAGCCCATGCTCAAGCTGGTGACCTTGGGGTCTTGAACCTGGGTCTTCCGCATCCCAGTTCGACACTCTATCCACTATACCACCATCTGGTCAAGCAATTTCCTTTTTTATCTGGAGCAGCCCAGTTAATTTTTCAGGCCACCAGTTACCATATTCCATAGATGATAGCTTAGACCAGTGGTTCTCAAAGTGTGTGCCAGGGCCTACTGGTGTGCCCTAGAAGATTTCCAGGTGTGCCCGATGGTATTCCAGAGAAATATGTGCTTGTTGGGGACCAAAAGACCAAGTAGGTTTTTGGAGTTTAGATTTTTGGGGGACAGAGGTGTGGGAAATTGGCTGTAAGCTGACAGTCTGCCCAACCCCCCACCTCACTTGCCTGATTAGGTTGCAAAAGGCTGTTAAGCTGTGGTACTGGATTGTTTACACTACCCTCCATGTTCCCCGGAAAGACTGGAGGCAAGTTTCTTCTAGTCTTTGTTTGGTATAAAGTTAAGATGATATGTATGGTGGGGATTTTCTGCACTCAACACAATTAAGAGTAGAAAGAGAGGAATTCTTCAATGTATTGATGAGGAAATGAGAGTTTGCCTTTTAATTTTTAAAAAAGATTTTATTTATTCATTATAGAGAGGGGAGAGAGAGAGAGAGAGAAGGGGGGAGGAGCAGGAAGCATCAACTCCCATATGTGCCTTGACCAGGCAAGCCCAGGGTTTTGAACCGGCAACCTCAGCATTTCCATGTTAATGCTTTATCCACTGTGCCACCACAGGTCAGGCGAGAGAGTTTGCCTTTTAAATGTATGCCCAAACGTTGAAGAAATTGCTAGGATACATCAGGCTCATGTTTCTCATAAACACAAGAATGAAAAAAACACATTCATGCCAGGACCTGCTGAATTTACTAAATCTTACTAAGAATGTATCTATCTATAAAAAGATAACTTTTTTGTCGTTTTTTTATTTTTTAACCCCTCTTTTTTAAGAATTCTAGAAAGCATAACTCAAAAAATGTAACAAAAATATTTTGTTGTATTTATTTCGTTTAATTACTAGAAAAGCACACTTGGACTTTATATTTTTTTCTTTAATAATTGACTTAATTATTATAACATATTTCTCAGAAATTTGTATATAGTACAGTTACAATTATTTGTAGGATTTTAAATGCGCCCCGACTTCAAAAAGTTTGAGAACTGGCTTAGACCCTCAGTGAGAGCATTCTTTTCAGTGGCCACAGAAACTTGGGATTTACATCTGCTTGTTTCTGGGGTCTACAGGTGGGATGAACATCTTAGGGGCACTGACTTTGATTTCTCCTACTTTTTCTCCTTTCAACCTCACTCCCAAGGGTGCAAAGTGGGTGGGGCTGGTTTTCCTATCCTTGAATCCAAGGAGGAGGAAGCATGGAACACACAGAGGGCAGAGCTAAAGGGGGCAGAATAAGGGAAGCAGTGTGCAGGGGTGTTTCAAAAAGACTCTCAGACAGAGACAGTCACTTTGCCTCCATTCGCACCACTACCTCAGTGGATAGAGCATTGGCCCAGTGTGTGGATGTCCCAGGTTCGATCCCCAGTCAGGGCGCACATGAGAAATGACCATCTGCTTCTCTTCCCCTCCCTCTCTCCCTTCTCTCCCTCTTCCCTTTTCACAGCCAGTTACCTTGAGTGTTGGCCCTGGGCACTGAGAATAGCTCAGTTGATTTGAGCATCGGCCCAAGATGGAGGTTGCTGGGTGGATCTGGTCAGGGCGCATATGGGAGTCTATCTCTCCTCTCCTCTCACTTAAAATGAAAAGAAGGAAGGAAGGAAGGAAGGAAGGAAGGAAGGAAGGAAGGAAGGAAGGAAGGAAGTAAGTTCCCCATGTAATTTTTTAAATTTCTTTTTTAAATCTTTTTTTATTTTTATTTTTTAGATTTTATTTATTGATTTTAGAGAGAGGAAAAAAAGAGAGAGAGAAAGAGGGGGGAGGAGCGGGAAGCATCAACTCATAGTAGTTGCTTGTCATGTGTGCCTTGACCCGGCAATCCCAGGGCTTCAAACTGGAGAACTCAGTATTCCAGATCGATCCTTTATTCACTGCGCCACCACAGATCAGGCAGAAAGTTCCCCATGTAATTTTAATGCAGCTAGTTCATTAATTGGAATTTGGAAACCACTGGAAAACACTTAGAGTCTTTACTTTTTATTGTTCCATTCCTTCTTCAATAAATGTGATTCTGACTTCCATGTCCACCATGTATCATGGTTGCAATTAGTGAAATAATTGACTAACAGTGGTTTAAGCCAGTGATTTTCAACGTTCTTCATCTCATGGCACACATTAACTTAATTACTAAAATTCTGTGGCACACCAAAAGATATACGTTTTTGCCAACCTCACAAATAATATAGATATAATTTTCATTTATTCACACTGATTGGCTATTGTTGTGTTGGCTGTTGTCATTTTTTAAATTTGACAGTCTAAGGGAAAAGAGGTCAGTGCCCCTGACTAAATAGTCAGGTATTGCATGTTTATTTTCTTTTTTGCTCTTGTTCATTTGTTTTTTGTTTTGTTTTCTTTATTTTGGATATTGCATGTTTTAAAAATTCTCACAACAGCCCTGGCCGGTTGGCTCAGTGGTAGAGTGTCGGCCTGGCGTGCAGAAGTCCGGGTTTCGATTCCTGGCCAGGGCACACAGGAGAAGCGCCCATCTGCTTCTCCACCCCTCCCCCTCTCCTTCCTCTCTGTCTCTCTCTTCCCCTCCCGCAGCCAAGGCTCCATTGGAGCAAAGATATGGCCCGGGTGCTGGGGATGGCTCCTTGGCCTCTGCCCCAGGCGCTGGAGTGGCTCTGGTCGCAGCAGAGCAATGCCCCGGAGGGGCAGAGCATCGGTGGGCAGAGCGTCGCCCCCTGGTGGGCGTGCCGGGTGGATCCCGGTCGGGCGCATGCGGGAGTCTGTCTGACTGTCTCTCCCCGTTTCCAGCTTCAGAAAAATACAAAAATAAATAAATAAATAAATAAATAAATCTCACAGCACACCACTGTGCCTGCTGCAGCATATTGGTTGAAAATTGCTGATTAAGCAAGAAGGACATTTCTTTATCTCATATAACAAGAAATCCAGAGGTAAGTAGCTTTAGGTTTGGTTAATTTAGCTACTCAGTAGTATCATCAAGGATTCAGGCTTTTTTCATTTGCCATCCTCAGGATATTTGTTTCATTCTTGGGCTTGTCCCTCATGGTCTAAGATGGTTGCCACAGCTTTGAACAGCATGAGCTCACATGACAATTTCCAAGGCAAGGAAGAAAGGGGTTGAAGATATCCATTGTATTGAGTAGGAACTTTTAATTTTTTTTTCAAATTAAGTGAAAGGCAGGGAGGCAGAGAGACACCCGCATATGCCCCAACCTGGATCTACCTGGCAAGCCCCCTACCTGGCAATGGTCTGCCAATCTGGGGCCTCTGCTCTGTTGCTCAGCAACCGAGCTATTTTAGCACCTGAGGCGAGGCCATGGAGCCATCCTTAGTGCCTGGGGCCAACTTGCTTGAACTATTCAAGCCATGGCTGCAGGAGGAGAAGAGAGAGAGAGAGAGAAAAAATTGGAGGGGGAGGGAGTGGAGAAGCAGATAATTGCTTCTCCTGTGTGCCCTGACTGGGAATCAAACCCCAAACTTTCATACCCTGGACTGACACTCTAATTCTGAGCCAACTGGCCAGGGCAAGGAGGAACATTTTTACAGAAGCTTCTAGACTCTCTCCCAAGTCCCATTTTCCAGAAGTGGGTAACTTGTTTACCCTTAGATTTAAAGGGGTGGGGAAGGGGTACTGAGAATATATCTGCATTTTGGAGCCCCTGTAGTAGGAGGTAGTCCTAACCAGTAAGAAAGAAGGGTGGGAAAATGGCTTCTGGGTAAATAATCAACAGTGTCTTTCCTAAGACCTCACTAAGACTATTCTTAGAAAGTCATCTTATCTGCTAGATCCAATGACTTCTAGTTTTCCTTTTTTTTTTTTTTCTTTAGGTGAGAGGAAGGGAGATAATGAGGCAAACTCCTGCATGGGCCCCAAGTGGGATGGCCCAGGCAACCCTATCTAGGACCGATGCTTGAGGACCGAGCTATTTTTAGCGCCCAGGTCTGCCGCTCAAACCAATCAAGCCACTAGCTGTGGGAAGGGAAAAGGAAAAGGGGGCCGGGCAGGGGAAGCAGATGGTGGCTTCTCCTGTGTGCCCTGACCAGAAATCAAACCCAGGACATCCATATGCTGGGCTGACACTCTATCCACTAAGCCACCAGCCAGGGCCCCAGTTTCCCTTATACTTGACCACTCTGTGATGTTTTACATTGCTGCTTTCTCTCTTTCTTGAAACTCTTGTTTTCAGTTATACATTCTCTCTACTTCTCTGGCCATTTCTCCTTGGACTCCACCCCATTACTTTCTGTTCTTTACAGGTTGGTGCTACCCTGGGCTTTTAACCAGATACTATCTGGGCCCCTCTGAGCATCTAAACCAAGTAATATGTCCTAATCATGTGACCAAGACCTAGTGAGGTCTATTTGTGGCCGAGTTCTTGAACTTTCGTATTTGGCCATTGTAATGCCAGTGGTTGAGGCCAGGCAGGTTCACAATGTATTCGGGCAGATGGTAGAATAACTGAGGAGCCAGAAAGTATTGGGCTATTCTCATTTAATAGAATGTCCCAACAGCAGACAAGCAAACAGGCAGGGGAAAACTGCTTCTCAGGCAAACAAACAGCAAAATGGCCCGTCACAGTGGTGGGCCGGCGATCCCCAATCCGCCTTGAGGACAAGCACCCATAGCCTTACTTACATAGACTATATAGATGTGGTGCTGTCACATGCTCATGCACTAATCAGGCAAAGTACAAGCCAGCAAGCCTAACACAGCTGTTTTCCCAACAGCCATGGACTTTCTTTCCTCCCTATAGTCCTGATTCTCCCTCTGCTGTGTCTGTCTCTTCTTTCCATTACAGAGCTATTGCTCTTGATAATGTCCTTACAGGCTTTTTTAAGGATAAAACATTTTTTAAAAAGTTATTTTTAACCTCCCATACGGTTAAGTCCTAGAACTGTAGGGGACCCTTTGTTTTCCCACACTCTCGGGAATTTTGGAATAGAAGCTGGATTGCTTCAAAAAATAAAAAGATAATGAATTTGGAGTACTAGAATTTAAAAGATCAAAGAGAGCGAGAGTAGAGTCAGTTGAGAGCTGGGTGATGGAAGAGTTGAGAAGGACCTATCATTTATGGCTACATAAGAGAATTTGGTAAGCTCTAGGTCAGCTCTAGGTAAGTCTAGAGCTGACTTTTCAAGTGAAACAATCTGTGTGACCCCTTTCTGTGGCTGTTCAAATTTTTATTGAAACCTCTGAAGTCACCATGTATGTGGTATGACTCAATTTCAGACAGACACCAATGAGGGGGGCCACAGTTTTATGAGGCTGGAAGTGTGGACAGCCCTACATCTGAGTCACACCTAGACTGTCAAAGCCTCTCTGATCTCTTAACCTCTGGCCTCAAGCCACTACCAACCTACCTTCCAAGTAGCGTCCAGAGTGATCTTTCTAAGACACAAACCCAGGTAATTTCTATGCTTAAATTATTCAATGGCTTCTTTTTTTGTGTGTGTGACAGGGACAGAGAGAGAGAGACAGAGAGAGGGATAGGTAGGGACAAACAGACAGGAAGGGAGAGAGATAAGAAGCATTAATTCTTCCTTGAGGCTCCTTAGTTGTTCATTGATTGCTTTCTCATATGTGCCTTGACCGGGGTAATACAGCAGAGTGAGTGAGCCTTGCTCAAGCCAGCAGCCTTGGGCTCAAGCCAGCGACCTTGGGCTTCAAGTCAGTGACCTTTGGGCTCAAGCCAGCAACCATGGGATCATGTCTATGATCCCATGCTCAAGCCAGTGACCTCGTGATCAAGCTGGTGAGCCCGTGCTCAAGCCAGTGATCTTGGGGTTTTGAAAATGGGTCCTCTGCATCCCAGCCCGATGCTCTATCCACTGCGCCAGTGCCAGGTCAGGCATTCAATGGCTTCTTGATCAGTGTGTCTCAAACATGGAGTTCATGGATCACTGGGTACGCATTCTCAGGGTCTTCAGTACCTGTTAGGACATCTATTACTATTTAATTTCAGAATTAATTTAAAAATGTAATGATAGCCCTGGTCGTGTAGCTCAGTTCAACTGAGTCACTAGGGCATTGTCTTGATACACCAAGGTTGAGGGTCTGCTCCCCAGTCAGGGTACATACAAGGATCAACCAGTGAATTCATAAATAAGTGGAACCGCAGGTTGGTGTTTCTCCCTCTCTTTCTCTTTCCTTTCTGTCTCTCTAAAATCACTGAATAAAAAAATATATATATACAGACTCCTGCATGCACCCTGATTGGGATCTACCCAGGAAGCCCACTAGGGGGTGATGCTTTGTCCAACTGAGGCGTTGCTTCGTTGCTTAGCAACTGTGCTCTTCTTAGCACTTGAGATAGAAGCCATTGAGCCATCCTCAGTACCTGGGACCAACTTCTTCCAATCGAGCCATGACTGCAGGAGGGGGGAAGAGAGAGAGAGAGAGAGAGACGGAGAGGGAGAGAGGAGAGAAAAGTGAGAGGGGGAGGGGTAGAGAAGCAGATGGGTGCTTCTCCTGTGTGCCCTGACCAGGAATCAAACCCAGGACATCCACATGCTGGGTGGATGCTCTACCACTGAGCCAACCTGCCAAGGCCTGAATTAAAAAAATTTAAAAATACATTTAAGAAAAAATATGTAAGCATAGTTTGTAATACCCAGATGACCACCTATAACCAAGCACTTTGAGGAGATTTTAGTGTTGGTTAACACTTGTATTTATTGATTGGATTGGTGTCAAGTGATCTTCTAAAATGACTGCATTTAACTTTTGTGGGTTTTTTTGTTGTTGTTTTTTGTTTTGCTTTTTTATATTTTTCTGAAGTGAGAAGCAGGGAGGCAGAGAGACAGACTCTTGCAAGCACCCGACCAGGATCCACCTGGCATGGCCACCAGGGGAGAATGCTCTGCCCCTCTGGGGTGTTGCTCCGTTGCAACTGGAGCCATTCTAGTGCCTGAGGCGGAGGCCATGGAGCCATCCTCAGCGCCCGGGCCAACTCTGCTCCAATGGAGCCTTGGCTGTGGGAGGGGAAGAGAGAGATAGAGAGAAAGGAGAGGGGGAAGGGTGGAGATGCAGATGGGTGCTTCTCCTGTGTGCCCTGGCCGGGAATCGAACCTGGGACTTCCACACACCAGGCCACACTCTACCACTGAGCCAACCAGCCACAGCTAGAATTTAACTTTTTTTTTTGTATTTTTCTGAAGCTGGAAACGGGGAGAGACAGTCAGACAGACTCCCGCATGCGCCCGAACGGGATCCACCCGGCACGCCCACCAGGGGCAATGCTCTGCCCACCAGGGGGCGATGCTCTGCCCCTCCGGGGCATCACTCTGCAGCGACCAGAGCCATTCTAGCGCCTGGGGCAGAGGCCAAGGAACCATCCCCAGCGCCCGGGCCATCTTTGCTCCAATGGAGCCTCGGCTGCGGGAGGGGAAGAGAGAGACAGAGAGGAAGGAGGGAGGTGGGGGTGGAGAAGCAAATGGGCGCTTCTCCTATGTGCCCTGGCTGGGAATCGAACCCGGGTCCCCCGCACTCCAGGCCGACGCTCTACCGCTGAGCCAACCGGCCAGGGCCTAGAATTTAACTTTTAATGATGTAATTTATTTCTTTTTCTTTTAAAAAGGAGTGAAAGAGAAACATTAACTCATTGCTCCACTTAGTTGTGCATTGATTGCTTCTTATAGGTGCCTTAGCCGGAGATTGGACCTGTGACCTTGGGCTTAAGCCTCTGATTTTAAGGTTTCCAACCTGTGATCTCAGTGTTCTGGGTCGATGCTCTATCCACTGCGCCACCACCGGTCAGGCAATGCCATAATTGTTTTATCGCATTGTTAATGGATATATTCTCAGCACTTAGAATAGTGCCTAGCACATTGTAGGTGTTCAAAAAAGATTTCTCCAATAAATGAATGAATGAAGTGTCTCAAACTGATTTCTGATATCCTTAAGGATTCTCTGCAGTTTGAGATCTCAGCATGGCATGTGAGGTGAGGCTTTTTGCAATCAAGTTCAGAATACTCAACTAGTAATTTTACCAGACAGTCTGGGCAGGATGTGGAGGCGCAGTTTTTTTTAGAAAATAAAAAAGTGAAAGTACAAAGGATTTATATACTTTTTGACAGGGCAGACGTGATATGCAAAAATGACTTGCAAATATAATGCAAATGACACACAAGTCCTCATGCAAATGAGCATCCTGTCTTTGGAATCAACTGCTACACGTATTCACTAATTTGTCTGTGGAACAAACAGTAAATCTTTTGAGGGCTTAGAGGCACATTGCTTTTGTGGAGATGTGTGTACACTGGGGAGGCAGGGAAGTGGAAAAGGTTCTCTCAAGGAGGAGTCAGTGTGGTGCTGTAAGCCTGCACCTTAGTATGAAGCTTAATACAGTATGTAGCTTAATATGAAATTATTCTACTGCGATATTCCAAAGGCTGGCCTTTTGGAATTGGTGGAGAGTGGGGAGGGGGCAACAAAATGCAAATCATTATACCCTTCAAATTTTTGGCTACCTCATATTTTCTGTCCCACCCATCTCACACTATTCAAACTTTGGTTTACCAGAGTAGAGAGTAGGAAGTCAGAAATCCCTGGCTCCTGGTGCTCATCGTGAGGATCATAAAAGAGCCTGTGATAAAGCTCTTTAAAATCATATCTGAAGGAGGATAAGAGGATGATGGGGAGTTCTGCATTTCCTAATCTCATGAGAAGAATTTAGCTGTAATTCTTCTAGACTTATTAGAAAAGATGGTTGGTTACCAGAAGCCTGGGGGCTTTCTTAGAAATATAGCTGCTTAATTTTAATGCCAGTGACGCAGTATCTGATAAAATTGGAAGCTTATTGGAAAACTGAAAGGAAAAAATGTCAACTGTGATTTTTTTTTCATTATAAAAACCTTTCTTGCCCTTGGTATGAAAGGAAATTTTCTGTTACACAGACTCTTCTGCAAAGATTATAAAAATACTGGACAAATGAAATAAAAAAGTCTCTAGCATATATATTTTGATTTTTATTTATTCATTTTTAGAGGAGGAGGAGAGAGAGAAAGAGAGAGAGAAGGGGGGAGGAGCAGGAAACATCAACTCCCATATGTGCCTTGATCAGGCAAGCCCAGGGTTTCAAACTAGTGACCTCAGTGTTCCAGGTCGACGCTTTATCCACTGCGCCACCAAAGGTCAGGCAGCATATATATTTTTAACATAACTCGAAAAATATTTTTCTCTGACACTTTGCTTTGTAATCAGATGTGGGTTTAAATTCCCACCTTCTAGGTATGCAAACTTGAGCTACTTATTCAACTCTTCTTTCTCTCTCTTTTTTTTTAAGATTTTGTTTATTAATTTTAGAGAGAGGAGAGAGAAAGAGAGAAGGAGGGAAGAGCAGGAAGCATCAACTCTTAGTAGTTGTTTCTGTATGTGCCTTTAGGAAGCACATACAGGTTTCAATCTGGTGATCTCAGCATTCCAGGTCGACGCTTTAGCCACTGTGATAACACAGGTCAGGCTTTTCAACTTTTCTGAGGATCAGTTTTCTCATCTGTAAAATAGGAATAATAGTAGAATCCTTATGAGGTTGCTGTACGGGTTAAATGAGATAATGCATGTACTTTGCACAGTGCCTGACTCTTAGTAAGCATTCAGTAAATGTAGATATTTACAGTGGTCATTAATGGATTTGCTGCCTAGAATCCATTGACCCTCCATCTGATAACCATGCCCCATTGCCTTCTGGTGACCCATCATTCTCTCCTCAGTCCATGTGATTCTAATGAAACTGACTCTACCCTCAGGAGTAGAACATGTGACTTAAGTTTAAACCAATCAGACCATTTCATCTTCCAGGCCATATTGATTGACTCAAAAATGGGGACATTCATAGAGTTTCCATATGATCCAACAATACCACTCTTAGGTATAGTTCCAAGGGACTTGAAAACAGGTGTTTAAATAAAAACTTATATACGAATGTTTATAGAAGTATTATTCATAATAGTGAAAAATGGAAATAACCCAAATGTCCATCATCTGATGAATGGATAAAAAAATGCTGGTATAGCCATACAATGGTAATATTATTCAGCCATAAAAAGGAAGTAATGACTCATGCTACCACTGAAAACATTACGCTAAATGAAGGAAGACAAAGACAAAAGGCTGTGTATTATATGATTCCATTTATATGAATTATCCAAACTAGGCAAATCTATAGAAACAGAAAGTATGTTGGTGGTTGCTAAAAATTAGAAGTAGGAGGAATGGGGAGTAACTGCTAATGGGTATGGGGTTTCTCTTTGAGATGATAAAAATGTTTTGGAATTAGATAGTGGCGATAATTATAAGGCATTTTGAATATACTAAAACCCAAAGAATGAATTTTACAGCATGGGAATTAAAACTAAACTTAAAAAATGGTCACATGACTCAAGTAGGTCAATGAGATCCAATAAGACTCAACTCAGTCTTTGGAGCCATGAGGAGAGAAAACTAGTTTCTTTCTTGTACGACTCCAACTTGAGAGAATATAGGGTTTTAAGCTGCTGATGTATCTTGCTTTGTGTAGAGACTGAGATGGAATCATTTAGCTCAGCTGAAGCAGACCCAGGACATGAAGTGGTATCAAGCCCTGGTTACACACTGTAGCAAGAATGACTAGTCATCTGTTTGTCTGAGACTTTCCTGGTTTTAGCACTGAAATGCCTGTGTCCCATTTCGATCACCCTAGTTAGAGCTCTAAACCTACTTCTGCTTAAAACTCAGCACTCTACCTGTAGACTACCCAATTATGAGTCAACAAATTTCCCTGTTTTTGTTTTTTTTTTCCCCCGAAGCTGGAAACGGGGAGAGACAGTCAGACAGACTCCCGCATGTGCCCGACCGGGATCCACTCGGCACGCCCACCAGGGGTGATGCTCTGCCCACCAGGGGGCGATGCTTTGCCCCTCTGGGGGGGGGGGGTCGCTCTGTTGCGACCAGAGCCACTCTAGCGCCTGGGGCAGAGGCCAAGGAGCCATCTCCAGCGCCTGGGCTATCTTTGCTCCAATGGAGCCTTGGCTGTGGGAGGGGAAGAGAGAGACAGAGAGGTAGGAGAGGGGGAGGGGTGAAGAAGCAGATGGGTGCTTCTCCTGTGTGCCCTGGCCGGGAATCGAACCCGGGACTTCTGAACGCCAGGCCGATGCTCTACCACTGAGCCAACTGGCCAGGGCCTCCCTATTGTTTTAGCAAATGTCATGGGTTGGCTTTTTCAGAGGCTGGCACTGAGACAGACTTTAGGGCTCAAGGAAATAACACCTATGAAATGAAGGAGACAGAGCAGAATATTGGACAGAGAAAGAAGTCTAAAATGTGATGTAGGTGCGTGGCCAACCCAACAGAGAGCTATGGAACCGGTGTTGTCCTTCAGTAGGTCCCACATTGAGCCAAAAATGGCTAGGCCATTATATAGTGTTCTTTTCACTGACAAACTTCTAGTCTTAGCCTAAATGTTTCTTTCTTGAGGAGTCCTTTCCTAAAGCTTCCAGTGATGTTAAGTGCCATGGCACCTGAGGTATGTGTAGCAATTTAATTATTAATTTTTTGTTTTATGTTTGTCTTACTTACAGTCCATTAGTTTCATGAAGAAAGGGGCTGTTGTGGTTAGCTATTGTTAGGTAACAAACTGCCCAAACCTTAGTGGCTTAAAACAGAGTTTGGCAAAGTAGGACCCATGTGTAGGTTTGGCTCACAGTCTGTTTTGCTTATTATTACTATTTTTACTTATTGATTGATTTTAGAGAAAGACAACAGGGGCTGGGAGAAAGAGAGGAACATTGATTTGTTCTTCCACTTATTCATGCATCCATTGGTTGATTCTTGTATGTGCCTTGACTGGGGATTGAACCTGCAACCTTGGTATATTCAGATGATGCTCTAACCAACTGAACTACCTGGCCAGGGCCACAGCCTGTTTTTGTATAACTGGAAATATAAGATTTTTTTTTCTTTTTTTTTTTTTTTGCATTTTTCCGAAGCTGGAAACGGGGAGGTAGTCAGACAGACTCCCGCATGCGCCCGACCGGGATCCACCCAGCATGCCCACCAAGGGGCGATGCTCTGCCCCTCTGGGGCATTACTCTGTTGCATCCAGAGCCATTCTAGCGCCTGAGGCAGAGGCCACAGAGCCATCCCCAGCACCCGGGCCATCTTTGCTCCAATGGAGCCTTGGCTGCAGGAGGGGAAGAGAGAGACAGAGAGGAAGGAGAGGGGGAGGGGTGGAGAAGCAGATGGGCGCTTCTCCTCTGTGCCCTGGCCGGGAATCGAACCCGGGACTCCTGCACGCCGGGCTGACGCTCTACCGCTGAGCCAACCGGCCAGGGTCATTTTTTTTTCATTTTTAAGAGGTTATTTTTAAAAAATGATGAACTGGTACACCTGAAAGATATATAATTTTATTAATCCATGTCACCCCAGTACATTCAATTTATACTGAAAAGAAAGTTCAAGCAAGAACAATATGTGACATGTCCCACAAAACCTATACTATTTACCATCTGGCCCTTCATAGAAAATGTTTGCCAACCCACTGATTAAAACAACAACTATTTTGCTACATCTCATAATTTTGTGCATCAGGCTTTTAGAAAGGATTTGGCTGAATGACCCTTTTGCTCTATGTGATATTGACTGGGACCTCTCAATGGCACCAGATGAAGGCTGAGTCCAAGAAGGCTTCATAATGTCTGGTACCTTGGCAAGATGGCTGAAAGACTGGGCTCACCTGGGCCCCTCTTCCTTTCTATGCTAACTCTCCCTAAGAGTGTTTGAACTGCCCGACCAGGTGGTGCACAGTGGATAGAGCATTAGACTAAGATGCAGATGACCCAAGTTCAAACCCCGAGGTCATAGGCTTGAGTGCAGGCTAACCAGCTTGAGTGTGGGGTGTTGGCTTGAGTGTGGGATTATAGATATGACTCCATGGTCACTGGCTTGAGCCCAAAGGTCGCTGGCTTGAGCCCAAGGTTGCTGGCTTGAACAATGGGTCATTTGCTCTGCTGCAGCCCACGGTCAAGGCACATATGAGAAAGCAATTGATAAACTAAAGAGCCGCAACAAAGAATTGATGCTTCTCATCTCTCTCCCTTCCTGTCTGTCTGTCCCTATCTATCCCTTTCTCTCTCTCTCTCTCTGTCACAAAAAATAAAAGATCAAAATGGAAATTCTTGAAGACTAGCCTTATAACTGAACAGCTTCACTTCTTCAGTATTCTATGAGTTAAAACAGTCACAGGCCAACCTAGATTCAAAGGGGGGGGGGGAGAATATACCCTACCTCTTAATGACAAAAAATTGAGGCTATCTTTAATCTACTTGAAGACTAAGTCACTCACTCATCATTACATCCCCAACTCTTAACACAGCACCTGGAATATGAACTCAATACATTTGTTAACTAATGGACACACTCTGGTAGGTAGAATGTGAAAATATTGGATTTGGAGCTAACGGTCTACTTGCACCTTTAGGAGCACTTCATTCTACATGTTCCATTTTGGAACTACTATGGGCCCAGCACTGTGGTGCATCTCTCAGAGTATTTGAACTTCAGTTTCCTTTTTTGTTAATGAGGGGCAATAAAACCTGCATGCCACAGGGTTTCTGTGAGAATTAAATGGTATGATGAGTGTGAGAAAGCGTTATAAACTGTAAAGTTCTGTTTAACAACAGGTGGTTATTATTGTCATTGTTCCCCTGGGTGGGGTGTGGGCAAGGCCAAAGCCTCTGGATTCCTGCCGTGGAGAAGGACCCCTCAACTTCACTGCACTCTCCAACTCTTACCCCTGTCAGTTCCTGAAGAACAGACATTAGGAGAATGAAGCAGGGTTCCTATGGCTATGCGACCCAGTTTTAGCCAGGGAAGATTTATTTCCCCACAGTGGTTCTAATGATGGTTCAATGGGTCTCATAATTCCATAATGATCTTGGTGCCAATGCCTCCCACCTGGGGTGTCTCTGCAGAGTCTGTGGGGTGTTGTGGACCGTTAATGGCAAAAAGCCATTATAGATTCGAGGCTTGGCAGGGGGCTAAGTTCTCCCCCCTCCATCTCCATATTTGGCTTTGATGCTGAGTATTTACACCCACTCCACTTCCTTCCTTGGGTTGCAGGAAGCAATATACATGCCCTTCCTCTGACTCTTTGTTTGTTTCAGATGTTTGTAAATTTCACTAATGTATCCTGTTTTTGCCTTGGGAGAGTTCCTGTCTTAGCCTTTGATGTGCAACTTTGTATCAGGGTCCTTGATTTGCATAGGTCTATATAATAAAGCGAACTGGGGCTGTGAGGCACTCAGATACTGCCAGGCAGTTTGAAGAGTCCTCCCGGTCCCATCGGTTCCGCACCGTTATTTGGAGCCGCACTGGTCCGCGGCAGTGGGGAAATGGGTAGCCACACTAGCTAAACAACTAAGAATAATTAGTAGCATGTGACCAGTCCCTTGTCACCTCAGCTCGCCTATTTTGTGCTCCAAGAAAGAAGTAATAAAGACACTGCTAAGAAAAACTACATTGAATTTGTCATCCCTGCCCAGACCAAAGAATGCAGTTTTCCTTTCCCTGGAAGAGCCTACCTGAAACCCCCTGTACCAGGGACACTTCATACCTTTCATTTCCTGTGCATCTCACTTTTTTTTTTTTTTTTGTATTTTTCCAAAGCTGGAAACGGGGATAGACAGTCAGACAGACTCCCGCATGCGCCCGACCGGGATCCACCCGGCACACCCACCAGGGGGCGACGCTCTGCCCCTCCGGGGCGTCGCTCTGTCGTGACCAGAGCCACTCTAGCGCCTGGGGCAGAGGCCAAGGAGCCATCCCCAGCGCCCGGGCCATCCTTGCTCCAATGGAGCCTCGCTGCGGGAGGGGAAGAGAGAGACAGAGAGGAAGGAGAGGGGGAGGGGTGGAGAAGCAAATGGGCTCTTCTCCTGTGTGCCCTGGCCGGGAATTGAACCCGGGACTTCTGCACGCCAGTCTGACGCTCTACCACTGAGCCAACTGGCCAGGGCCGCATCTCACGTTTGCCTGGAAGGAGGGTTTGCCTGCTTTAGTAATAGCTTTTTTCAACCTTTCCATAAGTGTTCCTATACAGCCTGGCATGATGTATAATGTGTGTGTGGTGTGTGTAGTTCTAGCAGTAGGACAATTACTTAGAATGTTAAGTAGGGACATAAATTTCTTTGGGTATTATAAGTATATGCATTTGTATGTGATTTAATTTTGCCCAGCCTCGAGCACAATGTATGCCAATAGGCATAGAAAAGAATAGTACTAGTAGCTAAGAACTATTCAGCACTTATTGTGCTAGGCGCTGGGTTGAATGCTTTATACCTATCGTGTCATTTAATCTCCATTTTGT
Organism: Saccopteryx leptura; assembly: GCF_036850995.1. Lineage (NCBI taxonomy): Eukaryota > Metazoa > Chordata > Mammalia > Chiroptera > Emballonuridae > Saccopteryx > Saccopteryx leptura. The sequence continues at coordinate 161,423,737 of NC_089508.1, read as the reverse complement.
AGATAAGAAAATAACCCTCTAATGTTGGTTAGGGTTAAACAACTGCTTAGTAGTGAGGGGCAGTCAGGAACTGAACCTAGGTCTGTCCAATTCCAAAGCCTGTTCTTAAACTGCTCCCCAATCCAGGATCTCTGCTGATAGTGACATTGGATTTGATGATCTAATGTTCTGAGATATGCCACTTGGCAAGCTTCATTCTCCACATTTGATTTCCCAAAGCTTTGTTGCTTGAGAATCTTTATTAAGGACAGTGTCAGAGGAGAGAAGAGTTTTCCCTTTATTGGCTTGCTGACCCAGGACTGTGCTGGCATGGTCACTGTACCCACCATGCCCAGGATTCCCTTGTCACAGACACCATCCCTTCTGCAGCTCCCCACTTGGAGAGGCAGCCCTGACCTTTGTGTAGGGGCAGGCACAGATTGGACCAGGGCGAGGGTCCAGGGAGAGGGCCCACGTAGACTGTCCTATAACAGCCCTGCGGTGGCTTGGTTCTTAGGGCTCTTCAGGTGTGTACATGGGGGTGGAGATTGCAATGAACTATTCAAGTGAACCTGGCTCACTCCAAATGTAGTGTATAGACGTAAACTGTGTCAGCCAGTCAGACATGTTGGTGGGATGCAGGCAACAAGAGTGAGAGAACAAGAGGTCCAGGAAGAGGAGAGATGAGAGGAGTAGTCTGTCTTCAGACCAGTCATCTGGGTTCCAGCTCCAGTCCCTGCTTGTATGGCTTAACATCAGGTCTGTACAAACTTGAACTGCTCTGTATGATGAAGGGGTGAGGAGTTTCAAAACTCGATGAAAAAATCCAGGAAAAGGAGATGTGAACTGGCCAACCAGGTGCTGTGCAAGAGAAAGAAATGATAAGAAATGATCCACAGCAATGATATAGGTGAGACAGAGACTTGGAAAGAACTGCTCAAGTAAGCTTTCAAGTCGTCTGCTGTGGGATGTATGCTTTTAACATTCTCCTTCATCACTGTTACGATACCCTCAGTAAATCTGGCATTTCACACTGATGTTTCTTCAGGTATGGGTTTTTGATGGGAAAATGGAGCAGGGTGAGGGGACAGCTGACATCTAGGTTATATTCCATCTGTCCCAAGTCTGGTTTTCTTGGGATCTCTGATTGTTTGTTTTTTTTTTTTTTTTTCATTTTTCTGAAGCTGGAAACAGGGAGAGACAGTCAGACAGACTCCCGCATGCGCCCGACCAGGATCCACCCGGCACGCCCACCAGGGGCGGTGCTCTGCCCCCCAGGGGGCGATGCTCTGCCCATCCTGGGCGTCGCCATATTGCGACCAGAGCCACTCTAGCGCCTGAGGCAGAGGCCACAGAGCCATGCCCAGCACCCGGGCCATCTTTGCTCCAATGGAGCCCCGGCTGCGGGAGGGGAAGAGAGAGACAGAGAGGAAAGCGCGGCGGAGGGGTGGAGAAGCAAATGGGCGCTTCTCCTATGTGCCCTGGCCGGGAATCGAACCCGGGTCCTCCGCACGCTAGGCCAACGCTCTACCGCTGAGCCAACCGGCCAGGGCTGTTTTTTTTTTTTTTTTTCATTTTTCTGAAGCTGGAAACGGGGAGAGACAGTCAGACAGACTCCCGCATGCGCCCGACCGGGATCCACCCGGCACGCCCCCACCAGGGGGCGACGCTCTGCCCACCAGGGGGCGATGCTCTGCCCATCCTGGGCGTCGCCATGTTGCGACCAGAGCCACTCTAGCGCCTGAGGCAGAGGCCACAGAGCCATCCCCAGCGCCCGGGCCATTTTTTTTGCTCCAATGGAGCCTTGGCTGCGGGAGGGGAAGAGAGAGACAGAGAGGAAAGCGCGGCGGAGGGGTGGAGAAGCAAATGGGCGCTTCTCCTGTGTGCCCTGGCCGGGAATCGAACCCGGGTCCTCCGCACGCTAGGCCGACGCTCTACCGCTGAGCCAACCGGCCAGGGCTTTTTTTTTTTTTTTTTTAAAGATTTTATTTATTCATTTGAGAGAGAGAGAGAGAGAGAGAGAGAGAGAAAGGAAACACAAGGGGGGGGAGGAGCAGGAAGCATCAACTCCCATATGTGCCTTGACCGGGGAAGCTCAGGGTTTTTTGAACCGGGGGACCTCCGTGTTCCAGGTCGACACTTTATCCACTGCGCCACCACAGGTCAGGCTCTGATTGGTTTTTAAGGCTACTCTATATGTTTCACTAGACATGCCTGATTGCATAATTGTGTAAGTAATATACACAATTGAGTGTAAGTAATAATTGTGTGTGGCAATATACATATCACTGTATGGTAGTGTTCATGTAGGTGGATGCAGAATGTTTTATCTACATGTGTAAATATGTCTGTGTACTGGGCATATGAATCTGGATGTGTAAGTTGTGTGCAAGAATATGGGTATTTGTGCCACGGTGTCAGCCTTATGGCCAACTATACTTCCCAGAGATGGCTGTCATAATATACCGCATCCCATGTGTTATTTTTACAATATGACACTGAGACTCCTCCTACCAAGAGGTGGGCTCTTAAATATGACCACACTTTGTGACTCCATCAACCAAAAGAGTAGGACAGAATGACGTTATGTGATTTCTGAAGCTAGAACATAAAAATACCATGCACTTTTACATATTGTTCTCTAGGGATACTCATTCTTGGAAACCAGCCACCAAGTGGTGAGGAGGCCAAGCAGCTAGTAGAAGAGGCGCACTGCACCAGATGAGGTCTCAACCAACAACCAGCAGCAACTGCGAGCCATGTGGGAGCATCTCACCTTAGCTGAGTCACCCAGCTGTTGACACATAAAGCAGAGTTAATTCTTCCTAGCTAAGGCCTGATTAAATTGCTAAATAAATGGTTTTGTTTGGGAATACTTTGTTATATGGCAGTGGATAACCAGAACAGACAGGGCTGTCGCTGTGTCTGTCCTGTGTGTGTATTCCTGGGACTCGGTGCCTTCACAGTTACCTGCAGGTCGTGTATTTGTGTCAGATGTCTGTGTACATGAGTAGGTGTGCAGTCAAAGGTGTGTCTGGAAACAGAATCATGATTCTTGGGATATTGCTTTGGCCTTAGTGGAAGCTGTTTGGTGAGAACTCTTTGAAATCTTGTTTGTATTATACGTTTCTTCCTTTGAATGTTTTTCCTCTGAACTAGAGAGGCCTGTTTAACTGAAAGCAAATGCAGCTTGAGTTTACTTTTTCTGGTCAAAGCTTCCTGGAGCTGCCAAGGCCTTCTAGCAGGCAGGAGACTGCCATTTGGAGGTCTCAAGCCTTTAACAGGGGCTAGAAATGCTGTTTTAAAAATTGTTTCCTTTTCTGCAACTGAGGCCTTCAGAAATGATCCAGAAATAGAGCAAAGCACAGTCACTGGGATCTGTGAGGTCTCTTAGGATGGAGGGACATAATTTTATTTTAAAGAGAAAGGGAGGCTCTGGCCGGTTGGCTCAGTGGTAGAGTGTCGGCCTGGCATGCAGAGGTCCCAGGTTTGATTCCCGGCCAGGGCACACAGGAGAAACGTCCATCTGCTTCTCCACCCCTCCCCCTTTACTTCCTCTCTGTCTCTCTCTTCCCCTCCTGCAGCCGAGGCTCCATTGGAGCAAAGATGGCCCGCGCGCTGGGGATGGCTCCTTGGCCTCTGCCCCAGGTGCTAGAGTGGCTCTGGTCGCAACAGAGCTACACCCCGGAGGGGCAGAGCGTCGCCCCTGCTGGGCGTGCCGGGTGGATCCCGGTCGGGCGCATGCGGGAGTCTGTCTGACTGTCTCTCCCCGTTTCCAGCTTCAGAAAAAATACACACACACACACACACAAAAAAAGAAGAGAGAGAGAAAGGGAGAGGGGTGGAAAGAAGAGTGTAAAAAGCATCAACTTGTAGTTGTTTCACTTTAATTGTGCATTGATTGCTTCTCATATGTACCTTTCCTTGACCCACGGGCTCAAGCCAAACCAGTGACCCCTTGTTCAAGCCAGAAACCTTGGGCTTCAAGCCAGTAACCTTGGGATCTTGTTGATAATTCTGCATTCAAACTAGCAACCCCATGCTCAAGCAGGCAACCTCAGGGTTTTAAACCAGGGACCTCAGTATCCTGGGTTGACACTCTATCCACTGTACTACCCCTGGTCAGGTGAGACAGAATTCTTGATGGACACAGAGGAAGCTTCCGATATAGGCTCATGTGTGCCTAGGTTCCAGGGTAGAGATAATTCAGTCTGTCTCTGCACTGCCTTGGCTGCTGCAACCTGCTCCATCTGAGTGCAGCCCAGGAAGTGGAGGACTCTGGTTCAGAGTTGGTTCCTCTTGGTCTCTTCTGAAGTGCTCCCCAGCTTTCTACTTCTTCCATTTTGGCAGCTTGACTTAGCTTTTCTGGGAACACTGAGAGCTCTGGCTTCACACTTCTGTCCTGCACTGCCTCTCAGGACCTCTAAAGCACTGTTGTCCATTAGAGCTTTCTACGATGACGGGAATGTTCTAAAATATGCACCATCCAATATGGTAGACATTAGTCATATGTGGCTATTGAGCACTTCATTTATTTATTTATTTATTTATTTATTTATTTATTTATTTTTCTTAAGTTGGAAATGAGGAGGCAGTCAGACAGACTCCTGCATGCGCCTGACCAGGATCCACCCGGCATGCCCACCAGGGGGTGATGCTCTGCCCGTCTAGAGTGTTGTTCTGTTGCAACCAGAGCCATTCTAGCGCCTGAGGCAGAGGCCATGGAGCCATCCTCAGCGCCCGGGCCAACTTTGCTCCAATGAAGCTTCGGCTGCGGGAGGGGAAGAGAGAGACAGAGAGGAAGGAGAGGGGGAAGGGTGGAGAAGCAGATGGGCGGCTTCTCCTGTGTGCCCTGGCCGGGAATCGAACCGGGACTCCTGCACGCCAGGCCGACGCTCTACCACTGAGCCAACCGGCCAGGGCTGCTATTGAGCACTTTAAATGTGGATAGTGTGACTAAAAAACTAAGTTTTAAATTTTCAAAATTTTAATTAATTTAAATCAGAATGCTACATGTGGCTATTGGCTGCTATACTGAAGAGTTCAGAGAGCAGAGTTTTGTTTTACCTGTAAAATGGGGATATAATCATCTGTCTCACAGGGCTGTCTGGAGCAAACAAGATGATGAATGTGAAAGAGTTTTACTCTCATAAGGGAGACAGCAATGTGAATTGAGTGAGTTTATTCTTGGAGTTCTTTGCTAATATTTCTGTTTTATGGCCCCTGTTTAATTTTTTTTTTTTTTTTTAAGCAAGAGAGACACAGACAGGAAGGGAGAGAGATGAGAAACATAAACTCGTAGTTGGGTCACTGTAGTTGTTCACTGATTGCTTCTCATACATGCCTTGACCTGGGGGCTCCAGCCAGTGGTGGGATTCAAATAAGTTAACAACCAGTTCTCTGCCCTAATGATTGTTTTAAGTATAAACAAATGATATAACAAAAGGTAATATATTATTTCATGTGTTTAATACTTAAATAAGAATAAAAGAGGTACATAAAACTAGATTATAAGAAAGTTTTAAAATATTAATGAAAAAATATTAAATAATATCTGACAAAAAACAGTAAAATTGTTATTTAAGATATTTTCATATTGCTTCTTGATTGGCGTCCTCACTTGCAATTATTTTCACCTATGGATGGAATGAACATTACTATGGGCGCTTAGAATATACTGTTACACTGATGAACATTAAAAAAGAGTAAGAAATGTAAATTTGTGATTTTCACATTGAGCAGCTGCCCAGATGCCCACCTTAGAGAGAACCCTGATTATAAGTGCCATTTTAACACCGGTTCACCGAACTCAACAAAAAAGTAGGTATCGGTTCTGCTGAACCGGTGTGAATTGGCTAAATCCCACCACTGGTTCCAGTCACGCTGATGACCCCTTGCTCAAGCCAGTGACCTTAGGCTTCAAGCCAGTGACCATTGGGCTCAAAGCAGCAACCATTGGATCATGTCAATGATCCCATGCTCAAGCCAGTGACCTGGTGCTCAAGTTGGTGAGCCTACACTGAAGCTGGCAACCTTAGGGCTTCGAACCTGGGACCTGAGCATACCAAGTTGATGCTCTATCTACCGTGCCACCACCAGTCAGGTTTGCTGGGCTGTTTTTTCTTTTTTTCTTTTTTTTTTTTTTTTTTTTTTTTTTTTTTTCCATTTTTCTGAAGCTGGAAACAGGGAGAGACAGTCAGACAGACTCCCGCATGCGCCCAACCGGGATCCACCCGGCACGCCCACCATGGGGCGGCGCTCTGCCCACCAGGGGGCGATGCTCTGCCCATCCTGGGCGTCGCCATATTGCGACCAGAGCCACTCTAGCGCCTGGGGCAGAGGCCGAGGAGCCATCCCCAGCGCCCGGGCCATCTTTGCTCCAATGGAGCCTTGGCTGCGGGAGGGGAAGAGAGAGACAGAGAGGAAAGCGCGGCGGAGGGGTGGAGAAGCAAATGGGCGCTTCTCCTGTGTGCCCTGGCCGGGAATCGAACCCGGGTCCTCCGCACGCTAGGCCGACGCTCTACCGCTGAGCCAACCGGCCAGGGCCTGCTGGGCTGTTTTGAGTTGATTTGTTTACATTTGTGTCTTTCATCAGACCCTGAGCTCTTTGAAGGTATGAACCTGGTAAGACTGTTTCACACCTGAATCCCCAGTGTCACTGGCTGGCATGTGACTAAGTACTCATGTTTGAGTAAACAAAATGTCTGGAGTCCAGAAGGTATTCCTGGCAGCATGATATAAATGTATGGTGAAAGCTGGTGAGGAACAGAGGAGTAGAAGCAGAAAGGAGAAGGCAGGACAGTAGGGTGGTGAGACAGAGAGCTGGGGATCCTGCTCCCCACACTCTACATTCTGGGCCTACCCAGAGAGAGCAGAGAGCCAATTCCTAGTGACAGGAATGTTTCCACACAACTGGGTATCAGACATGTGGGAGATGAATTAAGAAAGGCTGATCAGAGGAGAAATGACCTATTCAACACATCTTGCTTGTTGACGAAGGCCAGCTTGATAATATAAATCTCTGCCTAGCCAGGTGCTGTGGTTTCCTTTAATTGATGGTGGCCAGGTTGAAGGTGATTTCTTAGGTTCTCTATCCTTCCAAGCTTTTTCTGATCTGTGAGTGGAAGAGGGAACTTGGGAGATTTCCAACAGGGCTGAAAGAGAGAACTGGTTTTTGTTTCCTTATTTAAAAAGTAAATTTAAACTTATTTCTGCTCAATCCAAGAGTAACACAGGGAAACAAAGAGAAAAGACTACCATGACCCTACTCACCCACCCACTCTGATCTTCAGATTTTAAATTCCCCGCTTTCACAGTGGTCTTCCTTGCTTGGTGGCCAGGAAAGTAGAGGCTGTCTGCTTAGACTCAGCCCTACACACTGGTTTCAGCAGCTCAGGAGGCTTGAGCTCAGAGCTAGTTTCCCTGGGAAGTTCTCAATCAGAGCTTTTCAAGCTTTGGGGACTGGGAACACATGTTTAAGCTGGTTATATCTGCCCAAGAAAGAAGGAAGTCAGGTCTGTGAGTGCTGGCAGCTCTGTGTCTAGCTCTTCGCTTGGACCACATATTTATTCATTCTAAGATTTGAGTTTATTCTATTTTTAAGCATCTTACTCTTGTAGTACTTCATAATATTTGTTGAACATTTATTATCTGTCCTTATGGTACTAGGCAATGACTCAAGCTATAATTAGCATTTTTTTTTTTTTTTTTTTTTTTTTTGAGAGAGAGAGAGAGAGAGAGGCAAAGAGAAAGAGACAGAAACATGGAGCTGCTGCTGTATGTGCCCTGACTGGGGAACTGAACTGGTAACCTTCGTGCTCTCACATGACACTAACCAAGTGAGCTATTCACTATAGCTTTTTTCTATCTTTTTTTTTTTTTTTCCTGTCAAGCTAGAATTATCCCTGGGCCCAGCTATGCTTGCTGGTCTCCTTAATGTTCCATAGGAAAAGTGAGCTGTTCTCCGTCTTTCCCAACCAGTCCAAGTAAGTGTCCTAGACCTTCCTGATAAACTGGCACTTACCCGCTCAACTATTGCCCAGGGACTTGTTCTTCATCCCCAAGATACTAATCAAGGTTTGTTAGTGGCTGCAATTTCCCACCTGGTTTAAGTAAACATAATCAAGAAAGTAATTAGTAGAAGCTCACATAACACATAGAAAAGGGAAAGGAACTCCAGGGTTATTTGCTGCTCTTGGGGAATACCTGCTGTTTGGGGGCAGTCACAGCTTGTTTGGATGATCTTTTTCTCCACTCCAGAATGACCAGGTATCACCATCTGTACTCTGAGGGCCTGAGGGAGCCCACCATTTTATTGGTCAAGTGAGGCGAGGGGAAGGCCTAATAGAGTAGTATAAGTGAAGAGAATAGGGCTTGTGGAGGTACCCAAATCTGGCTTGAATTTCCAGTTCTAGCATTCTCTGTCTGACTTTGTATAAATACTTTTAACCTCTTTGAGCCTCAGCTTCCCCACCTATAAAAAGTGGGTGAAAATCCTGGGATTAGCAAGTTATATAAGTAAATACAATGTATATGCAAGCAGCTGGCACCTATAAAATAACAGCTATTCCATGGTAGAGTGGATTAGAAGTGCAGGTCACTTTTTTTTTTCTTTCTAATATTTGGGTCAGGGAACATACAGGAGCAGCTTGATGTTCCTGGCTCTCCCTCTCAAAAAAATTTGGTTGTTGTAAAAAATTCACACAATACACAAGTATATAAAGTAGGTGACTTGCAGGTGGCCTATTCTGCATGACTTTTCAAAGGATTATTTCTTGTTTGAGATTCTCAGCTTTATACCAAACCAAGACACAACAATTTGACTTATTTTTACTCTACATACCCTCAAGTTTCTTTCTGAGGATCCTTCCCCTATAAGGAAATCGGGCTGTTCGACAATCTGAACAACTTCGAAGTTCCATTTTGGTCTAGCAAACTGGGCCCGCGGGAATTTTTTCTAGATACTTCTCAGCCCCGAGGAGGGATCCAGGGAAAAAAGTACCCGGAGGTTTGAGAAGGTAGACGGTAGGGGGCGGAACCTAGCAGAAACAGGAAGAGGCGGGGCTAACGATTCCTAGTGCTGCAGGAGCAGTGAGGCTACCGCCTGCTGTTCTGGAAGGCGGCAATTGGGTGAGGCGACGAGCGACGTAAGAGCCGCGTGTTCACAGGTTCAGACTGTCGCTGTCGCATCTGCGCATCGGAAGCTGATTGCCGCTCCGGCCGCCTGGAATTGTGGGGGTTGTGCCTAATCCTCCGGCTGCCAGGCGGAAAGCCGAAGGTAGGGGCGGTGAGGGCTGCCTGTCCTTGGCGCTGGGTGGCGGGGCTCAGTGTCCCGGCCTCCTCCCGCCAGCGGCCCTGGCGCCTTCCCAGCACTGGTCTGGGGTTCCCACACACAATACCCCCCAGTGTCTCCAAAGCCGGACATACAAGTGGGCCCTGCGCTCCTCAGTAGTGTCCGCAGACCTGGCCTCTCAGCTCAATCGCTGCCTTCCCTACCTTTCCTACTCAGGAATACGTAACGTCTTCTCGTAACCCTTCCTTATTGTCAGGAGATGAGGCAGTGGGGGTTTGAGACTGGCTTTGTCTCGCATCTGTTTTAGTTTCCCTGCCTGGTTCCGTCTCCCGACCTCAGTTTGTGCATCTAGCTAACGGCTCCAATGTTGTCACGGGTTCATGGCTGAGATCTGTGTTGTCTCTTCACCATATGTAATTACTCCTCCCCATTGTATTTTCCCTCTTATGTTTCTCTTTGTTCTGGTAGAGGAAGACTTACGTTTAAAGTAGAGTGTACAGACTTTGATGTATCTCAAATCACCTTAGAGGTTGTGCATATCATCAGCTGGGGATTTCGGATAAGGTGGAGCTTGGACACCAGAAGTCCTCTCCGGGTGGTCCCGAAGTTCTCGCTTTGAGATTCTCTGCTTCATAAGACAGGAGAACATTAGTTGATATATGAGTCCCTGTAATGTGGCTTCAGGTGGGAAAGACCAGGAGTCAGGAAATGCCCAACACCTGAGAGGCCAGTGGGGCTTCCTTTGCACTGTAGGAGCTGGAGTGCCGTTTGATGCCTTTAAAAAAATATAATGACACGTATAAGAGATCAGTTTTCTAATAAATATTTTTCAATGCTTGGCTTCAGTCAAGCTCTGCTGGCTTTCTGACATCATACAAAACTGCTTTGGGGTTTAGGGGGATTACACTATATTAACCCAGACAAGGTAGGCAGGAGGAGAATGAATCCTCCAAGTTTGCTAAGAAGAAACTGATGTGTTTATAAACACTAACAGTGTTTTGACCAGGGGTCCCCAAACTACGGCCCGGGCCGCATCCCCCCCCCCCCCCCAGGCCATTTATCCGGCCCAGCTGCACTTCTGGAAGGGGCACCTGTTTCATTGGTGGTCAGTGAGAGGAGCATAGTTCCCATTGAAATACTGGTCAGTTTGTTGATTTAAATTTACTTGTTCTTTATTTTATTTTATTTATTTATTTATTTATTTATTTATTTCATTTTTCTGAAGCTGGAAACAGGGAGAGACAGTCAGACAGACTCCCGCATGCGCCCGACCGGGATCCACCCGGCACGCCCACCAGGGGCGGTGCTCTGCCCCCCAGGGGGCGATGCTCTGCCCATCCTGGGCGTCGCCATATTGCGACCAGAGCCACTCTAGCGCCTGGGGCAGAGGCCAAGGAGCCATCCCCAGCGCCTGGGCCATCTTTGCTCCAATGGAGCCTTGGCTGCGGGAGGGGAAGAGAGAGACAGAGAGGAAAGCGCGGCGGAGGGGTGGAGAAGCAAATGGGCGCTTCTCCTGTGTGCCCTGGCCGGGAATCGAACCCGGGTCCTCCGCACGCTAGGCCGACGCTCTACCGCTGAGCCAACCGGCCAGGGCTTGTTCTTTATTTTAAATATTGTATTTGTTCCTGTTTTGTTTTTTTGCTTTAAAATAAGATATGTGCAGTGTACGTAGGGATTTGTTCATAGTTGTTTTTTTTTTAAATTTTTAATTTTTAATTTATTCATTTTAGAGAGGAGAGAGGGGGGGGAGAGAGAGAGAGACAGAGAGAGAGAGGAGAGAGAGACAGGGGGGAGGAGCTGGAAGCATCAACTCCCATATGTGCCTTGACCAGGCAAGCCCAGGGTTTCGAACCGGCGACCTCAGCATTTCCAGGTTGATGCTTTATCCACTGCGCCACCACAGGTCATTCATAGTTTTTTTGATAGTCTGGCCCTCTAACGGTCTGAGGGACAGTAAACTAGCCCCCTGTGTAAAAAGTTTGGGGACCCCTGGTTTTGACAGTGTAAAAGATATTTTGTATCTGTGTACTCTTTTGGCTCTCCCCTTACCCAAGCTTTTTCCTTTTTTGATAAAAGTATAGACAAATTTGGGGATTCGGTAGGATTTTGCTGGGAGTCAGGGCATTAGGATATCAGGGTTGATGTTTGTATGACATGGATCAAGATTGGTCTGTGATTTCAGTTGAGAACATGGCTCTTAGGTTTTTAAAGAAGGTGTAGCCACATCAGATTTATTTTAACCATTCTGGTATTTAGTGAATTTAATCTGCTAACACATTTGTTGTTCTGATGCAATTTGCTACAGAAAAGACTTGTCCCATTTTACAGAGATGATGGGAATAGGAAATATGTTGGTAGCAATGAGGTAGTCCAGAAATGGAAAGTTGCCTTGTATTCTGATTGCTGCTTTTCCTGCCGTCTTTGAAGTCCAGCTATTACTTATCTGCAGAGGCTTTGAGCCCTAGTGTGTTTCATGGGCACCAAAAAATTAAGTGAAACTGAGAAGTAAGAAATGGGTTTTAAAATGAATATCCCAGAACTTAATCCTTCAGTAAGTGGTGTTCTGTGAAGTGGTATGTGTAGGTGTGAGTGGTGGGGATTGAGGGTGGGATCACTTATGTGATAATGGCCATTGTCCAAAGCAGTTTTGAAAATTCACCTCTGAAATTGTCTCCAGAGACGTTAATACCTGACACCATACTGTATTTTTAAAAAAGAGTTCATTAGAGAGAGAGGAAGGGGGAGAGAGAGAGAGAAAAATATGGATCTGTTCCTGTATGTGTTCCTGACAGGATCAAACAGGCAACTTTGTGTATGAGGACGAGGCTTTAATTAACTGCGTTATCTGGCCAGAGTACCATACAGTTTTTTAATTACAATTTTATTATTTTTATCCTAAATGGTATGGTTAAGAAACCTTGTCACTTGACTTATCTACAGATGAGTTAAGAGTTCTTTCAAAGTGAGCATAATGCTTTTTTGGAGTGTAGTAAATGTGAGTTTTGATTCAGAGTCTATCATTTATTAATCATATGACCTTGGACAAGTGATTTTACCTCTTAGCTTGTTTTTCACTGCATAAAAATGGGAATAATACTTTGAAGAGTGGTTAAGTGAGATAATAAACATGAAAGCTTTTGTAACATAGGAATGCAATAACTGTTTTCACCATCAAAGAATGAAGATTTGCGCCTGACCAGGCGGTGGCGCAGTGGATAGAGCATCGGACTGGGATGCGGAAGACCCAGGTTCGAGACCCCGAGGTCGCCAGCTTGAGCATGGGTTCTTCTGGTTTGAGCAAGGCTCACCAGCTTGGACCCAAGGTTGCTGGCTCGAGCAAGGGGTCACTCACTCTGCTGTAGCCCCCTGGTCAAGGCACATATGAGAAAGCAATCAATGAACAACTAAGGTGTCGCAACGAAAAACTGGTGATTGATGCTTCTCATCTCTCTCCGTTCCTGTCTGTCCCTATCTATCCCTCTCTCTGACTCTCTCTCTGTCCTGTTAAAAAAAAAAAGAAAAAGAAAAAAAAAAGAATGAAGATTTGCTATTGATGACAGTATTAAAAAATGACAATCTTTAAAGGCAAGTTGTATCTTTTTAGATAGATAGTGCCTTCCAATTTTCTTTTCATTATGTTTGTGGATTCATGCTCTGTCATCTTGATTCTTCCCCCCCCTTCATTATTTTCTATCTTTTCCTAAGTGAAGCTTTGCTGTAGGGCAGGGGTCCCCAAACTTTTTACATAGGGGGCCAGTTCTCTGTCCCTCAGACCGTTGGAGGGCCGGAGTATAAAAAAAACTATGAACAAATCCCTATGCACACTGCACATATCTTATTTTTAAGTAAAAAAACGAAACGGGAACAAATACAATATTTAAAATAAAGAACAAGTAAATTTAAATCAACAAACTGACCAGTATTTCAATGGGAACTATGCTCCTGTCACTGACCACCAATGAAACAGGTGCCCCTTCCAGAAGTGCGGTGGGGGCCGGATAAATGGCCTCAGGGGGCCGCATGTGGCCCGCGGGCCGTAGTTTGGGGACCCCTGCTGTAGGGGCTATCTGCCAGTGTCTAGGAGTAAGCCTCTTTTTTTTTTAAATTATTTATTTATTTATTTATTCATCTTAGGAGGGGGGAGAGAGAAAGAGAGAGAGAAAGAGAGAGAGAAGGGGGAGGAGCAGGAAGCATCAACTCCCATATGTGCCTTGACCAGGCAAGCCAGGGTTTTGAACCGGCAACCTCAATGTTTCCAGGTTGACGCTTTATCCACTGTGCCACCACAGGTCAGGCGGAGTAAGCCTCTTTTCAAGAGAGCTAATCTGAACGTTTTTATAGTGTGTGTATTCCTGGGGATTTTTCTCTGGGGCTTCAGATGGTGCTTAGATCACGCTCTGTAGCACAGGCTTCTTTAACTCCTGGATTTTGTGTCAATTTAGAGACCTGTCCTTGTGAAGCTAATCTTTTTCTTTCTGAGCGAGGATGCATACTTTAATAAACTTCTTGGAGTGGCTTTAAGCTGAAAGCTGTAGTCTTCTACACAATAGAGCTTCTTATTTTAATTACATGTGGTCTAAAGGGAATATCCTGCCCTTTTATTCATTTACTTCACCAAGGGTTTCACTACTGAGTAGGGAAGGAGAATAGCCTGTTGCTGTTAAGGCGAGGCTTTGGGTAACTTCTGATTCCTAACATCAACAAACAGCTGAGTTTGTCTTTGGGCAAAAACCTCAAAGATTTAAGCTTCTCAGGACACATGTGAAAAATCTCCCAGAATTTTCCTGGCTTGTTAAGAGATTGCATCTGGTGTTTTCACTGGTGCAATTTTCTCCCTTGGAGACAGTGAGATTCCAGTAGCAATAGTAGTGTTTTCAGGTTTTCTGAGGCAGCTTAGTGACAAGGGTATGGTTGTGATGGCTTGTCATGTCTGCCCTCATTTTCCCTCTCTCCTTTTTCTTCTGCTTTTGCTTTTTAAAAATTATTTATTTATTTATTTATTTAGGAGAGAAAGCTGGACAGGAAAGGGGGGGGAGAGGAGAGAGATGAGAAGCATCAACTCATAGTTGCTTTACTTTAGTTCATTGATTGCTTTCCATATGTGTCATGACAGGGGCTCAAGCTGAGCCAGTGACCCCATGCTCAGACCAATGACCTTGCACTCAAGTCAGTGACCTTCTCAAGCCGGCAACTCTGCAATCAAGCCCTTGAGCTGGTGACCTTGGGGTTTTGAACCAGGGCCCTTTGCGCCTTGGGCTGACACTCAAAACATGGTGCCACCACTGGTCAGCCTGCTTTTGCTTTTATTAGCATTTTTTATGCTGAATTTACTCCCAGGCTATATGTTTTTTGTTTCTTCTGGGATATCCTTTTCTTCTGTGCAAACTCCTCTTCTGGTGTAGGACTAGTAAGCCTTTTTTCAGTAAGGATCATCTTAATGTGGCAGGGAGAGCCCATATATGGGTTAATACATCCATGAGCTCTTTAAGTTCTGTGCCCCATCTTAAGAGCTTTGTTCACCTGGATGTGCTCAGTGACCAGAGAACCTGCATTTAAACCCTTAAGTTCAGTATTACTTTCTGCATTTTTAAGCATGTGCAGCAAAAATTTAGCACTCTTTTTGGGCCACTGACCTTGTGTCTAGCTGCACTGTTTGGCCTGGGCATACCTACCAACTCTACCATTATAATGATGGAATGGAACACATTGCTTCTGTAAAATGACATCTCAGATACATGATGGCTTTTCAGATATGCATACCCTTGATGGCCTTGTCTTCATTCTCTTAATAGTGTTCTTGGCTTTGGTGTTTGAGACATTGAGAAGTATCTTAGTAAGTTATGGGCCGTTATAACAATACCACAGACTGGGTAGCTTTAAATAACAAACATTTCTCAAAATTCTGGAGGCTGGCATGTCAGGTTCTTGATGCGGGCTGTCCTCTTGGTTCACAAGAGCTGCCTTCTTGCTGTATCCTCACATGCCTCAGATAGTAGTGTGAGCCTGGTCTTCTCTCTATAAGGGTACTTGGGGTTCCACCAATGTGGTCTGCTCTAACCCTAATCACCTCCCAAAGGCCCACCTCCAAATACTATCACATTGCGAATTAGGACTCCAACATATGTATTTGGGGGGTGGACACAAACATTCAGTTCATAACAAGAAGGAAGTGGCATAGTCAATTCATGAGGAACATTCTTTGCTGATGCCTTGGTGGAGGTTAGGAGCAGAGAGTTCTGAGCCTATGGCATATTTCAGTCTTGGCTCAGGAATGCTGTTGAAGTGCTGTAAATCCTTCATGACAACCATATTTCTTGGAGTCGCCTCATTTGTGAAATGTGAATGCCTGTGTTGATCTCTCCCAATGAGGAAGGTGAGCAGCCAGCCTAGTTTGTGCAGGACTGGGGCATTTCCCAGATAAAGGGCTTCAGTGCCCAAACCAGGAAAGTCTGGGACAAACCATGTGTTGTAGACTGCAGGTGGCAAAAAGCCTTTGTAAATTTGAGGCTTAGTAAAAGGCTAAGTTCTCCCCCCCCCACCTGCATATTGGCTATGATGCTGAATATTTGCACCCACTTCACTTACTTGCTTAAGTTGCTGGAAGCAATTTACATGCCCTTCCTATCACTCTTTGTTCAGGTGTTGGTTGATTTAGCTTATGCATGGTGGAGGGATTCCTAGTTATGCCTTGGAAGAGTTCCTGTTTTTGCCTCAGATGTGTAACTTTGTATCAAGGACTTTTTTGTTTTGCATATGGCTATATAATAAAGCAAACTGGGGCTATGGGGCAGTCGGATATTGCCATCAGCATTGAAGAGGCTTCCAGATTCCATCCTTTTTTCTCAATGAGTCTTTTCTTAATTCTGCACTGTTCTACCTCAAGACCCAGAATTACGAGCTGCACTGTTCCGCAGCAAACCAGTACAAGTAGGTAATCCTACCCATGATTATTATGCAAATTACTAACTGTCCTTATGGAAACTGGGTTGGCCCTTGGGACATCAAATGTTTCTTAACCTTTGTTCATTATCTCTTTTTGAGACTTTTCTTACCCCCCTCCCCATCCAACTGAATTTTAATACCACAGATATACTGTACGTATCTGTTTATGTACTGTGGCCTGTTGGAGGGCCACAAACTTGTAATATCTTAAGATTTTTCTTTCCCAACAATCAATTTTCACCCCTCTCCCCATGGGAGTGATATTGCCCTCACTGAGAATGCATGTCTTATATTCTCTAATACAGTCATCAGGCTTGTTTTCAATGCGTCACACACCAAACTAATAAAAACAGGAGAGTTTTATCTCATCCAATTCGCACATCAACCTTGTTGGATAGTTGGTATTATCCCCATTTTACAGATGAAGACACTGAGGCTCAGTGAGGTTAAGTGATTTAAGTTTGCTGTAGCCAGGCTTTAAACCCAGTTCTGACTTCAAAGCTCTTTCTGTTGTCCTGTGCTACTAACGCCTACCCCCAATAAACCCTCTCCCCCCACACCAGGATTCTGCACTAATCAACAGGGCCTTGACCATTTAACTTATTTTCTCAAGGCCCTACTAGGTGCCAGGCACAGTGGAAGATGCTGGGGACACTAATGTGAAAAAGTTCTTGCTGTTGAAGAGCTCACTATTTTTCCAGGATGGGAATGCCGTAGGGCTAGTGCCCTTGCTACCCTTTCCTGTTTGGGCCTCTAGAATGAGATGGTGGGCTGTAGCTAAGCCATGGCTGGTTGTATGGAAAGATTTGAGCGACTTGGCTTTTAGGAGGGTCAAAACTGTGAATGTGTCCTTACTGCAGGGTGGGTCAAAAGTAGGTTTACCATTGTTCATACGGAAAATAATACAGTAATTAGTAATAATACAAGCATAAACTCTATTTCAGGTACTCACAACTGTAAGCCTACTTTGCGCCACCCTATACAGTATATCCATTTTCCAACCAGCTGAGCTGTTTCCAGTTGCTGAGCATGTTGTATATAGGGTATAAACCAGGGGTAGTCAACCTTTTTATACCTACCGCCCACTTTTGTATCTCTGTTAGTAGTAAAATTTTCTAACCATCCACCGGTTCCACAGAAATGGTGATTTATAAAGTAGGGAAGTAACTTTACTTTATAAAATTTATAAAGCAGAGTTACATACAGCAAGTTAAAGCATATAATAATAATTACTTACCAAGTACTTTATGTCAGATTTTCGCTAAGTTTAGCAGAATAAATCTTTATAAAACAACTTACTATAGTTAAATCTATCTTATTTGTATAATACTTTGGTTGCTCCGCTACCACCCACCATGAAAGCTGGAACGCCCACTAGTGGGTGGTAGGGACCAGGTTGACTATCGCTGGTATAAACAAAAGAATAAACTCCCATTACATATTCTTGAGTGTGAGGTTGATAAGAATGATATTTCTGTTTTACTTACTGATATTCTTATTAATTCAGAGAGGTTGTTTGTCCTTTTGTGAACTTATTCATATTGTCTCAAAACCTAATGCTGTTAAGAGAGTTGGAGAAGAAATGGTACATGGTTGGAAGTGGAAATGAGAGGGGTGATTTTTTTTACCTGGACTTCTCCAAAGAGGCTGGAATTAAGTTTATCCTTTATTGTTTTTATTTTCTTTCAAATCTTACACTTTCAAGGTGGTTTATTTGCCATATGTTCCTCTGTTGCCTCCTAGGCTTTTTTTTTTTTTTCATAGTTGGACCTCTTAAGTTGGTTCAGGTGTTCCTGGACTGGAAGTTGGAGCCTTTGAGTAGTGTCTGATTTCTAGCTCATGTCACATTTCGTATCTACAGAGGAATGGGAATGGGTATGTTTTTTAGTTCTGCTTGTTGGCTGTGCCTTCACAGAGGGAGTTCTTGATTTTGCCTTTTAATTACCATTTCTTATCACAGGTAGAGGGACATCACAGCAGTCACTGAGCCAATTCCTGGCTAGTCACTTCTCTTTCTGCAAGTATTCTGCCTCTTTTGTCTTATGAAGGGAGGAGTTCTAGAAACTGGAAGAATCTGAGATGCATCCCAAAGGTCTGGTGAAGAAGACTAATGCCATTTTAAATGACATTTCTTTACTTCTGGTAATGGTCATGCATATGTCTTACATTTCCGTGAGGCTCCCAAGGTGGGCAGCAGCCATCTGACCAAACTGGAGACCAGCAGACTTCATTTCACTGGAAGTTACATAAAGTAAGACAGTCAATACGAGATTGATTGGTCATGCTTTGATGCTTTGAAGTAGTGGGTGGTATGCCTGACCTGTGGCGGCGCAGTGGATAGGGTGTTGACCTTGGAATGCTGAGTTTGCCAGTTTGAAGCTCTGGGCTTGCCTGGTCAAGGCACTTAGAGGGGTTGATGCTTCCTGCTCCTTCCCCCCTTCTCTTTTTCTCTCTTCTCTAAAATAAATAAATCTTAAAGAAAGGAAATAAAGGTAAAAAAAATGTAGTGGGTGGTAGACATTGGAAGCTTAAGGGACTGTCTCCTCAGCAATGTATTTAAGGTTGATACTCATGGGGAGTTGGGGTTGATTGTATTCATGAAGCAAAGTCTCCATCTGTGGGCCAGCTGCTGAAGTCTAAAGTTGTTTATCTGGGTTGGAAGGGATCATCCTTGGGGGGGGGGGTCTATATATCAATTTCATTGCAGGCATTAGGGCTCTGTCTGGTTCGTTTGTGGTTCCTTGGGTGAGTGAAGACTCAGGAGATAGTCTTTTAGGTCTGTCACTGCTCAATATTGTAATTTTGCATTCGATGGAGTCTTATTTTACTGATGACAAAACTGAATTTCAGAGAAGTGAAGTGGGTTGTATGCTTTTTTAAAGGCCACAAGTGTATTAGTGGCAGAGCTGAGACTCAAGCCAAAGATCTCACAGAGGGTCGTCAGAGAAGTTATAATTATTTAAAGCCTTGAAAAGATGCAAGATGCTATTGCAGTTAAAAATCGCCAGTATTTTGTCCATTATCTTACAGCCTCACTGTTGAGGATTTTGGCTGTTATCATGCTGATTTTTCTCCTATTTGTGTTGAGGTGTTTCCTCTTGCTTTTACCCCTGAAGAAATAGATTTGAAGTTTTCCTTTTTAGAAACAGAAATAGCTCTGAGCCAGACTGCTGTGTGATCTGTAAAGAACAGGGCCAGTGCATCAGTGGACCTTTTCTGGTGACCCAAGAAAACCTTTAATACATCTCTAAAAAGACACAAGGATTCACGAATGGTAGGGCAGAGTGGTTTAAAAACACTGTGGAGTCAGCTCACATTGTTTCATATTTTGCTATCTAGTTATTAGCTATCAGAGAAGTTATCTGTTTTCTCTTATAGTTACTTTTGTAGCCATCTTGAAAATTGAGAGAATACTTATGGAAAGTGCCTCCTCTGGCACAACTGAAGTCCTCTGGGTCATCGTCAATAATAACAGCAGCAGTTGCCAGTTCCTGACCCAAGAGTTGGTTAGAGGATAAGTTACGCTAAGTAAGTTTTATCTTAACTATCATGTCATTGACTTCTTTGTTGGTTGGTTTATTATTCATAATAGTCACAGCTAGCTCATGATGAATTACTTAAAACAGTGTTTTTCAACCAGTGTGCGTGAGACATGGTCAGGTGTGAGTATAAATACATTTAGAAACTATATTATTAACTATATGTATAATATGTACTGTGTTAGAGTGTCTTTTTTTTTTTTAATTCATTTTAGAAAGGAGAGAGAGAGAGAAGGGGGGAGGAGCAGGAAGCATCAACTCCCATATGTGCCTTGACCAGGCAAGCCCAGGGTTTCGAACTGGCGACCTCAGCATTTCCAGGTCGATGCTTTATCCATTGCACCACCACAGGTCAGGCCTAGAGTGTCTTTTGTGTCATTTTGGTAGGTGGTGTGCCCCAGGATTTTGTAAATGTAAAAAATGTGCCGCGGCTCAAAAAAGGTTGAAAATCACTGACTTAAAAGTTGTGAATAGTTAGGAACTTTGCAGCTTCTTTGCCATCACCTTACTTCATTCATTTCTAACTTTTCTGGGACTGTCTTTACTGATTTAGCTAACATGTGCTGTTTCCTGGGCAGTGTCTGACATGGGGATTTTAATGGAGCAGGGCTGGCTGGTCCTTAGCCTGCCTGGGGACCTATGACAATGTGTTTTTGTCTTTTGCTTCTGCTCTTCAGCCAGACATGAAGCAGTTAGCACATTAAGGGAACTTTGACATCTGTCATGGCTTTCTTCTGATTTGTATGCCCATTTCTGGTCCTTGTGCAAAGTCTGGGAGCCACAGTTAAATACACTGACATGGATTTTGGGACTCTCTTTCCCATTGAGATTTACAGCTGGTTCAGTGTAGCAATGGAGGTGGGAGTGGGGAAAAGCCCTCGATTCTACTACCCCTCATTATATTGATCTCAAGCCGAGTTTTTGAAAAACTCAAGCATCATAACTATTGTAAGGTCGGTGGATAATGGGGAATGGTCACGTGGGGAACCCAGGCCCGCAAACTTTAGCTAGGACCGCCCACAACCAAGCTCACCAAAAGGAGGCTTCCCAGGAACCGTTTGGAAAAAAGAGATCGTCTGCCAGCCAGTGGGATTTCACCACGTCATGTTAGCTCCACTTCCCTAGAGGGACCCTTTAAATATCTCCCACGTGGTTTAATCTTTGCAACTTCTCTGGCCTCCATCTTTCTTCGGGGCCAGGGAACCTTGCCGGATGGGATGCGTGCTCTGTATTCAATAAAGCCGTTTGCTATTCCACACTTTGTGGCTCTGGCCTCTTCCTTCCTTCTCGGCGGGGAAAAATACCTTACATTTTGGTGCCGAAACCCGGGACAACTATAGCTTGTGCCTTATCCGAATGAAACAAATGAAAAGTTCACTATTTGGGAAGGAAAATCAGTTTGAATTGGCAAAAAAATAGGAATTAAAAATCGCTTTCAGGCCCTGGCCGGTTGGCTCAGCGGTAGAGCGTCGGCCTGGCGTGTTGGGGACCCGGGTTTGATTCCTGGCCAGGGCACATAGGAGAAGCGCCCATTAGCTTCTCCACCCCCCCTTCCTTCCTCTCTGTCTCTCTCATCTACTCCCGCAGCCGAGGCTCCATTGGAGCAAAGATGGCCCGGGCCCTGGGGATGGCTCCTTGGCCTCTGCCCCAGGCGCTAGAGTGGCTCTGGTCGCGGCAGAGCGACGCCCCAGAGGGGCAGAGCATCGCCCCCTGGTGGGCAGAGCGTCGCCCCTGGTGGGCGTGCTGGGTGGATCCCGGTCGGGCGCATGCGGGAGTCTGTCTGACTGTCTCTTCCTGTTTCCAGCTTCAGAAAAATACAAAAAAAAAAAAAATCGCTTTCACAGAAATGCCATTGTCTTAATTTCTCCTTCGATTTTAAACTACTTTATCCTTGCTGGATAAAGTAGTCTTGGTTGTAGGTTCTTGTTCTGCATTACTTTGAATATTTCTTGCCATTCTCTTCTGGCCTCAAGTGTTTCTGTTGAGAAGTCGGATGTCATCCTTATGGGGGCTCCTTTGTAGGTAATAACTTTTTTTTCTCTTGGAGCTTTTAATATTTTCTCTTTATCGCTTAGCTTTGGTATTTTAATTATGATGTGTCTTGGTGTAGGTTTCTTTGGGTTTCTCTTTAATGGAGTCCTCTGTGCTTCTTGGACTTGTGAGTTTCTCTTGCATTAATTTAGGGAAGTTTTCAGCTATAATATGATTGAACAAAGTCTCTATTCCTTGTTCTTTTTCTTCTTCTTCAGGAACCCCTATGATGCGGATGTTATTTCTCTTCATGTTGTCACAGAGCTCTCTAAGGGTTTCCTCTGACTTTTTGAGTCTCTTTTCTCTTTTCTTCTCTGCTTTCATGCCTTCATTCCAGTTGTCCTCCAACTTGCTGATTCGATCCTCAGCTCTATCTATCCTGTTTTTAATTCCTTCCATTGTGGTCTTTATTTCTGATATTGTTTAGTGCCTGGGGCAGAGGCCAAGGAGCCATCCCCAGTGCCCGGGCCATCTTTGCTCCAATGGAGCCTCGGCTGTGGTAGGGGAAGAGAGAGACAGAGAGGAAGGAGAGGGGGAGGGGTGGAGAAGCAGATGGGCGCTTCTCCTGTGTGCCCTGGCCGGGAATCGAACCTGGGACTTCTGCACGCCAGGCCGACGCTCTTACCACGGATGAGTCAGCTTTTTTAGTTCGTCTCTTGCATTCCTAGCCCCTCACAGTCTGTCCCTTTCCCTGTCCTTTCCACTTGGGAGATAAGCTGGTCTTTTCAACATACCTCGCTCTCTGGTTGCCAGGCAAGTGGCTGTGAGCAGTAGTTTCTGCCCTTTTCCCTTGTGTGAGATCCCCTCTGGGCTCTCAGCCTCACCCCCCCCCCCCCGTTCCTGTAAGCAGGGGAGATTCAGGCGCTCTCTACCAGGTTTGTTGTGGCTTCTTCTTTGCTCCTTGGTTTTTGAGAGCTGTTCTTGTAGTTCAGAGTTGGTTTTTCATGCTGATTTTTCCTAAATTGATTTGTATTCCAGTTTGGTGGTGAGAGCTGGGCGCCTGTGCGTCTGCCTACTCCGCTGCCATCTTTTCAGTCCTCGAAATGCCATTGTCTTAAATTGCTCCTTCTAGTCTTACTGCTTCTCCTGTTTCCTGTAACTGCTCTAGAGTTATTGCTTCTCCTGTTTCCTGTAACTGCTCTAGAGTTATTACAGGAGCCTCCTCCTATATAGTGCTTCAGCTTTCTCCCAGACATTGTGTGCCATTGCCACATGGGTCTTCCTAAATACAGTGCTGATAGAGAACATTCATGCTTAGAAGCCTTCAGTGGCACCCACTGGCTGTTGAATAAATTCCGGTATTTCAGTTGTCTTGGTGTTCCATGCCTATTGTGGCATATCCCTTTTCTACCATTTTAATTGTGTCCTCTACGATTACCCACATGTACCTTTTGCTCCTGATAAACTGGTCCATGTGGTCCTCTAAGCATGCCTCATGTCTGTGTCTCTGCCAGTTCTTTTGCCCAGAGTTTCTTACTTAGTTTGCCTCCTTAGTTTCTTACTTTATGCTGCACAGCTGCCTTTTCAGAAAGCCTTGCCTGGGACCTCTTCTGTATCCCCATAGCAACTCTTTGATTGTAGAATTCAGCATACTTTATCCTGGCTAGTCTCTATTATATGAGCTTCTCAAGGATATGGACTATGCTTTATTTTAGTCTTCAGTGTAATGCTGAGTGTAACATGCATACCATAAATGCTTGTTGAATGAGTGAATATGTGAAAGTCTGAGAAATGATAACAGTCCTGTTCAAATCCCAGTTCTTCCCTGAAGCATTCCTTGATCCCCAGCCATAGTGAGTCTGGCATGCTCTACTCCCAGATCCCTTTGTGTCTGAAGCAGTTTGATTCTTAAGAGTAAGTCTTATCTTCCCAACTGGATTAGAAATTCCTGGAGGGAAGACATTGCATCCCTCATTCCTCTTTGTGTTCCCAACCCCAACATAATTCCTGGCTTACAGAGAGTGTTTAATAAATGTTTGTGAATGCAAGAGTCCTGCTATTTGGTTACTATTTTGCCTACCAGTTGATCAGTCTCTTTGTCATTCACTGGCCAGGGGTCTTCAAATTGTATGTTTTCAGTATCAGGGAACAGTCATTGTGAGGGATTAGGGAATGGTGGGCCTGTGGCAAACTGGAGTGCTCATGTGTTCCATGAGGACACAGGCTGCTAGTTAGCCTTTGTCATGGGTGAGTGTGGCTCTATGGCCTCATCATCTCATATTACAAGAGAAGCCAGAAATCACATTTTTGTGAAAACCCTGGGAATATCAAAGCACATCTATGGTCTGGATTTGACCTATTGGTTGCTTGTTTGTGAGATTTGGGTAGAGGCTGGGATTTCATATATTTAAGTTTCTTTTGGAAGAAGGACAGGAAGGGAGGGCATAATCTGAATACTTTAGAGGGAGTTCTGGTGAAAGCCTAACTTTGGTTGAGAATGTCTTGTAATTTTCTGTGGGTAGTGAATTAGCCTCTTCAACTAAGTCCTGCAAGAGCCCATTTATGTTATAGGTGTTATCTCCCCTTGTATTCTGTCCCTAAAAATATGGTGACTCAGGGACTTTTGTGGTGTTTGCCCTTTTGCCCAGCTTCCAATGAGGCATGTTTGACTATTGTTTCTAAGGGCCTGGTGGTCAGGCTGGTGCAATGTGAGGTCCCAGAGACCATTCCTGTTAATGGCTTCTCTAAGAAGGCACTCTGAGTAAATAAACATAACTGAAAGGGAAATATATTATACAAAATCATTGCCTAATTGTGGTCAGCCAAGGGGCAAAGCAGTGTACTAGCCAGAAGGAAACTGCATCTCTGTGGAACCTTTTGCAGAGCACAATCTTATCCTCTGGCTGTCCTTGTTCTTGTTGTAGTCCAGGGGTCGGGAACCTTTCTGGCCGAGAGAGCCGTGAATGTAGTCCAGGGGTCGGGAACCTTTCTGGCCGAGAGAGCCGTGAACGTCACATATTTTATTTTATTTTATTTTATTTTATTATTATTATTATTATTTTTGTATTTTTCTGAAGCTGGAAATGGGGAGAGACAGTCAGACAGACTCCCGCATGCGCCCGACCGGGATCCACCCGGCACGCCCACCAGGGGGCGACGCTCTGCCCACTAGGGGGCGATGCTCTGCCCCTACGGGGCGTCGCTCTGTTGCGACCAGAGCCACTCCAGCGCCTGGGGCAGAGGCCAAGGAGCCAACCCCAGCGCCCGGGCCATCTTTGCTCCAATGGAGCCTCGCTGCAGGAGGGGAAGAGAAAAACAGAGAGGAAGGAGAGGGGGAGGAGTGGAGAAGCAGATGGGCGCTTCTCCTGTGTGCCCTGGCCGGGAATCGAACCCGGGTCCCCTGCACACCAGGCCGACGCTCTACCACTGAGCCAAGCGGCCAGGGCCTACACCACATATTTTAAAATGTAATTCTGTGAGAGCCATACAACGACCCGTGTATGTTATGCATTATCCAATAAAAATTTGGTGTTATCCCGGAGGACAGCTGTGATTGGTTCCAGCCACCTGCAACCATGAACATGAGCGGTAGGAAATGAATGGATTTGTAATACATGATAATTTTTTATATTTTTAACGTTATTTTTTTATTATTAAAGATTTGTTGCGAGCTAGATGCAGCCATCAAAAGAGCCACATCTGGCTCGTGAGCCATAGGTTCTCGACCCCTGTTGTAGTCCCTAAGGGCACCTGACAGTGCTTACTTGCTTGACATTACCTTCTAGGTCTTAAAAGTGTTGCCACCAGTGGTATCCCCATCTGAGGCAGAAAGTAGCTGATTGGGATATCTCTGGAAGAATACAAGAGAAACTGAAGAGTGATTGTTTTGGGGGAGGGGCCCTGGGTGGCTGGAGAATGGGGGAGGAGGGACAGTGACTTCTCACTGTATACCTTTGTGTGCTTTTTCAAATTGGAACCATGTACCTGTATTGTTCTTACTTTTCTTAATATATCTGGGCAAACCCAAGTGTGGTCTCCCCTTCCAAATCCACTCTGTTCTCATTTAATTCCTAAGTGTGAGCCTCTCCGCAAACACCTGTACCCAGTCACTGTAGACTGACTCTTTGAGGTGACAGTTTGCCTTTGTGCTCCCCAGAAGTGTCCTAGGGTTTCTCACCCAGCAGTCTTTGGAATAACAATCAGGCCTAAAGTATGTTCAATAACTTACTGTTTATAAAGGGCTTTCAAATACATTATTTTATCTGGTCCTTAGAACATCCACATTTTATGGAGGTAAATAGTTAAGGTTTGAAGAGTCTAAATGACTTAGAGTCATACAGCTAGTCAGGGTAGAGCAGTGACTAATCCAGGCACCCTGCTTTTGTATCCACGCCCCTTGCTCTTAGTTTTTGTGGCAGTGAGGTGGTGGTCTTCTCTTTCTGGAATTTTCATGGATTTCCAGAGCTGTTTTATTTGAAGCAGGAGTGGAGCTGTGGTGTTCCTTCTTTTCTCTTTTGGTTCAAGTCTTTTTCTCCTTAGGACTCTCAAGTTATATAGGCCTGTGTTCTCTGGAAAAAGGGGTTAGTAGTAGGTTTCTTTATTTTCTAGATGGGGCAAACTAAGGCTTCATTGGGGCAATACCTTTCAGGGAAGCTTGAATTGACAGCCTGGTTTTCTATTCTTTGCTGAGTATTATTGCTGCTATTAGGTAGAGGGCTTTGTTTCCCTTTTTGGCAAAGAAGTAAGTGTGGAGTAGAATCAGAAGGACTCATGCAGTCCTTGGATATAATTTAATGCTCCACATCCCAATAGAGTAAACATTGTAAAGCGTACAAGATGGGTTTGGATTAATATCCTGACAACATACGGGTTGGCATGTAGGGCACTCCTGGGAGACCCTCCTCATTAGGTAGACACAGTCTACCTTTGCTGGTGGCCCTTTCCCACAGGTCTTTCTAGCAGCTGTGTGCACCCTCTGCTTTCCACAGCTTCAGGGGGAAAAAAAACCAATGTTAACGGATGAAAGTCCTCATACAGGAGGCAAAATGAACTGACAATCCTGAGAAGAGACTCTATGTTTTAGTAATACTTTGCTTCTTCTGAGTTTGTCCAGGTTATTCACGTCCATTAGAAACACTGGCTGATTTTCAGCACTGGTCTCTTTAGAATATAACATTGAATATCATCTTGCCTTTTCAACTCTGTTTTCCCTGACATCCTGGGGATAGGTGGTCTCTGAGCTCCAGAGAGGCAGTGAGCAACATGGAAGGAAGCCTCTGTTGCTACTGAAGACCAAGCAGAAATCCTTTTTACTTTTTCTATTTCTACTTAAATCAGAATTAGATTACCTTCAAAGAGAATTTTGTGCATTACTGCCACAGCTCAGAATAGAAGAGGCTCCTGATTCCTTGTTTGTAATCTCTGAAGAGGACTTGTTAGGGACATGCTCAGGTTGGCTCTTCCAAAGAGAGTTGTACCAGAGATAGGTACTGGCTTCCTCAGGCACTCACTGGTTGGCAGCTTTGTAGGTCTGGAAACTCAGCTAGTTCACCCAAGTTTAAGCTCCAGTGACTGTCTTAAGCACAGAAATTCATGCGATCATCAAACCCCAGTTCTGGAGTTGGTTTATGTGAACAGGAAGGAGCCCTGTCTCCTCTATAGGAAAGGTCAGCTGGGAAGCTCACTCTTGGAGGAAAACAAGGTGAAGCATGGTGGGAAGTTCTCTGTCGTAGCATTAGATATACCCAGATTTAAACCATGTACTAGCTGTGAGTCTTCAGATGAGTTACTTACCATCTCTGCTTCTATTTCTTCATCTGTAACTCCCCTGGGGTTTTCAGGTATATAGTAAGCACTGAGTAAAATATAAGGTCTACCGGAAAGTTCTGTCCGTTTTTGGAATAAAACAAAATACAAATTTTTCTTACCATCAATAAACTTTATTAAATAATATAATTGCCATTATTATTAATGATTTCTTGCCAGCATGAGGGCAATTTGTATATCCCATTTTTGAAAAATGTTTTATCTTTTGATGCGAAAAATGGAACCAGTGCTTGTTTGATATCTTTTCATTTTTGAATTTTTTGCCCTTCAACAAATTTTGTAAGGACAAAAACAAGTGATAGTCGGAGGGTGCTAAGTCCGGGGAATATGGTGGATGCGACAGACATGCTTCTGTAGCATTTCTTCCTTGTTGAAATTCGTAAAAATTACAGTGGCGTAAATGAACTTTATCAGTAGCCATGGGTACACTATGGCTTCACACTTAAGACTAACGTGAATCAACTTTTAGTTAATTTGCTACGTCAGTATATATACATTAAGTGATAAAAATAGAGAGGCACACATGCGCCAAATAAACGTGCTTACGTGTCAAAACTTGATGTGATAGAAACGGACAGAACTTTCTGGTAGACCTTATATTTTTGTCCCCTATAGTCTCTTCTTTCCTTTCCTCTCCTCTTCTTTCAGCTTTGTCCTTTAGGGATATATAAGTAGTCTGACCAAAACACGCTTCTCAATCTCTTAGGGCACCAGGAATGTATATGAAAGGGATTCATTTTTATTGTTTAGGTTCTCTTTTATGTATTAGTTGCAGACCATAGCCCTTTTAACCACAGGTTACAGTAGGATCAACTAGATTTTAGCTTTCCTCACTCCTTCCCAACCTAAGGAGTCTTCCTGGTTACCATTTAATCAGTAATTCTTTGCTTAACACTATGTGATTATCCAATACTGCTTGGCCATGAGAATATAATGGCGAGTGAGAAAGATATGGTCCCTGCCCTCAGTAACACCTCTCCAGATTCCCTCTTTAGGTGGGTTGCTTCTGTGGATGACTGGTCTTGTTCACTATTTGTTGCTATATACTAATTTCCTTCTAAGAGGGCAATCTTTTCCCCAGACCTAGGGGACAATGCCCCTTTGTGCTGCCTGGGCCTTGCCTGCTGGCTTGCCTGGTGGCTGGCTTACCTGCTCCCAAGCAATGACAGCAGTGTGCTGAGGCTGAAGGGGAAAGCCTCACGGATTCCAACTGCCTCGGCCACATGTCCCCAGAGCTTGCGCTTGGCATTCTTCAATGGTTCTTTTCTCCTGACACACGTATTATAGTGTTCACTGGTAATTTAAATTCAAATAACCTTCTTCTGTCTTTCTGCCTTAACCTCCCACCCCCCAAACCAAACCAAACCAACAAACAAAAGGAAACCCTGTGTGTTACAGGGTAGAGAACAAAGCAGGCCAGGTGGGATTTGTTTTTATCGTGTGTTTTTTATGTAGCCTTGCTAAGGGTTGCCTTTGCTTTAATAAGGCTAATGTATGATTGAGGCATATTGATATTCTGCAGTCATAGACCCTCACATCTTTCTCGACCTTGTTCATCATAAATAGTGTGACAGGTAGATTTGGGGCTTTGGCTTATAGGAAGTGGAACTTGTTTCTCCACTTTGGACTCTGGACTGTGTCATGGCCCCCTAGTGGGCCCTAGATAAAGAACGCCTAGCAGCCAGGTTGATGGATTTCTCAGCTTCAAAATAGGGGCCTGAAGGACTGCCCTCCTCTTTCTTTTGCCGATTTACCAGCTGTTGCCAAGAAGTGTGTGTGGGGAAGCAGGCAGAATGGCTCTCTGGGAGCCATTTATTTGATAACTCTCAGTGGAGAGATGCATTTTCCTCTCCTCTTGCTATGGTGTGTGGCATCGTGATTTGGTATTCTTGTCCCTCTGCAGTACTGAGGCTTGTGTATGATTCCTTCACAGCCCTGTTGGGATTTTTAACAATAAATTGCTTTCTGGTTGGTGTTTTTCCCAAATTCCATCAGTTTCCCAGGAGCGGGTGAGTGTGTCAACAATTAGGGGCCTAGTTGAGCCTCTATTTCTGGCTCTGTGATTACTGAAAATGTGGTGCCTGAGGCCAGATGAGCCATATTTCCCACTGCTGCTGGGGCTAGGCATTTGGCACAACTGGATTTAGCTTTCAGAGTCACACTAGAGGTTTGCTTGGAAAGGAGAGAGCACTAGGTGATTATTGCTTAAGTACCAGTTAAACCTATTAGCCAACAGATGTCAAATACAGGAAAAAAGTGCAATAATGGCTATTAAAGGCGTAATAATATCATTATAATAATCAGCTGGTATGGCTTTTGTTAAGAGGCAGATACTGAAATGAGTGCAGGGATAAGGGTTAACCTTGAACTACAGCACAATGAATGAATGCTTAACCTTGCAGGAGATGCTATGTGGATGTGGATGTGGATGATTCAGGAATGCAGTTGCTACCCCCTCTGTATAGCTAGAAAAGCTATGGAGACTTCAGCTGGGGTTGTCTGCCCTGTGGGTACTGTCTCTCTCATGGTGTGATGGAGCACACACCTTTCTTTGGTTTAAGGTGCTCTGGGTTGCAGGATTACTACCCCAGCTCTCAGCAGCAGTGGGTTCTGGGACTCCATCTCTGTGTGTCCATTTGAAATTTTCAGAAAATTCAGTCTCATACCCCTAGCTATAGATGACGAACTCCACTCCCAGCAGTGAGCTGTGCTTCATACTTGACATATGTCATACAAACTGGCTGAGGTGGGCTATGGTCATTGAGCTCAGCCTCTTCTTACCCAAGAACTTGGCAGAGCTGAATTTCCATTCTGCTTAAGAAGGTGGTGGTGAAGAGTAGAACTGGGCCTTGGATGACCCACAAAGGCAGCACTGGGGGTAGGAGAAGAGAGTCCTTGGATTCAGGCAGACCTGGGTGTGCTCCTGACCTTGCCATTCACTAGCAGTTGGACAGATTGTTTAAGCTTGCTGAACTTCAGCTACCCACCTGTGTTTGTGCTCATCTATGTCTCATTTGTTTTTCACTAATAGTTCTGTTTTTGAAGTGTCTGTCACTAGACCTGCCACTAAATAGTGCTCAGTAAATGCTTCTGCTTCCCCTACTCTGTCCCTTACAGCCTACCCGGAGTACTAAAATGGCAAGGACAAGACCCTCCTTCTGTAGGGAACTTGGCTTCAGTTAAAGCTTTATGCGAGCTTATTTATGCCCTGGTGTTGCTTCTGGGAGCCCTGATCCTAGTTCTTCTCTGAAGGTGACTCATCAGGGTAGATCTAGATAGTTAATTTTTGGACACACCTCTGCTTTATCCAAGGAGTAAAAGATAGGGTTTTAAATCCCTTCAGAGAATGGTATACCTCCTTCTGCCTCAGTCCCCTATAGCCCTGATCTCCCCTTTTTCTTTTGGGTGATTCACTTGGTGTCATTGCTTGCCCTAGGAGGTTGATAGTTGTTGGCTCAGTCTCTTTAGTGAGTAAAGGTTTTAGTGTTTGTATCTGGCTGGCCTTTGCTGTGGACTTTGTGTGTGTGTGTACTTTTATTTTGGAAGCCTGGAACACTCAGACAAAGTGATACCTTTTAGACTATTTTTGGCTCTGGGCCAGTTTATCGCTATGGCTACCATCAGAATGGATGGACTTAGAAGTAGCTGCTGTCAGAAATTTGGGAAAGAGGAAGGGGGAGAGGAAAGAATAATTTGGCTTGAGGTCCCACAAGGGGAGAACAGCTTCTCTGAGCAGAGCCATTTCATTTGGCAGAGCTTCATTTCCCTTCTCTCTAAAATTTTGTTCTTTCAGTGAGCAAGCATATATAGAGCAATGTTAAATTCAAACCTAGGATAAGCCCTAAAAAATTGTTGTGACCAGGTCAGATACAGTGCCTACTCAGTGTATTGATGTACACAGACATTAATAAAATTATAATCACACATACATGCAAAATTACAATTGTAATAAATTTATTTAAAAAATGAATATAGAGGTACCAGAGAACATTTGACAGAGATTTGACTTGGTTCTGGGTTAAGAGGGGGACAGAGAAGCAGGAACTGAAAGAAAGTATGGGGAGCACAGAGAGTAGAAGGAGACGGATACAGATGAGACTGGAGGGATTGTCAAGGGCAGGCCAGTAAGAGGTTGCTTGTTTTCCTTCAGTCAGCTAAATGGTAATCTTGAGACTGGCTCCCTGAAGTGCCACCTTGATCTTCCTGAGTCAAGTCCTCTCTCAGTGCCTATAATCAGTTGTTGGGGCCACCTGACCACTCAGCAGACATGGTGGCTCAGGGTGCTGGCATTTGGCATCTTTCCATCTTCCCAGGAAAAGGCCTGCAGGTTTTAGGCCTGTCACTTGTCAACAACTGACAGCTACAGAGACCTCTGTAATCTGTCATCTTGCTGTCCCTCTTTGGCTGTCCTACTGGGTGAGGGCTACTTCTTTTACCTTGCACCACTTACGCCACCGAGATGGGCAACTTCCTGACATGGGATGTGCCAAGTTGGCAAAGCTAGTACCTGCAAGTTGTGTAACATTTTCTATTGTGATGGGGTGATGTAAATGTGCATATTATCTCTTTTCGGGAGCAGCCAATGTCTGGAAGGCTGGAAATGGGCTATAGTTATTCTGCCACTGTATAGCCAGGAAGATTGATGTACAGGAAAGACCTGTAATATAAAGAAGCCTGGGTCAGAGTTGCTCACTGTCAGACCAAGTGTTAAGTGTATGGTGGGTAGTTGTAGACCCTAGACCAGAGCTCTTCCTCAGTGGCACTGTGGTCTTGCCCACTGTTCTTTCACTTTGCTAGAAGGCTTTGTTATATGGTGGTTAGGAGTATGGCATGGTCCTTGGACTGGGGGCAAACTTTAGTTAGAATCTTAGCTTACATCTGACCTGTGGTAGTGCAGTGGATAAAATGTTGACCTGGAATGCCTAGGTCACCAGTTTGAAACTCTGGGCTTGCCAGGTCAAGGCACTTACGAGAAGCAACTGTTATAAGTAGATGCTTCCCACTCCTCCCCACCTCCCCTCGCTTTCTTTCTTATCTCTTTAAGATCAATAAATAAAATCTTTTTTTTTCTTCCTTTTTTTTCAGTGAGAGGAGGGGAGGCAGAGACAGACTCTCTCATGAGCCCCGATTGGGATCCACCCAGCAAGCCCACTAAATGGTGTAGTTCTGCCCATCAGGGGCCATTGCTCTGTTGCTCAGCAACTGAGCTCTTCTTAGTGCCTGAAGCAGAGGCCATGGGGCCATCCTCAGCGCCCAGACCAACTTGCTTCAATCAAGCCATGGCTGCAGGAGGGGAAGAAAGAGAAAGAGAGAAGTGAGGGGGTGGGGTGGAGAAGCAGATGGGTTCCTCTCCTGTGTGCCCTGACTGGGAATTGAGCCTGGAACATCCACACGCCAGGCTGACGCTCTACCATTGAGCCAACTGGCCAGGGCCAATAAATCTTAAAAAAAAAAAAGAAAAAAAAAGAAAGAATCTTAGCTTAACCACTTACAAGCTGTGTGACCTTGGACAAGTTACTTCACTTCCCTAACTCATAGTTTTCTTAGCTCTAACTTGGGAATAATACTTCTATCTCACAGCGTTATTGGGAAGTATCAATGAGAATATGAAAAAGGAGCTTGGGTTTCTTCACAGGGTACATACTTAATAAAAAGTAGTTACGGCCTGACCAGGCAGTGGCAGAGTGGATAGAGTGTCGGACTGGGACACAGAGGACCCAGGTTCGAAACCCTGAGGTCGCCAGCTTGAGCGTGGGCTCATCTGGTTTGAGCAAGGCTCAGCAGCTTGAGCCTAGGGTGGCTGGCTTGAGCAAGGGGTCACTCGGTGTGCTGTAGCCCCCCAGTCAAGGCACGTATGAGAAAGCAATCACTGCCTGACCTGTGGTGGCACAGTGGCTAAAGTGTCGACCTAGAAATGCTGAGGTCGCCGGTTTGAAACCCTGAGCTTGCCTGGTCAAGGCACATATGGGAGTTGATGCTTCCAGCTCCTCCCCTCCTTCTCTCTCTCTGTCTCTCCTCTCTCTGTCTCTCCCTCTCCTCTCTAAAATGAATTAAAAAAAAAAAGTGTGATTTTTTGGCCCTGGCCAGTTGGCTCAGCGGTAGAGCGTCGGCCTGGCGTGTGGGGGGTACCCGGGTTCGATTCCTGGCCAGGGCACATAGGAGAAGCGCCTATTTGCTTCTCCACCCCCACCCCCTCCTTCCTCTCTGTCTCTCTCTTCCCCTCCCGCAGCCAAGGCTCCATTGGAGCCAAGATGGCCCGGGCGCTGGGGATGGCTCCTTGGCCTCTGTCCCAGGTGCTGGAGTGGCTCTGGTCGCCCCAGAACGACGCCCCGGAGGGGCAGAGCATCGCCCCCTGGTGGGCAGAGCGTTGCCCCTGGTGGGCGTGCCGGGTGGATCCCGGTCGGGCACATGCGGGAGTCTGTCTGTCTCTCCCCGTTTCCGGCTTCAGAAAAATACAAAAAAAAAAAAAAAAAAAAAAAAAAAAAAAGAAAGCAATCAGTGAACAACTAAGGTGCCACAACGAAGAATTGATACTTCTCATCTCTCTTCCTTCCCGTCTGTCCCTATCTGTCCATCTTTCTGTCACCCCCGCCCCCAAAAATGTACTTATAATTGTTATGGTTTATTTGGCAAACATTTTTTTTTTTTAAGGTGTCTGCTACGTGCTGGGCTCTATACTGAAAATGTGGTCCTGGCCTTGGTGCTTAGTCTTATAGTCGCTTTTTCTGCTGTTAGTCATCTGTAATTTCATACTTCAGTGAAACAAGGGGATATCCCTTAGGGAGGCTTCTAGAAGGGATCCAAGTCAAATGTCCACTTTTTGACTTTATCTTCTTCCTAGCCTCCTTGTCCACTGCCCCCAGCATGCCCTGATTCCCATTTGTTCTCTGCTTGGGGTTGGAGGGTGGTCAGTTCCTGGTTGAGTAGCCCTGCTTCTGCTGGGACTGCACCATCTGGAGCAGCCTTCTCTTTGGGCTGCCTCATGAGTCTCCATTTCTTGTAGCAAACATCTTTGCATCTTCTTGTTCTTAAAAGAAAACACTTCTGTTTTTGCTGTTACTTTTCTTTTGTAAAATGCCATGTAAGATAATTGACAAATGAGACCATAAAAGATAAGCTATGTTGTATTTCCTGTAAAGATTTGTTCAGTACTGAATCACTGAAATAAGATATTCCCCAGTGGTCTGAGGCGAACCTTTTTGTTCGTTCATTCATTCTTTCATTCATTCATTTTAGAGAGAGAGAGAGAGAGAGAGAGAGAGAGAGAGAGAGAGAGAGAGAAGGGGGGGGAGCAGGAAGCATCAGCTCCCATATGTGCCTTGACCAGCCAAACCCTGGGTTTCAAACAGTGACCTCAGTGTTCTAGGTTGATGCTTTATCCACTGCGCTACCACCATAGGTTAGGCGGAAATGACATTTTTAATGAGATTGTATTGGGGGAGGTTAATTTAAGTCTTTGTGGGGTTGGTAGGGTAGGGCAGAAAAGACAAAGCCTTTAACCATCTCTGAATTGGCATCTGTATTGGCTGAGAAGATAAGAGGATGTATTTGCCCAGAATGTCTATCCAGAGTGTCTGGAGCTGAGTGTGTAGGCCTTGACCTGTGCCCTTACTTTCTTCTCCATTCATGGGAATGAAGGTTGCTATAACGAGTTTATATGTCTATTCACTCACCATTTAGTAAGCTTTGTGTACTGTATACTATTGAAAGAAATGAAATTCCACTTCTGCTGATTGTTAATTAACTTTTTGACCTTGTCCTATTACTTCTGTGACTCAGTTTCCTCATCCAAATAAGGATGTTTTGATATCCAATTCCTGGGCAGTTAGGATGAAATGAGATAATGTACATCATACGCCTGGCACATGGTAGGTGCTCAGTGAATGGTGAGGGTTATAATGGCTTCAACAAATTTCCAACTCTGTCTAGGAGAGAAGCCACGGATGAAAGCATAGGTGCTTAAAAAGGCTGGACAAGGGCATGGTACAGTGAGACTGAATTTGGCTTGTTAGGGAAGTTTCCGGGGCAGGATATTGGAGTCAGGCCCCAATTGATGTCCCTCACTTGGAAAGATGAGTGACTGTTTCAGTTAGAGAGAAAGCAGTAGGCAGAAGGCTTGAGTGGTAACCAAGAAGAACTGTTGTCTCTTTTCTCTCTGTCAGGGAAGAGAGTGGAGTTATTAGAGCAAAGTGGCTATTTCAAGTCAGGCTAACCTGGGTTTCAGCTCTGCTGCATACATCCTGTGTGGCCTGGGCAAGTCACTTCCTCTCCTTTATTGTCTTTGGTGTCCTTGACTATGAAATGGAAATGATAATATTTATTTGTAGTGTTGGTTGAGGATTAAATAATATAATATATGTAAAACTCTTAGCATAGTGCTTTTCACTTTGTACATACGGTATTCAATAACTGATAGATTAAAAAACAGTTAAACATTTCTCTTGGGAAATGAAATGTCTAACTTCTGTGACCAGATAAATTTTTTGAAAAGTTAGTCTGATAGATAAAAGTGAAGTGGCTGCCAGGGGGTGGGGGTGGGGGTTGTAGTGAGGGAAAAATATACTGTGACAGAAAATTATTTGACCTTGGGTGATGGGCGCACAATGCAACCAACAGTCCAAATACTATAGAAATGTTTTTGAAACATATGTACTCTTATTGATCAATGTCACCCCATTAAATTTAATTTCTAAAAAAAAAAAGTCAGTCTGCATCTTATCAGGGTCCCTTAATAATGTCTTAAGGATCATGTCACTCCCCTGCCTTACACCCTCTGCTAGCTTAGTTAGCATCATGCTTAGAATCAAGTCCTCATTCCTGTGGATCAAATAAAGCTATGGGTTGCTCTGAAAGAAATGGGCATGCCTAAGCACTTGATTGTCCTGAATGTGTAACCTGTATTGTGGACAGGAAGCCACTATTAGGACAGAATATGGAGAGCCAGAATGGTTTTCTATAGGCAAAAGTTTAAGACAAGGGTGCATTTTATTTCCCTATATGTTTAATCTGTATACAAGATAGATACGAAAAACTGGGCTAAATTCAGAGGAAGGAGGGGTGAAAATTGGCAGAAGAAATACCATAACTTAAGACAGGGGTCCCCAAACGTTTTACACAGGGGGCCAGTTCACTGTCCTTCAGACCGTTGGAGGGCCGGAGTATAAAAAAAACTATGAACAAATCCCTATGTACACTGCACATATCTTATTTTAAAGTAAAAAAACAAAACAGGAACAAATATATACAATATTTAAAATAAAGAATAAGTAAATTTAAATCAACAAACTGACCAGTATTTCAATGGGAACTATGGGCCTGCTTTTGGCTAATGAGATGGTCAATGTCTGGTTCCATATTTGTCACTGCTAGTCATAACAAGTGATATGACATGCTTCTGGAGCCGTGAAGCATGCCTCTCGCATCACCGGAAGTAGTACTGTACGTGAGCGACGCAGTGCTTTGTGGCTCTCACTGACCACCAATGAAAGAGGTGCCCCTTCTGGAAGTGCGGCGGGGGCTGGATAAATGGCCTCAGGGGGCCGGGCAGTAGTTTGGGGACCCCTGACTTTAAATATGTAGATGATACCATCTAACTGGTAGAAAGTAGCAATGATGTGAAATAAGTTGTGATGGAAGTAGAGGAAAGTGCCAAAGCAAATCTGCATTTGAACATCAAGAAGACAAAAATTATGCCCTGGCCGGATGGCTCAGTGGTGAGCGTTGGGCTGGCGTGCAGGAGTCCTGGGTTCAATTCCCGGCCAGGGCACACAGGAGAAGCGCCCATCTGCTTCTCCACCCCTCCCCCTCTCCTTCCTCTCTGTCTCTCTCTTCCCCTCCTGCAGCCAAGGCTCCATTGGAGCAAAGTTGGCCCGGGCGCTGAGGATGGCTCTGTGGCCTCTGCCTCAGGCGCTAGAATGCCTCTCTGGTTGCAACAGAGCGACGCCCCAGATGGGCAGAGCATCGCCGCCTGGTGGGCGTGCCTGGTAGATCCCGGTTGGGTGCATGCGGGAGTCTGTCTGGCTGCCTCCCCATTTCCAACTTCAGAAAAATACAAAAAACCTCCACAAAAACCAAAAATTATGACTACAGAAGAAATACATGACTTTAACATAGACAATTAAATTGTTAAAGATTTTGCTTGCCTTGGCTTATTCAAATGGAGACTGCAGTCCAGAAGTCAGGAGAAGACTGACACTTGAAGGCACAGCGCTGGAAGAATTAGGAAAGATCACCAAGAGTAAAGATGATTGTTAGGGACCAAGGCTAAGATCACCCACACTTTCATATTCCTGATTACTATGTATGGATGCAAAAGTGGGACAATGAAGAAAGCTGCTAGAAAAAAAGAATGGATTCATTAGAAATATGGTATGGAGAACTCTACATATACTCTGAACTGCCTGAAAGATGAACAAGTGGGTCTTGGAGTAAATTAAGCCTGAAAATTACTGGAGGCAAAAATGACAAACCTGAAACTGTTCCTTTGGGCACATCCCAAGAAGGCAGGTTCTTTGGGAAAAACAATAATGCTGAGAAAAGTAGAAGACAGCATGAAAAGAGGAAGACCAAATATGATGTGTATTAACTCCATAAAAGAAGCCATAGGCAAGAGCTTACAGGAGCTGAGCTGGGCTGTAGAGGACAGGACATTGTGGACATCATTCATTCATAGGGTAGCCAGGTGTCAGAGCCGACTCAACAGCACTTAATTACACACACCATACCCTGGTTACAGGCTTTTCAGGAGCAGATCCCTGCTTGCATGCCTTGGCAGCTGCATTTCCTACACTCCGTCCCACACCTTCAATGTTGTGGCCACAGTGACCTTTCTGCTTTTTGCACAGAGGGCCTTTGCTACAAATGTACCCTCTGCCTGGAATACTCTTACTTCACTTTGTCTTGATTGGCTCCTTGTCATTCACATCTCCATTCTGCTGTTACTTAGGAGAAAGGATCTTCCTTTTTTTCCTCTGGTGTAAAATAACAACTACTCATGTCACCTTAACATAGCCATCTGCTATTTTTCTTGTTTGCTCCTTGTTGACTCTCTGTTTTCCCCCCACCAAAATGGAAGTTTCAGGAGAGTAGGTAGGGATCACATCTGTTACGTTCAGAGCTGTATTCCCAAGTGCTAGGAACAGAGCCTGGAATGTGGGTCCAGATGATCAAACATTTGTAAAATGAATGAGTTTGTGAATAAGAATGGATCTGTTGTTATTCAGAACCTGGGCTCAGAGGTGTTCACATTCATACTGTTTTGTTATTTTAAATACGTAAATGTAATCAAGATGGCTTCTTTGTTCATTGCTTGTTGTCTTCCCACCCTATCTCCTCCCCTAATATATTAATTGGAACTTTCTGAGGAGAGGCTATTTTCCCTGGCTTCATTTTATGTAGCTCTCTTCTAAGCATATTGTGGTTGCTGGGGTTTGGGTTTTTCTGTTTATAAGGAAGCAAGCTTTAGTGCATTTGCCTGGAATAAAACAAACACAATAGCTCACTAAGATATGGCAAATTTATCTTACAGTACTCTGATTTTCTACTGACACTTTTTGCAATACTACCAAAGTTCTTAGACCCAAGGACATTAGGCAGGAATTGACAAATTGACAGTGGCTAGATAGAAACAATTATGGAATGTGAGTAGCAGGGTGAGACATGGGGAACTCAGAGGGGATAGTGCTTCTTTCTGGCATGGCCTCATTCTTCCATGGCAAAAATAGTAGTGTGAGCGAGACTTTTGCAGAAGGCCTGTAATGTAGGGAGCTGCGAGGACTGTAAGGGGGAGTTGCTGGTGTGTCCACCTGGTTTAGGACAGTGTTTTTCAGCTGCCAGCCTGCTAGAGATTTGATGCTCTTTGCTGTGTGAGGGAAGTGCTCCAAGCTCCCTGGAGTAAGGAGGAAGTAGGACTCCAGCTACCTTTGTAGCTGTTTGGTTCCTAAATATTATTAGTGCTCAAAAACCTGGTCCTGGATTTAGAGAATAAAATCCGAGGCATGAATATGAGCAGGAGATGGTGTCTGGAGCCAGCAGAGATGGACTTCTATTCCTTAAAAGGGTCAGTATTTTTTGAGAATGGTAGCCATGGCAGACACTGGTCTCTACTGATTTTCAAGGCTCCCTTTCTCCCACTCAAAGCTGCCTTCTCCTTTCTCTTATGTACATGGTTTCCTTAACATGCCTTGGATATTGTTGACCCTTCACTATTTGTAAAGCTCTCAAATGAAGGACATTGGATGACCTCCTTGTCAGCTCTCTCCTTTGCTTATTTCCTTTTTTGAAGGACTTAGCCTTGTGGCTAACTCAGGGTATTCGATCACTCTTGCTGCTACTTTAAAGTCAGTTTACTGACTGTCTTTCATCCTTCTGGGGCAGTGATTTTCAACCAGTGTGCCGCAAAAAAAAAAATTTTTTTTTTGTTTGTATTTTTCTGAAGCTGGAAACAGGGAGAGACAGTCAGACAGACTCCAGCATGCGCCTGACCGGGATCCACCTGGCACGCCCACCAGGGGGCGAAGCTCTGCCTACCAGGGGGCGATGCTCTGCCCCTCTGGGGCATCGCTCTGTTGCGACCAGAGCCACTCCAGCACCTGGGGCAGAGGCCAAGGAGCCATCCCCAGCGCCCGGGCCATCTTTGCTCCAACGGAGCCTCGCTGCAGGAGGGGGAGAGACAGAGAGGAAGGAGAGGGTGAGGGGTGGAGAAGCAGATGGGCGCTTCTCCTGTGTGCCCTGGCCGGGAATCGAACCCGGGACTTCTGCACGCCAGGTCGACACTCTACCACTGAGCAAACCGGCCAGGGCCTGCAAGAATTTTTTTTTTTGTATTTTTCTGAAGCTGGAAACGGGGAGAGACAGACAGACTCCCGCATGCGCCCGACCGGGATCCACCCGGCTCACCCACCAGGGGCGATGCTCTGCCCACCAGGGGGCGGTGCTCTGCCCCTCCGGGGCGTCGCCCTGTTGCGACCAGGGCCACTCTAGCGCCTGGGGCAGAGGCCAAGGAGCCATCCCCAGCGCCCGGGCCATCTTTGCTCCAATGGAGCCTGGGCTGCCGGAGGGGAAGAGAGAGACAGAGAGGAAGGAGAGGGGGAGGGGTGGAGAAGCAGATTGGTGCTTCTCCTGTGTGCCCTGGCCGGGAATCGAACCCGGGACTTCTGCACGTCAGGCCGACGCTCTACCACTGAGCCAACCGGCCAGGGCTCCGCAAGAATTTTTAAAACATAAAATACTTGATTTAGTCAGGGGCACTGACCTCTTTTCCCTTAGATTCTCAAATTAAAAAATGACAACAGCCAACACAACAATAGCTGTCCAGTGTGAATGAATTAAAATTATGTGGGTTTTTTTTTTGTCAGAGAGGCAAGAAATAAATATTTTGGTGTGCTACAGAATTTTAGTACTGTACAGTTTTTGTGCCATGAGATGAGAAAGGTTGAAAATCGCTGATTTAGGGTAATCTTTAATTTATACTTAATTAACATCTATAAATTCACCTTTAGTGAAGTCCCCCACCCCATCCCAATCCCCCTTTTTTATGCAAGAATTGCAGCTCTATGCCAGCAAGACAAGTATTCAAAGATTCTGATGCCAGAGGGTGGCTTTTTGGTAGACAAGTGAATGCCTCTCTCAAGCAACTTTCTCTGAACTCAAAAATCATGTTCTCACTTCTTTCAGCCTCCCCTCTTTCTGAGCTAAATATGACCTTTCTTCCTTTAATCTTACTTGCTCTATTTCCTGGCCTTTGCATAGTTTACACCCTTTTTAATTCGAGTGTTTTCTTTCTTTTTCTTAAAAAACATTTTTTAAATTTATTTATTGATTTTAGTGAGGAAGAGGGAGAGAGAGAGTGACAGAAACATAGATCTGTTCCTGTATGTGCCCTGACTGAGGATTGAACCAGCAACCTCTGTGCTTTGGGATGATGCTCTAACCAATTGAGCTATCGAGCCAGGCCCAAAGGAGTGTTTCTTTAAGAATCTATCACAGCTTTCTTTCTTTCTCTTTCTCTCTCTCTCTTTTTGTGTGACAGAGATAGAGACAGAGGGACAGATAGGGACAGACAGACAAGAAGGAGAGAGATGAGAAGCATCAAATCTTCATTGCAGATCCTTAGTCTCCTTAGTTTTCTCCTTAGTTG
The DNA here is from genome assembly GCF_036850995.1 of Saccopteryx leptura. Classification (NCBI taxonomy): domain Eukaryota; kingdom Metazoa; phylum Chordata; class Mammalia; order Chiroptera; family Emballonuridae; genus Saccopteryx; species Saccopteryx leptura. The sequence continues at coordinate 161,382,051 of NC_089508.1, read as the reverse complement.
TTCATTGATTTTTTTCTCATGTCTCTTGACCAGGGGCCTGTAGCAGGGCGAGTTATGCCTTGCTCAAGCCAGTGACCTTGGGCTTTAAGCCAGCAACCATGGGGTCACGTCTATGATCCCATGCTCAAGCCGATGACCTTGCGCTTAAACCAGATGACCCTGCGCTCAAGCCAGTGACCTCGGGGTTTCGAACCTGGGTCTTCCGTGTCCCAGGCTGACACTCTATCCATTGCGCCGCTCCTGGTCAGGCTGTTACAGCTTTCTTTCTGCCAGGGTTGTAGGTAATATGTTAGGTTTCATCGCACCCCCCCCCCCCCCATTATAACTTGTTTTTTTGTGATCATAGAAATGTGTTTCGGATGGGTAAAATGCACTGTTACACTCTTCCCATTTTGGCTGTGACACATAATTCTATCATTTAAAGGTGAATCATCCAGGGAGTTCCCAAACCAAAGATGCTTTTAACCTTCAGTGGTAGTGCTGGCCTAAGTTTCTGTAATGCCTGATTAGGCTACTTATTTTTCTTTTTTTTGGTTAAAAAGTAAACAAACACATTTTTTATATTGATTTACATTTATTTTCTCTTCTTTCCTTAAATCCTAAGTGATAACTTCTTTATTTTTTTATTTATTTATTATTTTTTTTGTATTTTTCTGAAGCTGGAAAGGGGGAGAGACAGTCAGACAGACTCCCGCATGCGCCCGACCGGGATCCACCCGGCACGCCCACCAGGGGGCGATGCTCTGCCCCTCCAGGGCATCGCTCTGCCACGACCAGAGCCACTCTAGCGCCTGGGGCAGAGGCCAAGGAGCCATCCCCAGCGCCCGGGCCATCTTTGCTCCAATGGAGCCTTGGCTGCGGGAGGGGAAGAGAGAGACAGAGAGGAAGGGGGGGTGTGTGGAGAAGCAAATAGGCGCTTCTCCTATGTGCCCTGGCCGGGAATCGAAACCGGGTCCCCCGCACACCTGGCCGACGCTCTACCGCTGAGCCAACCGGCCAGGGCCGATAACTTCTTTAAAACAGTTGTCAGTCTTTGTGTTCACAAGAGTTTGGAGGATTAGGCCTCTTTGTGTGTGTGTGTATGACAGAGACAGAGAGCAAGACAGAGAGGGACAGACTGGAAGGGAGAGAGATAGGAAACATCAATTCTTCATTGCGGCACCTTAGTTGTTCCCTGACTGCTTTCTCATATGTGCCTTTACTAGGGGGCTGCAGCAGAGTGAGTGACCTTGGGCTCAAGCCAGCGACCATAGATAGGGTCATGTCTGTGATCCCAGCTCAAGGCAGCGACACCTCGCTCAAGCTGGCAAGCCTGCGCTCAAGCCGGATGAGCCCGCACTCGAGCCAGCAACCTCGAGGTTTCAAACCTGGGTCCCAGTCCGACACTCTATCCACTGCACCACTGCTTGGTCAGGTGGATTAGGCCTCTTAATCTTGCCCCTATATTCTTCACCTATGCATCTGATAGAATAATAATAAACTGCTATGGGAACAGCTCTCAAATGTCTCTCTTCTCTTATACACACCCACACACATGAACGTGTTCATATTCTAGAGAATGGACACTTCTCTAAGGAATACATCCTGTTTAATGCAAATGTCCTTTATTATATCAAAATTCAGGAGACTTTGAAAAAGGCAGAATTAGTGTGGTCCCCCCCCCACAAAAAAAGGGCTCAGAGCTCTTAAACCTTAAAAACCTGCTACTCAGAGAGCTTCAACAAAGCTGACAAAATGCAAACCTCATGTAGTAAGACTCTTCTCTCCTCTAATCTTTTTTTCCCCTTTCTCTATTTATTGTAACATCCCCTTTCATGGTCTTACCTTTCTAGAAAGTTGATTCCTTTTTCCCTGTTGGCTCTTAGCAGAGGAAGCAGCAGGATTTCTGGCTCGAATTTACGGTTTACATTTCTTCTCTATTCCCTCTCTTTTGCCCCCAGTTCCTCATCTCCCAGTAGTACTCTGCCCTCCTCCCCAAGTCAGAGTGGACAGTGTTACCTCCACTGATATGCAGCTTTGGCATATGATGGTGGCAGTACTGGCTTAGTGATTTATTATATTTGGGAGCCTGTTTTGTGCATGTGCTGCTAGATGAGGAAATGTTTTTTTGTTTTTTGTCTTTGGTACTATCTTTCCCCTTGCCTGCCTAGGTCCCATGAGCCCTGTTGCCAAGGGAATGGAGAACTCTTTACCATGATTAAATCATTATTCCATAAAGTTATGAAATAGCAGTTCAGAGCAAGATGTCAGGGAGTCTCCCTGAAGTTTCCATGAAACAGGTGACCTTTTAGTTACACCTTTTTTTCAACATATTTGAAGATCCCTTTGAGGAGAGTTAAAGCAATAATTAGAACTTCAGCAAAGAAAACTAATTTGGAGCCAGAATATTTTAATAAGCTTAAAAGATCAAAACCAGCTGATACATAATAAATAGGAGTTTGAGCTTTGTTCTCTTCTTATTTATTCCTTTCTCTTTTGCATTATTATTTTTGGGTGTTCTTCCGAAGACTTACTTGGGTATTCTCCTTTATTTTCCTGGTGGTGGAATGAGGATATTGGTGACAGCCTGCTGAGATTCAGGCAGGTTGAGGGAGTAGAAGTGGGCTGCCTTCAGGAACTGCTAAATCCAGGGGTTTGGGTTCATCAGGGGTTGGGGTAGGCTTGCTTTTACTTCTAGATCCATTTGCATTCTCCCAGGGATTCTTTGGGGCTGACTATATTTGCCAGATGATTCTCTCTGAGAAATGAAATTAATTTTCTGGGTGGTTCTAAGAATTTTTGCCAATCTGAGCAGTGAGAGGCTCAAGTCAAAGATATGTGGATTTATCTCCTTAAAGTCTTTAGGTGACAGTAGTATGGCCCCCAATCCGTTTGGGAGGCAGGCAGTTCTGTATAATAGTTAAGAGTTTGGGCTTTGGAGTCAGATTTGTTTTCTAATTCTGTCTCTGCCACTCGTTAGCTCGTGACCTTGGAAAAATGACAACCCTCTGAGTCTTAGCTTTCTCATCTGTAATGGGATAATGATAGTACCTATGACATAGGGTTCTTGTGAGCCCAATATATAGGGATTATCTACTCTTTAAATGTTAGCTATAATGTTATTTTAAGTTACTGATTGAAAATCAAAGTGAGCCTTCTTGGGAAGAGAAAAGGAGGAAGTTGCTAGAAGAACCTTGAAGGACAATATGGAGTTCAGGGGGAGAAAAGAAGCATCTAGCAAAAAAGAAAAGTAGGAGGCCCTGGCTGGTTGGCTCAGTGGTAGAGCATTGGCCTGGCTTGTGAAGTCCTGGGTTTGATTCCCAGTCAGGGCACACAGGAGAAGTGCTCATCTGCTCCTCCACCTCTTCCTCTCTCGCTTCTCTTTTTCTCTTCCCCTCCTGCAGCCAGGCTTGATTAGAGCAAGTTGGCCATGGGTGCTGAGGATGGCTCCATGGCCTCTGTATCTGGCCCTAAAAATGGCTCTGGTTGCAATGGAGGAAGGGCCCCAGATGGGTAGAGCATTGCCCCCTAGTAGGCTTGCCTGGTGGACCCCGGTTCGGGCATGTGTGATAGTCTGTCTCTACCTCCCCTCCTCTCACTAAAAAATTAAAAAAAAAAAAAAAAAGAAACAAAAGTAGGAGAACTCTGGGTACTCTAATGAATTACCTATTGTTTTACTACATTAGTGAGTCCCAAGTCTTCCCCTTTGCTAATCCACCAACCTGGTTTTCTCCTAGAAACCGGAAGCTAGTTACTGGCTTCTCAGCCAAGATCAAATACGATGGCAACCACAATGTCCTCCAGTACCAAGATATGATTATTGTTACAAAGCATACTGCCATGTTTACCACCTGCACTTTGAAGTGTTAGAAATATTTAAAACTGAGTCATACATGTCAGAACAGTTTTAAAAAGTGCATTTTGGGAGCTGTACCTTTGCCCTGACAGTATGTTTATAGCTTGCTTATTTTATTTTATTTTTAGAGGGGGGCGGAGAGACAGAGACAGGAAGGGAGAGAGATGAGAAGCATCAACTCATAGTTGTGTCACTTTAGTTGTTCATTGATTGCTTCTCATACATGCCTTGACTGGGGGGCTCCAGCTGAACCAGTGACCTTTGGGCTCTAGCCAGTGATTGTGGGATCATGTTGATGATCCCACACTCAAGCTGGTGAGCCTGCACTCAAGTTGGCAACTTCGGGGTTCTGAACTTGGGACCTCAGCATCCCAGGTTGACATTCTATCTATTGAGCCACCACTGGTCAGGCTATTAGCTTGCTTATTAATTCCAGGATTGCTTAACTTGAAGCACCTCTGTGTCAGCCTGCTCACATAACACTCATCCTGAAGGCTTAGAGAGAGGGGCTCAGCCTGACTCACTTGTTCTCTCTTGTCCCTGAGAAGTCATCAAGTGATGAACAGGGGGCAGGGGGAAGACTGAACTACTTGTGGCTGATGCTTCTCCCCAAATGCGTCTGTGTGGGAAAGAACAAATTGAAAGCTGAATGGCGCAGAACAACAGTTTAGGAGACTCAATGTTTTGGAAAACAGTGAAGTTCAAATAAATTAGATGAAAACCTTTAACAGTTTGGTTTGCTTTCTCATCAAGATGTTGGACTCTAGGCTATTTCTCTCCTTACCTGATAATTAGAACACTAAGATGTTAGTTTGGTCTCTGATAAAGCTTTGCTGTGATATGGAGTAAGGAGAGAGGCTTGTCTGGAGGCACTGCAGCATAGGGATTATCAGCTCTGATTACTTCAAGCCTTGGCAGGGTCACCCACCAGAGTACTTGAGTCTGTCTTAGGGAGGCTGTGTGCAGAAAAAGAGCCAAGGTACAGGCCTCAAGAGAGCAGGCCTGGAGTCACAAGGACCCAGATTCAAAGCCTGGCTTTGCAACTACTTATTTGTTTCCTGTGGCTGCTGTATCAAATTAACACAAACTTGATGGCTTAAGACAGCAGAGATAGGGTCTGGCCAGGCAGTGGTGCAGTGGATAGAGCATCAGACTGGGACATAGTGGACCCATGTTTGAAACCCCGAGGTTCCCAGCTTGAGCGCGGGCTCACTAGCTTGAGCACAGGGTCGCTGGCTTGAGCGTGGGATCATAGACATGAGTCCCCATGGTTGTTGGCTTGAGCCCAAAGGTCACTGGCTTGAGTAAGGAGTCACTCACTACTGTAGTCCCCCAGTCAAGGCACATATGAGAAAGCAATTAATGAACAACTAAGGTGCTGCAACAAAGAATTTATACTTCTCATCTCTCTCCCTTTCTGTCTGTCCCTGTCTGTCCTTCTCTCTGTCTCTGTCACAAAAAAAAATCAGAGATAGGCCCTGGCTGGTTGGCTCAGTGGTAGAGCATCAGCCCAGCATATGGATGTCCTAGGTTCAATTTCCAGTCAGGGTCCACAGGAGAAGTGACTATCTGCTTCTCTATCCCTCTTTCTTTCTCTCTCTCTCTCCTTCCCTTGCCTCCCCGCCTCTTGCAGCCATGGCTTGAGTGGTTTGAGTGAGTTGGCCCTGGGTGCTGAGGATGGCTCAGTGGCCTCTGCCTCAGGTGCTAAAAATAGCTCAGTTGCTGAGTAACAGCCCTAGGTGGAGCTTGCCAGGTGGATCTTGTTGCCTCGTCTCCTCTCACTTAAAAAAAAAAAAAAGGAGAGGGAGATAGAGAGACAGACTCCTGCGTGTGCCTCAACCAGGATCCACCCAGCAAGTCCACTAGGGGGCGATGCTCTACACATCTGGGGCCGTTGGTCCATTGCTTAGCAATGGAGCTCTTTTTTTAGTGCCTGAGACAGAGGCCATGGAGCCACCCTCAGCTCCTGAGGCCAACTCACTTGAGGTAATCGAGCCGTGGCTGCTGGAGGTGGAGGGTGGAGACAGAGAGAGAAGAGGAGTGGAGAAGCAGACGGTTGCTTCTCCTGTGTGCCTTGACCAGGAATCGAACTCAGGACATCCACACGCTGGGCCAATGCTCTACCATTGAGGCAATCGTCCAGGGCTCCCTTCCTCTTATTTAAACAAAGCAAAAAACAGTAGAGATATATTCTCTCCTAGTTCTAAAGGCCAGAAGTCTGAAGTCAGAATCACTGGGCTGAAATCAAGCAGGGCTGTACTCTTTCCAGAGACCCTAGGGAAGACTCTGTTCCTTGCTAATTTCAGGTTCTGGTGGCTGCTGGCATTCCTTGGCTTATGGTCACATCACTCCACTCTTTTAAGTTCAGCATCTTCAAATCTCTCTGCTCTGTCTTCATATCACCTTCTCTTCTGTACTTGTGTCAGATCTTTCTCTGCTTCTTTCTTATAAGGACATTGTGATTATATTTAGGGACTATCCAGATACTCATTCAAAAGAATTATCTTAAGACCCTTAACTTAATCACATCTGCAAAGACCTTTTTAAAATAAGGTAACATTTATAGGTTTCATGCCTTAGGACCTGATATCTTTGGAGGGCTGTTTATTGTTTACAACACTGGGATTTGGGTAAGTGACCTTCACTAATGTTTCCTTATCTGTAAAATAAAAATGGTTATTTTATCTTCACCTTGTTTCCACGAGGCTTAAATGACACCTTATATGCCAAACACTTGACAGTGCCAAGTGTGTAGTTGTGCTAGTACTTAGTATTATTATTTATATACATATATATTATATGTTGCTATTACTATTTTTTAGCCATCTTCTGTCAAAGGGAGGAAAATAGTTCCTTAAGGGTTTGTTTGACTTGCAGCAGTTTCTCTCTCACCCCTACCCACCATGGTCCTCGCAGCCCTAAGATATTTGGCCATTACCCTCCACAGTCGGAAGTTGTGCCCTCAAGACCACCTTCTTACCAAGTCCTCCATTTTCCACGTGGACTGGTCTTTGGGAACAGGCCTTACCCTTCAGATCGGAATGTTTGTGTCCCTAAAAATTTGTATGTTGAAGCCCTAACCCTCAGTATGGCAGTATTCAGAATAAGGAAGTAATTAAGGTTAAATGAGGTCATAAGGGTGGGACCCTGATTTGATAGGATTAATATCCTCGCTCTGCATCCACACACTGAAGAAAGGCCATGTGAGTACATTGGGAGAAGGTGGCTATGAACAGGCCGGGAAATGCATTCTTACTAGAAACCAGATGGATCAGAATCTTGATCTTAAACTTTTAGCCACCAAAACTGTGAGAAAACAAATGTCTGTTGTTTAAGCCACCAAGTCAATGGTGTTTTGTTTTGTTATGAGGGCAGACTAATAGAGGGTGTATAACCTGACTTACACCCAGTGAGGGAAGAGCTTGAAATCTGGAATTATTCTCTAATTATTTATCTAAAATGATAAATTATTCATTTATCATTCAAGGCAGTTTACTGTGTTGCTGTTTTCTCATGGATAAGTGTAACTCCATAATGAAGCATGGAAGAATATTATTTTTACAGTGATGTTTAATATCTGATAACTATTAGCCAAAAGGTACATCCCCAGTGAGATACTATAAATATATTTTATCCGTTCTATTATTTGCTATTTTATAAACTCACCTCTAAAGCATTTTAATCTTGTTTTTCATACTTGTCTTCAAGTGACAAATTGTTCTGACTTGCAACTTTGGAGCATAATTACTGTGTTCATTAATTTCTTTTCTTTCCCTCTATTTATTACTAGTTTCTTGAAGAAATTTTTCCCTTGATTTACACTAACCAAGACAGGTAACTTGATTTTTTTTAAACTATCCTTATTGAGCATATCTACTTATTTATTCAATAAATATATATGTATATATTTAACTTATTGGCTTGAGAGAGAGAGAGAGAGAGAGAGAGAGATGGGTTTGTTGTTCCACTTATTTTATGCATTCATCAGTTGATTCCTGTATGTGCCCTGACTGGGGATTGAACATGCAGCCTTGGTATGTCAGGACAACACTCTAACTGACTAAGCTACCCAGCCAGGGCCAGGTCACTTGATTAAAAGAGTATTTTATAACACTGGGTTTTCTGGCTCCCTTGGCACACTGATAGGAGGGCTGTGTCAACATCTTAGCTGGTCTGAGCTTAGATGAAAAAGAGGCTTCTGGGGGGGGGGGGCTCTGTCCTAAGGCTGTTTTATATACTTTTTTTTTTTTGTACTGGGGTATTTCTGGGCAAGGGGTAGAAGAGGCTCACTTGGTTTTCTTACCAGAGATTCAGTCATAGACATAAACCAAGCATGTATTATGTACAGGACATTGTGCGTGGCACTGTGGGGGACATGGTTCTTGGCTCACAGGGCTGTTTATTCAGTACATGCTGATTAATTTAATGTGTGGCTGGACAGAGTGACCTTAGTATTCAGAGAGACTGAAGGGAGCAAGCCAGGGGCCAGTGACAGGGGACTAGTGGCTGGGTAAAGGGTGCTGTAACCTCCTGGAAATGTAACAGAATTGGAAGCATCTTCTTGAGGGCCAAGATGGCCTTGCTCTTGGAACTGCGAGAGGAAGCAGCAGAGGAGGAAGGCTATGTTAAAGCATGGGTAATTTTGCATTTAGTTTTTTTTCTGGTATTTTTGCCTTGTGAGTCCCCTCTTCTTTTCACTGTTCTGTGTGTTCTGTGTAAGTACACATGTTTCATAAATGTGATCACCTTAGACAGTTTAGGGAGGAGATGGAAAAATAGTAGTTTAGACAAGCTGGCTCAAGGTAGGGCAGAGACAGGGATGTATGTGAGTGAGATGCCTGGGAAAAGAGCTGAAGAATGTGAGAAAGCAGAAGCCAGAGGGATTTGAATTAATGTGGAACTGAATGGGAGCCCAGCTTGTAACAGTCTATCTGGGCTGGATATGCAGGGAAGGAGCACAGGAGGGATATTTGTAAGAATGAGGAAGGATAGAGAGCCTGGGATATTGGGGGAAAGGGAACACTGGGAAGAATGACTTAATTTTCTCATCACTGACACCCCATGTATCTCTTTATTATGACATGTGTCATGTCATGTGGCAATTATTTATATGCCTTTTCTTCCAGAAAGTAGGAGAGGGTGCTTGATTATCTCTGTATCTCTTATTTAGTACTGTGTTGATCATATAGCAGGTGCTGCACAGACGGCTGATGATGAACATGTTTGAGGTTAAGACCTCTGAGCTACCCAGTAAGGACTGAAGTATGAGGGGTAAGGGTAGGAAAGAGGGGAGATGATCAAATAATTGGCTTTGGTAGTGATTTAGGATAAAACTGAGAAGTGAGCCTAACTCAGAATCTAAGTCATCCTTCAAGAATTTGCTTTTGTGTCCTGTCGAGTTAGCTGGACACAGTAGATGTTGTCCCTGTTGTTATGATGCTTATGGCCTAGCAGGAGAGAAGGACAACTAAATAAGAATGTGTGCCTTGGCTGGTTGGCTCAGTGGTAGAGCGTCGGCCTGGCGTGCAGGAATCCTGGGTTCGATTCCCGGCCAGGGCACACAGGAGAAGTGCCCATCTGCTTCTCCACCACTCCCCCTTTCTTTCCTCTCTGTCTCTCTCTTCCCCTCCTGCAGCCAGGGCTCCATTGGAACAAGGTTGGCCCGGGCGCTGAGGATGGCTCTATGGCCTCTGCCTCAGGAGCTAGAATGGCTCTGGTTGCAACAGAGCAATGCCCCAGATGGGCAGAGCATCGCCCCTGATGGGCATGCCGGGTGGATCCTGGTCGGGCACATGCAGGAATCTGTCTACCTCTCCATTTCCAACTTCAGAAAAATACAAAAAAAAAAAAAGTGTAATAAGTGCTATAGTCAGAGAAGTACAGGTGCTGTGGCAGTACTTAATCTGGCTAGAGGGCCTTCTAGCTGAAATGTCTTGTGAGATAAGTAGGAAACGTTTTAGGATGAGTAGGAATTTGCCAGATAAAGAGAGGAAACAGTTCTAAACAGAGTCCAACATGTGCAAAGGCCTGAAGGTGGGAGACAAGATGTCTTAGGGCATTGGGAAAAAAGTGTTGTTTTTTAAAAATGATTTTATTTATTCATTTTTAGAGAGAAAGAGAGAAAGAGAGAAAGGGGGATGGGGAGAAGTGGGAAGCATCAATTTGTAGTAATTGCTTTCCATGTGTGCCTTGACTGGGCAAGCCTAGGGTTTCAAACCACTGACCTCACATTCCAGGTTGAATGCATCACCCACTCTGCTACCATAGATCAGGCAGAAAAAAAATTTCTTAAAGGCCATTTTAAACAGGGTCAAGAAAGCTGTGAAGCTAGAAACGCTGATCTGGGCTGGATGGTGGAGGGCCTGAGTGTGGAAATTGGCCTTGATCCTGAGAGTCATGGAAAATCATTGAATGTTTTCAGGTAGGAGAGAGTAGGAGAAAATTCATGCTCTGGCTATAGAATAAGCACCCTACTGTTTAATGAAGGTATATACTTGTAATTTGCTGATCTCCTACCCCAAGATCCTTTGACTCTGTAGCAGAGTCTACCCATTTGCTCTAAATCACTGTCTGAGTGCAGGAGCCTGAAATGTGGATGGAGATTGTGGTCTGCCATAGGCCTGAGTCCCTGGTGTTTGATCTTAGACCGAGAGCCCAAGGCTGTGTTGCTTAGTGTAAGGAGTTTCAGGACTGAAGCTCTCACCTCAGTCCTTTCATAGCAGCTTAAAATTACTCAGCTACTGCACATTCCTCTATGCTGTGTTCTCAACAAATTGAAAAATTTTATAACAGTGTCAAATCAATGGGAAAAGTTTTGAAAAGTAGGATTGAGAAATAAAGACGTCTTTCCTTTTCTCCCTGTAAGGGAATTTGAAAAATATAGAAATTCTAAGGTATATGTAAAATATCCTTGGGGCTCCCTTTCCTTTTTTTTTTTTTTTTTTTTGTATTTTTCCGAAGCTAGAAACAAGGAGAGACAGACTCCCGCATGCGCCCGACCGGGATCCACCCGGCATGCCCACCAGGGGGCGACGCTCTGCCCACCAGGGGGCGATGCTCTGCCCCTCTGGCGCGTCGCCCAGAGCCACTCTAGCGCCTGGGGCAGAGGCCAAGGAGCCATCCCCAGCGCCTGGGCCATCTCTGCTCCAATGGAGCCTGGGCTGCAAGAGAGGAAGAGAGAGACAGAGAGGAAGGAGAGGGGGAGGGGTGGAGAAGCAGATGAGCACTTCTCCTGTGTGCCCTGGCCGGGAATCGAACCCGGAACTTCTGCACGCCAGGCCGATGCTCCACCACTGAGCCAACCGGCCAGGGCCTTCCTTTCCTTTTTTTTTTTTGTATTTTTCTGAAGCTGGAAACGGGGAGAGACAGTCAGACAGACTCCCGCATGCGCCCAACCGGGATCCACCCGGCACGCCCACCAGGGGCAGACGCTCTGCCCCTCCGGGGTGTCGCTCTGCCAAGACCAGAGCCACTCCAGCGCCTGGGGCAGAGGCCAAGGAGCCATCCCCAGCGCCCGGGCCATCCTTGCTCCAATGGAGCCTTGGCTGCGGGAGTGGAAGAGAGAGACAGAGAGGAAGGAGGGGGTGGGGGTGGAGAAGCAAATGGGCGCTTCTCCTATGTGCCCTGGCCGGGAATCGAACCCGGGTCCCCCGCACACCAGGCCGACGCTCTACTGCTGAGCCAACCGGCCAGGGCCGGCCTTCTTTTCCTTTTGAAAGAGTTTTACATTAACCAAAAATCCGATAGACGTCACGGAAATGGCACCGTGAGTAGCGCGTCCGACAGATCTCCCCAAAATCACAACAAATTTATCAACTAGAAACAGGAAAATTTATCTTCGGAGCAAACTGAAAGCAAAAGGACTGTTATCGCTCGAATCTGAGAGACGAGGGTGTGGAGGAAGCTACCGCAGGGACGTTCATTCAAGCCGCGAGAAAGTTCGCCTGTGGTAAGTCATCCCGCACTCGGAAGCCGCCGCCGCCGCCGCCGCCAGCCGCCACCGCCAGCCGCGGCCGCCAGCAGCGCCCGGGTCGGTTGCAGAACGAGCGGCGAGCAGCTGCTGGCGCGCTCCCGGTCTGGTTGCAGACCGAGCATTGCAGACCGAGCACCGCTAACGTTCCCAGCGGCCCGCGCACGGGGAGCGGGAGAGGCCCCAGGGCGGTATTCCCTACTTGGGAGATTCTCTCCGCGGGCGGGGCACCTCACCCAGCCATTCAAGCTAACAATCAAGCGTTGGGGGAGGGGTGCGCGCAGGCAGCCTGAAATACCTTCGGGAGCACAGCTGCGACCCAATTACTAAAATTAACCCGTGAAATCTGCGCACCCTCAGTTCTAATTGATAAGATCTCTCTCAGTTCACCGACCCAAGACAAGAGGCGTGATATTTTTTGGTGCCTCTCGCTAAAGGGGCGGGGGCAACTTCTGATTGATAGAGCCTCCATATTCAGGGATAAACGCTAACAAGAAGGACTTGGCAGATAATAAGATCTATACCAAACTAGTCGCAAGCAGAGACTAGTGCCTCTTCTTACCGGCCAAAACAGGCTACAAAGTGTGGAAAGCCTGGGTTGAGAGGTCCAACGGAATGCTAGGCGCTGAACAATCACCTTGACAACAATTGACTCCCACCCCTGCCTGATTACACTGGAGGCCCTGACTGTCAAAGCCCTTCCCAGAGCCTTGCACTGAGTGGGGATAGAGTGGGGATTTCCCAGCTCTTTGAGCCTCTTACTCCCCAGGCAGAAGCAGTGGCAGCCTTGTGGCTGGATCGCCAGGCTGCTGGTTCGGGAGGGGGGGACTGGGAGAGAGAATCCACGAAGGCGAACTCTCTCGTCGTTAGACCCTGCAGACGCCGGCAGGCCTTGATTACCAGCAAGACTAAAGCCAATTGTGTGACATTGCCGTAGAACCCCATCAACTGCAAGTCCCTGCCTGGGTGTGGCGCAGGGGCAGGGCCTGGGGTGCAGAGTCGCCGACCGGGAAGAGGGAGAGAGGAGAAGGAGGAAGAGGTTGTCATCTCAAAATCAGGAAAAATCCACAGACTTTGCAGCTTGTTCCACTGTTTTTTTTTTGTTTTTTTTTTTTGTTGTTTGTTCCTTCTATCTTATTGTCTTTATTTCCTCCACCTCAGTCCTTCTATTCTCTGCCCATCTTATGCTTCCCTTTTCTTGAACTACACTACCCATAAGTGTTACATTTTATTTCTCTTCTTCATCCTCACCCTCCTTTGGGGTTATACTCCAGGACACTTAATTCTCACTCTCTCCTCTTTTGTTTTTTTTTTGCCTTATTTTGTTTTTTTCTCTTGCTTTTTTATTTCTTCCTTTGTTTTACTCTTTTTCTTATTTTTCCCTTTCTATTCGTTTTTTCTTTTCTCATTTTACTTTCCTCCCATTTAATCCTCAATCACGAACAAATTAGTTAATTTGGGACTCAAGGTTTTTTTTTTGGCTTTGTTTTTCTTTTTCGGTTTTGTTTTTGTTTTTTTCTGGTTGGTTTGTTTTTGTGGTATTTTGGGTCCTCCCAACCCAAGGTCTCCATTGTATTTGGTCTTTGCTCCACTTAATACAACGTATTTTTACTTATTATTTTTATTTTTTCTTCTTTATTATTCCTTTTTTTGTCCTTTTTTCTGGTTCCCTCTTGTCCCTCTCATTATATCTCTTGGTTGACTGTCACCCGCAGGCAGATCAACTTATGCTTGTCTAAGATTTTCTTCCTTTTTTTATTTTTAATTTTTTTTTTCTTTTTTTCTTTTTTTTTTTTTTTTTGCCCCCTTGAACTCTTCACCGCAAACCAGGCCCTCCATTATAGGCACGATATTTTCCTGAGGAGGGGAGAGGAGGGAAGGGGAACAAAGAAAAAAAAAAAAGGGGGAAATAATAAATTATTACTGCTTTTTTTTGTGGGGTGTTTTACCCTCTGGTTTTTTTTTTTTTGTTTTTTTTTATTTTTATTTTTTTTGTTTTTTTTTGTTTTTTTTTTTGTTTGTTTTTTTTTGTTTGTTTTTTACTTTTTACTCTTTATTAATTCTAATTAGTGCTATCAACAAGACCACCCTCAGATGCCAATAAGAAAGAGGAAATCGAATATTATGGATACAAAAGAAAGAGAGGTAACACAAATAGATGTGGAAAAATCTATGGAGAAAAGACTTAACATATTGGAAGCCTTGGAGCTAAATGACAGAGAATTTAAAATAGAAATCTTAAAAATACTCAGAGATATACAAGAAAACACGGAAAGGCAATATAGGGAGATCAGAAAACAACTCAATGAACACAAAGAATATATTACCAAGGAAATTGAAACTATAAAAACAAATCAAACAGAAATGAAAAACTCAATTCACGAGCTGAAAAACGAGGTAACAAGCTTAGCTAGCAGAACAACCCAGATTGAAGATAGGATTAGTGAAATAGAAGACAAACAACTTGAGGCACAACAGAGAGAAGAAGAAAGAGACTCAAAAATAATAAAAAACGAGAAAGCCCTACAGGAATTATCTGACTCCATCAGAAAGAATAACATAAGAATAATAGGTATATCAGAGGGAGAAGAGAAAGAAAATGGAATGGAGAATATACTCAAACAAATAATAGACGAGAACTTCCCAAGCCTGTGGAAAGAACTAAAGCCTCAAATTCAAGAAGCAAACAGAACACCGAGTTTTCTTAACCCCAACAAACCCACTCCAAGGCACATCATAATAAAGATGACACAAACCAATGACAAAGAAAAAATTCTCAAGGCAGCCAGGGAAAAGAAGAGTACAACATATAAAGGAAGGCCTATTAGATTATCATCAGATTTCTCAGCAGAAACTCTACAAGCTAGAAGAGAGTGGACCCCAATATTTAAAGCCCTGAAAGAGAGGAACTTTCAGCCAAGAATACTATACCCATCAAAGCTATCCTTCAAGTATGAAGGAGAAATAAAAACATTCACAAATACAGAAAAGATGAGAGAATTTATCACGAGAAAGCCCCCACTCCAGGAAATACTAAAGGGGGTTTTCCAACCAGATTCAAAGAACAAAAGAAAACAACACCACAAGTAACAGCTCCACCAAGAACACAATAAAACCAAACTTAAACTGTGACAACAAAGGAAAAAAAAAGGGGGGGAGAGAATGGAGATTAACAGTAGCAAAGGACGATGAAGTGCAGAAATACTTATAAGATAGGGTACTACAATGAATATGGTAGGTACCCTTTTCATTACTTAATGGTAACCACCCTAGAAAAAACCACCACAAAAACACATGACTTAAAAAAGGTAGCAACAGAGGAAAGAAGTATGGAACACAAACAAACAGAAACAAATGATAGAAAAACAAAAGAGAAGAATCAAACTAGATACAAAACTAACAGAAAGCAATTTATAAAATGGCAGTAGGGAACCCACAAGTGTCAATAATTACACTAAATGTAAATGGATTAAACTTACCAATAAAAAGACACAGAGTAGCAGAATGGATTAAAAAAGAAAATCCAACTATATGCTGCCTACAAGAAACACATCTAAGCAACAAGGATAAAAACAAATTCAAAGTGAAAGGCTGGAAAACAATACTCCAAGCAAACAACACCCAAAAAAAAGCAGGTGTAGCTATACTCATATCTGACAATGCTGACTACAAGACAGAAAAAGTACTCAGAGACAAAAATGGTCACTTCATAATGATTAAGGGGACACTGAATCAAGAAGACATAACAATCCTTAATATATATGCACCAAACCAAGGAGCACCAAAATATATAAGACAGCTACTTATTGACCTTAAAACAAAAACTAACAAAAATACAATCATACTTGGAGACCTCAATACTCCGCTGACGGCTCTAGATCGGTCATCCAAACAGAGAATCAATAAAGATATAGTGGCCTTGAACGAAATACTAGAACACCTGGATATGATAGACATCTACAGGACACTTCATCCCAAAGCGACAGAGTATACATTTTTCTCTAGTGTACATGGAACATTCTCAAGAATTGACCATATGTTGGGCCACAAAGACAATATCAGCAAATTTAGAAAAATTGAAATTGTACCAAGCATATTTTCTGATCATAAAGCCTTGAAACTAGAATTCAACTGCAAAAAAGAGGGGGAAAAAACCACAAAAATGTGGAAACTAAACAACATACTTCTAAAAAATGAATGGGTCAAAGAAGAAATAAGCGCAGAGATCAAAAGATACATACAGACAAATGAAAGTGAAAATACGACATATCAGAATCTCTGGGATGCTGCAAAAGCAGTAATAAGAGGAAAGTTCATATCACTTCAGGCCTATATGAACAAACAAGAGAGAGCTGAAGTAAACCACTTAACTTCACACCTTAAGGAACTAGAAAAAGAAGAACAAAGACAACCCAAAACCAGCCGAAGAAAGGAGATAATAAAAATCAGAGCAGAAATAAATGAAATAGAGAACAGAAAAACTATAGAAAAAATCAATAAAACAAGGAGCTGGTTCTTTGAAAAGATCAACAAAATTGACAAACCCTTGGCAAGACTCACCAAGGAAAAAAGGCACAGGACTCAAATAAATAAAATCCAAAATGAAAGAGGAGAGATCACCACAGACATCATAGATATACAAAGAATTATTGTAGAATACTATGAAAAATTATATGCCACCAAATACAACAATCTAGAAGAAATGGATAAATTCCTAGAACAATACAACCTTCCTAGACTGAGTCATGAAGAAGCAGAAAGCCTAAACAGACCAATCAGCAGGGAGGAAATAGAAAAAACTATTAAAAACCTCCCCAAAAATAAAAGTCCAGGCCCAGACGGTTATACTAGTGAATTCTATCAAACATTCAAAGAAGACTTGGTTCCTATTCTACTCAAAGTCTTCCAAAAAATTGAAGAAGAAGCAATACTTCCAAACACATTTTATGAGGCCAACATAACCCTCATACCAAAACCTGGCAAGGATGGCACAAAGAAAGAAAACTACAGACCAATATCTCTAATGAATACAGATGCTAAAATTCTAAACAAAATACTGGCAAACCGAATACAACAACATATTAAAAAAATAATACATCATGATCAAGTGGGATTCATCCCAGAATCTCAAGGATGGTTCAACATACGCAAAACGGTTAACGTAATACACCATATCAACAAAACAAAGAACAAAAACCATATGATCTTATCAATAGATGCAGAAAAGGCTTTTGATAAAATACAACACAATTTTATGTTTAAGACTCTCAACAAAATGGGTATAGAAGGAAAATATCTCAACATGATAAAGGCCATATATGATAAACCATCAGCCAACATCATTTTAAATGGCATAAAACTGAGGACTTTCTACCTTAAATCAGGAACAAGACAGGGTTGTCCACTCTCTCCACTCTTATTTAACGTGGTGCTAGAAGTTCTGGCCAGAGCAATAAGACAAGACAAAGAAATAAAAGGCATCCATATTGGAAAAGAAGAAGTAAAGGTATCACTTTTTGCTGATGATATGATCCTATACATCGAAAACCCGAAGGACTCCACAAAAAGATTATTAGAAACAATAAACCAATACAGTAAGGTCGCAGGATACAAAATTAACATACAGAAGTCCATAGCCTTTCTCTATGCCAACAATGAAATATTAGAAAACGAACTCAAAAAAATAATCCCCTTCACGATTGCAACAAAAAAAATAAAATACCTAGGAATAAACATAATAAAGAATGTAAAGGACCTATATAATGAAAATTACAAAGCATTGTTAAGAGAAATCGAAAAAGATACAATGAGATGGAAAAATATTCCTTGTTCTTGGATAGGAAGAATAAATATAATCAAAATGGCCATATTACCCAAAGCAATATACAAATTTAATGCAATTCCCATCAAAATCCCTATGGGATTTTTTAAAGAAATGGAACAAAAAATCATCAGATTTATATGGAACTATAAAAAACCCCGAATAGCCAAAACAATCCTAAGGAAAAAGAATGAAGCTGGGGGCATTACAATACCTGACTTTAAACTATATTATAGGGCCACAATAATCAAAACAGCATGGTATTGGCAGAAAAATAGACACTCAGACCAATGGAACAGAATAGAAAGCCCAGAAATAAAACCACATATATATGGTCAAATAATCTTTGATAAAGGGGCCAACAACACACAATGGAGAAAAGAAAGCCTCTTCAACAAATGGTGTTGGGAAAACTGGAAAGCCACATGCAAAAGAATGAAACTCGACTACAGCCTGTCCCCGTGTACTAAAATTAATTCAAAATGGATCAAAGACCTAAATATAAGACCTGAAACAATAAAGTACATAGAAGAAGACATAGGTACTAAACTCATGGACCTGGGTTTTAAAGAACATTTTATGAACTTGACTCCAATGGCAAGAGAAGTGAAGGCAAAGATAAATGAATGGGACTACATCAGAATAAAAAGTTTTTGCTCAGCAAGAGAAACTGATATAAAAATAAACAGACAGCCAACTAAATGGGAAATGATATTTTCAAACAACAGCTCAGATAAGGGCCTAATTTCCAAAATTTACAAAGAACTCATAAAACTCAACAACAAACAAACAAACAATCCAATAAAAAAATGGGAAGAAGACATGAATAGACACTTCTCCCAGGAAGAGATACAAATGGCCAACAGATATATGAAAAAATGCTCAGCTTCATTAGTTATTAGGGAAATGCAAATCAAAACTACAATGAGATACCACCTCACCCCTGTTAGATTAGCTATGATCAACAAGACGGGTAATAGCAAATGTTGGAGAGGCTGTGGAGAAAAAGGAACCCTCATTCACTGTTGGTGGGACTGTAAAGTAGTACAACCATTATGGAGGAAAGTATGGTGGTTCCTCAAAAAACTGCAAATAGAACTACCTTATGACCCAGCAATCCCTCTACTGGGTATATACCCCAAAACCTCAGAAACATTGATACGTGAAGACACATGTAGCCCCATGTTCATTGCAGCACTGTTCACAGTGGCCAAGACATGGAAACAACCAAAAAGCCCTTCAATAGAAGACTGGATAAAGAAGATGTGGCACATATACACTATGGAATACTACTCAGCCATAAGAAACGATGACATCAGATCATTTACAGCAAAATGGTGGGATCTTGATAACATTATAAGGAGTGAAATAAGTAAATCAGAAAAAAACAAGAACTACATGATTCCATACATTGGTGGAACATAAAAATGAGACTAAGAGACATGGACAAGAGTGTGGTGGTTACCAGGGGTGGGGGGAGGGAGGACAGGGGGAGAGTTAGGGGGAGGGGGAGGGGCACAGAGAACTAGATAGAGGGTGGCGAAGGACAATCTGACTTTGGGCGAGGGGTATGCAACATAATTTAATGACAAAATAACCTAGACATGTTTTCTTTGAATATATGTACCCTGATTTATTAATGTCATCCCATTACCATTAATAAAAATTTATTTAAAAAAAAAAAAAATCCGACAGAGATGCTTGTGGGAAGATAATTCCTTTTGGCTGAAGCTTAAACTTCACGTTGTGAGGTTTTTGATTTTCTTTTCGTTGGCAGTGGTTTGGGACCCAACTATGCAGTGAGTCTCTTATATGTCCACTTTGTACCAACCTAACACAAACCAAATTAAGTCAATTTTCAATCAAGGAGATGAATGACAAGTTTTTCCTTAGAAAAGAAACCACAAGGCCCCAAAGTACTGGATACAATAAAAAGTGAAGATTTCAGTAGCATATGTGCCATTAGGCATAGCATTAATGTCAGAAAACAGGAGGTGCTTTTAAAGTAGTAGTTGAAAATATGCCATCCCAGAGAGATGAACAAGAATGCTTTTTCTCCCCTCTCCCCTCTTCTCTTTTGTGTTTTTTTATATTTATTATTATTATTTTTTTTATATTTATTTTTTATTTTTTCATTTTTCTGAAGCTGGAAACGGGGAGAGACAGTCAGACAGACTCCCGCATGCTCCCGACCGGGATCCACCCGGCACGCCCACCAGGGGTGATGCTCTGCCCACCAGGGGGCGATGCTCTGCCCCTCCGGGGCGTCGCCATATTGCGACCAGAGCCACTCTAGCGCCTGGGGCAGAGGCCACAGAGCCATCCCCAGCGCCCGGGCCATCTTTGCTCCAATGGAGCCTTGGCTGAGGGAGGGGAAGAGAGAGACAGAGAGGAAAGTGCGGCGGAGGGGTGGAGAAGCAAATGGGCGCTTCTCCTGTGTGCCCTGGCCGGGAATCAAACCCGGGTCCTCCGCACGCTAGGCCGATGCTCTACCGCTGAGCCAACCGGCCAGGGCCCCTCTTCTCTTTTGTATTGTAGTTTGTGCATGCTTCTGTTTTCAGCACCTTGCACAGTACATAGTACATGGGAGGTGTGGAGAGACATCTGAATGATGAAAGGATGGTTTTGAGCAGGTTCTTCTTTCTCTCCTGTTGCCCCTTCCCTTCAGCTCCTGAGCCTGCCATTTGTTCATTTCTTCGTCCATTTGTTCATTCATCAACATACATGTATTCCTTCTGGGCCAGTGATGGGAATGGGATGAAGGGAAGTTTCCATTGAATTGAGGGTCAGAGGCATGGCCAGATTTCTCCTTCTTAAATACCTGTTTTGTCCTTTACTTTGGGAAATTGATTTCGAATCTACTATCAACACTAACATTATCTTCTTGACAGTTGCCTTCTTCCGCCTGCTTTGGTGGAAGGAAATAGCTTCCCTTATGGTGAGGGAGGGTATCAGAGTAGGGATGAAGACTCTTCAACTCCATGTATGTCTCCATGGGGTGGGGCTGTGGGGAGCCAAGCTTGCCTCATCTCGGATTTAATTCTCATAATCATAGGCCTGGCTGTGGGCTCCCAAGGCATTGGAATCTCCAGAGGATTCATACAAGGCACCAAACCCTCTCTGCAGCCCACAATTTAGTTGCAACTGTGATGGAATGGGGCCCCTGAGTGCAGAAGATGACTTTTATGGAGAGTGTTTCAGAGGGGCTTAGAAGACTGGATTTTGGGTAGTCCAGAATCTCTGGGCTGAACAAACAAGAGATTCATTAAAGCTGTGTGCCTTCTGTTTCTTCATTGTATTATTCTGCTCAGGTCTTGCTTCATTGAAAGCCTACTTGAGTAGCCCTCCCCTGAGAGGTCGGGGGTGGCTTATAGCAATTTGGGAAGGAGTAAGGAAGGGAGATAGTAGATAAAATTGACAGTAGTTGATGATGGATGGGCAGGGGATGGAAGGGCAGGTTGGGAAGAAAGAAGGGAGGTGTTGAAGAGAGCTCCTGGGTTTCTGGCTTGTGCAGTAGAACTAGGCAACTCTAGAGGATCAGAAATATGGTGGGAAGAGCATGAACTAATTATCTGTGAACTTGTTGAGTGTGAAACATGAGAGGAGAGGAGAACAGGCATATCCTTTAGGGAGAGGTGGCATAGACTGTTTAGAATCTTAGTCTGCTTTCCTGTTCAAGTTATCTACTGGGTGGGGTTTTAGGGCACTGTGAGGGTAATACCGTTCAACTCCAGATTTTGTTTACTGGCTCTTTTTATTTAATAGATGCTGAGAATTTGCAAGAGCCAACAAACCACTGAACTGTCAGGCAAAGGAATTTGTTCCTAGGCAGAGTTCACAAACAGTGGTGCCCCTCTTATCTTAGCAGGTTTATAACAGGCTTCCTTTTCCCCACTCTAATCTCCATTTTACCAACAGGTTGTTCCAAAAAGAAGATTCTAGAAGTTTGCAATAATAGTGCAGTGAGCTATGTGTTTGAAACTCATCTGCCCTGTCTGGTAGAGTTCTTGTGTATCATGAAGCCTGTTGCTCCAGCTGTTGGAATAAATGCTCATTCCTTGTTTCATGCCTCTAGGTCTTCAAACATAATCTTGTCTCTGGAATGCCTTTCTCATTGTCTTTGTTTGGCTGATTCTTTTTTTTATCATTAATTTTTTTTTTATTTAAAGATTTTTTTTTATTTTTAATTTATTGTGTTGACATGATTTCAAGTATCCCACTCAATATGACACCCTCTACCCACTACATTGTATCCCCCAGGCCCCATGCAACATCTGTTCCAACCCCATTTTACCCCCTTTACGTTCCTCACCCTCCCTTCATCTCCTCTTTCCCTGTGGGAATTGCTACTCGGTTGTCTGTATCTATGTGTTATGTATATATTAAATATAATTTGGCTAATCTTGTCACCTTTGATCTTGTCCCTTCTTCCCTCTTCCCTCTGATAGCTGTCTATCTGTTTGTTCCCTGTGACCCTGCCTCTGTTTGTATTTTGTCCCTCAGTTTATTGTGTTCATTGGATTGTACATATAAATGAGATCATATGATATTTGTCTTTCTCTGCCTGTCTTATTTCACTTAGCATAATACCCTCCAGGTCAATCCATGCCCTCACAAAAGGTGAAATTTCTTTTTTCACGGCCACATAGTATTCCATTGTGTAGATGTATTACAACTTTTTTACTCACTTGTCCACTGAAGACACTTGGGCTGTTTCCAGATCTTAGCTATTGTGAACAATGCTGCTGCCGTGAACATGGGGCTGCCTATCTTCTTTTGAATCAGTGTTTTGGGATTCTTAGGATATATTCCTAGAAGTGGGATGGCTTGGTCAAAGGGCAGTTCCATTTTTAATTTTTTGAGGAAACGCCATACTGTTTTCCACAGTGGCTGCACCAGTCTGCATTCCCACCAGCAGTGAGGAGGATTCCCATTTCTTCATACCCTCGCCAGCACTTGTTGTTTGTTAATTAAGGCCATTCTGGCAGGTGTGAGGTGGTATCTTATTGTGGTTTTAATTTGCATTTCTCTAGTGATTTCTGATGTTGAGCATTTTTTCATATGCCTATTGGCCATCTGTATGTCCTCTTTGGAGAAGTATCTATTCAGGTCCTTTGCCCATTCTGTAATTGAACTGTTTACCTTCCTGGTGTTGAGTTTTATAAATTCTTTATAAATTTTGGTTATTAACCCCTTATCAGATGCATGGGCAAGTATGTTCTCCCATTGAGTGGGTTGTCTTTTTATTTTGTTAATGGTGTCTTTTGCTGTGCAAAAGTTTGATATAGTCCTATTTGTTTATTTTGTCTTTTATTTCACTTGCCTGAGGAGATATATTTGCAGAAATATTACTTCGAGAGATGTCTGAGAGTCTACTGCCTGTGTTTTCTTCTAGGATTTTTATGGTTTTGCATATTACATTTAATTAAGTCTTTTATCTATTTTGAGTTTATTTTTGTGAATGGTGTAAGTTGGTGGTCTAGTTTAATTTTTTTTTTGCATGTACATGCCCAATTTTCCCAACACCATTTATTAAAGAGACTCTTTACTCCATTGTATACTTCTGCCTCCTCTGTCAAATATTAATTGACCATAAAGGCATGGGTTTATTTCTGGGTTCTCTGTTCTGTTCCATTGATCTTTATGCCTGTTCTTATGCCAGTACCAAGCTGTTTTAAAAATATGGAATGCTTCACAAATTTGTGTGTCATTTTTGTGCAGGGGCCATGCTAATCTCTGTATTGTTCTGATTTTAGTATATGTGCTGCTAAAGTATAAGTACCGCGCGCTAACCGATTGCGCCACTGGAGCTCCAATGTGCTGCTAAAGTGAACACTAGCTGATTCTTTTTCCTCTTTTAATCTTTAAAGCTCACCTCTTCCAGGAAGTTCTCCTTGAACTCCATCTCTTAATGAAGATAACTGTTTTTTCCTACCTTAGAGCCCTCTAGCTATCTTTGACAAAGATATAACACTATAACCCTATAGTAGTTATAGTGCTTTACTCATCTCTCTTGCTCATCTGGAAGCTCCTAGAGGACAGGATTCTTATTTACTTAGTCTTTGTATCCTTAGCATTTGACAGATGTCTGGGATACAGCAAATCTCAATGAGTATATATTGGAAGATAATCTGCTGATTTGAGGTGGCTGCAGCTGGATATATGTTTCATAATAGGCAATAAGGATTTCTTTTTCTTTTCATAGTGCACAGAATTTTGGGTTTTTGGTAGCTATATGGGACAATGAACAAGGTCTTTGAAAAAATAATTTTCTGGATTGATGTGGCTGTTAACCGCTCATCTGGAATTGAAATGACCTGGGTGTGGGTGTGAAACTGCAGGTAGGAAGTGAGCAGTGTGGCTGGGCTGCGTGGGTATAGTGCTGTTCTGTTTTTTTTTTATCTGGATGTTCTCCATGTTTTTGTGAGCTATACCCCAAATATCTGGCTTCTCTGAAGTCAGGGCTTGTGCCTAGTTGTTTATTAGAATGGTTGCTTTCAGGGTAAGAGCCTGTAATATTAACCAAGCTTCTTTTACCTTTTCTGTGTTGGCCTACCCAGGGACTGCATTGGCTGTTTTAAGGAGAGCTGCCACAAGTGTAATCCCTGAGCAGTGAGAGTCAGGATGGAATAATTGGGAAGAATTGTCTCCTACTTTGTGACAGAGCGAGCCCTTTAGGCAAAATAGAATAGGCGATGAGTGACACAGACAAAAAAAAAGTAAGGTTAATTGAGAGGTGAGGTGGTAGTTTTGTAAGGAAACTAGAAAGAACTGGGGCCCTTGCTGTAAGGGTGAGGCAAGGGAGGGCCTTTTGGCATCTCTCACACCTTTGATACTCTTGAAATTATAGTCTTCCTCATGACCCAGTGGGATGGGTTCAGAGCTCTTGCTACCCATAACAAGGGCTCCAAATGCTTACTAATCCTTGGCCAAATGAGCTCTGCCTGGAGGCTGATTGTGAGACTGATTGTTTCTAGAATATGTTCACCTGGGCAGGTAGCTGGCATGTCATCCCATTTTGTCAAATCTGGTGCTGTGAAAAGGCTACCTGGCAAAGTTGTCCTTGTGGAGCCCCTACTGTGGCAGCAGAGACTTCCTGGGATCCTGCTGGCATCCCTATCATAAACTCATTCACTGGAACTCAGACCCTTTCAGGCTCCCGTCTAGAATGTTGCTGTTGGCTGAACTGTAACCCTGTCAGTCGCACAGCTGATGACTCCTGGAAGGCTGGGATTTGGTTGGTGGCATTTTGCAGAACCCCCCGACCCTGCCAGCTGTCATGAATCCTGTCGTAGCCCTCTTGTGCATACATCCTTGAATGTCTCGTGATATACCACTCTTAAGAACAGATACCAGATGTCTCTTTTGGGTTTATATGTGCCCTTTTAAAAAAGATTACACTTGAAAAAATAAAGTGTAGCCTGGTTTGGCAATCTTCCATGCTCAGAATGTATTCGTCATGTTTTTGCTGCCCTGTGGAGACCAGGGATGTGGAGAGAAACCACCTTATCAGGAGATTCTAGAAAAAAAACAGGGTTCTGCTGGCACTTCTCCAGGAACATGGGCTTCTCCCCTTCTGCAGCCTGCCAAGGCCAGGGCCGGGGAACTTCTCCACAGGGCAGTGTGCTCTGTGCCAGTGTCCAAAGGTCTTAAGGGATTTAATTAAACAACTAATAGATTAGGGCAGTGGTAGTCAACCTGGTCCCTATCGCCCAGTAGTGGGCATTCCAGCTTTCATGGTGGGCGGTAGCAGAGCAACCAAAGTACAAATAAGATAGATTTAACTATAGTAAGTTGTTTTATAAAAGATTTTTTCTGCCAAACTTAGTGAAAATCCGACATAAAGTACTTGGCAAGTAATTATTATTATATGCTTTAACTTGCTGTAACTCTGCTTTATAAATTTTATAAAGTAAAGTTATTTCCCTACTTTATAAATCACCATTTCTGTGGAACCGGTGGATGGTTAGAAAATTTTACTACTAACAGAGATACAAAAGTGGGCAGTAAGTATAAAAAGGTTGACTACCCCTGGACTAGGATGTTTTAAGTTAAAGTGTAATTTTGTGGATGTTAGAAGGTTATTTATTTACTTATTTTGCAAGAGAGGCAGACAGGAAGGGAGAGAGATGAGAAGTATCAACTCAATAGTTGTGACACTTTATTTGTTCATTCAATCGCTTTCTCATATGTGCCCTCACTGGGGGGATCCAGATGAGCCAGTGACCTTGGCCTTCAAGCCATGATGCTTGAGCTCAAACCAGCGACCCATGGGGTCATATCCATGACCCCATGCTCAACCTGGTGACCCTGTGCTCCTGCTGATGAGCCTGTGCTCACAACAGCGACCTTGGGGTTTTGAACCTGGGACCTCAGCATTCCAGGTTGATGCTCTATCCACTGTGCCACCGCCTGATCAGGCAAGGGTTATTTATTTATTTTTTAAGATTTTACTTATTTATTTGAGAGAGAGAGAGAGAGAGAGAGAAAGGGGAAGGAGCAGGAAGCATCAACACCCCAGGCAAGCCCAGGGTTTTGATTAGGCGACCTTAGTGTTCCAGGTCAACACATTATCCACTGTGCCACCACAAGTCAGGTGGCAAAAGGTTATTTAAGTATCAGTTAACTAGTGCTTTTTTTTTTTTTTTTTTTTTTTTTTTTTTTTATTTTTCTGAAGCTGGAAATGGGGAAAGACAGTCAGACAGACTCCCGCATGCGCCCGACCGGGATCCACCCGGCACGCCCACCAGGGGCGACGCTCTGCCCACCAGGGGGCGATGCTCTGCCCCCCTGGGGCGTCGCTCTGCCGCGACCAGAGCCACTCTAGCGCCTGGGGCAGAGGCCAAGGAGCCATCCCCAGCGCCCGGGCCATCTTTGCTCCAATGGAGCCTTGGCTGCGGGAGTGGAAGAGAGAGACAGAGAGGAAGGAGGGGGTGGGGGTGGAGAAGCAAATGGGCGCTTCTCCTATGTGCCCTGGCCGGGAATCGAACCCGGGTCCCCCGCCCGCCAGGCCGAGGCTCTACCGCTGAGCCAACCGGCCAGGGCTAACTAGTGCTTTTTAATATTACCTCTTGAACTCGTTTGGTTTCTGTAGTTGACATAGATACTTGACAAACCCAAGTTTAGTGTGGAAGAGTGGGGCACTGTTGAACATGGACTTGAAGGAGGGGGGAGAGGAGAGAACATATAATTTACAGCTGCTGAAATAATTCAGCTGTTTCCCTTGCTGATTGCTCTCCTCTTCTGGACTGCTGATGCAGTGAATTGTTAATGGGTTGGGCTCTTGCTGTACCAATCAAGGTTGGGATGAGACCATTTTGATTGTTTGGAATAAATTCTGAGATTGGGAGGAACACTTTAAATTTGAAACTAATGCCACATTTCTCCTCAATCCCAGCATAGGAGCTAAGCTTTGGGGTTGATATGAGGGCTACATCTTGTTGGGTGAAAGCAGGCACTGAACTGTGGAATGTTGTTGATTAGGTAATGAGGGAAAGTGAGATGAGGGTCCAGCCTACAGAGCTGCAGACAAACGGAGTTGCTCATAGACAGAAAAGTTGATTCTGGACTGGTTGGTGAGCCCTTGTATTATTTCACTCCCTGAAAAATCTGCTTTGTGTATGGGCTGTGGTAAGTAGCATCATTCTGGATTAAGGTGTTCATCAGCTCACCTGTTTATCTCTCCAGCCATGCATTCGTTCACTTATTTATCAGCCATACATTTATAGAATGCCTACTGTGTCCTAGACCCTGTACTAGCTAGGGAAGGAATAGTGGATGAGGAAGGAGTCCTTCCTCTGAGGGAGTATATATTTATATTACTGTTTGGTGGTCCCTTATGATAGCTACTTATAAAATTATGGAAGTACATGAAAGACCAACAAAATATGGCAAATCAAACCTAGAAGGATGTAAAAATGATCATCTGACCAAATTGGGCTTATCCCAGAAATGTAAAGGTGGTTTCATGTTAGAAAATCCATGCATAAAATTTGTTACATTAATAGGTTAAAGGGAAAACTTTATGATTATTTTAGAAGATATAGAAAACATATGTGATAAAATTTAGCACCCATTCATGATAAAACCTTTTAGCTATTTAGAAATAGAAAGAGACTTCTTTGCTTGGATGTAAACTATCTACCAAAAAAAACTACAGAAAACATTTTTTGTTTCTTAAATATTTAGAAGAGAGACCAACATAATTAATGTACTCGTGCTCTTTATCTAGGTTCTGCAATTGTCAACTCATGGGCCACCTTATAGTGTTCTTTAGTGTGGTAAAATATATACAGTGTGTCCGTAAAGTCATGGTGCACTTTTGACCGGTCGCAGGAAAGCAACAAAACGATAGAAATGTGAAATCTGCACCAAATAAAAGGAAAACCCTCCCAGTTTCTGTAGGATGATGTGGCAGCATGTGCGCATGTGCAGATGATGACATAACACCATGTATACAGCGAAGCAGCCCACGGCCATGCCAGTCGAGGTGTGGCGGTACAGAAGAAAGTTCAGTGTGTTCTGTGGCTCGCTAAATTTGAATCTGTGACCAAAGTGCAACGTGCATATCGACGCGTTTATAACGAAGCGCCACCACATAGGAATAACATTACTTGGTGGGATAAGCAGTTGAAGGAAACCGGCAGTTTGGTGGAGAAACCCTGTTCTGGTAGGCCATCAGTCAGTGACGAGTGTGTAGAGGCTATACGGGATAGCTACCTAAGGAGCCCTAAAAAATCTGCGTGAGCCCACATCGAACTGCACTGAATAGGTATGAAACTGGGAGAGTTTTCCTTTTATTTGGTGCAGATTTCACATTTCTATCTTTTGTTGCTTTCTTGTGACCAGTTAAAAGTGCACCATGACTTTACGGACACACTGTATAACATAAAACTTGTCATTTAAACCATTTTTAAGTGTATATTTCGGTGGCATTAACTACATTAACAAACTACAATTAACAATGTTGTGCAACCATTACCACTACAGGCAGTCCCTGGGTTATGAACAAGATAGGTTCTGTAGGTTTGTTCGGTTGAATTTGTATATGTTAGAACAGGTACATTTACCTATTAAATACAACTTAGACAGATGTTTGTCTTAACATAGTATTTATTTTTACCTTTCTGTGCATATAAATACTTAAACATTTTCAAATCCAGCCTTCAACAATCTTTGATGATACAGAAGATGATGAACTTGTTGGAGAGGATGGGACTGGTGTTAGAGGGTCAGGGTTTCATTCTGATGCTAGAGTCAATTTCTTGAAGTAGGCATCAAGATGGTTTGTACAGAGCTTTTCTTTTTTTTTTCTTTTTCTTTTTTTTTTTTTTTTTGTATTTTTTCTGAAGCCGGAAACGGGGAGAGACAGTCAGACAGACTCCTGCATGCGCCCGACCGGGATCCACTCGGCACGCCCACCAGGGGCAACGCTCTGCCCACCAGGGTGCGTCGCTCTGCCGCGACCAGAGCCACTCTAACGCCTGGGGCAGAGGCCAAGGAGCCATCCCCAGCGCCCGGGTCATCTTTGCTCCAGTGGAGCCTTGGCTGTGGGAGGGGAAGAGAGAGACAGAGAGGAAGGAGGAGGGGTGGTGGTGGAGAAGCAAATGGGCGCCTCTCCTATGTGCCCTGGCCGGGAATCGAACCTGGGTCCCCCGCACGCCAGGCTGACGCTCTACCGCTGAGCCAACCGGCCAGGGCCAGAGCTTTTCTTTTTCTCATCATAAATGGCCCTGTAGCATCTCAGGCCTTTGGTAGCTGGACAATAAACTTTGGTGAACCTCTCTGTATCAGGATCTTGCTCCTCTAACTTTGCCATTCCTGCTTCAATGAGATGAAAAGGATCAGCTACCTCATTTGTGGATAACCTTTTTAGTTCTGGGGTTTCTAGGTCCCTGTTTTCTTCCCTAAGTGCGATCATCTGCTCTAGTTCCAATGAAGATTAGTTAGTTCTATGCCATGGGAGTCGAGTAACTCTATGATACCATTTTCACTGATGTCCATCTGCAGTTGATTACATATAGTCCTTATGGTGCTCCATTCATTAAGTACAAGTTGTGCATAAATTGGATGTTGATAACTCAGGAAGTTACTGTATGTACTTCTACAACTTTTGCGTTACCTCGATGAACCCATTAAGCAATAACTTCCCATTACCTACTCTCCCCAACCTTTGGTGACCTCGGATCTACTTTCATCTGTATGAATTTGTCTATTCTAGATATTTTATAGAGGTAGAATGATGCAATATTTGTCCTTTTGTGTGTGGCTTACCTCTTTCAGCATACTGTTTTCAAAGTTTATCCATGTTGTAGCATGCATCAGAACTTCATTTCTTTTTATGACTGAATAATATTTCATTTTAATGTAGATTAATAATAAATAATATAACTAATATATTACTAATATAATAACTAACAATATAATATAATAATACAAGAATAAACTGTGTTTCATGTACTCACAACTGTAAACCTCCTTTTGCCCAGCCCTGTATATACCACATTTTAAAAAATCTATTTTAAAAGTTTGTTCATCTGTTGGATACTTAGGCTGTTTCATCTTTTGACGGATGTGAACATTCACATACAAATATCTGTTTGAGTCATTTCTTTCAGATATTTGGGTATATACCTAGGAATGGAATTGCTAGGTTACATGATAATTATATGTTTAGCTTTTTAAAGAACTGCCAAACTTTTCCACAGTGGCTGCACCTTTTACATTCCTACTGTCAAAGTACCAGTTTATCTCATGATGTCTAATTTTTCTTTTTTCTCTTTTGTTTTTGGTGTCATATTTAAGAAACAGTTGCCCAATCCAAGGTCATGAAGTTTTGCTCTTACGTTTTCTTTTAAGAATTTTATGTAACTTAAAATTTTAGGTCTTTGATCCATCCATTTTTTAGCCAATGGCACCCTTGTTAAAAAGCAGACTGTAGATGTGAGTGTTTATCTTTGTGTCAATACCATGCTGTTTTAACTACTGTAGCTTTGTGATTAAGTCTTGTTTCTTTTTGCACATGTGCATGCAGGACAGAGAGAGAGAGAAAGAGGGAGGGAGGGAGGGAGGGAGAGAGAGAGAGAGAGAGAGAGAGAGAGAGAGATGAGAAGTATCAACTTGTAGCTGCATCACTTTAGTTGTTCATTGATTGCTTCTCAAACATGCCTTGACTGGGGGGCTCCATCCAAGCCAGTGACCTCTTGCTCAAGCCAGTGAGTGACCTTTGGGCTTAAGCCAGTGACCGTGAGATCATGTCAGTGATCCCACGCTCAAGCTGGCGAGTATGCGCTCAAGCCAGTGACCTCAGGGTTTTTAACCTGGGACCTCAGTGTCCCAGGTTGATGCTCTATCCACTGCAAAGTTTTGGAATTGGGACATGTGACTCCTCCAACTTTGTTCTTTTTTAAGATTGTTTGGGTATTCAGAGTTCCTTGGAATTCCATATGAATTTTAGGATGTGTTTTTCCATTATCGCAAAAATGCTATTGGGATTTTGACAGAGATTGCTTTGAATCTGCATATTGCTTTGGGTAGTATTGTCATCTTAACAATATTAAGTCTTCCAGTTAATGAACCTAGAATGTCTATTTATTTAGGTCTTCTTTAATTTCTTTTTTCTTTAAAGATTTTTGTTTACTGATTTTTAGAGAGGGATAGAGAAGCATCAACTTGTAGTTGTTTCACTTTAGTTGTTCATTGATTGTTTCTGATATATGCCTTCACTGGGCAAGCCTGGGGTTTTGAACCGGTGACCTCTGTGTTCCAGGTCGATGCTCTATCCACTGTGCCACCACAGGTCAGGCTGGTCTTCTTTAATTTCTTTTAGCAAGGTTTTTTAGTTTTTAGTGTACAAGTCTTTGGCCTTGGTTAACGTTAGTCTTCCTTTGGTAAATTTATTTCCTAAGTATTTTGGGTTTTTTTGATACTATTTTAAATGGAGCTGTTTCCTTTTTGGATTGATTGTTGCTGGTGTATGGAAATGCAAGTGATTTTTGAATGTTGCTTTTTGTATCTGCAATTTTGCTTACTTTATTAGCACTATTAGTTTTTTTTGTTATTTTTTATTATAGATTTTTTTAGGGTTTTCTACATATAAGACCATGTCATCTGTGAGTAGAGATAGTTTTGCTTCTTTCTTTTTAATACAGATACCTTTTATGTATTTTTATTGCCTAATTTATCTGTCTAGAATTTCCATTATTAGTAAGTGGCAAAAGTAGGCATCCTTGTGTTGTTTCTGATATTAAGGGAAAAACTTTAAATCTTTCACCATTGAGTGTGATGTGGTAAGTTTTCATATATGACCTTTAATTATGTTAAGGAAGTTCTCTTCTATTGCTGGTTTATTGAGTATTTTTATCATGAAAGGATATTGGAATTTTTCAAGTGCTTTTTTTGTATCAATTGGATGGTTTTTCCCTTTATTCTTTCAACGTAGTTTATTAAAGGGATTACTTTTCATGGGTTAAGCAATTGTTGTATTCCTGGGATAAATTTCTCTTGATCATGTTGTATAATCTGTTTAGTATGCTGATGAATTTGGTTTGTTGAGAATTTTTGCATGTATATTCATAAGGACTATTTTTTTTTTTGTAGTGTCTTTGTGTTGCTTGGGTATCAGGGTAATTCTGGCTTCACAGGATGAGTTAGCAAGTATTCCTTCTGTTTATTTTTAAATTTATTTTTATTATTGATTTTAGAGATAGAAACATTGATATGTTGTTTCACTTATTCATGTCATCATTGGTTGACTCTTGCCCTGACTGGGGATCGAACCTATAACCTTGGTGTATCAGGATGATGTTTCTTTCTTTCTTTCTTTCTTTCTTTCTTTCTTTCTTTCTTTCTTTCTTTCTTTCTTTCTTTCTTTCTTTCTTTCTCTCTCTCTCTCTCTCTCTCTCTCTCTCTCTCTCTCTCTCCCTCCCTCCCTCCCTCCCTCCCTCCCTCCCTCCCTCCCTTCCTTCCTTCCTTCCTTTTTTAAAGAAATTTTAGAAAGCTTGGTGTATTGTTACCCTTATTAACAGGTGCTTTGCTGGCTAGTGTGCTCTGGGCTATGTGGCATGAACGTACTTATTTGGAGCTCTGGCTTTGAAGCTGGGCCAGGTCAACTTTTCCATACTTTTTTTTGTCTCTGTACCTCTATCTTGGCCACCTGTCTAGGGAGCCAGTCACTGTTGTTGTAGACTGGAAGCTGTGCTGGCAAAAGGGTCAAGTTGATAAGTTGGTCTTTAAGCCTACTGTTTTTCCCATGTGCTCTCTTTCCTTGGGTTGCTGGATGGGTAGTCTGTTCTTGGGGTTGCCAAACAAGAACAAGGCCTCTGAGCCATCTCAGGGGCCAGATCAAGTCAGCAGACAAGGGAGCTGGGTTTATATTCAGAATAATATTTAAGTGGTTTTCTTATATATCTAGTATTTCAGGAAGAGCACAACTTTCAATAATTCTAACTTCTTATCTGATCATAGGGGTGGCCCCCATACTTTTTTTCAAAGTAGTAATTCATATTTATATATATGTATTATTACGTTCTGCTTACCTTTTTTTTATGTGAGAGAGAGAGACATAGGAGGGGAGAGATGAGAAGCATCAACTTGTAGTTGTAGCACTTTAGTTGTTCATTGATTGCTTTCTTATATGTGCCTTGACTGGGAGGCTCCAGCTGAGCTAAAGACCCCTTGCTCAAGCCAGCGACCCTGAGATCATGTCGATGATCACATGTTCAAGCTGGCAAGCCTGTGCCCAGGAGCTTGCGCTCAAGCTGGTGACCTTAGGGTTTTGAACTGGGGACCTCAACATCCCGGATAGATGCTCTGTGCACTGTGCTCCCACTGGTCAGGGCTGCTCACCAGTATTTTATGTACCTGTTTTCTCTGTATCACTACAGTCTATATTTTCACCACCTTAATGACAACGTTATTTTCCATTGTACTGTTTCGGATGACCCCTTTTTAGAGTGTTGACTTTATTCAATCACAGATACTTTTTGAGTGCTAGACACAGTGCTGGGAGGTGAAGATACAGCAGTGGGTTAGGTGGATGGTTGTCCTGCCCTTGTGGAGCTCCCAGGCAGGTGGGTTCTTGTTACAGGCCAGTGAAATGGAACTTTACTGACTACCTACACAGCCTTAGAGAGAGGATGAGGAGGTTGTATAGTCACTGGCCCTGGTTCCTATTGCTGCTTTCTTAAAAGTAAGAGAGGCCTTGGTGTAGGACTGTAGCAGTTCTGCTCATAACTGGGCTTTCAGCAAAGCCCAGAATGAGGAGCCCTGGGACCATGCAGAATCAGCTCTGAAATGGGGCTGCTGCAGCAGGGAGGGCTGCTGTTTCCTAGGCAATAATACTCTGCTTAATATTTTTAGTGCGTGGTCACGGCAGAACTAAATGTGGTTTCTGATCCCAAATTGGTAATAAATGTAGACATATTTAGAGTCAGAAACAATGCATTTAAAATTCTCTGCTCCTTAATTGTCCTGTGAAGTGCTGAGTTTAGGTTTCTTTGTTTCTTGGCTACCTACCCAGCCTCCCACCACCTCTCAAGAGAAGGCTGGGTGTTAGGTGGGATTGTGAAAGCCATGAGTTATGACAACCCGAGCTATGTTGAAAGGCATCTGATTTTTGTGTTTTTGCCTGTTTATATAAATGTATACATTAAAAATTCATCTTTCTTTTCACTTTTTAAGGATCTAGGATTATAAATAGTCTTGGACTCTCAGGTGTATTAAAAATAAAATATGATGTTTCAGTTGCTGACTTACCTGGAAGACATAGCCAATGCCAACGTGGTAGCAGTGTTGTGTGCTTGGTGACCTGTTTTCATGCTACTGCTAAGTGTTTCTGTAAGTAGATGCTGTTTTCTTGGAGCTCCTCAATTAGTTTAAGGAGTACCTTAATTGTTGCTCATGTCATCATTTCCTTTTTTTTTTTTTAATTTAGTGACAGGAGGGGCGTCAGTGACAGACTCTCACATAAGCCCCAACTGGGATCCACTTGGCAAGCCCACTAGGGGGTGATGAGATGAGGCCCTTGTTCCGTTACAACCAGAGCCATTTTTTAGTGCCTGAGGGAGAGGCCATGGAGCCTCCTCAGTGCCTGGGGCCAACTTGCTCTAATGGAGCCATGGCTGGAGGAGGGGAAGAGAAGAGAGAGAGAGCAAAAGAGAGGGAGGGAGGGAGGGAGGGAGGGAGGGAGAGAGAGAGAGAGAGAGAAGTGAGATGGGGAGGGATGAGAAGTAGATGGGTGCTTTTCCTATGTGCCTTGATCAAGAATCGAACCCAGGACATCCTCACACCGGGCCAATGCTTTACCACTGAGCCAACAGGCCAGGGTCACCTAATCATTTCAAAGTCATAATTTGTGTCTCAACTTGCCCAGGACAATATTCATTTTCTCATGGCATAGTCTTTAAGAGGATTTTCTTTTTAGTATTGTACTAAGACTCAAATGTAAAAAGCCGTGCTATCCACTGGTTGTGAACAGGAGGTCACCTAAGGGCAGTGATGATATCTTTTCTGTTTTATAGTATGGTGCCCAGTGTGCTCAGGGAACTGAGGCTAATGCTAAAATGTCTTTGTGAGGTACTTGTTTCTAGAGTGTGAATGCTGAATACTTGTCATCCAAAGTGCCCGAGTAGCTGGCAGAATAAGGGTTGGGGTGCATAATGATTTGCAGATCCATTTGGCTCTATGGACTGGAAGTCATACCTTCCTCCCTGTCATAGTCCCACTAAGAGGCCCTGCCCTTCTCTGTAAGCTTGAAGACAGCAGGGGTAAGGAATGATGAACTCTGGGTTGTGTGGATCAGTGTGTGGAAGTTCCTGGTATTCTTTGGGAGTAGGCTATAGAGAAACCCATTGTGCCTACTGTCAGGTGATCTAGTTACTATTTTAAAAAGAGAGGGAAAAAGAAGGCTTTGTGTCCCTTATCCCATGGATGACAGCTGACCCTGTCTAAGGACTCTATGCAGTCTAGGTCTGCTCCATTGCTCCTGCCTCCCTCTACTCCCCCACAGAGGTAGAAGAGCAGCAGCAGGAATTTGGAGACAGGCCTGAGTTACCAGGAAGCTGGGCTCTAAAGTGACTGTTCTTAGTCTGAAGTGGCTGTTCTTCAGTGGGTACTGATGCAGAGTCAGCCAGTGTTGATGAATGGTTTCAATGGAAATGCCTCTGTACCATCTAGAGTGTACATAGGTCAGGTGTGTGGGCAGACCTGTGGCTCAGGGAAACTAGGTTCTAAGAAGAGACTTGTCAGAAAACAACTGTCTATGAGCTGATTTTGTTTATTCTGTCCTTTGCTCAGAAGTTGCTCTAACAATAGTTGTTAGTGAGAGTTACAAGCTTCTTGAACCCTCATTTTGTGTCAGGCATTGTGCTGTATGCTTCATAACTCAATACTGACAACCATCTTACAAAGTAATTACTGTCAAGTCCCTTTTCAGATGAAGGAATTGAAACTTGGAGAGGTTAAGAAGCTAGGCCAAAGTCTCATAACTAGTTGGGGAGATCTGGGTCAATATCCAGAACCCACATTCTTTTCATTATACTGGAGTGGGGGTGGAGTAGAGAGGAGCTTCTGGTGACCTTTCTTGCTATCGTCACACAGGTGTATCACTCTCAGGACCCCAGTCAGGGTCAGGAAGCAGTACAGTACAGTATAAGGAATAGATCTCCTTGCCCACAATGTGCTGGCAGCTTGCAGTTTAGGGCCTACTGGAAAGTACATTGACTAGGTCTGGGGTATTTCTGTA
The DNA here is from genome assembly GCF_036850995.1 of Saccopteryx leptura. Lineage (NCBI taxonomy): Eukaryota > Metazoa > Chordata > Mammalia > Chiroptera > Emballonuridae > Saccopteryx > Saccopteryx leptura. Next base: position 161,345,684 of record NC_089508.1, on the reverse strand, counting down.
ATTTACCCAGTCACTTGCTGGTGTGCTTAGGCAAGCCCCATTCACCTTTTGGGTTCCATTTTCTTCATCAGCCATGTAGAAATAATCTTGTCCTGTATGTTTTCTGGATAGGGAATGATGGCATTTCAGGATTATAGACTAGTTGAAAATAAGCTTGGCTATTGTCTTAGCCAGCTTTTACCCCATACAGTTCCTCTTGCTTTCTGCTGAGCTCTTGCCAAACAGTTGAGTATGTATGAGGGGAGTGCATGGTGCTGGGATCTGAGGGGGAGCAAGGATGCTTTTGCTTCCTGGATAGCTGTGAAGCCTGAATGATGGGAGGTGAAGAGGTCAAGCCATACAGGGTGCCAGTGACCTACTTGCAATTTGAGTCAGGGGCATTCCTCTTGAATGTTTGTGCCTCTTCTGTGGACAGGGCTGTTCCAAGGGCATTCAGTGATCAAAATGTGTGTGTACATGTGCACATGTGTGTGCATGTGCTTGATATGCAGAAACTTGGAGAGAGGTGGGTCTCTTCACAAGAGATCCCTGCTAGTCTCATTTAAAAATTTCCCTCCTGCCTAACTGGTGGTGGTGGTGCAGTGAATAGAGCATGGACCTGGGATGCTGAGGTTGCTGGCGTGAGCACAGGCTCACCAGCTTGAGGGCACAGTTGCTGACTTGAGTGTGGGATCTTCAATGTGATCCCAAGGTTGCTGACTTGAGCAAGGGGTCACTGGCTCGCCTGGAACCACCTGGCCAAGGCACATATGAGAAGAAATTAATGAACAATTAAAGTGCTGCAACTATGAGTTGATGCTCCTCATCTCTCTCCCCTCCTGTCTGGTTTTTTTTTTTTTTTTAATTATTTATTGATTTTACAGACAGGAGAGAAAGGGGACCATGGAATGGGAAGTATCAACTCATAGTTGCTTCATGTTAGTTGTTCATTGCTTGCTTGTTGTATGTGCCTTGACCAGGGAAGCCCAGGGTTTCGAACCGGCAACCTTGGCATTCCAGGCTGAAGGTTTATCCACTGTGCCATCACAGGCCAGGCTGTTTTTCTTGCTAAAAATAATTCTCTTCTGATGCAAAATGTACCATATTTCCTCATGTATAAGACGCTCCCATGTATAAGATGCACCTTAATTTTGGGGCCAGAAATTTGAAATAAAAATGTATTACACAAAGTTATTGAACTCAAGTTTTATTCATCGTAAAATTCGTACACCTCCTCATCACTGTCAAAACTCCCATCCTTTAGCCCTGGCCGGTTGGCTCAGTGGTAGAGCGTCGGCCTGGCATGCGGGGGACCCGGGTTCGATTCCTGGCCAGGGCACATAGGAGAAGCGCCCATTTGCTTCTCCACCCCCCACCCCCTACTTCCTCTCTGTCTCTCTCGTCCCCTCCCGCAGCTGAGGCTCCATTGGAGCAAAGATGGCCCGGGCACTGGGGATGGCTCCTTGGCCTCAGCCCCAGGCGCTGGAGTGGCTCTGGTCGTGGCAAAGTGACGCCCCAGAGGGGCAGAGCATTGCCCCTGGGTGGGCAGAGCATCGCCCCTGATGGGCGTGCCGGGTGGATCCCGGTCGGGCGCATGCGGGAGTCTGTCTGACTGTCTCTCCCCGTTTCCAGCTTCAGAAAAAAAAAACACCAAAAACTCCCATCCTTTAGCTTGTCCTCATCTGTGTCTGATGACGAATAACTGTCTTCATATATTGTCTCGTCCTCAGTTCCATCTATGGCATTTCAAATGGCACAACCACGGTATAAGACGCACCCAGCTTTTAGACCCCAAATATTTTGGAAAAGGGTGCATCTTACACACGGGGGAAATATGGTATACATTTTTATTCACACTGTTGCAGAATAAATAAATCGAGTCTTGTTTTGGTGGATGATTTCATAGACCAATGGGAAGGCAGCATGATCTGTGGAAAGAGTTCTGGGGCCAAACTGGCTTTGAATCTTGACTCTACCATTCTTTTGTTGTGTGACCATGGGCAAATTACTTAGCCTCTCTGAATTTTAATTTTATTATGGGCAAATGAGCAGCATATTAGAACCCCATCTGTGGATTATTGAGAGGAGCAAATGAATTTAGAACTTTACCTGGAACGTAGCAAGTGCTGTATAAATGTTGACTGTAATTTTAATATACTGCTCACAAAAATTAGAGCATATTTCAAAATGAATATGAAACAATAAAAAAAAGCAGTTTGTTTGTTTGTTTGTTTATTTATTTATTTAGTGCCAGAGACAGAGTCAGAGAGAGGGACAGATAGGGATAGTCAGGAAGGGAGAGAGATGAGAAGCATCAATTCTTCGTTGTGGCACCTTAGTAGTTGTTCGTTGATTGCTTTCTCATATGTGCCTTCACTGGGCTGCTACAGCAGACTGAGTGACCCCTTGCTCAAGCCAGCAACCTTGGGCTCAGGCTGGAGAGGCTTGCTCAAACCAGATGAGCCCGTGCTCAAGCTGGTGTCTTCGGGGTCTTGAACCTGGGTCCTCTGCATCTCAGTCCGACACTCTATCCACTGCGCCACCACCTGGTCAGGCATATTTATTTATTTATTTTTTATTAAACAAGAACATCAGAAAAGCAAATGACAAGTCAAAGAAAGTTATTTGATTATGCAAATGAGATGCAAAATCAACTTTTATTTCATTGGTGAAAATGCACCATACAAAAGGCTGAAAGTACTGGAGTATCTACACGTTTCCTGATCCCCTAATTATTATTATTATTATTATTTTTGTATTTTTCTGAAGCTGGAAACGGGGAGAGACAGTCAGACAGACTCCCGCATGCGCCCGACCGGGATCCACCCGGCACGCCCACCAGAGCGATGCTCTGCCCACCAGGGGGCGATGCTCTGCTCCTCTGGGGCGTCGCTCTGTTGCAACCAGAGCCACTCTAGCGCCTGGGACAGAGGCCAAGGAGCCATCCCCAGCGCCCGGGCCATCTTTGCTCCAATGGAGCCTTGGCTGCGGGAGGGGAAGAGAGAGACAGAGAAGGAGAGGGGGAGGGGTGGAGAGGCAGATGGGCGCCTCTTCTTTGTGCCCTGGCCGGGAATCGAACCCGGGACCTCTGCATGCCAGGCCGACGCTCTACCACTGAGCCAACCGGCCAGGGCCTGATCCCCTAATTTTTGTGAGCAGTTTATATGACAATTTATTTTCCTCTGAGTTGCCCAGATAATGCATTTGAATACTAGAGGATTGGATGTCACTGGGGTACTTCTCTCCATCCTTCACTCCAAGTGCTACAATTATGACTAGTACAACTCTACAAACTTTTTTTTTTTTTTTTTTTTACAGAGAGAGGGATAGACAGGGACAGACAGACAGGAAACGGAGAGATGAGAAGCATCAATCATTAGTTTTTTCTTTGTGTTTTGCAACACCTTAATTGTTCATTGATTGCTTTCTCATATGTGCCTTAACCGTGGGCCTTCAGCAGACTAAGTAACCCCTTGCTTGAGCCAGAGACCTTGGGCTCAAGCTGGTGAGCTTTTGCTCAAACCAGATGAGCCCTCGCTCAAGCTGGTGACCTCGGAGACTTGAACCTGGGTCTTTCGCATCCCAGTTCGATGCTCTATCCACTGCGCCACCGCCCAGTCAGGCTACAAACTCTTAAAGACTAAAGTTTCTAAGCAGTTTGAGGCATGGCTCAGAGAAGGTGGAATTGTGTCTGAAGGGTGTTTGTTCCTTGCCCACTCTCTCTGCTGATATGACTGTGCCCACCATTCCCGAGGGTGTGTGCGCTGAGGAGTAGCTCTATACTATCATAGAAACTTGTTGTATAGCATTAGAGAATCCTTCTATAGGACCACTGGAGTCATATTTTTCTGTTATTATTATTATTATTATTATTTTTGTGTGACAGAGAAAGAGACAGAGAGAGGGACAGATAGGGACAGACAGACAGGAAGGGAGAGAAATGAGAAGCATCAGTTCTTGTTGTGGCACCTTAGTTGTTCATTGACTGCTTTCTCATACGTGCCTTGACGGGGGGGGGGAGGGGTGCTACAGCAGAGTGAGTGACCCCTTGCTCAAGCCAGCGACCTTGGGCTCAAGCCAGCAACCATGAGTCATGTCTATGATCCCATGCTCAAGCCAGCGACCTCATGCTCAGGCTGGTGAGCCTTGCTCAAACAGAATGTGCCCGTTCTCAAGCCGGCAACCTCAGGGTTTTGAACCTGGGTCCTCTGCATCCCGGTCTGATGCTCTATTCCAGGGGTCCCCAAACTTTTTACACAGGGGGCCAGTTCACTGTCCCTCAGACCGTTGGAGGGCCGGACTATAAAAAAAAACTATGAACAAATCCCTGTGCACACTGCACATATCTTATTTTAAAGTAAAAAAACAAAACGGGAACAAATACAATATTTAAAATAAAGAACAAGTAAATTTAAATCAACAAACTGACCAGTATTTCAATGGGAACTATGGGCCTGCTTTTGGCTAATGAGATGATCAATGTCCGGATCCATATTTGTCACTGCTAGCCATAACAAGTGATATGACGTGCTTCTGGAGCCATGACGCGAGCGCCGCACTTTGGGATGCTGCCACATACAGTACTTACTGACCACCAATGAAAGAAGTGCCCCTTCCAGAAGTGCGGCGGGGGCTGGATAAATGGCCTCAGGAGGCCGCATGTGGCCCGCGGGCTGTAGTTTGGGGACCCCTGCTCTATCCACTGTTCCACTGCCTGGTCAGACAGTGAAAATATTGAAAAAACTGGATTTAAAGAACTGGCTTCAAATCTCCAAATTTCAGTGGACCCACTCAACTTTTCAGTGTTCTGCTTGTGTGCCTCTGTTTCTTTACATGTGTTTCCTCTTTTGAAGATCCTTTGGCAGCCTCATTGCCCAAATCCAGTGGATTTTCTCATCTTCATTCTGACTGATCTCTTGACATTGTTTCCCATAACGTGATACTCTTCTCAGGATTCTCTCCTCTTTTGACCTGTGAAATTCTTCCCTATTCTTGCTGTTCCTTGTCTGGTTCCCTTGCTCTTCTTTCTTTTCCTAACCTTCAGCCCTGACTTTGAAAACTATTCTTGGTCCATTGTTACTTTCTAAGTTTTCTCCCTAAGACAGGGATTTTATTCTTGTTTCCTTGGTTATTACCTCTGTGCTGATAGCACCAGAATTGCTGTTCTGCATTAGGCCTTTTTTTTTTTTTTTTTGTATTTTTCTGAAGCTGGAAATGGGGAGAGACAGTCAGACAGACTCCCGCATGTGCCCGACTGGGATCCACTTGGCACGCCCACCAGGGGGCGATGCTCTGCCCCTCTGGGGCGTCGCTCTGTTGCAACCAGAGCCACTCTACCTGCCTGGGGCAGAGGCCAAGGAGCCATCCCCAGCGCCCGGGCCATCTTTGCTCCAATGGAGCCTTGGCTGCGGGAGGGGAAGAGAGAGACAGAGAGGAAGGAGAGGGGGAGGGGTGGAGAAGCAGATGGGCGCTTCTCCTGTGTGCCCTGGCCGGGAATCGAACCCGGGACTTCTACACGCCAGGCTGACGCTCTAACACTGAGCCAACCGGCCAGGGCCTTAGGCCTATCTTTTTGTCTTCAACAGGTATGAAGTTACTAGGGCCTTCCTGGATCCAGTGATAAGTTCTGTGCCTAAAGGCATTGAACTCGGGTTATTCTATGTAGATGGATATCGAGTGCCGGCTCTGTCTTCTGGATCTTTAGCAGTCTAAATCGAGATTGAGTTTTAAGTTTTGTTCCAGCATTCAGATTCTTTGAGGACTGTGTCAGAGTAGGATAGATCTGGAGAGGGCCAGGCTAGGTTTGCCTTTTTTGGGGGGTATTTTTTCGAAGTGAGAAGCGGGGTGGGCGGAGGGCAGACAGACAGACTTCCACATGCGCCTGACCGGGATCCACCCAGCATGCCCTCCACAGGGCGATGCTTGGCCCCTCTGGGGCCTTGCTCTGCTGCAATCTGGAGCCATTCTAGCGCCTGAGGCAGAGGCCATGGAGCCATCCTCAGTGCCCAGGCAATCTGCTCCAGTGGAGCCTTGGCTGCGGGAGGGGAAGAGAGAGACAGAGAGGAAGGAGAGGGGGAGGGGTGGAGAAGCAGATGGGCGCTTCTCCTGTGTGCCCTGGCCAGGAATTGAACCTGGGACTTCCACACGCTGGGCCGACGCTCTACCTCTGAGCCAACTGGCCAGGGCCTAGGTTCACTTTTATTCAATAACTTTGCATGCCATTTGTTTTCTTTTATTTATTTATTTATGTTTTAATAATTTTATTTTTTTAATGGGGCAACAACAATAAATCAGGATATATATATTCAAAGATAACAAGTCCAGGTTATCTTGTCATTCAATTATGTTGCATACCCATCACCCAAAGTCAGATTGTCCTCTGTCACCTTCTATCTAGTTTTCTTTGTGCCCCTCCCCCTCCCCTTTTCCCTCTCCCTCTCCCCCCTCCCCCCATAACCACCACACTCTTATCAATGTCTCTTAGTTTCACTTTTATGTCCCACCTACGTATGGAATAATGCAGTTTCTGTTTTTTTCTGATTTACTTTTTTCACTTCGTATAATGTTATCAAGATCCCTCCATTTTGCTGTAAATGATCTGATGTCATCATTTCTTATGGCTGAGTAGTATTCCATAGTGTATATATGCCACATCTTTTTTATCCAGTCATCTATTGACAGGCATTTTGGTTGTTTCCATGTCCTGGCCACTGTGAACAATGCTGCAATGAGCATGTGGCTGCATGTGTCTTTACGTATCAATGTTTCTGAGTTTTTGGGGTATATACCCAGTAGAGGGATTGCTGGGTCATAAGGTAGTTCTATTTTCAGTTTTTTAAGGAACCACCATACTTTCTTCCATAATGGTTGTACTACTTTACATTCCCACCAACAGTGTATGAGGGTTCCTTTTTCTCTACAGCCTCTCCAACATTTGCTATTACCTGTTTTGTTAATAATAGCTAATCTGACAGGTGTGAGGTGGTATCTCATTGCAGTTTTGATTTGCATTTCTCTAATAACTAAGGAAGATGAGGATCTTTTCATATATCTGTTGGCCATTTGTATTTCTTCCTGGGAGAAGTGTCTGTTCATGTCCTCTTCCCATTTTTTTTATTGGATTGTTTGTTTGTTTGTTGTTGAGTTTTATGAGTTCTTTGTATATTTTGGATATTAGCCACTTATCTGAGCAGTTGTTTGAAAATATCATTTCTCATTTAGTTGGCTGTCTGTTTATTTTGTTATCAGTTTCTCTTGCTGAGCAAAAACTTCTTAGTCTGATGCAGTCCCATTCATTAGTTTTTGCCTTCACTTGCCTTTGGAGTCAAATACATAAAATGCTCTTTAAAACCCAGGCCCAAGAGTTTAGTACCTATGTCTTCTTCTATGTACTTGTTTCAGGTCTTATGTTTAGATCTTTGATCCATTTTGAGTTAATTTTAGTACAGGGGGCCAAACTGTAGTCCAGTTTCATTCTTTTGCATGTGGCTTTCCAGTTTTCCCAGCACCATTTATTGAAGAGGCTTTCTTTTCTCCATTGTGTGTTGTTGGCCCCTTTATCAAAAATTATTTGACTATATATATGTGGCTTTATTTCTGGGTTTTCTATTCTGTTCCATTGGTCTGAGTGTCTATTTTCCTGCCAATACCATGCTGTTTTGATTGTCGTCGCCGTATAATATAGTTTGAAGTCAGGTATTGTAATGCCCCAGCTTCATTCTTTTTCTTTAGGATTGCTTTGGCTATTCGGGTTTTTGGTTTTTTTTTTGTATTTTTCTGAAGCTGGAAACGGGGAGAGACAGACAGACAGACTCCCGCATGCGCCCGACCGGGATCCACCCGGCACGCCCACCAGGGGCTATGCTCTGCCCACCAGGGGGCGATGCTCTGCCCCTCCAGGGCGTCGCTCTGTTGCGACCAGAGCCACTCTAGCGCCTGGGGCAGAGGCCAAGGAGCCATCCCCAGTGCCCGGGCCATCTTTGCTCCAATGGAGCATCGCTGTGGGAGGGGAAGAGAGAGACAGAGAGGAAGGAGAGGGGGAGGGGTGGAGAAGCAAATGGGCGCTTCTCCTATTTGCCCTGGCTGGAAATCGAACCCGGGACTTATGCACGCCAGGCCGACGCTCTACCACTGAGCCAACCTGCCAGGGCCTATTCGGGGTTTTTTATAGTTCCATATAAATCTGATGATTTTTTGCTCCATTTCTTTAAAAAATGTCATTGGAATTTTGATTGGAATTGCATTAAATTTGTATATTGCTTTGGGTAATATGGCCATCTTGATTATATTTATTCTTCCTAACCAAGAACAAGGAATATTCTTCCATCTCATTATATCTTTTTCGATTTCCCTTAACAATGGTTTATAGTTTTCATTATATAAGTCCTTTACGTTCTTTGTTATGTTTATTCCTAAGTATTTTATTTTTTTTGTTGCAATCGTGAAGGGGATTATTCTTTTGAGTTCCTTCTGAAATGTTTCATTGTTGGCATCTAGAAAGGCTATTGACTTCTGTATGTTAATTTTGTATCCTGCCACCTTACTGTATTGGCTTATTGTTTCTAGTAGTCTTTTTGTGGATTCTTTGGGGTTTTCGATGTATAGGATCATATCATCTGCAAAAAGTGATACCTCTACTTCTTTTCCAATATGGATGCCTTTTATTTCTTTGTCTTGTCTGATTGCTCTGGCTAGAACCTCTAGTACCACATTAAATAAGAGTGGAGAGAGTGGACAACCCTGTCTTGTTCCTGATTTAAGGGGGAAAGCCTTCAGTTTTGTGCCATTTAATATGATGTTAGCTGATGGTTTATCATATATGGCCTTTATCATGTTGAGATATTTTCCTTCTATACCCATTTTGTTGAGAGTCTTAAACATAAAATTGTGTTGTATTTTATCGAAAACCTTTTCTGCGTCTATTGATAAAATCATGTGGTTTTTGTTCTTTGTTTTGTTGATATGGTGTATTACGTTAACCGTTTTACGTATGTTGAACCATCCTTGAGATTCTGGGATAAATCCCACTTGATCATGATGTATTATCTTTTTAATATGTTGTTGTATTCGATTTGCTAGTATTTTGTTTAGTATTTTAGCATCTGTATTCATTAGAGATATTGGTCTGTAGTTTTCTTTTTTTGTGCAGTCCTTGCCTGGTTTTGGTATGAGGGTTATGTTGGCCTCATAAAATGTGTTTGGAAGTATTGCTTCTTCTTCAATTTTTTGGAAGACTTTGAGTAGAATAGGAACCAGGTCTTCTTTGAATGTTTGATAAAATTCGCTGGTATAGCCGTCAGGGCCTGGACTTTTATTTTGGGGGAGGTTTTTAATGTTTTTTTTCTATTTCTTCTCTACTAATAGGTCTGTTTAGGCTTTCTGCTTCTTCTTGACTCAGTCTAGGAAGGTTGTATTGTTCTAGAAATTTATCCATTTCTTCTAGGTTGTTGAATTTAGTGACATAAAGTTTTTCATAGTATTCTACAATAATTCTTTGTATATCTACGGTGTCCGTGGTGATTTCTCCTCTTTCATTTTGGATTTTGTTTATATGAGTTCTTTCTCTTTTTTCCTTGGTAAGTCTTGCCAAGGGTTTGTCAGTTTTGTTGATCTTTTCAAAGAACCAGCTCCTTGTTCTATTAATTTTTTCTATAGTTTTTCTGTTCTCTATTTTATTTATTTCTGCTCTGATTTTTATTATCTCCTTTCTTCGGCTGGTTTTGGGTTGTCTTTGTTCTTCTTTTTCTAGTTCCTTAAGGTGTGAAGTTAAGCGGTTCACTTGGGCTCTCTCTTGTTTGTTCATATATGCCTGAAGTGATATGAACTTCCCTCTTATCACTGCTTTTGCTGCATCCCATAGATTCTGATATGTCGTATTGTCATTTTCATTTGTCTGTATATATCTTTTGATCTCTGCACTTATTTCTTCTTTGACCCATTCATTTTTTAAAAGTATGTTGTTTAGTTTCCACATTTTCGTGGGATTTTTTTCCTCTTTTTTTGCAGTTGAATTCTAGTTTCAAGGCTTTATGATCAGAAAATATGCTTGGTACAACTTCGATTTTTCTGAATTTGCTGATGTTGTTTTTGTGGCCCAACTTATGGTCAGTTCTTGAGAATGATCCATGTACACTGGAGAAAAATGTATACTCAGTCACTTTGGGATGAAATGTCCTGTAGATGTCTATCATATCCAGGTGCTCTAGTGTTTTGTTTAAGGCCACTATATCTTTGTTGATTCTCTGTTTGGATGACCGATCTAGAGCCGTCAGCAGTGTATTGAGGTCTCCAAGTATGATTGTATTTCTGTCAGTTTTTTTTTTAAGGTCAATAAGTAGCTGTCTTATATATTTTGGTGCTCCTTGGTTGGTGCATATATATTAAGAATTGTTATGTCTTCTTGATTCAGTGTCCCCTTAGCCATTATGAAATGGCCATTTTTGTCTCTGAGTACTTTTGCTGTCTTGTATTCAGCATTATCAGATATGAGTATAGCTATGCCGGCTTTTTTTTGGATGTTATTTGCTTGGAGTATTGTTTTCCAGCCTTTCACTTTGAATTTGTTTTTATCCTTGTTACTTACATGAGTTTCTTGTAGGCAGCATACAGTTGGATTTTCTTTTCTAATCCATTCTGCTACTCTGTACCTTTTTATTGGTGAGTTTAATCCGTTTACATTTAGTGTAAGTATTGACACTTGTGAGTTCCCTATTGCCATTTTATATATTGCTTTCTGTTAGTTTTGTGTCTTGTTTGATCCTTCTCTTTCATTTTTCTATCTTTTATTTTTATTTGGTTGTATTCCATACATCTTTCCTCTGTTGCTATCTTTTTTAAATCATGTGCTTCTGTGATGGTTTTTTCAATGGTGGTTACCTTTAAGTAATGAAAAGGGTTCCTACCCTGTTCATTGTAGTGCCCTATTTTGTGAGTACTTTTGCACTCCATCGTCCTTTGCTACTGTTAATCTCCATCCTCTCCCTCCCCCTTTCTTTTTGTTGTTGTCACAGTTTAAATTTGGTTTTATTGTGTTCTTCTTGGAGCTTTTACTTGTGGCTTTGTTTTTTTTGTTGTTCTTTGTATCTGATTGGAGAACCCCCTTCAGTAATTCCTGGAGTGGGGGTTTTCTGATGATAAATTCCCTCATCTTTTCTGTATCTGTGAATGTTTTTATTTCTCCTTCATATTTGAAGGATAGCTTTGATGGGTATAGTATTTGTGGCTGAAAGTTCCTCTCTATCAGGAGTTTAAATATTGGGGTCCACTCTCTTCTAGCTTGTAGAGTTTCTGTTGAGAAATTAGATGATAATCTAATGGGCCTTCCTTTATATGTTGTATTCTTCTTTTCCCTGGCTGCCTTGAGAATTTTTTCTTTGCCGTTGGTTTGTGCCAATTTCATTATGATGTGCCTTGGAGTAGGTTTGTTGGGGTTAAGAAAACTCAGAGTTCTGTTTGCTTCTTGAATTTGAGGCTTTAGTTCTTTCCACAGGCTTGGGAAGTTCTCATCTATTATTTTTTTGAGGATGTTTTCCATTCCATTTTCTCTCTCTTTTCCCTCTGATATACCTATTATTCTTATGTTATTCTTTTTGATGGAGTCAGATAATTCCTGTAGGGCTATCTCATTTTTTTTTTAATTTTTGAGTCTCTTTCTTCTGTTGTGCCTCAAGTTGCTTGTCTTCTATTTCACTAATCCTACCTTCTATCTGGCCTGTTCTATTAGCTAAGCTTGTTACCTCGTTTTTCAGTTTGTGAATTGAGTTTTTCATCTCTGTTTGATTTGTTTTTATAGTTTCAATTTCCTTGGAAATATATTCTTTATGTTCATTGAGTTGTTTTCTGAGCTCCCTGAATTGCCTTTCTGTGTTTTCTTGTATATCTCGGAGTATTTTTAGGATTTCTATTTTAAATTCTCTGTCGTTTAACTCCAAAGTTTTCAATATATTAAATTTTTTCTCCATAGATTTTTCATCTATCTGTGTTACCTCTCTTTTGTATCCATGATACTCAATTTTCTCTTCCTTAATGGCATCTGAGGGTGGTTTTGTTGATAGTATTAATGAGATTTAATAAAGAATAAAAAGTTAAAAAAATAAAAAATCGAAGTTTTTTTTAAAAAAATTAATAATGAAATAAAGAAAAATAAAATAAAATAAAAATTTAAGAAAAGGAAATTATTTCCCCCCTCCTTTTTTCCTCTCCTCTCCTCTCCCCTCTTTCTTGAAAGAATCTTGTGGTGAACTGTGAATTATATTGTACTAAATAGAACAAACAATTCCTGTAATGGAGGGCCTGAATTGGGGAGAAGTAGTAAAGAGGCAAAAAAAGGGGGATATGGACCCACAAAAAGCAAATAAGGAAAAAATTTGGGTCAAGAATAAAATGATTTGCTTTTAGGTGTTGGTTGACTAAGAGTTATGATGAGAGGAATAAGAGGGAAACAGGAAAATGGGGGACAAATTAAAAAATTACTATTGTATTTAGTGGAACAAGAACTAGATAAAATGGAGAGCCAGGGATGGGAGCACTGCTAGTGAGTTAAAAAGGTGAAGTAAAAAAACCCCAAAATGCCACAAACATAAGTTTGAGTCCCAGATAAGATAATTTTTTCGTTATTGAGGTTTGAATGAGAGGAGATGTAAAGGAGAAAGGAAGAAACTAATATAGAGGTAGAAAAGAAAGAGAGAGAGAAAAAAAGAGGGAACCACTAAAAGAAGAAAAAAGAAAAAAGAGGAGAGAGAGAGAGAGAGAGAGAGTGTTAAGGGTTTTGGAGTGCAACCCTCATAGAGAGAAAGGAAGAGGAAAGAAAAGATAATGGGAGATGTAACACTTATGGGTAGTGTATTTCAAGGAGAGGAGAGAGTAAGACCGGCAGAGAGTTAAATGATCAAATTGGAGGAGGAAAAAAAAAAATCAAGAATGAAGATAAGAGAAACAAACAAATATAATAAAATGGGATAGGTTATAAAGTCTGCGGATTATTCTTGATTTTGAGAGGTTATCTTCTTGCTTTTTCTTTTCTCTTCCTCTTCCTGGTCGGTGACTCTGTACCCCGGGTTCTGCCCCTTTTGCACGCTCAGGTAGAGGTTTGCAGTTGATAAGTCTCTATGGTGATGTCATGTATTGTGCTTCAGTCTCGTTGGCAGTCGAGGCTCATTAGCATTTATAGGCTCCGCCAGTGAGAGAGTCCATGTTCCTGGAGCCTCTCTCCTCAATTAGTAGCCTGATAATCCAGCTATGGGGTTGCTGCTGCCTCTGCCTGGATAGTAAGAGGCTCAAAGAGCTGGCAACTCCCCACTCTATTCCCACTCAGCACAGGGCTCTGGGTAAGGCTCAGTCAGTCAGAGCTGCTAGCATAATCAGGCGGGGCTTCTGCCCACTCAAAGACCTCTGGCTTTGCCACTCTGTCCAGTAACATGGGCGGGTGCCCACTCCCGGGGCGCTTGGATGAAACTCTCGCTCACTATCTGCACGTGCAGACCAGGATATCAGGCCGGCAGTCTCACACTCTGAGTGAAACCCCTGCCCGCACGGAAAAAGTTCCAGCGTTGGAATTGGCTCTTGCTCCCTCCCCGTGCATGGCTTTTTCAGGGCGCTGGGGCAGCCTGAAGATTCCGCTTTTGGCCCACACAAAGGCCCCTGACTCTGCCCCTCTGTGGGATAACACGGGCGTGCACTGCCGAGGCACTCGGAGGAATCTCTTGCTCACTATCTGTGTGCGCAGACCAGGATATCAGGTCGGCCGCCTCACCCTCTGAGGAAACCCCCGCCCGCACGGAAAAGTTCGAGCGTTGGAATTGGCTCTCGCTCCCTCCCCATGCGCGGCTTTTTCAGGGCGCTGGGGCGGCCCACACAAAGGCCTCTGACTCGGCCTCTCTGTGGGATAACACAGGTGCCCACTCCTGGGGCTTTCAAAGGAATCTCTCGCCCACTATCTGCGCGGGCCGACCAGGAGATCGGGGTGAATGGCTGTCCCACTTGTCTTTTTTGTCTGGGTTTGGCGCGAGTGTTAGCTTGTATTGCTTGGGTTGCCACAGGCACAGTTTTTCCTCTGCTTGGATCTCCGTGCCACAGCCTGGTTCAGCCGTTTTTGCCACGGCCTGGATCTATTCACCCCCTTTGCCCGCCTTAGTTTCTATACTCTCAGTTCCCAGTGAAAGCAGCCCTATTTAGGTTAGTGAGGAAGGCGGAGCATTTCTTACTCCCTATTTCCTTTGGGGTTTGATTATATATTTAGCCAATTTTTCGTTCGACCATACATTCGGGTGTATTGCGAAACATCTGGAGGCTCCAGGGATAGGTTTTTCTGTTTCTGGTTGAAGATCTTGTTGAGTTTGGGGGGAGATTTATCGGTATCACTTCCTACCGTGCCATTACTCTGACATCCCACTTGTTTTCTTTTAGATGGAGTAGGTAGGGAGATGAGAAGCATCAATTTGTTGTTGTGGCACTTAAGTTGTTCATTGTTTCTGTATATGCCTTGACTAGGGAGGGGGGCTCCAGCTGACCCGGTGACCCCTTGCTCAAGTCAGGTCAAGTCAGAGACCTTGGGCTTCAAGCCAGTAACCTTTGGGCTCAAGCCAGCAACCATGGGATCATGTCGATGATCCCATGCTCAAGTTGGTGAGCCTGTGCTCAAGCTAAATGAGCCCGCATCAAGCCAGTAACCTTGGGGTTTTGAAACTGGGACCTCAGTGTCCCAGGTTGACACTCTATCCACTGCACCACTACTGGTCAGGCTCTTTGTGAGCCTTCTGTCCTCCAGTAGCCTCCTCTAATTACTTTCCTTTTTGGGTGCCTTGGGTTTGTTGAGAGCAGTCCCTGTTTGCTTGGCCTGAGTCATGACTAATATTTGGGCAGATATTGTTCCTATTAAATAAATGGTCCCTGGATTAAGGATAGTCTGAGTCCACCTTTCCACCTGGTTTAGGGGCTAAATGGGTTAGAAGCCATGAAACCAGTATTTTTTTTTTCTGTTCAAAGACTTTTTCACTTAATTGCTGTCTGCTTCCTGACTTTTAGTTTTGTTTAAGTCTTAGAAGGGAAAAGCCTGTCTGCCTGACTACTCCAAAGTTATTTCTCTTGTCCTTCAAATTATTCGTTAAAAATTTATTTTTTCCCTAAGCCTTTGCACATTGTTTTCTCTTGTCAGGCTGTCCATTCAGTGTCCTCTTTGCATTGTTTCTTCAGCTTCATATTTGCTCAAATTAGTGAGCTTCTGTTTGTGTAGAGGTAGGTGACTGTGTGTTTGTGTTTGTATGAGTTGGTGCAGTGCATAAGTAGTAATGAGTGTGTGTCAATGGGCAGAGCTCATCCTATAACCTTCACTTTGTAAAGCAGAAGATTGTTTTATAGCTGTTCCTGCAGCTGGCATTACTACGTGATTGTGGCCTGAATCTCTGGACACTGGTATGCTGGGAAAAGCCCTGAGTGGGCTGGGTCAGCCTTGGGGCTCAGCAGAAAACTGACTTGGGTGTCTCTGTTTTCAGCTCTTTGTGGGGTTCCTTTTTTCCCACTTGTTTCCTTTGCCTCCTGGGAGTAGATACCAACAAAAGGCGTTGGTTCTAAAGTTTTAGGTATGAGGTCAGCTAGAGGGTGTGTAGATTCTGCAGGAAGTAGGAGCTCTGGAGAGTGGTTCCAGGGTGCCTGGCCGGGTCCTGACTGCCTTTGAGTCCAGGGAGAAGGTCATCATCCCTGCTCTAATGACGGTGTGAAAACTAGGTGTCAGGTGCTGTACCAAGCACTTTCCATGCATTGTTTTATTTAATCCTCTCTAACACTCTTTGAAATAAGAGCTCTCATTATACCCATGTTACCCATGAAAAAACTGAGGCCAAGTGAAGAGGTGTCCAAGACCACATAGCTAGGAATTGGCAGAGCCAAGAATTCGCTGTAAGTTTGTCTGACTGTAAATTCAGGTACTACACCTGCTACTGAATGTTTTTATCTCTTTGCTTCAATTTCCTTCTTATAATATGAAGGTGGGAATTCTTGCTCTTGCACTTTTTCCAAAGGAATTAGGGAAACAAATACATGGACATATACACTTGTAGGTTAAGAATGTGAGCATTTTATAAAAGGAAGTTCCAAGTGCTCCTAGGCAGGCTGCTGAAGTGACTCTGCCTGCTAAGGACACTTGTAACCTTTTCTTTTTCTCCCCGTGCTTGGGCCCTGGGACTGGAGAGTATCCGCTGTCCATAGGGATTGCCAGCAGTCCCATTCTTCCTTCCTTTGTTGGCTTCCTGCATCCTTTACTGCCCGAGAGAAGACAGAAGCTATGGGAGGATGTCCTGTTTTCATAGGGACCAGTCCCCTCCCCCAGTTCCCTCCCTGAGTGCTATATGAATTGAGTGGAGGACACGAGGCACCAAGGGATGCCACGGCTAGCCAGTCCATGGGCCGCCTTTCATTTGCGTCCCTATCATCTGCTCTGACTGCAGTAAACTGGCAATACAGATTGCCGTGCGCAGTGGTCAGCAAACTCATTAGTCAACAGAGCCAAATATCAACAGTACAATGATTGAAATTTCTTTTGAGAGCCTTTTTTTTTTTTGTATTTTTCTAAAGTTGGAAATGGGGAGGCAGTCAGCCAGACTCCAGCATGCGCCCAACCGGGATCCACCCGGCATGCCCACCAGGGGGCGATGCTCCGCCCATCTGGGGCGTCGCTCTGTTGCAACCAGAGCCATTCTAGTGCCTGAGGCAGAGGCCATGGAGCCATCCTCAGCGCCCCGGCCAACTTTGCTCCAATGTAGCCTCTGCGGGAGGGGAAGAGAGAGACAGAGAGGAAGTAGAGGGGGACGGGTGGAGAAGCAGATGGGCGCTTCCCCTGTGTGCCCTGGCCGGGAGTCGAACCCAGGACTCCTGTACACCAGGCCGACGGAGAGCCAAATTTTTTAAACTTAAACTATATAGGTAGGTACATTCCTTATTCAGGTAGCGCTCACACGAGGTCTTTTGTGGAAGAGCCACACTCAAGGGGCCAAAGAGCCGCATGTGGCTCGCAAGCTGCAGTTTGCCAACCAGGGGCCTAGATCATCCAACCTTAATTTAAGTAGAGGTACAGCCTATAAATGGCCAGTTTTAATAGAAAAATGGGCACCTCAAATACCTTATTCTTTTGTCTTAAAGCCCAAGGATACTTAAGGAAGGAGTTACTGGTGGAATATTGAAATACATTCCCCTTTCTTGGACAGAATTAATTAGGAAGAAGGATATAAATGTAAAGGTGTAGGTCTGTCCTCCATTGAGAGCCAAGGATAGGCCTTGGCTGGTTGGCTCAGTGGTAGAGCGTCCGCCCGGCGTGTGGAAGTCCCAGGTTCGATTCCCAGCCAGGGCACACAGGAGAAGCGCCCATCTGCTTCTCCACCCTTTCCCCTCTCCTTTCTCTCTGTCTCTCTCTTCCCCTCCTGCAGCCAAGGCTCCATTGGAGCAAAGTTGGCCCGAGCACTGAGGACGGCTCCATGGCCTCCGCAAAAGGCACTGGAATGGCTCTGGTTGCAATGCAGCAACACCCTAGATGGGCAGAGCATTGTCCCCTAGTGGGCATGCTGGGTGGATCCTGGTTGGGGCACATGTGGGAGTCTGTCTCTGCCTCTCCTCTTCTCACTGAGTTTTTTAAAAAAGGGACTTTTTATTGGCTTGCCAGGTGAATCTTGGTTGGGTGCATGTGGGAGTCTGTCTCTCTGCCTTCCCACTTCTCACTTCAGAAAGAAAAAAAAAAGAGAGAGAGCCAAAGATAATAGGAGGGTTTGCTCTGTAGGTGTGCAGGGGCAGATGATATGGTGAACGCAGGGTTAGCGTGTGGCAAATGGTTTTGGGAGGGCACTAAGCTCCGGCTGAGTATGCCAACCTTTGCCTCAGTGGTATACCATGACTTTGACTTTATTTATATCAGGGTCTGAGGTTTTCTTTTGCTGCTGCTGCCCTAGGTCCCTGCTTAAGGGAGTGGGCCATCCTGGCAGAACATAGCTGTGTGCTACTTCTCCTTTCCCTTTTTCCTGTTGTCCCCCACCTTCAGCATAAAGCCCAGGGAAAACAATGCCTGCTTGGTCTTCACCTGCCGCACCCCAAATAAGGATGAGACCAGGTGACATGGCTGTAGGTCAGGCTTTAAAAGGACAGAGGACACCATTATCTATGCCTGCTTGCTGCAGAATTTGCACTTGGCCTCTGGGTGCACCCGCAAAGCCTGGGAAACTGTCTCACATCCTTCTCCCAGCCTCATGTCTCCTAGGTCTTTCCCCATGCATATGCCCACTCTCCATGTTCTCTCTCTCCCTGTTTCACTTTTTCCAAAGCAATTAGGGAAACAAATACATGGACATACACACTTGTAGGTTAAGAATGTGAGCATTTTATAAAACGGAGTTCCAGGTGCTCCTAGGTAGGCTGCTGAAGTACTCCGCCTGCTAAGGACACTTGTAACCTTTTCTTTTTCTCCCCGTGCTTGGGCCCTGGGACTGGAGAGGAAAAAAAAAATGGAGGCAATAAATTGGTCAAGTGTGCAGCCCATGTAGAATTATTGGGGGGAGAAGCATTCATTTGCTATTGATCTCATTCTTAGTTTGGAAGACATGGTTCTGAGGGTGTTAATGTGTGTGCGGGAGACTGAGGTGCTGGGAGCCTGTAGGAGCTGCTATTGCTCTCTTCCCCTACTGCCCTTTCCACTCCAGGAGTGCGGAAGCTGCTGCTTGTGCATCAATTGCCTCTGGTCTCTTCTTCCTCCATCAGTTCTGGGCCTCCTCCTCCTGTTCATTTGTCTTCTTTTTTTTTTTTTAGTGAGAGGATGTGGAGTCAGAGATGGACTCCTGCATGTGCCCCAAGCAGGATCCACCCAGCAAGCCCACTGGAGGGCGATGCTCTGCCCATCTGGGGCCCTTGCTCTGTTGCAACTGGAGCCATATTTTAGCACCTGAGGCAGAGGCCATGGAGCCATCCTCAGCGCCTGGGACCAACTTGCTCCAATGGAGCCTTGGCTGCAGGGGGCGGGGGGAGGAGAGAGAGAGGGAGGGGTAGGTAAACTGATGGGCACTTCTCCTGTGTTCCTGACTAGGAATTGAACCTGGGACATCCACATGCCTGGCCAACGCTGTACCACTGAGCAAACCAGCCAGGGCCTCATTTGTCTTCTTTGCCCTTGACTTGGTTCTCATTTGTCCCTTCCTCCTCCTCATTTTCCCTAGAGCTGATTCCTGTGTTTATTCCTGTCAGGAGGGAGCATCTAACTTTGTATATGCATATACTCATGAACAGTCTCATGTAGGGGGAAGGGAATCTAGCTTTTGGAGTAATCTTTGTCTCTCTTATTGTATGTTGTCCTCATAATGCTGTGAGTCCCCCACTTCCATTTTTTATTCCCTTTTTCTCCACAGCCAGGGCTGCAGGGGTAGAAAAGGTATCTTGGGACCCATCTCCCTTTCCAGTCTTCCCACTCCTGATGTGGCAGCCTCTGCCCTTCATTCATTCTCATCCAGCCCCCTCACACCCGGGCATGGCCAGGCACCTGTCCAGAACCTAGTTCCATGCTGTGAACTCCCTGTCTTTCAGTATGATTGGTGCCCTAGGGAGTCAGGTTGCTAAGGGAAGCTCATGTGGCACTCAGCTGGTCCATTTTGTCGACAAAAAAGAGGGGAGAAGCTGGCAGAAAGCAAAGACTTTTGCTTCTGGGTAAGTGTAGCAGCTATTTATAGCACCCGAGCCTTTGCTTTTCCAGTTGGCTGTACTTTTTTAGCACAGTTCCGGTCCAGCAGGGCTGTTTTCTTTTATGGCTCCAGATGTCCTTAGGGAAAGTTCCTATCTGCCCCTGAGAAGGGGTGGGCTGGGCAAGAGGTAATAACTTCTGAGCGTGGGTGCAGGCAGTGCTTTTGATCCCATGGCAGTCACATCATAGGAGGAATTTCTTGAGATAGCAGAAATAGGAAAGAGAAAGGGTAAACACTATATCTTAAGAGATATTCCCCATAATTAACTCAGTTAAGCCTCTATTGAGTAAATTGCCTAATGAGGTATATTAGGGCTGAGTGATCAACACAAAAACCTTTTATAAGGGTCTGGTCTAATACTGACATGTGCTGAATTTTTCTAAGGCTTTTTTTTTTTTTGGTCTTTCATTTTTCTTTCTGCCTTCTCTAGATTATTTGCCAATTTGGATTACATTCTCTTGTCTGGTTTATTGACGAAAGTTTTTTCACCACTTCAAATAGAAACTCTGTACCCAATAACTCCCCTAATAACCTGTAATCTACTTTCTGTCTCCCTGAATTTGCCTATTCTAGGTATTTAAGTAGAATCATATAGAATCTCATTTTATGCCTAGCTTATTTCACTTGGCATAGTGTTTTCAAGGTTCATGCATTTTGAAACGGGTCAGAATTTCATTCTTTTATGGCTGAATAATATTTCATTGTATGTGTACACCACATTAAAAATATAGTCATATGTTGATGGATATTTGGGTTATTTCTACCTTTTAGCTATTGTGAATAATGCCGCTAACATTCACATGGAATTATCTGTTTGAGTCACTGTTTTCATATCTTCTGGGTATGAAATATATGAATATATTAAAATATATGAAATATATGAATATATACCTGCAAGTAGAATTGCTGGATCATATGGTTATTCAGTTTTTAGCTTTTTGAGGAACCGCCAAATTGTGTCCTGTAGCATCTGCACCATATTGTGATCCTACCAGCAATGTATGAGGGTTCCAGTTCTTCTAAGGCCTTGTTTACATTTGTTAATTTCTGGGTTTTTTTTTGTTGTTGTTGTTTAATTGTAGTAGATATAAAGTGTTATCTCATTGTGTGGCTTTGATTTGCATTTCCTTAGTGATTAATGAGGCGATAATCTTTTATATTCCTGTTGGCATCTGTGTATCTTTTTTGAAGAAAGTCCTTTGCCCATTTTTAATTTGGGTTGCTTGTCTTTTTGTTGTTGAGCTTTTGGAGTTATTTGTATATTCTAGATATTAAATTCTTATCAGATACGTGATTTGCAAATATTTTCTCCCATTTTGTGGGTTGTCGTTTTCATTCTCTTGCTATTGTCCTTTGACACACAAAAGTTTTTTAATTTTGATGGAGTACAATATATCCACTTTTTCTTTAATCACCTGTGCTTTTTGGGTCATATTTAAAAAACTGTTTCCAAATCTAAGGTTATTAAGATTTATCTTATATTTTCTTCTCTGAGAGTTTTAGCCTTATTTACTTAAGAAAAAAAATTTTTTGTGCTCAGGCATGCATTTGCACGCGAACAAGAGAGAGAAAGAGAGAGAAAGAGAGAGAGAAAGGAAGGGCAAGAGATGAGAAGCATCAACCCGCTAGTTGCAGCACTTTAGTTATTCACTGATTGCTTCTCATATGTGTCTTGAAGGGGGCGGGGGCTCCAGCCAAGCCAGTGACCTTGGGCTAGAGACACTGACCTTGGGTTTCAAGCCAGTGACCTTTGGGCTCAAGCCAGCGACCATGGGATCATGTTGATGATCCCACACTCAAGTTGGAGACCCCATGCTCAATCTGGTGAGCCCATGCTTAAACTGATGAGCCTGTACTTGAGCCAGCAACCTCCAGATTTCGAATCTGGTACCTCAGTGTCCTAGGTTGATGTTCTATCCACTGCTGTACCACCAGTCAGGCTAAAAGTTTTAGCTTTTAAATTTAGGTTTGTGATCTACTTTGAGTTACTTTTTTGTATATGGTGTAAGGGAAGGGCCCATTTTACTTGTTTGCATGTGGTTAACAGTTCCAGAATGGTTTGTTGAAGAGACTGTCCTTTCTGTATTGAATGTTCTTGGCACTCTTGTTGAAAATAATTGACCGTATTTGCGATTATTTCTGGGCTTTGAATTCTGTTTTATTGGTTTATATGTCTGTTCTTATGCCAGTACTGCACTGTTTTCATTACTGTAGCTTTGTAGCTAGTTTTGAAATCAGAAAGTGTGGGTCTTCCAACTTTGATTTTTTGATTTTTCAATATTTTTAAAGGCTATTCTTTGTCCCTTGAAATTCCATATATATTTTAGGATCGTTTTCTCGATTTCTTTAAAAAATAGTCATTGGGATTTTGATAGGGATTGCATTGATTCTACATATTGCTTCGGTAGTATTGTCATCCTAACAATATTAACTCTCCCATCCATGGACATGGGATATACTCTCATCCTTGTATCATTTTAATTTTAACAGCTACTAGGGCCTGCACTTTGATTTGTTTGGCTTTTTGAAAAGTGATGTGAAAGGCTTTGTGCTTGAGAATATTGAACTTTACTGGTTTAGGGGATGCTGGTGACATCTGTGTTCAGTTATAACTGCGGTTATGGTTTAGAAGTAAATGGTTATAAAGCTTATGCAGATCTGGGCTCATGTCTCTCCATATACAAATCAATTGATTAGTTTCCTTTTCTCCTTACCATAGCCAATACCACCCCTTGTACAACCAGGTAAGTTGATAATGAGGAAGGAAGGGACGGGGTTGTTATAATTCATGCAGCACTCCTGGTGGCTCAGTTCCAATAAAGGCATGTCTCCCTTGGGTGGCTGGACTCCTTATGGGAGATGAAGGCTTTATTTACATTGATTTACCCTTGTGGTAGAAGACCTACCTCTATCTGGAAAATAATCTGACATTCATTGAACAAGTGATATCATGGGAATCATAATGCTGGTGGATCAGGCACAAGTTTCCTGTTGACCTTCTGTTTCCTGTGTTTACATTCCTCAGGTCTCCCTATGACTCCCAAGGGCCTGCCTATATGTAGGATGGCTCCTCTGGGCATGCTGCTTGGGCTGCTAATAGCCTCCTGCTTCACCTTTTGCTTCAGTCATCAGAACACAGTAAGTATCTTGTCACAAATAAAGGGATCCCTGTTGGGTCCAGAAAAGCTTCCAAGCCACTAGAGTTGCTTTGGGAGTGGGGTGAGGTTTTACTTTTCTTACAGGAACATGGCCAGTGCTGGGTCACTAAGTCTGGATTTCTTCCTCTCTATCCCTGAGTCCTCTGACCTCTGTTTAAAGTTCATGGTAGTTTCTTTTTGGGGAAAGTATGATGATGATAATGATATAATAATATATATATACATATATATATACACACATATATATGTATATATATATATTTTTTTTTTTAGTGAGTAAGAGAGAGACAGTGAGACAAAGAGGGACAGATAGGGACAGACAGATCACAAGAGAGATAGATGAGAAGCATCAATTCTTTATAGTGTCACTTTAGTTGTTCATTGATTGCTTTCTCACATATAACTTTACCAGAGGACTACAGCTGAGCCAGCAACCCCTTGCTCAAGGCAGTGACCTTGGGCTTTAAGCCAGCAACTTTTGGGTTCAAGCCAGTGACTGTGGGGTCATGTCTTTGATCCCACGCTCAAGCCAGCGACCCCTCACTCAAGCTGGTGAGCCTGCGCTCAAGCCAGTAACCTTGGGGCTTCAAACCTGGGTCCTCTGCATCCCAGATCGACGCTCTATCCACTGTGCCACCACGTGGTCTGGCAATATAAAAATTTTAATAAGAAGATGCTTATCAGGACCTGGCCGGTTGGCTCAGCGGTAGAGCGTCGGCCTAGCGTGCGGAGGACCCGGGTTCGATTCCCGGCCAGGGCACACAGGAGAAGCGCCCATTTGCTTCTCCACCCCTCCGCCACGCTTTCCTCTCTGTCTCTCTCTTCCCCTCCCGCAGCCAAGGCTCCATTGGAGCAAAGATGGCCCGGGTGCTGGGGATGGCTCTGTGGCCTCTGCCTCAGGCGCTAGAGTGGCTCTGGTCGCAACATGGCAACGCCCAGGATGGGCAGAGCATCGCCCCCTGGTGGGCAGAGCCTCGCCCCTGGTGGGCGTGCCGGGTGGATCCCGGTCGGGCGCATGCGGGAGTCTGTCTGACTGTCTCTCCCTGTTTCCAGCTTCAGAAAAATGAAAAAAAAAGAAAAAGAAGATGCTTATCATGTACCAAACACTGTGATTAAGTGCTTTATATCTATTCTCATTTAACCCCCCTAACAACTACGATTATTATCCTCATTTTGAGAAGGAGGAGTCTAAGGCTAAGGGACTTGAAGTAACTAGGCCAAAATCTTACAGCCAGTTTGTGGCAAAGCTAGGAAGGTCAGGATTCTCCTTAAGAGCTGGGTGCCTGTGTGGTGAGCACCCAGTATGACTGTTTCTTCCTCTACTTCTCTATTCCTTGTGCTTTTTCTCAAGTCTGTCTGTATCTCTGTGTCCTCTTTCCCTCTGTCCTTTTCTCCCTGTTTTTCCCAGGCTCCTATTAACCTAGACTTCATTGCTTAGGGTTCTGTCATTGCCATGGGCAGGACCAAAATGCCTCAAGAAGGTCCTGAGCTTGGCCTGGCTGCGGCATATTATAAGGTTCCTGGCTCAGTTTCCCCTGGCCTGCCTCAGCTCTCAGTGCCCTCTCTTTCCCCTCCCTTGAGAGGCTTTGACTGTCAGTTCTGACAGTTTCACCCTCCCCGAGCCACCTTTCCCGACCCTGGGGGCTCCCACTAAATGTTGGGTAAAGTGCTGGAGGCTTTGGGGCAGAAGGGCCTTGAAGTGCAAATGACGATTGAGATGAATTTAGTAACAATCCAGCTCAGCTGAGGTTCCCCTCTGGCTCATGGCAAGCTTCCATCTTCTCTCTGAACTCATTTGTTTTGTCTCTGCATTTCTCCCCACTTTGTGGAGCAGGAGAGAACTAACAGTTAGGAGTCACGAATCCTTTTGAGGTTTTAATGGTTTCTGACTAAGATCTTATTGGTACTGTTTTTTTGGCTTCCTCTTCAAGGACAATGAGAGTGAGATCCCATTGGCTCCAGAGGGTGGGACTGGCCATAGCATGACAGTTGGGGCTGTCTTTGGCATGGCCTGACCCAGAAAAGCACCGAAGCTGCCCTCCCTGCCCTCAACCTGTGGCTCATGAGGATCTGGGTGCTCCCTTTCATGGGCTTTAGCAGATGCACAATTAACAAAAGCATGCTGATGAATTTACTTAAGGACTGTGTGTTAGTAAGTCCCTTTTGGATAATAGTCTAACCAAATAGATGAGATTTCAGAGCCATAATTATTCTGGCCCATTTATATTAGCTCTGTTGAGTCTAGTCTCGGAAAAATGTTAATACTGACTTTCATCAACAGGAGCTGCTTTTGTCCTTATGTCTGTTCCTAGCTGTATCCATTTGTCATAATCTTTCATCATGTGCTAAGTACAAGTAGGAGTTGAAGCATCTTTTCTCTCATACCAGAAAAATTGCTGCCCTGATGGCATTTAAATCCTAATTATGCAGCCAGCCACCTTTACAACAGTGAAAGTGGCTGGTGGGGGAGGTGGGGGCAGTCATGATAATTTCTTCAGAGCCTGGAGTCCAGGCAGGTGCCCCTGGAGACCTCGAATTGTCCTTTCCAGGGCACTTGTGAAGGTTAATAACCATGCAGGAAAGGTTGGCTGTGTGTATCAGAGTATGATCTGGAGCCAGCCTCCTTTCCTGGCTCTTGCTGTGGAACCTCCGTGGGGTACCACATCTTAGGAGCAGTGTGGAGGTTAAAGTGATACTGTTGTGTGGTGTACTGGTCCCTTCAAAAAGGTGGTGAGTAATGAGGGAGGGAGTGGAACCCAGTGGAAGGAGCACAGACCCTTGGTAAACTCCCTTTTGCCACCTACTTTGGCTCTTTGACCACTTCTAAGCTTTGTTTCCTTATCTATAAAACAGGGTTGGTACTTCCCTCTTAATATTTTAGTGTAGATCAAATGTGATTATATGTCTAAAGCACCTAGCATTGGAACTGTTACAATAAGGTCAATGGATGGTCAATAAATGCCATCTGTTATTTTTAACAAGGGGGTGGCTGCTTCTAGGGTTTAATTTAGGGCTCAGACACATTCCTGACACAAAATGTTGCCCCGGCAGTCTGTCTCTGTCACAGCGTCTCGTCTATCAGCCTATCATTAGAGATTCATTTATTCTCTTGGATCTTGAAGTCTTTGATCTTTAAGAATCTCTTATTCAGATATAAGCGCAAGGAAGTGTGACATGGTAAGCTGTTGTCAGCTAACACCTTAGCTGGGATTTTTTGCCAGTTAGTTGAGAGGAAATTGGTATTTGGAGTGATGGTGGCAGGGAGAAGAGAGGGCTGAAGATTTAGCATGGAAGGGAACCCTGAGAAGTCAGCTGAGAGGCACCAGAGCATGGGATTGACTTTGGAGCTGACCTAGGGCTGTCTGGCTTCTCTTACCTCTTGGTCTTTCTTTCCTGTTTAGGACACTGCCCAGGCAGAAAGAGGGTATAGTCTTCCTTGTTCTTTCTTTGGGACTGGAGTTTCTCACCTGGTCCATGAGAACCTTTCTTTGGGAAGGGGGCTTTGCTGATTTGCTGTGGTAATTGCATTGCCCGCTTCATTTCCTCCGTATCCAGAGCACAACCATTAGGGCATATAACTAAGAAAGAAACACAGAAGTGAGTCAGAAATCATGTATGGACTTTGGAGCCAGGCAGGCCTAGACTTAAATCTCTGCTCTGCTTTACCCTGCCATGTGATTTTGCACAGGCCTCATATTCATCCTTATCTGTAGAATGTGTATGAAAGTATGTGCTTCACAGATGAAACTTGGATGCGTTGTTAGGCATGGAGGGCACTTCAGCTCAGTGTTGGGCATATGATAAGGGCTCAGTAAATGGTAGCTGCTATTATCATACAACCTCAACCTCATGATGTTGCTTTTCCTCAAAACCTCTTAAGGAATTTCTCTTTTGAACTGACTGTTTAATGGTATGTTCAAATGACTGAATCTCCTTCAGTGCTTGCCAGATGTGATCTTGGCAGACAGTCTAAAGTCACTGTAAGCCAGATTTGGTGAACAGGATGAGCTGATCAGATGGGAACCCTAGTTTTGTATCACCCCCACTAAAAGCTGAGGTGTGCTCTGAAATAATGATAGATTGTGCGTGTGTGTATGTGTGTGTGGGTGTGTAGCTGTGGCTTAAAATCTGGTTCAAAAGATAGGAAGAGGATGCTCAAAAAACATTTTGAGCAGTGACAGGATTGTTGCAAAAGTGTTTGGCTTTTCTAGGGCTTGAAGTATGTGGCTCAGCAGTTCATCCTTCTCCTTTTAATCCTTCTCTGATAACCTTATTAATACAATCTAGAAAAAAAAGGCTTTCCCAGCCCTTACTCAACAGAATGAACACTAGCCCTGCCTAGATTTTGAAGGGCTTTTGCGATATTCTCGTCATCTCCATTCTCCTTGCCTTTTTCTGTTCTCTTGATGATGAGAATTTGGTTGCTTGCTTTTAGCCACAACTACCAGGAGTTACCTGGCTAGTAGATACACTAAAGCAAAAGTTGTAATTTAAAGCTTATAGATGTTTAGTTTGGCTCTCTTAGTAGTCTAAAAATAAGAAAATTTTACATAAACATCTGGTTTCCTGTTTTCAAGTTGAATGCCTTCATGCAGCTGAGTAGCAGCTGCATTCTTCAGTCAAGGCAGGAGGCCTCCAGTTTTGACAGTCCCACTACTCCCTGTGCTCTACACCTGGCCCACCACACTTACTTACATCCATCCCAGTCTGACCCTAGGAGGCATTTGACCCACACATCACTAAGGTAAATTTTATTAACGTTCTCCTAGTCCCAGTGTATGGTGCTTCAGGCAGAGGCTAACCAGCATGTCTGGGCCCTGAGTACACAGGCTCTGGCTACTTAATGGACAAGGTAGTCATTGTTCTGGAATGTGTGACTAATACTTAGCTTCCAGCAGACTCAGCCAATGTGGGCTTGCCTCAGTCCAAAACATCAAAGACATACCTGCCTCTGTGTGTGTGTGTATGGGGGGGCGTTCCTTCCTTCCTTTGTTCTGTGATTACAAACTAAGCCCTGTGCTAGGCATGGGGATACAGTGGTGAAAGAGAGTGACATAGATCCTGCCCTCAGAAACCTGGCTGGTGGAAATTTGATGTCCATGCCCTCAGAATGTAGGGTGCCTCCTGCCAGTCTGTCTGCTCCTAGGTCTCACAGCACACTTCTGTTCCTAGTTTTCTTTTGAGCTCAGACTTCAAGTTGAAGGGGTAGGAGGGGTTTGTGGCTGCCCAGGTGACCACAACCCAAACCTGACCTGCCTAAACGATGACATACTGTGTAGTCTCTCTTGAATATCATAGCATGACTTGTCCAACCTGGAACCTATGACTGCCTTTACAAGTAATAAGAGTAACAGCTACTGTGGACGCAAGGCTAATGGTTTATAAGCAGTACCTCATCTGATGTATAAGTTAGATGTTATTATCTCCACTTTACAAACATGGAAACTGATGCTTAGAAAGTTAAGTAACTTTCCTGGAGTCACAGACACTGGGATTTGAATTTTAGATTATCTGATACAGAGCCTGACCTGTGGTGGTACAGTGGATAGAGGGTCAACCCAGAACACTGAGGTTGCTGGTTCGAAACCCTGGGCTCTGTCAAGGCACATACAAGAAGCAATCAATGCATAACTAAAGTGAAGCAAGTACATGTTGATTCTCCTCACTCTCTGTCTCTCCTTCTCCCTCTCCTCTCTCCTCTCTCCCCTCTCTCCTCTCTCTTTCCCTGGATCTCTCTAAAAACAAATAAAAATTAAAAAGAAAAAGATTATCTGATATAGAGCCCTGAGTTTTTAACTATTATGCCATAGTCAGCGCCTCTCATTACTTATGATGTGATTTGAAAGCCTCTTCTTGGCCAAGATAGTTTCCTTACTGGTTCTTAACAAGATCTGAAATCCTGCCATCTGAATTTTATGCCTTTATTTCTTGTTAAAATGTAAAATCCTTGGAGGGGTTTTACATTGTTATCACTAACACCTTAACATCTTAACCTTTCCTCTGACAGCTAATTAAAGATCAGACCTGAGGGACCCAGGTAGGCAGGGATAGTATCTGGATCTGGGGCACTGCTTGAAAGAGACACATGGTTACTTCCCATGCAGGGTTAGCATTGTTGAGAACCAAATCAGATCTGTGTACAGTCCCTAGCACAGCTCTGGGCTCATAGGAGGAATCCATGAAATACACTTACTATTATTAGTGGAAGAATTGGGAGGTGGAAGAAAAGTGATTATGGGGGGAAAAGGAGTGCTGAAATAACAGTCCTGTGTGCTAGTGTGGGTTTCTCCTTGCCCTCCCGAATGTAATTTCCCAGAGCTGTGGAACTCTGTAGTTCCACTTTTTTGAGGCCTTACTGCTTTTTATGCAAGAACAGGTTTAAGAATGGGACAGGAAGGCTGGGAAGGAGCAAAATGAATAATACAGTACCTTGTGTTTATCTTGCATCTCTGTCTCCTGAGCTCAAAGGGCTCTACAGCCCTGGCCGGTTGGCTCAGCGGTAGAGCGTCGGCCTAGCGTGCGGAGGACCCGGGTTCGATTCCCGGCCAGGGCACACAGGAGAAGCGCCCATTTGCTTCTCCACCCCTCCGCCGCACTTTCCTCTCTGTCTCTCCCTTCCCCTCCCGCAGCCAAGGCTCCATTGGAGCAAAGATGGCCCGGGCGCTGGGGATGGCTCTGTGGCCTCTGCCCCAGGCGCTAGAGTGGCTCTGGTCGCAATATGGCGACGCCCAGGATGGGCAGAGCATCGCCCCCTGGTGGGCAGAGCGTCGCCCCATGGTGGGCGTGCCGGGTGGATCCCGGTCGGGCGCATGCGGGAGTCTGTCTGACTGTCTCTCCCCGTTTCCAGCTTCAGAAAAATGAAAAAAAAAAAAAAAAAAAAAAAAAAAAGGGCTCTACTGACACCATCTCATTAATCCTCAATGCTCTCTCTCCATGGGGTGAAAGGTTTTAGGAAGGGGTTTCCAACCTGGGCTTCTTTCTTCCTCAGCCAAGCTGGACTCCCTGCTTCCCACTTGGGGCACTGCTTGAAAGAGACACGTGGTTACTTCCCATGCAGGGTTAGCATTGTTGGGAACCAAATCAGATCTGTGTACAGTCCCTAGCACAGCTTTAGGCTCATAGGAGGAATCCATGAAATACACTTACTATTATTAGAGGAAGAATTGGGAGGTGGAAGAAAAGTGATTACACACATGGGTTGGAATGTCCCAAGTGATCATTTATGCCCCATAGGCACCCTGAAAAATTGTCAGATCCTTACTGTGCCTGCTAGGCTGTTTAGGAATCAATTGGGCCTTAGCTGCCAGCTTTTGTACATCTGGGTGGTCATTTGAGGCGTTATCTCCCATTCATATGTGTGCTTTTCCTTTTATAAATATATATATTTAGCCCTGGCCAGATAGCTTGGTTGAACATTGTCTTGATATACCAAGGTTGCAGGTTTGATCCCCAGTCAGGGCACACACAAGAACAGATGGATGTTTTTGTCTCTTTCCCTTCCGCTTCTTGCTAAAAATCAATAAATTTTAAAAATATTTTTTAATTGTAAGTAATAGATACGAGTTTTAAATATTAAACAGTGTATAATAATAGCAAGGCCATTACTATCTTTTTTTGTTTTCTTAACCCCCTTGGAGAGATTATGGAACTTTCTGGACCTTTTCCTTATACAGAAGTGCTATTATATATACACGATATGTGCTGTGTTCATTTAACCATATATTACATTGGTTCTGAGGCTATCTGGTGCAAGGTCCAAATATGGCTGGGAAAGGGAGGAGGAGCATACAGGGCAGAGGGTACCACCCCAGGCCATTTTCTTTCTGCTTGCCTTGTGCTTAGCTGTGCTTGGTCATGCTCTATGTGTTTTCTTCTCAGAAGGAGTTTGCGCTGACCAACCCAGACAAGAGCACCACCAAAGAAACAGAGAGAATGGAAACCACAGAAGAGGAGCTGGACCCTGAGATCCTGGAGGTGTTTCACCCAAGCCATGAGTGGCAGGCCCTTCGACCAGGTACCAAGCCTACCCCTGTCCCCATGAATCACACTTTGATTCAAATTGCATATGTCCTTTGTCCCCACAGGGCTCCTTTAAAGCAGCAGCCACTCTTTGATCCACTGGAGGGGAACAGTGTGGTCCATCAGAGGGTGGCTACTGCTGCAGGTCTCAGGGACCTTCATTTTCCAGCAGAACAGAGATTTCAACCTCTGAGTGCCCTGGAAGGAAGGCAGGTGGTGGGTGGCCAAGCTTTCTGAGCAAGTGATTGAAAACTTTCTTTCCTTGCACTTCTGAAGCACAGGAGAGGCAGTGACATGTGCCTCGCTCTGCAAATGCTATTTTGGGCTCTTCTGCTCAGCTCAGTACTGCTGAAATATTGTTCACAGGAGAGGCCTGAGCACCAGTGCAGGGCAGGAGTGTTCTTTTGCTAAAGCAGCGGTTCTCAACCTGTGGGTCGCGACCCCAGCGGGGGTCGAACGACCAAAACACAGGGGTCGCCTAAAGCCATCGGAAATACATATTTTATGGGTTGCGACCACAGGTTGAGAACCGCTGTGCTAAAGGAACCTGTGCCAAGAAATAGGGGCTGGTCCTGGCCTGGTTTTCAAATGGGGGCATCTTCAGAAAGAACAGCTTTCTAACCTTTTTATGAGCCTGGGCCCAGGGCTTAAAATAATATTGAAAGTAGCCAGCAATAGTAGAGTGTTTATCATATTGAGATTCTGCGTCAGATACTTCATGTGCGTAATCTTGTTCGATCTTCACATGATAGGACCCATTTTCCTATGAAAACATTGAGGATTAAAGAGAATATATACCTTGAACTATGTCATTCAGCTGACTTGTCCAATGTCATTGATCCCAGAATCTGGACCTACTTTCCTCCCCTTCTAGTCCAAGCTGTCCTTGTCCCACTGTGGTGACACTTGAGCTTGTTCTGAGTAGGTTGTTTGCATTCTGCACTATGGCAAGGTGGATGGCAAGCCCTGGCAGTTTCCACAGTTAGTTTCATCAGCTCCTTGCCAATATTCATCACCATATCTTCCCTGCCTCCATTGCTGCTGTGCTGGCAAGGACAGCATTTGCTGTGCCAGCCAACTTTCTGGTAGTAATATCACTCCTGCTGGGCTTGCACAGGGGTAGTTGCTGCCACAGAAGAGTGATAAAGCACCAAGGAAGCCAAGTCGGAACTAATGGTGTTAGGGAGAGGGAGGTTTTAGGAATAGAGGTACTGGGTTCAGCAGGTCCAACCCCTGCCTTCCTTCTAGCTTTCCTGAGAACTGAGCTCCCAGGTCCTTGAAGACTAGTGGAGGAGTTCTCAGGGGTGGAGACTACAAGATGTGGGTTGTATATACTGGTTTTATGTGGTTAAAAGTGCTTTGTACCACTTTAAACTGGGTAAATGCCTGGGGCAATTGGAGATCAGTGTCCTGTGGCCCCCATTCCTAACTTCTCTGTTTTTCTAGAACCTTTCCAGGCCCTGGTCCACATTGCAGAATAAGCCTGAAAGTTCTGCCCCAGGGCCCTTGCCCAACCTTCTGGCAGTGGGGCTTCTATTAATAGCTAAGCAAAGAGCACCCTCTGTAACTTTGGGCAAGGAGAGCCAGAACACGTATGACAATGGCAGGCTGAGGGCTCTGAGTGCCTCCTAGAGAATTAGAGTGGAGCATTGATTTTTACATTTAACTTGAAGCCCCATTGGCATCTTCCTCTGTCTTCTAGTTTCTCATGAGTCCCTTGTAAATTCTTCTTACCCAAATACCCTAGCTGCTGTCCCAAAGGCTGATGTGTTGGGGTTGAACACAGGTAATCAGGCCCCACAGCTTAGAGGTCAAAGTTTCTGGTTTCATTTGTGCATGCTCTGTCTTAAGAGAGTTATTCTGAGTCTGGTGCTGGGGAGTCTGACCAATGGAGGCGGACAAGATTCTCTTAGGCCTTGATATAGGATTGAGGTATATTCTGTGTGTTATATTGAGAAGGTTTTGTATGTATGTCTGTTGGTAGGAAATTGACCTCTCAGTGATCCGTGTGAATAGCTGACACTTGCCTTCAATCAGAGTATAATATTTAATTTACTACATTCTAATTTCTGCCTTGGAGCTTCCAACATAGCTACCTAAAGGTTAAAGGAATGTAGCCAGTCCTGGGAACTTGTATGATGAATGGATAAATGGGGAGGTAATATAATTTAGTGATTAAGAGGACTGACTTTAGACTCAGCTGGTTCTGGGTTCAAATTCTAGCTTTGCTACTTAGAAGATGTCGGGCAGGTCACTGAATCCTCCTGCCCTTCAGTGATATGGAGGAAATGTTCTGCCCTACCTGCTGCAGAGGCTGTTGTGAGCGTTCTTGACATGAAGACATCACTCAGTCTGAGGCAGTTTTAAATGGTCATTTCTCTATTTGTGCCACCCCTTCAGCTCGAATGTGGGATTGGATGCCAGTGAGAGTGCATGAGTGTGTAGTCTTCCTGTCCTTTCTGGCTTTAGATAGGGAAGGAAACTTCTGGTGAGAAGAGGAGACTTCCATGGTTATGAAGGACTTTTCCCTTTCTCCCTCCACAGAGATTTTTGGTGAGGAAACAGAAGAGGTTAGCACACTATTTCCTGTACCAGGGTCAGAGACATGGCACAAGCAGATGGTGGTATATCTTTTGGAGACCTTTAAGAAAATGGAAAAGTGGCTAGTTTATGTTGACCCTAGTTCAGTATCTTTGGTACCCATCAGGTCTCTGAAGGGAGGACCTCAGCTCTGTTGTCCTCAGGCTTCCATGGAGGAGATACTGGGTTACAGGGTCTGGGCTTATTCGAAGGCAGATTTACAGTCATGTGTTGGAATACCAGGGGATCAACCCATCACTTCATGGGTCTTCTTAGCAGGCCAGGTGGGAATTGGGCCCCAGCCGCTGAGCCCTGGAGCAGCAGCAGGTCACTCTCAAGTATGCCTGCCTCTTATTACTGTCAGCATCCTTACTGTGAGCCGCTTGTTCCTGGAAGTGATTTTCTTGTCTCTCTCTCTCTCTCCTGGTTTATTTTGGGATCTGTCTCACCTTATGGAAGCACAGCAAGCATTTGAGTGTGGATTCAGCATCAGCTGTTCACAAGCAAGCAGAGGAAAGCTTTTTGCTGGCAGGTCCTCTGGGTTCTGGGCAAGGAACTCAGGAATTTGTTCTGGGCTGAGGACCCCTGAAACCTTAGACTCTGTGCCTATGCACTTGTTATTATGAAAGCTGGTAGCAATATATAGTGGAGCTTGTCCTCCCTGGGCACTTTTTGAGTTCCTGTTTTGTGCCAGGCACTATACTGGTAGCTGGAGATGCAGATAATAAATCACATTTACTGAGCATCAACTGTACCAGGCATTCTTTGAGGGAAGGTGCTATAACTACCCTCATTTATATAGACAAAACAGTCCCAGAGAGGAGAACTGACTTAGCCAAGTGACCCGTAAGTGATCAGAATTTAAACCTAGCTTTGTCTGGCCCTAAGCTTGAGCTCTTAGCCACTGTGCCGTACTATTTCTCTGGGTAGCAAATGGGATATGACCCTTGACTTCCCGTGGCTCATTGTCTCACAAAGGATACAGAGACAGAAAAAGGCACCGAAGTGTTTTTGAATGTTCTGTTATAGGTGTCTTGTGCTCAGTAAGGGCGCAAGGGAAGGGGCTGGGGAGGCAAAGACTTCTCTCTAGTCCTGAGATCTTGGTGTAGCAGTGACTCAAATTTTATAATGCTAAACCCCACCTTTAGTTCTTTTTTTGAGCTATGTGGTCTTGGTCAGGTTGATCTTTGAATCTCAGTTTCCTCATCTGAAAATAGCAAAGAAACTGTCTATCTCATAAGTATGACATGAAAATGCAACAAGATTAACATGTGTAAATTGTTTCACATGGGGCCTGGCATGTAGGAAATACGCAATAAGTGACTATAGATGTCATTTGAAAAAATATACCTTTGCAGCCTCCCTTTCCTTGGAGACCTGAACGAGAAGTGGAGACATTAGGGCACCCTGGGCAAAGGACTCCCTTGTCCTGCCCATTAACCAGTGATGTGTGTTGGCCCCATGTGAGCTCAGGGAAGCTCAAACCTGGGGCTCCTTATTGACCTGAGCTGACTTTCAGGAAGCTCTGAAATATTTGTGTTAATACAAAGAGCCCATTTGATGGGAGCACACAGCAAGTTTGTGCAGGAACACGTTCATGTGAGGGTGTTAAAAAAAGGAGGGAGATCCAAATCATCAACTGATGAGAGCAATCCAAGAATTTTAGAGCACCAGCCATCTGGTCAGATCATTTCATATCTGCATGAGCAATGGAAGGGAATTGAATTTTAAAAACCTCATTTATAGTAAACCAACTACTCTGTTTCAAGTAGTTAAGTGAGGAGTCTGATTTCCTGCAGGCCCTGGTCATCTGTCTAAAGGAGCAGTCTGGCCCCATGTAGCTTGGATGGTGCTGTGTGATTCTCCAATCCTCCAACACCAACTGGGTGTCCAACAATTCACTTCAATTCTGATACTGTCAACCTGGACTTAGCGTCAGATCCCACAGTTTAATAGCTCAGTGCTCCTGCCTCTACTTCAGATGTATTGCAAATTCCAAGCCACTCTTAATTTTTTTGACTAACCAGCTATAAATTAGGGTTTCTCATGACCCCCCTTCTCAGGTTTGATAATTTGCTAGAATAGCTTGCAGAACTCAGGAAAACACTTGGCTTAAATTTACTGATTTATTGTAAAGGATACAGCTCAGGAATAGCCCAGTGGCAGAGATGCGTAGGATGAGATATGAGGGCAGGGGTTCCCAGCTTTCGTTGCCCTGTCTGGGCATACCACCTGCCCAGCACTTGTGTGTTCACTAGCCTGGAAGCTCTCTGAACCTTGTTGTTTAGGGGCTTTTATGGAGGTTTAACTACATAGGCATGATTGATTAAACCATTGGCCACTGGTGATTGAACTTAATCTTCAGCTCTCTCTTCCCTCCCTGGAGGTAGGGGGATGGTGTTAAAAGTTTTAACCTTCTAGGCCCTGGCCGGTTGGCTCAGTGGTAGAGTGTCGGCCTGGCGTGCAGAAGTCCCAGGTTCGATTCCCGGCCAGCGCACACAGGAGAAGCGCCCATCTGCTTCTCCACCCCTCCCCCTCTCCTTCCTCTCTGTCTCTCTCTTCCCCTTCCGCAGAGAGGCTCCACTGGAGCAAAGATGGCCCGGGCGCTGGGGATGGCTCCTTGGCCTCTGCCCCGGGCGCTAGAGTAGCTCTGGTCGCAACAGAGCGACGCCCCCTGGTAGGCAGAGCGTCGGCCCCTGGTGGGCATGGTGGGTGGATCCCGGTTGGGCGCATGCGGGAGTCTGTCTGACTGTCTCTCTCCGTTTCCAGCTTCAGAAAAATACAAAAAAAAAAAAAAAAGTTTTAACCCTCTAATCATAGCTTGATCTTTCTGGTGATCAGCTCCCATCTTAAAGTTATCTAAAGGCCTCTCACTGAGTCATCTCATCGGCATAAACTCAGGAAAAAAAAGATACTAGGAAATTCCAAGGGTTTTAGGAACTCTGTGCCAGGAACCCGGGATGAAGATCAGGCTGCAGCTGAGGGTAGTACTAAGGAGCAAAGCTCCCAGTGCTTCCTGCTGCATCCCCAGCTTGGGAGACAGATGAGCTTCCCTTTCTCCTCTAGTCTGGAGGGATCTTACTTATGGGTCATCTCATTCTCCAGTATGATCCACAAGAGCATGACCTGCTTCTGTCTCATCCTTCCCATATAGGAATGCACACATACCCACTCCTGTAGGCCCAAGAGAGGTGGGTATTTATTTACACTTATGTTCCTGTGTCCTCATTGGCTGCCACCATGAAATAATGGCCAGAGGGGAGGATATGGGATGGGGCCTCTGTTGCATGCTCTTTCACCCTGGCTCAGGTGCAGTGCTGGAAAAGTGGAGCAGGAGCTGGATAGAGGAAACAAGGTGGTTCTTGTGTGCTGTGGAGGAGTCTTTCTCCTCTCTTGAATACAAGTTGCTGTATCCAGCACCTTTTTAGGATGAGGTGTTCAACAGAGCTTATCTTTGGTGCTACCTCTTTCTGGACAATGCTTTCTTCCCTAACTTTGAAGCCTTTCAAATCTCCTGGGGATTCCCCAAGAATTTTATTTG
Source organism: Saccopteryx leptura (assembly GCF_036850995.1). Taxonomy (NCBI): domain Eukaryota; kingdom Metazoa; phylum Chordata; class Mammalia; order Chiroptera; family Emballonuridae; genus Saccopteryx; species Saccopteryx leptura. The sequence continues at coordinate 161,308,704 of NC_089508.1, read as the reverse complement.
TTCCTTTCCTCTTATACTTCTGGCCCAGTTTCCCCATTATCGTCACCTCCCAGCCTTTGTTCAGCATTCTCCACTTTGAGCATCTTTTTTGCTCCTTGGGAATGAGTTTGGGGAATTGCTTGCGGCATAGCAGTATGTCAAGCCTCTCGAGGCCTATAGGAGCAATTTCTGAGGCTCCAAATTATCTTGTACTGGCAGACAAAAGGGTGGAATGCATGAAGGCACCAGAAGGCTTTATAAGGACAGTTTAGATCTCTTCATTCCAGAGAGATCTTATTTCCCATAGGTGGAGTTCCCCCAGGATAGCTAACTACTGTCCTGTAGCAGCCAAATCCCATACCCCTGAGGGAACAGGTGGACGCCAGGGCAGGAAAGCCTGTGACGTTATGGCAGCCACTGCCAAGACTGAGGCCACTTTGAGACTAGCTGTCTGAGTTCCATGCTGGCACCAGAGCATCTCAGCCTGGGCTTTGGCCTTCATTACATGAATGGGGCAGGTCAGGATCTAGTTTGCAATCTGTGGACTTGGGTGGTAATAGAGGACAGCTGTTGGCCATCTGCTTTCTAACAAACATTTCTATGCTTAATACTCACCCTGGGCCCCCATTCTCTTCTTCCTCTGCTTCCTCCTGTTCTCTCTGAGGTTTAGTAAAGAGTGCTTAGCAGAATGGCACAGTCTCAGCTCTCAAAGATCTGATGCCCAAACTGGCTGAAATGAAAAACTTAGACTGGACTAGAGATAATGAAAAACTAGTTGCCAAAACCAGTTCCATTCCTTATGCCCAGGGCTTGGCTTTAGTTCAGACAATCTGTGTAGCCCTGATTTCCCTTCTTTCTCTAATATTGGCCTCACCCTGCTGGCTAAGACTGTTAAAGCCATCTCCAAGGTTGAGACTAACCAGGGTTTGGGATAGTTCTCAGGAGCTGGCCTGGAGCTGGAATGAGAGGACCTTTTCTGGAACCTGTTCTGTTCTTCGTTTTGTCACAGCACTGGAGGTAGGAACTAACCAGTAACTTAAGAGGAGATACTATTTGACTAGGTAGATAAGAGAACAGGCAGAAAGCATGAGGGAGGGGAGTTGATATGAATAGAGACATAAAAGTGAGAGTGTGTCTGCCTGGCTGGAGAAGCAGGGAGGGATCTGTAGGGGAATAATGGGATGGTAGTGGTGGGAAGCATAGGGGAGCAATGCGAGGGAGGGAAGGGAGATAAGGAGGAGAACTGACAAGGCAGTAAATCTAAAGATGTGAAAGTAAGTGTAAGCTCTGAGTAAGTAGTGGGTTCAGTTCGGCTATGAAATGAAAAAAGATGATATTAATTGAGAATAGTGGAAAAAAGAACAAAAACGATAATTTTAGAGATAGCCACATCAAAAAACGTGTTTATTTTATATTACATTTGTTGAATTCCTATAATGTTTCAGCTGTAGTGCTTGATGCAAGAAAGACCATGGTGGGAATTGACAGAGGCTTGCCTGTGTGGGCTTATGGGGTAGGGGGAGCCCTAAACAGAAATAGAGCTCTGTGAGAACACAGAGAAGGGGTCCCGAAGGAAAGATTTTGCAGAGGCAGGGTCATTGGAACAGAATAGAGAGAGCTTTTGTGCATGTTGGAAGGCAGAGGGGAAAGGAACCAGTGTTGACAGATTTGCAATCTCAGAGAAGAGATCATTGATGAGGCAAAGTTGTTTAGGTGGCAGATGGAAAGTCTTGGTCTTGTGAGTGTGATGAGCTTTGGAAATTAGAAGCAGAGGCTAGAAGAAAACAAGGTAAAGTGGGAGAGATATAGAGGGAAATTAAGGAAGACTCCATTAGATGTCTTCAGTTTTTTTGAGCCAAGCCAAGGATGGGACTTTTACCTTGGTTGCTGAAAGAGAACGATTTGATTGAGTGCTTGAGGAATGGAGAGGCTAGGAAGAACCCGTGTGCGGAAGTGCTGAGACAATCAAGACATTAGAATTTAGTGTTACCCAACATCAGGAAGGGCCCAGTTGACATCTGATATTCAACTTGGTGGTGGGCCAGGATCAGTGGGTTTGGTGACTTTCTAAAACAATCTGAGCTCTAGGTAGTGGATAGCTGGAGTGTGCAGTATGATTGACAGATCATTAAGGGATTGTCTTTGGGGTTGGTGAGGGAGGCCTTTTTCTGTCTGGCCTGTGGGGAAAGCTGGGGAGCTTTATAGGAAACTCCTCTGAACCTGCTCCAACCTTCTCTCTCCTGAAACAGGCAACATCCAGTTTCTTAGAGGCCTTTGGCAACGTCCAAGGTCACAGAGAGGGTGGCACCCACAGACCACTGGTCTTCTAGGCAGATCTAAAGAGTGCCTGAATGTATCAGGGGCTCTTCCGTAAGTCTTTTGTTGCTTGTGCTGTAATCAGGCTGATTGTATTTCTGTTTATGTTAAGGTTTTGTTTTATTATTGTTCATAAACTAATAGGTTGTTAATCTTGCTTTATTTTCCATAATATGTTGATTTGGACTAACAAAGATTGAGTTGTATTTTAATTTCTTTACTTCTAGAATATGTTGTTTCTGTTTGTGTAATATAATTGTTTGAAAGGAGAGAACCATTTCCTTGGATTAAAGTTTTCAGATTTGATTATCTGTGGCCATAATTAGTTTATCTGGGCAGAGGTGAGTTTTTGTGGAATAGTAATATGGTGTAATTGTAAAGGTGTTTTTTTTTTTTAACCTAGGAAAAAGGAAAATTCTTTTGGTCTCCCACCCCAGTAGCCCCCTAAAAGTTGCATAAACATCATCTTGTTAATCTCTGATCTTCATCCTGGTTTTGCCAAGTCAGGCTCTTGGACAGAGGGTGAAGAGGTTGTCTAGTATCTCATGGTCAAGAATGAGTGAGGCAGAATAGGGCTCAGGAACTCTAGCCTAGCAGTTAGAGAAGGGAGGAAAACCAGCATTTTTGGAGAAAGCCCCTGGTGCTTGGTGCTTTATGTACATTATTTAAGAGGGTTTCAAGGTGCTCCATAAAGGAATAATTACTCCTTCTCATGGTCTCTTTTGGAGTCTGTGGTTGGTCAGTGAAAGGGCCTCAGATCCCATTGCTTTTCCTAGGATTTCCTTTGTTCTGAAGATAGAAGCTGAAGGATCATTGATTGAAAGCAGTATTACTTGAGGTCTGTGTGGGAACAAAATAATGTGAATTTTGGGGGGAAATTATTTAAGAGGATATAGAATTATTCAAGCTGCCCCATCTTCATTTCTCCCGGGTTAGGTCTTAGGGGTCTTGGGGATGGATCCAGATATCCCTAAACGCAGTGAAGTAAGTAGTCCTGTGTGCAGTGTAATTCGAGGGTTGTAAACTGGCTTTAGATTCCCACTGGGTTAGATTGCAGATGGAGAGGCTGGAGGAATTATTTTCTAAATGCCATTAGCATTTTAACCTCCAGTATTTGATCAAAATGGCTAGCTGAGGATAACTTGGAGTTAGGTGAAAAGTGGTATATTTCTTTTTTTAAAATTTGCTTTTTAAATTAATTTTTATTTATTGTGTTAACATGCATTCAAGTGTCCCACTGAATACAACACCCCCCATGTCTCTATCTATACTCCCTTTGCCCCCAAGAGTGGTATATTTCAAAGGGAAGTAGGTTTTTCTTGCACCAAGATGGCAGTAATAAGGGTAGTCAGATGAAATACTTGATTTACAGGAGTCCATCTTAGTGATAGAGTTGGGGGGGTACACTTGAGAGGGTGAAGGGAAATGGGGAAAAGTAAGAGAAAGACAAATCAGAGGAAGGCTGAGTCTTTTCACCTATTTGCTAGCATCATCTAACACACACTACTTATGTGTGACAGTGAAAGTCTTGCTTCTGTAGTGACTCAGTTTGACCAAATGGTCTCTCTCTCTTGCTCTTTTTCCTTTTTCCTTTCAATGCTCTCATTCTTCTCCCTTGCTGCCTGCCCTCTTGCCTTTTCTCCCTTGCTGTAGTGGCCTCTACCTGCAGCCGAGTGGCAGGTGGCAGGGATAAATAGACAGGGAGGTGTTGGCTGAGAGAATATTCTTTCAATTCCACCAGCATCAAAGAAATTACTTCCAAGACAGTCCTTTCCGCTGTGTATTTTGGTGACCAGTTAGAACAAGAGGAAAAACACATTAGCATTGTCAGAGAAGGGATTTGGGAAAAGTTTGTGGAACTGAGTGATCTAAAGTCCTAAACATTAAAAACAAGTCCTGGAGTTCTTCCTGGACTGTCTCCCACAGCCCTGTCCCTGACACACACCCCTGTGCTACATGAATGGGTTGTGTCTCAACTTTGCCAAAGAGCCTCATGCTGAGGAGGAGGTGGCAGCTTGTGTTGCCCATATTTCTGGGTATGACATGGAAAAAAAGCAACCAAAATAAGGGTACATGTGTTTATTTTCGGTCTCTCTCTCCTTTTCTCCTTTTCTTTTTTGTCCTGTGACCAAAGTATCTCAATATATTTGCAACTCCCTTGGAAGAGAGTTCTCTGAGTTCAGCACACCTGCACACTCATATATCTCCTATCTGCCTGGTACTAGTCTGTTGTGAGGTCTCAGGAGAACAATGGTCTCTTCTTTGTCCTTAGGCCAGCAAGGTATTTCTTGTCAAGACGAAGAAATTTATGGTTGTATAGGTAGAACTTAGAATTAAAGTGGATTAGTTTGTCTCCTTTGAGAAAAAGACAAAATCCTAGAACACTCTTTCTTCACAGAGACATGTCCTTCTGAGAGGGGATTGATGGAGGGCAGAAGCCAGTCTGTATTTTGGCATTTCGTTGTTGTCATAGTGCCTTGACACTACAGACAATAGAGTGTTGTAAAGTCAGTCTGCCCAGGTCACACCTCAGCTCTGCCTTTTAAAGCTGGGTAACCTTGCCATCAGCTTAATTTTACTAAGCTTTAATGGATTATCCTATAGTGATATAACATATGTAGAATAGGGATAGTAATAATTCTTACCTTAGAGGGTTGTTTTAAGTAGTAAATAAGGTAAACATATAAAGTGTTTACCCTAATGTCAGGTGCATAGTTATAGCTTAATAAAGGTCAGCTTCTGTTGATTCTGTTGTAGTAAAAAGTAGTGGATATCAGACAAACCTAAATCAAGGTACTAAAAAATAGCTGAGCAGTACTCTTCAAGTATGTTTAAGAGAGATAGAGACTGAGGAGCTATCACAGATTGGAGGAGACTCAAGAGATGTGACAATTAAATGCAGTGTTGCCCTGGCCGGTTGGCTCAGCGGTAGAGCGTCGGCCTAGCGTGCGGAGGGCCCGGGTTCGATTCCCGGCCAGGGCACACAGGAGAAGCGCCCATTTGCTTCTCTACCCCTCTGCCACGCTTTCCTCTCTGTCTCTCTCTTCCCCTCCCGCAGCCAAGGCTCCATTGGAGCAAAGATGGCCCGGGCGCTGGGGATGGCTCTGTGGCCTCTGCCTCAGGCGCTAGAGTGGCTCTGGTCGCAACATGGCGACGCCCAGGATGGGCAGAGCATCGCCCCCTGGTGGGCAGAGCGTCGCCCCTGGTGGGCGTGCCGGGTGGATCCCGGTCGGGCGCATGCGGGAGTCTGTCTGACTGTCTCTCCCTGTTTCCAGCTTCAGAAAAATGAAAGAAAAAAAAAATGCAGTGTTGTATCCTAGGTTAGATTCTAGGACAGAAAAAAGAATATTAAAGGAAAACCTGGTGAAATCTGGGTCAAGTATTTGGTTTAGTTACCACTATTGTACTGATGTTAATTTCTTTTTTTTTTAATGTTTATTTTATTGATTTTAGAAAGAGAGGAAGGGTGAGAAAGAGACAGGAACATCGATCTGTTCCTGTGTGTGCCCTGACCAGGAATCGAACTGGTAACCTCTGCACTTCGGGATGATGTTCTAACCAACTGAGCTATCCAGCTAGGGCTGTTAATTTCTTAATAATTTTAAAGATTTTATTTACTGTTTTGAGAGTGAGAGAGAGAGAGGGAGAGAGAGAAAGGTGGTGGGGGAGGATCAGGAAGCATCAACTCATAATTGCTTCTCATATGTGCAAGCCTGGGGTTTCAAACCTGCGACCTCAGTATTCCAGGTTGATGCTTTATCCACTGTCCCACCACAGGTCAGGTTAATTTCTTAGTTTTTAATAATTGTTTTATGGTTACGTAAGATGTTACTATCAGGTGAAGCTTAGTGAAGGATATATGGTAACTCTGTGGTCTATTTTCATCTTTTAAGTTTAAAATTATTTCAAAATAAGAAGGTAAAACAAAACAGGAGAGTGTCCAAGTGACCTGTTAGGTAAAAGAGAAACTGACCAGGGTGGAGCTATGAATAGCAAATCACACCTGCCTTTCTCACCTCCTGTGTTGGAGGGAGGGTTCTAACTAAGGGGCTCTAATCTTTGCCTCTTGAACCCCTTGAACCCCTGCACACCTGCTGCATTCTGAGTAGAGGTCAGATAACTATGCAGACACATACCCAGGGTCTGAGCCTGCGGTGGTACCATAGAGGGACTGGGGAGCAGGCCAGTTATTTGGAATTAGGACTCTACAGGACTGAATGATCAGGGCACTTGTCGCTGTGCCTTGGAATATAAATGAATCCTGTCTGTTTTATCTAAGCACCAATCACTATGGCAATATGTGAGGATTGTAATGCCTACCCCTACGCTCATGCTCACTGTTTGATCATCCAGAAGAGAAATAAGTTCAAACTCAGCTCTGCAATAATTTATCATATTCTTTCCTGTCTAAGTGCCTTGCTCTTGCACAAAGCAGGTATTTTACTTGTTCTTCTTGGGTGCAGAAGGGACATGTGCTTTTCTTATGACCGGTGTGGCCATCTCTGTCATGCTAATAGCAGGGTTTGTAGAAGAAAGCCATTATTATCATTGGGAGAATGTGTATTTTGGAGTTTTTATTTTTTCATTGAAGTCAGCTGCCAGGGGCATCTGGAAAGTATAAAGTCTTTCATTCCAGCATACAACTCCCTCACAAGTATTTACCCTTGAAAGCCCATATTTTCTTTTTCTTTATTTTTATTTAGGTGAGTAGGTGAGAGGAGGGGAGATAGTGAGGCAGACTCCCACATGTGCCCTGACCAGGATCCACCCAGTTACCTCATCTGGGGCTGATGCTTGAGTACCGAGCTATTTTTAGCACCTGAGGCAGATGCACTTTAACAAACTGAGCTATCCTCAGCACCCGGGGCCCCGCTTGAACCTTTTGAGCCACCAGGTGCGGGAGGGAAAGAAAGAGGGGAGGGAAGGGAGAGGAGCTACTCCTTCCTTCTGGCCACTTCTCCCGTGTACCCTGACTGGGAATCGAACCTCGGATTTACACATGTTGGGCTGACTCTCTGTCCGCTGAACCACCAGCCAGGGCCAGAAGCCCATATTTCTAAGTTAAAAAAAACAATCAGTGCTAAAAAATTGTTCTTTGTATTCTCAGTGACTAAGGTATATTACTTTTTGGTATTAATTTACAAATTTTATGGTTAGACCCTTGGGATGTGCATAGATTACTCAGTAGTGTGGCAAATGGCTAGGCTATCTATGAATTATGTATTGTATTATGGAGAGTTCATAAACAATATTTCTCTACAGATTATTTTAGGCATAAGACTGGAGAGATGTCATTTCTCTTTTAGTCACATGTGACTAAAAAGGAAGAGGAGGAGAACAGTGTGTGAGGCAGAAGTGTTTGGCTCAAGATTGAACAGCAAACTACCTTTGAAGGCTTGTGAATGCAAAGGCTTGATGTAGATAGACCTTGGGTATGGATTGGGAAGATTGGAAGCACTGGGACTTGAGGAGAGAGACTGCTTCAAATCACACCTTTGCTGCATCTTTGCTCAGGCTAGAGCCCCAGTGGAAAGATGGCTTTTACTCTGCTGGGGCTTCTGTTCAATCAAATAACCAGTAGCCTGAGGCCAGAGAGTACTGCACCCTAAGTGGGCCTTCCACACTCCTGCTCCCCCTCCTCCACCAGCCACTTGTGCTGATGGATGTGCAAACCCTTTACAGATGGTTTGGCACTGCTCCGCTTGTGGAGATCATCTGTTTCTTTTGAATGAGCAACTTTATGTTTACGGCTCCGTTTCCTGCACAGAAAGAAATTGCTTCTGCCTTCTGATGGAAATATTTACCTTCCCTAGGGAAAGGCACTGTTCTATGGGGGTAATATCTGCTGTTCCTCCCCACCCCTTTTGCAAGCATAAGCCTCTGCTTAAGGTTGGACTGGAGGAGGTGGCCATTGGAGCATGCAGTTGCCATTGGGGCAGCCATCTGTCAGTTTCTCGGCTCACAGCTTGCCTTGGAGCTGGCCGTCGGGAGTGTCTGCACTCCTGGGCCTCCATGCATTATGCACAGGCTAGTCCCTAAATGAGCTTTCTAAGTGTATATAACTCTTTTCTACCCTGTTCTTGTATGGTCTGCCTCAGGGCACCATTCAGAATGTCCCCTAATTATGTTGGGAGCTCAGCTTCTAGTGTCTAGCATTTAGAGTGTCTGGTAATAGCTGATTTTTTCTTTTTGAGAAATTTCTAAAATTTTAGTGAGGGACTGATTGATGCTTGTGGGAAGATTTGTTCTTCTAGGGAAATTATCAACACTGAGATGGTACAGTTTCATGGCAGTGGTATTTTGACTCTATCCAAAGCCATAGTCTAGCTCTCCTAGTTTCTTCCAGAATAGACCCTTTGTAATTTTAGGAGGCTGCTCTAGTATTAGAATGAAATCTGTGCTTCCAATTGCAGACCACCACCTTTTTTACATATTGCTTCCTCCGCCCCCACCCTTCCTGAGATGGGGAGCTTTTGCACGTGCTGCTTAGAAAAAGGAGATTTATAATGTGACTCAGTCCTCACCCACAGATCTAGGATTCCTGCCATCCAGTAAATTTTGGCAGGCAGGCTCTGTGTATGAAGAGCATGTCATGTCTCCCTATTCTTGCGCCGCTCCCCTCGTTGTGTATGCCTCTTGGGTGGAGTCTGGGGTGTCCAGCTTCTCATTTCTTTTACTCTCCCTTCCAAGCAGCCCCTGCTTCTCCTATAGGGCTCTCCTTTAGAACTGTGAGGGGACAGTGACTCACATTCCAGGGACCTCATAGACTTATGGAAGAAGTGAAGTACTATAGAATTTGAGTCCTTACTATGTGCCTGTCACTGTGTTGAGTACAGTGAGAACATAGCAGAGTGCCTTGGCTTTAAGAACTAGAACCCATATAGGAATCTATTTCAGTAAGTAGGTAGGCCATCCCACTCCTCCACTCATATGTCTGGATACACAGGTGCCTTTGTGTCTGTCATTAGAGGGTTGACCTAAGTCATTGAGGTTTCCAAGCTAGTGCTGTTGCGAGTGAATTACTGGTGGTGTTGGGCTCTCCTTTATCTTCTGCTGGGGGAGGGGAAAGGAAAATGAGCTCTGAGTTCTTCTAGAAAATCCTTGGCTATTGAAGACTTGGTTAAACTGTCTTCTCATCGATCCCTAGATAAGTCAAAAGAACCTAAGATAACAGAGTGGAGGACAGAATGGGACTTTGGGGACCAGAAACAATAAGAAATCTATAGGGGCAGAGGGAGGAGCTGCTGGCTCACCAACTTGTTAGAATAAGAGAAAGGAGTCCCTTCCTTAGCATGGCCATGCAGTGAAGCCCATGGCAGGCCCACTGTTGGCACAGTGGTGAGCCCCTCAGACACTGCTCCCTAGGGATGTTGTTGCTGCTTCTGAGGCTCCTGTTTCCCTCTTCAAATAGCTACATAGCTCCTGCAGCAAGAATAGTGGCCACATGATCAGAGAGTTATGGCAAGTCTGGACCAGACTAGGGGTGGCTTCTTTTTAGCCTAGCCAATAGGAAGCTCTTGTTTTAGGAATAGCCTCCCCATCCCCTGAGTCTGTATAAGTGTGTCTGTAGTTGAGCCTTTCCCTTCCAGTCTTACCTTTATGGGTTTGTGTCCCATCTCGGGCCTCAGCAAACTGACCTGCTGGCAGATTCTGGAGCGTTCCCAGGCCTGCAGCATAGAAGGGCTTAGCAATGACAAGATCTGTTGTAGGGCTGCAATTATTGAATGTCCTTTGAATGAACTTTCCCATAGTCCATAAGTGCCCCGTGGGGGCCTCTTCAAGGGTCTTGGCTTTCTTGAACTTCATGCTTGTGCTGACTCCCACATTCATTCCTGTTTGTTTGTTTGTTTTTCATTTTAAATATGGCTGTTGATGAATTGGGGGAAAGGAGTGTGAGTTTGCTTTTCTCTGCACCATAAGTGCAGTGCTGCTAATTTCATTCTCCACACTCTGTCCCTGAGATGAGCAGTGTCCTCTGTGCCCATGTTTAGTACTGCTCTGTTACTGGACTCTCCTGGCAAAAATTAGGCTAATGTCTCCAATGACTGCATTAGCCACTGAAATGAGGTTCTAAATTGAAGGTACAACACCAAGTCTCTCTCCAGGCATCACCTTGTTCTGGCTTTCATTATTCAGATTCATTCTCTCAATGACTCTCTGCAGACTGACTAGCACGCAGGCCCAGTGCAGTGCATTTTACTAGCTGAGAGGCAAGACCACCTTCTAAGAGGAGGGAGATAGGAAAGGGGGGGGGGAGCAAAAGATGAATGCTGTGGTGCAAGGAGGCAGCAGTTTGTCTGTCCTAAGAGCTACTTGGCAAGCCTGTACAATTTCTAGAGATAGGAGAGGAAAGGACCAGACTTGGCATCAGGTAGACTGGGTAGCATGGGGGTAGAGTGATGTCACTGCATTAGTGGCATCTGTATTTAATAAGTTTACCACACTTCCTCTTGTCCCTTCATGTTTACTGAGCACTTAAATATATGCCTTATAGGGTGCTGAGAACTCCAGGATGGGGAACTAAAGATCAACAAGGTAGAATCTTTCTTTCAAGAAGCAGTTAGTCTTATAGTTTCACTGGTTTTTTTCTAGGTGTTGGGTACATGGTTAAGGAGACTGACAGAGGGTTTTGGCGTATGATTTTATCATTTTGCTTAGAGAGTCAGGTGCTTAGAGAGTTGAGAATTTGGCTCATTTTAAGATCATTGTTTTATTTTGCCTGCTAACAAAGTAATATTTTCAAAGCAGAAAACTTGGAAAACACACAAAAAGCACAAAGGGAAACAACAACATAACCATCCAAAGTCCACTATCCAGATGTAAAGATAACATTATGAATTACCTTCTTCCAGTTGTATTTACAGAAGTGCTATTATTCTGTATGTAGTATTTTGAGGCTGATACTTTCCATTTAGAAACTGGGAGCAAATTTTTCAGTTTTGAAAGTTCGAGCCTCCAGTTCTTAGAAGAGATTCACCAAAGAAATACTCATCTTTTATGATTCTTTTGCCCATTGTCTCAGCTGGGACAGCCTCTTGTCTGGGCTGTTAAGATAACATCATGATTTTGAGTATCTCTCATCCCTGTTCTGCGTCATGTATCAGATGCCCTGGTATTTCCTCCGTCTGTGATTCTTGTCTGCTTCTCTGTTGACCAGGAAATAGCTGGCTTCACAGGACTAGGTATCAAGCACAGAACACATGTTCTCATTGTTTTCTGCCAATACTGTAGGATCCTCAGGGACAGGGACATTGTCACCAGCCTTTAGCAGATATTGAGTGCCTTCTCACCTGTATCCAGCTCAGTGCTAGATAAAGGACAACTACAAAACAGGTCCCTACCCTCAGGGAACTTACTGACTGTGATTGGATAATGAGACTGACATAAAATAATCCACACATATTTACTGAGCACTTGTTCTATGGTGGGTACTTGGGCCAGGCAGTTAGGGGAATAGAAAATGCTGAGATGCTGTTCTTCTTAAAAGAAGATGCAGTACCTATAAGTAAGAGCTAAATAGAGGTAAAGTTAACTAACTACACAGATCAGTAAGTGATAAATATCTAGTTGTACAGATAGCAAGTGTTACACAGATTCAGAGATTGGCTGCTTTGGAGAGGAAGGTTATTCATTATGAGTCAGACTAGTTAGCTAAAACACAGAAGACACTAGTTGGTGCTTGTAAAAGAGCTGGCATTTGATGAGGTGCAGTAGAAAGGGTTTTCAGGTGGGAGGAACAGCTTGCAAAGGAATGGTGGCAATAATGACTGTCTTATGGTGAAGACCGGTTGCACAGCAGCACAGGAGCAGATTGTGGGTGGGAATTTCAGCGAGGTGAGTGAGAGTTAAGGTTGCATGCTGAGAGACCTGAGAGTTATGCACTGCAGAACATTACTAGGTACTAGCGGATGGGAAAAAACTTGTTAATTTGTCTCTGATTAAAGGGCAGGTAAGAAGGTCTTGATTTCTCTTAGTGACAGAGATTCCCCCAGCTCAGATTTTGGACCTCTACTCTTCTCTAGCTACACTGTGTCCTTGGTGATCTCATCTAGCCTAATGGCTTTATATTTCATCTGCATACTGATGACAGCCAGATTTGTTTTTTTTACTTATTTTATTTTATTTATTTATTTATTTATTTTTTTTTTGAGAGGAGAGAGAGAGGGAGAGAGAGAGACAGAGAGAGAGAAGGGGGAGGAGCTGGAAGCATCAACTCCCATATGTGCCTTGACCAGGCAAGCCCAGGGTTTCGAACCGGCGACCTCAGTATTTCCAGGTCGACGCTTTATCCACTGCGCCACCACAGGTCAGGCGACAGCCAGATTTTTAAATAATCTCCAGCCCATACTTCTCTGAACTCCAGACCCATCTATCTATCTATCTATCTATCTATCTATCTATCTATCTATCTATCTATCATCTATCAATCTGCCTATAAGATACTTCTCTATGGATGGTTTTTCTTTTTCTTTTTCTTTTTTTACAGAGAGAGGGATAGATAGGGACAGACAGACAGGAACGCAGAGAGATGAGAAGCATCAATCATTAGTTTTTTGTTGCGACACCTTAGTTGTTCATTGCTTTCTCATATGTGCCTTGACCGTGGGGCTACAGCAGACCGAGTAACCCCTTGCTTGAGCCAGCAACTTTGGGTTCAAGCTGGTGAGCCTTGCTCAAACCAGATGAGCCTGCGCTCAAGCTGGCGACATCGGGGTCTCAAACCTGGGTCTTCCGCATCCTAGTCCGACGCTCTATCCACTGCGCCACCACCTGGTCAGGCTCTGTGGATGTTTAATGGGCATCTCAAATCTAACATGTCTAAAACTTAGCTCCTGTAACCTTCCTCATCTCAGTTTATGGCAACTCTGTCCTTTCAGTTGCTCAAGTCAAAATTCTCATGGTCATTGTTTATTTCTTTTTTCCTTCTCATACCCACATTCTGTCTGACAGTAAATCTTACAGGTCTGTCTTCAGAATATATCCAAAGTCTGACCGCTTCTCATTACCCCTGTGACCACCATTACCTTTCACCTAGATTATTGTAGTAGGCTCCTAACTGGTCGTCCTCCTTTTGCCCATATTGCCTACAGTTAGTTATCAACACAGCAGCTAGAGTGTTCCTTTGTCGTGTGTACAACATGTCCTTTGGCTTTCCTTCTTCTATAAAGTAATAGTCAAAGCGCTTTCCAGGCCTACACAGCCCTGTGATTTGGCTCAGCATTACCTTTGTCACTTCATCTCCTAGTACTTTCCCTCACATTCCCTTTCCTCTAGCCATCTCGGCTTCCATCATGCTCCCTGAGTGTACCAGACCCCTCAGACCTTGGGACCTAGAATGTTCTTCTCCTAGATAGGTTTGTGGCTAGCTTCCTCAATTCTCTTAGGTCTTTACACAGAAGTGAACTTCTCTTCCAGTGGCCAAAGCTCGAATGATTTAAGTAATAAAATAGCCTGGCCAGGTAGCTCAGTTAGTTGGAGCATCATCCCGAAATGCCAAGGTTTGTGGGTTTCACCCTCGGTTGGGGGCACATACAAGGATTGACCAATGAATGCATAAATGAGTGGAAGAACAAATGGATGTTTCTTTGTCCCTCTTCCCTCTTTCCTGCCCTCCCTGTCTCTAAAATAAATGAATAAATAAAAATTTGAAAAAAGCATCAAAATAAGTAGTGGAGTATTGGATTATAACCCAAAGTACAAAATAAATATACATGAGCCTGAACTCATATAAACAAATAATTGAACGAATGAACAAACAGAGGAAAGATAAATATCTCTTAGAGAAGAATTCCAATTATATATAAATATATGTATAGATACTTTCCCCACCTCCCCTCCCAAGATGTGGGGCTTAAATGTTTTGAGTGTAGTCTGAACTTAGTGACTCACTTCTAAAGACTAGGTTATAGAAAGGAAAAAATAGTAACTTCACAATGGAGAAACCCAGTAAGCTAAGGAAGTGAGAACAAGGGCTCTTCCCTGAGTGGTATTCTTCTTAAAAAACCAGTAACTCCAATGTCATCATGAGAAAAACATTAGACAAAGCCATACTGAAGGACATTTTACAAAAAAACTTCCCAGTACTTCTCAAATTATCGTGTCTATGATAAATAAGGAAAGACCAAGAACTTATCATAGACCAGAGAAGATGACATCCAAATACAGTGTGGTATTCTGAATTGCATTCTGGAATAGAAAGAGAACATTAATGGAAAAACTGGTGAAACACGAAGAGTCTGAAGTTTAATTGCTAGCCATTTACTAGTGTTGGTTTTTTCATATTGACAAATTTACCACAGTAATGTAAGATGATAACATTAATGGTGCTGAAACTGGGTGAGAGGCATACAGGAATTCTTGGAACTCTCAGTACTATCATTGTAAGTTTTTCATAAACCAAAAATTATTCCAGCCTGATCAAGTGGTGGCGCAGTGGATAGAGTGTTGGTCTGGGATAGAGAAGATCCAGGTTCGAAACCCCAAAGTTGCTGGCTTGAGTGGGGACTCATTTGGCTTGAGTGTGGGTTCACCACCTTGAGTGTGGGGTTGCAACTTGAGTGTGGGGTCACAGACATGACCCCGTGGTTGCTGGCTTGAGCAAGGGATCACTGGCTTGGCTGTAGCCACTGCCCCCCACACTACCCCTTGCCTAGTATTGGCACATATGATAAAGCAATCAATGAATAACTAAGGTGCCACAATGAAGAATTAATGCTTCTCATCTCTCTCCCTTCCTGTCTGTCCCTATCTCTCTCTCTCTCTCTCTCTCAAAAAAAAATCCAAAAAAGGAAAAAGTGATCTTCTTAAACAAGGCCTTCCCTGGCTACCATCTGAAAATTTTTTTTCAGTCCTTGACATCTCATATCTCTTTCCCTGCATTATTTTTCTCCTCAGCACTTACTTGTTTAATAGTATATATTTTACTAATGTTGTTTATTATCTGTTTCTATACTACAATGTAAGTGCTGAGAGAATAGGGTATTTTGGTTTGTCTTGCTCACATCTGATCTTCAAGGCCCAGAACTGTGCTTAGTTCTTAGCTGGTATTCAATAAATAATTGTTAATGAATGGAAGAATGAATTCCTTTATTTCACCCTTTTGTCTTTAAAGTGGCGTGAGGATTTTGTGTTTTGGCCTTCCTTTCTCTTGAGATTTCTAGTGATTTGCCAGGGGAACTGAGACTTGTTTCTTTTCTACTTTAGTTCATATAAAAATGAGAGTCATGTCAGAGGTGGGTGTGTACTTCTAATGTGTTCATCCACCAGCTGGAAAGAACAAGTAAATGGCATCATTTACTACTTTCCTTGCAGAAATCGTTCCTACTGATGGTGGGGCTGGTTAATGAAAGACACTTTCCTTTTTTCATCCTCTCCCCCCTTTAAACTGGCGATCTAGGCATGACAGACGTGGAATATGAGGATATGAGAACAGTGAGGGAAGCCTGGGACTCTTTGGCCTGGAAAAATAAAGCCAGTGAAGGAAAATTTATTTAATCATGAATATGTATTAAACACTAAAAACTTGAAGGATGAAGATATTGGGAATGTGGACTGGTTCAATAAATTCTGGTCAATAGAACCTGACAACACTACTTGACCTCAAGGGGACTAAATTTAGGATAAACTAAAGAAAACCTGCTTCACACAATAAGTAGTAAATGCATGGTTAAAAGTCTGAATTCAAAAATGTTTTAGAAAAATGTATAAATAATAAATAGTGTAATGGTGTTGAGCAAATGAATTTGTAAAATTTGTATTTTTTGAGTTTGCTCACTTTTATTGTTAAGCGCCAGGTATGTTGTCTGTGAAATTGCAAATTACCTTCCTGCTTGGGAAGGGCCATTGTCTTGCTAATGTGTGCTGGAGGAAAGGAAGCCATTTTTACAGAGTGAGAGCAGAGAGAAGGCAGAGTGCTGAAGGAGAAGTTGGGGAACCAGAGGTGAGGAACTTTGGGACTGGCGAGGCCTTTGATTCTAGGAGGAACCAGAGAAGATTCTCCTGATTGTGGAACCGGAGAATGTGTCAGTGGCTTTGTGAGCCCTGTGTGTGTGTTTGCTCGTCAGCCGGTGCGAGTCTTGAATAAAGGAATGGCCCACCATTTTTTGGCTCTACTATTTCTTTACTGTCTGTCTGAATCTAGTGAGAATCTGCATGTGAATGGCCACGACTGCTACAGCGGTGACTACTGGCCTTACAAATGGGCAAGAGGTGGAAAGAGAGATTTGAGGAATTCCATTGGACATCATGGAAAGGGACTAACCTCTTCCACACTTAGTGCCCATTCCAGGAAGTCCCGTGGATTCCCCTGATACTTGACAGAGGTGGTTTTGGGTGGAGCATTGTGTTTTAGCACTTCTTCAGGTGCAAGAAGTGGGGGAATATAGGCAGAGAGACAGGTCTGACTGAGCTCTGGAGGACTGTGGGCACCTGTTTTTTTTCCTGCATTGAAACTTGATTTATCTCATAATGTATTTCCATAGAACATACTTCCCAAAGAATGGAGTCACACTGATTTGAGACCTCAACAAGTATCAGGAGCAACCACACTGTAATATAAAAGATACTGTACCTGATACTCTGCATGCCCTGTTGTTTTCAGATTCCTTTTGTCTTGAGCCCAAAGATGCTTCGAATTTGCTTTCTGTTTTGATGCTGTGCTCATCACCCCTGTGGTGCTCTCTGAACAAAGGCTTACTCCCTGCTGGGCACAGGAATTGGGCCTGGGGCTAGATTTGTTTTTGGAGACAAATAAGCAGAGCCCACCTTCCATTTCCTTCCATTTTGCCTGTCTTAAGGAAGAGGCCAAGGGTCTCCTTTCCTTTGCAAGTAGAGCAGAATGTACTTTCTTAAAACTATTCAGATCACAGTTGGGTTCAGTTATCTGCAGAAATAGACATATAAAAGGAAAACTTACAAAGGAGAAATTTGTACCAAAGAACGGGCTACATTTTTATTAAAAAAATTTTTTTTCTTTTCAAGGACATTCAGTTTAAAGTCTGAGTGTTCATCAAAGAAGAAAAATAAACCAAAGTACTTACAGATTCTTGAGTGTAAATCTGAAATCTCATTAATCGCATGCTCTTCACCAGTAATGCATCCTGCCAGGGGCTTTCCCTCCTTGACCTTCTTCCTAACCTCTACTCTTCCACCTTCATTAGATGGTCAGGTGAGAAAGCTGGCCTCAAAAACCTAAGGTGTTCTAGGTCCTGAGCTCTCTCTGCTTGCAGCTCCAGCTAAACTAGATGGCCTAAGTTCTCACACAGCTGACTTATTACTATCAAGGGTCATGGACCCTTTCCCCATCTGCAGGGTCATATTACAAATTAAAGCCATGTAACAAATTACAACAGATGTAGTCTCACAGCGTGTATAGGTCAGAAGTCCAGGTACTGGTTAGCTGGGTCTTCTGCTGCGGGTCTCATAGGCCGAAATCAGAGAGTCACCAGGCTTTGTTCCTTTCTGGAGGTTCTGGGGAAGCATCTACTTTCAAGATCATTCAGGTTGTTGCTAATATGTCTTTGGAATTAATTCCTAGGAGCCAGATTTTTGGGTCAAAGGTAAATGTAGGTATAAGTGCATTAAATGTTGCCAAATTCCCTTCCTTAGGGGTTTTACCATTTTGCATTTCCACCAGCTTTGTATGCAACTGCCTGTTTCTCTAAAGTCTCACCTGCACGTAATGAGAAATGGTTTTCTACTTCAGTTTTGTTTTACTTCCTCATATTCTGAGCAAAGTTGAACATCTTTTTATATGATTAAGGGGCATTGTATATATTTTTCTGTGAACTGATTATTCATATCTTCAGTTTTTTTCTTAAAATTTTTTTATTATTTATTTATTTTAGAAAGGTGGAGGGAAAAAAAAAGAAAAAAAAAAAGAAAGGTGGAGGGGCGAATGAGTGAGAGAGAGAGAGACAGAGACAGAGAGAGAGAGAGAGAAGGGTGGGGGGAGGAGCAGGAAGCATCAACTCCCATATGTGCCTTGACCGGACAAGCCCAGGGTTTCGAACCAACGACCTCAGCGTTCCACCACAGGTCAGGCCTTCAGTTCTTTTTTCTATAGGGTTGCTGGTCTTTTTCTTTATTATTTCATTTAAAAACTTTCCCCATTGATTTGAGAGAAAGAGAAGAAGGGGAAGAGAGAGAGAGAGAGAGAGAAGCATCAACTTGTTGTTCCACTTAGTTGTTCTATTTAGTTGTGTACTGTACTCATTAGTTGCTTCTTGTACGTGCCCTGACCTGGGATCAGACCTGCGACTTTGGTGCCCCAGGATGACACTTGATCCATCTGGAAGAAACAGATACAGTTTGAAGCGTTTCCCCTAAACTTTTGACCACAGTCCTTTATTAGACAGGATTTTCTCAATTTTTAAATGACAGAAATCCAGCTTCAATAGGCATAAGCCATAAAGAGAAACTTATTGGCTCAGAGAACTAAGAAGCTCAGGCATGGTTGACTCCATAGACCTCAAATGATGTCACTAGGGTCTGTCTCTCTTCATCTCTCGGGTCAGCTTTTCTCCTGTTGCTTTGTTTTACTGAATTCTTTCTCTAGGCAGTGGGCCCTGCAGCTCCAGGCTTGCATTATACTTAGTTACATATTCCAGTTTGGGAATTTATGTGAAGTGTTTAAATCATAAGCAATTAAGTCATTTGTGTTTTTAAAAAAGTCCTTCTTCCACAGATTTGAGATGCTACCTTATTGTGTACTAAATTTCCATATGCAGTTGGGTCTATTTTTGAGTATTTTCCTGTTTCATTCTGTCATTCATGTGCCAGTTACCACACCGTTATAATGTATTTTATTATCTAGTAGATCTTTCTAGTTTTATTTCTGTGCATTCTTCTGTGTGTGTGTGTGTATGTGTGTGTGTGTGTGTGTATGTGTGTGTGTGTGTGTGTATGCATGTGATGAGCCCCAGAAGAGAGCCAAAGATTGACTTCTGAGAAATTTCAACTCTTACAGGAGGTTTGAAGAGGATAAGCTGGCAAAGGAGTCTTTAGAGGGAAAGACTCTAGAGGTAGGAGGTTAATGAGAGTTGTGCAGTTTCAAGGAGCTCAGGTCAGAGCACTTGAGGACTTAGATACTGATCTCTTATGTCAGGTGTTGCCATGTAATCACCTGAGATGAGGAGCAAGTGGCACCAGTGGTTGTCACTGGGTGAGAATAGAGTGGAGTGGGCTATGGGGTGAGTGGGACATAAAGAGGGTACATTCAAGCCTTTGAGAGGTTTCAGTATAAGAGAAAGGAAAGGAAATGAGAAAAGGTAGTACTCAAAAGGGATGTAGGGAAGTTTTTCTTTGTCTTTTAAAAAACTGAGATGAAATTCACATAATATAAAGTTAATCTTTTATTTTGTTGTTGTTGTTGTTGTTGTTGTATTTTTCTGAAGTGAGAAGCAGGGAGGCTGAGAGACTCCCACATGTGCCCGACCGGGATCCACCCAGCATGCCCACCATGGGTGATGCTCTGCCTATCTGGGGCATTGTTCCGTTGCAGCTGGAGCCATTCTAGCATCTGAGGCAGAGGCCATGGATCCATCCTCAGTGCCTGGGCCAACTTTGCTCCAATGGAGCCTTGGCTGTGGGAGGGTAAGAGAGAGAGAGAGAGAAAGGAGAGGGGGAAGGGTGGAGAAGCAGATGGGCGCCTCTTCTATGTGACCTGGCCGGGAATCAAACCCAGGACTTCCACATGCTGGGTTGACGCTCTACCACTGAGCCAACTGGCCAGGGCCTAAAAGTTAATCATTTTCAAAGTGAGCACTTCAGTGGCATTTAGTACATTTGTAATCACCAACCACTTCTAAAACAGTTTCATCACCACAAAGGGGAATACCATATTCATTAAAGAGTCATTCCCCATTAGTTTCTCTTCCTGTCTTTTGGCAACTACCAAACCCTTTTTCTGTCTTATGAATTTACCTATTCTGGATATTTTGTATAAATGGAGTCATACAGCCTGGCCAGGTGGTGATGCAGTGGATGAAGCATTGGACTGGGATGTGGAGGACCCAGGTTTGAGTCCCTGAGGTCGCCAGCTTGAGCGCAAGCTCATCTGGTTTGAGCAGGGCTCACCAGCTTGAGCCCAAGGTCGCTGGCTCAAGCAAAGGGTCACTCGGTCTGCTGTACCCCCCCCCCCATCAAGGCACATATGAGAAATCAATCGATGAACAGCTAAGAAACCGCAACGAAGAATTGATGTTTCTCATCTCTCTCCCTTCCTGTCTGTCTGTCCCTCTCTCTGACTCTTTCTGTCTGTCCCACAAGAAAAAAAAGAAAGTGGAGTCATACAACATGTGACTTTTTTGTTTCTGGTTTCATTTACTTAGCATAATGTTTTGAAAGTTCATTTTGAAGAAATGAGACTGTGTAAATGCTGATGGTTTAGTACGCAGGGACAGGTGGAAGATTCAGGAGAGAGGGAGAATTCAGGAAGATTCAGAACACCATCCATTTGGAAGTCAGAAGCTGGGGAGAGCCCCCCTCTTAGCTTCAATGTGTTGTATGGTGTAGAAGACCAGGCCTCCACTATGAATGGGGAGTCATGTCTCTGGAAGGTATCAATATATTGTCTGAACTAGCAATTGAGTAGAGGAGTAGAGTGTGCTAACTAGAGAAATGTGGTTATGATTGGTGGGTGCTACTAGATACTTTTAATCTGTGCCTGCTATTTATTTCAGTTCACAAAAGATCTTTTGGGGGAAATCCTCCAAATGTTTTATAGTCACAGAAGGAATTTTTCTTGTTCCTGCTTCCTTTCTCCAAGACAGTGTTCTAGCCATACCAGAGTGTCGGGTCCTGCCACAAATAGGACCCGCAAGGTGTAGCTGCTTCATGAGTCGAAAAAGTTTATGGTTGGGTTCTCCTGAAGAAGACACTGAGATAGAGGCTGGAATCCAATATATTTATCAGGCATCAACTCCTGTGAAAGGAAGGAGGAAGCAGGATTGGACAGAGGAAGAAATCAAACTGTGATGCAAGCCCAGAGAAGCTATGGAAATTGAGTATTGTCCTAGATTAGGCCAAAATGGTTTGATTTTTATACCAGTGCCTAGTTCAGTCACTGTTCCAGGCTGCCCCCAAAGGTCATGATCTTGACCAAAGTAGCTCTCTGCTAGTGAGACAGACCCTGAAGGAACTGACAGTGTACGTTGCCTGTTGATTGGAGCAAATCATTCTTTGAAAGGGGGGAATCTGAGCTTATTTGCCACAGTGTAGGCAGTCTAGCTGGGAGCTGAGCTGGAGAAGTTAAAGTTGAGGCATGTAGATAGCAGACTTCTTCAGGACTACTTTTTCTGTTATTGTCCTGAAAATTGTTCTTAGAAGCTGAGTTGATGGACAGGAGCTGGGTGGACTGGTGGAGCCAGCACAGGAAGTTATACTCTACTGCTCGGGTATAATGAGCTGAGCCTGGCATTTGAGGAGGTGGGCCTGTGTTCCCATGGGGAGTGAAATCTCGTTTCTTAGAAAGGCTTTATTTTCAATCAACTGACCGAGAGTGTTTTGGATTTTCAAAATGTTTCATGGATGTTTTTTGTTTTTTTTTTTGGGGGGGGGGGGTTTGTTGTTTGTTTTTGTATTTTTCTGAAGTTGGAAACGGGGAGGCAGTCAGACAGACTCCCGCATGCGCCCGACCGGGATCCACCTGGCACGCCTACCAGGGGGCGATGCTCTGCCCATCCGGGGCGTCACTCTGTTGCAACCAGAGCCACTCTAGCACCTGGGGCAGAGGCCATCGAGCCATCCCCAGCGCCTGGGCCAACTTTTGCTCCAATGGAGCCTCGGCTGCGGGAGGGGAAGAGAGAGACAGAGAGGAAGGAGAGGGGGAGGGGTGGAGAAGCAGATGGGCGCCTCTCCTGTATGCCCTGGCCGGGAATTGAACCCCAGACTTCCGCATGCCAGGCCGACGCTCTACCACTGAGCCAACCGGCCAGGGCCTCATGGATGTTTTTTTACTTTACTATTTTTTGTCAGAGAAATGACAAAAAGGAAAGGACACTTAGTCGGTAGTCAGCAAATGTTTGCTGAACGAGTGAATGAAAGAACCATGGTGGGCAGAGCAGCAGCAGGAAGCAGAGGGTCAGAATTCTGTGTCATCTTTTCAGAGGAGTCTGCGCTCCAGAGCTAGCAGCGTGACAGGCTGCATTACAGCTCAAAATGGAAAGAGAGGGTAAAGGGACAGAGCCTGGAGCAGAGGTGTCCTGGACCAGGGTGAGGTAAGAAGGTTCCCCAGTTACAGTAGACATGGGTGCCAAGTGTCTCAACTGCCTTGTAGGAACAGCGACTGGGTACCTGAAAGAGGTTGGGTGGCTGGATACTTGCCACCTGTAGCCATTTTGGACGTGGAGGAGGTAGTCTGGTAACGTTTTCCCTGAAGAGGCTTTTCCTCTCCCCATTGTTTGAGAACTATGTGTCCTTTCCCTATTTCTGGCAGCTCCCTTCCATAGCCTCATGGGCTCTCCTGCAAGAACTTAAAAGAGTATGTCACACACTCTGGTCCACCGATTGCCCCCGAATTCTCAGAAGCAGTTCCCCGAATTCTCAGAAGCAGTTATATCACTTCAGGCCTGTGGCCCATTAGTTCCATCTTGGTTCTTAAAGTCTCAGTGTCCTTGTGGTCTCACTCTCCAACACAACATGGACTTCTTGGCAGCTGTCATTTCCTAGACACTTTCCAGCCCCCCTTGAGCCCCTCACCTTGTTGTCATATGGGGAAGGAGACGGGGCTGTAGCATGATGTTGGATTAGGCATGAAGAAAGGCCTGTGGGTGGAGATAGGGGCCTAGGGTCTGGGCTGGTGTTCATGTCCGGTGCTAGCTCTAGGAGTAGAGCTGGAGCTGGGAGAGGGGAGAAGGACCAAAGCCATTAGTATAATCCCTTATTATTATTTAAATACCTCTCATTTATGTAGAAGTTAAACTTGGCAAACTGCTTCTTCATTTGTTATTTCATTGGAATCCATTCTTACCTTTTTTTCTGACTCCTTTTCTCCCTCTTACCTTTCAGCTTTACATTGTAAATTATGTCATAAAAATTGTTTTTTCTCTGTCAGCTTTCTGCCTCCAGCCCTCCTCACTATGTAGATGGTTCCCAAGCCTGTGTTTCCAGCCTCACCCTCACCCCAAGTCCCCATCCCGTATTTTCACCAGCCTGATATTTATACTCCTGTTCCACTGGTCCCTCTTTTAAACCAAACTCAATCATAATTTCCTCCAAAACCCATTCTTCACCTATCATCTATCTATCTATCTATCTATCTATCTATCTATCTATCTATCTATCTATCTATCTATCTATCATCTATCTATCTATCATCTATCTATTTTTATTTTTTGAGAGAGAGAGAGATAGGAAGGAAGAGAGAAGCATTAACTAATAGTTGTGTCACTTTAGTTGTTCATTGATTGCTTTCTCATATGTGCCTTGAAAGGCTGGGGGAGGCTCAAGCGGAGCCAGTGACCTTTGGGCTCAAGCTAGCCATCTTGGTATCATGCTGATAATTTCACACTCAAGCTGTCAAGCCTGTGCTCAAGCTGGAAGAGACTGCGCTCAAACCAGCAACCTTGGTTTTTTCTTTTTTCTTTTATTTTAAAGATTTTATTTATTGATTTGAGAGAGAGAGAAGGGGGGGTGGGAGCAGGAAGCAGCAGCCCATAGTAGTAGTTGCTTCTCATACGTGTATTGGGGTTTTGAACCAGCAACTTCAGCATTCCAAGTCGACACTTTTTCCACTGCGCCACCACAGGTCAGGTATAAACTCGGGGTTTTGAACCTGGGACCTCAGCATCTCAGGTCGACATGTTATCCACTGCGCCACCACTGGACAGGCTCTTCTTCTCATTTAATCATGTCATTATCATTCTCCTAGTTGCCTCACCTTGAAAGTTTGGCATCTCCCTCCCCCACTTTTTCCCCAGCACGGTCTCATCAATCACCTTGCTTTGCCACATCCCGTTATTTATTCATTCCCACTGCTCCATCTCATTCCCACCGCATGACTTCTTACTGAGTTATGGCTCCTTTCCTAGTTCCCCCAAATCCGGGTGAGTCTATCTCCAGGTGCATACTGTACATATTGACCACTGAATCAGTCTGTCTAAGCCACTGTTTTTATTATAACATGATTTTTCCCTGAAGAAACTGAAATGCTTCCCCATCGGTGAGAGAGTTAAGTTCTAACTTCTCAACCTGGACTGTGAAGCCCCACAACCTCTCCCTTTCCCCCTTATCTCCCATGATCATTCTGTAAACTCACCTTGTTTTCCAGCCATGGTACTGCTTCTACCACCCTGATATGCCCTGGACTTTCTTGCTTTCCTGCCTTTTGTTCATATTACGTTTTGTCCTGAAGCTTCTTTTCCACTTTTTATTTCTCCACTCTTTTGCCCCTGGCCTACATAATTTCTGCCTGTTAAAATCATATTGATTTATATCCACTGCAGTAGAATACTGTGACATTATTGAGAAATAAGGTAAAAGTGCATGTGTTGACATAGAGTGATATTGAAGGCACACTGCTAGATGATAATATGCTGTACAGCAATTTATACGGTAGAGGATTTTATTCTTGAAAAAATCAGTAATAAATAAATAAGAATGTAGAGGAAAAACTTGGAAAACTCTTCTGTTAATCATTATTTTTGAAAACTAGTGATGATTATAGGTATTATAAGATAATTATATTTTTGTAGTGTTTGATTTTTAAAATATAATGGTTGTCAGTGTGGTCAGATGGCAGCGTAGGTAAACACCATACTGGAATCTTCCCACAACCACATGAAAATTATAACTAAACTGCAGGACAACCATCATTCTGAACCCCCCAACTCTAACAGAACAGAAGTAATACAATCAAGGATATAAAGAAGAAGCCACATCAAGACTGGTAGGAGAGCCAGAGATGCAGAAAAAGCTGGTCCCAAACCCACTTGTAGTGGTTAAAATTTGGGAGGGAGGTCTTAGCTCTGGAGATACATTCTGAGAAGCAAAGGGTCCCAGTCCCACACCAGGCCTCTCAGCACAGGGTTCCAGTGCCAGGAAGAGAAGTCCCCATAACTTCTGGCTGTAAAAACCAGTTGGGATTGTGGCTGAGTGAGATGGCAGGCTACTGGAGCCCCAGGCATTCCTCTTACAGGGCCTGTGCATGAACTTACTTGAACGCATTTGCTCTAAGGTCCAGCACTGGGGCCCCACCTGGAAAGGCCCCAGGGACATACTAGGAGGAACTGAATTGTCTGGCATCAGGATAAGAGCTGGAGGGGCAGCTATCTCTAAGATAGAAGTGTTGGCAGGGGCCGTTGTTCCTTTGCCTGACCCTCTCCCCACAGAGCCATCAGGTGGGTGCCATATCTGAGTCTCTGTCAACTTGGCTAACGGAGTTTGCCTCTCCCTGGTGATTACTTGAGACTCTGTGCCATGCAATTCGTGGACTCACCCAAGCCATTTTCAGTGGCTTTTCCATCAAAAAAGCAAATCAAAGCTCAACTGCAGCAGAGGGTGTACACAGCCCACATGGTGGGTGCATCTGGTGGGGCTGTGCCCCACTGAAGTAAGTCGTGCTCTGTGGAGTGGGCCTTTTCACAGCTGATCCTCCATACTGGTAGCAGCTAGTCCTCGCAGCCAATTAGTCTGGGGTTAAATCCTTTCCGTTGATGGGCCAACAACAATCACTGGATTGGACAGCACACCTACAAATGGCCCATTCTTAGTGCATGATTCATGGTTTTTTGTTTGTTTGTTTGTTTTTTGTATTTTTCTGAAGTGAGAAGCGGGGAGGCAGACAGACTCCCACATGCACCCGACCAGGATCCACCTGGCATGCACACCAGGGGGCAATGCTCTGCCCATCTGGGGTGTTGCTCCGCTGCAACTGGAGCCATCTTCAGCACCTGAGGCGGAGGCCATGGAGCCATCCTCAGTGCCCTGGTCAACTTTGTTCCAGTGGAACCTTGGATGTAGGAGGGGAAGAGAGAGAGAGAGAGAGAGAGAGAGAGAGAGAGAGAGAGAGAAAGGAGAGGAGGAAGGATAGAGTAGCAGATGGGTGCTTCTCCTATGTGCCCTGACTGGGGATCGAACCTGGGACTTCCACATGCCGGGCCGACACTGTACCACTGAGCCAGCCAGCCAAGGCCATGCTTCATACTTCTAAAAAAGCTCTTTAAAAAGCACCATCTGGCTTTGGCATGCTTTGTATCTCTTAATGGTCCCAGGCCCAGCAGTAGCAGCAGGCAACTTTGGTTCACAGCTTGACCTCTCCTGGGAACCTCCAAGTCCAATACAAGTAGCAGCCATCTGTAGATCTCTTTGTAGCACATGCTGGGTGGCCCCTGAGCAGGATACAAGTGGTGGCTGACCTTGACTTGCATATCACAGGAGGCCTCATAGCCATGTTCACCAGCAGTACACTCAAGGAGTGAACTCAGTGGGCACCACAGCCCCACTGAAGTAAGTCGTGCTCTGTGGAGTGGGCCTTTTCACAGCTGATCCTCCATACTGGTAGCAGCTAGTCCTCGCAGCCAATTAGTCTGGGGTTAAATCCTTTCCGTTGATGGGCCAACAGCAATCAAAGCTCAACTGCAGCAGAGGGTGTACACAGCCCACATGGTGGGTGCATCTGGAGTGCCCAGCTCAGGTGACTGGGTAGGCTGTGTCACTGGATTGGACAGCACACCTACTACATAAGGCCGCCCTATTGGGAGATATAGCAGCTCTTCTTAATACATAGAAACCAACTCAGGGAGGCTGCCAAAATTAGGAGACAAGAATACATTCACTGAAATGAAGACTACATTACAGGGAATCAACAGTGGAGTAGATGAAGCAGAGGATCAAATCTGAGATTTGGAAGGTAAGGAAGCAAAAGCATCCAATCAAGACAGCAAAAAGAGCCTGACCTGTGGTGGCACAGTGGATAAAGCGTCGACCTGGAAATGCTGAGGTCGCCGGTTCAAAACCCTGGGTTTGCCTGGTCAAGGCACATATGGGAGTTGATGCTTCCAGCTCCTCCCCCCTGTCTCTCTCTCCTCTCTCTCTGTCTCTGTCTCTCTCTCCTCTCTAAAATGAATAAATAAAATAAAAATAAATAAATAAAAAATCCAAAAAATAAGGCTAGTATAAGGAATCTCCAGGACAACTTCAAGCGTACCAACATTCACATCATGGTGGTGCAGAAAAGGAAGAGAAAGAGCAAAGAATTGGAAACCTATGTGAAAGAAATCACAGAAAACTTCCCTAACCTGATGAGGGAAGTAGACATACAAGTCCAGGAATTGTAGAGTATCCTAAACGAGATGAATCCAAAAAGGCCCACACCAAGACACATCATAATTAAAAAGCCAAAGGTTAAAGACAAAGAGCAAAATCTTAAAAGCAGCACAGTGATCTACCAGGGAGAAACTGAAATGCTTCCTCATTGCCCAGAGAGTTCAAGTTTCAACTTCTCACCCCATAAGACTGTCAGCTGATTTCTCAACAGCAAATTGGCAGGCCAGAAGGGATTGGCAAGAAATATTTAAAGTGATGGAAAGAAAGGACCTACAGCCAAGATTACTCTATTCAGCAAAGCTATCATTTAGAATTGAAGGATAAAGCGTTTCCCAGACACAAAAAAAGCTAAAGGAGTTCATCACCACCAAACCAAGAAATGTTAGAAGAAATGTTCAAGGGTCTTCTTTATGATGGGAGGGGTATTGGTGGAATGGGTGTAAAAGGTGAGGGGATTAAGAAGTACAAATTGGTAATTCCAGAATAGTCACGGGGATGTAAAGTTTAACATAGGGGATATGGTTAATAATATTGTAGTAACTATGTATGGTGTCAGATGGGTAATATATTTTATCAGGGTGATAACTTAGTTATATGATGTCTAATCACTGGGTTGATTACTAATGTCTAATCACTGGGTGAAACTAATATAACATGTCAAAAAGTGATTTAGAGTAAAATATAATGATTGTTGTAGTAATCAGAAAATATAAAGTGTAAAGTTTCTCCTAGTGACAGGTGCTCATATACATATCTTCCTGCCTCATACACCCTCTCACATGAAGCTCACATCAAGCCTTATTTTATAGTAACATATAGATTTGTTTAATTCCCCTCTTCTTGTTCCTGAATCAGAAGTAGTTGGTATCTTTTTTTTAATTTTTATTAATTTTAATGGGGTGACATCAATAAATCAGGGTACATATATTCAAAGAAAACATGTCCAGATTATCTTGTCATTCAATTATGTTGCATACCCATCACCGAAAGTCAGATTGTCCTCCATCACCTTCTATCTAGTTTTCTTTGTGCCTCCCCTCCCCCCCCCCCCCCCCCCGTTCGTTACCACCACACTCTTGTCCATGTCTCTTGGTCTTATTTTTTATGTCCCACCAATGTATGGAATCATGCAGTTCTTGTTTTTTTCTGATTTACTTATTTCAGTCTGTATAATGTTATCAAGATCCCACCCTTTTTTGTTGTAAATGATCTGATGTCATCATTTCTTATGGCTGAGTAGTATACCATAGTGTATATGTGCCACATCTTCTTTATCCAGTCTTCTATTTTTTTTTACAGTGATTAAGGCCTTTAAGCAAACTCTTGGCCAATACAGCTAGAATCCATAAAAGAGTAGTGTCCTTAACATGTTCACCAAGTCCAAGTTGGCACCAACACCATTCCAAATCCCTGCAAATGCAACCCAACCCCAGTTCAGTCCGTTAGGAGCTGTCACAAGGAGCAGGAGTCCAGGAAAAGTCCACATCCAGGAAAAGTCCGCATGGCACTGGAATTGTTGTCACAATTCTATACTTTGCAGCTCACGTCCAAGTTCCAATGACTGCTGTTTCTAGCTGGTAATGATTCAGGTAGACTGGAAAAGCCATCTGCAGCATGTGTGGAGATGGAGCTTCTGTTCTCCTCTGCCTGGAGAGATGAGACCAGGTTGCTTTTCCCTGGAGCTCTGCGACTGTGGCGTGGTAAAGAGATCTTGGGATACACTAAGTTCCCACCACATGAGTCTCTCCTGGCTGCCATTCGCTCTGGGGAGCTGGCAGCCCTCTCCGCATTTCTGCTTTTTCTACCAGTCTCGGTGTGGCTTCTTCAGTGTTCCTTGGTTGAAGAGTCCTCTTAGTTTAGTCCAAAGTTGGTTTTTCCAGATGATGGTTCTTAAAATTAGTGTGTAATCCACTTTGGTTCTGGGAGGTGGATGTTGGTACGTCTGCCTGCTCCAGCGCCATCTTGTCTTCTCCAGTTGGTATCCTTTGAATCCTTCAGGCCCTATGTAGGGCCTGACCAAGTGCCGATGTTCAGTGGCTGCTCCATCAGTTTGCTGAGCTTGGCTGTCGTCTGTGCCCAGGAATATCTGGGTACCTGGGGGCTTTAGTGCCCCTGTGGTTTGGGAGGGGACTGAAGGCCTTCCTTTTTCCACAGCAGGAACTGTATGCCTGCCTGCTCCGGGGATGATCGATCTCCCTCTCCACCCCCCAGTGAAAAGCAGGGGGGGCGGCAGACTTCCACATGAGCCCGACCAGGATCCACCCAGCATGCCCACCAGGGGGCGATGCTCTGCTGGAGCCATTCTAGCACCTGAGGCAGAGGCTATGGAGCCATCCTCAGCACCTGGGCCAACTTTGCTCCCGTGGAGCCTTGGGTGCGGGAGGGGAAGAGAGAGATAGAGAGAAAGGAGAGGGGAAAGGGTGGAGAAGCAGATGGGTGCTTCTCCTACGTGCCCTGGCTGGGAATCGAACCTGGGACTTCCACATGCCAGGCCGATGCTCTACCGCTGACCCAACTGGCCAGGGCCTCAACTGGCTTTTAATTCATTACCAGCTTCCTGACTAGGATCCCAGTGATTATAATTGATAAGGATATGATTGGAAATCTCATCTGTGTTCTTACTGGTCCCTAGAGGAATCCATTCCCACATAGCAACCTAGGCCCTATCCTAGCATTAGATAAATTCAATTCGGCAATCCATCAAGACACAAAGTCATTGAAGTATGGAGTAGTGCCTGCCAAGAATGGCAGGAGGAAATGATGGAAAGGTTTTTGGTGAAAGGGGCTGAGCTGTCCAGCCCCTAGGGAATCCATTATTCTACCAGCCCACCAATTCTTCTCATGAACTTTAAGTTGTCTGCTTTGCAGGTATTTCCACAGCCCAAGTGAGCATAGCTTTTGGTCTTTGCATCAAGGGACTTTTGTAACAGAGACTTTTCTATTTGGCCTAATCTGCTTTCTTGGGAGTAGGCAGTAGAAGTGTTGACAGTTAGGATTTGGTTGTTCCTGAAGTGCTGTGAAGCCCAGTGTGTCCTCAGCCTGGACCTTCATCTGGAGACGTACTGCACTCATGAGCTGTCCCATCTTTAGGATTAAAAACATATGCTATTCAGGCCACCTAAATCAGATGATCCTATTATCCACACAACCCAGCCTATATTATGGATAATGCTTCAAAATCTGCAGATCAAATCACAGCTTTATGCCAATTGTCCTTAAAATAGTCCCATTAAAACTTTTTTTTTTTTTTTTGGTGACAGAGACAGAGAGAGGTACAGACAGACTGTGAAAGGGAGAGAGATGAGAAGCATCAACTCTTTGTTGTGGTACCTTAGTTTCTCATTGATTGCTTTCTCATATGTGCCTTGATGGGGGGAGAGGGGGACAGCAGACCGAGTGACCCCTTGCTCAAGCCAGCAACCCTGGGCTCAAGCTGGTGAGCCCTGCTCAAACCAGATCAGCCCACGCTTAAGCTGGTGACCTCGGGGTTTCGAACCTGGGTCCTCTGTGTCTCAGTCCCGACACTCTATCCGCTGTACCACCACCTGGTCATGCTAAAACATTTTGTAAAATGATCCTCATCCATAGTCTTTCTCCCTCTCTCATCCCTCTCTCCACCCCTCTTGCCCTCCCTCCCTTCCCCACCCTTCCCCACCCTCAATCAATGGAAAAATTAAAAAAAAAAAAAAAAAAAAAAAAAGGATGTATAGTAGCTATTCCACTGCCTACCACCCACTGGTAATCAGTGACTGTTGTTTTTCTCCTTTCTGTCCTCTTCCCCCTTATCCCCTTAAATGTTAGAAATCTTATGATTTACTATGTACATACTTACTAGGCTACAATGAGAATGACTTGAGCCAATCTCATTTTTTTTTAGCAAGTGTAGCC
Source organism: Saccopteryx leptura (assembly GCF_036850995.1). Taxonomy (NCBI): domain Eukaryota; kingdom Metazoa; phylum Chordata; class Mammalia; order Chiroptera; family Emballonuridae; genus Saccopteryx; species Saccopteryx leptura. The sequence continues at coordinate 161,277,258 of NC_089508.1, read as the reverse complement.
TCTGTCCTCTAGGGCTGTCTTTTGTGGTCCTTGTAGCCACCTACATGGTCTGTGAAGGTTCTGTTCACCACAATGGCTCATGGCACAACAGAATGGTACAGTGGAAAGAGCCAAAGGCTAGGGCAAATTATGCAAGCTCTTTGTCGTTTGTTTTCTTATCTGTAAAAAAGTAATATTTGTCTTGTCGAGAATTTATATTATAGTCCAAATTACTTTTTCTGAAAGGACTTTGACTTACATCCATTGTTCCTGAGGGATGCTGTGACCTGTTGCATGCCATTCTTCCTATTGCCCTTCCTCCTATTGCCCTTCCTGTACTCACTTTATCTCTTGATGTCTGTATTAGGACAGGAATTTACCAAATGAACTGTCATTGATACCATGTGTGATAACAGTGGTTTATGCTGTGCTCATAGGGTAGTAGTACAACTTTTTTATGAGGCTACTTACTAATTAAAAGTATTTTAAATAGCTTTTAGTAAAAGATATATGTGTATAGAAAGCTGTTTAAACATATTTTAAAATTAATTTAAGCTCTTTGGGTATGGGATTGGGAAAAATCAATTTAATAATCCCTCTGGCTACTTTGGTTAAAGGACCTAAACATTAAATGTAATTTTTAATGTCCTGGCAGTAAAGAGAAAAAGGGAAGTATACTGAATCACATAATTATCATCTAATAAAATAGCCAATAATTATATTGGTTGTCTGCTGAGAAAAAAATCTCTTCTCTGCTACTAGTAAGAACAGATCTAAAAGCATTTTTATAATAGACATTAAACCATTAAACCATGTGCTGGACATGTCTTTTGACAGAATTTTTTTTCAGAAAATATAGCAAGTTTTTTTTCAGTTCCTTATATAGACTCTGAACAAAATCTGAGGTTGAGGGAATGAGGTTGAAGGAAGCAGGGTCGAATGAATTTGTTTTGTTTTGTAGGGGACAAATCCAGAGAACATTCTTTTGTTTTAACTAGGATATAATATAGAATCCACTGAGCAGAATGGAGAAAGAGCCTGTCCTTTATAATTGGCTTCCTCAGATATCTGCTCCATCAGGTTGATTTTGGCAGGGACTTGGATGGTGGTCAGATTAAGAATGAAAACTCTGGGCCTGACCTGTGGTGGAGTAGTGGATAAAGCTTTGACTTGGAACACTGAGGTCACCGGTATGAAACCCTGGGCTTGCCTGGTCAAGGCACATATGGAAGTTGATGCTTCCTGCTCCTCCCCCTCTTCTCTCTCTTCTCTCTCTCTCTCTCTCTTTCTCTCTCTCTGTCTCTCCCTTCTTTAAAAATGAATAAATAAAATCTTAAAAAAAAAAAAGAATGAAGACTAAGGTCAGAAGTTGGCATATTATAACTAGTCAGTGTTTCATCTCTCATGACAGACTTAGCCCATAGCTTTTTATCTACAATGATCCATTTGTGTTCATGGACACATGTTGACTTTTTTTTTTTTTTTTTACAGAGGCAGAGATAGATAGGGACAGACAGACAGGAACGGAGAAAGATGAGAAACATCAATCATCAGTTTCTCGTTGCGCGTTGCGACTTCTTAGTTGTTCATTGATTGCTTTCTCACATGTGCCTTGACCGTGGGCCTTCAGCAGACCAAGTAACCCCCTGCTGGAGCCAGCGACCTTGGGTCCAAACTGGTGAGCTCTTTGCTCAAGCCAGATGAGCCCGCGCTCAAGCTGGCAACCTCGGGGTCTCGAACCTGGGTCCTTCCGCATCCCAGTCTGACGCTCTATCCACTGCGCCACCACCTGGTCAGGCCATGTTGACTTCTTAACGAAAAACATAATGCATTGTGTATTATTTTTATTTATTTAAGTGAGAGGCAGAGGAGGCAGAGAGACAAACTCCCGCATGTGCCTGGACCAGGATCCACCCCACAAGCCCCCTATGGGGCAATGCTCTGCCCATCTGGGGCTGTTGCTCTGTTGCTTGGCAACTGAGCTATTTCGGCATCTGAGACGAGGCGATGGAACCATCCTCAGTGTTTGGGGCCAACTTGCTCAAACCAATCAAGCTGTCGCAGTAGAGCCCAAGCTCTACGTTGTCGATCAGGTCAGGCATACCCGATTCGACTTTCCTGCACATTGGGACACTCCTGCTTATCAGCAGGGCTGGCAATCTCTTTGAGACTACTCTTGAGGTGTGGCTATGAGGATTCTACTTATCAGTGCCGAGACCAACTGCCACCGGAGGAAAGACACGATCGACACACAAGTTAGTTGTAAGAATCACACAGACAGTTTATTACTCACAAATCCTTTTGGTGTGCCTGGGTACAGCTTAAGGGGGCCCCATCAGTGTGCTCCTCTTGGCTGTCTTTGGTCAGAGCAGAGTAGAGACAGTTCACATCGACGTTGGAGTCTGGGTGACTACCACAGCAGGGAAGTCCCTTAGTTTTAGTACCTTTTCTAGCCTACACCTTCTAACAGGTGTCAATCTACAGGATTATCACCTCAACCCACCTTCTAACAGGTGTCAATCTGCAGGATTATCACTTCAAACCACCTTTTTGGGAGTTCCTCATAGGGAGCCCTTTTTATGTTAATCTACTGAAATGTTACATTAAGCCACTTTTAAGGTATTCCTTGGGAGGCTTCTTATTTATGTTAACCTATAGAGTTATGACATCAAGTCACTTCTTATCTATATACATAACTGGGCCCTGCACGATAGGCAGAGTCTGTTTATCCTATCTGTACACACTATATTAATTCCTATCCAGATGGCATAACTTAATGTCCTTAATTGCTTTTAATATTATATCTTAATTATTTTTATATATCTTCCATATTTTTCTATATTTAATTACTATAACCTTATATTACTGCAACACAAGCCATGCTGCTGTGAGGGGGGGGGACAGGTAGGTCGGGCCAACACTCTACCACTGAGCCAACTGGCCAGGGCCTTAACTGTTTTCATTAGTGTGTCCAATGAGTGGTAAAATGTACACTCAGCAAGTATTTTTTGTTTGTGTATAGCTTTATTTGGAGACAAATACATCATTCGCAGTTCATTCTAGTGATGCGTCAATCCCCCATGGAAAATGAGAGCTTTCAGTTATATAACAGATTCTTTTGTTTGAGATCAGAAGTATAAATGTAGGCCTAGGAAACTTGCTCAGAGATGTTAGTTGTGGCTACGTGAGAGAAGGTAAATATCCCAGGTTTTTCCTGTCCTCTTTTGTGTTTCTTTTGTTGGGACTTTGAGGTTGGTATGGGGAATGAAAAAAATCATTGGAAAATGTTGGTGTGACCAGTACACATTTGCTAATGGAGATGATTCCTTCAGACCTTAGAGTGGAGGAAAACCACAAGGCTGAATATGATTAAAGTGAATATGAAGCAATTTTCCTACTTGATTGAATCTTTTGGTTTCAATTAGTCTCATGAGAAGCTATTCAATAGAGTTTAATTTCTATTTAGTTCTTTTTTGCTACTACCTGAACTGTAGAAATTTAGGGCAGTGCATTATTACTTTGTCCCTTGTTAATAAATTATTTTCTATCCCCTTTCATCTCTAAAAGGGATATCTGAATTGTTTGGGAGAGCAGTGTATTCTGTACTTATTTTTATCCATCATTTATGTTTACATTCAGTTATACTCAGTTATGGAGATGGCCCTTGAGCATTTTTGTTTCTGGGAGTAGGTATCTCTTGTAACAATTAGCTCTGAAGAAAGGGGAATTACCCATAATTTTTGTCCTCAGAAGAGATATAGTCATAATGGATCCCTCTAATGGATCCCTCTGCTCCAATCTGAGTCCTCTGGAGAGCCATGCCCTTGTTTACTCTGTGGTTCAGGGTGTACTGAATTGGAACTTGCAGGAGGTGCTCTGTGTTGTAAACCAGACTTAGTCCCCTGGGTGGGTGGCCTCTGCTGCAAGGCCTCAGGATTCCAGCTTATGTTTGTGCTGCCCGTCATGCCTCTCAAAGACCTTTTCCATCTGATGTTTGACTTCAGAGATGTGCCATTTGTGAAATGAAGGTAGTCTGTACTGTTTGATATGGTAGTCACTAGGCATTTGTGACAATTTAAATTTTAAACTAATTAAAATTTAAAGTTTAGGTTTTTTTTAATTATCAATCTAGGAACAGAATCTCTTCTACGCTATCAAATAACTGCTTGATGATCATTATTTTGCTGCTTTATTAATTTAAAGTCATCAAATGAACAGTGCTAGATATTGCTAGCTAATGTTATTGGCAACAATGCTGGCTTTTCTGCCTCTTGTTGCCTGGAATTTTATATGTGTGCCATGTGGTGGCGGTTCTCCACCCACTGTAAATGGTAAGGAGTGGACGTGCAGGTTGTGAAGCTAAACTTCTCAGCAGAGAAGCTGTGCCTGATCATCTGGGTGGCTTCTGCAGGCTGGATCTTGCCTCCAGCTGCTCTATTGCCAGCAGGGAAGCATGGTGAAATCAGGAGGCTTAGGTAGGAAGATGCTTTGGCTTCCAGGACTTAAGTGTGAAAATCAAGTCCAGAGGGCTTTAGAAGAGTTAAGACATTTTCAGAAATGAAGACTTTTTTATTTTATTCCCTAGAAACCTCAGAATTATCTACTATAATTCTTTGTATTTGGGGGGGGGGGGGCAAGGTGAGATTAGTCAAATATTAGAGATACGAGAGCAAATAGTAAACAAATATTGTTTGCTGTATACCCAGAAATATGATTGTGAATGTGATATGGCAAAATACAGCCACACTGCATAAATGACTGTGGAGAGACATCTTTGCTGTACTGAAGATCACTGGGCCCATACAAAATCTTTCCAAATTCCAGATCTAGATATGTGCCTCTTTGCTCTGTGTTTTAGTTTATTTGGGTTGTTAAAGGGAATGAGGACAATAGAAGGCACACTTTAATGTACACCGCTCCTCCTATCCTGTAATCCTGTTTCTTTAAGAAGCACTAAAGCATATGATTTGTCATAGGATAAACTGAAGGTTTGATCCAAAGAGATGACTCTCTAACAGTGGGATATGATTAACAAGATATTGGAGGGTACTGGGATCGCAGTATCTCCATGATAGCTTTCAAATCCCAGCACATTTCCTGGCTGGATAGCTCTGTTGATTAGAGCATTGTCCCAAAGCACAGAGGTTGCTGGTTCGACCCCTGGTCAGGGCACATACAGCAATAGATTGATGTTTCTATTTCTCTCTCTCAAATCAATAAAATAAACACTAAAAAGCAAATCCCAGCCCATCCATGACTTGTTTTGGTGCCTCTACATAGGGTTTTGCCTTCTGCTCTGCCCTTTCAGGTTGAATGCAGGTTAATCAGAGAGGAGGCTTTTGGGAAAGTTCTTGTGATGTGGTGAGGCCTTAGTTTGGAGCTCAGGAGGTATGATGGTAGCTGTTAGGAAAATTTAAGGGAAATTAAACAAGAAGTTCTCAGAGAGAATTTAAAAAATTATTAGATTGGAATCACAATCTAGACAAGAACAATTTGGGGAGATGGAGTTTTATTGTAGGTTGGGACTCTGGTCTCCTTTTCCTGAATTTGGGCCTGTTAGGTTGCCTCAGCTGTAGAGCGTCAGCCTAGCATCTGGAGATCCTGGGTTCGATTCCCAGCCAGGGCACACAGGAGAAGTGCCCATCTGCTTCTCCACCCTTCCCTCTCTCCTTCCTCTCTGTCTCTCTCTTCTCCTCCCGTAGCCAAGGCTTCATTGGAGCAAAGTTGGCCCGGGAGCTGAGGATGGCTCCATGGCCTCTGCCTCAGGTGCTAGAATGGCTCCAGCCACAACAGAGCAGTGCCCCCTGGTGGGCATGCCAGGTGGATCCTGGCCGGGTGCATGTGGGAGTCTGTCTGTCTGCTTCCCCGCTTCTAACTTGGGAAAAATACCAAAAAAAACCCCCCAAAAAAACAAACAAACAAAAAAGAGGTAATGAGAGTTTAGAGAAACACCAGTCCCATTTGATGAGTGGTCTCTTAGGTGATCATTTTTCTTTTAAGCCTCAGCATCTTTTTGTGGATCATAGAAGACCCCCTTTATTTCACTGAACCTGCAGTCAGTTGCTGTGCTTTCTGGAGACACGCTGCCGTGCTGGGAACTGTATATTCAAGTTAAAAAAATCACTGTCCCTGGCTACTGTGAGCTTGTATTTGAAAGTCATGGAGAACATTTAACTGATGTCTATGACCAGATATGTAAAATATATAAAAGTATGAAGTAATGAGGAAATCTTGGGTACTAGATAATAGAAATTTAGGGGGGAAAAATGAAATTTACATTACAGTTTTATACTTTTTGTAGTTTTGAAGTAATTTATTTGTTTAATTTGGAAACAAAGAAGGAATTACAGGTTTTGTTGATAAAAGTATCATGTATTTAGCAAGATGAAATCTCAGAAAAGAATTGTTTTTAGATTGTAAAGGAGGGGATGGCTAAAGAACCAAAATTAGCCCCAAGAACGGAATTGCTTTTTTAATTTCTTTCTGGAGACTCCTTTATTGCTCAATTTGGGTCACAATGGTCTTTGAATAAGAGTAACCATTAACCATACCAATAGAAGGGAAATTGGTTTCTTAGTCATTATGCTGGTGAAAAATGGGATAGCTATAAATCTGACCTTTTTAACATCACGTCCTCAGTTTTTCAGATGTCCACCCACCTGTCACAGGCCCTGGAAGAATCCTTTATTCTTCTAAATGGAGATGTTCTGAGCTACCTCTGCTCAGATTGATTGCAAAATGGAGCAGTGTGCAAATGACTATATTAGTATCAAGCTTTTGCTTTATCTCCAGGTCTATATATTCAGCCATTTTAGTGGCTTTCCATGTAATGCATTTGACTTAGCTTCTGTTGCTAAAATAATGGTAACATATTCTGTTTTCCGTTTGTTTACTTATGATTTGTTCTCTACCCTTGCAAAACTTGATATAGGTACAAAGCTTCAGAAATATACACATACCAGAGTAATAGATAACTCTGATTTGGTTACAAGGCAATAATTTAAGTTGACAGGTTTAGCTGATAACATAAAACACAAGAGAGAAATAGGATCAGTTTATAAATGTCAGCAGAACCCCTGAGAGAGAGTTGCTGCCTTGGAGCTGACTCTGGTATTGTTGTTTTGTCTAATATATTATAAAGTGAAATAAACTGATGTCTGTGAAAATCTGGCTGACCAAGATTAAAGAATAGAGCTGTAAATTAGTTGCTTCCTTTGTGTCATTTTAAAGCAACTTTCAGAAGGGACTAAATGAGAGGACATTAGAGTCCTTGGAAAGACCTAGGGGTGTCAAGAGGCCAAGAGAATAGATGGGCCTGCCTGTGGCAAGTTCTGTTGGGAGTCACAACTTGCCAGTTCTCCATGCCCCACTATGCCTTTGTCCTGGGAAAATGGAACCTTAGTGTTAAGCCTAATCTGGAGGGACCCGAAACATTGAAGACACGAACAAAGTCCAAGTCTGTAGATTACACATCAAAGCTTTATTGTCTAGCTTGGCCAAGCGGCAGCAACTCCGACAGAAGTCTGAGGGAGAGCGCGCTGGCTCTTTGTTCTACCTAGTTTTTATAATTTTGTAAGTGGGAAGTACAGAAGTAAAAAATTGCAATCGGGAGCCCTTTACCACTATTGGTTATAGTCTTATTTCCTTTAACATGATAGGACCATGTTCAATTTGCAAGCCATACATCATTTTGGAGAAAACAAAATTTACAAGCCAACACAATGGTAGAAAGATGTCTCTTTACTTATTAAAAGGCTTTCTTATATTATCTAGTGTTTATCCACCATCTCCCTGTCCAGAGTCACATGTGTTAACCACATGCATTTACATAGGAGAGGTAGTTTCTGTGGAGACAAATGCCCGCAAATGGCTCATTGCTATGGGAAAAGGTTTATTTTGGCTTTTCTCTCCCTGCACCTGGCTAGCCATTCACCCCTTTCCCCACAGGGTTGGTGGAATGTCTGGGAATCCATGTTTCCCTCCTCTTTGCATTTACAATACAATGCCAAGGGCCATCCTGGTTTTATGCCAATCACACAGTACAGAGACTATTTCTCACAATTTCTCTGCACACCTTAACCCAAATTAATAAAATGTTCTTCAAGCCTCTTAAAATATGAATATTGATTCTGTAGCTTTTGGTACTTTACAACACCTGCAGGTGAGGTGGTGCAGTGGCTCCTCACTTAGAATAAAGGAGATTGTAAAGTCCAGATGTCTAGAACCTAGACCTTGTGGAAGGTTATTATAGGTTCTGTCACTGTGCCAGCCATAGCTGTCCAAAATGATGTGTGAGATATTTTAGTGATTTGTGAAACTTAAAATCAACTCAGCATAATGAGGCATTGGTTTACCTCAACACTTACTCCCCATAAATGCACAAGCATTTGTGTAGCATTATCTTATGATCATCTTTTAGTCCCTGTAATGTTCTCTGTTATTGATGTCTCCAGGCCAGGGGAAGTAGTGGGAGTGCTTTGGGCACCCAGGAATAATTGGTTTTTAGGGAACTAGTTTTAGTTTTGTATAGTTAGTAGGATGGACATAAGACCTAAGCACACATAAGATTTTCATAACTCTTAGTGGCTGCCACACACTCAGAAAAGTCCTTGGAGTATTGCATGTAGTCTGCAGAGCAGATGGTACTGATGTCCTTGTTTTTGTTCATGTTGCAGAGGGAAAATAAAGTTCCAGGGGATGGAAAATTTTTAAAGTCATGCTTTCATACATCTGCCTCTAGGCAGAACTGCAGTGAATCCTGTCAAGGTTGGTCAGGACACCCTCCTTTCAGTGGATAATGCTCACAAACTCTGATAGTCATTATGGGCATTAGATTAGCATTTTCTCGGTCTCTTTGGGTATTATAACAAAATACCATAGACTGGGTTGCTTATAAGCAACAAAATTTATTTTTCTTAGTTCTGGAAGCTGGAAAATTCAAGATCAAGGCAGCAGCAGACTTAGTGTCTGGGGAAAGCTCACTCTGGTTGTCTTTTCACTGTGGCGTCACTTGGTGGAAGGGACAAGGGAATTCTCTGAGATTTCTTTTATAAGGGCACTGTTCCCATTCGTGAGGACTCTACTCTCACTGATGACAGTCTAATTTTCTTTATTTTCTAAGTCATTTGCTGTTTTTGCTTAGAGGCCCAAAATATCTTTTTTTCCCCTTAAAATCCAATAATTTTACTAGAACATGTCCTTGACATTGGACATTTCTGGTCAGTATTTGCAGGTGCATGATATGCTTTTTCAAGACATAGTTTTTTGTGTTGTGTGTTTTTTTTAGGAAACTTTTCTTAAATTATGGTTTTTGGCATTTATTCTTTTCTCTTGTTTGGACTTTATTTAATATAGGATCTTCTCTTGTTTATCGGTTTCTGACAAATTTTACTTTTTTTTCTTTCTTTTTGGTTTTTCAAATTTTCCTTTTACCTCTATGTATCTTAAGACATTTTCTGTTGTGGTTATTTATTCTTCTATTTCTAATTTTTCCTTGAGTTCTGGTACTTTATTTCTTATTTTTGTTCTTGAATATCTTATTTATAAAATATATTTAGCTCATTTTGAATGGCTTTGTCTTTTTGGCTTGCTTTCATTATCTCTAGGGATGTTGTTTTCATTATCCTTTTTTCCTTTCTTACACTTTTACTGTATAGGGTTTGACCTCTGTACTCTTTTGTTGCTCATTTTTATGTAAAAGCAGATTTTTTTTTAACTTTTAGAAAGAAGCACAGCTTTAATTACCTTTTCTAAATTTGTAGTGCTCCCTCTCCTGTTGTTTTCAATAGTTTAAAAACCTGGGAGCTTGCTCTATGAGCTTTCCTGGCTCTGTTTTCTTCCCCAACTTGTACTTGGACCTTCTCTTTCCCTTATTGTTATTGTTACATTCCTGTTCAATTTATGCTACACTTGTAGAAGTGTCTTCTCAGTGTGGGGCCCAGCCCTGATAGGGAGCACTGGTTGATTATGTTTTAAAGTTCAGTGGGGCTAGACTTGAGAACTTACCACAGGCTTCCTGCACTTGCCCACTATTGCACTGGAAAAAATCCCTCCTAGGTTCAGTTGCTCTTCTCCCATTGGCTCACTGTGTTCTTTTAGTGAGTACTTTCTTTTCCTTTCTCAGGTTTGTCAGATACCTCATTGCTTCCCGTGTCTTCCCATACAGAGACTGATACCGTGCAGATCTGATGTCATTTGATGATTTGTCTTCATCTCATTGTGTTTTAGCATTTGTAGGGATCTTTTCATTTAGTTTTTACATAAATGTTGCTTATGGGTTTCGCTTTGGTATCTGCGCCTGTTTTTATGTGGGGATTTAGATAGATTGAAAAACTAGCTGCTGCCACATTAACATATATGTTCTTTAAAAAGAAATATAAAATAATATATTTGCAACTTGTTCTTTTTGCTTAGTCTTAGTCATCTTTTGATGTCAGTCTCCCTCCTCTCTGTTGAAGACTAGGAAGGGGGTATGCTGTATTGTGTGACAAATCCCCTACCGATAGACATTGTGTGGTTTCCCATTGTTGATAATTATTAAAATGCTATAGTGAACATTCTATTCATTTATCAGTGTGTACTTCTGCAAATAGCTCTATTGGATGAATTCCTAGAAGTGGAATCTGCTAGGTCAAATGGAAAGAACAGTTACAGTTTTAATACACTGCTCACAAAAATTAGGGGATACTTTATAGCTTTATATTCATTTTGAAATATCCCCTCATTTTTGTGAGCAGTATATATCTTTTTTTAAAAAAAATTTATTTTATTGATTTTAGAGAGAGGAAGGGAGAGAAAGATAGGAACATCAATCTCTTCCTGTATATGCCCTGACCAGGGATCGAACCAGCAACCTCTGTGCTTTGGGACGATGCTCTAACCAACTGAGCTATCTGGCCAGGGTGAACAGTTACAGTTTTAGTAGCTGCTGCCAGATGCCCAAGGCTTTGCACTAATTTACAGTGTGTCCGTAAAGTCATGGTGCACTTTTGACCGGTCACAGGAAAGTAACAAAAAACAATAGAAATTATGAAATCTGCACCAAATAAAAGGAAAACTCTCCTAGTTTCATACCTATTCAGTGCAGTTCGATGTGGGCTCACACACAGATATTTTAGGGCTCCTTAGGTAGCTATCCCGTATAGCCTCTACAGACTCATCACTGACTGATGGCCTACCAGATCGGGGTTTCTCCACCAAACTGCCGGTTTCCTTCAACTGCTTATCCCACCAAGTAATGTTATCCCTATGTGGTGGCCCTTTGTTATAAACGCGCCGATATTCACGTTGCACTTTGGTCATAGATTCGAATTTAGTGAGCCACAGAACACACTGAACTTTCCTCTGTACCATCCACATCTCGACTGGCATGGCTGTGGGCTGCTCTGCTGTATACGTGGTGTTACGTCATCATCTGCGCATGCGCACATGCTGCCACATCATCCTACAGAAACTTGGAGGGTTTTCCTTTTATTTGGTGCAGATTTCACATTTCTATCGTCTTTTGTTGCTTTCCTGTGACCGGTCAAAAGTGCACCATGACTTTACGGACACACTGTATATCCTTACCTACAATGTATTAGAATGCCTGTTGCTGTGTAACCTTGCCAGTTATTGGCTCAAAGGCTCTCTAAGATATGTGTGTTTGGAGAGTGATTTACAGACCTCTTGAAGAAACTGATGAAAGATATGGACCTTCTCAGAAAAGTAACTTTACACTTAAATATTTCACGTACAATTTCAGCGTCTTCACCAACTGGTCTCAGTTGACATTGTTCTTACTGTTTCCTTCCTAATTACCAGCTTTCTATTGCTTCTGCCTGGTGGACTTGGGAACACTTGAAAGTTTAATGATAAAGAGTAGTTGTAGAGCTATGACCAATAATAGTTCATCCATCAAAGCCTTTAATCAGAGGTGACAACACTCTGAGGTCCACAATGAAGTCTGATGTATGTGGTTTGCTAACAGTTAAGAACTAAACCATGTTTCTCTTTCATTCTGTTTACATCTCTTGCTGTTTCTGTCTGTGCAGTTCTTAGTCTTTTTACCTCTCTTTCATTTTTTGTGGGTTGAAGAGTGATACTGTGGAATTAAAACATTTGAAATATGTGTTATATTTATTAAGTTTTATTTTCCCTTGGGAGATTAGGTCTCATAATCTCCTGTGGTCCCTTCTAGCTCATGATGCTGGTGTCCCTATAGTTCTGTGGCATTTGCTTTCTCTTTTGTAAATTTGAAATGAGAAGTGGAAAGAACGTGACCTGAAGGAGGCATTTTGGGAGGTGATTTCTATCAAAAGGGATCCAGACCAGAAGTACTCAATAGGGAGTGAATTCATTCATGAGTGGGAGGGAACACAAAGGTCAGAACTTCCAAGCACTGCCTGAGTCCCTGTAGGGCACTTGAGAGTGTATAGCAGCCAGAGCATATGTAATCAAGTGATAGTTGCAGAGTTACATTCAGTGCTCAGGATTGGGAGCACTAGGGGAGAAGCAGGTGGGGGCAGCGTCAGTTGTTGTGACAATGGGATAGTTTTGAAGTAATTCAGAGGTAGGGGTGTGGAACAGGCTGCTTGCCGGGAGTATATACACAGCAGCAGGTTTACTGGATCTCCTTCCAGCCTTGTGCTCAGCTGCCTGAAACATCCAGTCCTCCTTGCCCATGCTTAGGTAGATACCTGCTAGCACAATCCCTTGAGAAGCAGGAAGCCAGAGTAGGGCAGCTGCTTTTAGGAAGCTTTATGGTGCATTGTTGCAAAACTGGCTTAAATCTGTGGTTAAGTTTATCATGAAACATGAAATCCTTCCTTGTTGCCGGATGACAGTTCTCATTTGAATCTTCCCTATATTGGCCTATGCTGCTGGATATAGCCTCTTTGATTTCTGTTCTAATGTCTTGGGGAGTGGGAAAGAGACCATCCCATCTCAAATGGGTTTGGTTGACTTGCCTGGTGGCCTTGGCAAAGAAAAGCTGTACTAGGTGTTTTCAGTGTGGGATGGGCCTATTTTAACTAGCTCATTTGCTACCCTCTCAATTTGGATGCCCTGAGGCCTTCATTGTTACTAAACTTTTTGCAGCCTTAACAAGGCAGTCTGATATGAAAATGTACTCACTTCTCTACGGAGCTCAATCAGGAATGTACTGAGCGCCTATTAGACTCATTCTGACCATCTATTATGGTCTTACAGTTGGGAAAACTCAAGTCAGAGAGAGGCAAGAACCAGGCAAACATCGTTGACAGCTCTCTGGAGCCAAACTCAAGCATCCCACATGCATTATCTTTTACTCCTCGCAGTGAATTCTCTGAGCTCTATGAAGTGGGTGCTCTGAGCCCCTTTCATATGTGGGCCACAGAGGTTGTTTTCCCAGCGTCTCAGATCTTTTAAGTGGTGGAACTGGACCTGGAACCTGGGTCTTCCTTAGCCTCTGCCCTCCACCTCTAAACTGGACAACTGCCCAGGTCACTCAAATGTTAAAGGCTATAACTGCTATGCAGGTAAAGAAAGCAAAGTGTAGCACTACTTAGTAGGTCTCTTAATGCTGATTATCCAAAACTTTAAGCTGAGAGGCAACAAATTGGGATCGTCATTACATTTGATAGGTTAAAAGAGGCTCGGGTGACTGACCTCATTTTGTTGTTCAACTTCCCTGTGTTTAAGGGAGACCCTCCTGAGTGGGGTTGGAGGTGGACTTAGGACCTGCTGTTTCTTTTACTGCCTTCTCTGTTGCTGCATGTTCCTCTTTTACCACTCTGATTCACATTCCGTCCCCAGTCACCTTCAAAGGAGAGTCCCATGCTTTAGAGCTGATCTGTAGAGAAATTCTGTCCTAGGAATTTGGCTCCACTCATACCTGTAGATTTTCCTCTCTTTCCCCTGCAGGTAGCATCCAAGCTGCGGGGCTTTTGCAGCAGGTATTGGGGAAATTGTAGAGATCAGCAGTAGCTTACACTGTTTTGAAGTAATTCATAGAACCATGTTTGGCCGTGGCTGTAACAGGTACTGTAAGAGAACAAAGAGAGCCAATTATGGTGGCAGTGTCCCTGGGGATTGATAGGGTGGGGAAAAAGGATTAAAAATTAAAGTGCAATATCTTGGCACTTTGTTTTTTTTAAAACCCCTTATTATATTATGATTTCTGTTTGAGGAAAGTAAATTAGAACAAAGAATTTGTTTAGAATATAATCTTTGGGTTTTAAACTTGACTCATGAGTGGTTTTAGCACTTTCATTTGGTTCTCAGTCAACCTATGTTCAAAGTATCAATTAACCAATTAATATTATGAAAAACAAGAATCAGAATGCTTGCCACTCCTGCTAATGAGCTGCTAATGAAATTGAGCCTGGGTAGAAATGCAGGCATTTTGGAATCCCCTAGCCTTCTCCAGAAAATGAACAGTAGTGGAGCTGAGGCCCCTGACCCCTGGGAAATAGGCACATTTAACTCCTTCAGTTTCAATTTGCCATTTTTCTCCCACCTCATTATTAAATGAAGTTCATTGCCAGTATCTCATGGTTAATACCAGTTATACTGAAAAATTTTTAAATGCAGTTCTGTTTGGCTCCACTCCTTAAGTGGGCTTAGAGTGCTGGAAGTACTATATAGCTGTGCTCTGGTTTATTTCCAGCTGCCTGGCCCTTGGTCTTGGTGATTCCCTTTCTCTTCTAATTTTATTGAGCCATTTCTCAGTCTCCTCACCCCTAACACATACATGTACACGTACACATACACAGTGAAAATAGATTGAAGTCTGAATATATTCAAGATTTTGTAGGGATGAAGGAGTATGTGGTAAGTATATCTTCTAAAATTAAAAAAATAATAATAAAGAAAAGAAATGGTAGGAATTAGTAGATCACAGCAGTCAACAGGGTTATAGGAAACCAGATCCCTAGAAGGGATGTAAAGGCCCAAGTGCTCTGATTAAGGGGCTGTGCTGTACCTATTAGCCTTACTGGGTCTTCTAAGCTGAAGATGGACATGGAGTACTTTGAGGGTAGAGAGAGAAAGGAAACAGGCAATCAGTGGGCTAGGAAACAGATGTGGGATGCCCATTTTAGATCTCTGAGTGGAAGTAGCCTTTCTGTCTGTTCTCTTTTACTCCATCTCTGATTTTATTAAAATTTGGGGCTCTGACAGGTTCCCTGGGCTGATGGGAGGAGTCACTGCACATGCTTAAAGGTCTGGTGCTTTACTGACAGGAACATGATAGTATTTCTAGTTTTTCTGGTCAAAATCCTATCATCCCTTACAACTATCTCATTCTTCTCATTCTTGACCCATTTCCCCTGGTTTGGGCTTTATATATGTCTGACTAGGTCAAGTATAATAGCTTTTCAGCTGGCCTTCCTGCTTCTTGTCTCTCTGTTTTATATGCTGAGCTTCAAATGGAGTTACTTATTATCCCCTGAATATTCCTACTTCTTTGCTTGCCTGAAAGATGTTCTCTGTATTCAGAATTCTAAATGTTGTTACCCTTTCCCTCCTTTACTTTGTACTCCTCAGTGGGAGCAGCTGGTCTTGTTCATGTGGTCTTCTTCCCAGTGTTCAGTGCAGCAAGTAGCCCTCCCTCAGTGGGTGTGCCGTCAGCTGTGGGTGTTAGAAGGAATGCCTAGAAAAGAGCATACTCTTCCCTAATCCTCAGTGGATGCTTGTTGACCAGCCAGTTATGGAAAGAGCCTTATTGTGTGTCCTGCATAGGATTACTTTGAGTGTTGATCTTGATGGTTGTTCACGGAGTATCTCTTTGTCTGTAACACAGGAAATGTTCTAAATAGCACTGCTCTTGTGCATTGGTATATAGAGGTTGGTGACCAGCTGTTTGTCCTTGAGGCCTGGGAAGGAGACATTGGCTAGGTCACAATGGATCAGATTTTGGAGGGTTGTTCCCTAAGTAAAGACTGTGGAGTCTTTTGTTCTGAGGGGCTTTAATGCAGGTGAGAGATTTCCACTCTTGCTTGGAAGCCATTAAGGAGAACTCTGCTAAGGACTTGCCCAGATTGTAGATTCTATGACTCAAGAGTGAAAAGTCAGTATGGAGAACATTTTAATATTTTTTTTCTTATTTTGTCATTGCTTAGTCCTTTTAGAAAATGCATAAATACAACTGTAATCTAGTAGACTGGTTTTGCTGTTTTAAAAAAGATCTCCATTTGTGTTTTTCTTCAACAAAATGATAATAGTAAGCATTAGTTCAGAGTTCAGCACCCTAGAGAGGTTTTTGCACATTTTTTTTTTTTAAATCACTGCTTCAGTTCCTTGGAGACAGTATAGATGCTCATTTGTGTGAAGCAGGGATCTTGCCAGGACTTGTTTTGGGATATTGAATAAAAATGCAGGCAGAAAGGGCTGTGGTAGTCATGGTAACCAGGCTTGTAAAGTCTCAGCTCTGACTAGCCCTGGTTAGGAACGTAGAGGCCCCTGGTGAGGTGATGGCATTGGTTCCTATTCCATATTCCATCTATTTCTTCTGGTCTGGGGAGTGTGGGAAGGGGCCTGGCATGCAAGCTGATGTTTCTGGAGGCCTACTGTGTACCGGATATTGAGCCTGAGCTGTGATCACAAGGAATTGGTCCCTGCCATTCACAAACTCAGCATAATTGGGAATTTTTTTTGTGTGTGTGACATTGACAGAGAGAGGAACAGGCAGGAAGGGGGAGAGACGAGAAGCATCAGTTCCTTGTTGCAGCACCCTAGTTGTTCATTGATTGCTCTCACACTTGTGCCCTGACGGGGGGCGGGGGGGGGGTTATAGCCCTTGCTCAAGGCAGTGACCTTGGGCTCAAGCTGGTGATCCTGAGGTCCTCCATGTCCCAGTCCAATGCCCCATCCACTGCGCCGCCGCCTGGTCAGGCATAATTGGGAATTTTTATTCTTGCTAACATATACCTACAGTACTTGATAAATAAAATGTCTATTTCATCCTGGTTGACATTTACCTTTCTGGGGCTGTTTTTCCTGAAGCACTTTTAATGTCTTCTGAGCACTGACACAACTGTTTCTTTATTTTCTTCACAACAGTCTAATACATTAGGGAAAGCAGGCACAATAGTCTTTTCGTTTGACACAGAAGGGCCTAAAGATTCAGACAGAAAAAGAAATTTGGCTAAGTTCACCCAGCACTGGAAGACAGAGCTGAATGGATAGCAGAGTTTCAGGGCTCATGGTTGCTTGGCCAGATCAGCCCTCGATTTTCTGTCATTGTGTCCAGGTATGTCTTGAAAGAGCCTGGAAGTCCCTGGAGGGGAGGAGGTTTCCAGGCAGGAACCTACAGAGGACACCCCATGCATCTCTCCCTCCCAAAGCCATGTAACTACTGAGGCATCTGATGCCAAGGCAAAAATGAGAATACTGGCATTCATCTCAGTTGGCCCTCTCTCCACTGAAGCAGGGCAGTCAGGGTGCACAGCAGTCTCACTGTGGGTGCTAACCGAGGAGGACGCTGCCACTGGGTGTCTTGGAGAGGCAAGTTTTTAATCACTGGGGATTGGGATGAATTGGGACAAAAACTTAGGCAAAATTTGCCAGTAGGTAAAACTTGACCAGCAGTCACAAATTGGCTGTGGGCTGAATTTCATTTATGGATATGTTTTGTTTGGCTTTTTTACAGTATTTTAACATTTGAATGCTTTGGAGGGGTCATTTTTCTTCGCCCTTAACACTCTCTGTTGTCTTATAGATGGCCCTCCTCACTTATCTTATATTTGCCTGCCTCTAATGAGCATTTGTGTGTGCTCTTCACTTCTGGGATCACTATTTCTTACCTGCCCTTCTACCAGACTTCCTCTTACACAGGTGCTTCATGGCTTCAGCCTTTCTAGGCCCATTTTCTTCCTACTCTGCCTGCCCAGAACTGTCCTTCTGTGGCTGTTTAGGCTTTGAGCTTAGCTCACTATCCTGGCCCCTAGAGAGACTTGCTGTTACCTTGGACTGCATCTGGTAATTGCTGTTTCAGGATCCAAAAGGATCTTTATCCAAAGAAGTGATATATAATACACACACACACTTTTTTTTTTTTTTGAGACAGACTCCTGCAAGTACCTCGACTGGGATTCATCTGGGGCCATGCTCAAAACCAAGCTATTTTTAGCACCTGAGTACTGACACTCGGACCAACTGAGCTATTCCCAGTGACTGCGGTTGATGCTTGAACCAATCAAGCCACTGGTTTTGGGAGGGGAAGAGGGAGAGAAGAGGGAGAAGGAGCGGGCAAGAAGTAGATGGTCGCTACTCTTGAGTGCCCTGACCAGGAATTGAACCCAGGACGTCCATACACTGGAATGATGCTCTATCCACTGAGCAACCAGCCAGGGCAGAAATGATTTATTATTATTATTATTATTATTAAGTGAGAGGTGGGAGGCAGAGAGACAGACTACCACACACACGCCCTGACTGGGATCCACTCGGCAGGCCCCCTATGGGGTGATGCTCTGCCCATTTGGGACCGTTGCTCCATTGCTAGGCAGCCAAGCTGTTTTAGTGCCTGAGGCAAGCCCATGGTGCCATCCTCAGCTCCCTGGGCCAATCTGCTCGAATGAGCCATTGCTGCAGGAGGGAGGAAAGGGGGGGGGGGGAGAGAGAGAGAGAGAGAGAGAGAGAGAGAAAGAAGAGGAAGGGTGAAGATTGGAGAAGCAGATGGCCACTTCTCCTGTGTGCTCTCACCGGGAATCGAACCCAGAACTTCTACACACCGGCCGATGCTCTACTGCTGAGCCAACCAGCAAGGGCCCAGAAATGATTTTTTTTTTTAAATAAATTTTTATTTATTTAGTTATTTTTTTTGGGTGGGGGGTTTGTATTTTTCTGAAGCTGGAAACAGGGAGAGACAGACAGACTCCCGCATGTGCCCGACCGGGATCCACCCGGCACGCCCACCAGGGGCGATGCTCTGCCCACCAGGAGGCGGTGCTCTGCCCCTACGGGGCGTCGCTCTGCCGAGACCAGAGCCACTCTAGCGCCTGGGGCAGAGGCCAAGGAGCCATCCCCAGCGCCCAGGCCATCTTTGCTCCAATGGAGCCTCGGCTGCGGGAGGGGAAGAGAGAGACAGAGAGGAAGAAGGGGGTGGGGGGTGGAGAAGCAAATGGGTGCTTCTCCTATGTGCCCTGGCCGGGAATCGAACCCGGGTTCCCCGCACGCCAGGCCGACGCTCTACCGCTGAGCCAACCGGCCAGGGCTATTTAGTTATTTTTTACAGAGATAGAGAATGAGTCAGAGAGAGGGATAGACAGGGATGGACAGACAGGAATGGAGAGAGATGAGAAGCATCAATCATTAGTTTTTCATTGCGCATTGCAACACCTTAGTTGTTCATTGATTGCTTTCTC
The DNA here is from genome assembly GCF_036850995.1 of Saccopteryx leptura. Lineage (NCBI taxonomy): Eukaryota > Metazoa > Chordata > Mammalia > Chiroptera > Emballonuridae > Saccopteryx > Saccopteryx leptura. The sequence goes on along the minus strand of NC_089508.1, from coordinate 161,257,954 downwards.
ATATGTGCCTTGACCACGGGCCTTCAGCAGACCGAGTAACCCCTTGCTGAAGCCAGCGACCTTGGGTTCAAGCTGGTGAGTTTTTCCTCAAACCAGATGAGCCCGCACTCAAGCTGGTGACCTCGGGGTCTTGAACCCGGGTCTTCTGCATCCCAGTCCGACGCTCTATCTACTGCGTCACCGCCTGATCAGGCCAGAAATGATTTTTTAAAACAACTTTATTGAGATAAAATTTATATGCCATAAAATCACTCAGGTAAAGCGTACAATGGGAATAATTTTCAAATGTCCCTAGATGGGTGGTTCAGACTATGGTGTTTTATGGACCAGGACTTTAAAAGAAAATTTTGAGGACCTGAGGCCAACAGTTTTTACTTCACTGTGTTAAGGGCCTTAACACAGAAACAGCCCACTATCATCCATCAACATCATTATCTCATTTTATAAAAGGACATTTTAACACTAAAAAGATACAGAAACTATATACTTTCAGAAAAAGGGACTGTTTTGTATGTTGGACACTTTGAACTTCCTTGTTTCAGGACTATTAGAATGAATTGCCATAATAAACAAACCACCTCAACAGTTGGTTTAAAGCCTGACCTGTGGTAGCACAGTGGATAAGGCGTCAACCTGGAGCACTGAGGTCACTGGTTCGAAACCCTGGGCTTGCCTGGTCAAGGCACATTTGGGAGTTGATGCTTCCTGCTCCTCCCTCCCTCCCCCCACCTCTCTAAAATGAATAAATAAAAAAAAGTAAAAAAAAAAAAACCCTTGGCTTAAAACAATAGTAATTTCTTTTTGTATTGCTAACTCTTAGAACTGTAGTAATAGTTCATATACCCTTCAGATGCCTCCCAAATAAGCAATTAAGCCAACCAAGATGTAGAGGAGTGGGAACCACAAAATGAATACAGACACTAACAAATGAACCAATTATTACAAATTAATAACAATCATACTGAAGGAGGTAGGGAAGAAAAGAACTAGCCTAAGTGACTTTGTGAAATGATATCTTGACTAGATACTATAAAACTAAAGACAGGTGCTATAAAACCAAAGACCAAAAAAAAAAAAAACCCACATAAATGCTGTAATCTAGGTTGGCAGATGTGTTTGTCAGGGGTATGGGTTAGCAATTTTGAAACCAGTTTATATGTATACTAGAATTGATCAACAAATACATTGCAGATAATAAGAGCCAGGTTTCTCACTGTTGGAGAAAGACGTTACAAATAAGGAAAGGGGAAAGACAAATGAACTCTGGTGTTATATTGGAATATGAGATAGAAGTGTAAACTTAGTTGTTAATAGATATACAGACAAATATAGAAGTGTATAAATGCATATATTATAAGTATGTTACACACTTTTTTTTTTTTTTTTAGTGAGAGAGAGAGAGAGAGAGAGACTAGGACAGACAAGAAGAGAGAGATGAGAAGCATCAACTCATAGTTGCGGGACTTTAGTTGTTTGTTGATTGCTTTCTCATATGTGCCTTGACCAGGGCACTCCAGCAGAGCCAGTGACCCCTTGCTCAAGCCAGTGTCTGGGCTCAAGCCAGAGACCTTGCACTTCAAGCCAGTGACAGTTGGTTCTTTGAGAAATAGTTGATACCAGGGCTGAGGTAAGGAAAGTACAAGATGAACTCAGAAATCATATGAAAACAAAGTAAGAAAATAGCTGTAAAAAGAAAATGATGGGGGGAAGGGACTTGTTAAAGGAACATGAGAGCCAATGTGAAGAACTCCTAATTGCCAAGATGAAACGATTTGAGCAACAAAATAATGATAGTATTAGATTATAATTTATAGAATAAAATATCTGTGAGTCTCTACTAGTGTAAGTAAATAAATAAATAGATGGAAGAGTGACAATTTTTCCTTCCAGTGAAATTTCAGTTAATGTGTGGGGAAGGAGGGAAGTTGAAAATTGTCATTAGATCATCACCACAGTGGTAATTGTTGCAGAAAGATCCCCCTAATGGTGTGGTTTGAGGAGAAAAAAAGAAATTAGTAGAATCTCAAAATATTTCCCATTAATTTTGTAATAATTCAGTGGTTTTTAGTATATGCACAATATTGTACAACCATCAATACTATCTAATTCTAGAACATTTTCATCACCTACAAAAATAAACCTCATGCCCATTAGTGATGATTCCCCATTTCTCCTTCCCCCAACCCCTGACACCCACTAATGTATTGTGTGTCTCGATTTGTCTATTCCTGGGACATTTTATTTAAATGGAATCATATGATACGTGGCATTTTATATCTGGCTTTTTTCACTTGGCATAATATAGTCAAGGTTCGTCCATGTTGTAGTATATATCAATATTTCATTCCTTTTAATGGCCAAATACTATTTTACCTTATGGCTATACTACATTTTGTTTATTTTTTATCAGTTAATGGACAGTTGGACTGTTTTCACATTTTGGCTATTATAAATAATGCTGTAATGAGAATTAATGTGCAAGTTTATGTGTGAATATATGTTTTTAATTTTCTCGGGTATATATCTAGGTGTCGAATTGCTGGGTTCACATGGTAATTCTATGTGTAACTTTTTGAGACTTGCCAAACTATTTTCTACAGTTTGGTAGTTTGCCATTATTTTGATTTGCTACAGTGGAAAAACTCAATAGAGATTACTTTTCTTAGTTGATCAAGGCCAGTATCACTAGTAAGAAGACATTTTTTTTTTTCCTGAAGCTGGAAGCGGGGAGAGACAGTCAGACAGACTCCTGCATGCGCCCGACCGGGATCCACCCGGCATGCCCACCAGGGGCAATACTCTGCCCTCCAGGGGGCGATGCTCTGCCCCTCTGGGGCATCGCTCTGTTGCGATCAGAGCCACTCTAGCGCCTGGGGCAGAGGCCAAGGAGCCATCCCAGCGCCCGGGCCATCTTTGCTCCAATGGAGCCTCGGCTGCGGGAGGGGAAGAGAGAGACAGAGAGGAAGGAGAGGGGGAGGGGTGGAGAAGCAAATGGGCGCTTCTCCTGTGTGCCCTGGCCAGGAATCGAACCCGGGACCTCTGCACGCCAGGTCAACACTCTACCACTGAGCCAGCCGGCCAGGGCCAGTAAGAAGACATATTGACAACACAAACCTTGTGACATCGTGCACTGAAAACACCATTGCATCTTTTCTGTGGTGCTTTTGTCAAGGATGTGTGACCTTAGTTTAATCATGAGAAAATCTGAGGTAGTCCTGAATAACTGATCAATATTCCTCTGGTGTCATAGTTATAAAAGACAGGAGAAGGCTGAGGGATTGTTGCAGACTATAGAACACTAGAGAGAAATAACCAAAGGCCCGATGGGATCCTGGAACCATAAAGGACATTAATGAAAACACTGATACGACTTGAAAAAGATTTTTATAGTTTGGTAAATGGTACTGTTAATTTCCCAGTTCTAATAATTATCTATGACTATGTAAGATATTAATATTTGGAAAGGCTATGCTAACAGTATATGGAAACTTTGTACTATTTTTGCAACTTTTATGTAAAGTTAAAGGTGTTTCCAAATAAAAAGTTAAAAGAAATCCATGCTTTTATTGTTGCTCATATTTCTGTACCTGTACTTGCTATATTTGTATACATATAATTATATACATGTATACAAACGATACTTAGCTGAACATAGCTGGGCTTAGCTCCAATCTGCAGTTAGGATCTAGGTCAGCTCCATGGGTCTCTCTCATCCTTCTTGGACTGGAATACTAGTGGAGCATGGTCATCTCATGGTGATGACAGAATTACAAGAGATGAGCCAAAACCACACAGGCATATTTCAAATCTTGGTGGCACATTTGCTACCATCCCACTGGCTAAGGCATATCACAGGCCAAGTCCGAAGTCAAGAGATAGGAAAGTCCACTCTCCACTTAAATCTTACTCTTACTGTATAAGATGGGCTGCATGGCAAAGGGTGTGAATACAGGCAGGGAGGACAAAAACTGATGACAGTATGTAATACAGTCTACCACATATTCTCCCTGTGCCCCACCTGGGGAGAGCAGGTGTGCTACCTGGGTCTTGGCCTGTGATTGAAATTGGTGACAGAAAGTCTCAGTGGGAGTCAAAACTCAAGTATGATGTAGTCTTACTTAATTTGGACAAGGCTTCTACTTATTATAGTCAGAGTTTCCTCAGTCTGGTGTCTGTCCCCAGAGAGCCAGGGGAGGAAACAGATATTGTTGGCTTTGCAGGCCTCTTTGATTTTCTGGGTCCCCATCTTATTTTATGCCTTTTCCTATTCTCTCTGTCGCCCACCCCCCTCAATCCTTAACTCTTTACTTGAATGTATTTTGTGGCTTTTTGCCTCTGCATAGGTCTTCCCTACTGTTGTGGTCCCTTCACAGAGGCCCTAGAAAGATGCAGGTCAGATCACACTCTCTCTCTAACTTGGCCTTTTTCCCAGTGGGGTGGAAACATTTGAAATACTGTATTTTCTGCTGCCTCTGCCACTGTTGCTGCTGTGGCTGGTTTCATGTATTTTAAATGAGCGTAACCTGTATTTTTAGTTAATGCTATTGTGATTGCTCTTGCCCCCTGTGGTGGCTTATGTGAAGGGAGTAATTTTGGAGTTTCCCCAAATGAAATAAATTGATTCACATAATATCCTAGTCTCTTTCTTGGCCAGCTTAGCTTGGTATAATGTGTTATGTTTTGAAACTTATAAAGTCATGTAATTTTTTCTTTTTTTCCTTTCTAATTTAGACCAAAAGTCTAAAAATTCAAGATTTACTCATTATTAATAATTTATTATTAATAGCAGTAGTATAAGTAGTATTACTACTAAAAATAACTATTAAAATTTTTTTTTGAGAGGAGGGGATATAATTAGACTCCTGCATACATCCTGACTGGGATCTACCCGGCAACCTCTGTCTGGGGCTAATGCTTGAATCCAACTGAGCTATCTTCAGCACCTGGGGCTGACACTTGAACCAGTTGAGCCACTGGCTGTGGGAGGAGAAGAGAGAAAGAAGGAGGAGAGAGAACGGGGAGAGAGAAGGGAAGAGAAACCGATGGTCACCTCTCTTGTGTGCCCTGACTAGGAATCGAACCTGCACCCCCTGGTGGGCAGAGCGTCGCCCCCTGGTGGGCGTGCCGGGTGGATCCCGGTCGGGCGCATGCGGGAGTCTGTCTGTCTCTCCCCGTTTCCAGCTTCAGAGAAATACCAAAAAAAAAAAAAAAAAAGGAAAAAAAAAAGAAATCGAACCTGGGATGTCCATACGCCAGGCTGACACTCTATCCACTGAGCCAACCAGCCAGGGCCTAAAAATAACTATTAACATGACTACTGATTATTATGAATCCACGTGTCTTAGTGAAAATCCTTTGTTGTTCTTTCCACATACCTCTGCATCAGTTAGGATTTTCTCTCCTTCACATTTTATTTTTCACTCAACAAATAATTACATGCTTTGTTACAGGCTCTGAGGATTAAATGGTGAGCATTTATATTAACTAGATAAATAAACTAAAATGAGGTAAAGTGCTATATAAAAAAAGAAGAGCCATGGTGCTGTTAAAGCCTTTAAGGGGCAGCTGCGTCTGGTCTGGAGACATAGAGGATGCTCTCAGAGGAAGCAACTCTTAGTTGGGATTGAAAAGAGAAGGAGATGGATGTTGGGGTTGGGAAGAGCGTTCTGGACAAAGGGAGCAGGAGTGGAATGGCCCCCTGGTAGGAGGAAGCATGATTCTTTCATGGAATGGAAAAAGGTCAATATGTCCTAGAGCATGGGGAGTGATTTATACATAAGCCTGAAGGGGTAGGCAAGAGCTAGATATTAAAGGGGCTCATTGACCAGCTTGATGACTTTCATCTTTATTCTGAGAACAGTAGGAGGCCATTAAAAGGTTTGAAGCAAGGGAATGACGTAGTCAGATTTGTATTTTGAAAAAGAAAATCAGTTTTTGTAAAGAACACGTGGATTGGAGGTGAGAGATAGAGGAGGTCAGTTGGAAGGCTCTGGCAGTGTCCACAAGGGAGATGATGATGGTTTGGACAAGAGCAAGATGGAGAGGACAGAGAAAAGGGTATGAATTCAAGAGAAGAATACTATGTATAGCCGGAAGAAATCACCAAGTTTTGGAGATAGATTGGGTATGGAGTAGGGGGTGGCAAAGTAGAGAAATATGAATGATGACCTGCTTAGCATTCAGCCAGCTGTGTTTGATCAGTTTGGGATCTCTCCAGGTGAAATAACCTTTCCTCTTTATATGTTCAGAGAAGAGATTAAGACTGAAGAAGATACCTCTCCCCATGGTTGTAGGAATGAGATAGATGCTGTTCTTGTTAGTATGTGGCTTCATCTTCTCCCACAATAAACTTCCTTAGACATTTGGCTCTATTTTTCTACCTTAACCTGGGCTATCTGATGGCTCACCAAGTCAGCAGCTTCCACAGCCCTTGCTGTTCTTTCAGCTTCTTCTGCTCTATGCTCCTGCATGCAGCCTGCCAGCCTCTGTGTCTGAGCATTTGCACGCAGGGCTCCATCTATTTGGGATCCCTTGTTTCCCATTCTGGCTCTCTTAATCCCCAAACTTAATCCCCAAACTTAATCCCCAAACTTAACCTTATTCTGGAAGCACCCCCCGAGAAAGGTTTCCCAACTCTACCTGAACATATTTTTTTATCCTTGAAGCATCTGGGATACGTTTGAGGTTAGAAGGAGGTTATTATGCACATATGCTCAGGTACTTAAGTTCCCATTTATTTTTTAGCCAAAGGTACAAGAACTCCTTGCTGAAGTGGGTTCCTTGGTTCTGTGATGGAAGTAAGGTGGTTGATAGAACTTGGAGTTTACTATGTTCCTGCCAGAATTGAGAAAACTTGGATTCATGCTACATAGTTACCCTTTTATACTCAGGGTTTACATGACCATACTGAGAGAACTTGTGCTATGTGCTTCTGCAGCCATCAGTGTTAGTCCAGTGTGTTCCTAGAACCTATCTACCACAGTGGCCTGGTGTATAGTAGTTGCTTGGTGAATATTAGTTGTATGAATGAATAAGAGTAACATTCTGTTTGTAGCATGTGATCTTGCAAATTGCTTTTTAGCTAACCTTGGGTAGCTACAAATGTCTACAGCAGGCGTCCCCAAACTATGGCTCGTGGGCCGTATGCGGCCCCCTGAGGCCATTTATCCGGCCCCCCGCCGCACTTCTGGAAGGGGCATCTCTTTCATTTGTGGTCAGTGAGAGGAGCACTGTATGTGGCGGCCCTCCAACAGTCTGAGGGACAGTGAACTGGCTCACTGTGTAAAAAGTTTGGGGACCCCTGGCAGTGTGTCTGAGTAGCCCATTCATTCATAACACTTGTTTATCCAGCTAGTGGATCAACTCTTCTGATGTAGAGGGGCGTAGGTGTTTGCTTTCTTGGTTCCAGTCCTTGCCTCCTTGGATTGCTGTGTCCTCCTGCCTTTCAGTCTTTTGCTTCTTCCTTCTCATAAACATTAAGTGCCACAAATTTTGTGTGTCGAGCTGTGGCCTAGAGGCTAGGGAAATAAAGAAGGAGATATAGTCCCTGTGCTCAGGAAGGAGAGAGGCTCATAGAGCAAACTGATTAAATTGATGAGGGTGGTGAGGTGTAAACTTGCTGGAACGGCAAGCTGTCTGGGGTTCTGTCAGGGGAAGGGCACAAGGGATGTAGCAGAGGAGGCAGTAATATAGTCCTGTCCTGAAGGGTAAGTAGGTATTCACCATCCATTTACTGTACATGACAAAAAGCTTATTATAGCTCAATTTAAAGATAACCGAATGACTTAAGTATGCAGGTTCTAACTGGGGGACATTAGTGTCTGGATTACAGTGCAGATATTCTTTGCCACCTTGCCTCAGCCCTTATCTAGGTGGATTTGCAAAAGGAGAATTGTGATTGTTGTTATTGTGTGTGTGTGTGTGTGTGTGAGAGAGAGAGAGAGAGAGAGAGAGAGGGAGAGAGAGGGAGAGAGAGAGATGTGGAGAGAGAGAAGGAAGAAGGAAGGGAGGAGAGATGGATGGATCCAGTAACTGGATACTACAGAGCCTGGTATTCATGAACTAGTAAATTCTATTAACCTGTCAGCCAGCCATCCCATCAGTGTCCCTCTGAGGACTGTATACCTCATGAGCCTTCTCTCTTTTTTGGCTTTTAGGTCAGGCTGTTCCTGCAGGATCCCATGTGCGACTGAATCTCCAAACTGGGGCAAGAGAAGTGAAACTCAAAGATGAAGACAAGTTTCGAAATACTTTGAAAGGATCGAAAAAGGGCAAAAGGTAGTGTGTCAACTCTAGGGATTGGGAGCCAGCACTAATTTTGTAATACTGAAAGTAATGACAGTACAGTGTTTCTCACGCAAATTCATGAGACTTTTTTAAAAATTGTAATTTAATAGCCTAGAATTGGTGATAAATCTCCCAGGGTTTTATGTAAGTTTACTTCTATGGTCTTTAGAAAGAAATAGTGTGCAAAACAAATTGATGCTTTAAAAAAGGCTGTAGGGGGAATGCTTAACCTATTGAAGCTATTTTTCCCGGTACTTTAAGAGCATCCATTTGAATCCCAACAATTAATGTGCTGATTACAGATGAGTCATCTATTCATTAAAACAGGCCTGTTAAGACCTTCTGCTTTGCAGTAATACTTCCTTGGTGAACAATAAAATTGCATTTTAAAGTCTTTAATTCAGATTAACTTTTCCTCTTGTTAGTCCGTATTAAATTAAAACAGACTCTTACAGTATAACAGTTCTCTAATAGTAAGAGATTACTTTATTATTATTAATTTTTAGATTTTATTTATTGACTATAGAGAGAAGAGAGAGAGAAGCAGGGGTGAGGAGTGGGAAGCATCAACTCATAGTTCCTTCTTGTAGGTTCCCTGACCAGGCAAACATGGGGTTTCAAACCAGTGACCTCAGCGTTCTGTTGTCAATGCTTTATCCACTGTGCCACCACAGGTCAGGCACCTAGTTTTTTAATAATCAGTTTGGATTATTCAGCTTGGGGCAAGTCATCATCTCTTTTTCTATTATTTGCCTTGAATTACCAGATTTTCTCTGCTCTCTTAGTTTCTGTATGAGGGAGAAGGAGGTTGAGGCATGGGTTTGCAGGGGCTGCTAGACTTACGCAGTTTGAAAGGTTGGCATTAATACCAGTTTCTAATACAGGAACCAGCAAATTGTGGCCTGTGGGCCATATTGGGACTGCTGCATGTTTTTGTAAGGCCTACATGCTAAGTCATTTTTAACATTTAAATGGTTGGGGGAAAAAAAAGAAAAATAATATTTCACGACTCATGAAAATTGTGTGAAATTCAAATTTCAATGTTCATTAAAAGTTTTATTGGAACATAGGTGTATTCAGTTATGTATTGTCTATGGCTGTTTTCTTACTACACTGGCAGAGTTGTGCAGTTGAGGCAATCACCATAAGGTATACAAAGCCTCGAGATAGTTTGCTGCCCCTGTTCTAATATCTGTTAAGTATTGGTTATCAATCATGGACTGAGTGGGGTTAGTGTTACTGAGTCCTTGTATATTTTGTAGTTAGATATGAGGAAGAAAGGGGCCTTAGAGATCCAGCTCTTACCTGAGTCTTTTCCTTGATATACCGGACAGTGAAGCCACTCTGTCCATGTGGGCCTTCAGTCATGTGGCACTCACAACCCCACAAAGCAGCCTGTTCATATATGTGTACAGCTAGTGCTCGACTTACGATCACAATTGGTTCCGACAGACTGGCCGTAACACGATTTGGTCGTAAGTTGAGTAGGCTATATGTACAGTACTATGAAATGATGTTATAAAAATCTTTAAGTCATATTTTATCATAATTTTCTCTCATTATTGTTATATATCATAATTTTCTTTGTTTACTTTATGCCATTTTTATCATCTCTACACCATTTTGTTTCTTATTTTTACATTTGTCAGGTTTAAATAAAACACTGCATTACCAGTACAACTGGTTTAATATTTGCAAAGACAATTTCTTTTTGGTAGACATCTTGGGAGGGGTTTGATGAAAAATATCCAAGACACAAAACACAAATTGCTTTACCGAGTCTGGGATAACAGTTGAAATGGTGCAGGCAGAGATGGTAGTGCTGGCGGAAGCTGGTTCGTATTGTCGTACGCCCAGCTGGGCAACGCTTGCGCTGCCAGGTGCGGAGCAGTTGTGGCTAGTGATTGTGGTCATAAAGTTGAATGGTCATAAGTTGATCAATATTTATAGTCTGTACAGTTGGAAAATGTGACTTTATATTATGATAGATAAAATAAGGAGATATTAGTCCTTACAGTCACCCTGAACTAGGAAAGATCTGCATCTTCCTACATCTCTCCAGATAAGCCTGTACCTGGGGTGACTCTGGTTATAAGATGCTTCCTTTCTCACAACCATCTAAGAAACATCTCATTGTTGTGACCCTATCGACCTCCCCCCATTCCCCAAGCACACATATACACACATACGTCAGTGTCTCAAAGTACTTAAGAACTTCTTTTCTCACATCTAAGCTAAGTCTTATTTTCTAGATAAAAAGCCTGTATTTTTCTGGTTTAGGAATATTTAGGAACTGGATTAATTTGGAGTCTTTTATTTGTTGGTTTTAATACCATGGAAAGTTATTTCTCCAATATCTGACTAGATCATCAGTAGGAGCGTTACTGCTTTGTTGTTCACATCTTTTTAGGATAGAAAGCAGAGCCATCCAAATGATCTGAAGTAGACACGCCATAAGAGAAATATTTGTCTTCATTCCTGACGCTTTACTTTTCTCCTTTGGAATGTTTCTGAGGGCTCTGCCCTGGAATAGCCTCCAGGATAAGCTGGACATGTCCTCTTTCTTCTCAGCATTGATCACCACTGGTGAACCCGTCTGAACAGGAGCCCAAGGCCATTGACAAAGTGGTGTTGGTGTTCACTCTCTGGCAGCTTTTGGTGGTGACTTCCTTCTGAATTCAGCCTCATCCTGTGCTCCTCCAATTTCACTTCACAGTGTCTTTCTGGCTCTAAGTACTGGAATGGGAACAGAGCCTAAAGGGCAGAGCTGGTTTCCAAAATTGTTATAGTATGTGCATATCTCCATGTTCTGTTTTGGGGGACAAGACCCACCCCTTTCCATCAGATTGGCAAAGAAATTGGTGATCCCACAGAGTTAACCACTAGCTAGAGAGAGGTGGGAGTAGTTCATTCAGCCCAGTCTCTGGCAGCCTGTCCAGTAGACTGTTGGGTGTGTGACTGGCTACACAGCTACCTACAGCTACAACATCTGTGGGCCCTAAAACCTGGAACAGGTTCCCTGATTCTGACTAGTCCCAGAGGGTTCTCCGGCACTGCCTAGCTGCCTGTTGGGTCCTAGCAGCAAGTTTTCCTCTTGCTTTGTGTTAGGCATTGCCATCTTCACTGGTTTTAGCCTATATTCCTATCAGTATCCCTATAGACATCTCTTTTTTTGACCCGGGACAACTGGCTCCTTTGAATCATCCTTCCATGTTTTCAGGGATGAGGGACAAACTTACATCCAAGTTGTCCCATCTTGGATTGAGCATTTACCATGGTGTAATATGGTACAGTAGTTAAGTGTATGGACCAAGAACAGAGCCATTTACTTTCTCTATTCATTCATTTCACAAAAACCTATTCAGTGCCTATGTGCCAAGCAATGGGGATACAGTAGTAAACAAAACAGACAAGATGCCAGCCTTATGGAAGCTAGCAGGCAAAAAACAAGTAAATAAACATGAAAGTAGGGTAATTGCATATTATAATAAATACTTGGGAAGAAATAAAGTGGTAAGCCCCCAGAGAAGGTAATTTTAGATAGGATGGTTTGGGAAGCCCTTGTGAAGATGATATTTGAATTGAGACCTGAAGAATGAAGGGGATTTAGTCAATGCAGAGGGCTACTTTCATATGTTTAGGCTTAAAGTATTTCAGGCAGAGAGAAAAAGAAGAGTCCCTGGCTTTGTCAAGTTAAAGAAACAGACTAGAGGGAGAAAGAAGACTACTAGAAGATGGGATTAAAGAAGGATAAGAGGCCAGATCATGTGGAGTTTTGAGAAGCACATTGAGTGTTCATCACGTAGCTAGAATTGCAATGGAAAGCCATTGGAGGATTTGGGGTGGAAAAGTGACTTAATATAATGTAGTTTAGCAAGATCACTTTAGTTGATATGTGTATGGAAAGTAGATTGAAGGTGGACGAAAGAAGAAGCAGTGACAATTAGGATGTCGTTTTAGTGGGTCAGGCATGATATAATGGTCGGTTAGGGTGTCATAATGGAGAATGGATGAATTTGGAGGGAGGGCCAATAGGACTTGCTTATGATTTAGATCAGGGGTCTCAAACTCAACTCAGCATGTGGGCCGCAGAGCAAGATCACAGCCGTTCGGCGGGCCGCACTAGGTCTACAAAAGGCAACTGTTACGCAACACTTTTCTCACTGCAGTTGAAAACAAAAAAAAATCAGTACAACAAGCACAATCGTACATGCAGTTTACTCAGTGTCACAAAACGACCAGAAACTGTAGTTCGCATCACATCTGCTGTTAACTAAGCTAATATCTAGCTAGGATGCTAGAGAAATGAAAAATACAAGTAGGCCCCTAGGCTTACTTAATTTTATCCAAAATATTTTGAACTTTGTGGATTAGTCTGCGGGCCGCACAAAATTGTTCAGGGGGCTGCGAGTTTGAGACCCCTGATTTAGATGTAGGGGTTGAAGTAAGGTTGTGAGGAGGGATTCATTATAAAGCCTCATTTTGGAATTTGTCCAACTCAGTTCTTGGTGTTATCATTTGTTGAAATAGAAAAGATTAGGAGAGAGACAGATTTCTGGGGAGAACTACTCTATCAAAACCTATGTTCTAGATATAATAAATTTGAGGTACTAGTTTAACATCTGAGATCCAAGATATATCAGTTAGGTAGCTGTACAAGGAATCTGGCTGGTATTCAGGAGAGTTTTGGAACAGATGTAAATTTGGGCATCATTGCCTAATGGATATTTGAAAAGGACTAGGGGGAGTATAGAGATAGAGACGATAATGTTTTCTAGAACTGAAGTCTGAGGCAGTCCAGCATGTGTAGGGTTCAGGTAGGAAATGAGGAAGGGGAAGAACCAGGAGAGCGCAGTAACAAGAAGCCAGGAGAACAGTGTTTCAAGGAGGGAGGGGTAAACTGTGTAAACGCTGCTGAGTGGTTGAGGAGCATGACATTAGTGAAGAGTCTGTAGGATTTGGCCATCAATTATTGGTAATTTTCCTGAGCAGTTTTGGTGGAGGTGTAGGGACAGAATCCAGATTAGAGCAAGTGTCAATGTCAATGTCAGTCAAGGTGAGGCTAGCGAGTGAAGATGGTGTGTTCACAGTTTTACTCTGAATGGGAGCCAGGGGGATGGCATGATTATTGGAGACTGGGGGTCAAAGGAGTGTTGGAATGCTGAGGGGAATAATTCAATGAAAGGGAGAAATATGATGCAGGCAGGAACTGGCAGTGTAATTATGGAAGGTGAAGCTTTTGAAGAGGCAAGTGGGATGTGGAGTTTAAGTTTAATAGGAGCAGGGACACTATCATCCATTGTACTACATAGAAGGGAAAGTAGAGAGAATAGCTTTAGGTGTAAGTTGGTGTATAGAGCTGATGTTGGGAAGATGAGGGAGTTCTTGATGTCTATTTTTTTCAGCGAAGAATGCAGTGAGAATAACAGCTAAGGATGGTTGTGTGTGTGCATGAGTGCAGACACAGACATGTATCCTGGTGGCCTGGAAGAGCAGTAAACAGAGATAAGAGACATGATGGGATTTGTCCTGACCAAATCTTGGAGGAGGTGGGAGATAAGTTCAAGCAATGGTACTAAACACTTAGCTCCCAGCTCCCTCTTAGGGGTAAGGGACAGGGCAGTGGCATCCTTAAGCAGCTGGCAGTGGTGATACACCGCCAGGAGAGGGTATTTCTCCCCTATAGTAGGATTGTGGTAATGATTTGAATGAAATACTACTTCTAAAGGATTAACACAGTACCAGACACATGGTTAAATGCTCAATAAATATGTGATTAACTATTACTATTGAATAGTTAGTTTGGAAGGACCAAGGTTTAAGAAGTGTTTTCCTTAGAGTACTAAATGGTGTCTAGGATGAATCAAAGACTGAGTGAACAAAGCCCCAAGAGCATGCCTTTCTCAGAGCTGATGTGCTCATCTCTCCTGAAGCAGAGCAGTTCAATAACTCCTTCCTTCCCCACCTTGATATAGATCTCCTGGGTTATCCTTAATCCTCCCCTCTTCACACACAGCTGGACAGATTAGTTGAGCACAGTCCACATTCCATACTTCCCTTTGTCCATAGTTTTATTTAAAGATTTTATTTATTGATTTTAGAGAGAGGAGAGAGAGAGAGAAGGGGTGGAGGAGTGGGAAGCATTAACTTATAGAAGTTGCTTCTTGTAAGTGCCTTGACTGGACAAGCCTGGGGTTTCAAACCAGCGACCTCAGCATTCCAGTTTGCATTACCTTTATCCACTGCACCCCCACAGGTTAGGCTGTCCATATTACTCTTGTTTCTACCTCTGTGTAATGAACTGAAATGACTGCTGGTGGTAAAACCACCACGATCCTTCCCACCCCATGAAGGCCCACCCCATGGATGCCTTCTCTTCAGTCAAGATGAATGGTTGTGGCTTGGATCAGCTCCAGGGGTGTTTGTGAGGATATCAATCTGTATTCTTTGCCAGGTTCCTGAGATTACATCCATGTTGGTTCCTTTCCTCCCTCTTCTTAGAGGCTAGCTATTGAAGGTGGCTGACCTTGATTCTAATCTTTGGTATTGTAAATTCACTTCTTTGTCAGGTTGACACATACCTTTTGCATCTACTCTGTGCTCAGGGATTGGTCTTAAAGGTATGAATTTATCCAGCCTGTTTATTTTATTTGATTGTTTGATTGATTTTAGAGAGAGAGAGGGGAAGGGAGAGAGAGAGAAAGAAACATCGATGTGTTATTCCACTTATTTATGCATTCATTGGTTGGTTCTTATATATGTCCTGACCAGAGATCAAACCCACAACCGTGGCATATTGGGATGACCCCTAATCAGCTGAGCCACTCAGCTAGGGCTGTCCAGCCTGTTTTTGTAAAGACAGGTTGTGTTGTCAAATCAGGTCAAGCACATGCTTGGGGATCTCTGTTGATTTCTTTCCTAAAAGATTATAAATAGGGTCTGTGTTATTCCCTCTGTCTGTATTCAGTGTCCTTCAGGAAGTCCTGGCCTAGCACATACTGGAGAGTCGATTGCCTGAGTAGCTGGCTGAGAGCTCTCTCACTGTCCGTGGTGAGCCTCTGTCATGTCCCGTGCCATTTCCCATCTTTCATGAAATGACCCCATCTTTAGCTGTTTTTTTCCTTCTTTACCTTTAAGGTAAGATCACCTTGTTGGATTTCTGGCTGGCTGGAGGTAAAGGTAGACTAGTGCACTCTGAGTTAGAGGTAGCCTGCTTAGCCTGCCAGGGAGTACCACCCTCAGGGGCTTTCTTTCTTGGGAAAGATGGGGCCTCCCTCCTGACTCTCCGTTTCCCTTTTGACAGGCTGGATATCGACACCAACACCTATACATCGCAGGACCTCAAGAGTGCACTGGCAAAATTCAAGGAAGGAGCAAAAATGGAGAGTTCAAAGGAAGACAAGGTATGTGACGTTCTTTTCAGGGAGTTAGTGTAAGTCTGCAGAATGGCCTTGAAGGGAATCACTTTTTCCCTTTTGCAGTAAACATGGGATGATAATAACAATAATATTGTAAAATAATTTAAAGAGCAATTAATGTCAAATAAATAACCCTTTATAGATTATTGAAAACATGGTCGGGAGCATTTCTATTATTGGTTCGGTTAGGCTCCAACCTCCCATTACATGTTTGGGGAAATTGAGGCGCAAAACAGAGATGACAATACATTATCACAGCCACGAGTGAAAAGAATAGAGTGAAACTCAGATTTTAGTTATACTTGGATTACTACAAGTTTAAAGGACAGAGGTAATGGGCCAGGAAGGAAGAAGCCTGGGTCCTTGTCTTTGTCCTTTGTAGCAAATATATTTCCTATTTTAGGCCTCAAGTTTTCTTAAGTATACAACACGGCTAGAACAAGAGGAGGATGGCTGAGGTTTCAACCAGCATGAAACTCTACAAGCTAAGGAAATGAGAAGGAACAAGAGGCAGAATTGCAGCTCCTTGGCAAGGCCCCTAATGTCTGGTTGGGCTTGTAGGTACAGATCTATACAATACCAGAAGAAATTTTACTCCAGGATAGGTCTAATGAGCTCATGCAATAGCCAGAGAGTGCCATAATCATTTTTTACATTTCCAGTTGAGTCTTGTCCTTGAGAGATCCTTCTTACGTGGCTGCCTTGGAGACCTTTCTAAGTTCTCCCTCCCTCTTCTCCTCCTCTGCTTTGTCTACCTGTTGCTTTGCTTTGTCCACTTGTCTGCCCGTGCCTCAGAATCTTGGCAGTATTTTTGAGGAGGAGCATCAGGTTCTTGACAGCTTGTATTTTAGTGGAGGAAGACTTAGGTCCCACATATCCTTTGGAGCTAAGTATTTCTGAGACAAATGAGCTTTTTTTGGGGGGGTCGACACTGGGGAGGACCTAATTGGGATGTGTTAATATGCAGGCCAATTCTCCATGTCTTTACTCATCCCACCAAAGTCACATCTTCCCACATGGAGTGTGTACATGGTATGAGAAAGTGTTAACAGGAGGGCAGTAGTAATAGCAATGGGTGAAGGAAGATGATGCATAAAATTTCATCCTACCACAGGTATATTAACTAAGGAGGTGAGAAAAAGCAAATCTCCTACCTGGTGAAGGTAAGGCCAACAGAGTATATTTGTTTTATTGTCAGTTTCTTTTGCTGTGCAGAAGCTTCTTAGTCTGATGCAGTCCCATTCATTTATCTTTGCCTTCACTTCCCTTGCCTTTGGAGTCAAATTAAAAAAATGTTCTTTATGGCCAACGTCCATGAGTTTAGTACCTATGTTTTCTTCTATGTGATTTATTGTTTCAGATCTTATATTTAGTTCTTGGATCCATTTTGAATTAATTTTTGTGCAGGGGGACAAACTGTAGTCAAGTTTCATTCTTTTGTATGTAGCTTTCCTGTTTTCCAAGCACCATTTTTTGAAGAGGCTTTCTTTTCTCCATTGTGTTGTTTTTGGCTCTTTTGTCGAAGATGATTTGTCCATATATATGTGGTTTTATTTCTGGGTTCTCGATTCTATTCCATTGGTCTGTATGTCTGTTTTTCTCCCAGTACCATGCTGTTTTGATTATCGTGGCTCTAGTATAATTTGAAGTCAGGTATCGTAATATCTCCAGCTTCATTCTTTTTCCTCAGGATTTTTTGGCTTTTCGGGTATATATAGTTCCATACAAATCTGGTGATTTTTTGTTTGGTTTGTTTAAAAAATTACATTGGGTTTTTTATGGGGACTGCATTAAATTTGTATATTGCTTTGGGCAATAAGGCCATTTTAACTATGTTGATTCTTCCAAACAGTGAACATGGAATATTTTTCCATTTCATTGTATCTTCTTCAATTTCTTTCCATAGTGTTTTGTAGTTTTCAGTATATATAGGTCTTTCACATCCTTTGTTGTTTATTTTTAGGTATTTTATTCTTTTGTTGCAATTGTAAAAGGAATTGTTTTTTTTAGTTTATTTTCCGAAGTTTCATTGTTGGTGTATAGGAAAGCGGTGCACTTTTGTGTATTGATTTTGTATCCTGCGACTCTACTGTATTGGTTTATCATTTCTAATAGTTATTTTGGTGGAGTCTTTGGGGTTTTCTATATACAGGATCATGTCATCTGCAAAAAGTGATACCTTCTTCTTTCCCAATATGGATGCCTCTTATTTCTTTCTCTTGCCTGATTGCTCTGGCTAAAACTTTTAGAACTATGTTGAATAAGATTAGAGAGAGTGGGCAGCCTTGTCTTGTTCCTGATTTTAGAGGAAAAGCCTTCATTTTTTAACCATTTAGTATGTTATTAACTGATGATTTGTTATATATGGCCTTTATTATGTTGAGGCACTTTCCTTTGATTCCAATTTTACTGAGTATTTTAAACATAAAGGGATGTTGTATCTTATCAAATGCCTTTTCTGCATCTATTAATAGGATCATATGATTTTTGTTCTTTGTTTTGTTGATATGGTGTATTATGTTGATCAACTTCCATATGTTGAACCATCCCTGTGCTCCTGGAATGAATCCCACTTGATCGTGATGTATTATTATTATTTTTTTTGTATTTTTCTGAAGCTGGAAATGGGGAGGCAGTCAGACAGACTCCCGCATGCGCCCGACCAGGATCCACCCGGCACGCCCACCATAGGGGGATGTTCTGCCCATCCAGGGCGTCGCTCTGTCGCGACCAGAGCCACTCTAGCACCTGGGGCAGAGGCCAAGGAGCCATCCCCAGCGCCCGGGCCATCTTTTGCTCCAATGGAGCCTTGGCTGCGGGAGGGGAAGAGAGAGACAGAGAGGAAGGAGAGGGGGAGGGGTGGAGAAGCAGATGGGCGCCTCTCCTGTGTGCCCTGGCCAGGAATCAAACCCGGGACTTCCGCACGCCAGGCCAATGCTCTACCACTGAGCCAACCGGCCAGGGCCTGTGAAGTATTATTTTTTTAATGTGTTATATTCTATTTGCTAGTATTTTGTTTAGGATTTCTGCATCTGTATTCATTAGATATATTGGTTTGTAGCTTTCTTTTTTTGTATTGTCCTTGCCAGGTTTTGGTATCAGGGTTATGTTGGCCTCATAAAATGTGTTAGGGAGTATTGCTTCTTCTATTTTTTGGAAGTCTTTGAGAAGGATAGGTGCCAAATCTTCTTTGAATGATTGGTAGAATTCACTAGTTCACTAGTGTAGCCATCTGGTCCTGGACTTTTGTTTTTTGGGAGGCTTTTAAAAAAAAATTTATTTATTATTTTTTACAGAGATGGAGTGAGTCAGAGAGAGGGATAGACAGGGACAGACAGACAGGAACGGAGAGAGATGAGAAGCATCAATCATTAGTTTTCCATTGCACGTTGCAACACCTTAGTTGTTCATTAATTGCTTTCTCATATGTGCCTTGACTGCAGGCCTTCAGCAGACCGAGTAACCCCTTGCTGGAGCCAGCGACATTGGGTTCAAGCTGGTGGGCTTTTTTTCTCAAACCAGATGAGCCTGCACTCAAGCTGGTGACCTTGGGGTCTCGAACCTGGGTCCTCTGCATCCCAGTCCGACGCTCCATCCACTGCACCACTGCCTGGTCAGGCTTGGGAGGCTTTTGATAGTTGTTTCCATTTCTTCCCTGCTTATAGGTCTATTTAGGTTTTCCAGTTTTTCGTAACTCAGTCTAGGAAGATTCTATAGTTCTAGGAATTTATCCATTTCCCCCAGGTTGTTGAATTTGGTGGCATATAGTCTTTCATAGTATTCTACTATGATCCTTTGTATATCTGTGATGTCTGTGGTAATTTCTCCTTCCATTTTGAATTTTGTTTATATGAATCCTTCTTCTTTTTTCCTTAATGAGTTTATCTAGTACTGTGAGATACTGTGCCATATTGAGGGGATATTTTTGGGGGAAGGATATCAATTCTGTTGTATTCATTGATACCTTAGTACAGTGGTCCCCAACCCCCGGGCCGCAGACCGGTACCGGTCCGTGGGCCATTTAGTACTGGTCCGCAGAGAAAGAATAAATAACTTACATTATTTCCGTTTTATTTATATTTAAGTCTGAACAATGTTTTATTTTTAAATTATGACCAGATTCTCTTTGTTACATCCATCTAAGACTCACTCTTGATGCTTGTCTCGGTCACGTGATACATTTATTCGTCTCACCCTAACGGTTGGTCCATGAAAATATTTTCTGACATTAAACCGGTCCGTGGTCCAAAAAAGGTTGGGGACCACTGCCTTAGTAGATTCAAGTGAATCAGTCCTTCTCAGAGTGACATGCTTCATGGAAAAGCTCTGTTTTGCCCAACATGTTTGGGCTGTTGTTATTGAAACTGATCCCTTTATCTCTCTATTATCATACAAATTGCTTGGTGCTTTATGTTTTATCATGTCAGCTGTTGTTTACCTGTACCTATAAATTGCTGCATTTTAAAATAGGGCCTTTTAAACTTTTGATTCTGCACAAAATGAAGTAGATTCATTTCTCTTTATTCTTCCTGCTAAGAACATCTAAAACCCCTAGACTAAAAGTAAATATAAGAAGACTCTAAAACAGGGGTCTCCAAACTTTTTACACAGGGGGCCAGTTCACTGTCCCTCAGACCATTGGAGGGCTGCCAAATACAGTGGTCCTCTCACTGACCACCAATGATAGAGGTGCCCCTTCCAGAAGTGCAGTGGGGGCTGGATAAATGGCCTCAGGGGGCCGCATTGCGGCCCGCGGGCCGTAGTTTGGGGATGCCTGCTCTAAAAGGTGGGAAGAAGAAGGCAGACTGGCTAGAGACCTTCATGAATGACATGGCAGTGAATTCCCTGGGATTTCTTTTTTTGGGGGGGGATTTTTTTTTTTTTTTTTTTTTTTTTTTTTTTTTCTGAAGCTGGAAACGGGGAGAGACAGTCAGACAGACTCCCGCATGCGCCCGACCGGGATCCACCCGGCACGCCCACCAGGGGCGACGCTCTGCCCACCAGGGGGCGATGCTCTGCCCCTCCGGGGGCGTCGCTCTGCCGCGACCAGAGCCACTCTAGCGCCTGGGGCAGAGGCCAAGGAGCCATCCCCAGCGCTCGGGCCATCTTTGCTCCAATGGAGCCTCGGCTGCGGAAAGGGAAGAGAGAGACAGAGAGGAAGGAGGGGGGGGGGGTGTGGAGAAGCAAATGGGCGCTTCTCCTATATGTCCTGGCCGGGAATCAAACCCGGGTCCCCCGCACGCCAGGCCGACGCTCTACCGCTGAGCCAACCGGCCAGGGCCTCCCTGGGATTTCTTATTGACTTTTATGTATTCTAGAATGGGCACTGAAGAAGCTCACATCCTAGAAATGCCAACAGGAACAGATAGAAACCTGCCTTAAAAAAGACCTGCTCTTTTGAGAGCAGCCAAAGGGCAGCCTAATAGTACAAAAAAAGACTTTTGGATAATACCTGTCCTACTTTAACCAAATGACCATGGAAATCTTTCCATCTACACCCTTAGTGCCAGTGGCAGTTAAATGGGGAACTTGGATTTCCACTGCCCACTTTGTGGTAACAGACTGCACTCTCATTCCTCCACCAGAGTGGTGTCAGCAGAACCTGAACTTCCCCTCTGTCCTGGTGGCAGTGAGATGGTGTGAAGCTATACTGTGCTACCTCCACCAAGGTGGTAGCAGTGAGAGTTGAGCAGAAAGTTAAGGTGGAATTTCTAGCCTCTTCCCAGTGGTAGGAGACTATTCTTTGCTTCCCCCACTGGTGTCCTACCAGTAGAGACCAAGTGTTTTGTTTTGTTTTTTTTAAAGTTATTTAATTAATTAATTAATTTATTTTTACAGAGACAGAGCGAGAGTCAGAGAGAGGGATAGATAGGGACAGACAGACAGGAACGCAGAGAGATGAGAAGCATCAATCATCAGTTTTTCATTGTGGCACTTTAGTTGTTAAACTAAAGTTGATTGCTTTCTCATATGTGCCTTGACCCTGGGGCTACAGCAGACCTTGGGTCCTAGCTGGTGAGCTTTGCTCAAACCAGATGAGCCCACGCTAAAGCTGGCGACCTCCGGGTCTCGAACCTGGGTCCTCCACATCCCAGTCTGATGCTCTATCCACTGTTCCACCGCCCGGTCAGGCGAGACCAAGTGTTTTTCACTCTCCACATGAAGTAACGTGATCTGTTAGGGTGTGATCTGCAGAGGCCAAGAAGAGAACCTGAATGTTCCCTACCTAGCAGCACCAAGGAGGTTTCTCACTTCTCCTAGCTGAGGTGATGCCAGTGGCTGGGGGTGTGGGGAGAGTGTGAATGGAGGGTCTATACTTTTACCCTTCACCTGGTGGCAGTGAGGCAATGGCAGCAATCTGCTCCCCACTCTGAGGCATTGTCAGTGAGAGTAAGTAAGGAAACCAAATTTCCATGCCTAGACCAGCAGCGTTGAGGCAATGCTTCAATCCCCCACCAGGGTGCTGTCAGTAGAGGCTAAGGAAGGACTTCTACTCCTAATGTCCAGTATCCAGTGTTGGCAGGTGATACTCTTTTCCTCCTAACTAGAGAGTGAGTGGTGGTAGGATTTTAGAGAGAAGGAAGCTAGAGAAATGGATTTTACAAATGAAGTCCTAGCCATACTTCCTAGTGACTCACATGAGAAACTGACCGGAGTTAACACAGCAGAAGATTTAAGAACTGAACTATAGTGTGGAATACTGTCCGGATGTTTAGATTAGCTTCTGGGCAGCGCACAAAAGAAACACCAAAATAACAGTTTAAAGACTGTGAAAACTTAATTCTTTTGTAATCATAGCTACTATACAAGAAGGCCAGAAACAGCAGATTAAACCTAAACAATGTGAATTCAATAGAATTCAGTTTTAGTACCAGAACATTCAGGATACAATTTAAAAATCACTCATCATACCAAGAACCAGGAAAATAAAAATTTAAGTTAGGAAGAACAGTTGACATGCCAACAGTGAGATGACTCAGAAGTTAGAATTATCTAAGAAGGATTTTAAAGCAGCTATCATAAAAAGGGAATTTTGAACATTCTTGAAACATATGACAACTTCACAAAGAAATAGAAGAAATAAAAACGAACCAAATGGAATATTAGAACTAAAAAATACAGCAAAATATTTTTAAATTACTGGGTAGGCTTAATAGCAGAATAGGGATGAGAGGAAAAAAAACATCAGTGAACTGGAAGACAGATGAAAATTTCTTAATCTAAATAAGAGAGAAATAGATTTTAAAAAAGAACAGAGACTTAGGGACTTACAGGACTACAGGTATACCTTTCTGTATTGCACTTTGCAGATGTTGCATTTTCATAAACTTTGATCTAAGATTCTCCACCAGTATAAAGATTGCAACTTGCTGAAGGCTCAGATGATGTTTAGCATTTTTAGCAATATTTTTTTTACTAAGGTATGTACATTGTTTATTAGAGATAATGTTCTTGTACACTTAATAGACTACAGTAGGCCCTGGCTTGTGGTGCAGTGAATGGAACATTGTCTCAGAGCACCAAGTTCACCAAGTTGATCCCATAGTTGCCAGCTTGATCCCAACGGCACTAGCTCAACACCAAGGGTGCCAGTTTGAGCCCTTGTCAGGCACATCTGAGATGCAATCAGTGGGTGCACAACTAGGTGGAGCAATAAGTTAATGTTTTCTCTCCCTCTTTTTCTCTGTGCTCTCCCTCCCCCCTCTTCTCTCACCTCTTCTCCCTCTTTCTCTCTCATATCAATGGGAAAAAATGGGTTACAATATAGTGTAAACATAACTTTTATACGTGTTGGGAAAGCAAAAAATTTGTGTGACTCACTTTATTGTGATATTTGCTTTGTTTTGTGATCTGAAACCAAACCTGCACTATCTCCTTGGTATGGCTGTATAACAAAAGATCTAACATTTGTGTCACTGAAGTTTCAGAAGAAGAGGAGAAAGAATGTGTGACTGAAAAAATAATCAAAGGAATAGAGATGGAGAAATTTCCAGAGATGGAGAAAGGTATAAACCCATAAATTCATGAAACTGAGTGAATTCTAAATAGGATAAATGCAAAGAACTCAATACTCTGAGACATAACAGTCAAACTTCTGAAAACTAAAGACAGAAAAACTCTTGAGGCCTTGGCTGGTTGGCTCTGTGGTAGAGCATCACTGGCATGTGAGTGTCTCTGGTTCTATTCCTGATCAGGGCACTCAGAAACGAACATCTACTTCTCCAACCCTCCCCTCCCCCTTCTCTCTCTCTCTCTCTCTCTCTCTCTCTCTTCCTCCCACAGCCATGGCTCTATTGATTCAAATGAGTTGGCCCCAAGCACTGAGGATGGCTTGTGGAGCCTCTGCCTCAGGTTCTAAAAATAACTCGGTTGCTGAGCAATTGGCCATAGATGGGAAGAGCTTTGCCTTGTAGGGGGCTTTCTGGGTGGATCCTAATGGGGGCACATGCAGGAGTCTGTCTCCCCTCCTCTCATTTGAAAAAAGAAAGAAAGAAAAGCTCTTAACAGCAGCTATACAGAAACAGCACATTATCTATAGGGAACAATGATTGAGTGACAGCAGATTTTTCCCCTGAAAATACAGGGGCCAGAAGTACATGGAACAACATTTTTTCAAATGCTGAAGAAAACTAAACAAACTGTCCACTTAGAATTCTACAGCCAATGAAAATGTCCTTCAGGAGTGAAATTTAAATCAGGATATTCTTACACAAAAGAAAATTAAAAGAATTTGTCACCAGCAGACCTACTAAAAAATGACTAAAGAAGGGGTCCCCAAACTCTTTACACAGGGGGCCAATTCACTGTCCCTCAGACCATTGGAGGGTCAGACTATAAAAAAACTAGGAACAAATCCCTGTGCATACTGCATATATCTTATTTGAAAGTAAAAAAACAAAATGGAAATAAATACAATATTTAAAATAAAGAACAAGTAAATTTAAATCAACAAACTGACCAGTATTTCAATGGGAACTATGCTCCTCTCACTGACCTCCAATGAAAGAGGTGCTCCTTCCGGAAGTGCGGCGGGGGCTGGATAAATGGCTTCAGGAGGCTGCATGTGGCTCGCAGGCCGTAGTTTGGGGACCCCTGGACTAAAGAATATTCTCCAAGTAGAAAAAAAATAATAACAGAAGGAAACTTAGAGCATTAGGAACAAAGAAGGAACAATGAAATGACTGATCTCTTGAGTTTTAAAAATTGTGTTTGATAGTTGTTGCAGAAATAATGATAATGTAACATAACTCTATATACATTCAATATGAATTCCATTACCAGAGTTACCAGTTTTGTTTCTTTGCTACATTTTCATCTTTGTTGGCCAGTTCTTTCTCTCTCTTTTTTTTTTTCATTTCTCCAAAGCTGGAAACCGGGAGGCAATCAGACAGACTCCCGCATGCGCCCGACCGGGATCTACCGGCATGCCCACTAGGGGGTGATGTTCCGCCCCTCTGGGGCGTCGCTCCGTTGCATCCAGAGCCATTCCAGTGCCTGAGGCAGAGGCCACAGAGCCATCCCCAGCGCCCGGGCCATCTTTGCTCCAATGGAGCCTCGGCTGCGGGAGGGGAAGAGAGAGACAGAGAGGAAGGAGGGGGGGGTGGAGAAGCAGATGGGCACTTCTCCTGTGTGCCCTGGCCGGGAATCGAACCCGGGACTCCTGCACGCCAGGCCGATGCTCCACCGCTGAGCCAACCGGCCAGGGCCCAGTTCTCTCTTTTGATTAGCCATTTTTACTCAGTTTTATGTGGGTTTATCATTTGGGGATGAGGACGCCATACAACTACACACTTGACATCTGTGTATGAACTGAATAATGGATGCACAGTGCTCGGTCACCGACAGACTTTGAAAGAAGTGACGTGATCATCCACTGATCATCATGGGCATCTATGAACTTATTTGTGGTTTGAAGAGTTAGCAGCAAAGTTGGTATTTTATGCAATTATAGTTAATGTACTTTGACAACTGAAATTTGTGTCATGTTTGGAGACTGGTGTTACTTAAACTGTGTTATTTGACATTGGTGTATATCAGATTTTTGTAAAGCAAGGATTGTCTATCTGATAAAAGGCTTATATCTAGAATATATAAAGAATTCTCAAAACTCAGCAGTAAAAGCCAACAACCTATTTGGAAAATGAGCAAAGGACACAAACAGACATTTCACCAGAAAGGATATGTGGGTAACAAATAAGCACATGAAAAGATATTTAATGTTAGTAGCTATTAGACAAATGCAAATTAAATTCACAGTGAAATATCACTATATATCTATTAGACTACCCAAAATAAAAATGGTGATAATATTAAATAATAGTGAGAATGTGGAGAAACTGGGCCTTTCATACATTGTTGGTGGAACTATAAAATAGAACAGCACTCTGGAAAACAGTTTAGCAGTTTCTTATAAAACAAAACATAAATTTATCATACAACCCAGCAATTGCACTTTTGGGCATTTACCCCGGAAAAATTAGAACCTAAATTTATAAAATAATCTTTATACAACCTGGCCGGTTTGCTCAGTGGTAAAGGGTTAGCCTGGTGTGTAAAAGTCCCAGGTTCTATTCCCAGCCAGGGCACACAGGAGAAGCCCCCATCTGCTTCTCCATCCTTCCCCCTTTCCTTGCTCTCTCTCTCTCTCTTTCTCTCCTGCAGCCAAGACTTCATTGGAGCAAAGTTGGCCTAGGTGCTGAGGATGGCTCCATGGCCTCTGCCTCAGGTTCTAGACTGGTTCTGGTTGCAATGGAGCAAAGCGCCAGATGGGGCAGAGCATCGCCCCCTAGTGAGCATGCCGGATGGATCCTGGTTGGATGCATGCGGGAGTCTGTCTTCTCTGCCTCCCTGCCTCTCACTTCCGAAAAATACAAAAACAAACAAACAAAAAGTCTTTATGCAAATGTTCATGTAGTTTTGTTCTTAATAGCCAAAATCCTGAAACAATTCAAATGTTCTTCAGCAGGTGAATGGTTAAGTGAACTGTACATCTATACAATGGAGTATTACTCAGCATTAAAAAGAAATGAACCATTGATATATGCAGTAACTTGGATAGATCTCAAATGCATTATGTTTACTAAAAAAGCATCAATCTCAAAAAGTTACAGACTATGTGATTCCATCCATATAACATTCTCCAAATGCTAGAATTACAGAGATAGAGAAGAAATTAGTGGTTGCCGGGGCACAGGGACAGGAGGGAGTGGGTGGGAGCAAGAGGTGCACCGATGAAGGAGCACAATGGAACTGTTTGGTGGTGATGGGACAGTTCTGTAACTTCACTGTTCTGGTGGTTACATGAATCTATATATTGGATAAAATTGTTTAGAATGAAACACTTGCATGTAAATGTATATATGTAAAAGCTGGTGAAACCTGAGTAAGTCTTGTAGTTTAGTTGTAAAGGTATTGTACCTATGTCATTTTCTTGGTTTCAATATTGTGCTGTTGTAATGTAAGATGCTACCATTGGGGGAAGCTGAATGAAGGATACATGGTACTCTCTGTACTATTTTTTTGTAACTTTCTGTGAGTTCATAATTACTGCAAAATAAACAGTTTTCTTTTTCTTAAAAAAAAAAAAAAAAAAGCCTTCCTGAGGGCCAGTTATACGTCATTTTTGTGAGGCAAAGGTGACTAGTTTCTTATCCTGCTCAGTTGCCTGTCATCCCACAGCTCTTCACCTGGCCAGAGTCCTCTAGCAGTGTGTAGGGAGAGCATTGCACTGTGGTAAGCCAGGATATAGCATCCTAGAGATGCAATTGCTCTGCTAGGAACTTGGTTGTTTTAAAAGAGAGGCTGATTCATTTCTTTGGTTGGGTATCTGTGGAGTGCTTATAACTGGAGAGAAAACCCAAAGATAGTAGATGAACAATTTGGAACTGACAGCTGCTCATCATCCTGCTTTTTATAAACATGTGTGCCTTTTAGTTTTTCTTGAAAGATAGAGACACAAACCACTGTGACATTTCAGATTCTTTATAAGCGCTATCCTCTAAAATTGGGAAGAAAACAAGGAGTGTCACAAGTATAAAATATCTAATTAAAATCTTTTATTCACCTCCAACATGACTTCATTTTTTAAATCTTTAATTTATGTGAGTGCGGGGTGGGGAAGGATTGAGACAAAATTGTTTGAGATGTGAGTATAGTACATAGAGTAATTTAGCCACTTTAAACAGTTGAATAAATCGTACACCTGTAGTTAGATTGACAGTAATGACAGTGATTAAGTTTTCATCAGCAAATTGCTCCCACTCTGATATCTCTTTACGCCAGTTTTCTACATCTGGGTTTCCGTAAAATGTTGCTGGATTGGACAAGGCAAAGCCAAGATATTCTAATAATTGCAGAATATAGAGAACCAAGGTGTGACTTATTCCATCCTGGACCTCAGCCTTTCCATGTGTGTGATTAGTGGTCTTCCTGTACATGGGAAGTCAGACTGGGATAAGAGAGCCTTGGAAAACTTTGAGTGTATTTTTCGGGCAGAGTGCTATAAGGGTAGACTCTGAGGGCATGTTAGAAGGTATCAGGATATCTGAGAGTACACATGACCAAAATTTTTGAATCCTTGAGAAGTAGTTTTTTGAGGCTAGGCATCCATGGTAGACCATGAGAATCTTGGAAAGATGTCTCCAATTGATGTATTTAATAATCTCTTTGCTCCATAGGCAAGGCAGGCTGAGGTTAAAAGGCTCTTCCGCCCCATTGAGAAGCTGAAGAAGGAATTTGAGGAGCTGAATGTTGTCATTGAGACTGACATGCAGATCATGGTACGGCTGATCAACAAGTTCAATAGTTCCAGCTCCAGCCTGGAAGAGAAGATTGCTGCACTCTTTGATCTTGAATATTATGTCCATCAGGTATGGTATTTCAGACTATAAGTCTGATTTTTTTAACTGACAGCTTCAAAATGAAACCCGCTGCCCTAAGCTCTTGGAATACATATCAGCATATTTACTGCTCTCCCTGCATGTCTAATATTTTTTATCTAGGCCAATATCTACTGTAGTAAGGTGCATTCTTAGAGACCAGAGCCAACTACTTTTTCATTTGGAATATTGCCTTCTTTATTTTTCAACACTGAGGATACAGTAGAGGTCCTGCCCTGGCCGGATAGCTCAAGTGGTTAGAGCATCATAGGCTGCCGGTTCAATCCCTGGTCAGGGCACATACAGGAACAGATTGATGTTCCTGTCTCTCTTTCTCCCTTTCTCTTTCTCTAAAATCGATAAAATAAACATAAAAAAATAGATGTCCCTATTTAATGCTCAAATTAACTTTTATTTTTAAGTGAGCGAGAGACAGGAAGAGAGAAAGAGGAGAAGCATCAACTCATAGTTGTGGCACTTTAGTTGTTCATTGATTGCTTCTCATATCTGCCTTGATTGGGGGGCTCCAGCTGAACCAGTGACTCCTTGCTCAAGCCAGTGACCTTAGCCTTTAAGCCAGCAACCTTTGGGCTTAAGCCAGCAACCATGGGATCATGTAGATTATCCCACACTGAAGCTGTCACGCCTGATCTCAAGCTGGTGAGCCTGCGCTCAAGTCGGATGAGCCCCTGCTCAGCTGGAGGCCTCGGGATTTCAAACCTGGTACCTCAGGGTCCCAGGTCGACACTGGATCCACTGCACCACCACTGGTCAGGTGTCAAATTAGCAATTTAATAATAGGATAATTTAAGATTGTATTCAGGACTCCAGAGGATAATGAAGGAGTATATACAACAGCGGAACTTATCCTACTCAGGGACATTGGGGAGGATTTCCCTGAGTACATGACATTTAGTTTGAGCATTAAAAGATGAATAAAAGTTGGCTAAGCGAAGAGGGGAGATTAGAGCAGGGGAATGCAAATGATGGCCAGTAGGGCCAAATCTAGCCCACAGCTGGTTTTCATAAATAAAGTTTTGTTGGGCCACAGCTACACCTATTTGTTTATGTATTGTTTTATTGTTTTTGGCTGTTTTCAAGCTACAGTTACAGAGTTGAGTAGCTGTGACAGAAACCATATGGCTCACAAAGCCAAAAATTATCAGACTCTTTAGAAAAAGTTTGCCAGCCCTTGGATTAGAGTAGACCAGGCAGAGGAAACAGCGTGTGCAAAGATTCTGAGTCAGAGAAGAGCTTGGTGAGATTGAGGACCTAGAAAAGACTAGAGTGACTAGAGCATAGTGACCAGGGGATGTGGTAGCAGAGATAAAGTGGAAAGGTTAGGGAGTCAGAGAGGTGGAGTTGGGAACACCATGCTTTTTATGATTTTATTCTTGATCCTAAGAACCATTGAAGAGTTTGAAGCAGGGAAATGATCAATTAGATTTGTGCCATAATTATAATACTTAATACTTACTCAGTAATATCCTATAATAGGGTCATATTTAAGTGCTTTATACACATTAAGTTTTTTTTTTTTGAGAGAAGAGAGAGAGGGAGAGTGACGGATAGACAGGGACAGACAGGCTGGAAGGGGAGAGATGCGAAGCATATATTCTTTATTGCAGCACCTTAGTTGTTCATTGATTGCTTTCTCATATGTGCCTTGATGGGATGGTGGGGCACCAGCAGAGCAAGTGACTCCCTTGCTCAAGCTAGCGACCTTGGGCTTCAAGCCAGCAACCATGGGGTCCCATGCTCAAGCCGTCAATCCCACACTCAAGTTGGTGAGTGCACTCAAGCCGGATGAGCCCGCGCTCAAGCTGGCAACCTCGGAGTTTCAATCCTAGGCCCTCAGCATCCCAGTCGACACTCTATCCACTGGGCCACCACCTGGTCAGCCTGTACACATTAATTTATTGGTTTCCGCAGCTGCCTGTGAGTAGACACTGCACTGCTGTTAATCCCATTTTATAACTGAAGATTACATTTGTGATTGCCCAAGGTCACCCAGTTTGTGAGTGGTGTGGCTGGGATTTATATCAAAGCCTGTCTGACCCCAAACTCTGTGCTCTTAATATTTTGGCCACTCTGCGTCTCACAGGATACTGGTACTGTTTGACTGAAGCTTGAAAGGGAATAAGTGAATCTTAAGGAAAAGGAGCCAAGAGAAGCCATTTATTTATTCAGTAAATTAATTTATTGGATGCCTGTTAAGTTCAGGCACTGTTCCAGGCACTTTGGATATATCTGTGAACAAAATTGGAGCTCATCTTCAAGCAGAGGCAGATAGACAATAAACATAACTACTAAGTACATTATAAATAATATATTTGGTCTGACCAGTGGTGGCGCAGTGGATAAAGCATTGACCTGGAAGACTGAGGTCACTGTTTGAAACCCTCAGGCTTGCCTGGTCAAGGCACATATGGGAGTTGATGCTTCCTGCTCCTTCCCCCTTCTCTCTCTCTCTCTCTTTCTCCCTCTCCTCCCCCTCCCCCCTCCTCCCCCTCCCCCCTCCTCCCCCTCCTCCCCCTCCCCCCTCCTCCCCCTCCCCCCTCCTCCCCCTCCCCCCCTCCCCTCCCCTCCCCTTCTAAAAATGGAATAAATAAAAACTAAAAGGAAAAAATTTAAAAATGTTTGAAGGTGATAAATACTATGGAAAAATAAAAAGAGCAGGGAAGGCAAGGAGCCTCTCAGGCAGGAGAAACAGCAAGTGCCCTTAGCCCTAAGGTGAGAGTATGTCTAATGTGTTTGAGAAACTATAAAGAAGTCAGTGTGGCTGAAGCTGAGAGAAGAGGGAGAGAAGTAGGTAAAACTCCAAGAGATGATGGGAGGAAGCTCCTGAAGCTCCTTGTAGATCATGGAAAAGAATGAAATTGAACATTATTAGAGGATGTTGAGCAGAATAACATGATGTGACTTATTTAGAAAGGATCCCTCTGGCTGTTGTGTTGAAAATTAGACCGGAGGTGGGGGGGGGGGGCATGCGTAGAAGCAGGGAAACCGGATAGGAGGCTCTTGCAGTAATCCACGCTAGGGGTGATACTGGACTTGGAAAGCTGTGTAATCATAATCAAAGGCTTTTTGAGATCCTCACCAAGGCATAGATCTTCATCATCCTCCCACACATGACAGCATCCTGTTCCCCTTAAACTAGGCTGAAAGACATTCTTTCTTTAGGATTTGCCAGCCTTTGTGGTAAGAGAGGATAAGTGTGTACTGTGTCTGCAGGAATTATGGGATGGCCACTTCATCTTCTTTCTGTGTTCATAACTCTTTCTCAGGCCTCAAATAGCAGGTCTGTGATCTTCTTAGAGAAAAAGATGGACCTGGGTTCTTTTTTCTCTTCAGTCTTTCTCTCCAGGGTAAAAAACAAAAATTCCAATGGCTTTTCCATTATAGATATTTAAAGGACTAAGGAACCTAGGGGTTATTGGCTAAGTCAGTCCTGCTCTGATGTTGACAGCTTTTATTTTATTTTACTTTATTTTATTTTAACATACTTTGATAGATCTTTAGTTACCAGGTTTCTATAAGCTCTTCCTTTAGTTGCAGCATAAAAGGCCAAAATAACTAGAAAGCTTATCATACCTAGAGGGGAGTGAGTACACCGGAGGGTAGCAGGGCCCCAACAAATTTCTATTTTCCTGCAAGCTGGGTGGTCACCTGGCAGAATAATCCTATTTTGCTTTCATAGGTAGCTGGCTGGGGTAAACAGTTTCTTGGACATAACCAAACTCAGCCTGAGGTCAGCCTGGTATCCAATCCCCTGGTAGATTGCCCTGTTCACAGAAGAGTCATAAATGTTTTGGGTCGATAGCCTTTTGATTAGAAATACAAAGGTCCTTAGTTTGGGCTGGTATGTCAGGTTTCCATGCAACAGTGTTGTTATTATTTCACAGGGGAATTAAAGACGACACAGCTTGGCCTCGAGTCCCAGTGCAGTGAGGAGTTGGGGTGATGTAGTGCTAGCTTTGAGGGAGATAGGTCTTTTCTTGCCTTTGAGGAAGACAGCACTTTTCTTGCCAGAAACTTCACCAGTTTGCTCCTATTTTAGACTCATTGATTGGAGGTTTTGAGAGCCATGATCTTTAAGAACCCAAACTGAATCTGCCCAAAGATTCCTCATAGCCATATCTGAATTATTAAACAGTATTTGTGAGAAGCAAAACCATGAAAGAGGTGCTGTCCAGTAGAACTTTGTGATGATGGAAATGTCCTCCACTGTCCAATAATAGCTACTAGCCAGTAATATAAGTCTAGACTAAAGCCTTGGATAGACTTTTGTGCAGATTTTGTCATGAATGCCCTCACATTCAGTCAACCTTGGACTGGATGAGGTGAGGAAGAGGGAAGAGAAGGGTTTGTTACTTCTTTCCTATCACTCTTCCAGGTCCCCTATCCCCTGCAATGGGATTCCTTTTATTATCCTGGCCAGAATGACTCCTTTCTTCCTCCGCTCCAGTGAAACAACAAATGAGAAAACATCTTAAGAAGGCCGAAGTGCTTATAGAAATGTCAGCATTTATAACACCCTGAATTATCTTTGTAAAAGTCACTTTTTTTTCCCCCTGTCTGCTGCTTCCACTGCCCCTGCTAGACCTCAAGAGGAAGCATGGTGCCATTTAGTAGTGTTGATGATGTCATATCTTTGTGTTAACAGCTTGTACATTAGGAGTAAGCTTTGTGACTCATTATAGTTTTAGAATTTTCTGGGACATGTTTAGCGTAAGCAATAGATGAGTGCCATTTCCACCAGTTCCTACATAGGTACTTATAAATCATGGTAGTTTAATTAGAAATTCATAAATTTAGGATTATTTAAAAATTTAGTTTGTTTTTACAAAACCTTTCCTACTTAGTTGGGAAGTCAAATCATTGCTTTTTACTTGACTTTTTATTTTGCTTTTCAATAGTTATTAAAAGGAAGGCTACAAGAAGAGCTCTTCTTTCCTTGATGGTGGTACTGTACTGAGCAGTGCCTTTTTTTTTTGCAGATGGATAATGCACAGGACCTGCTTTCCTTTGGTGGCCTTCAAGTGGTGATCAATGGGCTAAATAGCACAGAGCCCCTGGTGAAGGAATACGCTGCATTTGTGCTGGGGGCTGCCTTTTCCAGGTGAGCAACAAGAATGGATTTCTTCTCTGCCAGGGTTGTTTGGTCCCTTCAGGTGAATTCTAGCTTTTCTCTTGGATTGAATGGCCCAGAAAAAGCTTACACTTGAACTCATATACCTTCCTATCCCTTTTTCACTATAATCTCAATGAAACTAGAGTAAGAATTTGAATCTGATCTTATTCCGAAGTAGGCAAGAATTTTCACCCGTATTTTCACTATTTAGAACCCTCTGTTTCCCCTTGTCTTATGTGGACATTTAATAACACATTTTAGACCACATTCTTATTTTATTCAAAGTTAATAAAAGTTGTATCAACCATTGATAGCTGAGAGGAAGGAAGATGAACTCCCAAGAGCTGATCCTTTGGAAATGAAGCTATATACGTGTGGTGATAAATAAATTATGAACCTGACAAAGGAGGGCCTTTTGGGGGAATGTATCTTTCCCTTAGTTTTCAGGAACCAAACAACAAGAAGTCAGGTTATTAGACTCTCTGGATTAGGAGTTGTTTAAATTTCAGTTAGTTAGCTTGTGCTAGAAGACTAATCTCTTTAAAGAGTGTATATACATCAGGGTATGTGGGTACTACTTCATTGTACCTATACTAAAATAGTCAAGATGTCTTCAAGCTGAAGTTGGTCTATGGAAGTATAGTTCCTTCCATTTTTGAAAATATGCTCCCATTTGTTTCCCTAAAACAGGAGTTAATACTCTAATTCTTGCTACAAGGTAATATAGGGGTTTTCTTGCTTGGATTCAGGGATTGTGATGTTGTAGAAGAAAGGCTATTCTGAACATCTATATCATTGGAGCCTTTGTTTTGAAAGGATTGCCTTTGGCCTGACCGGTGGTGGCACAAGGTTTGAAACCCCAAGGTTGCCTGCTTGAGCATCGGATCATCAACATTATCCCAAGGTCCCTGGCTTGAGCCCAAGGTTGCTGGCTTGTGCAAGGGG
This sequence comes from Saccopteryx leptura, assembly GCF_036850995.1. Classification (NCBI taxonomy): domain Eukaryota; kingdom Metazoa; phylum Chordata; class Mammalia; order Chiroptera; family Emballonuridae; genus Saccopteryx; species Saccopteryx leptura. Next base: position 161,223,293 of record NC_089508.1, on the reverse strand, counting down.
TCACTTGCTCTGCTGGAGCCCCCTGGTCAGTGCACATATGAGAAGTGTTCAATGAACAACTAAAATGACACAACTGTGAGTTGATAGTTCTTGTTGTAGTATAGTGTGTCTGTAAAGTCATGGTGCACTTTTGACCAGTCACAGGAAAGCAACAAAAGACGATAGAAATGTGAAATCTGCACCAAATAAAAGGAAAACTCTCCCAGTTTCATACCTATTCAGTGCAGTTCAATGTGGGCTCATGCACAGATTTTTTAGGGCTCCTTAGGTAGCTATCCCAGTATAGCCTCTACAGACTCGTCACTGACTGATGGCCTACCAGAATGGGGTTTCTCCACCGAACTGCCAGTTTCCTTCAACTGCTTATCCCACCGAGTAATGTTATTCCTATGTGGTGGCGCTTCATTATAAACGCGCCAATATTCACGTTGCACTTTGGTCACGGATTCGAATTTAGCGAGCCATAGAACACACTGAACTTTTCTCTGTACCGTCCACATCTCGACTGGCATGGCCGTGGGCTGCTCCGTTGTATACACGGTGTTACGTCATTATCTGCGCATGTGCACATGCTGCTACATCATCCTACAGAAACTTGGAGGGTTTTCCTTTTATTTGGTGCAGATTTCACATTTCTATCGTCTTTTCTTGCTTTCCTGTGACTGGTCAAAAGTGCACCATGACTTTATGGACACATTGTAGTTGCTTCTCATATTAAGATTTTTTAAAAAATTTATTTTAGGAGAGAGAGAGAGAGAGAGAGAGAAAGGGGAGGGAGGTGGAGCTGAAAGTATCAACTCATGGTAGTTGCTTCTCATACGTTGTTTGACCAGGCAAGCTCAGGGTTTCGAATGGGCAACTTCAGCGTTCCAGGTCAACCTCTTTTCCTTTCTCTCTCTCTCAAAAAAAATTCCTTTGCTTTTCATCCATGCATATCTTTATTTAATTAAAATTTCAGTCTGATGTACTCTCATTCTGAAAAGCTTTCTTAGTAAATTAAGGGACAAAGCAGGGAAGACCAGACGAATTGTTCCATGACCTGAGGCTTGAGAGCACTGTAGGCCTTTGCTTCCCTTTTCAGTAACCTGCCTTATCTTGAGGCCCTGGTTGTCCTGTGGTTGTGTTGTTGACAATCAAGGCTGTGGCCTCTGAGGCACTCTGTTTCCCTTGGTCTCACCTACCAGGGCCAGTTGGTCTCCCTCCCAGGGTGCTTGTGCATCCGCTGGAAAGGTGGGGAATCTGAGTTTGTCAGTGGTAACTGTGATTTCAGCCCTGAAGAAGTTTCAGGTCTTATTCTCATAAGGTTTTAGGGGTTTGAGAACTTATTGAGGCCTGCTTTTTGTTTCTCAAGCCATAGAAGAACTAAATCAAACATTATTAACCTCTCTCCCAGACCCTTTTGGAAATCTTTTCCATAATCCTGTGTTTTCTTTCCACTTTCATGAATAAATGGTCCTTCTTGTTTCCTTGCCATTGCTTCTGAAAACAATATTTTGGGGGGAAACTGCATAGCATCTTGATGTCTCTTCTTAGTTAAAGGGGACTAAATGACTTGAGAAATATGCATTGAGTCTGCCTAGTAGACTCTAACCCACCTGGGGTTGTGCCAATATGTGGTATTATTAAGATATTTCTGTGATTGTATTAGGTTAAGACCATGTTAATATTTATGCAGTATCATTAAAATTTAAATAGAGATAAATATAAAATATTGCAGTTTATTGTTTTGGTGACAAGCATACTGCTGTATTCAAAATGTTCTAGCTAGGCTTTTAATGGTTTACTGGAGGGCCATTACAGTGACAGTATTAGAGATGGTGCCAGAGCTTTTGGAAGCCAGCAGCAGGCTTTTGAACATCATGAAATGTCAATGTTTTATGCAAAGAGGAACTTGATGCAAGGTAAGAATATTTCTGTGCAGAGAGGCAGGTTTCAGTGCTCTAGTCCGATATTCATTATTTCCTCTTGATGTCTTAAGTATTGGTTCTGCAGCTCCTTCCCTGACCCCAGTATACAGGTGTGCATGCGTGCGCGTGCGCACGCACACACACATACACGCGCACAGTGATTGGATGAGCTTGCTTCTTTGTCAAGAGAGTATTCAAGGGATAGTGAGGACATTGAAATCATGGATTCCCAGGGTTTGGGGTGTTATTTAGACATCATTCCTTCTAGTTTTCTGCTCATGGGCAATAATATTGCTCTGTCAGTTCAGATGTTTGAGCATTTGGGAGGACTAGACACATCACTGTACCTAAGTCAGAAAATCTAGTTCAAGTTCAGTCTCTACCATTTCCTGGCTTTTTGCATATTGGCAAGTGATATCACCTTTCTAAGCTTCACCTTTTTCATTTATTAACTAGGAACAATAATAGGTATTCTCTGCATTTCACAAGATTAAGTGAATCTGAAGTAACAATATACAGTAAGTCCTGTGAAAATGGTTATTTTCTGTAACTAATAAAGGGATATATGACATCACCATGCTCATCATGTGACATTTTTACTGTGAGTTTTCACTATGAGACAGTCATTATTTTTTTTGTTTTTACAGTACACGCCTTCCTCATTTTCTGTTCTGTTAAGTGCTTGTATTCTACCACATAGCATATGTTTTGGTGCTAATCTTGCTGCTTTATTTGCCTACCTGTCTTAATTGCTTAATAAGGCCTCTACACACATTTCTATGGATGAAGAGATCACTTCCTGGCTGTTAAATATGAAGTGATTATTCCAAGATCAAGAAGTAAGAGTTAACATAAATGTAATTGATGTGACTACTGAATGTTAATGGCTATTGAAATAGTTTTTTCCTTATTTAAATATTATTCTTCTATTGGTTGCCCATGTATAAGCCAGGTCAAGCTCTTGCATAAGAAGATATATGGAGCCCTGGCCGGTTGGCTCAGCGGTAGAGCGTCGGCCTAGCGTGCGGAGGACCCGGGTTCGATTCCCGGCCAGGGCACACAGGAGAAGCGCCCATTTGCTTCTCCACCCCTCCGCCGCGCTTTCCTCTCTGTCTCTCTCTTCCCCTCCCGCAGCCGAGGCTCCATTGGAGCAAAGATGGCCCGGGCGCTGGGGATGGCTCCTCGGCCTCTGCCCCAGGCGCTAGAGTGGCTCTGGTCGCAATATGGCGACGCCCAGGATGGGCAGAGCATCGCCCCCTGGTGGGCAGAGCTCCGCCCCATGGTGGACGTGCCGGGTGGATCCCGGTCGGGCGCATGCGGGAGTCTGTCTGACTGTCTCTCCCTGTTTCCAGCTTCAGAAAAATGGAAAAAAAAAAAAAAAAAAAAAAAAAGGAAGATATATGGAGATAGGAGTCCGAAGCTTTTGGCAGCTTTATCTTTTTCTTTTTTTTTTTTTTTTTTACAGGGACACAGAGATAGTCAGAGAAAGGAATAGATAGGGACAGACAGACAGGAACGGAGAGAGATGAAAAGCATCAATCATCAGTTTTTCATTGCTGTTGCGACACCTTAGTTGTTCATTGATTGCTTTCTCATATGTGCCTTGACTGCAGGCCTTCAGCAGACCCAGTAACCCCTTGCTTGAGCCAGCGACCTTGGTTCCAAGCTGGTGAGCTTTTTTCTCAAACCAGATGAGCCTGCGCTCAAGCTGGCAACCTTGGGGTCTCGAACCTGGGTCCTCCACATCCCAGTCCGGCACTCTATCCACTGCGCCACTGCCTGGTCAGGCGGCAGCTTTATCTTTTTATGGTCTCTTTTCCTTTTTTAAAAAAAATCTCCTTTCTTCTTCAAGTCAGTTATTTTCAGTGGCCTTTCTGTGACCGGATTTCATTTCATGATGGCACCTGAGAGTGTCTGTCTGCAGTCTGACTTACTCGGAGTCTGTGAAATCCCAGACAGGTCATTTGTGTTTCTGTGTAAAGAAAGTTTCAGGAAGGCCTTGTGAATTTCAGAGGCCATGCAGCCTTCTGTAATCTGGTTTTTCTTTTACTTCATAGCAAACTGGCTGCCTCTCTTTGTTTTCTTCTTATTTTTGAATCTGTAACCTTTACCTTTTAACTATCAGGAGTTAAATTATCAAGAAATTGTTGTGCTGACCATAGGGGGCACTGGCTTTTGCTGTTATCATGACTTTGCCTCAGTCACTTTTGGTATCCTATATCCATCTTTAATAACTGTCATTCTAATCTGCATATGTATGAATTGTTGTGCAATTACATGGGCTTGTACATACTCATTGTATACGGCACTTTTGTTTGAACTCTCTACAGTTAGTAGGGTGTCATGAACCTGTGCCAGGTATAAAAGGACATGTAATAAACATGTGGTATCAGTCATAATACGGTTATGTTCTGTTATGACGGATCCCTGGAATGGGATTTTATTCTACCCTCTCTCTTTTTGACATCTTTTTTGGAAACTCCTTAGATTTGGGGTTACATAAATTCCTTAATAAAATGAATGTCTCCCCTACTCTTGATTCTGTGCCCTCTCACCCCAGGCTTTGTTGGCTTCTAGTTTCCTCTTCCCACAGAAGCTTTACCAATTCATTTTTTAACCATTTGGCCAGTGTCCCATCTTCATCTATTGGCCTCCAGTCCAGATTTCTTTCTTGCCATATTCAGTGAATTTCAGTGCTCATCTACATCTGCTCTCTGTCTTTCCTGGTGGCTTTTGTGAGTTTCCTGGAGTCAACAGTCTCAGCATTGGCCTTTACCTTTACTTCTGTCATTCACTTCCCATTTTTTCCAACATCTCATGTTTTCTGACCATCTCCACTATCTCTTCACATTTTCATTTCTCCTGCTAACCATGGTTTTTGTCCTTATTGTGACCTTCAGCCTCTGCACATCTTCCTGTTTTTCCCTTCACCATCAGTACTCCTCACGCTCTTTCCTCTCTTTAGGCTTCTTCCTCTTAGCCTACAGATGTTCTCAATTACCTGTCCACAGACCCCTAGTCTACCAATAACTTGTTCATCTCCTCCCACATGCCATCCTATATTTCCCTTCCCTTCCAAACTTCTTGAAAGAGTAGACAAAGGGGATACAAATAAGTAAGTGCACATTGGTGTTATGTTCCTACTGTCCCTGAAGATTTTCAAGAGTATTTTGGAATTATGGTCATCTCTGTAGCAGTCTATAATGTCAATTACTATTTTCCTTTGAAAACTTCTTGGCTGAAAGCAGTCCCTTGGTTTTTTTAATCAGTAATTAATTACTCCCTTTCCTTTTCCTTTTATGGCCACATCTTTTTATCTTTTACTAGAGCTATTCACAAAGATTTTTCTGGCCTTGTCCTCTTTTTCTGTTTTCTCTACCAGTGGTCCTACCTTCTCCTGTGGTTTCAAATCCTGCCTCATTTTGGGTGACTCCAATGTCTATGTTGAAGTCCTGCCTTTCTCCTCAGGTCCCATCCTCCATTATTAGTACCAGACTGTCTAATTGTATCTCAAAGTGAAGGAGAAGAAAATGGAATTCATTTTTGTCTCTCTCACAAACTAGATTTTTCCTCCCACATTCTCTTTTGATCTGTTCTTGGCAGTATGATTGTTGTAGTTACCCAAGCATGAAACTTTTGAGTGATATTTGAGTCTTTTTTCTTCCTGTTTAGTTGTTGAATGAATCATGCGGATTTTTATTTTCTCTATTGTTGTCTACTAAACAGCTATTTTTTTTTAATCTATTTTAAGGAACCTTGATATTGTGAGGGCAGCTACATGTTCAAGGAGGGGATTCCTTATCCCACTGCTAGGAAATGAGCGATCAGGAATCTAAAGCAAGCATAGTAATCCCATTCTTTGTGGACATGGATTGATTTAGAGATGGACATGAGACATAAAGAGATGTTTGCTGGGAAGGCTTCTGGGAAAGATTTTGCTCTCTTGTAATAAGAAGGTAAGGAGACCCTGCCTACTCTTCCTGCCTTTATTTCAGTTGTCTTGGAGCTGTAGTTGTTAGCTTAGATCAGAGAGGTGAAAAGCACAAGGACAGACAAAAAGCTTTCATGCTGAGGAGCATACCAGAAAAGAAAGATAGGAGGAGACTAGGTCCTCTTTGATCTAGTTTAGCCACTGTCCTGATTTTGGAACCATCTACTTCTTGACCTTTGTTGTGAGAGAGAATTAAATGTGTTTGTGTGTTTTTTAAAAACAGTGTTTGTCTTGACTCTGTTACTCGCAACTGAACACATTCATGTTAATAAAATTTCTCTCATATTTAAAATTCTTTTAAAATTCTCCTTTCTTAGCACTCATTTCAATTTGCAAGTATATATATGTTTGAGTATGTATTTGCTGTTAGACAGTAGGAGGAGGATGGGATTCTTTTTCTCTCTTAATCTTGCTGTCTCCCTAGAATATAGCATAGGACCTAGCATTGAGCACTAGGCAATAATTATTGATTGAATAAATGAAGAAACAAAAGAATAAACTGATACCTAGGAAATTAAATGCTTTTCCAAATAGCATATGGGAGCTGAGTGTAGAGTGCTATCTTTAGGATACCACTCCTTGACCCTTTAAAATCTAAGACTATGGAAATGAATGTGTAGCCATTGCCCGCCTCCCAGAAAATAGGTTAGATATTGGGATGAGGTCAGACTGCAGATGCCAGTATTTGAATAAAAGTTCAATAAAAGTTCAGATGTGACCCTTAGGACTAATTCTGACCTCTTGGCTCCAGGAGCTAAATTTCACACTCTTTCAGTAACAGGGGAGATGCTCAAACCATTTTGTATCTAATAAATTGATTAACATAATATTAACCAAGATCTGCCATAGCTATAGCTCTTAAAGCTGCATTTAAAGTCTTCTTTTTTCAAAAGGCAATTAATGGCACATGGAAAATTAGTTTTAAGCCTGACCAACCACCCTGAGTTCTATAGAAACCAAGACTTCATTTGGGGGAAGAAGGCACCACTTTGCTTAATGTACTTGTCCCTTCAACATTAAAAATAAATCTATCTCTGAGATGTACTCCTGACTCCTCCACATCCTCTATGTGGCTGCCTTCAGATTTTGTAGTGTTGTTGTGATTGACTCCTTCTTAATTGCTTCCCTGTAAAACTCCAGCCCACAAAGTTCTTTCCTTTCAACCTCATTAGCTATTGTCTGGACTCCTAAACTGACTCTTTAGTACATTTAATTCTCTGTGTATGCCAGTTCTTTCCGCCCCTCCTCAAAAAGAATGAAAGCTTCTTGAAAATGGAAATTGGTATCTGAGTTTATAGTACCCACAGCACCTTATAGAGGGTAGTTTCATGTTGCTGCTTAGAGCATTTTAAGGTACAAACTAAATGGCCTAACACAAAAGCGGAAATCACCAAAAATCGGTTGGAGGAATGAAGCTACTAAGAGCAGGGAAGCGCTATATTTTTCTCTTCTATTTTATTGGATTCTTCTTATAATGAGTATGTGTTATTGCTTAAGTTTTAAATACAAATATAAAACAGAACTGTGGAAGACTTCTGTATCTAGCTTACCTTTCCTAAGAAGCCTTCTTGGGCCTGACCAGGTGGTGGCACAGTGGATAGAATGTCAACCTGGGATCTTAAGGGCCCAGGTTCAAAACCCCAAGGTCTCTGGCTGAAGTATGGGTCTTCAGCTTGAGCTTGGGATCATAGACACGACCCCATAGTCACTGGCTTAAGCCCAAGGGTTGCTGGCTTGAAGTCCAAAAGTCTCTGGCTTTAAGCCCAAGATTGCTGGCTTGAGCAAGGGGTCACTGACCCAGCTGCAGCCCCCTGGTCAGGACACATATGAAAAAGTAATCAATGAACAACTAAGGTGCTGCAACTACAAGTTGATGCTTCTCATCTCTCTTCCTGTCTGTCCCTGTCTATTCCTCCATCTCTCTCTCTCTCTCTCTCTCTCTCTCTCTTTTTCTCTCTCTCAACAGAGTCAGAGGAACAGATAGAAACAGACAGGAAGGGAAAGAGATGAGAAGCTTTCATCTCTCTCTCTCTCTCTCATTTTTTTTTGGCAGAGAATCAGAGGAACAGATAGGGGCAGACAGACAGGAAGGGAGAGAGATGAGAAGCATCAATTCTTCGTTGCAGCATCTTAGTTGTTCATTGATTACTCTCATATGTGCCTTGACTGGGGGGCTACAGCAGAGCTAGTGACCCCTTGCTCAAGCTAGCGACCTTGGAGCTCAAGCCAGTGACCATGGGGTCATGTCTATGATCCCATGCTCAAGCCAGTAACCCCTCACTCAGGCTGGTGAGCCCACACTCAAGACCTTGGGGTTTCGAACCTGAGTCCTCTGTGTCCCAATTTGACACTCTATCCACTGCACCACCAACTGATCAGGCTCTCTCTCTTTCTCTTAAAAATAAAAAGGAGAGGAAGCATTTTTGGTTCCGAATATCTGAAGATATTGGATTAAATATTTAAACATTTCCTTAAATGTTCATTTCAGCTGTCAAAGGATAGGGCCACTGCTTTGCATAACTAAAGGTGAAATTAATAACATCATGATTTTCATGTTGTGGCCCTACAAGAGAATGAGACAAATCCTAGAGAAAAATATAATGGCAAGCACAAATCCTAAGAGATATGTAACACTGAAACTTATAGCTGTCTTGGGGACAGTTGCCATTCCCTAGTGGCTAAGAGCTTTTGGTTTCAACAGGCTTTGTAACTTGGGGAACAGGAGACAAAGCCTACAGCCTATGAAAGGGAGAATTAGGAAAATGAAATCTTCCACTCAAAAGGAGATATTTAGGCAATTTCACTTTGAATGGAAGGGAGAAAAATTCCCCAGAAAATTCTTTACCCAGTGCAGCCCGAGAGTGCAGTTGGGCTGGAAAATAATATTCTATTTGTGGCCTGAAAATCTCCAATCGAGAATTTAGTCTAAAATGGTCTTGATAAATAATAAACTCGAAAAAAATGTTTGCAGCTTATATTACAGACATAGCATTGATATTCCTAATATGTATTAAGAGCACCTAAAAATAGAGAAAAAACATATTAATAACTCTGTGGGAAAATGGGCCAGACACACACAGTTTATAGAATAAAAGAAATGTAAATGGTTTAACCAATGTGAAAAATTACTTGACCTCATTCATAAGGTAAGGACCAATGAAAACTACATGAAAATACTGTCTCTCACCTATTATACTGGCAAAAGTCCAAAAGTTGATAGCATATTTTGTTTGTAAAGCTGTGGGGAAATAGGCTCTCATATATTGCTGGTGGAACTATAAAATGATAAAATCCTGCCTTGGCAGGGTGGCTCAGTTGGTAAGAAGAGCATTGTCCTGATGTTCCAGGGTTGGAGGTTCAATCCCTGGTCAGGTCACATGTAAGAATCAACCCAGGAATGCATGAATGGATGGAGCAACAAAGCCATGTTTCTCTCTTTCACATCTTCTCTCTCTAAAACAATAAATAAAAATGAATTTTAAAAAATGCAGCATTTCTGCCTGACCTGTGATTGTGCAATGGGTAAAGCATCGACCTGGAATGGTGAGGTTGGTGGTTTGAAACCCTGGGCTTGCCTGGTCAAGGCACATACAAGAAGCACCTACTACACGTTGATGCTTACTGCTCCTCCCCCCCATTTCTGTCTCTCCTCTCTCTTGAATCAGTCTTTAAAAATGCAGCTCTTGGCCCTGGCCGGTTGGCTCAGCGGTAGAGCGTCGGCCTGGCATGCAGAAGTCCCGGGTTCGATTCCCGGCCAGGGCACACAGGAGAAGCTCCCATCTGCTTCTCCACCCCTCCCCCTCTCCTTCCTCTCTGTCTCTCTCTTCTCCTCCTGCAGCCAAGGCTCCATTGGAGCAAAGATGGCCCGGGTGCTGGGGATGGCTCTGTGGCCTCTGCCTCAGGCGCTAGAGTGGCTCTGGTCGCGACATAGCGATGCCCCGGATGGGCAGAGCATCGCCCCCTGGTGGGCGTGCCGGGTGGATCCCGGTCGGGCGCATGCGGGAGTCTGTCTGACTGTCTCTCCCCGTTTCCAGCTTCAGAAAAATACAAAAAAAAAAAAAAAAAAATGCAGCTCTTCTGGAAAGAAATTTGGCAGTATCTAGCAAAATTGCAAGTATGTTTACTCTTTGAAATAGTATTCCTACTTCCAGAGTTCTGTCTTTAAAATATACTGGTAAAATACAAAAAGAGCCTGGCCAGTGATGACACAGTGGGTAGAATGCTGACCTAGAACGCTGAAGTCACCAGTTCAAAACCCTGGGCTTGCCTGGTCAAGGCACATCAATACAAACAAGCAATCAATGAACAGTTAGAGTGAACCAACTACTGGTACTTCCCATTCCCTTCCCTCTCCTTTCTCTGTAAAATCAATAAGGAAAATCTTTTTAAAAAATAGAAAAAGACATATGCATGTTCAAGGTATTCATTATAGCACTATTATTACTAGCAAGACAGAAATCAGCCCAAACATCCAAAAGTAGGAAATTGAATGAATTGTGTAATTTATTCCATGGAACACTATACAGTTATAGAAAAGATTAGAGAATATTTGTGTAATATAGAATATCTTTTTTATGTTATATATATTTTATCACAATTTTATTTCTAATTACAAATTTTTATTTTTCAATTAGAGTTGACATACAATATTATATTAGTTTCAAGTGTACAACATAGTGATTAGACATTTCTATAACTTAATGAGGTAGTCACCCTGATAAGTCTAGTACTCATCTGGCACCATACGTAATTAATACAATATTATTGACTATATTCTCTTTGCTGTATTTGATATCTCTTTGACTGTTTTTATAACTGGCAATTCGTATTTTTTTTTAATTTATGATTTTAATTTGTGTTTACATAGATTCAAGTGTCCCACCGAATATATCTCCCCCCACCCCCTTATTCTGCAATTCATATTTCTTAATACCTTTACCTTTTTCACCTATTCCTCCAACCCCCTTCCCACCTGGCAGTCAATTTATTCTCTGTATCTGTGAGTTTGTTTCTGTTTTTTATTATATTCTACATATAAGTGAAACATGGTATTTCTTTTTCTTACACTTATTTCACTTAGCATAATACTCTCTAGGTTCATCCATATTGTCACAAATGGCAGGATTTTATCCTTTTTATGACTGAGTAATACTCCATTGTATATGTGTACCATATCTTGAGCCATTTATCTTTTGATGGGCAGTTTGGTTGCTTCTAGATCTTGGCTAATGTAAGTATGCAGTGAATATAGGGGTTCATGTATTATTTTGAATTTATGATTTGAATTTCTTTGGGTAAATACCCAGAAGTAAAATTCCTCCATCATATGGTAGCTCTATTTTTTTTTTTTTTTTTTTTTTTTTTTTCATTTTTCTGAAGCTGGAAACGGGGAGAGACAGTCAGACAGACTCCCGCATGCGCCCGACCGGGATCCACCCGGCACGCCCACCATGGGGCGACGCTCTGCCCACCAGGGGGCGATGCTCTGCCCATCCTGGGCGTCGCCATATTGCGACCAGAGCCACTCTAGCGCCTGGGGCAGAGGCCACAGAGCCATCCCCAGTGCCCGGGCCATCTTTGCTCCAATGGAGCCTTGGCTGCGGGAGGGGAAGAGAGAGACAGAGAGGAAAGTGCGGCGGAGGGGTGGAGAAGCAAATGGGCGCTTCTCCTGTGTGCCCTGGCCGGGAATCGAACCCGGGTCCTCCGCACGCTAGGCCGATGCTCTACCGCTGAGCCAACCGGCCAGGGCGGTAGCTCTATTTTTAATCTTTTGGGGAGCCTGCATACCGTTTTCCATAGTGACTGCACCGATTTGCAGTTCCAGCAATGCTGCAGGAGGTTCCCTTTTCTCCATATCCTCGCCAACACTTGTTTATTGATTTATTGATGAAAGCCATTCTGATGCCCACAAATCTTAGAGTATGTTTCCTTGGGAACCTGGCTCTGACATGCCTCCTGCTAGAAGTACACACCACAACCTATGAAGTTGTCTTGATAGAAAATCAAATCTGAATCTGATCAAGATCCGACTTCCAATTTAGAGGAAACACTGGAGACAGGAGATATGTTAAGCAATATAATGGACATGGAATCCGCAAAGTCAAGATCAGAGTGTTGGCAGCTGTAAAACTACTGGATTTTTCAACAAATAAATTACAAGAAAAAATACCAGAAGGAATGAAACCCATAAATTAAAAGATAAATTTTAGATCTTGACAAAATCAGAAATCTGTTTAAAAATTATGAGATAGTTGGGCTATTTAAACAACTATTTGGTAAGGAATTATTGTCAAAGTTTTTTGTTTTGTTTTTTTTCTTAAGTTGAAAACGGGGAGGCAGTCAGACAGACTTCTGCATGCGCCTACTGGGATCCACCCGGCATGCCCACCAGGGGGCGATGCTCTGCCCACCTGGGGCGTCGCTCTGCCACAATCAGAGCCATTCTAGCCTGGGCAAACTTTGCTCCAATGGAACCTCGGCTGCGGCTGCGGGAGGGGAAGAGAGAAACAGAGAGGAGGGAGAGGGGGAGGGGTGGAGAAGCAGGTGAGCGCCTCTCTTATGTGCCCTGGCCGGAAATCGAACCCGGGACTCCCACACGCCAGGCCGACGCTCTACCACTGAGCCAACTGGCCAGGGCCTATTGTCAAAAGTTTTTAATGTGAAATGGTATTGTGATTGTTTTATAAAAAAAAGGGTCCTTTTAGAGAAACATACTGGACAATTAATGGATAAAATGCCAGGCCCTCTGAGTGTTGCATTGTACTTATCTAGAGGAGGTAGGTAGATGGGTAGGATGGGGTACACGTGAAACAGGACTGGCCTTGACTTCATAATTTTTAGAGATGAGTGACAAACCCATGGAGGATTATTACATCACTCTATCTAACTTAGTCTATAGACAAAACTTTACATAAGAAAAAGTTGGCTTTGTTTTGTTTTTAACATAGTTTCAAATTGGCAGAATTTCCAAGTTACTGGTGGAACAATATAAAAATACTCTTAAATCTAGGCCTGAAACTATCTCCACAAAGAAAATATTTCCAGTGCTCATGAGCTCCCAATCAAAATATCGCAAAGCACACACAGAAATAAGGCATCATGAGTGAAAACAGAAACAACATAATCAGACCTGTAAAACTACAGACAGTAAAACTCTGAGGGTACAGAATATAAAATAATTCTTTCAATATGTTTAAAGAAATAAAAGATTTTATCAAAAGTATGAACAAAGAATAAAAGATGATAAAAATGACTGTGTTGGAATACTTGTAAGAGATACAAATAGAATTTCTAGAAGTGGAAAATATAATTGCATCTTAGCAATTATGTAGATAAGGTAAACAACTGGTCAGACACAAGTGAGGAGTAATTAAGTGAACTGGGATATAGAATTGAAGAAATTACAAAGTACAACATAGAGATACAATAATGAAAAAAGAAAAAAGGTTAAGAGACATAGAGAATAGAATGAAAGGTCTAAATGAATTCCAGAAGGATAAAGAGAATGTGGAAGAGGCTATATATAAAGAGGTTTGGCTGATACTTTTCTAAAATTGATAAAGGATGTGAATTCTGATTTAGGAATCTCAATGAATCTCAGGCACAATGATCAAGAATGTGTGTGTGTGTGTGTGTGTGTGTGTGTGTGTGTGTGTGTGTGTGTGTATGTGACAGAGAGTGACAGGAAGGGAGAGAGATGAGAAGCATCAATTCTTGGTTGCAGCACCTTAGTTGTTCATTGATTGTTTTCTCATATGTGCCTTGATGGGGAAGGGGGCTACAGCAGAGTGAGTGACCCCTTGCTCAAGTCAGCAACCTTGGGCTTCAAACCAGCAACCTTTGGGCTCAAGCCAGTGACCATGGGGTCATGTCCATGATCCCACACTCAAGCCAGTGACCCCATGCTCAAGCTGGTGATCTGGCACTCAAGCCAGCAACCTCGGGGTTTCAAACCTGGGTCTTCTGCATCCCAGTCCAATGCTCTATTCACTCCGCCACCTCCTGGTCAGGCAAGAAGAAATATATTTCTAACAACATGGTTGCATGCTGAGAGGACCTGTGGCTGCTATCACCCAAACCCACTGAGCACTCTACACCTGGAGTCCCGATGTCACTCACAGAGAAGTTTTTCATTGTCCCCACTCCCAGTTCCAGAGCTTCCTGGCTCAGAGATTTTGCCTAGGAGAGATGCAAGGTCATAAAACATAGCTCCTATTCTCTTCCCAATGGAACTGATTTTATGGGCAGTAGAGTGTGCAGAAGTTCAGACCTAAGCACACACTCAAGAATAGTGGTGGTTATGGTGAAAGGCAACTGGGAGGAGATTGATGGATTTAAAAAAGATACAGCCTAAACTCTCAGCCGGCTAGTTTGCAGGAGGGACCTAGGGAGTAAGACAGTTGGGAGAAGCCGTCCTAGGGTAAAAATAAACATTAAACAGGGACCTCAGAAACTAGTCCTTCAAAAGAGCTGTGAGTTAACTGGATTAGTTTGTAGAACAGTTAAAGCCCCAGGGCCTTGTCTGAAAAAAAAAAAAAAAAATAGAGCTGCTTATATTTTAAGGATTAACTTTTAGTGTTGCAAATATTTTTTCCAGGTTTTTTAGTGTTTTGGTTTTTTTTTAACCTTCTATATGGTATCTTCCTTATGTTAAAAATATTTACTTAGGCCCTGGCCTGTTGGCTCAGCGGTGGAGCGTCGGCCTGGCGTGCAGGGGACCCGGGTTCGATTCCTGGCCAGGGCACATAGGAGAAGTGCCCATTTGCTTCTCCACCCCCCCTCCTTCCTCTCTGTCTCTCTCTTGCCCTCCCACAGCCGGGGCTCCATTGGAGCAAAGATGGCCCGGGCGCTGGGGATGGCTCCTTGGCCTCTGCCCCAGGCGCTGGAGTGGCTCTGGTTGCAGCGGAGCGATGCCCCGGAGGGGCAGAGCATCGCCCCTGGTGGGCGTGCCGGGTGGATCCCGGTCGGGCGCATGCGGGAGTCTGTCTGACTGTCTCTCCCCGTTTCCAGCTTCGGAAGAATATAAAAAAACAAAAAAAACAAAAAACTTCTATTAAAAAAAAAAAATTTTTACTTAGCCAAAATTATTTATTTGTCATTTCATGGTTTCTGGTTTTTTATGACATATACTTACTAAAGCCTTTTCTACATCAAGAGTGTATATAAATGTTTTGTCTTCATATTATTTCAAAAATATGAAATATTTCAAACATAAAGAGGAATTTAGACAATTTTATACTCCTTTCCCACCCACATTTAATAAACTAAAATTTGCTATATTTGCTTCAGCTCTTTTAAAGAAATAAAATATTAGATACAATTGAAGACTCTTACATAATCCTTTCTAATTTGATTTTCTTTCTTCACCTCCAGAGGAAAAGAAAATATACTGTTCTCAATTCTGTGTCATAATCTATTTTTAATAATTTACCATTTATATCTGTCTTCAAAGTAAGTGTGTGTGTGTGTGTGTATTTTAGTTTTTGGCAATTTAATGGGTGTGAAATGGTATCTCATTGTTTTTCTTTTTTTTCTTTTTAATTTTCATTTATTGAATTTAGTGAGAGAAAAAGAGAGGGAGGGAGAGAAAAACAGAGTGGGGGTGGGGGAACATGGATCTCTTCTTGTATGTGGCCTGACTGGGATTGAACCAGCAACCTCTGTGCTTCAGGACCATGCTCTAACCACCTGAGCATCTGGCCAGGGCTCATTCTTTTTATTTATTTTTATTTTTAAAAAATATTTTATTTATTGATTTTTAGAGAGAGGGGAGAGAGAGAGAAAGAGAGAGAGAGAAGGGGGAGGAGCAGGAAGCATCAACTCCCATATGTGTCTTGACCAGGCAAGCCCAAGGTTTCGAACCGGGAATCTCAGTGTTCCAGGTCGACGCTTTATCCCACTGCGCCACCACAGGTCAGGCCAATTCTTTTTAATTCACTCCTCTCTATTATTGAGGTCAAGTATCCCCTCTCCCTCATAATTGGAATCATACTGTGTATACTGCTCAGAAATTTCCATCCTCCCTTTCTCCTATTTTCTTTCTTCTTCCTGTCTTTGGTTGAGTACATTTTTTATGTTTTTGTACCATCAGGGCTGCTACTTTAAAAAATTATTTCTTCCTATGTTTTGTCCATTTTTCTATTGTCTTTAATTTATTTGTTTAGTAGGCATTTTTATATAAGTCATATGGATACTTATCTATACTATACATATTTAATGTATAGTATATATAATCTGGGTGCTTATCTTTTGTCAGTTAACATGCATAGCAAATATCTTTGAGTATGTGGCTGGTTATCTAACATTGCCTGTGTTGCCTTTTGTTATACATGCTTTAAAATAGTTTATAGAGTCAAAATTATCAATCTTTTGTTTATAGTTTGGTCTCTTTATGTTTTAAGAAGCTCTTCCTTACCTTGAGGTTATAAGATATTATCTTCCAAGAGTATAAAGTTTTGACACTTAGAATTTTATTCTAAAATTTCTTTTTCTGAAAAAAATAAAAAAGAAATTTCTTTTTCTGTGCTTTGAGATCTAAATTTAATTTTAATTTTACCATACAGCACCCAAGTTTTTCTAGTACCATATAATGAGTAGTCTTATCTTTTTTCTAGTGAATTATAATGGTTCTTTTACAACGTACTGAGTTCCCTTATTTGTATGTTTGTATTATGATCCATTAATCTCCTTTTTTTTTGTAAAGTGAGAGGCAGGGAGAGGCAGAGAGACAGACTCCTGCATGTGCCTAGACCAGGTCTACCCGGCAGGCCCCCTACAGGGCAATGCTCTGCCTGTCAGGGGCTGCTGCTCCATTGTTTGGCAACTGAGCTATTTTAGCACCTGAGGCAAGGCCATGGAGCCATCCTCAGCACCCAGGGCCATCTTTCTTGAACCATTCAAGCCATGGGTGTGCGAGGAGATGAGAAAGAGAAATGGGGGGTGGGGGTGGGTGAAACAGATGGTCATTTCTTCAGTGTGCCCTGACTGAGAATTACTAAGAAACCAGTACTTCTACACACCAGCTAACACTCTACTGCTGAGCCAACTGGCCACGGCTCACTTATCTTTTTTAATCCTTTCACCAGCCTCATTATTTCAAGTACTATAGTTTTATAAGTCTTTTTAAATTGATTAATTTCAGAAAGATGGAGAGAGAAAGGGAAGCATTCATTTGTTGTTTCACTTAGTTGTGTGTTGATTAGTCATTTCCCATTATGTGCCCTAACTGGGGATCATGCCCACAGCCTTGGTGTTTCAAGGTGACACTCTAACAGACTGAGCTACCTGGCCAGGGCCTATAAGTTTTGATATCAGGTAAAACAAATCCTTTTTCTTATTCTTTTTTAAAATTGCCTTGGATATTTGTGGCCCTTTCATCTTCTATACAGACTTTAAGCACACTTTGTCAGGGTACACAAAGCTCTGGGTATTTCGGCCTGACCTGTGGTGGCACAGTGGATAAAGTGTCGACCTGGAAATGCTGAGGTCGCCAGTTCGAAACCCTGGGCTTGCCTGGTCAAGCATCATGGGAGTTGATGCTTCTAGCTCCTCCCCCCTTCTCTCTCTCTGTCTCTCTCTCCTCTCTCTCCTCTCTCTCCCTCTCTGTCTGTCTCTCTCTCTCTCTCTCCTCTAAAAATGAATAATAAAAAAAAAACCTGGGTATTTCAATAAGAGTTGCAATAAATTTATAAGTTAATTTGTAAGAAATAACATTTATAAAATTATTTTCATCCATGAAAATGGCATATCTTTCAATTTAGATATTTTAAAAACTTTCAATAAAGCTTCATTTTTTCCATATAGGTATTGAATTTCTTTTGTTATTTTTAAGTATCAATATTTTTTTTGTTATCTTTAAGTATTTGTTATTCCAAATAGGATCATTTTCAAGTTTTTATTTTCTAATTTGTTGCTGTATGATTTTATATCTAACAAACTTATTATTCTGAATAGTTTATGTATATTTTTCTTGGATGTTCTTTGTAAACAGTCAAATCATATAAAAATAACAGTTTCTTTTAATCTTCATCTCTCAATTTGTCCTTTTTAAATTGCATTGTTTAACTCCTTAACTACAGTGTTTATAAGATATGCCTTGTTCATGGATGGGAATAATTTTGTAAATATGTTTATTGAAATACTAGCAGTAGTCCTGTTCCTGTCTTTAGAGGGAATGATTCAAATATTTTACCATTAAATAGGATATTTATTTTAGGTTTTTAATAGACTACAATTTTTTTTTTTAACAGAGACAGAGAGAGAGTCAGAGAGGGATAGACAGGGACAGACAGACAAGAATGGAGAGATGAGAAGCATCATTAGTTTTTCGTTGTGCATTGCAACACCTTAGTTGTTCATTGATTGCTTTCTCATGTGCCTTGACCGCAGGCTTTCAGCAGACCGAGTAACCCCTTGCTGGAGCCAGGGACCTTGGGTCCAAGCTGGTGAGCTTTTGCTCAAACCAGATGAGCCTGCGCTCAAGCTGGTGACCTTGGGGTCTCGAACCTGGGTCCTTCGCATCCCAGTCCGATGCTCTATCCACTGTGCCACTGCCTGATCAAGCTAGACTACAAATATTTTATTTTTAGCTTGCCAAGATTTTTTTTTTTAGATTTTTTAAAAATTCATTTTAAAGAGTATAGAGAAAGAGAGAGAGGAGAAGGGAGGGAGGAACAGGAAGCATCAGTTCTCATATGTGCCTTGACCAGGCAAGCCCAGGGTTTCAAACTGGCAACATCAATGTTCCAGGTTGACGCTTTATTCACTGCACCACCACAGGTCAGGTTAAGATTTTTTTAAAATTAGGAATTGGTATTAGAGTTTATTGATAATTTTTTGTATCCATAGATATGATTATATGATTTTGGTTCTGTAATATACTGATGTGATGAAATGCATTAGAAGATTGTCTAACATTCTACTTGGCAGTGATATATTATTATTGTTAATATTTTGTTGGGATTCAGCTTGCTAATTTTTAACTTAGAATTTATATATTTGTGATAGTAAATTATATTGGGCATGTTGTTTTTCTTTGTCATAATATTATTGTATGGTTTTTGTAGAAGAGTTGCAGGGGTTTATGGGATTTGGAATACTTTCCTTCTCTAATGTCTGGAACATTTTGTACAAGATGGGATTGTCAGTTCCTTAAAGGCTTGATGAAACTCACCAGTAAAGCCATCTGGGCTTGATAGTTTTTGGAGGGTAGGTTTAAAATTTTTTCCTTACTCAATTTTATTAATATTATAAGTTTCTTTAGATTTCTATCTCATACTGAGTCAATTTTGGTCATTTTTCACCTATAAAGTTGTTTATTTAATTTCATTTTTCACATTTATTGACAAAGTTTAAAAAATATTAGGATTTTTAATTTTCATCTGTACTGCATATATATTTTAAAAGGCTTTATTCATTTTAGGGGGTGGGAAGAGAGAGAGAGAGAAGTGTGGGTAGGAGCAGGAAGCATCAACTCCCAAATGTGCCTGGAACAGGCAGGCCCACAGTTTTGAACCGTTGACCTCAGCATTCTAGGCCTATACTTTATCCACTGCGTTTCCACAGGTCAGGCTTATACTGCATCTGTAGTTATATCTCCCTTTTCATTCCTAATATTATTTATCTGTTCTCATCTCTTTTTTTACTTGGTCATGCTTGCTAGAGATTTATCTTTTAGTAGTCTTTCGGTTTTGTTAATCCTTTTTCCCCCTTCTGAATTAACTTATTTGTGCAATTAACTATTATTTTCAACTGTACATTCTCTTTGGGTTCATTCTTTTGTTTTTTGTGTCTAACTGTTCAAGTTGAATGCATAGCTTATTAATATTCAGTCACTTTGTATTTGAAAATATATATAAGGCAGCTTTTCTCTTTAATACCATTTTAGCTAAGTGTTCTATAACTTACTATATATATCATAGTTGTTACTATATATATCATAGTTGTTTTGTTTTTTGGATCCATGAATTTAGTAATGTAGTTTTAGTTTCCCAAATACAGTGGGTTTTTTTTCCATATATGTATGTGTATATATGTATGTATACTGCTTACAAAAATTAGGGAATATTTTAAAATGAATATGAAGCTATAAAGCAGGGGTCCCCAAACTACGGCCCGCGAGCCACATGCGGCCCCCTGAGGCCATTTATCCGGCCCCCGCTGCACTTCCTGAAGGGGCACCTCTTTCATTGGTGGTCAATGAAAGGAGCACATTAACCATCTCATTAGCCAAAAGCAGGGCCATAGTTCCCATTGAAATACTGGTCAGTTTCTTGATTTAAATTTACTTGTTTTTTATTTTAAATATTGTATTTGTTCCCGTTTTGTTTTTTTACTTTAAAATAAGATATGCGCAGTGTGCATAGGGATTTGCTCATAGTTTTTTTTATAGTCCAGCCCTCCAACGGTCTGAGGGACAGTGAACTGGCCCCCTGTGTAAAAAGTTTGGGGACCCCTGCTATAAAGTATCCCCTAGTTTTTGTGAGCAGTGTATTTTGCATTGTGAGCAAATAGTCTGTATGGTAATAATTCTTTAGTGTTTGTTGAGCTTTCTTTTTTTTCTTGACAGGTGGTTAGTTTTTGTAAATATCCTGTGCTTCTAAAGAGTGAGTGGGGCCCTGGCCGGTTGGCTCAGCGGTAGAGCGTCGGCCTGGCGTGCGAGGGACCCGGGTTCGATTCCCGGCCAGGGCACATAGGAGAAGCGCCCATTTGCTTCTCCACCACCCCCCTCCTTCCTCTCTGTCTCTCACTTACCCTCCCGCAGCCAAGGCTCCATTAGAGCAAAGATGGCCCGGGCGCTGGGGATGGCTCCTTGGCCTCTGCCCCAGGCTCTGGAGTGGCTCTGGTCGGGGCGGAGCGACGCCCCGGAGGGGCAGAGCATCGCCCCCTGGTGGGCAGAGCTTCGCCCCTGGTGGGCGTGCCGGGTGGATCCCAGTCGGGCGCATGCGGGAGTCTGTCTGACTGTCTCTCCCCGTTTCCAGCTTCAGAAAAATACAAAGAAAAAAAAAAAAAGAGTGAGTGGTTTTTATTTGTTGGATACATGTAATTTTTTGTTTTATATATTTATATATATGAATTCAATTTTTATATAGCTTGTTTATGTCTCCTATTTTCTTATTTGTGGCCAGTCTCACTTTTTTTTTCTGAGAAACTTATAATGAAATCTCTTAATGTGATTATATACTTCTCTTTCTTCATATAATTCTCAATTTTTGCTTTATTTTGAGCTAAACTTGTTGTTAGGGAGGGAAGAGGTGGGCTCTATGGAAAAGTCTTTATTTTTTGTGACAGAGAGAGAGAGACAGAGAGAAGGACAGATAGGGACAGACAGACAGACAGGAAGGGAGAGAGATGAGAAGCATCAATTCTTTGCTGGGGCACCTTAGTTGTTCATTGATTGTTTTCTTCAGACAGGAAGGAAGAGAGATGAGAAGCGTCAGTTCTTTGCTGGGGCACCTTAGTTGTTCATTGATTGTTTTCTTATATGTGCCTTGATGGGGGAGGGGGCTACAGCAGAACAAATGACCCCTTGCTCAAGCCAGCGACCCTGCAACTCAAGCTGGTGAGCCCGCACTCAAGCTGGTGACTTCAGGATTTCAAACCTGGGTCCTCTGTGTCCCAGTCTGAGGCTCTGTCCATTGTGCCACCACCTGCTCAGGCTGAGAAATTCTTTTTCAGGCTAGTTCCCATTGACAATAGTCTGAGTAGTAGTCAGGATGTAATATGATAAAACTCTGTTCTGACCTTCCTTTCCTTCCATGGTCCACTTATGCATTAGGAGGTGTCCAGTAAGCCCTGACTGAATTGAATTGAGTCTCATTAGGAATTTCATGCCCACAGGATTCAGCCCATTGGCAATGAACCCTGAAAACAACTCTCACCAGCTTTTCCAGAAATAGGCTTGGCCAGACTGGACAAGCACGTTTTAAATTCTGCTCCGGTTCATTTTTTCAGAACACTCAAACCCCTTCTGAATAGTTTCTCTGTGATATTTAAGACACAGGGTCATATATTATTATTATTATTATTATTAAAGTGAGGATTGGGGAGGCAAAGAGACAGACTTCTGCATGCGCTTTGACCAAGATCCACCTGGCAAGCCCTCTACCCGGTGATGCTCTGCCCATCTGGGGCCGCTATTTTAGTACCTAAGGCAAGGCCATGCATCCTCAGTGCCCAGGACCAACTTGCTCAAACCATTTGAGCCATAGCTGTAGGAGGGGAAGAAAGAGAGAGAAGGGGAAGGGAGAGGAGTGGAGAACCAGATAGTTGCTTTGCCTGTGTGCCCTGACCGGGAATCGAACCCAGGACTTGTACATGCTGGGCCCATGCTCTACCACTGAGCCAACCTGCCAGGACTGTCACAGGGTCATAAATGGGAACCTTCTCCTGTCATACTCCCTCTCCTCTCTCCTTCTCATCAAGTACTTCTGAGTGTTTTGTTTATTGAATTCTGATCAGTTAGAAGTTTTCTCTCCCAGCCTTTCTTCTGCTTGTAACGAAGAGAATTCATAAAGGGTAGGAGGAGGACAGTAATTGAGAGATGGCAGGAAATATTAGCCCTGACACCCTGTGATGACAGCCATGCTTTACTGTGCTGCCTGGGCTGGGTAGAGTCTGGTGGGGGAGTCTCGGCTTTTGTAGGAAGTTGGCTGCATCCCGTTATCTCAGAATATGTGTGAAGTGTTTAACAAATAGCACTGAGTAAAAGGCTGTCATGTGGCCATGGAACAGAAGGATTTCTTTGTATTGGACAATTCATAATCCCTTTGTTTTAGAGAAATCTCTAAGACTGACTTTCCAGGCTGTCTCCCAGCCCCCACTGCATTTCATTTGTGTACACAACCTTGAGGTTTAAAGCTCATTTATTTCTATCTTATTCCAGCTTTTATATTGCATTTAATCAGTTGCTTTGGTCCCACTGTTAACTTCAGGCAGGCTTGCCAGGAAAGGATTATATAGCTGGGCCCTGGTGCCCCAGCCTCATCCAGAGCATCTGGCCAACATTCCCGAGTGCAGAATGTCTCAGAGGCTTCCTGCTGTCTTTGACTGGCAAGTGAAGGGTAGTTTAGGCTGTAATGGAGCCTTCCCTTTGCAGAACACCCAGAAAATGGGAAGGGTATAAGGGGCTGAAGGTTCATTTGAAAGTCACTTGGAAAGTGTATGAAAAAATAAAATGCAGGCCACCAGCCCAAATCCCAGGAGTCGTCCCCAAGTTCCTTTTTGTGGTTAGGTCATTTAAGTTCTCATGGGAAAGAGTTAAGGATAAAGGGTACCCCCATAGGGTTTCTGGTTAACATTAAACTGGTAGTTCTGGGGACATCTTGAGAGAATTTACATCATGGTGGTTGCTCTGGTATGTTCATTCTGAGTGTTTTTCCACAGTCATTATCTTGGTGGAAAACTCTTAGTGTCCACATTGGGATGGGCACTAAGGTTCAAAGAAAAGCAAAGACCAAGCAATAAGTAGGTTCAGTAGTAAACTTATTGGGCAGTTCTTAGCAACGAAGAGAGGACAGAAAGAGGTAAGCCCTGGTGCGTGCATACCTGTGGCGTTCCACACGAAATCTCTGTTGCCCAGATCTTTTGCCAAAGAGCTATGGACAGTGGTTAGTGGCTGAATGGAGAGGAGCCTCAAATCCCCCTCAGTCCCTCTGTTGAAGTGATTTGTTCAAGACCACAGAGCTGGCTAGCTGAAGCCAGAATCAGAAGATGAGTCAGAAGCTCTGATTTTCGGGTTAAGATAATGGTCTTCAGGTAGCATTTCCTGCCCAATCAAGAGAACTCCTGGGATCTGGAACAAAGTATTCCTGAAAAATTTGGATAAAGCTTCCCGCTCCAGCCTAATAACACAAAATGAACTTTGTCTTTAATGAGATACAGTTTTAACTTTGCAAAGGTGAGAAACTGTTGGGGGGCTTATCAAGCTAGATGGTGCCTTGGTGTTAGATTGATCAGTGGGTTTCTTATACAAAGCCTGCCCGTCTGCCTGCCTGCCTGCTCTCCCTTACTTTCCCCTTCTCCTCCCTTCTTTGTTCTTACAGCCTGTCTTCAGATATTCATAATGACCATCTCTCGCTCTCTTTTTTTTTTTTTTTTACAGAGACAGAGAGAGGGATAGATAGGGACAGACAGACAGACAGGAAAGGAGAGAGATAAGCATCAATCATCAGTTTTTCGTTGGGACACCTTAGTTGTTCATTGATTGCTTTCTCATATGTGCCTTGACCGGGGGACTATAGCAGGCTGACCCCTTGCTCAAGCCAGCGACCTTAGGTCCAAGCTGGTGAGCTTTGCTCAAACCAGATGAGCCTGTGCTCAAGCTGGCGACCTTGAGGTCTCGAACCTGGGTCCTCCACATCCCAGTTCGCCACTGTGCCACCGCCTGGTCAGGCATGACCATCTCTCTTGCTATGGCTAATCTTGGCCTTGTGCTCTTGAAGTTCGAACCCAAAGGCTCACTACAATTACATGGCTTAGAGCAGTGGTTCTCAACCTGTGGGTCGCGACCCTGGCGGGGGTCACGACCCACAGGTTGAGAACCGCTGGCTTAGAGAGTGTAAGATTCTTGTTTTCCCCATGGACTGTGGCCATACTTCTCTTTAATATTTTGGAAAGTTTTCAGATTAGTGTTTATGAGGTGATTTACTTACATTTAAATTTTATGTCTTCAAATCTGACTTGATAATATATTTACATGGTTCAAAATTCAAAGGGCACAAAAGGTACGTGGGAAACACCACTTCCTCCCATTCCATTCCTGTTTCTTCCAGCTTCCCTTCCTCAGGACAACCAGTATTGCCAGTGTCTTCTAGAGATTTATACATATTTAAATTAAGCACATTCACCTATAGAATGTTTTCTCCTACTTTTACACAAAAGGTAGGTTACTACTTATATATCATTCTACAATTGGCTTTTTCCATTTAATAATATGTCTTAGATGTCATTATCAGTACATAAAGAGCTTCTTAGGAGGTGACTTTTGTTTTTAATAAATGTGGAAGCTTTTGGGATAATGTGTGCATTGACCAATGTTTAAAAATGACAGTGCTCCAATTAATTAGACTTCAGGCAAAATTTATTGTTTAAATGAAAAATATATTTTATTCTTGGGTATAAGAAGTGATTACTGATAGCTTTTTAGAGCCAGTGTGACTCCCAAAGCATCTTAATTGATAAGTTTGGAATGACAGTGTCATTAGTTTAGTCAGTTTGTGCATTTCAGAATTTTAGTTTAAAACCTGTTAAGGCAATAAAGCAGCCACATGCTGGGTCTTCTGACTGCAGTGTCTCCCCTGCACTGTGTAGGGACCATTTGTAACAATCAAGTGTAGGGGGCTGTGCTGGATATATCGTGGCCACTAGGTACTTTGGACTTTAGCGATGACCAGATAGATGCTTTGTCTTTGAAACTGTGAAAAGTAAAACTAAAAAGCTTAGTTAGCCTGACTAGGCGGTGGCGCAGTGCATAGAGTATTGGGCTGGGATGCTGAGGACCCAGGTTTGAGACCCTGAGGTCAGTGGCTTGAGCGCAGGCTCACCAGTTGAAGCGTGGGGTCACCGGATTGAGCGTGGGATCATAGACATGGACCCCATGATCTCTGGCTTGAGCCCAAGGTCACTGGCTTGAGCAAGGGGTCACTGGCTTGGCTGGAGCCCCCTGGTCAAGACACATATGAGAAAGCAATCAGTGAACAACTAAGGTACTACAACTGTAAGTTGATGCTTCTCATCTCTCTCCCTTTCTGTCTGTTCCTGTCTGTTCCCCTCTCTCTCTCAAATAAATAACTAGATAAATAAATAAATAAATAGATAGATAGCTTGGTGAAATACTAAAACCTCCTAACTTGGCAGTGCTTCCAGACCCAGGTGGCTGACTGATTGGGCTGTGTGGCCCTTTTATGTTCATACTCTTGATTGATAAAGAACTGATCCTCAGAGGGATAAGTAGGGGGTAGATGATAGGGCTCCATCTTGAGTGTTTGCCAGGATAGCTACTTAAAGCTTCTGGGAGAGCCTAGCTGTTTACAGAAGACAAAGGCCACACTTTTTGCTCTTTATGGGGTTGTGAGGACTTCAAATCCTCAGGGACAGATTAAGATGTTTAGAGATCCTGAACACTGAACAGAATTTGGTGCCTGTTATCCCCCATCTCCTTTTCCCTACTATTAGATAATTCAAAATAAAAAGAATTAAAAATTTTAAATTGTCCATTAGACCCAGGATGAGCGACTAGTTTGATTTTTAAAAAGAATGTATCAAATATATTGCCTAACTTATGGTGGTGCAGTGGATAGAGCATCCACCTGGAATGCTGAGGTCACTGGTTCGAAACCGCAGGCTGGCCTGGTTGAGGCACATACAAAAGCAACTATGGGTCAATGCTTCTTGCTCCACCCCCCATGCCCTGCCCTTTTGTCTTCTGTCTCTATCTCACCTTTCTCCCTCTCTCTCTTCTCTCTCTTCTCTCTCTCAAATCCATAAATCTTAAAAAAGGATGTATCAAATATCAAGTTGAGGCCCTAGCCGGTTAGCTCAGCGGTAGAGCGTCGGCCTGGCGTGCAGAAGTCCCAGGTTCGATTCCCGGCCAGGGCACACAGGAGAAGCGCCCCTTTGCTTCTCCACCCCTCCCCCTCTCCTTCCTCTCTGTCTCTCTCTTCCCCTCCCGCAGCCGAGGCTCCACTGGAGCAAAGATGGCCCGGGCGCTGGGGATGGCTTCTTGGCCTCTGCCCCAGGTGCTAGAGTGGCTCTGGTCGCAACAGAGCGACGCCCCGGAGGGGCAGAGCATCGCCCCCTGGTGGGCAGAGCGTCGTCCCCTGGTGGGCGTGCCGGGTTGATCCTGGTCGGGTGCATGCGGGAGTCTTTCTGACTGTCTCTCCCGGTTTCTAGCTTCAGAAAAATACAAAAAAAAAAAAAAAAAAATCAAGTTGATTGAATATATATTTTCCCTTACTTTTTTTTCTTCCATATGTGTTTATGTCCTTATGCTTTGCTGATGCCTAAGGACAAATTGAGTGTCTCTATTGTATGATCCAGCATTGAGAGATTCTAGTTCTAAGGAGCTGCCTTCTTCCTAGGATTTGTGTGGCAGGCATTATTTCAAAATGTCAAGAATTTTGAAGTTTGTTTTTTGTTTGTTTTTGTTTTACAGAGACAGAGAGTCAGAGAGAGGGATAGATAGGGACAGACAGGAAAGGAGAGAGATGAGAAGCATCAATCATCAGTTTTTCGTTGCGACACCTTAGTTGTTCATTGATTGCCCTCTCATAGGTGCCTTGACCGTGGGGCTACAGCAGACCAAGTAAGCCCTTGCTCGAGCCAGCAACTTTGGGTCCGAGCTGGTGAGCTTTTGCTCAAACCATATGAGCCTGCGCTCAAGCTGGTGACCTCGGGGTCTCGAACCTGGGTCCTCTGCATCCCAGTCCGAAGTTCTATTCACTGCACCACCGCCTGGTCTAATTTTGAAGATTTTTAAATGTTTTTTTGTTTGTTTGTTTGTTTATTTATTTATTTATTTTTGTATTTTTCTGAAGCTGGAAACGAGGAGGCAGTCAGACAGACTCTCGCATGCGCCCGACTGGGATCTACCCGGCATACCACTTGGGGGTGATGCTCTGCCCATCCGGGGCGTCGCTCTGTCGCAACCAGAGCCACTCTAGCGCCTGGGGCAGAGGCCAAGGAGCTATCCCCAGCGCCTGGGCCATCTTTTGCTCCAATGGAGCCTTGGCTGTGGGAGGGGAAGAGAGAGACAGAGAGGAAGGAGAGGGGGAGGGGTGGAGAAGCAGATGGGCACCTCTCCTGTGTGCCCTGGCCAGGACTCGAACCCGGGACTTCCGCATGCCAGGCCGACGCTCTACCACTAAGCCAACCTGCCAGGGCCTTTTTTGTTTTTTTAATAAAATCTTGATCCAAACTGAATGCTAAAATAGCTTTGAAATTTTTCTCTAAGAAATGCATTTTCTTCTTGAGTGCTCCATGATGAAATCAGTCTTAATTTCAGTTCAGCTAGTGTGTAAAGACACACAGCGAGTGATTATTAGTTCCCGAAGGAGACAAGACAGATGGAGCCCAGAATGGAATTGGCTTTATGATTAATTGAATTCTTGAAGAGTTGAACAGAGTTAGAGCTGATTTGGCCCAATCAGCACCTTGAGATGGTGGCTGAAGTCCGCGCCTGAAAGAGGAAAGGGTCACACTCAGATTTATCCTGTATGAAAATGGATTGGATGTATGCACCAGACGGTTCCCATTTTTAAATCATTGATGCAGGATAATTGGAATGGAAACAAACAAGGTTAGAACTAGATTACAGATATTTGTGCAAGTTGTCTTCTAAATCAGAGTCGGTGGCCCTGGCCGGTTGGCTCAGTGGTAGAGCGTTGGCCTGGCGTGCAGAAGTCCCAGGTTCGATTCCCGGCCAGGGCACACAGGAGAGGCGCCCATCTGCTTCTCCACCCCTCCCCCTCTCCTTCCTTTCTGTCTCTCTCTTCCCCTCCCACAGCCGAGGCTCCATTGGAGCAAAGATGGCCCGGGCGCTGGGGATGGCTCCTTGGCCTCTGCCCCAGGCACTGGAGTGGCTCTGGTCGCAAAAGAGCGATGCCCCAGAGGGGCAGAACATCGCCCCCTGGTGGGCAGAGCATCGCCCCCTGGTGGGTGTGCTGGGTGGATCCCGGTCGGGTGCATGCAGGAGTCTGTCTGACTGTCTCTCCCCATTTCTAGCTTCAGAAAAATACAAAAAAAAAAAACTAAATCAGAGTCGGTGATTTGTTCTGAGCATGCGTTATCATTAGAGTGAATCATTGAAACTTAGCGAGGAGATGACATCAGAGTAATGGCGCGGTAGGAAGCAATACTGATAAATCTCCCCCAAAACTCAACAAGATCTTCAACCAGAAACAGAAAAACCTATCCTTGGAGCCTCCAGATGTTTCGCAATACACCCGAAGGTATGGTCGAGCGAAAAATTGGCTAAACATATATAATCAAACCCCAAAGGAAATAAGGAGTAAGAAATGCTCCGCCTTCCTCACTAACCTAAACAGGGCGGCTTTCACTGGGAACTGAGAATATAGAAACTGAGGCCGGCAAAGGGGGTGAATAGATCCAGGCCGTGGCACAAACGGCCGAACCAGGCTGTGGCACAGAGATCCAGGCCGAGGAAAAACTGTTCCTGTGGCAACGCGGGCAATACAAGCTAACACTCGTGCCAAACCCAGACAAAGAAAGACAAGCAGGGCAGCCATTTTCCCCGATCTCCGGGTCGGCGCGCGCAGATAGTGGGCGAGATATTCCTTCCAAAGCCCCGAGAGTGTGCGCCCGTGTTGTCCCACAGAGAGGCAGTCAGAGGCCTTTGTGTGGGCCAAAAGCGGAATCTCCGGGCTGCCCCAGCGCCCTGGGAAAGCCGCGCACGGGGACGGAGCGAGAGCCAATTCCAACGCTGGAACTTTTCCGTGCGGGTGGGGGTTTCACTCAGGTGAGACTGCTGGCCTGATATCCTGGTCGGCGCGCACGGAGAGTGAGTGAGAGATTCCTCCCAGCACCTCAGGAGTGGGCGCCCGTGTTACCCCACAGAGGGACAGAGTCAGAGGCCTCTGTGTGGGGCGAAAGCAGAATCTCCGGGCCGCCCCAGCGCCCTGGGAAAGCCGCGCACGGGGACGAAGCGAGAGCCAATTCCAACGCTGGAACTTTTCCGTGCGGGTGGGGGTTTCACTCAGGTGAGACTGCTGGCCTGATATCCTGGTCTGCGCGCACAGATAGTGAGCGAGAGATTCCTCCGAGTGCCTCGGCAGTGCCTGCCCGTGTTATCCCACAGAGGGGCAGAGTCAGGGGCCTTTGTGTGGGCCAAAAAGCGGAATCTCGGGCCGCCCCAGCGCCTTGAAAAAGCCGCGCCCGGGGACGGAGTGAGAGCCAATTCCAACGCTGGAACTTTTCCGTGCGGGTGGGGGTTTCACTCAGAGTGTGAGACTGCTGGCCTGATATCCTGATCTGCGCACGCAGATAGTGGGCGAGAGATTCCTCCAAGTGCCTCGGCAGTGCGTGCCCATGTTATCCCACAGAGTGGCAGAGCCAGAGGTCTTTGAGTGGGCGGAAGCCCTGCCTGATTATGCTAGCAGCTCTGACTAACTGAGCCTTACCCAGAGCCCTGTGCTGAGTGGGAATAGAGTGGGGAGTTGCCAGCTCTTTGAGCCTCTTACTATCCAGGCAGAGGCAGCAGCAACCCCATAGCTGGATTATCAGGCTACTAATTGAGGAAGGAAAGACTAGGAGAAAGGCTCCAGGAACACGGACTCTCTCACTGGCGGAGCCTATAAATGCTAATGAGCCTCGACTGCCAACGAGACTGAAGCACAATACACGACATCGCCATAGAGATTTATCAACTGCAAACCTCTACCTGAGCGTGCCAAAGGGGCAGAACCCAAGGTACAGAGTCACCGACAAGGAAGAGGGAGAGAAAAGAAAAAGCAAGAAGATAATCTCTCAAAATCAAGAATAATACACAGACTTTATAGCGTATCCCATTTTATTATATTTGTTTGTTTCTCTTCATTCTTGATATTTTTTATTCCTCCTCCAATTTGGTCATTTAACTCTCTGCTGGTCTTACTCTTTCCTCTCCTTGAAATACACTACCCATAAGTGTTACATCTCCCATTATCTTTTCTTTCCTCTTCCTTTCTCTCTATGAGGGTTGCACTCCAAAACCCTTAACTCTCTCTCTCTCTTTCTCTCCTCTTTTTTCTTTTTTCTTCTTTTAGTGGTTCCCTCTTTTTTCTCTCTCTCTCTCTTTCTTTTCTCCCTCTATATTAGTTTCTTCCTTTCTCCTTTACGTCTCCTCTCATTCAAACCTCAGTAACGAACAATATCTTATCTGGGACTCAAACTTATGTTTGTGGCATTTTGGTTTTTTTTTAATTCACCTTTTTAACACTAGCAGTGATCCCATCCCTGGCTCTCCATTTCATCTAGTTGTTTTTCCACTAAATACAATAGTAATTTTTTAATTTGTCCCCCCATTTTCCTGTTTCCCTCTTATTCCTCTCATCATAACTCTTAGTCAACCAACACCTAAAAGCAAATCATTTTATTCTTGACCCAATTTTTTTTCTTATTTGCTTTTTGTGGGCCCATACGCCCTTTTTTTTTTCTTTTTCTTTTTTTTTTCTTTCCCCTTTATTACTTCTCCCCAATTCAGGCCATCCATTACAGGCATTGTTTTTTCTATTTAGTACAATATAATTCACAGTTCATCACAAGATTTTCTCAAGAAAGAGAGGAGAGGAGAGGAGAGAAAAAAAAGGAGGGGGGGAATAATTTTTTTTTAATTTTTATTTTATTTTTCTTTATTTCATTATTAATTTTTTTTAAAAAAACAACTTTTATTTTTAATTTTTTTAAATTTTTTATTCTTTATTAAATCTCATTAATACTATCAACAAAACCACCCTCAGATGCCATTAAGGAAGAGAAAATCGAATATCATGGATACAAAAGAAAGAGAGGTAACACAGCTAGATGAGGAAAAATCTATGGAGAAAAAATTTAATATATTGGAAACCTTGAAGCTAAATGACAGAGAATTTAAGATAGAAATCGTAAAAATTCTCCAAGATATACAAGAAAACACAGAAAGGCAACTTAGGGAGCTCAGAAAACAACTCAACGAACACAAAGAATATATTTCCAAGGAAATTGAAACTATAAAAACAAATCAAACAGAGATGAAAAACTCAATTCACAAGCTGAAAAACGAGGTAACAAGCTTAGCTAATAGAACAGGCCAGATAGAAGAGAGGGTTAGTGAAATAGAAGACAAGCAACTTGAGGCACAACAGAGAGAAGAAGAAAGAGACTCAAAAATTAAAAAAAATGAGATAGCCCTACAAGAATTATCTGACTCCATCAAAAAGAATAACATAAGAATAATAGGTATATCAGAGGGCGAAGAGAGAGAAAATGGAATGGAGAACATACTCAAACAAATAATAGATGAGAACTTCCCAAGCCTGTGGAAAGAACTAAAGCCTCAAATTCAAGAAGCAAACAGAACTCTGAGTTTTCTTAACCCCAACAAACCTACTCCAAGGCACATCATAATGAAATTGGCACAAACCAACGGCAAAGAAAAAATTCTCAAGGCAGCCAGGGAAAAGAAGAATACAACATATAAAGGAAGGCCCATTAGATTATCATCAGATTTCTCAGCAGAAACTCTACAAGCTAGAAGAGAGTGGACCCCAATATTTAAAGTCCTGAAAGAGAGGAACTTCCAGCCACAAATACTATACCCATCAAAGCTATCCTTTAAGTATGAAGGAGAAATAAAAACATTCACAGATACAGAAAAGATGAGGGAATTTATCATCAAAAAACCCCCACTCCAGGAATTACTAAAGGGGGTTCTCCAATCAGATACAAAGAACAACAAAAAAAACAAAGCCACAAGTAAAAGCTCCAAGAAGAACACAATAAAACCAAATTTAAACTGTGACAACAACAAAAAGAAAGGGGGGGAGAGGATGGAGATTAACAGTAGCAAAGGACGATGGAGTGCAAAAGTACTCACAAAATAGTGTGCTACAATGAACAGGGTAGGAACCCTTTTCATTACTTAAAGGTAACCACCATTGAAAAAACCACCACAGAAGCACATGAGATAAAAAAGATAGCAACAGAGGAAAGATGTATGGAATACAACCAAATAAAAACAAAAGATAGAAAAACGAAAGAGAAGGATCAAACAAGACACAAAGCTAACAGAAAGCAATATATAAAATGGCAATAGGGAACTCACAAGTGTCAATACTTACACTAAATGTAAACGGATTAAACTCACCAATAAAAAGGCACGGAGTAGCAGAATGGATTAAAAAAGAAAATTCAACTGTATGCTGCCTACAGGAAACTCATGTAAGTAACAAGGATAAAAACAAATTCAAAGTGAAAGGCTGGAAAACAATACTCCAAGCAAATAACATCCAAAAAAAAGCAGGCGTAGCAATACTCATATCTGATAATGCTGACTACAAGACAGCAAAAGTACTCAGAGACAAAAATGGCCATTTCATAATGGCTAAGGGGACACTGAATCAAGAAGACATAACAATTCTTAATATATATGCACCAACCAAGGAGCACCAAAATATATAAGACAGCTACTTATTGACCTTAAAAAAAAAACTGACAGAAATACAATCATACTTGGAGACCTCAATACACTGCTGACGGCTCTAGATCGGTCATCCAAACAGAGAATCAACAAAGATATAGTGGCCTTAAACAAAACACTAGAGCACCTGGATATGATAGACATCTACAGGACATTTCATCCCAAAGTGACTGAGTATACATTTTTCTCCAGTGTACATGGATCATTCTCAAGAATTGACCATATGTTGGGCCACAAAAACAACATCAGCAAATTCAGAAAAATCGAAGTTATACCAAGCATATTTTCTGATCATAAAGCCTTGAAACTAGAATTCAACTGCAAAAAAGAGGAAAAAAATCCCACAAAGATGTGGAAACTAAACAACATACTTTTAAAAAATGAATGGGTCAAAGAAGAAATAAGTGCAGAGATCAAAAGATATATACAGACAAATGAAAATGACAATACGACATATCAGAATCTATGGGATGCAGCAAAAGCAGTGATAAGAGGGAAGTTCATATCACTTCAGGCATATATGAACAAACAAGAGAGAGCCCAAGTGAACCACTTAACTTCACACCTTAAGGAACTAGAAAAAGAAGAACAAAGACAACCCAAAACCAGCCGAAGAAAGGAGATAATAAAAGTCAGAGCAGAAATAAATGAAATAGAGAACAGAAAAACTATAGAAAAAATTAATAGAACAAGGAGCTGGTTCTTTGAAAAGATCAAGAAAATTGACAAACCCTTGGCAAGACTTACCCAGGAAAAAAGAGAAAGAACTCATATAAACAAAATCCAAAATGAAAGAGGAGAAATCACCACGGACACCGTAGATATACAAAGAATTATTGTAGAATACTATGAAAAACTTTATGTCACTAAATTCAACAACCTAGAAGAAATGGATAAATTTCTAGAACAATACAACCTTCCTAGACTGAGTCAAGAAGAAGCAGAAAGCCTAAACAGACCTATTAGTAGAGAAGAAATAGATAAAACCATTAAAATCCTCCCCAAAAATAAAAGTCCAGGCCCTCATGGCTATACCAGCGAATTTTATCAAACATTCAAAGAAGACTTGGTTCCTATTCTACTGAAAGTCTTCCAAAAAATTGAAGAAGCAATACTTCCAAACACATTTTATGAGGCCAACATAACCCTCATACCAAAACCAGGCAAGGACTGCACAAAAAAAGAAAACTACAGACCAATATCTCTAATGAATACAGATGCTAAAATACTAAACAAAATACTAGCAAATCGAATACAACAACATATTAAAAAGATAATACATCATGATCAAGTGGGATTTATCCCAGAATCTCAAGGATGGTTCAACATACGTAAAACGATTAACGTAATACACCATATCAACAAAACAAAGAACAAAAACCACATGATCTTATCAATAGACGCAGAAAAGGCTTTCGATAAAATACAACACAATTTTATGTTTAAGACTCTCAACAAAATGGGTATAGAAGGAAAATATCTCAACATGATAAAGGCCATATATGATAAACCATCAGCTAACATCATATTAAATGGCACAAAACTGAAGGCTTTCCCCCTTAAGTCAGGAACAAGACAGGGTTGTCCACTCTCTCCACTCTTATTTAATGTGGTACTAGAGGTTCTAGCCGGAGCTATCAGACAAGACAAAGAAATAAAAGGCATCCATATTGGAAAAGAAGAAGTAAAGGTATCACTTTTTGCAGATGATATGATCCTATACATCGAAAACCCCAAAGAATCCACAAAAAGACTACTAGAAACAATAAGCCAATACAGTAAGGTGGCAGGATACAAAATTAACATACAGAAGTCAAAATAGCCTTTCCATATGCCAACAATGAAACATTTGAGAACGAATTCAAAAGAACAATCCCCTTCACAATTGCAACAAAAAAAATATAATACTTAGGAATAAACATAAAGAATGTAAAGGACTTATATAATGAAAACTTTAAACCATTGTTAAGGGAAATCGAAAAAGATATAATGAGATGGAAGAATATACCTTGTTCTTGGTTAGGAAGAATAAATATAATCAAGATGGCCATATTACCCAAAGCAATATACAAATTTAATGCAATTCCCATCAAAATTCCAATGACATTTTTTTTTTTTTTTTGTATTTTTTCTGAAGCTGGAAATGGGGAGAGACAGTCAGACAGACTCCCGCATGCGCCCGACCGGGATCCACCCGGCACGCCCACCAGGGGCGATGCTCTGCCCCTCCGGAGTGTCGCTCTGTCGCGACCAGAGCCACTCTAGCGCCTGGGACAGAGGCCAAGGAGCCATCCCCAGTGCCCGGGCCATCTTTGCTCCAATGGAGCCTTGGCTGCGGGAGGGGAAGAGAGAGACAGAGAGGAAGGAGGGGGAGGTGGAGAAGCAAATGGGCGCTTCTCCTATGTGCCCTGGCCGGGAATCGAACCCGGGTCCCCCACACGCCAGGCTGACGCTCTACTGCTGAGCCAACCGGCCAGGGCCAATGACATTTTTAAAGAAATGGAGCAAAAAATCATCAGATTTATATGGAAGTATAAAAAACCCCGAATAGCCAAAGCAATCCTAAAGAAAAAGAATGAAGCTGGGGGCATTACAATACCTGACTTCAAACTATATTATAGGGCCACGACAATCAAAACAGCATGGTATTGGCAGAAAAATAGACACTCAGACCAATTGAACAGAATAGAAAACCCAGAAATAAAACCACATATATATAGTCAAATAATTTTTGATAAAGGGGCCAAGAACACATAATGGAGAAAAGAAAGCCTCTTCAATAAATGGTGCTGGGAAAACTGGAAAGCCACATGCAAAAGAATGAAACTGGACTACAGTCTGTCCCCCTGTACTAAAATTAACTCAAAATGGATCAAAGATCTAAACATAAGACCTGATACAATTAAGTGCATAGAAGAAGACATAGGTACTAAACTTATGGACCTGGGTTTTAAAGAGCATTTTATGAATTTGACTCCAATGGCAAGAGAAGTGAAGGCAAAAACTAATGAATGGGACTGCATCAGACTAAGAAGTTTTTGCTCAGCAAGAGAAACTGATAACAAAATAAACAGACAGCCAACTAAATGGGAAATGATATTTTCAAACAACAGCTCAGATAAGGGCCTAATATCCAAAATATACAAAGAACTCATAAAACTCAACAACAAACAAACAAACAATCCAATTAAAAAATGGGAAGAGGACATGAACAGACACTTCTCCCAGGAAGAAATACAAATGGCCAACAGATATATGAAAAGATCCTCATCTTCGTTAGTTATTAGAGAAATGCAAATCAAAACTGCAGTGAGATACCACCTCACACCTGTTAGATTAGCTATTATTAACAAGGCAGGTAATAACAAATGTTGGAGAGATTGTGGAGAAAAAGGAACCCTCATCCACTGTTGGTGGGAATGTAAAGTAGTACAACCATTATGGAAGAAAGTATGGTGGTTCCTCAAAAAACTGAAAATAGAATTACCTTATGACCCAGCAATCCCTCTACTGGGTATATACCCCCAAAACTCAGAAACATTGATATGTAAAGACACATGTAGCCCCATGTTCATTGCAGCATTGTTCACAGTGGCCAGGACATGGAAACAACCAAAAAGCCCGTCAATAGATGACTGGATAAAGAAGATGTGGCACATACACACTATGGAATACTACTCAGCCATAAGAAATGATGACATCAGATCATGTACAGCAAAATGGTGGGATCTTGATAACATTATATGAAGTGAAATAAGTAAATCAAAAAAAACCAGGAACTGCATTATTCCATATGTAGGTGGGACATAAACGTGAAACTAAGAGACATTTATAAGAGTGTGGTCGTTACAGGGGGAGGGGGGAAAAGGAGAGGGAAAGGGGGAGGGGCAGGGGCACAAAGAAAACTAGATAGAAGGTGACAGAGGACAATCTGACTTTGGGTGATGGGTATGCAACATAAGTGAACGACAAGATAACCGGGAGTTGTTATCTTTGAATATATGTATCCTGACTTATTGATGTCCCATTAAAAATAAAATTATTAAAGAAAAAAAAAAAGAAGAAAAAAAAAAGAAACTTAGCAACACATCTGGAGCTGTCCAGCCAGAAGGCGTAGAGGAAGGGGGGGGGGGCGGGTAGCAGAGAGCTGCTTACGGTTGGAAACTAGGTGCAACTAGAGTGGTTTTCTGTCTTTTTTCTTTCCATCAGGATGCATAATGCATTGGTTAGAAATGAAATGACTGCTACTTCTCCACAGTGAATAAATGGATGTGTTCTTTTTTAATGTTTGGATCAAATAGTCATCTAGAGCAGCTGCTGAATTTGGAGACCCTGCAATCCAGGGAGTGGGAAGGAAGAAGGCCTGGTGCTGTGGGGACGGAAGCCACATTAATCACCAAGTCTATTAGGATGATGGGTACCTTGGTGTCTTGCCAGGGGCCTGTTAGCACAGAACATTGTGGAGCTAGAGAGCTTGGGTTTGCCTTCATGAACAGGCTACACCTCCCAGGCCCGCAGCTGAGGGAGGAAGCCCAAGTTCCCTCCCACCCCTTTCCCACCGCTAGCTCTAGCTGTGGATAGACCGTGGGGTAGGTAGAGGGTCCTGATTCTGAGAATAACTCTGATTTAGTCCTGAAGTCAGGAGTCTGAACACATGGGTCATAGTCTCAGGTCTATCGCCAGCTGACGCTTGAGTCATCATCTTATTTATAAAAACGAGGACTAGATAACCTGAGGTTCTTCCCGACTGAAGAAGTGTGTGTTGTCCCTTTCCTTCTGAGTCGTCTTCCAGGTGCTGGTGGTGCCTGTGCCACGCCCTTGGCAGCATACTGGGTTTAGGCCCATAGAAGTCCCATCGGACAGGCAAGCCTCATCCTTACCTTCTCGGTTTTGTTTTGTTTTGTTCCTTTTCATTTTTCTGTTTTGAGCTCTTATGAGTCGGACTGCAGGCAGCTCATTTACATGGGAATCAGCCAAAAGGAAAGCCACTTGCAGTCTACTTTCATTTTGCCGTGGGAGGTGTTTTCCTGTTGAATTGCTAACCAGGCAGGTCAGAGGAAATCATAAGGGATCTCACTCATCCCTAGATGGAAATGAATATTAGCAAAATATCTCAGAAGGGAGTGAAAAAAGTCTTGATGACATTTCTCTACCTGGCATACTAAAAAGGTACTGTCCTCAAGGGAAGGGGTGGTTCCTTGGTCCCAGATCCGAGAAGGTGAAACCCAAGCCCATGCTACACACTCAGGCCACTGTAGAGCTACAAACTGGGCCTTCCTCTCTCTCCTCTTCATTTCCCACTGCCATGTCCTGTGGTTAGCTTGGCCCTGCTGGCTGTTTTGTTGTAGCTTTCTCGTCTGCCCTTGTGTGAGGCACAAAAGAGTTTAATTTGCCATTTTTATTGGAGTCCCCTTTGTGAAGAATAGCTGCTGAGAAATACCAAATTCCCCTGAGTTCAGTATAGCCTTTGTTCTTGTCAAAGGCATCTCCTCCCTTTCCAGCTCAGCTTCAGCTGGACCCTTTGCCCTCCCCACCTCCTCACCTACCATCCCCACTCTGGGCCTCAAGAGCAAACAGTGCTCAGCAGATTTTCCTTCTTGCTTTTGTGTGGGGATGTGGGGATGGGAGGGGGAGTGGCAATCCTGCTTTAGGGGACCAGGCCTGATTCGCTGGACCTGAAAGGCCTCAAGCATGTATAGGAGAGGAAGGAATTGGAGGTATATTGTCAGTCTTGCCTGGAACCAAGTAGTCCAGTGTCTAAAGAGCTCATTTCTCTTTTGTGGTTGAGCCTGAATCTTATCTGCCATATGCCTAAAGCAGTACTTCCAGAATCCTGGAAATGCAGCTGTTTTATTCAGTGACTAGAGGACAGGCTAAACTTGTAAGCCTGCTGGTTATGTAAGGTAGAAGAGAAACTTGGTGTATGCCTTAGCGTTTGATTCTCCAGACTTTTGTTGGAACTTATTCTCTGATTTGGGAGAAAACTCTAGCCACTGTTTCTAATCCCCCAGTAAAGCCCAAAGTGATAGGAAGCTCTTTAGCCTCTAGGACGACACCTACTACTTGAGGCTCTTTGTCTCATCTATCTGTCCAATGACCAGTACTTTGGCATGGTATGTATCAGAGAGATGGCTGAAGGAGCTGTTCTAGCTGTGGAAGATCTTGTCCAGGAGTGGATAGGTTTGGTCTTTAGGAAGAGGTATGTCAACTAGGCTTGTGTCTGACAGGGACTCTCTTTCTGCTTGGTCATTAGCGTTGTTCACATTCACAGTTTCTGCCTTGCCTTCCTTTTCTTTTTTTCTTGGGTGCAGCAGTCTGTATTGTGACTAGGTGGGTGGACAAGCTCTTTTGGGGAAGGTTGGTGGGACATGGGATACATATGAGGATGGAATAGGTGATGGTAGGATAGACATATTCTTGGACACATATCTCCTGTAAGTCTCCACAGTATGAAGGGACCTTTCCTTGCTCTGCCTCCTCCCTTCTGTGTGTGGCATCTCAGCCTCTGAACTAGTAGACAAATGTGATTCTTTTTTTTTTTTTTTTTAAATCAGTGTAAGGAGGGGAAGCAGATATAGACTCCTGCATGCACCCTGACCAGGACCCACCTGGAAAACCCACTAGGGTGTAATGCTCTGTCCGTCTGGGGCGTTGCTCTGTCGCTCAGCAACCAAGCTCTTTTTAGCACCTGAGGCAGAGGCTGTGGAAGCCATCCGCAGTGCCTGGGGCCAACTCGCTCCAATTGAGCCATGGCTTCAGGAGGTAGAGAGAGAGAGAGAAGTAAAAGGAGGAGGAGTGGAGAAGCAGATGGGCGCTTCTCCTGTGTGTTCTGACCGGTAATCAAACCTGGGACATCCACATGCTGGGCCGATGCTCTATCACTGAACCCACCGGCCAAGGCCTAATTTTTTCTTTATTTATTTGAGAGAAAAAGAGAGAGACAGGAACATCCATATGTTGCTGTATTTGCCCTGACCAAGGACCAAACCAGCAACCTCTGCACTTCAGGACAATGCTCTAAACAATTGAGCTATCCAGCCAGGGCAGCAAATGTGATTATTGATGGCAAGCTGGAAGTGGGGGAGCTAAGCCAGGTAGCAGACATGGCTGAGGGCTTCCTACCAAGAGGGATGCTTTTTGGAATAGTGCTGGATGCCACTCCCCCACCCCTCACCCCAAATGGGGTATTGTTAAGAAATAACTTTGTCTGCTAAAATCCCCAAAAACCATGCTGGGGAAGCCCTACAGGAAGCAGAGATGCCATTTAGAGATGCAAAGGGACTCAGAGGCCGGGAACACCTGGGTCCCACTGACTTGTACAATGACTTTGCCAAAGCTCTTGACCTCTCTGTACTCTTACCTGGAAGAGGGGAGTATTCTCCTAACCCTCCTGGGCCCATGGAGAGAAACAAGATTATGCCTATAAAATGCTCTGGTCTTGGTAAGAAAATGCTGTATCTCTGCCAGTTATTATAAATAGTGACATTGAAAATTGATAGGGCATCACTCTGAAAGCTGCAAATACTGCCCACTGCTGTTCATTTTCTAATTTAGTCTCACCTTTTCCTAATGAAAGGAGGGGCAGGTGCTTCCTTCCCTGCACACCTCTCTGATGGTTGAGAAGACTAACCAAATGATGAGCATAGCCAGACTGTGAGCTGGGCAAAGGCATTTGCCAGCTGTGCTTATTGCCCATGGTGAACAGGTTCGGAGGGGCCAGCTCATATGACACGTGTTTACTGAATTTCAACTCTGTTATATTCTAAGGAGAGAGAAAGATGTATTTGCCATATTTATGGCCCTCAAAATATTTAGAGTCTAGAGAAAGGCATGAAGAATGTTTAGAAATAACCAGAGTACCTGCAATATTCCAGACACTGAAGTAAGAGGTTTTACATACATTTTCTCATTGACTGTCCAAGTAAGTGCTGTTATGAATAAGTACAATTATCATTTATATTTTACCCATGAGGAAACGGGCCTATTGAGGTCAAGTACTTCCTTAGGGTCACATAGCCAGCCTATGGTTAGAGCTAAAGCAGTGTGATAAAAAGCCAAGCTCTAAACAACTGTGCTATGCCAAGTGATGAGAAATGCAGAGAGAGAGAGAGAAAGAGACACTGAGATACAGACAGAGACACTGAGAGACAGAGAGGGTGGGAGGAAGGAAGTAATGAGAGAGGTTGAAGGGGGGAGAGAGGTTGAGAGAGAGAGAGAGCTAGATATCTGGGTTCCTATTATTTTCTCTGCCATGAGTGATAATCAGCCATATTCTTTATCTTTATTTCCTTGTGCCATAGGTTAGATCCAACCCCAGAAGCAAAATCAGGATGTGTTTCAGGACTGGGCAGTAAATAAGAATCTTGATTTTGGTAGCTTACCAGTCCTATGAAGTGACTCTTGTCAAACACTCCATCATGATGTGGACTTTGATCGTTTCCTGGAGAAGGTAGTGTGGGGTTTCTTTCCTCCTTTTGTGATAAATTTGGTTCCGTAGTTGAATTCTCTGGTGAGGTCCTCCATTCACTTGCTCCTCCTCACAAGGAGAAGGAATCATTGAGAGCATGAGGTCCTTGGTCTCAGCTTGTGGTCCTGGACTCAGAATGCTGCTCAGAAGACATCATCTCCTTATTTCTCGGGACAGGCACCCAGGAAGAACTTCTAATGCATATGTGAGGCTTGTAGGGCAGCATTGGACCTTTTACACTGGGAGAAGAGTTTGCCTGTTGTCACCAAAAACAGGAGAGAGACCCTGCGTTGGGGAGAGGGTCAAGCACAGTATTTTTAGCAAGCAATCCTTTATCGGCCTTCAGCGGTTTTAAAAATAGATACCACCCTTTTTTCTAATTGCTACCATTTGTCATCCTCTGGCCTTGCTTTTCACACACTGAACAGTTTGTGAATATTTATTTACTCCCCTAGAGCAAGTCTGTGTGTGCAAGCGCTGGTGTACACGTGTGCATGTGCCTCTCAAACTCATTCAGCTCCTTCCTTTCCTATCATAGAAGGTGACATGGTGCCAAGTAGGGGCTCTTGTCTTTGAGCCCTTTTCTTTGGTGCTATAACTGCTGAATTCTCGTACCTCTGTTTCTTACTCCTATTTATCTGTGAGGTTACCACTTCCCCAACCCTGGTTGCCCAGATTGTATGCCTTTTTCAGAACTCAGACAACTTTGAAGTCCCATACCATACTTCTACCTTCTTTCCTTGGCTGGTGAAATGCCTCCCTTCAAGATTCAAATCCAGGGCCCTGGCCGGTTGGCTCAGCGGTAGAAAGTCGGCCTGGCATGCAGGGGACCCGGGTTCGATTCCCGGCCAGGGCACATAGGAGAAGCGCCCATTTGCTTCTCCACCCCCCCCTCCTTCCTCTCTGTCTCTCTCTTCCCCTCCTGCAGCCAAGGCTCCATTGGAGCAAGGATGGCCCGGGCGCTGGGGATGGCTCCTTGGCCTCTGCCGCAGGCGCTAGAGTGGCTCTGGTCGCGGAGGAGCAGAGCGTCGCCCCCTGGTGGGCAGAGCGTCGCCCCTGGTGGGCGTGCCGGGTGGATCCCGGTCGGGCGCATGCGGGAGTCTGTCTGACTGTCTCTCCCCATTTCCAGCTTCAGAAAAATACCAAAAAAATAAATAAAATAAAGATTCAAATCCAGGATCCCTGTAGTGCTTTGATGAGATACACTCTCTTGGACATTCAGCTCTTCAGGGTATTTTTTTTTTAATTGAATTTATTGGGATGATACTGGTTAACAAAATTATACAGGTTTCAGGTGCACGTCTTCTGTACACAGTATTGTGTGTTCACACACCCCCTGCCCTGTTGTTTCTGGTCTTGGCAAAGGCTAGTTGAGAGGAGTAGGGAGCCAGCTGTCGCCTCCTGTTTTCTTAGTAAAGTTCTACTTGTCAGCCACACTGACACATAAGCC
The DNA here is from genome assembly GCF_036850995.1 of Saccopteryx leptura. Lineage (NCBI taxonomy): Eukaryota > Metazoa > Chordata > Mammalia > Chiroptera > Emballonuridae > Saccopteryx > Saccopteryx leptura. The sequence goes on along the minus strand of NC_089508.1, from coordinate 161,180,309 downwards.
CTAGCAGTTCTGAACAACAAAGGAACTGGAGCCTCAGGGATGTTGTGCTGAGCTGAGGACTCTGGAAAGAATCTCCCTTGTTGCTGGGCACCTCTGTCTGGGATGGCCCCATTCCTGAGCCATTGGTCTGGGGGGTTTTTTTGGTTTGATTTTGTTTCTTTTTGTTTTTTTTTTAGCTCTTTAGAGTAGCTGAAAAGACAGGATGACTGACCGAGCAGGTGAGGGAGTTTATTGTTGCGGATGTGCATTTCTCAGGTATGTTTTAAAATCTAGTACCCTGGGATGCTTTTTCCCCATGCTCTTGTGGAAGTCTACATTTTTTCCCCCTTTTAATAGCTTTTCTAGAAGAAATGATTCCAGATGTCATCTTATTTTCACTTCTGTCTCCTAGCAAGGAAGCCCTCTCTCCTAGTCCATAACAATACTTATCTCTTCTGGCCTTAATAACATATTCATTCATTCAAAAAAAGGTTTTGTATACCTACTGTATGCTAGGAACTCTGCTGTGTTGGGGATATGGTAGTGAATAAGACATATTGTTCTCACTTCTTAAATAGTTTACCTTTTAGTTAGAAATTAATTTTGAAAAGTCAATTACTACATCATTAAAATGAAAAACGTGTGTGCTTCAAAGGCTACCATCAAGACAGTTTGACCAAAAAAAACATTTTTAAGTAAACAAATCTATTTAAAAATTAAATAAAAAGAAATTAGCCCATTTAAAAAATGTTTATGGCCTGACCAGGCGGTGGCGCAGTGGATAGAGCATCGGACTGAGATGTGGAGGACCCAGGTTCGAGACCCCGAGGTCGCCAGCTTGAGCGCGGGCTCATCTGGTTTGAGCAAAAGTCCACCAGCTTGAACCCAAGGTCACTGGTTTCAGCAAGGGGTTACTTGAGCTGCTGAAGGCCCGCGGTCAAGGCACATGAGAAAGCAATCACTGAACAACTAAGGTGTTGCAATGCGCAACCAAAAACTAATGATTGATGCTTCTCATCTCTCCGTTCCTGTCTGTCTGTCCCTGTCTATCCCTCTCTCTGACTGTCTCTGTAAAAAAATAATAAATAAAAATTTTAAAAAAATGTTTATGACAAACCACAGAATGAGAGAAAAATTTTACAAATCATGTATCTGATAAAGGACTCTAGAATATGTAAATAATTCTTACAATTCAGTAATAAAAAAGACAACCCAATTAAAATAGGCAAAGAATCTGAATAGGCAGCTGTCCAAAGAAGATATACTCTGGCCAATAAGCACATGAAAAGATGTTCAAAATTATTATTCACCAGGGAAATGCAAATCAAATTCACAATGAGATACTATTTTACACTCACAAGAATAATTATTATCGGCCCTGGCTGGTTGGCTCAGTGGTAGAGCGTCGGCCTGGCGTGCAGGAGTCCCGGGTTCGATTCCTGGCCAGGGCACACAGGAGAAGCGCCCATCTGCTTCTCCACCCCTCCCCCTCTCCTTCCTCTCTGTCTCTCTCTTCCCCTCCCGCAGCCGAGGCTCCACTGGAGCAAAGTTGGCCCGGGCGCTGGGGATGGCTCTGTGGCCTATTGCAGCAGAGTGATGCCTCAGATGGGCGGAGTGTTGCCCCCTGGTGGGCGTGCCGGGTGGATCCCGGTCGGGCGCATGCGGGAGTCTGTCTGACTGTCTCTCCCCGTTTCCAACTTCAGAAAAATACAAAAAAAAAAAAAAAAAAAGATTATTATCAAAAAGACAGATAATGGCCTGACCTGTGGTGGCGCAGTGGATAAAGCATCAACCTGGAAATGCTGAGGTCGCTGGTTCGAAACCCTGGGCTTGCCTGGTCAAGGCACATATGGGAGTTGATGCTTCCAGCTCCTCCCCCCCCCCCCTCTCTCTCTCTCCCTCTCTCTCTCCTCTCTAAAAACAAAAAAAAAAAACAAAAAAAAAAGAGAAAGATTATTATAAAAAAGACAGATAATGGCCTGACCTGTGGTGGCGCAGTGGATAAAGCATCAACCTGGAAATGCTGAGGTCGCTGGTTCGAAACCCTGGGCTTGCCTGGTCAAGGCACATATGGGAGTTGATGCTTCCAGCTCCTCCCCCCCCCCCCCTCTCTCTCTCTCCCTCTCTCTCTCCTCTCTAAAACAAAAAAAAAAAAAAAAAAAAAAAAAGAGAGAAAGATTATTATAAAAAAGACAGATAATGGCCTGACCTGTGGTGGCACAGTGGATAAAGCATCAACCTGGAAATGCTGAGGTCGCTGGTTCGAAACCCTGGGCTTGCCTGGTCAAGGCACATATGGGAGTTGATGCTTCCAGCTCCTCCCCCCCCCCCTCTGTCTCTCTCTCTCCCTCTCTCTCTCCTCTCTAAAAAAAAAAAAAAAAAAAAGACAGATAATAACAAGTGTTGGTGAGAATAGAGAAATTTGGACTGCTGTGAGAATATAAAATGACACAGCCACTTTGCAAAACCATGTCCGTTCCTGAAATTGTTAAACACAACCCAGCAATTTCACTTATAGGTATATCTGTGACAAATGAAAACTTATGTCCACATAACAATTTATACATGACTGTGCATAGAAATATTATTCATAATATCTAAAAGGCAGAAACATCCCAAATGTTCATCAATTGATAAATGGGATAAATACATGTGGTTTATCCATACAATGAAATATTATTTGAGAATAAAAAGAAATGAAGTACTGGTACATGTTACACATGAATAAAACTTTTTTAATTTATTGATTTTAGCCAGGGAGGGAGGGAGAAGGAGAGACAGAGATAGAGAGACAGGAACAGAGATCTGTTCCTGTATGTGCCCTGACCAGGGATCAAACCAGTAACCTCTGTGCTTCAGTTCAAAGCTCTAACCAACTGAGCATCCAGCCAAGACTGGATAAAACTTTAAAACATGCTAAATGGAAAGAGCAAGTCACAAAGGACTACATATTGTATAATTTCATTTATATAAAATATCCAGACTGGGCAAATTTACAGAGCCAGAAAGTAGATTAGTGCTTATCTAATATTGAGAGGGAAGGTCTGGGGAGAAATGGGGAGTGACTGCTAATAGGTATGGTTTTTGGGGGGAGGTTGGGAGATGCAAATGTTTTAAATTTGGTTGTAGTGATGGTAGCACAGCTCTGTGAATATAAAATATAAAAGCTACTGGATTGTACACTTTAAATGAGAGAGTTATAGGGTATGTGAATTATATCTTGACAAAGCTATTTTTAGTCAGTGATAAGTGTTCTGAAGGAAATAAAATGGGATTATGTAGGGATTTTTTAGATAGGTTAGAGAGGCCTTTCTAAAGAGATGCCATTCTGACATCAACTCAAATGTCATGACGGAGTTAGACATGCATACGTTAGGCTAATAGTTTTCCAAGCAGAGGAAACGGCTAGTGCAAGGGCCGTGAGGCAGGGACAAGTGTGGTGAGTTGATGAAGCGACCAGGGGCCAGTGTTGCCAGAGCAGCATGAGCCAGAGAGAGACTAAGACGTGAGGTTGGCAGTGGACCTAGAGACAAGGTAAGATATATTTGGATTTTATTCTAAGAATAATGGGAAGCCACTGGTGGCTTTTAATCATGAAAGTTACAAGGTCTGATTTACATTTTTGAATGATTCCTCTGGTTTCTGTGTGGGAAGGAACTATTTGTGTTTTCAGAATGTAGAGCTCCATGTCTTTTTATTTTACACTTCTCGTGGTAGGAAGTTATTGGTATCACCCCTCCTCTTCAGGGGCCTGGGGGGTAAATGTAAAGGCCATGATACCCCTTCATAACTTTATCATGAGGTTGTGGCTTTCCAGGCTTAGGACCATGGTGTCTACTTGATTTTACAGTGCTGGGGCTGGCTCTGGCCATGGTACCCTGATCCGAAGACGAAGAAGGCAGTCCTACCACCTCCAATGGCTAGCAGCACACCCACTTCCTTCTTCTGAGATGAAGGCATTCTGGAGGGTAAGCAGTGTAGGGTACTGTGTAGAAGTCCCACAACTCAGTGAAGGTTGGAATGAACTTTTTTATGACTCTAGTTAGCTCCTGAGAGGCCATGTGATATGGTGAATTAGAATATAAAACTAGCACCTGACCAGTGGTGGCGCAGTAGATAGATCACTGACCTGGGATACTGAGGAGCCAGGTTCAAAACCCCAAGGTCACCAGCTTAAGCACAGTCTCCCCAGCTTGAGCATCAGTTCACTGGCATGAGCATGGGGTCCTAGACATGATCCTATGGTCATTGGCTTGATGCCCAAGGTCACTGGCTTGAGCTCAAGGTTGCTAGCTTGAGCAAGGCGTCACTGGCTTGGCTAGAGCCCTTTGGTCAAGGCATGTATGAGAAACAATTAATGAACAACTAAAATTTCACAACTATAAGTTGATACTTCTCTCTTCCTTTCTGTCTGTCTCTTGCTAAAATTGTGTGTGTGTGTGTGTGTGTGTGTGTGTGTGTGTGTGTAACTGGAACTGTATGGCTTGGATTTGAATTTGTATGCCACTACTCTAGCTATCTAACCTTGGGCAAGTTTCCTCGTTTAAAATAGGGATAATATCACCTGTCTAATGTTGGTTGTTGTAGAAGCTTAAATGTGTTAATATATGTAAAGCTTAAAATTTCTTTTAATTGATTTGGGGGGAAAAGACAGAAATATCAATCAGTTTGTGAATGTTCCCTGACGGGATCAAACCGGCAGTCCTTGTGTATTGTCACAGTGCTCTAACCAACTGAGCTATCTGGCCAGGGCAATACATATAAAGCATTGAGAAGTGTTCCTGACAAGTGATGGTCAGAGTGTTAACTGCTGTTACTATCTTCTCTTTGTTCACCCAGAGTTATGTCAGAGAGTAAGCTCAGGTCAGAGGGTACTTTGCTGAGGAAGGCAGTGGATAGATAGCATAGTCATTAGAGCTATGCTTGCTCTGCAATTATATATTTTTAAAATTTTATATGTATTGTTTTCTCTGACTCTAAAAGTAATACATGCTCGCTGTAAGCTTTCCAAACATTAAAGTAATATATAATGTAGAAAGTTGAAATTATAGCAAAAGAATGTTGCAGAGAACTGCCCCAATGGTAGTTTATTCACTCATGCAACAAATATTTATTGGGTGCCTGTTATGTGTGTACCCTCTGAGGGTTATTGTAAAGAGTAAGGGAAGTAATATACAAACAGTACCTAGCACATGCAGAGCATGCAGTAAGCGCTCAATAATGGTAGCTTCTATTATTGTTGTCATTGTCATTCCAACTGAAGGCAGATGTGTGGGCATTGTATTTCTGCAAGTGTTTTCTTGCCTAGAGAGCTGGGACATCTGGGCCATTGAAGGTCATTGTTCTCTCTGGTATAGTGTTCTAGACCAGTGGTAGTCAACCTGGTCCCTACCGCCCACTAGTGGGCGTCCCAGCTTTCATGGTGGGCAGTAGCGGAGCAAGCAAAGTATAAATAAAAAGATAGATTTAACCATAGTAAGTTGTTTTCTAAAGATTTATTCTGCCAAACTTAGCAAAAATCTGACATAAAGTACTTGGTAAGTAATTATTATTATATGCTTTAACTTGCTGTAACTCTGCTTTATAAATTTTATAAAGTAAAGTTACTTCCCTACTTTATAAATCACCATTTTTCTGTAGACCTACATTGTTGGAAACACTTCATAGAGTAAATGTGTTGCTTCCTTATTCACAGAACTACATGTTAGATCTGTGGGTAGGAACTATAAGACAGCTGCAAACAAACAAACAAAAACAAAAAAATAAAGCACCATTACTGTGGAACCGATGGGCGGTTAGAAAATTTTACTACTAACAGAGATACAAAAGTGGGCGGTAGGTATAAATAGGTTGACTACCCCTGTTCTAGACCTTAGGGATTTAGGGCTTTTGGTGGCCTTTAGTACTCACACCAGACCCTATCCTTCTATTTCTGCATCGCTTGCAGGGAACAACACTGTGAAAACATCTCTTTCCTTCTTGGCATTTATTAGCTTTTTATGCTCTATAACCAATTCTAAACTTAGTGGGTTAAAACAACAGTAATTATTATTTCTTGCAGTTTCTATGGGTCAGGATTTGGAAGGGTAGTCAAGATGCTGGCTAGGACTGGGCTTGAAGGATCTGTTTCCAACTCACATGCCTGGCAAGTTGGTGCTGGCTGTTGGTGGGAGGTCTCTCTCAGTTCCTTTCCATATGAGCCTCTTTGGGCTGTTCAGATATCTCTCTGCTCTTTCCAGAGTGAGCAGCATTTGAGAACAAGGCAGAGACATCAATGCTTCTTATGACCTAGCCTCAGAAGTTAACACCATCACCTCTTTTCTATCCTTTGATCACACAGATCAGCCATGATTTGGTGTGGAAGAGAACTATGCAAAGGCATAAATATTAGAAAGCAAGAATCATTGGTGACCATTTGGGAGACTGGCTACCACACACTTTGTTATCCAAAGACCTTGTCCTAGGCACTATGGGAGAAGACCCCAGGCATCCAGGGCATGACCCAGTCACCTTCTAGATACTTGTCTTTGAGATGGGCAGTGTTTGGCGTGTCTTGCAGAGCCTACACCTTCCCTCATGATGCTGAACTGCCTAATTTAGTGATTGCGTCCTGGCTGAAGTGGTGGCATGTCACAGGGAGGACAGTGGTTTTATTTCTGAGTCTTTGGTCATCATATGATGATAGATGAAATGAATGACTAGAAGACTGTGCTGTTTTGCCAACGGCTTGCTCATCTAGGCTAGATTTGTTGAAGTGGACTGCCCAGCTGACAGCCTTTTCGTACAGGTTCTTGCTTCAGAGGAAGGTCCATTTTTGGTACCTTGAAATCCAGTCATTTCAAGATGAGAGAGAATGGTATTGTATTAAAAAGGGGCTGCTTTTTTTCTTCTCTCCCCTTTATAGATCCACGTTTTCTGTAAGGAAGACTCTCCCTTACAGAGTGGGAGAGGTAAGAGCTTCTTGGGTAAGAACCTGGGTTCTGCATAGACAGTTTGACACTAAGTATCATGGGCAAGTTGATTAATCAATCTAAGCCTCAGCTTCCTCAACTAGGAAATGGAGAGGACAGTGGTGCTTCAGAGACTCACTATTAGGATTAAATGAGATAGTGTGTGTGTAGTATAAGTAAAGCTCCTAGTACAGAGCACTGCACAGGGTAAAGCAATATAATAAGAGCTGTCACTAATAATATATATATATATATATATATATATTTTTTTTTTTTTTTTATTTTTTTTTTTTATTTTTATTTTTTTGGTATTTTTCTGAAGTTGGAAACGGGGAGGCAGTCAGACAGACTCCCACATGCACCCGACCGGGATCCACCCGGCATGCCCACCAGGGGGCGATGCTCTGCCCATCTGGGGCGTTGCTCTGTTGCAACAAGAGCCATTCTAGCACCTGAGGCAGAGGCCATAGAGCCATCCTCAGTGCCCGGGCCAACTTTGCTCCAATGGAGTCTTGGCTGTGGGAGGGGAAGAGAGAGACAGAGAGGAAGGAGAGGGGGAGGGGTGGAGAAGCAGATGGGCGCTTCTCCTGTGTGCCCTGGCCGGGAATCGAACCTGGGACTCCCGCATGCCAGGTGAGCCAACCGGCCAGGGCCACTAATAATATTTTTAATGTCAATATTGTCATCTTCATCATCATCATGTTCATTGACCCTACGAGAGACTGAGAAAGTGGCAGGGACATACAAAGCCACACAACGGGAATCTGGGCCTGGGAGCAAGGTCTCCTTCCCTCTTCTAGCATTCATACTTTTCATGTTGAAGGTTCTTCCATGTGATGCCTGAACCACAAATAGAAGTTTGGGCAACTCCCAATTATCCCTTGTGTGAATAATTCACTCTGAGATAATCTGTGTGACTGGCTAGCTTCCCACATCAGCTGAGTGGATTATTCTCCTCTTTCAATTATTCGACAGTACAAGTAATTGGGAGCTGGCATTAGAATGTGAACACTGTGAGGCCATCCCTTGTTGTTCTCAGTTGCTCAGCTCTGTCAGGAGTGATATTTCAGAGGAGCATGGAGGCTGTAGAGCAAAGCCCAAGGGAAGAGTGATGAGGTGTCGACAGGAGTGAGGGTGAAGAATGAGAGCCCTGGAATGACATGCTGGGGGAGGCAGAGCCGCCAACTGCAGAGCATGAGAGTCCAGTGGGAATGGTTTACAGAGACGACTTCTTTCCTGGGTCATAGGGAGAGACCGTATTGGAGCTAAGGGTTATGCTCTTCTGAGGAATTCTCTGGATTTCAGTTTCACTTTAAAGTGTTAGATATTCTTGGACTCATTTCATTGATTGATCAATTGATTTTAGAGAGAGAAACATCGATATGCTGTTTCACTTATTTATGCATTTATGGGTAGATTCTTGTATGTGCCCCAACCGGGGATCAAACCCGCAGCCTGACGTATCGGGATTATGCTCTAACCAACTGAGCTACCCAGCCGGGGCTTTCTTCCTGGAGTCTTTTAAAATATGATTGACCACCCTCTTCCCTTCTGTTTGCTGCTCTATTTGGCATCAAGGGACTATACTAGGAGACCCAAGGAGCGTCTCCAGTCTGTAAAGTAGGGTCTCTGCATTGAAAATAGCATGTATAGCAATGATCCAGTCATAGAAAAAGCAAATCGGTGAAGACTTATATGTAAATTTCTAGTGCGTATATATTTTAAATATGTAATGTAAAAATCAGCTCTTATCTCTAAGAGTGTGAGGAATGCAGTTATGAGAAAGAGGGACTTTTCCTTTCTGTTTTGCACTTTCTATGCTGTTTGAAATTTTTTTTACCATGAACTTATTTTCTAATTAAAAGATATAATGAAATTAGGTCATATAAAAGAACTTGCTATTAGATTTTCCAGCATCAACCCTTTGAACCCCCATGGTATATAACCTTTAATTGGCTTGAGTTTGGGGGTAGACGCAACAGTTTGTTCAGATCCTTCAGCCAGGTGTCCAGTGAGACATTATTCATGAATATTGTGGCCCAGGCTCTCAGAGTCATGTTCTCCTTATTTTGGGGGCTACACAAGTACTTGTCTACCTCTAATTACTGGGGCCTTGGCCCTGAGGTTGCCATCTTCTTTCCTACTCTTATGACCCTTCTGTCTTCTTCCCTGAAGACCCAGGAACCATTTTCCCCGGATCTGCTGGACCTAGAGTTATCAAAATTGTTCCCTCTTTGCCTCTAGGGAGGAGGATTAAACTCTTGATTCAGTTACTATTTTGATGTATGTGGTTTGTCCAAGTTCAATAGTTTGAATGAGCAAAAAGATGAATTGCTATTTGAATTGTTTTTCTTGGTTTAAAAAAAAATACCTTCATCTGACCTGTGGTGGCACAGTGGGTAAAGCGTCGACCTGGAATGCTGAGGTCGCCAGTTCGAAACCCCAGGCTTGCCTGGTTAAGGCACATATGGGAGTTGATGCTTCCTGCTCCTTCCCCTCTCTCTCTCTCTCTCTCTCTAAAATGAATAAGTTTAAAAAAAAAATCTAAAAAATATACCTTCATTTATTTTGTGGCTCAGGGACAGTTTGAACTGTTTGGGTGGGTTTTATAGTCATTGAGGTTCATTCAGTCCAGGTTTTGGCTGGTGATTGGTTCCAGTGTGTGCTTAGGAAGAGTAAGAGCAAAGTGGAAGGCAGAAGCTTTCTTGTCCTGGGGCTCTTTAAGGCAGCAATGAAGTGTGGTCTGTGTCGAGCAAGAGTGAGCCAACTTGAAGAGTTCTGGGCTAGTGGGCTCATCAATGGGCAAGCTGCTTTGCAGCCTGGCTGGAGTTTCTTACATCTGGGCCCAGCATGGCTGCACTGAACCAGACCTTCCAAGATGGCTCTGGAGTACCAGGCGTAGCCAGAGCTTTAAGCTGCCCCACGTGGTAACCAAACTTCATTTTCCTACGTCGTTAGAGAAGGCCTCAGAGGCAGAAAGAATTTGGCCAGTATCACTGCTTAGTGCAGGTCCCCTGATCAATGGTAAAGTTGACAGAGTCACAAAGAATGTGCAGAGCTTGGGAACTGAAGCTCAGAAATTCCTCTGCTGAGTCTGGCTCCTGAGGGTTCCCTAGATCTCCTGTCCCCAGCTGGCCTCGGAACAAAATGGCCTCCTGAATATGTCTCAGCTCTTTCCAGGGACTCTGACAGAGCTTCTTCTGGGTTTTAGGAGGAAAGGTGTGGTCTGAGTTCCCAGAATCCCTTGAGAAGGGAAGCTGCTTTAATGATTAGCCAGAGACACAACTGAGGTTGATGGCTGGAGCCTGAGAAGGGAGTTTGGAGATTGTATAGTGGGCCCTGGAGGGGTGAGATCAGGGACCTCTTTTCTTTCAGGCCAGATTAGGGGAAGAGTCCACTGTGAGCCCTTTGTGCTAGGCACTGAGCAAGAGGTGGCTTTTCTGACTGTTGGGATGTGATGGGTTTTCTGTTTCTATACCTAAAATACCTGCTTCCCCTCTCTAGGAGATAGTATCTTGGAATAGAGAGCAACTCTGGAACCACTGGTGTGAATCGGAGTGGTTCTGGGCTGAGCCTCCTCCTCATCCTCGGTTCCTTATCAGAGGTGGGGAGCTGCAGTTTCCAGATTGGGGGAAGTCTATTCTCTATGGTTGGTGCTGTGGGAAGGAGATTCAAGTTAGTGGGTGCAGAAAGCCTCCAAGGAGTTGGCTTCCTGGGGGCTTTATGCTTTAGTACTATGTGGGTTTCCTAAGTATGGAGCTGTTTGGTGTCTGCATGGTCCCATGCTTGGGCATTGAGGACAGGGCTACAAAGATGAGCTGCTGTTGAAGGGACAAGCATCCAGGCCTCTGGAGCACTCAAAGTTGGTAGCATCAAACTGGATCTCTGCAAACAGAGAGCCAGCCAGACTGTTCATACCTGGACTGACTCCCAGCCTAGCCCCAGACAACCAATTATTATCCAGTGTCATGGCTGGAAATGATATAAAAACTGTGTGGTATAGAAAAAACAGTGGTATAAAAACAGACACATCCCCTGGTCATATGATATAGACTAGCCATTTATAGTGCTTCTTTCATATGTAGAGTGATTGATCCATAGATGGGCATGTGACATAAGCAGGTCCAATCAAAGTCCTGCCCTGGAATTTTATACCATTTGAGAGGGAGAACTCTTTATGCTGGTATTGATGTGTTAAGGAGCTGCCAGTGGCCATCAGACTCACCCCTGCCAGGAGAAAGCAGCCTTATCTAGAGAGGGAAGCAAAGCCTGAGAGGGCCTGGCACATTGCTTAAGTCTCTGGGCCCAGTTATGCTTTTACTTTTGTCATTCTTCCTCATAATGGGACCCAACAAACTTTCTTTTTCTAGATGAATCTGAATTTTTTTGTCCTTTAAAAAAAGCCCTAATACAAAATGGCTTCCAGTTGATTTAACTATTTGCTTCCAAATTGCTAATTTATGTCTAGTAAAGCTGCTTCCTTGGTGGAACCCTGAGCCCAACACTGTATTTCACATACACTGTACTCACTTTGTGTTTCTTTTTTTTTTTTTTTTTTTGTATTTTTCTGAAGCTGGAAACGGGGAGAGACAGTCAGACAGACTCCCGCATGCGCCCGACCGGGATCCACCCGGCACGCCCACCAGGGGCGATGCTCTGCCCACCAGGGGGCGATGCTCTGCCCCTCCGGGGCGTCGCTCTGCCACAACCAGAGCCACTCTAGCGCCTGGGGCAGAGGCCAAGGAGCCATCCCCAGCGCCCGGGCCATCTTTGCTCCAATGGAGCCTTGGCTGCGGGAGGGGAAGAGAGAGACAGAGAGGAAGGGGGGGGGGTGGAGAAGCAAATGGGCGCTTCTCCTGTGTGCCCTGGCCGGGAATCGAACCCGGGTCCCCCGCACGCCAGGCCGACGCTCTACCGCTGAGCCAACTGGCCAGGGCCTCACTTTGTGTTTCTTATGTGGGAAACTGCACCCTCACCATCTGCCATTAACCTTTGTGAGGGGAGTGGAGGCCTGAGCCCGGGTCTTCCATGCTCCCTCTCCGTGTCAGTGAATCTTGCCATTCATGCATGCATTTTTCATCTCCTGTTTCTGCAGAGATTATACAATCTGTCAGTTTCACTTTGCAGGGACCTTGCCAAACGTGCCAGTGGTGGAAAGTTTATCCGTCTACCTCAGGCTGCCATCTTTCAGATGTAGACAGAGGACTGTACTTCCATGGTATAACACTAGGCAGTCAAGAGTCTGATTATCTCCCTCTGAAATCTGCATGTCTCCTGGTGCCCAGCTTGAGCTGGTACTATATTTATTGTGCCTAAAACATCAGGTCAGTGTTAGAGGTTCCTTGCCCACTGCTTCTTTCTTGTGCCAGCTTCAGGGCCCTCATGAGACTGTTAGGTGTCTCTCTGTAGCAGATTCATTGTTCTATATTTTTATTTAATTACTTACTTTTATAGCTCTTTGAATAAATCGAATTATCCATCTGTTATGCTACATTATGCCACTGCAGTTCATGCAGTTCTGTCTCATTGTATGATATTTGTCAACTTGACCCTGCCCTCTCCAGGGTTTGGGCTCCTTTTCATGGTTCTGTGCCACCTCCGCAGTGTGTCAGTCTATCCAGAGGCCCTAGGCAGAGTTGACTGTGGGTAACAGAGCAGAGTTTGGAGTATTGCAGAAGGAAGAAAGTGGCCAAGGAGCCATCTCTGATGCAGTGCTGACCTGACATAGATCTGGAAAGTTGGATTGGTGTTGGTATTAGAGTTCCAGAAAAGAGAGCAGAAGTTCTAGCCTAGCATTTCTGGTCTTTAGCCAGAGGATTGGTGTCAAGGCCATCCAGGTAAGGTCAGGCTGAAAGATGACAGTGTCTACCTCTGGACATGTCTGTGACTGCCTCGCTCTGACTGGCAAGTGGTATCTAACATTAGAATGGAGTCAGGGCTGATCTTAGACACAGCAGAGGTGGAAGTTAGCTACTAGAGGTTGATTTCAGGAACCATGTGGAAGACCCTGGTCCCAAAATCTTTTTTATTTCTCCTGCTACTACTTAAAGTTCTATTAATACTATTGGTAATTAATTTCTTCTTATTTTTTAAAAATACATCTGTTACCTCTCTTTGTGGGCAAATGCAGATACTCCTGAGGGGGTGGTCATTGAATAATTCTGCTTTATTTTCTCAATCGGGCAGGGATGTGTAGTGATGGGGACACATGAGGGAGTTGATTAAGAGAAATCAAATCAGAGGGATGGGAAGAGAAGGCAAAATTTAAAACATTGGCTGGAGTCTACCCTATGTGAGTTATTAGAGATGGTAAGGTGCTCAGAAGGGAACTAGGGGGTCATGTACCCAATCCATTTACATACCTAGTAATGGGGCTGGGCAGTCCAGGCCTTGGTGTCCCAGCAGGTGAACAGCACTGAGCCACCTTATCCCTTGAGGCAGCTCCTGCTAATTGAATAGTAGGCATTGGATTAGACCATCTAGAATGAGGTTACAGGTGAACAGGTAACAAGGCACAGCCCATGTTCTTAAGGGAGTCGATGTTTAGCAAGGGAAAGACTAAGTCTGTTGAGTGTAGTGAAGGTGAAAGGGGGGGCCAGGAATTCATAGGAAGGGCCAGATGGTCAACAAAGGCTTCTCTGAGAAAATATTTGGAGTGAGACTTGGAGAAGTAGGAACTACCCAGATGAAGATGGGGCAGGAATGGAGAACGTTGGGTAAGGGCACACCAGGCAGAGGCAGGAGATAACACCACACATTTAAGTTGTGCCACAGGGTCATTTTCAGCAGATTCCTGAATGGAAGCACTGAGGATAGATACTACTGTTACTGCTTCCAAATCATATATACCCCTGGGGGCCAGGGGAGGATCTATATGTGACTGAAAGGCTTTCTTTGGTGGAAGCACTTTGATCAGAGGCTCAGTGCCTCATCCTCCAAGGTGTCCACAGCCCCAGGCAGGGTCTACTACAGGAGTTGGGAACCTATGGCTCACGAGCCAGATGTGGCTCTTTTGATGGCTGCGCATCTGGCTTGCAGACAAATCTTTAATAAATAATAATAACGTTAAAAATATAAAACATTCTCATGTATTACAATCCTTCATTTCCTACCACTCATGTTCATGGTTGTGGGTGGCTGGAGCCAATCACAGCTGTCCTCCGGGACAACACCAAATCTTTATTGGATAATGCGTAATGTACACAGGTTGTTGTATGGCTCTCACAGAATTACATTTTAAAATACGTGGCGTTCATGGCTCTCTCAGCCAAAAATGTTCCCGATTCCTGGTCTACTACATTGCTATAGACTCCTCCTTCCTCCCTCTTCCCACCCACTACCCTGCCTCTGGCTGTAGCCCACATTAAAAGCCTTCCAACTTGGATGTGGGCCCAGGCTGGAACTCATTAGAGCCCTGTGGCCAGGCCTTCCATTTCCCCTTCCAGGTTAAGACTTGGCAGGCATCAAAGACTGCCAGGAATATCCCACAGGCCTTCTGCCTTAATGATCTCATTCCCGCCCTCAGTCTGCATGGTCTCCTTAGCCGAGCTTTTCTCACCAGAGCCACTGGTGACTTTTTACGAGCCTTTCCTCCTTCCAATAAGCAGAATTCAGTGACTAATTGCTGGTATTTTTTTCCTCACGGCTCTATTTATATCGGCTGTCATGTTGCGGTGGGGGCTGCTGTTTCCTGCTACTGCCATCATAATGCCTGTGTGGCATTGATGTCCACACTTTATTCTTATATATTTTTTTGTCATTTTGACATTTGGTTCTTTGAACATCTAACATCTCTTTTATGCTTCTCATCTCCCACAGAAGATTGTTGTATTTTGTCCACATCGAAGCTGCGTTATCCTTTTGTCAGATTTCTCACTTTCTTCTTTATTGTATTTTGATCAATGTGGCTATGTAGGTCTGGGTTTTATTGGGAGCTTTTCATCTTCTTGGCAGTTGCCTTCAGGGCCTGGGTCTTCCAGCAAAATCTGGGCTCTGCCTGAGGCCTCTGAAGCTGACCTTCTCTAGTCGGGGATAGAGAAAGTCCAGCCTGTCACCTGACCAGGGTCCCTCTAGCCTCACAGTTCTCAAACTTAAGCATATATTAGAAGTACCTGGCCTGGCCTGTGGTGGTGCAGTGGATAAAGCATCAACCTGGAACGCTGAGGTCACCGGTTTAAAACCCTCGGCTTGCCTAGTCAAGGCACATATGGGAGTTGATGCTTCCTGCTCTTCCCTCTTCTCTCTCTCTGTTCCCCTCTCTCATCTCTAAAATGAATAAATAAAGTATTAAAAATATTTTTTTTTAAAAAAGAAGTACCTGGAAAGCTTGTTAAAATACAGATTGCCAGGCCCCACCCCTAAAGTTTATGATTCAGCAAGTCTAGGTTGGGGCCTGAGGATTTTTACTTCATACTATTTCTCAAGTGATGGTGGGTATTTCCCAAAGTTTGGTCCAGAGGCCAAACTTTGAAAAACACTATTCTAATGTGATTCCTCCTCTATCTTGAGCCAGGTGTTGAGGACCCTATACAGAGACTAGCAGAGGACCAAACTCCCTATTCATATGGGTCCAGTTCTACAAAACAAAATGATGGCAGATGTTGGCAGTGATGCCACAATATTTAAAAACACTTTTAAGGCTCCGACTGTTTGACTCAGTGGTAGAGCGTCGGCCCAGTGTGTGGAAGTCCCAGGTTCAATTCCTGGCCAGGGCACACAGGAGAAGCGCCCATCTGCTTCTACACCCTTACCCCTCTCCTTTCTCTCTATCTCTCTCATCCCCTCCCGCAGCCAAGGCTCCATTGGAGCAAAGTTGGCCCTTGGTGCTGAGGATGGCTCCATGGCCTCTGCCTCAGGTGCTAGAATGGCTCCAGTTGCAACAGAGCAACGCCTCAGATGGGCAGAGCATCACCCCCTAGTGGGCATTTGGGGGGAGGAATCCCCGTCAGGCGCATGCAGGAGTCTGTCTGTCTGCCTCCCTGCTTTCACTTCAGAAAAATACAAAAAACAAAACATTTTTACAGTGATTTCCCTTGCCCTGTATCATTTGATACTCATGCTAATGTGAGTAATCCTTTAGTTACCATATTTCCCCATGTATAACATGCACCCTTTTCTAGAAAATTTGGGGCCTCAAAACTGGGTGCATCTTATACAGTGGTTGTACTTTTTTTACTTGCATTTCCCACTTTTTTGTGCTCATTGTTTCACACTTGTTACTGGTTTATTATGGTAGGTTACGTTTTGCCACATTCTGCCCAGAAATGGCTCAGAAAAGATTTTTGTACAGTGCTGAATTCAAGTTAAAAGTAATCCAGTTTGCAAAAGTGAATGGAAATCGTGCTACTGAACGTAAGTTTGGTCCCCTTCCAATTGAGAAATCAATGTGAGACTGGCTATAGGAAGAAGAAACCCTACTGAAAACGCCACAGCAGAAGAAGGCCATGAGAGGCAAGTCAGCAAAAGGGCCTGATTTAGAGAGGGAATTGAAGATATGGATTGAAGAGCAAAAGGCAATTGGAATTCCTGTGTCCACGAAGATGGTTCAGCATGAGGCAAGAATTGCTGATGAAAAAGAAGTTACTGATTTCAAAGGAGGACACAATTGGTGCTTCAGGTTCATGAAACGGAATGCACTAAGCATGCGTACATGCACCAGGCTTGCCCAAAAGATGCCTGAAAGCTATGAGCAGGTCCTTGAATTTCATTGTTTTGTCATTCAGTGTCAGAAGACACATCAGTTTGAATTGGGACAGATTGAAAATATGGACGAAGTCCCCCTTCAATTTGATGTCCCAAGTAACAGAACTGTTGATAAGAAGGGGGTAAAAACAGTAGCCGTGAAGACAAGTGGACATGAAAAAAGCCATTATACAGTTGTTCTAGCTTGTTGTGCCAACGGAACCAAGATTCCTCCTATGCTGATTTTCAAATGCAAAACAATGCCAAAAGAAAACATTCCTCTAGAAATGATTGTCCATGTTCATGAGAAGGGTTGGATGATCAGAATGGGATGAAGATCTGGTTTGAGAAAATTTGGAGAAGGAGACCATGTGAGCTCTTACACAAACCTGCCCTATTGGTGCTTGATCAGTTCAGGGCACACATAACAAAAAACACAGAGAAGATTGCTGCAGAGCAAAAAACAAAACTTGCTGTCATATCTGGAGGCTTGACATCTCAGCTCCAATCACTTGATGTCAGTATTAACAAACCCTTCAAAGCTGCCATGAGAGACGAATGGAACCAATGGATGAAGTCTTCTGGGGACAATTTGACACCAACAGGAAGAGTGAAGAAACCAACTATAGAAGAAGTTTGTACCTGGGTGAAAAGATCCTGGGATAATATCAAGATTGAGATCATTGTCAAGTCATTTAAGATGTGTGGCATTTCAAATGCCATTGATGGAACTGAGGATGGGGCAATATATGAAGACAGTGATTTGTCATCAGACAGATAAGGACAAGCTAATGGATGGGAGTTTTGACAGCGATGAGGAATTGTATGAATTTTATGATGAATAAAATGAGTTCAATAACTTTATGTAATACTTTTTTTTTTCAAATTTTGGGCCCCCAAATTAAGGTGCATCTTATACATGGAAGCATCTTATACATGGGGGAATACAGTAAGTAGCACAGCTTCTTGACAGATGAGAGAAATTAAGTCTGCAGAAGTTCAGGATTCTGTCCTGGCCAGTCAGGTAGCTGTGTGTGGTGGAGTCCCAGGGGAGTCCAGGTCTCTTAGCTTCTGTTCCAGAGCTTGCAGAACACTGCCACTTGCTAACTGGGTGACTTTGGAAAAAATTACTTTCTGTGACTCAGTTTATTGATTAGTAAAATGGGAGTGATTATAGAATCTGCCTCATAGAGTTGTCATGAGGATTATATCATTTAACATTTGAAAAGCACTTAAGAACTATTAAATGTTGGCACTCTAGAATTTGCTCTCCTCATGACTTTTACTGCTGCCCTTATCTGTGCATTTCTGTTGTCACAAGATAGTCCTGGAAGTTGAAGATGGAGCTGTAGCTGATGAGTAGGGTCAGGGTGTGAAGTCTAAGACCAGGAGAAAAGCCACCAGGAGAGCAAGGCCACCCGGGGCAGCTTTTCAGGAGCAGCTGTGATCACGGCCCATTTAGCGCTCAGCCTGGGGTGGCTCCAGAGGCCCGAAAGGTATGGTGCAGGGCTGGTTTGGAGGGAGGAGAAGTTAAGTCTGCCCTTTGGTGTTTTTTTCCCCCTGCTTCTGCCTCTCTTCCACCATCTGACTTAGGCATTTATAGAAATTGCTGGGGTTTTAGGTAGAAGGCTGGCCCTGATAATGCTACTAATATTGAACCTTATGTGCTCAATACTGTTACATTCAGTATCTCATTTCATCCTTGCAACAACCTTATGAAATAACCTTCATTTTACAGATGAGGAAGCTTGTGCAAAGACAGGTTAGTTAAGTCATGTAGAAAGGAGATCCAAGATTCAAACTTTGGTCAGTCTGGCTCCAGAGCCCATGGTCTTTACCACTTTTAAACTGCCTCTGTCCCAAACTCTACCATCATGATGTTTTCCTCTGGGTTGCTGTCTTCCCCTACCCCACCCCCCACCCCAAATTGGGTGCCTAGCTTTGTCCTGATCCCAGAATCCTTTGCCCCTCAGCTTAGTGTCCAGGGTCCAGGACTGTGAGAGAGTTTTATTCACCTTTGTATCTTTCATAGAACCTTACACAAAGCCTTTACATAGAGGCTGACCATATGTTCAGTTTATGCCTCTTGTCCCAGTGCCCCCTTTCATTCTTAAAGTGTCCCAATTTAGACAATGAATTATGTGGTCACCCCACTTACATTTGACTGGTTCTTCCAATCCAGGAGCAGTGACATTTTAATAGAGGACCCTGAAAGACAGAATTATGTTGAAGACTTAAAGAAATAAATCCCAGATGGTGAAATTTTAAGCACTTTTATAGCATCTCGCAAACCTACCATGCAGGACTATTTCTAAAACCAGACTTGAGGCCTGTGAGGGTCTCAAGGCTCATCTCAGATTCAGTGGGGCAGGAGTCCCAGTGTGGCTTCATGAAAGTGTCTGATAAGCACGGCCAGAAAAAGGGACGGGAATTCAAAAAGCTTTGGCTTTCCCTCTTCTCCCAGGCAGAGGCCAGCCCCTGCCTCGCATTTGACTGTCCTTAACTCCCTCACCTTCCCTTAGCAAAGAGCTAACTGGGGCGGAGGGTGAGGGTGGGGAGGTGCTCTCCACAGTGCTGAATTCAAGCCCTGCTTGGACCCAAGTGCCTTCTTGTCTGGGGTTCTGTTCACCTCAGGCTCTGTTACTATACCCTGGACACGGGGCCATACATCCCATACTGTGCCCTTGCCCCATTTTCAGGAAGTTGAAAACTGCTGTGCATATGTCAGTTTACATTTGAACTCGTGTAATGTTTTTTCTTTTAGGTTGTAATCTAAAATTCAGCCAGACAGGCTTTAACAAGCACTAAATAGTCAAGCCTTGTGTTTCCCTTGATATTCAAGCCATAGAGATTTTGTGTTTGATTCAGCAACAACTGCTGAATCTTAAACAAACCATTTACATTTGACATTAACTATTTTATGAGGGTAACTTTTTCCTTGGCATTAGAATGATTCCAGCAGAAGGCCTTTTAATGATTTATTAGAAAAAGTTAAAAGGGTTTGTGTAAAGTGATTCATAACATTTTCGTTGGAAAGAAAAGGAACTTTATCTAAACTTCAGATGGATAGTACAGATATTTATCCTTTCTCCTTGTATCTTAATGAGTTTAGATCTTGCCAAGGTCATTTTTCCAGGACACCTTTCTAGTCGAGCCCTCCATTTTTCAGATTACACCTAGTATTGTCATCCCTCGTGCTAGTGACTAGTCAAACAGAGTGCCTCTCTGCATATCTCTGTTGGCTGTTAATTTTGTCTAATAGGTGCAGGCACTATTTTCATTCTTTGCTCTGGCTCCAAGGACCCTGTGCACTCTTGGCCCAATCAGGATTTGTTGACCAGCTAACTGGGAAAAGAATCTCAGACAAACTGGCATACCCACAGACGAAAACACCCATCATTCTGTCTGAGGAAGCTGTGGGTAATTGGGAGTTTTCTCTAGATCTTAAAGTTCTCCACAGAGTGAGAAGTCTTCACTTTCCTTTTAGGTTTAAGGGCCTCAGGCAAGGTCAGGGTGCCCAGTTTTGTTCCTGTATTAGGGGAAGTTCTGTGTCCTTATTAACCTGGAGGAGACCTTGTGAGCCTAGAACCTGGCCAGAGAGTCAGCAGATGCATTTTTGTGAGAGACGTAGCTAGGGGCAGGGGAGGCCATGTTGATCTACCCCCATGGAAAACCAGGAGCCTGGGTGCTGCACTTGTCTCTCTCAGAACTAGTACTAATTGTTCACAGAGAGCTTTCCAAACACCAATGGTACAGTGCATTTGCTTGGTTCACCATATTTAAGCTGTCAGAAACCTTAAATATCTGAGCAAAACCTCATCAGACAAAGGATATTTTGGGGACTCGTTATATATGTTGCACAGCAAAGGGATTTGTAGTCTATGTGACTTCCAAATCCTGTAATCGAAACATTTCAGTGTTGTCATTTTCAGCTATAGACCATCCTACGATCATTGCCTTTTCTTTTCCTGTCAAGAGATGGCTTATTCATAAACACTTCTGCAGTTGTGTAGCAAAAGCAAAACGGGCCCCACTTGATTCCATTTGTTCTGATTGAGGATATGAGGTTGGAAGGATTGACCTCCCAGTACACATCTTAGAACTCTTGAGGATAAGGAAGTTCTTCCTGAGCCATAAAGGGCCTGTTGAGAAAGGTGTATTGCCTGTAGCTTAGAACAAGGATTGGCCAGGTGACTTTCCGTGAAGCCCTCTCACCCCATAGGATCTGGCCAGCTCTGCTCTTCCTCAGCCCCCAGCACCTAATTATACCTCCAGCCGGAGTAGATGACCTAAAGTAACACCCTCTCTGTGTTCTCTAATAAACTTGATAAATCTCACTGTGTGAAAAATCTCCTTTATGTTTTAGCCTAAAATTTTTTTCTGCTTAACCCTGTTACTCCAACCTTATCTCCCTCAGATTGCCTGAGACAATTATGTAGAGACATTCTTTGAATAATGATAGGCCACAGATAATTTCTCTTTAGCCCTCTTCCATGTTCCCCACCCTGTGGTCTCCCTTTAGCCAGTTCTAATTAGCTTTTTTGATCTTTTCTCCCAGTCGCTCCC
Source organism: Saccopteryx leptura (assembly GCF_036850995.1). NCBI lineage: Eukaryota > Metazoa > Chordata > Mammalia > Chiroptera > Emballonuridae > Saccopteryx > Saccopteryx leptura. The sequence continues at coordinate 161,159,133 of NC_089508.1, read as the reverse complement.
TCTAGCTTATTAATTACATTTCTCTTCCATGAATGTTTTCTGTACTGGCTTTGTCTCTCTAGCCAGAGAAGCTGAGAATGAGGATGTAGAGCCACTCAATGGGAGGTGGTACATTCTTTGTTCCTCATCATGGGTAGCCCCCCGCCCCACTTCTAAGAAGCCTGAAACCCCAGGGATTCTTTCTTAGCAGAAAAGTAAAAGTAATAATGTTCATTAAATAGTATATTATGATAAAAAAACATAAGCTGACTTCAGAGCAACTTATTCACCAGTTTGCTTACTAAGTTTGGGCTTTTTGGTGAAAAAAACTCCAGACCACTGGCTCTTAGCCCATCAGAAAACAAACCCACTAACGCTGGGATAAGATGCTAGCTGTTTACAATCAGTGTAGAAGAGGCTTTCTGATTTTGAGATTCTAAAACTGCTACAAATATGTGTCTTTACATATCTTAGCAACTGGAAATCTCTTTCTGCAACAAATAATATGCTGATCAATTCTTGACTTACTTTAATTCACCTTTCTGATAGTGTTATTTCTCAGAAGTTTGTTTGGTGAGGTAAAATTGTTGGGACCCTAAGCAGAAAGTGGCTGTGTTTGTAGACTCCAAGGAAAATGCAGAACTCTCTGAGTTTGGGGGGAGAGCAGATTTTAGAAGGTCCAGTGAAAAGTAGATATAATGTCTGAGCAAGAGCTTCAAAAGGAAGGATGACTCATAGTCTGATAAATGAAATGTGTTTAACACAGTCAAGGAACTGCAAGGAACAAGAGAGGAGACACCTAAAGAAACCAACATGGCTGCATGGGGAGCACTTAGAGTGGAGCTTTTGACTGAGATGAAAAAGGGGCCTATGACCAAGAATAGATAGAGAAGAAGGGTAGGATGTAAACCCCTGAGAACACTGTCAGGAATACCAGGTGGGAGAGATTGGGATGCTAATAATAAAGGACCTGCCTGAGCAGTTAGTGTTCAGAGTGAGAGGAATGGCAAGGAAGGCGTTCAGCCACCTGCTTCAGTGAGATGATTCAATGTAGCAGATAAAGAGGGGGCATCTCTATCTTCTGTTCTATTTCTGTTTTACCTTTGACTTCTCCTTTAAGGAGAATGGCCTTCCTGCTAAAAGGAATAAAACAAACATAGTTAAGAGCCTGAGCCCGAGAATATAAGGAAGAAGGAACACTTGTTTCTCCAAATTAGTTAGGGTCTGAAAAATCAAGTGAAGATTATGGCCATCATCATGAGGTGTGTATGTGAATCTTTTATGGCATCACGGGGGTTGGGAGAGAAGCAAGGAGACAGGATGGGGTAATTGTTTTGGTTTGCAGCATGTTTTATGAGCATTTCTAAAGAGAAGAGATGACCTCTTGGAGCTAGTATGAGTTTGGTAAAAATGGGTCTTGCCAGATTAGTTTAATCTATGCTGCTCACAAAAATTAGGGGATATTTCAAAATAAATATGAAGCTATAAGAAAGCCCCTAATTTTTGTGAGCAGTATATCTTTCTTTGCCTTCTCCTTTCCCCTCCCTCCTCTTCTTCCCTCCCTTCCTCCTCTTCCTCCCTTTCTTCCTTTTTTCCTCCTTCCCTCCCTCCCTTTCCACAGAAAAGTACATAAATCTTTCACATACCACTTAATAACTTAATGTACTTATATAATTATCACCTGAGTCAGGAAATAGAGCTTTATCAGCACCCTAAAAGAATCCCAATTCTAATTTCCTTTCAGAAAGATTTGCCAGCCAGGGAGAGTAGATCAACCTTATACACAGAGGGAGCTTGCAATTCAAGAAAGCATTTGACAGAATTTCACAATAATCTAATAGGTCAGGTAGAGAAATGATGATAATGACATGTGGATTTGTAGCTGTTTGAACACTCAGACCTAATAAATGTTTGTGTGTAAATGGCTCAGTGTCAGCAGAGCCTTCACTGTAGCGATGTGTCAAAGTGCTTGTGTCAGACCCTGTCCTGTCCAACTTGCACGTTCAGATTCTTATGTGAGTACATGGAGGCAGATGACACAGATCACAAGGGATAACCAGCATGTTGGATAGCGTGACAGAATGAGAACCCAAAAGAACAGTGTCAGGCTAGGAAGAAGGGCTCAGTTAGCAAAGTGACATTTAAAATTTTTTAATGAAATGTTTAATTTTATAAATAACCATATTCATGTTTTAAAAATCTTAACACCCAGAAGCAAATATATGGCATTATATCACCCACACTGTTTGTAACTTGCTTTTTTTTTTTGTTTTTTGTGTTTTTTTTGTATTTTTCTGAAGCTGGAAACGGGGAGAGACAGTCAGACAGACTCCCGCATGCGCCCGACCGGGATCCACCTGGCACGCCCACCAGGGGTGACGCTCTGCCCACCAGGGGGCGATGCTCTGCCCCTCCGGGGCGTCGCTCTGTGGAGACCAGAGCCACTCTAGCGCCTGGGGCAGAGGCCAAGGAGCCATCCCCAGCGCCCGGGCCATCCTTGCTCCAATGGAGCCTTGGCTGCGGGAGGGGAAGAGAGAGACAGAGAGGAAGGAGGGGGTGGGGGTGGAGAAGCAAATGGGCGCTTCTCCTATGTGCCCTGGCCGGGAATCGAACCCGGGTCCCCGCACGCCAGGCCGACGCTCTACCGCTGAGCCAACCGGCCAGGGCCGTAACTTGCTTTTTGTCTGCTGGGCTGTGTTCAGGGCTATGTTGGAGAACCCTTGGCTCTTCAGCAGATTGTGTGAACAGACTCCAGGGATTTGAGGTAGGCAAGCCCAGTGTGAGTCAGTCTGTGATACTGCTATCAAACAACTGGATGTGGCCTGAGGCATTGTAGAGTGTCCATAGGGCAGAGGCACTTGGGCCCACTGACTCTGACCTGGCCAGGCTGGAGCCCTGCAGGTAGGTATGGGTACCACTCTGCAGGGATTTGTTGGTACGTGGAGCACATCTCATAGAGCATTGTCAAGAAGGCAGCTCAGTTAGAGCATCTCCCCAGTACACCAAGGTTTTAGGTTTCATCCCCCAATGAATGCTTAAATGGGTGGAACAACAAATTGATGTCTCTCGCTCTCTCTCTCCCTCCCTCTTTCTCTCTAAATCAATAAATATTTTATAATCCTGTTATAAAAAGAAGGCGGCAGCAAAGGATTTTCAAAGTCACACTAAGAATGACTGCAGGTTCCAAGGATGCCAGATTGTGAAAGGGGAACTCTCTCTGTGTTCAGAGGATAGACTTGGGACCAGTTGGTATGTTTCATAAAACCAGATTTCAGCTAGGCATCAGAAGACATTTCTCTAACAGTTACGAGAGTTTAAAACTAGCATTAAAGCTGCCTTGTTCAATGGTTGGCTCCCTACTGCTCTGCAAGCACTAGGCAGCCAGTTATTACAGATGCTATACCAGAGAAAAGGTTGGGCATTGGGTCTAGTTACCCCAAATGCTGGTCCTCAAACCAGTACAAGGCCTACTGATAATCATGTGGAGCATTTAAGAAAAATCAGATTTTTGAGCTCCATCTTCTGAGATGTTGATTCAGTATGGGTAGGGTAAGGGTTAGAATCATGATTATATTTTATTTTATTTTTATTAAGTGAGAGGCAGGGAGGCAGAAACAGACTTCGGCATATGCCCAACTGGGATCCAACCAGCAAGCCTCCTACCAGGAGATGCTCTGCCCATCTGGGACTGCTGCTCTGTTGCTTGGCAACTGAGCCACTTGAGCGCCTCAGGCAGAGGCTATGGAGCCATCCTCAGAGCTCGAGGCCATCTTGCTCAAACCAAGCCATGGCTGCAGGAGAGGAAGAGACAGAGAGAGACAGAGAGTGAAGGGGGAGAGGTGGAAAAACATATGGTTGCTTTTCTTGTGTGCCCTGACCGGAAATCAAACCCAGGACTTTCACACGCCTGGTTGACTCTCTACCACTGAGCCAACCGGCCAGGGCCAGAATCAGGATTTTCAAAAAGTTTCCCACATGCTCCTTGGAGAAATGGCTGGTTCCATGGCAAGTGCAGGAAAGATACAGTATCTGTAGCTTGTACAAGAACATCTTGTGTGTATTGTATAATAAATATGTATTTTCCAATGGCTTTAGGCGACCCCTGTGTTTTGGTCATTCGACCCCTGCCAGGGTCGCGACCCACAGGTTGAGAACCACTGTGCTAGAGAGTAAGAAAGTGCTCAAAGAATGATGGAAAAAGAGACAAAATTATCCTTGATAATTTCAGGGATAATTTGAACATCAAAATAAGTAATGGCAGAAATGGATTATAACCCATAGAGTAAATAAGAATCCATACTGATACAAATGAATGAATGAGTGAGGAAGGAAGAAGGAAAACCTCTTCTTTGAAGTAGAATGCCCACAGAGAGAAGAAACAAAGGAGTTTGAATATCATGTGACAAGCATCGTATTTTAAGCAAGAATTATTGACGAATGCCAGACCTAGTTTGATGATGAACTGGCTTCATATCTCAGTGTCTCCCTACAAAATCTTTATTAATTTCAAAGAGACAAATAGTATCTTCATAGTGGAGATACCGGGCAGATGCCACCCTGACCAAGAAATCAAAGTGAACACCACCAGTTGTGGGCCTGACATCACGTGCCTCCTGTGTGATGCACTAAGAAAGATATTACATTGCCTTTGTGGTATTCTGCCAACATGCATAACCTTCATCTAATTTTGACAAAAAATTTAGACGAGTCCAGACTGAGGGACATTCTACAATTGACCTGTGCTCTTCAAAATTGTCAATGTCATGAAAGACAAAGCCTAAGGAGAGAAATGTCAAGGAAACTTAAAAGATATTTAGTAAAATGTATCATGTAATCCTGAATTGGACCTTGGGCCAAAATTATCTTTTTAAAAGTATATTCTAAAAAGTTGACAAGGCCCTGGCCGGTTGGCTCAGCGGTAGAGCGTCGGCCTGGCGTGTGGGGGACCCGGGTTCGATTCCCGGCCAGGGCACATAGGAGAGGCACCCATTTGCTTCTCCACCCCCCACCCCCTCCTTCCTCTCTGTCTCTCTCTTCCCCTCCCGCAGCCAAGGCTCCATTGGAGCAAAGATGGCCCGGGCGCTGGGGATGGCTCCTTGGCCTCTGCCCCAGGCGCTAGAGTGGCTCTGGTCATGGCAGAGCGATGCCCCAGAGGGGCAGAGCATCGCCCCCTGGTGGGCGGAGCGTTGCCCCTGGTGGGCGTGCCGGGTGGATCCTGGTCGGGCGCATGCGGGAGTCTGTCTGACTGTCTCTCCCCATTTCCAGCTTCAGAAAAATACAAAAAAAAAAAAAAAAAGTTGACAAATTGTGAATATAAATTATGTCAATGTTAAATTTCCTGATTTTGATCATTGTACTATGGTTATGTTCTTGGGAAATACATGCTTGATGCATTTAGGAGTAAAGAGGCATCATATGTGCACCTTACTCTCAAATGTATCAGAAAAGAAAAAAATATGTGTGGATATGTATATAGAGAGAAAATAAAAAAGCAAATATGGTAAAAAGTTAACAGTTTTTGAAATGACAATGTGAGTTTTTTTACTATTTTGCAACTTTTCTTTAAGTTATTTTTCCTGTCATTTTCTGTAAATTTTTTTTAATGTTTATTGATTTTAAAGAGAGAGGAAGGGGGGGAGAGAGAGAGAGACAGAGGCAGAAACATTGATCTGTTTCTGTACATGCCCTGACCAGGGATCAAACCTGCAACCTTTGCATATCAGGATGACACTAACCAACTGAGCTATCTGGCCAGGGCATTTTCTGTAATTTCTTAAGTGCTGTGTCTAAAATTATTTAAGGGAAAATTGTGCCCAGGTGATTGTGATGCAGAGCTGTTTGAGAGCTACCAGATGTCTGTTAGGAAGATTCTTTGGTACCTTTCCTTTGAGGCCCCCTTATCTCTCGAGAGGTGGGGAGATTGTGTGTGTGTGTGTGTGTGTGTGTGGTGAGTGTCTGGAACGAGATCCCAGACATACCCTTGTGAGGGCTATCATTGTGGTGCATTGCAGGTATACACATTTGCTTACATAACTTGGCTTCTGGTTGCATCTGTATATGAACAGGTCCAGTGATACTCCTCCCCTTGCCCAGTATCAGATGGAACTTCTGAGGAGCCAATGTGGTTCCCTCCACATTTAGGTGTGGTTCAAGGCTGTTTCCTGCTAGGTGTGTTGTTTCTCCTGAGGGCTTCACTTTTATGTGGAAGAGTTGTATGTGGCATTTATTTTTCTTGGTGAATGTATTCTATTTTTATTCAAATTGGTGATTGTCCATATCTTGATGGATTAATTGATTGCTTAAACCCATTAATCCTAGGTGGCAGGCTAGTATAGACCCCTAATGAACCTACCTGTTTCAGGATTATACATCCTGTAAAGGTTTTATGTTTCACAGATGATCCAGGCCACACACTAGGGCACAGACAAGGTGAGGCCACCAGAGGACTCTTTCTGGGCAAGAAGGTGAACATGTACAACTTCATCCTGCAGGATCACAAAGGACTGGAAGCCTGACCACATATCCCCTGAGACGTGCCCCTTGTCCTACTGCACAGCTTCTTCTCTGGAGCATTTCAGAACAATGGCGGTTTCCCCCTCTGTTACCAAGAGGTTGAAAAGCAATAGTATTGTTCTACTGAGAAATATTGAGGACTCATGAAAGAGCACCTACCCCGGGTGTCCCCAGAGTCCCACAGCTTGGACTGGGACTCTCGATGACAGGTGCTCTGCTTCGGGGTTTCTACCCTAGTGTTTCCTCAGCCCCCGTCTAACCCGTCAGCCTGATCCTTCCTTCTCATCCCAGAGCTCTGCCTTTTCCAGTTTTTCTCCCTTTTTTTCAACCCTTGTTGTTGCAGTCCATCTCAGCAGGATTTCTGTGTGTTTTCTGTTTCTGTGCACACACCCCTGGTGCCAGCAGCACCTGCGCTATGGCCTTGTGACATGCACAGCTGCACAAGACCCCACACTGGAAAGGGCCTGGCTGGGTTTAATGCTCTGCCCTTGTCATCTTGAAGTTCTGTTGAGTTTTTGAGCAGGGTCTCACATTTGCACTTTGCACTGGACTTGAACATGATGAAGCCAGTGCTGAAAGCCAGGGATGGAGAAGGGCAGCTCCTGGACCTGAGTGGGCAGCATTCTCACGGGCCCCCGGCAGGTTTGGCTGCGCTGTCTGAGATCAGCTCATCCACCCCTACCCCTCCAACACTTGCTCAGCTTCGGTTAGCTAAAATATGACCTCTGACCCTTGCCAGATTGCCCACATAGGTCACCCTGACCCAAATGGTTTGGTTTCTGCAAATGCAATCACTTCCATTGCTACAACCCCCCCCCCCCAAGATTTACAGAGTAGCAGCTGCTGTTGTCCCTCTGCACACAGGCAGCTGACTCGCCTGCTGATTGTGAACATCCCAGTAATCCAAGTGCTAATGGTATTTATTCAGTCCAGCCTGCTTAGCCCTGAACAAGGTTTATTCTCATTTATCTCATCGGAGACGAGCTGCGTCCTTAATATCTTTCTGTTGACTTGGAGCACACCAGCGCACACTGATGTCACTAGGAGGCTTTCCAGGCCCCTGCCCTTTTAACTCTCAAATCCCCCACTGTCAGGACCCCATCTTCCAGCCAGCAAGGACCCCCAAACCCCACTGCAGGCAAGGGGTGTAGCTCTAGTCCGGATTCTGGAGACTGGGAGGGGGATAAGGCCAGTTATATGTGCCCGAGGCATCTGGGTTGAATAGAGCTCTGTTCTCACTATAATTGTCTGGCCTCTGTGTAGCAAATCCACTCTAATTATAATCTTTCAGTCACAAAGCATTGGCTAGCATTTTGGCATTATTAGCTATTATCTCTTTAACACAGGGTAGTTTTAGCTCTGCCTTATGTATAAGACACTGAAGTGAAGGGACCTGCCCGAGGTTATCAGCCATGGTGCACAGAATTCTCACCAAGGGCTTGTGAAGCCTCACTCTGAGTTATTTTGGGCATTTCTTCTCCAAAGGCACACAGCAGTGAGTATTCGGAGCCCAGTGCAGAGCTGCCTGGGGAGAGGGGCTCTGAAAGCCTGTTGGTGTCTGACCTTCTGGGCCTCATTGCTCAAGAAATGGCTAGCTCTGCTGTCCCTGTTGGCATGGGCTGAGTGCCATTGGAAATGCGAGTCTTGTCCTGCCCTGCCTCCCTCTGCTGCTCCCTCAGCCCCTTGCCTGGGCTGCACTAAAAGGCTGTTTTCAGAGTATACTGTATGGAACCCCACAAAGTATTCGTGGAGCCACTGAAACCCAGAAGCCTGTGGTGGAGCCCAGGTTTATATGGGGGCCCTCATTTAAGTTGGGCAGAAGGAAAGGCCAGGCAGGCGTGGACCCATGGCTGCTGAGGCCACTTGGCTACAGGCCCACATTTGGCCCATGGTCCTGCTCTACTTACCCAGTGTAAGGCCAGTGGCCACTGCCATGGCCATGCAGGTTCACATTGGATTCGGGCAGACAGTAAAGGAACAGTGGAGCCAGAAAATGGCCATTCCGTTTATTAGTCTTGTACTGGTGGACAAGCAAAGAGGCGGGGAAGACTACTTCACTTTCTCTCAGGGCTCCCAAGCCCCTCAGCACTCCAGACTCACTGGACTCACAGACCCCCACAAGCAAAACAGACTAGGCGGAAATACCCCTTCTGCAAACAAGAGCAAACAATCGGCAATTTGCAGCCTGCCACCCTGAGTGCAAGCACCACAGCCTTTTACAGACTACATACACATGGCGCTGCCCAGGCCAGTGCAAAATACAAGTGAGCAAACCTACAGCCCAACAGCCGGATCCTTGAGGATTGCTGCAGGTGAAACAGTCGATTTATTGCCTTATGAAAGGGATTGCATCAAGTGACAGAAGATATCAAGCTTTCTCTTTTTCTCTCTGGTTTCCCTCTCCTGTGTATTAAGCTATATTCTCTCATACTCTAAATGAGTCCAGTTTGCATAGAGGTGGACCTGGCTGCTGCTGGCAGTTGTAGGTGCTCTTGGCTTTCAGCCACCAACTTGTGGGGAGAGAACTTGTCTCTTTCCTGACTTCAGTGTAGGAGACTGAAGGGCTCCGACGGCTAGTCCTGGGCGACCCACTGAAACTAGAGTGATGGGGGGCTCTGATGGGCCAGCACTGAGCCACAAGCCCTCCCCCGTAGTCTGGGGAGTTGGGACCCACCCCATCAGGATGAGGAGTGGGAGAGGCAGCAAGGAAGGAAGGGAAGGGCGTCAGTGCCAGGCGGTGGGGAGGAAGGGGTGCTGGGCAGGTGCAGGCACATAGCTAGAGCTGACCTGTCCTGGGAGTGGTGGTCAGTGCCTGCTTCCGAGGGTCCCCTAGCTCATCTCCTGTCCCTGTTGTCACTGTCCTGAGACTGCTTCTGTTTGGGGGCTCTCTCTGGTGCCTCTGTGCCCTGAAGGCACTTGTTTCCGATTCCCCATTTTGCCCTGGATGTGAGCTGAAGAAGGAACAGGAGCAGGTTCCGTTTACTGGGAAATGTCTGGGTCCTGTGTCGCCCCTTCTTGGTCCCAGACCTCCTTGGCGCCGCGACCAGCCTGGGTTCCTGGTGTCAGGTGAGCTGCACCTCTCAGCCCCACCCATTTTTCATGATGCTCCAGGGAAGTCTTCCAAGATGGTCTCCTTGTCTCTCCTCCTAAAATCATACTGTTCCCTGAGCACCTGCCTTTTCTCCTCTCCACAGGTTGTCCTCACCTGTACTCTGGCTTCCTGCAGTCTCATCTCTCCCATGTAGCCCTCCTGGCTCTTGTGGAATCCCCACAGACCTTAGGTTCAGAGCCACCTGGTCTAGCCTCAAGTTACGTAACCACTCATTTATTCATTCACTCTGAAATCTGTAAGTAGAGTCTGGTGCCAGGGCCTCCCAGATGAGTGAATCCTGGCTTGTTCAGTGTTGAGTGGTAGGCTGAGCTTCCCCAAGGATCTACCTGAGCACTTGCCTGGCAGGGGCTTGCCTCTCCATCTTTCCGAGGTCAGAGTCGGCCCTCTCTAACCTACGTTGGGGCTCTCATGGACAAGAAATACCAGGGAAGCCATATCTCTTACTGGCTGTTGGCATCTTTTTTTTTTTTCACTGCCAGTCAGCTTATTCTTTCTCTGGAGGATCCCAGAGATTTGCCTACACTGTACGTGCCCACCCCCTCTGTCCCCAGTAGTTTGTTTCTCGTTGTTTGTGTTTTGGTTCCCTTTAGGGGTTTAAGTCTTCTCTCCCCTTCTGCCAGGTGAGATCTGGGCAGGCAGAGTCCACGTCTTCTGCATGTTGTCTCTCCCCTCTCCCAACACTACCTTCTGTTGGTGATGGGCTGCTACTCTAGGAGGTGCCCAGGCTGATCCTTGGACCCAGTGTGCTCAGGCCAAGTCTCCTTGGATGTGCGCTCTGTTCCTGAGCTCTCATCTTGTCTTCTCAGATTGACTGGGTGACTGTCTCGTCTCTGGGTCTTGTTCTTAGTAGATCTGTAGACAAGGAAGCTTCAGGATGTTTTTGGAGGAACTTGTCTCTGCCACGCTGCAGTCCCATGAGGAAGGGGCTCATCAGTGGAGATCCCTGAGGCTGATGCGATGTTGGGCAGCATTTGATGTTTGTGTGGCCGTTGTCTTTTCCTAGACCCTGCCTGTTGCGGGTGAGCATTCCTTAGGCTCACGATGGCAGAAACAGCCCTAATTAGCTCACGCTTGGATGAAGCAGCTGCTTTTCTCAGGTTGGGGGAACAGGCGCCGGGGAGAGACTCAGCTCCTAGTGCCCCACGCATCAGCACCCACCTGCCTGTCTGGAGAGGATCTGTCAGCCTCTCTTCCCCAGAGACCCCAGCCGATTTCTAGGCTGCTCCTCAGACACGAGTGGAGTTGCAGGGGGACAGGCTGGCACCCACCCTGCATGCCCTTTCTGGCTCAGAGGGATGCAGAGGAATGCAGGCACTTCCCATTTTATAACAGGAAAGCTGGCTCAGTGTGCTAAGTCTGCTTTGAACCTTGAAGCTGGTGCCTCTGGTAGGAACAGATGGGTGGGCGATCTAGGACTCACTCGGGCCCCATTACTGTGCCATTCTGCCAGCATTTATGGAGTGCCTACTGTATACCACGGCCTCCCTACAAGCAGCAGTGTGCACCAAGAGCCAACTCCCTCTGATTTGTCTACAGCCTGCCTCATTCTCCAGTATGCCATGAGGACCCCTGCCAAGGTTGGGGGTTGGCAGCAACAGGTGTTTTACAGGTCTCCGGGGAGCTGGTGCCATGCTAAGGCAAGGCAGCCAGAGCTTGGTGGAGACTTGGTACCCTTTGTGGGCTGTCTGACCTCTGCCCTTGCCCCTCCCCTTGCTGCTAGCCTCAGGCTTGTTATGTGCCTGCTCTTTTTTTCTGCAGCTTCAAAAGTGGAGTGAGGGAGCCCTGACCTGCCTCAAGGGCCTAACTACATAGGTCGCTGTATATGGCACTTCTTAATTGATCACTAATTTGATCTAAGAAAGCAAGGATTCTTAAAAAGGATGCCTGCTGGGGTTCCCAGCCATGGGAACCTGCCTGGCACCCCACCCTAATGGAGGACTCACCCTCCAGGCCCCAGCATCTTTTTATCTAGGAGGGCTGTGCTTGAAATGTTTGTTTGAAACTCATTACTTCTTCTCCTGCCTAGAATGGGGAGAGGAGTTTCAGAGGCAGCTCTTGCTTCTGAGTGTTTTAGCATTGCCTGCTTGTTGGTTGGCACAGTCATGGTTGTGTATGTGTGTTTATTCATTTATTCCCTAGTGTCCAAGGTCCTGTGACATGGGAGGCTCTGTGCTAAACACTGAGGAACAGGGCTAGAGAAAATCACAGTATCTGCTCTCATCGAGGGGAGGGTCTGGTGGGGAGCACCGGGTTGCTTCTGATTTAGGATCTGTGTAGGGGTTCAGAGGCTCCCTGGATCTCGTGCTTTCTTCTTCCTTTCCTCCCACAAGTGTGTACTCCACCCAGGAGAGAAGAATGGTTCCCTGCCCCTAGGGCCCGTTAGTAATTGTCCCCCAGTGTGTGATGTGCCTGCGATCACGGGCACTGAAGGAGGAGCAGCCAACACTGGTGCGGGGAACATGGAAGAAGGCTTTCCATGGGAAGGGCACTGAAGCACCTTTAGCATCGGAATGATCTTAAAATGGTAGAAGTGATTTTCCTTCTCAGGTCACCCCAGTCAGGGCGTGGGAGACTGGCATGGGGGCACTTGGCCCTGTCATCTGTGCCATAGGTCATTGTACCCCGGTGGATCCAGACTAATTAGTCTCCGTTTCCCATCTAAGTTCTAGCTTGTCCAGGGTGGGGGGCCCTCCCCCCACCTTGTATGGTTTGTTTCTCCCCAGGGATGGCTGGTGTGGTGTCACCCCTAACCACCCAGATCCCAGACTGGGCACAGGGTGTTGCCCCAAGTTGGTGAATAGGGGCAAAGTCATGCTTTCTTGTGCTTCCCCCCACAGCAACCCAAAGGTCCAGGTGGAGGCCATCGAAGGGGGAGCCTTGCAGAAGCTGCTAGTCATCCTGGCTACGGAGCAGCCTCTTGCTGCAAAGAAGAAGGTGGGTTTCTGCTCTCTTTCCCCTGCCCAGCCCCAACACCCGTGGAGCTTGGAAGGCACAGGTCCCTTTCCAGATAGTGCATGTCACCCTGGGGACCTGAGTAGCCATCTGCTGGGTCGCATAGGGGAGTGGTCCCACTCATCAAAAGCAGCACAGACACATGCCGAGGCATATAGAGGCCTGGGTGTAGCTCCCACGGTGTGGTTTTGGGTCCCACACCCTGGCTTTCTGCAGTAGGCCTCCATTTGTCCGCTGGGTGATGGTTAAGGTGTCTGACATCTCTGCAGGCTCTCCTAGACCCGGTTCTGGGCTGTAGCTGCCCCTGAGGGTAGTAGGTGGAGGGAGGATGAATGGGAGCTGGGTTGGGGTAGCTGGAGCACCTCCAGCTGCCTTTTCTGGGCTTTGGGGCTGGGCTAACTCTATATGGCTCCTCACCTGTCTGGATCTGCACCATCCCAGGTCCTGTTTGCGCTGTGCTCCCTACTGCGACACTTTCCCTATGCCCAGCAGCAGTTCCTGAAGCTGGGGGGCCTGCAGGTCCTTAGGAGCTTGGTGCAGGAGAAGGGCACAGAGGTGCTGGCCGTGCGTGTGGTCACCTTGCTCTACGATTTGGTCACTGAGAAGGTGAGTGCCGGGCCTGCCCTGCCTCCCTCTCACTTTGCTTTGTGTTCACTTCTGGCTGTTTGATCCAACTCCCTCCCATGTCTTCCATCCATCCATCCATCCCTTTATCCTCACTGGAAAGTGCTCTGAAACAAACATGCCAGTCCTGAGCTAGGCAGACAGGGATGCTGTGGGGTCCGGCTCAGGACTCCGAACCCAGGATTTGTGAGATGTCAGAGAGGATGTCTTGTGCAAAATGACTGTTGAGCTGAAATGTGAAGTCTGGAGAGGAGGGGAAAGGGAGGGTGCAGGCAGTGGCCAGAACAAAGTGTGTGGGCCCAGGATCAGCGTGATCAAAGGCCAGAAATAGCCAGGATCAGCCCTTCGTTGAGTGAAGGTTATTTGGCTGAAGCATAGGGCGGGTGATGAGGAGCAGGTGAGATGGAGCAGCTGTGTCTAGGAGCCATCACAGCAGCTGGGAGACCAAGGAGCCAAGGGCTGGAATGATGCTGAATCTCAGGATTCTAGAAACCCGGAGTTGCCTACTGTGGGAGCTTTGGTTCTGGGCGGGGGCTCAGAATGGCCACTCTGGAAGGCCCTGGGGACCCCAGGTGCTTGCCACCTGGAGGAGACTTGGTATTCAGCCCCTTTTATCTTTGTGAGCCTAAAAAGTGTCTTAATTAGGGAGAGAGAAAGCCAGCCAGGCCTGGATTCTTAGTTCAGTGGCTGCGGAGAGCACTGGCAAGGCTTTCTCCGCAGCCATCTCAGGCCACGCTCTCCCCAGAGCAGAGCTGGCAGCCTCCGGAACCGCTGCCCAGTGTCAGAGGCCGAGGGCCCTGCCTGCTGCCTGCCCCCCCCCCCCCCGTGCTGTGCTGACAGGGCTGTCCATTGTTGCTTCTCTGTCAGCTATTGCTTTTGTGTGTGCTCGCCCTCTCTCTGTGCCTCTATGCCTCAGCCTCTCGGCCTGTCTCTCAGTCGGTTTCTCTCTTGCTCTCTCCGCACCCCTCCCCCTGCCTCCTTTAAGCTGCAGAAACCTGGTTTCTCGGAACAGCAGGCAGCCACGCAGCCTCACATCCAATTAATAAGGCCCAGGCCCAGCCGACACCCTGGGAGTTGGCCAACGAGCCTGGACAAGGACTTGCACATTGGCTAGAGAAACTCATCTTCCTGTGTTGTCTTGGGTGACTCTTCACTGCTCCCAGCCTTGGCATGGTGGGCACTGACATTGGCACATCTCTGGAGTGACACTGGGCTGTGTTGCCAAGGTTGCCCTGAGTCAGCCGGCCTGGGAGCCTGCCTTTGAGCCCTTGGGGTGCTGTGAAGACGAGGAAGGGACCTGGTGTCTCTCCACAAACAGTGCAGGGACAGCCACACTCCTGCATCAGAGAGCGTTGGGACAGCTATGAGCATGCTCTATGCTGGGGGCAGTCAGGGCCTCTCTGCCAGCTTCCTCAGAAGGAGCGAAGAACTAGCCAAAGTGGGGGATGGGTTGTGAGCTTCTGAAGGTGCAAGTGTGTCAGGTTGTCATTGGGGGTACAGGTCCGCTGGGGGGGGCAGCAGCTGAACTGCAGGATTACCCTGGGAAGTGTGGGCCCTCCTCTGACCATGGTGCTTGCAGGGATGGGTGCCTGCCTGCGGTCGGTAGCCCACATGCCTCATGCAGCTGAAGGGCCACAGGATGATCCACCCGCTAGTTCCTTCTGCAGGTGTTGACTGGGGGCCCTGTCTGGCACTGTGCCCGCCCCTGGCCCCTGCCATCCTGGTGCTTTCAGGCAGACACTTACCAGAGAGAGACTCATCAGAGCATGTAGGCTGTGATGGCTATGATCAGCTCCTTGGCCTCTTCTGGGGAGTCGGGAGGGCTGAGATCTGAGGGGTGAGTTAAGTTAACTGGGGAGTCGGGTTGGGTGAGAGTATGCCTCAGAGGGGGAGCTTGCACCCACAAAGGCAGAGGCAGTGTGACAGGTGCCAGAGTGCAGGCATGTGGGGGCATGAGGCCAAGTGCGGGCAGGGGCAGATCCTGCGGGACCTCAGAGTCCCAGGGAAGAGACTTAGCCTTTATTTCTTTATTTTTTTAATTTTACTTATTGAATTTAGAGAGAGGATAGGGAGAGAAAAAGGTGTTGGGAGGAGCAGGAAGCATCAACTCGTAGTAGTTGCTTCTTGTATGTGACTTGACTGGGCAACCTCAGGGTTTTGAACCGGAGACCTCAGCATTCCAGCTCAATGCTTTATCCACTGTGCTAGCACAGGTCAGGCAGGGACCTAGTGTTTATAATTAGAAATACCATGCTGCAAGGGGCTTGGGGCCGGGCAGCACCGTCGGCCACCAGAGGACTGGAGGAGGCAGGCTGGGAGTCGGAGGCAATGGACTGCACAAGTGCAGTGAGGAGCAAGGGCGCATGGCGCAGAGCCGGGGTGTGTTTTGAAGGTGGGGGTGGCAGGAATCAGGGTTAGGGTAGGAAAGGACTGCCATACCCCTCTCAGCCCTTTTTGTCCCAGCACGGTGACCCCTGCCCCTCCCCAGCTTCTTCCCCCAGCCCTAATGGGCCCTAAGGCCATCAAGTGGTCTACTGTGGCCCCTGATCTTTCCTGGACTTCCCTTTTGCCCTCTCTGTTCCCTGTGCCTCATTCTTCACCGAAGTTAGGGCAGAGACTCCGTTCTTCTTGCAGGTACATATAGTATAGCCCCTATGGGCCATGTCCGCCCTGGCCAGCCCTGCTCCTGTATAGCCTTCTCTGATACTTGAAATAAGCTGCTAACCTGTCAAGGTTCAGGGGTTTGTTTCCTTTCCCATCTATGCCGGCAGCCCAGCAGGAGTGGTTCCCACAGTGTTCTGCTGATGGGCTGGGTTTCTGAAACAAACCGAGCGTATGACTTACTGTTACTGCCCAAACTTTCCTCAGCTCCCCAGACCCTCAGCATACAGGCCACCCTTCTTGGAGGAGTGCCAGGGCTCTGTGTGTTCTTTGTCCCATTGTCCAGCATAAGCTGCCATTCTTCAAAATGAATTGGGCCCGGGCCTATTGTTGCAACCCTCCTGTGTGTGGACCCTCCACTCCATCCTAGTGCACTTGGGCAATTCACACTTAACCCTCAAGACTCAGGGAAATGCCAAACTTCCCTGTCCCTGTTCCTCACCCCTCTGAGGGTGTGGTTTTCTAGTGGTGGTAATGATGACCGTGTTGCTGATCTAGCTAACACTTGAGGAGGTGTAGATGGTGTAGTAATACATGGGATTGGAGCTTGCACTGTTGGGTGTGCTGTGTGTGCTGGCCACTGGCTGCATGTTCCCTATTGCTTTGTCCTCCCAACAGTCCTGAGGGGTTCCTTGTCTCCATGTAAGAGATGACGACATTGGGTCTTAGGGAAGCTAAGTGCTGGTCCAAGATCATCAGCTATCAGTAGTGGGGCAGAAATTTGAACCCAGACTGTCTGCCTCCACACTATGCTGCTGGACTAAATTTATCATGCTCTTTAGGAATTATTCAGTTATGTTTTATTCTCCTGCTAGACCCAGAGCTCCTAAAGGACAGAGTCAGTTTCTCCAGCATCTGGCACATTGCACAGTTGTTCTGAGTGGATGGATGGACAGATAGGTGGATGGGGAATATGTGTGAAGTGTGAATCCTGCTGGCCTTCTCCCATGAAGGGCCTTTGAGGTCCAAGGGAATGAAGGAGGAGGACTCACGCTCACAGGTCAGCCACATGCTTTCACATCTGAAGGGCAAAGCTGACTGTTGTGTGTGTTCTCTCCTCCCCGCGTCACCCTGGTACCTGGCCATGCGGATGGCAGATGTTTGCCGAGGAGGAGGCCGAACTGACCCGGGAGACGTCCCCAGAGAAGCTGCAGCAGTATCGCCAGGTGCAACTCCTGCCAAGCCTACGAGAACAAGGCTGGTGCGAGATCACTGCCCACCTGCTGGCACTGCCTGAACATGATGCCCGGGAAAAGGTACTGCAGACACTGGGTGCCTTCCTGGTCACCTGCCGGGACCACTACCATCAGGACCCTGAGCTCAGCAGGAGGCTGGCCAGTCTGCAGGCTGAATACCAGGTGCTAGCCGCCCAGGAGCTCCGAGACGGTGAGGATGAGGGCTACTTCCGGGAACTGCTCGGCTCTATCGACAGTTTGCTGACAGAGCTGAGATGAGTGGCCCTGGACGCTGGGACTGAACTGGAGTGCTACTGGGAAGGCTGAGAGGTCCCAGCTTGGATGGGTTCTTCAGGAAACAGCAGGCAGGATGGAGGACTTCCCTACTGGGGTCTGGGCATCAGCTGGGCTGTGCTGGGTTGGCCATTAAATGGAGACATGAAGGCCATGCTCTGTGTGTCTACTGTGTGTCTGTGCAGACTGGGCACAGCTCTGTGGGCTTAGGTGGGTCAGTGTGAGAGATCCCTAAGGGTCCCTGGTGACCATCTTCATATTTAGCCGAGGGCATCTAGTAACAGGCCCCATCGGGAAGGATCTGGGCTCAGGAACTGGAAAACCCAGCCTGATTCCTCATATGTCAAAGGGTGAACTGTTTTGTTCTTAGTTCTTAAAGGGTGAACTGTTAAATGAGAGCAAATGAGCATAAGGATGACCCCCGTGCCTGGCACCTGTGCTGTCCCTTCCCGACCCTGCTGTGACAGGGGGACAGGGGGACTGGGGGGCTGGGGGACTATCTCCCTGCCCTGTTGCCCGTGTATAGGGGTAATAACTTCGAGGTGCTGGCCCTGGCAGAGGGAGCCTGAGGGCATCACCACATGCAGTGATGCTGTATCAGCCTGGGCAGCTGCTGGCTGGGCTGAGTGATTGGTGCTGGGCCTGGGTGGTGGGCGATGCTGTGGGTGGCTTGCTGCACTCTGGAGGCCCTTGGTTGGAGGCCTCACGGTGCCCTTACTCCTCCTCTTTGTCCATGCTGAACTGGGCAGAGCCCAAGAGGCAGCCTCTGAAGCGGGTTGTGGAGGGCAGCTGAGTCTGACAAGTCCTGGCCCCCACCCTAGAGAGGCTGGGAGCCTGCTGCAGGTTGCCATGACAACCCCGGCTCTGGGC
Organism: Saccopteryx leptura; assembly: GCF_036850995.1. Taxonomy (NCBI): domain Eukaryota; kingdom Metazoa; phylum Chordata; class Mammalia; order Chiroptera; family Emballonuridae; genus Saccopteryx; species Saccopteryx leptura. The sequence continues at coordinate 161,140,953 of NC_089508.1, read as the reverse complement.
CTTCCTGATTTGGATTCTGGTGCATTTATCAGCCTTTCCCAATGCACCAGAGACTCACTCCTGCTGCTCAGAGCCCCTCCAGCCTGCGTGTAGTAAACTCATCCTGGCCTTGTATGTAGAAATCTCAGTGTCACTGAACTGAGGGGAAACTGAGGCCCAAAGAAACATGGGGTAGTGGGTGGCTTACTTCCCTGCAGTCCCTTTGCTCAGCCTCAGACCTTCTCCTGCTCAGCCCATGCCTGAGCACACAGGAGGGTTGGGAGGGGCTGCTGCCTGCACAGAGCCCTCCCCGGAGGGCAGGAGGAAGCAGGGGCCTATTTCCCCGGGGCCGGGAGCCTCCGGTGTCCGGCAGAGCAGGGATCAGACCCAAGGTCTGTCAGGTATTGGATACTGCCTCACTGCCTTTAAAATCTCTCAAAAGCTTTCAAAGTACACTTTATAGATGAGAAAATCATGGCCCAGAGAGACTAAATGATCTACGGTCACACAGCTTGTGAGTGGCCGAGCTGGGGGGTGCTGGGCTGCCCATGCTGCGGAAGGCGTGCATGCGCAGTTCAGAAGGGAAGGGTGCGTATGGGGACAGCAGGGACAGAGGGCAGGAGGGCGGCAGGGCAGGGCTGGCTTCAGAGTGGAGGTGCTGGGGCCTGGCTGAGGCCAAAGTCAAGAGTCACTTTAAAGATGGGGTCAGCAGATTCTGCAGGTGGATTTGAAAAAAGGCGGAAGGTGAGGCGTCGGGAGACACGGAGAGCTTGGGTTTGGGGCCGAGTCGGGTCTGGGCTTCATCCTGGCAGAGGTGAGCCCCGAAGCAGGTGTGCTTTGAGCAGGGCCGGCAGGAATGTGGGGAGCTGGGGAAGGAGACCCTATGAGACCCAGGGGTACTCTCTAGCTGGGGCTGGGGATCCCCAGGGCCCTTGAGTCCTCTGTAACTACCAGGGTCTGATCTGGGATACGGAAGGGGTCTCCTTGGAAGGAGTACACTAGTAAAGGTCAATTGTAGACCTCTTCTCCCTTCTGGGATGCTACAGAAAAGGGACTTGGGCCATGAGCTCTTAGATGGTGGGTGGTCCCTAGGGCCAAGGAAAGAGCATCTGGGTCTGTGGTGAGGGAAACTAGGTTAGCGCCAGGGTGCTGAACCCACAGGCCGGGGCATTGGGACTGCTGTTGCCTTCCTCTGGCATTGCATACAAACAAGTCATCGGGATGATGGAGTTGGTTCTGTAGGGTGTTCTCTCTGGCCTCATCCAGGTTCGTGCTGGGCCTCTAACCCCCCCCCCCCCCCCAGGAGACAGGCGGCAGCGTGAGCCAGGGCTTGGGCTCAGGTTGCTTGGGAGTGGGTTCTGATTGCACCAGTTCATCCCTAACTCTTGTCTGCAGGTCTAGAAGGAGCCCTTCTTTGCTTCCCCTGGAGTGCCATCCTGGGAACTGTGGCCAAGGAGTGTGACCTGGGTTTGATGTTAAGCAGGAAATTGGAATGGGGGAGTCCCAGACACCAGTACTGGGGGCGATGTGACTTCTTCATGCCAGGCACAGGCTGCCTTCCTCTTCCCGCCCCTCTCTCTCTGTGGGGCTGCAGGCTCTTGGCCTTATGGCAAAGACTAGCTGAGAGCTGAGACTTGCTGACACCTCACAGGCTCTGGCTGATTGTTGGGTCCCAGCTCCTGGACTGGGCTGAACCAGGACCTCTGTGTGGGATGACACGTGGAGGTGGGTTGGTGGCCGTAAGTCCCCCATCCCATCACTGAGCAGGCTTGGTTTTTAATAATTAACTTGTTCATTCATTTTTTCACTCAAATTGTAGGGGGTTTTGTGTGTGTGCGTGTGTGTGTGTGTGTGTGTGTGTGTGACAGAGACAGACAGAGAGAGGGACAGATAGGGACAGACAGGAAGGGAGAGAGATGAGAAGCATCAGTTCTTTGTTGTGGCACCTTAGTTGTTCATTGATTGCTTTCTCATATGTGCCTTGACTGGGGGGCTACAGCAGACTGACTGACTGACCCCTTGCTCAAGCCAGCAACCTTGAGCTTAAGCTGGTGAGCCTTGCTCAAACCAGATGAGCCTGCGCTAAAGCTAGTGACCTCAGGGTCTCGAACCTGGGTCCTCCGCATCCCAGTCCAATGCTCTATCCATTGCGCCACCGCCTGGTCAGGCTCATATTGTGTTTATTGAGCACTTACTCAGTGTTAGGCCCCAGGGTTCTGAGATTAGTAAGTCATAGGCTCTGCTGTCAGGCAGCTCACAGTCTGGTGGGCGAGGCAGTTACAGTGTGACGTGTATGTGATGGGGGAAGCCTTGGTCTATTGGAGGCAAGGAGTCCCCTGACCTAGTTGAGGAGGTCAGGGAAGGCCTCTCAGAACTGGTAGTAGCCAAACTGAGACCTGACAGATGTTTGGAAAATAAGCCCGGTGAAATGGAAAAGGATTCAGCCATAGGAAGAATAGGAAGGCCTGAGGTCAGGGAATGGTCCATTTGAGGAACCCACAAGTTCTGTAGCTGGAGGAAGCGATGGGGGTGAGGGGTCCGTGGCCCAAGGTAGAGCAACGGGGTCAAGGGGACCACATTCTCCAGTGCCTTGTTAGCCTTGCCAAGGAGTGTGCCCTGAACCTGATGGAGCCAGGAGCCAAGGGGAGGGTTTTATGCATTCTCCTGCCTTCTTATTCATTAATTCATTCACAAAACAAATCTGATTTAGGACTAACTAGGAGCCAGGCACTGTTCCAGGGCATGAAGTGGTAAGTACCAGAGAGGGGTACATCTGCCCATGACAGATAAGTATATAATATGAGCCTGACCAGGTGGTGGTGCAGTGGGTAGAGCATCGAACTGGGATGCAGAGGACCCAGGTTTGAAACCCCGAGGTTGCTGGCTTGAGAGCAGGCTCACCAGCTTGAGCGTGGGGTTGCTGGCTTGAGTGTGGGATCATAGACATGACCCCATGGTCAGTGGCTTGAGCCCAAAGGTCACTGGCTTGAGCAAGGGCTCACTCACTCTGCTGGAGCCCCCCCCCCTCCCGTCAAGGCACGTATGAGAAAGCAATCAATGAACAACTAAGGAGCCACAACGAAGAATTGATGCTTCTCATCTCTCTCCCTCATATCTGTCTGTCCCTATCTGTCCCTCTCTCTGTCTCTGTCACACACACAAGAAAAAGTATATAATGTGATGCTAGGCAAGGAGTGCTAAAAGAAATGAGAACTGAAACACGAGGAGAGGCAGAGTGTTAGGGTGCTAGGGAAGGCCCCCCCAATGAGAAGCGGTGTGAATAGAAGGAAGCAAGGCCATGAGTAGTGGAGATAGAGGAAGTGCCTTGCAGACCAAGGGGATGCAGATGCAAAAGTCTTCACGAGGAACATGGCTGGGGGTTAGAAGAAAAGCAAGAGTCAGTGGCAGGGAGAAGAGGAAGCAATAAGTGAAGGGCAGACCTGGGCAGCTGTAGTAAAAACGTGAGTTTTTTTTGTATTTAGTGAAAGGAGGGAAGGCAGAGAGAGACTCCTGTGTGTACCCTGACTGGAATACTCCCGGAAAGCCCACTAGGGGACGATGCTCTGCCTATCTGGAGCCCTTGCTCCATTGCAACTGGAGCCATTTTTTAGCACCTAAGATGGAGGCCATGGAGCCATCCTCAGTGCCTTGGCTGCAGGAAGGGTGGAGAAGAGAGAGAAAGAGAGATAAGCGAGAGGGTGGAGGATGGAGAAGCAGATGGGCGCTTCTCCTATGTGCCCTGACTGGGAATCGAACCCAGGATATCTACATGCTGGGCTGATGCTCTACCACTGAGCCAACTGGCCAGGCCAGGAACACGAGTTTTTTCTTTGCATCGGAGCCATAGAGAGTTGAGAGCAGAGAAGAGACTTGATAGGACTGACATTTGAACAGATTGGTGTTGCTGTGCTGAGAAGAGACAACAAAGAGGCAGGGATGGAATCAAAAGCCCAGTGCAGGGTCTGCTGCGGAACCCAGGTGAGGGCTGATGAGGTTTGAGCCAGAGCGATGGTCATAGGGCAGTGGGACGTGCTCAGAGTGCTGGTGTATTTCAAAGGTGGAACTGAGAGGATGTGCAGACTCACTGCGTGTGGCATGTGAGGAAGGGAAGGGTCAGTGATGCCGCCTCACTTGGGCTTGAGCAAATCGGCCTCTGGTGGTGGTGTTTCCAGAAGTGGAAAAGGAAAAGGTAGAAGGAAAAGATTGCGACTTTACGGTAGACATTGTTTGATGTAGTTTTATTGAGATGTCAGTTGGACATTGAAGTGGAGGTGTTGACTAGGCAGCTGGAGAAAGAGTTGGGGCCTAGGGAAGAAGAGGTCACATGTGAAGACAGACAAGGAAGCAGTATGTGCTGGAACCAGCTCAGCAACCTGTAAGCCATGTGGGTCTCAGAAACACTGTGAGCTGATTGATTGTTAAGCACAGCCATTATTAAAAATCAAGTAATGTAAACTTACAATTAACGTATTAAAAAAGCAAAGGCAATTTAAAAAAAATTAGAAGAGCAAACCAAACCCAAAGAAAGGATAAGTGGAAATAATAAAGAGCAAAAGCCAATAAAGTTGAAGACAAAATACCTTGAGGAAATTAATGAAATGAAAATATGGTGCTTTGAAAAAAGAAGACACAAATTTACCAATATCAGGAATTAAAGAGGGGCTATCACTCTAGACCCTATGAGCATTAAAAGTGACTACTATGAACAATGCTAGGTCCATAATTTTGACAACTTAAAAGAAAAGATGAGCCCTGGCCAGTTGGTTCAGTGGTAGAGCATCAGCCCAGCATGTGGAAGTCCTGGGTTCAATTCCCGGCCAGGGCACACAGGAGAAGTGCCCATCTGCTTCTCTACCCTTCCCCTTCTCCTTTCTCTCTCTTTCTTCTCCTCCCACAGCCAAGGCTCCATTGGAGCAAAGTTGACCCGGGCGCTGAGGATGGCTCCATGGCCTCTGCCTCAGGCACTAGAATGGCTCCAGCTACAACACAGCAGCAACAGCCCAGAAGGGCAGAGCATCGCCCCCCAGTGGGCATGCCAGGTGGATCCCGGTCGGGCACATGTGGGAGTCTGTCTGCCGCCCCCCACTTCTCACTTTGGAAAAATACAAAAAAATAAAAAATAAAAGAAATGATGGACCAAGGACCAATTCCTTGAAAAACAATCTTTCATTGTATTAGTTTTCTATTGCTTCTATAACAAACTAGCATTATTATCTTAAGGTTTTATAGGTCAGGAATCTGACAGTTTTCACAGTGTAAAAAAGCCATCAACAGGACTGCATTCCTTCCTGTCAGCTTGCCTTTTCCAGCTCCTATAAGCGGCCTGCATTCCTTGGCTTGTGAACCCTTCCTCTTTCTTCAAAGCCAGCAAAAGCAAGTTCAATTCTCATATGACATCACTCTCATAGATTCTTCTGCCTATCTTTTCCACTTTAAGGCTCCTTATGATAACATTGGGCCCACTGGGATAATGCAGAATAATCTTTATTTTTTAAATTAATTAATTAAAATTTTTTTTTGTATTTTTTTCAAAATGAAAGAGGGGGGAGTCAGACAGACTCCCACATGCAACCAACCAGGATCCACCCGTCATGCCCACTAGGGGGCGGTGCTCAGCCCCCTGGGGTGTTGCTCCCCTGCAATTGGTGCCATTCTAGTGCCTGAGGCAGAGGCCATGGAACCTTCCTCAGCACCTGAGCCAACTTCTCTCCAGTGGAGCCTTGGCTGTGGGAGGGGAAGAGAGAGAGAGAGAGAGAGAAAGGAGAGGAGGAAGAGTGGAGAAGCAGATGGGCGCTGCTTCTGTGTACCCTGGTTGGGAATTGAATCCGGATCTTCCACATGCCAGGCCGATGGTCTACTGCTGAGCCAACTGGCCAGGGCCTAATGTGTTTATTTTTAAATCATCTGATGTGCAACCTTAATTCCCCTTTGCCATGTAGCATAACATAGTCACAGATTCCAGGGAGTGCAGTGTGGACATCTTTGGGAAGCCATTGTTCTGCCTCCCACAGACAGTATACCAAAGCTCACTCAAGAATAAATAGATATCCTTTATAGTCCTGTATCTATGAAAGAAATTGAATTCTTAGTTTAAAATATTCTCACAAAGGAAACTCTAAACTGAAGATTTCATTGGCACGTTTCCCCAAATACCAATTCTATACAATCTCTTTCTGAAAATAGAAGAAAATAATCCTAAACTCATTTAATGAGGCCAGCATTACTCTGACACCAATACCAGAAAAAAAGATATTAAAAGAAAAGAACTTTAGGCCCTGGCTGGTTTGCTCAGTGCATAGAAGATCATCCTGGCACACCAGGTTGTGGGTTTGATCCCTGTCAGGGACATACAAGAAGCAACCAATGAACTCACAACTAAATGAACAACTAAGTGGAATGAGTTGATGCTCCCCCCTCCCTCTTTCTCAAATCAATGGAAAAAATTAAAAAGAAAAAGAAACTCTACGGAACAATACCCCTTAGAAGCAACAAGCAGGAGAGGGGTGGGGGGGGAGAGCTTGGAGACTGTAGTAAGGACTTCAGATTTTTCTAAGGTTCCTGTCAAAATCCTTTGATGCTCAACTCCACAGAATAATAGCAAATCAAATTTAGCGATACAGTGGTGGGCAAAAGTAGGTTTATAGTTACTCATTTGGAAAAGACATGCAGGTTATGAATATTACAATAACTTTATTAACTCAAAAAAAGGTCATAGTGCAAGTATAAACCTACTTTTGCCCATCCCTATATATGAAAGGATGCTACTTCATCTCCAAATGGGGTTTATCCTAGAAATGGAAGGCTAGTTCAATTCAATTCCCATATTAACAGACTGCAGCAGCGATTTTTAACTGGTGTGCCCCACCAGTTAAATTTTTAATCATGAAATACCTTTTTAGCCAGGGGCACTAGCCTCTTTTCCCTTAGATTGTCAAATAAAAAAATGACAACAGCCAACACAACATTTGGTGTCAGTGTATCAAAATTAAACCTTTTTATGTCAGATCAGCAAAATACATTTTTTGGTATGCTGCAAAATTTTAGTATTTAGTTTATGTGTGCCATGAGGTGAAAAGGTTGAAAATCACCGGGCTACAGAAGAAAAAGCCACATGATCATCTCAATAGATGGCAGAAAAATATTTGACAGAATTCGATATTCATTTATAATAAAACGTCTCAGCAAATTAGGAATAGAAGGAAACTCCTTAACCTGATGAAGGGAAACCACATAAAACCAGCTTTTTCCCTAAGATTGGGAACAAGGCAAGAATGCCCACTCACCTCTCCTTTTCAATATTGTTCCAGAAGTCCTGGGCAGTGCAGTAAGGCAAGAAAATGAAATAAAAGGCATACAGATTATAAAGAAGAAGTAAAATGGTCTCTGTTGACAGATGACATGATTGTCAATGTGACAGATCCCATGAAATGTACAAGAATTTCTAACAATGAGTTTATCAAGGTCACAAAATATAAGGTTAATATACAGAAATCAATTGTATTTCTATATACTACCAATCAAATATTGAAAATGAAATTAAACAATACCATTTATAATAAACAGACATGAAATATGTATAAATCTGGCAACATGTGCAGTATTTTAATGCTGAAAAGTAAAGAACACTGATGCAGCAAATTTAAATAAATGGAAAGACACATTGAGTTCATGGTCAGAAGACTCAATACTGTTAAAATGTCAGTCCCCCCAGAATTGACCTGTCAAATCAATGCAATCCCAACAGGAACTTTTTAGCTATCACAAGTCTGATCTGAAATTTATATGAGCCCTGGTCAGCTGGCTCAGTGGATAGAGCATTGGCCCAGCTTATGGATGTCCTCCGTTCGATTCCCAGTCAGGGTACACAGGATCTGCCTCTCCCCCCATATAAGCAGTTGAACACAGATTTTTATTATTATTATTATTATTATTATTTTTTACAGAGGCAGAGATAGGGACAGACAGGAACGGAGAGAAGCATCAATCATCAGTTTCTCGTTGCGCGTTGCGACTTCTTAGTTGTTCATTGATTGCTTTCTCACATGTGCCTTGACCGTGGGCCTTCAGCAGACCGAGTAACCCCCTGCTGGAGCCAGCGACCTTGGGTCCAAGCTGGTGAGCTCTTTGCTCAAGCCAGATGAGCCCGCGCTCAAGCTGGCGACCTCGGAGTCTCGAACCAGGGTCCTTCCGCATCCCAGTCCGACGCTCTATCCACTGCGCCACCACCTGGTCAGGCTTTTTTTTTTTTTTTTTTTTTTTTTTTTTTAAATCTTAAACTCCTCAAAGTGGGCTTGCTTTTTTTTTTTTTTTTTAAAGGTTTAGTCTTTTTTTTTAAAATTTTTAATTTTATTTTTTATTTATTCATTTTTAGAGAGGAGAGAGAGAGACAGACAGACAGAGAGACAGAGACAGAGAGAAAGAAGGGGGGAGGAGCTAGAAGCATCAACTCCCATATGTGCCTTGACCAGGCAAACCCAGGGTTTTGAACTGGCGACCTCAGCATTTCCAGGTCGACGCTTTATCCACTGCGCCACCACAGGTCAGGCTGAACACAGATTTTAAACTCTCCCTTCTCACCCTTTCCCCTCCTGCAGCCAGTGGCCCAATAGGTTTTAGCATCAACCCCAGGCACTAACGATAGCTTAGTTGGTGCGTCAGCCTCACGTGCTAAAAATAGCTCAGTTGATTAAAGCATTGGCTCCAGACTGGGTTGCCAGGTGGATCTCAGTTGGGATGCATGCAGGACTCTGTCTCACTATTTCCCCTCCTCTCACTTGAAAAAAGAAAACTTACATGGAAATGCAAAAGAATTGCAATAGCTAAAACAATCTTGAAAATAGTTGGAGAACTCATACTACCTGATTTTAAGACTTATTACAAAGACTATAGTAATCAAGATATTTGTCACTGTCCAAGAATTGATGCACAGATCAATGAAGCACAATACAGAGTTCAGATATAGACCCATACAAATAAAATTGACAAAGGTACAAAGACACTTCAGTAGAGAAAGGATCACCTTTTCAGGAAGTGGTGGTGCAACAACTGGACAGCCATATTTTAAAAAACAAACTGTGACCCATATCTGTCATGTTATACAAAATTTAACTCAAAAGCAGTCAAAGACCTAACTGAAAAATTATAAAACTTTTAGAAGAAATGAGAGAGAAATCTTTGTGACCTTGAGTTAGGCAAAGAGTTCTTAAGACACAACTAAAAGTACAATTCATAAAATAAACAGTAAAGTTGACTACATTAAAACTAGCAACTTGTTCTGATGAAGGACTTATATTCAGAATATATAAAGAATACTCAAAACTCATCATAAGAAAATAGTCAATCCAATTTTTAAAAAGGCAAAAGATTTGAAGACATTTCACCAAAGAAATGTAGACGACAGATAAGCACATGGAAAAATGCTCAGCATCATTAGTTAGGCAAAAACCAATTACCACCACAAGCCGCCACTACACACCTACGAGAGCGACTGAAAGAAATGAAAACCTAACTAGTCAAGAAATTGCGGGTTAGCACAAGGGATCTTTGGGGAGTGGGGTGGAACTGTTCCGTATCTTGAATGTGGTGGTGATTACAGAACGCTATGCATTTGTCAAAACTCACAGAATTGTACACCGAAAGAGTGAATTTTACTGTGTGTAAATTTAAAACTAAAAATTTTAAAGGTAATAAATACTCAACTTTCCTAATTACTTTACAGTTGGTCATTGTCTACACTCTTGAGAATACTTATGTCTATCATTTCTGGGTGGTGGAAACACACTGTGCTTACTAACTGCCTTTAAGACACCAACCACCTTTGTGGCTGGAAATTTGATGTGGTGGGAGCATTTACACCATGGCCACTGGCAAGTGCTACAAATCAAGGCTTAATTTACTGTTTTATTGATTGTCTAGACTTAAGAAAGTGATGAAAATGTTTTAAAAAATGTTAATGCTGATTAAACTTAAAGGTAACTATCAATAGCACAAAAAACTGAAGACATTGTCTTATCGTATTTTAATTATCTGATTTAGCAAAGAAGTCATTCGCTGGTGAACAAGTGCAACTCCTACAGACATTTTAGTTTCACTTTCATCTTGCTCCTTAAGGTAAACAGTTCAACCAGCATTCTGTCAGAACCAGACCCATTTGTCTATTACAGCTGTCTCTTGGCTGGGGATACAGGATTTCAACAAAAGTCAATGAAAGCTTGTGAGATTAGGAGATTAGTTGGCTACGTGTAATTTACAGTAATGAGTATTGTGTATTTTGTTATTATTTGGGAATTGTGTGTTATAGTTCCTTTGTAAGAGTGTATATAAAGGAGTGAGTGTGTATACATATGTGTATCCCCTCCCACTGTGCCCCAGAGAACTGGTCATCACGTTTCCCTCCGTACCAGCACCGAGGCTGCGGACTCCTGGAGACAGGAGGAGGAGAGGAGAGGTCTGAGGCCTAGACCACTTCCCTCCATGTTAGAGGTCAGGAGGAGAGGGGAGGAGCAGGGGTTGGTGAGGGGAGGGGAATGTGGAGCTGGACAAAAGGTGCAACAGGGAGAGAAGGGGTGGCCGCTGACTTCCATGCTCCTTAGCAGAGGAGAGACAGGAAGTGTGAGGGGAGGAGGGGAGTGGAGACAGGCTCTGAGCAGTCATCTAGGCTGTTCTGTGGGAGAGGAGGGAGGGCGACACGGACTCGGGCAGCTATTTGTATCATCTTTCTTGCTGTGAACTGTGGGGCCCAGCAGAACATGCTTGGTGTGCTGACGAGTGGGGTTCAGGAGTGAGGAAGCCTTGGCAATGCGGGAAAGGGGCAGAACTGTGGGGCAAAACTTGAGTGGCCGAGATCCAGTGACGCGCCAGTGCGGCCTTAGCCAGGGTCCTGGGAAGTTCTTGCATCTTTTCATTTTTGTTTTAAATATTAATTTATTATAAAAATAAAACAAGATGAGTGTGAGAAATTAATTTTAGGTATTTAAAAATTATTATTTAGATATTGAACACAGTGATGTTGAGTACAGAGGTTTCAGGTAAACATTTCTATAGCATTTGAACTGTTGATTATGTTGTGTGCCCATCACCCAAAGTCAAATCATTTTCCATCACCTCGTATTTGTCCCTTTTTACACCCTTCCTCCCACCCCTCCTCTTTCCCCAGTTCTTGCATCTTAACAGGCATAGTCCTGAGAACTAGGTACAGGGACAGGCAGTTGTGGTGGGTGGGAGCGTGAGGGGGTCCCAGCTAGTCAGCCTTTTGGGAGGAAGGTTAGGGTGGGGAAAGAGTCCAGAAAGGGTGATCAGACCCAGGAGGTTTTGAAGGGACTGGATCTTGAAGCTGGGAGGGGATGTTGGCTGCTTGCTAGCTGTGTGATTTGCGGGGGGAGGGGGGTACTGCTAACACCTCACAGGTTATAAAGACGAGTTGGAGGTTGTGGAGAGGTGGCCCTGACCTGGGTAGAGGTTGGAGCTGTGAGAATAAAGGCTGCAGAGAGGAGGCGGGACCTTTGAAGTATCTGCTCAGGGCCCCGGAGGCGGTGCTGTGTGGTTAGCAGGGCAAGGAGGCTGCTGCCAGGGAGGAGAGGAGGGCTGGGCTTGGCTGTCCTATGTGCAGGTGGTGGCCAGAGCAGGTGTGACAGGAGGTGCTATGGCAGGTGGAGGTATCGCTGAGGGTTGTGTATGCCCTGCTGGGAAGTGGGAACCCTTAGGATGCCAAGGGGAGACCGTTTTCTTAGTAGGTAGCACAGGAGTGGGATTGAACACCCCAAGGTCAGGGCGAGGCAAGTCTCCCTGGTGCTCAGCCAGGCGCGCTGCTTTGGATTGTTGTCTCTGAGGCTGGAGGACTTCAGGATTTCTGGGCAGGGCCTCGAGCCTCCTAAGTTGCCTTTTTGCCTTCCAGTATCTTTTGATAGATTGGTTTAAATCAAAGAGCGGTTCGAATGGTTCAACAACTATTTCTTAAGCACGTACCAGGCCCTTTGCTGGATGACGACGTGAGCACGACCAATGCTGTCTGTTCCCGGAAAGGATGTGGGTCGGTCGTGTGACGGCTGGCACTGTGATACCATGTGCCATGGCCGAGGGCCAGGCCAGCAATGACATCTGCAGGCCAGTGTTTCCAGCACTGGTACTTGGATGACTTTACATGATTTTACTGATATTGCTTAGGAGGAGGTGCAGTTAAACAGAAGTTAGTCATTTTAAGTCTATAATGGGATTAAGTTTGGGATGATGATATGGCAGAGGTAATGACGATATCAAGTGATGGGTGGACTTACAGGGAGAGCACAGGGTCCCAGAAACCACCTCCAGGGGGCAGTGTGGATGCAGAGGGCAGGGTCACAATGCCAGATCCACTGCAAGGAGGCACAGGGCTGCCAGCAAGTCACGCGGGCAGTGGGCAGCGGGCAGCCCGGAGGGCTTCACACAGAGAGAGGCTTGACTCTTCAAGAGGTGTTTCTGGAAGATTCCTTTGGTACTAGTAGAGTGGACAATGGATGCTGGGGACGGATACAGGCTGGTTTAGGAACCTTTGCAGTAGTTGAGATGAGGCTGGGGCCTTGGCCTCTGCTGGACGGAAGTGGGTGGGCTGAGAGGAGGCAGAGGATGGGAGCTGGGGACTGCTGGGGAGCTGGGCCCTGGCACACCCAGCAGACCAGCTGAAGCAGCTGCGGACAGACATGGATCTGGAGCTCAAGCCTGGAGGACAGTTTTGGAATGTGACAGACTGATGGCAGCAAAAGCTGTGAGAATATGCCAGAGTCCGCATGGATCCTGAGTCGCGTTGGGAGGCTAGTAGAGCCTTCTGGGCCAAGCCCCACTGGAGTTTCCCAGGGTTCAGTGTCCTGAGACCTTGGAGAGTCAGCAGTGAACAAACTCAAGACAATTGAAGGTGCCTGACTGGTGGTGGCGCAGTGGAGAGCATTGACCTGGGATGCTGAGGTCCCAAGTTTGAAACCCCAAGGTCACCTGCTTGAACATGGGCTCATGGACATGATCCTATAGTCACCACTGGCTTGAACCCCAAAGGTCACTGGCTTGATCAAGGGGTCACTGGTTTGGCTGGAGACCTCCAGTCAAGGCATATATGAGAAAGTAATCAATGAACAACTAAAGTGCTGCAACTAGGAGTTGATGCTTCTCAACTCCCCCCCCCCCCCCAAAAAAAAGACAACTTGAAGATCTTAGGAAAGCTTAAGGTTATCTCTGGGGAAAGTGCATTCCAGGCAGTGGAACCACAAGTGCGAAGGATGAGGAACAAAACGGTGAGGGGAGAGGCCAGAGAGAGCCAAGAGACGAAACCACCCTTTAGGACTTGGGCTTTGGTGGGAGACAGAAACCACTGCAAGGTTTGAGCTCAGAATGACACAGTCCAACTTGTTTTATAGGGATTATTGACTGCCGTGGGGTGTGGGGAACAGGATGATCAGGGAAGGCTGATTGGGAGGTTCAGATGACTGGGAGTCCGCTCCCCTCCCAGTGTACCAGTGATGGTCTCTGTGACCAACAATGTGGCCGCAGTGATGGTATAGTGCTTGCAAGGTCAGGTTTTAAAAACAACTTCTGGTTCCCATCTGGATACTGTTCTCTTGGATCACTCACTCTGAGGGAAGCCAGTGACCATGTTGTGAGAGGGCCCACATGTATGGAACTGATGCCTCTGCCAAGAGCCATGTGACGGAGCCTGGAAGCAGATCCTCTAACTAACCCGTCCAGCCTTGAGACAGCCGCCTCAAGAGAGCGCAAGTCAGAACCTCATAACCTGTTCCTGGATTCCTGACCTTCAGAAACTGTGGTTAATGAGTATTTGTTTTAGCTGCTAAGTTTTAGAGTAATTCATTGTACAATAGGTAACTAATATGATGACAACCAGGTGACAGTAAATAGAAATGATGAGAAGTAGTTGGACCCAGCATATGTGTTAAAGATAAGAATTTGGACAGGTGAACCTTGAGAGGTTTAAGATATCCATGTAGAGAGAGTTTAGGGGCAGGCAGTTATAAAAGTCCAATTCCAGAAGTCGGCATTTGGACTGTATTTATAAAGCCAGGTTAAGACTGGGAGAAGGGAGTACAGCTAGAGAAGAGGCCCAGGTAGTGAGCCCTGGGGCAGTACAGCTTTCAGTGACTAGGAAAAGATGAAGGAGCACCCGTAAGGAAGACAAAAATCCAGTGTGGGGTGTTCTGGAAGTCAAGTGAGGCACTTCCAGGAGGGAGGGAGTTCACCTGGGAACTTGGACAGTGAGGATGGTAAGAGGAAGAGAGTCCATCAGTCTGATGGAGTGGACAGCCCCCTTAACGGGGGGTGGGTAGAGTGGCCAGGAGAAGAGCTGACCGGGGCGGCAGGATGGACGTGAGGAAGGGATGACTACACCCCCATGGGGATGTCTGCTGGGAAGGGACACGGAGGGAGGGTTTTTACTTGGGGGGGGGCAGCTATTATACTGGTATGGGTATACACTGATGGGAACCACTCAGAGGGAGTGATATCCATGGACACCTCCAAGGCTGTGACCTTCCTCTTGACGGGTGGACACATGAATGTGATGTGGGCAAGGCCCTCCTTGGTGGGCTGACATAGAAGCTACAAGGTCAGGCCCTTGGCCTAGAGCTAGTCTCCCTGCTGGGCACCGAAGGGCTTAGAGCACTGCAGATGTGGGAAAAGTCCAGGAGATGTTTCATTGAAACCTAACGCTGCTGGAAAGCAAAGAAAAACAACTCTGGCTTGTTGGACTTGGTTTCATGGTGGACTTTATTACTGGGAGAAGTTAGTGAAAAAAACATCGAATTCATAAAATTTAAATAAGACAGTAAAATTATACCTTGTAGCTATAATAATTGCTATATTAATCACAAATAAGGTAAAGTCTAAATTATTGCCTAAGCAAACACTATTTTGTTAGGCTTCTGTTGCAAGCCCAAGGCAGGCAACACTGCAATTATTAGAAGTGAGCCCAATGATGTATTTGCATTTGAAGACGAAGAAAGGCAAAAAAACAAAACAAAAAAAAACATGTTCTGATTATGGTATCACAACATCTAACCTGAAAAAAAGCAACTTTATTAATATGTCCTGCAGTAGAGTACATTAGTAATTGTAACCATGCCTTAAAATTCTCATCTTATGCCATAAAGAGAATAATTGTTTTAATGAGTTTCATGTGGTTTCTCCCTCTCAGGTCCCTTCTAGGGACAATCCTCCAAGTGCAGCCTCCTAAGACACCCAGTCTGCTTACCCTGGGTCATCTTTGGTCATTTAATACCAGCTGACCTGCTGGGACCCCAGGCTGGTGGAAGGGCCCGCCCTGATTGAGGGTGAGTGGGATCTTCCCTTCCCTCAAGCCCTAATGCCACATTAAAAGAATGGTGTCACAACTTGGTCAACAGTATCACTAGGAAGTTAATGTGGGCTTCTCTTTGGTTATGGAGTTTTTTTATTTTTATTTGAGCTTATAAAAAATATAGCTAGAAATGTTCCTGAATCCTAAAAGTATTTGTGACTGACTTAAACGCAAGTATGTCTTTGCAAAATTCACCACCTGGCCAGTTTAAAATCTGCCTATTTCCCTGTGGAATCTAACATCAGTGTTCTGTTTAGCAAAAACATTTGAGTGAAGACTAGTGACTGATCTTAAGAGCCCCGAGGGGAGAGGGCAGCTGGCTAGGACAGCCCTAGATGCTGTCCATGGCTCTGAACTCGCTGAGGGCCTGCACAGGGTTCACATGCTTCTTCTGAGATGCCCGTTTAATCTTGGTCTGTGTCTCGTCCTGCTTCTCTCTCTTCACCAAGGGCTTTTTCTCGGGTGCCTTCATCTTCCAGGACACAGCTGGCAGGTTGAGGGAAGCCATGCCCTGAGACTTCTGGTATTTGGTAGAGGCCACATAGGATGCCTTCACCGTCTGCACCACAGCATTCATCAAGTTCTTGGCAGCCTGGATCAGGGACATGGCACTGTCCACCTAAAAGACACAAACATGGGCAGTGAGGAGCATCAGCCTGACCGCCAACCCCATGGCTGGGCACGAGGGGAGCCCACACTCACACTCCAGGACAGGGCCGAGCGGCAGCCCCGTTACTAACGAGCGCTCTCCCAACGGCTGGCTGCTCTTGTCCAAGTACCCTGACACTGCCTGTTTCAGGTCTTTTGAAGGAAACGGGGCAGTAACAAAAATGTAAGGCATCCTCACCTTACCTGCCCCCAGCCCTACTAACAGGCTGGAGGAGGCCTGCCCTGCCGTCCGAGACAGACGCTCCGCTTTCAGTCCCGCCCAGGGCACTGCGGGAGCAGGTGAGAACCGGGATCAGAATGTATCAATACAACCTGCAGTTTCTCTGAAAGGATATGCTATGGGATTAGCAGAAGCCACAGGGAATTAGAGCCCAGCACACTGAGTGAGACCACCTCTTTGCCCTGCCCCAGGTGACAAGCAGCCCAGAACTGAGAAGGGGAAGGAGACACGGGGGGCGGGGATATACTGCTCAGGCCCTCAGATCTGAGACGGGGAAGGAGACACGGGGGGCGGGGGTATACTGCTCAGGCCCTCAGAGAGGCCCTCAGATCTGAGGCGGCCTTGCTATGTCCTCTTGGCATTTTTTGGACAGGCTGAATTCTTCTGTGAGGGAAGACGCCCAGGAAGATGAAGTATCTTTTCCCAGCAGGTGGCCAGCAAGAGAGAGGAGGCAGCACTGCAGTGGCCCCCTGCCGTCACCCGCCACCCCACGCTATACAGCTGCAGCTCATTCAGCATGGAGCGCCTGAGGGGCGGCCGCGGCCTCTGAGGGTTCACAACGCATTTCGGGGATTTCCACGGTGCCCCTTCTCAGTTCAGGGCAGGTACGACGTGGATGTGGACCAGGGCCAGCATATTCCTACCAACCACTACTTTCCACAGATGAAACTTACCCCGGAGACCACGAGCTCCCCACCAAGGTTCTGCACCTCGGCCTTGACTTTGCTGCAGATGTTGAGCTGGTGGCAGTAGAGGGCGATGCGCTGCAGGTAGGCCAGCAGGTCCTGCTTGCAGGCCGAGTCTGGACACTGAGGGGAGAGCAGAGTCAGAATAGAGCATCCCAGACCTGACTCAGCACACCACTCCACGGGCTGTCTCTGATCCTCTCCGCTGGAGCAAAAGGCCAGACGGATGAGTTACCCAGTTACCTGGGGCAGTCAGAGCTCTAGGCCACCCTCTTCTTGGGCCCAGGCCCCTGGAGGTGAGAAAAAGCCTCAGCAAGCAAGAGCTTGGTCAAGAGTGCTCTTAGCTATGAAATAACCATCCCAGTAGCTCTTCTGCTCAATTATGATACACACTGCTGTAAAAACCTGATGAAAGGAGAGGCTCACTTACAGCAAAAATGGAGGGTAAATAAATCAAAGCAAAAAAAAGCACTTGTTGGCCAGTAGAAGAGCCGGGACTCAGCACTGAGTTCTGTGAAAGATGGGGCAGGAGGGTGACTTCTGAATCTTTGGCTTGAGTGGTGAGTCACTGCTGTCACTCAGCCTGGATGTGGGCTGAGAGGCTGGATACCTCAGGGAGAGAAGGGCTTACCACTACAGAGCAGCAGGACTGAGAAACTGTGTCTCCCATAAAGTCCTAGAGCATTAAGAAAAGTTTAGACCTTCCAAGAGGTAGGAACTGCATTTTCTGAGATATCAATACAGGGGACGAGGGTGTGTGAGCCAGGGAGCTGAGAGCCTGCAGTGCTGAGCAGGCCCGACTGGGCACATCAGCCCGACTCTTGAATGAAGAAAATCCACAAGAGGGACTCACACACCTGGTGTCAGCATTAGGCTGGCAGAAGAGAACTGAGAGAGAATACACAGGTCTCCAGGAAAGGCTGGTTTTTAGCTCTTAAGATTTCAGGACAGACACACCTGCTCCAGAGATGTACTCTAATGCAAAATGGGCCTGCCCCTTTAGACTTACCAAAAAGCAGCAGGAATTCAGAAATCCTTAGAAATCTATGCAGGGGTCTCAAACTCAACTCAGCATGTGGGCCGCAGAGCAAGATCACAGCTGTTCGGCGGGCCGCACTAGGTCTACAAAAGGCAACTGTTACGCAACACTTTTCAGTGTCACAAAACGACCAGAAACTGTAGTTCATGGATTAGTCTGCGGGCCGCAAAAAATTGTTCCGCATGCGGCCCGCGGGCCGCGAGTTTGAGACCTCTGGGCTACAGCGAGTTAAGAACAGTTTTTGAGATGAGGAGTGTTGTGTCCCATGAAAATGACTGTTACTGCCGCCTCAGAAATGGACTAGGCAGTCCCAGGACGAACCTGAAGACCCCTGGCCAGCCCGTCACTTACGTGGTCTGCGATGGTACGGCCCAGCTTGTCCATCCTGGATCCTGCCTCAGCAATTTTCTTGGCAGCACTGATCACATCTGATGTATTTTTGAGCGGTCCTTTGCCTCTGAAAAAAGAACAAAGATCATTGTATGTGAAGCCCTTCACAGCTGGCGGTGGGTGGAAGAGAAGGCGACAGAGCAGCTGCCCTGCCGGCCGCCGTGCAGTGGGTGGGCTGGGCGCTGCTCACCGGGTGAAGTCAGTCATTTCCATCATGATCATGCACATCTGCTTGGCCAGCACGATGATGTCGTTACCACTGTCGTCCCATTTGGACACTTCAGCATCCAGCTTGCTCTTTTCTTCCTGGAAGCTGGCCACCTGTTCTGCAATCTTTGCTTTCTGCTCTTGGGGAAGCTGAGCCATGATGGCCTAAAATCAGAAGCACAGAAAGCTCTTACACGAAGAGACTATGACATTCTCATAGTGCATTAGCCAGAAACATTTCCACTGAGCAATCTAAGGCAAGGTAGGATAATGCTTTAATAGATTTCATTTGGCCTGAAGGGCCATTTCTTCTCGTTTGCCTAGAAGTTTACGCAGCCTGAGTTCCCGACCCACTTTCAAGAACAAGTTTTAATGTGGAAGAAAACAAGAGTGTGAGGGGTAGAAGGCTCATGTGGAAGCTTCATGCTCACACTTGCACGAGAACAGGACCTGCAAAGTTCTCCGCCTGTCTCCTGCTGTGGAGAGCGGAGGTGAGAGAGGGCTAATGCTCACAGCCCTTTCCCCAGCTGGCCCTGAACAGGTACTTCCTGTGGTCGCATTGTAGCTCCCAATTTTTCAAGGTGCATTGGAAGTGGTTTAGAACGTAAATATGAAAGGCAGGCAGAGAACCTGCTGAGGAATAGACATTTTGTGTATTTCAATGACATTTAAATATTATCAGAGCAACATCTGGAGGCCTGTTGCCCACCTCCACCCCGGGTTCCTCCCCACTCGGCTTCCCGAAGTGCTCCTAGGTGGGCCTGAAGCAGGGATGCACGCGCTGTTCAGTGATTTCTGAGACATGAAAACGAGCCAATGTAACTGACTCCTTACCCGGGCACTCTGGCCAGCTATCAGCTGATCATCTTCTGTCTGGACACTTGTCCTACTTCGGACATCGAAGTCTTCTGTCTCGAAGTCAGAATCATCCAGCTCCTCAGGAGTCTGCCACCAACACAGACCATGAGTCAGACACAACCTGGGCCTTCAGCTGGCCCAAGCCTCTTGGCCTACACTCCTGGGCCTGATGTATGAACACCCACAATTCTGGATTTTCATGTGCAGTATTCCAAACAGGTGTAGGTAATAAGCTAAAATCACTCACTATCCGTCTGAGCCCCTGCCTCACTGATGTACACGTGGACAGCTTGCCCAACAAACACAGGGAATGGCTCCACACTTCCCAAAGAGCCTAGGGGTTCTTTCTGGGGGTTAGGGCTTCAACTTGCACCAATGAGTCAAGACGCTCTCTTTGACATAAGATTTTTACTTCTTAACGTACTTTTCCAGCCTGATTAGGTGCTGGCGCAGTTTATAGAGCACTGGATTGGGATGTGGCTGACCCAGGTTTGAAACCTCAAGGTCCCTGGCTTGAGCACGGGATCATAGGCATGACCCCATGGTTGTTGGCTTGAAGCCCAAGGTTGCTGGCTTAAGCAAAGGGTCACTTGCTCTGCTATAGCCCCCTGGTCAAGGCACACATGAGAAAGCAATCAATAAGCAACTAAGGTGCTGCAATAAAGAGTTGATGCTTATCTCTCTCCCTTCCTGTCTGGCCCTCTCTCTGGCTTTCTCGCTGTCTCTGTCACACACACACACAAATGTACTTTTTTAACAGCTGCATCTAAAGACAAAGGTGAGAAGTGTCCTGGTAGAAAAGCTACTGTATTAAAAACAGAGACATTTTATAACAACATTAAGCAGATTCTTACTTTTTAAAAAAATTTATTTATTGATTTTAGCCAGAGAGGAAGGGAGAGGGAAAGAGAGAGACAGACAGGAACATCTATCTGCTCCTGTATGTGCCCTGACCAGGGATTGAACCAGCAACCTATGTTTCATGCCGATGCTCTAACCAACGAAGCTATCTGGCCAGGGCAGATTCTTACTCTTGTAACTTTCCCACTTGATGACAAAAAGAAAAATGATACTGGGCCTTCTCTTAGGGTACCAAAGGCTGCTATAAGGAATAAAAATAGACAATTATTTTTATGGGTTCCCCTCCCCTTGATAAAAGGAAAAGAGAGAATGAGAATGTGGCAAGTAAGGTCTGAATAAATACCAAAGGAACTGATTAGTGGTCCTAGCTCTTGGCTTTAATTATGAAATACAATTCTTATTTTGCACAACCTCTAGCTTCACATGATTAGCTCCTGACTTGAAACATAATGTCGTCTTCTGGAATTTATCAGTAATAGCAGCAGGCAGAATAGCTGGGACTGGCTCTGGGCCCGGCCTGCCTGTGACGGGAGGGCAGGAAGCAAGCCCCACCTGCCCCAGGACTCGCTGTGAGGCTCAGATGAGAGGACGTGGAGAAAGCATCTGAGGCCGCATGAGTCTGTACACACGCAGCGGCCGGGTCTGTCCCCCAGTGAGATAAGGTGAGAACAGCAGGGGTCACATGAGACACCAGCGAGCCACAGAAAGCATGCCAATGCAAGATCCTGGAGTCTCTGACTAGGGAGTGCAAAACACTCCTTGCCCACTTTAATCCTTACAGAGCTGGAAGAGAAATCGAAGCCGCCTGTCTGCCCCCAAGGGGTGGTTTCCCACAGCCCTACCTGCTCCCCAGAATGGGGCTCTGGAGTTTGCAGTTTCAGCCACTTAGATCCCTAGAGGCATTAACCTCATCTTTATCATTAAGGTTTCTTTTACTCTATTTCTAGGTGTCTGTCAGCATGGAAAGAACTCACTATCAATGGTATACGTGACCCGGGGATGTGGCCACGAGGTTTAACTCTGCATTCGGCCAGGCCTCTGCAGAACATGGGTTCTTCTTTAGCAGCAGCAGGACAGAAGAAAGCAAAAGGCTCCTCCAGCTCCCTGACCCCACCCCCAAAACGTCCAGGTGACCTGCAGCCAACCAGGCAGTCCTCTAAGCAGTTCAGTTCCTCCTCACCTCAGAGCAGTACAGTCTTGCCCAGGATTTTCTATGCTGCATAGAAAACAGATCTAGCTTAATGCAGCTGCCTTAGAAACGGCCTCTAGTTTCCAACTGACAATCCAGATTGTGCAGGCTGAGGAGTAAAAGGAGGGACAGAGTCCCCACCTACCCTGGGAGGTCTGTCTAGCCAACCATGAAGGTATTAACGAAACTCCTCTGTCCCAACTAGACCGACAGCATAGCAAAGCAGCCACCTGTGCTGCGGGCAGGGCCCGGTCCGGGGCGTGGCCGCGCAGGCCCCATGTGGCTCATGGATTTGGCAACCATTGTGCTCAGAACTGCGTGGGAGGGAAGTCCCTGCTGGAAAGGTAGCTGTGAGACCCAGACCGAGCGCCCGGGGGTGCACTGTACAGGGGTTGGTAGCTTTTCAAAACCTGTTTATGCCAACTCAGGGGAACCTGGACTTTCTGTCCGAATGTGGGAACTGCTGCTGTCTGAGAGAAGATGGGTCAGAGGGTCATGACCCAGGGAACATGACCAGGGGTTGCCATAGTCCCTCATCCTCACCCTGAACACACCGGGGTTCTAGCATGCTGCTGGCTGCCCCGCCAAAGAGTGGGCCACTCCATGAAGAATAACTTCTATCTGCATTAAGGAAATACTCTCTTCTCTGAAATTCACGGAAAAGCCTTTATTTTCTGTAGTTTTCCTCTTAACTCAAATGGAAATTTCATGTTTGTGGTGACTGCCCTAACTTAAATCAAGGCCAACTCATACTAGCTACTGTTCTCAGCCTGAGTTTGGGCTTTAACTTGCAACTAAAAGTCATTTTAGACAATGTAATTAAATATATCTCATTCTAACAGCTTTTATTTTATTTTATTTTATTTTATTTTTTTCTGTATTTTTCTGAAGCCGGAAACGGGGAGAGACAGACAGACTCCCGCATGCGCCCGACCGGGATCCATCCGGCACGCCCACCAGGGGGCGACGCTCTGCCCCTCCGGGGCGTCGCTCTGTTGAGACCAGAGCCACTCTAGTGCCTGGGGCAGAGGCCAAGGAGCCATCCCCAGCGCCCAGGCCATCTTTGCTCCAATGGAGCCTCGGCTGCGGGAGGGGAAGAGACAGACAAAAAGGAAGGAGAGGGGGAGGGGTGGAGAAGCAGATGGGCGCGTCTCCTGTGTGCCCTGGCCGGGAATCGAATCCAGGACTTCTGCACACCAGGCCGATGCTCTACCACTGAGCCAACCGGCCAGGGCTCTAACAGCTTTTAGATTCATGGTTTTAATATACTGCCGACGCATCTGCTGAGTTCCAGAATGATGCATTGCTCAAGTTTAGCGAAGGATAAGAAAGAGCTGTTAAAACATCTGAAATGCAGTTACTCACCCTTATCATCAACACCGCTTTCCGGATGTCCCGGATGCCGTCGTACACCAGGCGGGAGGCATCGATAAACTCATTCTCATCCATGGGCTGGGCGGGGTCTGAGCTGAGGGCCTCAACGGCCGCTTCTACTTGCTCAGTAAAACGCGGCATCACTGTAGAGGAAAGAGCACGTATGGCAGACCCTGTTGGCCCAGCCGACCCTCCCTTAGACAGAGGCCAGGTGCACGAAGAAGAGCCTCTGCTTCTACCTTTGTGAGAAGTACTTATGGTTGAAAAAACTTAAATGCCGTATTTTATAAAGACTTGAATTACCATCTTCGTCTCTGACCAGATTCTACAATATAGGATTTGAATGGTTGAGGACCTAAGGTGAGATTAATTTGAGGTCATGAATGGGACCCTCATTAATTGTGTATTTAATCACTAACAGAAGACTTAAAAAGTTCGTATTAAACAGTGTGTTCAGAATTATTCCCATCATTAATCGTGGAACCCACATGAAGGAGATATGTTTGTGGGGTCTTAATCTGGCTGACCCACTTCTCACAGGCCGGACGTACCACCAAGAATAATTCTTAGAGACCCGACTTCCGGTGGCCACTTCCCAACCACAGGCCTGGACTAACAGAGTCCCTGCCGACCTCGGGCCTAGCCCCCTGGCTGTCTCTGTGTGAGGACCACCAGGAAGGCAGGGAGCTCCCATACCTGTGTTGGAGAGAAGCTTAGTAGCTTCCAGCACCTTCTCTGTGTAGACCCCTGGCTCATAGTTGTCCATCTCCGAGGTGACTACATGAATGACCCGGGCTGCCCGGCCTCGGATCGCACCAGCTGTGCGGTCCAGCCCGTCCACATCTTTCTCTTGGAGAGCAATGACACATTTGTTCACATCTTCCAGGATGTGATTCTCTGAGGAACAAGCAAAAGGCTGAATGAGGGAGGAGGCCTTCCACAAGAAGGGGACGTTCTGCCTAAAAAATTTTTTTCAATTATACTGAATATACAATAAATATTAGTTTTGGGTGTATAACATAGTGATTAGATGTTTATGTAACTCACAAAGTGATGATCCCAAAAAAGTCTCGTGCCCATCTGGTACCACAGTCATGACAATGCTGACTGCCCTCTGAGAGGAGGACAATCCGTGTGGGTGGCATCATTCACTGAGTGCTTGCTTTGTGCCAATGCAGGGCCAAGAGTTTTACTGGTGTCACTTCACAGAGAGAACAGATTAACTGTCCCACAGAAACAACCTGTAATTACCTCCAAGAGTAACAATCTTCATTCCAGGTTTAAAAAAACAAGGCCCATCTTTAAGGAACAGTTGTCCCATAAGCAAAGTGGACAATTCACGTAACAGAAACATCAAGAACTTCTCTTTCCCTTAAATAATTTCACTGACTTTACATCCAAAAAAGTCTAAACTAGAAGAAAAGGTTCACTGCAAGACTTGACTCTCCATCCCTCAGGCCTCCATCCAGCAGATGCTGACAGCAGTCAGAATACGTCCTGGGAAGCCACACCGCCCCCGGACAGGAGAGGGCGCCAGGGAGCCTACCTGAGGGGCAACACTGTGACTCCCTGTGGGCTGTTGTGATATTTGTGGAAATCCTTGAATTCTGTTAAACTGACAAGTGGCTTTTACCACTCATAGAGCTGGAATTGGAAGAACCACCAAAACTTTTTTCCTCAAAGCAAAAAGCTTGACACTGGATCCTGAGAACCTCAGAGCATGGAGTTCACTCCAGCCTCACCGATAATAGCACAGAGGAGACGATCCAAATGTTCAAGAGCAGAATGGGTAATAAATTACGGGCACTAAGCATCTGTTAAAATGGACATGCTCGATCTGTATGGGCAGACTCAGGATGGGAATGGGGCTGCTCTCCCTCTCCTAGAGACCACGAACAGAGAGCCGGAACGATAGGGTCGCCTGACTCCATGGGTGTTGGTGGGCAAGGAACACAAAAGGGCCCCAGCATTCACCTGGCCATTTCCTTTCTTCTGGGAAAGCAGCTTTCCTTAAGACATGTGAGAACGCTCAGAAACAGTGTCAAAGACATGCTCACCCCTTACCAAGAGAGTACCTGGTGCAACAGGTGAGACACTTGCTCCCAGTGCTGGAAGAGCCAGAACAATTGGTACAAATGTCATCTGTTTAAGAAATACATCTGGTCATTTCTCTGCCAGCTCTGCCTGCCTTATGCTTTGACATGTCATCCAGAACTAGTTCCTGAGTGACTCCTCTTCCAAAGCCAGTCCTCCCCCTCCTCAGCCCCTGCTAACACAGTTACACTATATATGACAGCGCCTGAACACCTTTTAAATACCCCAAACTCTTGAGAAAGTGGTCAAGAGATGCTACAATATTTCCTTTTATCTCAAATACTTAGTGGACCTAGCAAAGAACAGAGTCGCCATGATGCTCTGCCTCTGGGCTTCCGGATCCCCTGTTGGCCTCAAGGCTCTCCTTTTTGGAGTTCCCGAGAGACTGCAGGCAGGGACTCTACAAGGATCGCTTTGTTCTAAAACCAGAAGTATAATGGAATAAGATGAAAAAAAAATCATGAGAAAAACAATAACGTGAGATTTGGTAAAAACATCTCTGCTACAAAACTAAACATATTCTTACCATATGATCCAGCAATCATACTCCTTGGTATTTATCCAAAGAAGATGAAACTTATGTCCACATAAAAACCTGCACATAGATGTTTATAGCAGCTTTATTCATAATTCTCCAAACTTGAAAGCAACCAAGAAATCCAGATAAACTGTGGTACAGCTAGACGATGGGATATTATCTAGCACTCAAAGGAAATGAGTTACCAATCCATTGAAAAGACAGTGGAGGAACCTCAAATGCATATTCTAAGTGAAAGAAGCCAGTCTGAAAGGCTACACATACTACGTTATTCCTACTACAGTATATGACCTTCTAAAAGAGGCGAAACTATGGAGATAAGTAAAAAAGATCTGGGTTGCCAGGGGTTGGAGGGAGGAGGGATGAATAGGCAGAGCACAGATTTTTTTAGGGGAGTGAATTCTCTATATGATACTACAGGATGAGTCCATTTGTTCAAAACCATACACTGTAAACCACCAAGAGTGAAAAACAATGTATGTTATGGGATTTGGGTTATTCAGTTCTAACAAATGTGCCACTATGTGGGGGATGTTGAAAACAGGAAGGCTGTGTAATGTGTGGAAGCAGGGATTAGATGGGAAATCTCTACCTTCATTTTAATTTTGCTGTGAACCTAAAATTGCTCTGTCTTTAAATATTAATATAATAAAATATCTCTCCTAGGAAAGTCAGAATATAGTTAAGAATTCCTATTACAAAAGAGAAGAAAAATGAATGACCACAATATAGCTAAGAAGACCATAATTTTGCATCTATTAAATCAAATATTAGATTTATTAGGGTTTAAACTGTTGAGGTATTGAAAGAGAACACTTACTAAATTTCTCACATAAACAAATTTTAGGGGGGGGATATTTGAACCAATCATAATAAATGCAACACTCTGCATATTAATTTTAACTAAACATAATGGTACTGTGCCTGCCCACCTTACTAGACCTTGAGTTAAAATCTTTTTTATTTTACCAAATCTAACATTTTACACTTGTATGTCACTAAGAAAAGGAATAAAAAGGAAATAAAATATAACTAATGAACTGATGTTTTCTCATATCACTGGTTGTTAAAGATCCATCCCTGTTTCAGGATTATTAATATGGGGGTGTGATGGGGGGAGCACATCTTTTTTTTTTTTTTTAGTGAGTAACATAATTCAACATTTATTTACTGTTTGCTATCTATAAGGTACCATGCTAAGAAGGAGTTCCACTCTCTGAGAAGGTATTAAGATTCATAAGATGTGGCCTCTGCCTTCCAAGAACCTGTACTTCTGTGACATTCTTGCCTCACAAATTCTTACCCACATAAGTGGACATTTTCAAGTTTTAATGTACTTCAGGTTGAGATTATCCAGTGATCATAACTATTCTTCATCTTCAAGGACAGTTGACTTTCAGGATCTGGCCCAACCTGTCATTCAGCCTTCTACTCTTCTTTCCTGACCCGTATTTATCGCAAGGGTTTTGGGACTGGTTACATCCTATCTAGCTTCGTTCCTGGTCATTTTGATGATCAGGGAGATGCTAAAAAAAACATCCAAACAATGTAAAAATGAGTGGTAGGGTCATGTGTTAACTATTGCATAAAAACTTGACTTAATCTAGGTCCTGGTGGGAGTTGTTAGAAGAAGAAATTTAAATTTTGGTATACTATAATTTCCTTATAGACACACTTCTGATTGTAATGAAACTTCACTTCTAACCAGTGATCAGTGACAGGAGCAAGAGGCCATTTTAACTTTCGGGTTGGATGTTACTCTGCACATAAATGGGGAGACTTTGTTACCTTGCTTTGAAATCTAGTGTCTAACTCAGATGGGTATTTTTAGGGACAGGGATAGCTTTTGACTTTCCCTTAAAAAAGCATGGAAAAAAACTGGTCTTTGTTGTTAATACTGCCTTGGCCCTCCTTTAATAATGGAGAAAAGCTGTGATATTTAAATTTGTGGGAAAATCAATCAGACATTTGGGGGTTAATTGGCAATATTTACACGCTACAATTAGTTTCATTATGCTTTAATTATATTAATTAAACTGATGTCCTGCAGAGCATTTTACTCACTTTCCCCCAGCATTCCAAATATACATCTGGGAGCTGCTGTCCTGTGTTTTGTGAGCACAGGGGGCAGGGTTCTTTCTTGCGTTTTATTGTTGAGTCCCCAGTTCTGGCCTATCGTAAATGCTTATAAATCTCTGTTGAATGGACTCAAACAAATAGAGACAGAGTTTGGAAAATCCATGATGGTAAATCCAGTGGTTTCTAAACGTTCTCTGCATAAAACAAATGTCTCAATTTGCTAGCCCACACAAATGCTTTACAAGTCTTCCCATTCTCATTCATTTTACTGCATTAGCAAAATAAATAAAACAATGATCTCTACACAGAGTGAGAGATGAGAGAAAGGAGAAAGCATATTTCAACGCCATTTTTTTTTTTTTTTTTTGTATTTTTCTGAAGCTGGAAACGGGGAGAGACAATCAGACTCCCACATGCGCCCGACCGGGATCCACCTGGCACGCCCACCAGGGGGCGACACTCTGCCCACCAGGGGGCGATGCTCTGCCCCTCTGGGGGGGGGAGCACATCTTAGAATCAGTGAAGAATGCATTCTTTTGTTCACAAAACAAAGTGGCCTAAACTCCCACCAAGGATTTGTTAGCCTTCATCTAAATACCAATGTTTTTAAAAATCAATTTAGACCTTGAATTCATACTGCTTTTCTTCCAGATCAACCCAAACCAGGGTAAGGTTTGTTATTCTGCAGCAACAAAGGAAGCTGTCAGTTTCAGGAAGCTAACTCAAGTAGTGTCCTCTGCCCTCACTGAACAGCTAGCTGTGTCTAGGAAAGTCTACCACAACCGGACCACAGCATTGGCTCTGCTCTCTGCACTGGAGCCCTACGGGAGAAGTGAGTTTCCGCTGGACGTGTGCAAACACCGGAGGGTTGGAGGCACCTGCACGAACTTAAACCATAAACTACTTAAGCTTTAACTGAAATTCCCAGGAAACTCAGCATGTGTCCATTATGAATAGACATACCATTAATATCCATTCAAGACTCTGTTCAATACAGGCTGTCTTTCCTTGTAGGAGCTTCTAAAAGGGAAAAAATATCATACACATATAATAGTCTGTCTACAAAGGGATCATATTATGGACAGTATTATGTTTGTTTTTCATTCGGAAACTTTTCTTGGTCTGTCTCTATAGATCTAGCTCATCTATTTTAATGGCTGTGTAGTAGTACCCTAGTGAATCGATGGAAGGGCCGTAATTCATTTATCCAGCCTTCTCTTACACATTTTGGTTAAGTGAACATCCTTGTACAAGTATTTTGGTAAACATTTGTGTACATGTCCCCAGGGAAAGTTTCTAGCAATGGGATTATTAAATCAAAGGCATTTATGTTTGAAGTAGATGTTTGGTGCCTAATTGACATCCAGGAACCAAGCCAACTGGCATTCTCCGAAAAGGATGCACAAACTTATACTCCAGCCACAATGTATGACGGGGCCGTTCTGCATGCCCTTTGCTCTGCATCTTTATTGCTGCAATCTTATACACACAGAGAAAAAAACATTCAAAGGTTATATAAAGGGCTTAACATAGAACAGGAAATATTCTAAGAGCTTAACAGTTTCAATTAATTAAATGTTAGCATTTCTTTTTTTTAAAAAAATCACTATTAATTCACAAGGAAACTGGGGCAGAGAAGTGTTGAGTGACTCGCCTGTGGTCACCCAGCTAAGGGGCAGGGGAGTCAAAAATCAGTTCACCACCACCTAGGACCACCTCCTCAAAAGACAGAAAAGCTTCAGTTTTGCATTTCTGCTATTAAACACAAAAACAAAAGTTAGGTACAATAATCATTTTAATGTCCTCCAAATCAGACCAACTTCTTTGGGCACACTGATACATAACGAAGAAGAGTACACATAACCACTCTTCTATGTTGCCCCAAAGCACCTAGTGCAATATATTATTATGTTTCTAAGAGCACGTGGTGAGGAAATGCAATACACCAATTAGAACCACTCGCATCTTTAAAATTAAATAAGGAACCAAAACTTCCACATATAAGCAGAGTAAACAAATGAGAAAGTAAACTGCATTTCCATGGAAAATGTTTGTCATATAATATTCAAATGAAATCCAAGCAGTCTTTATCACTTGGATAAATTTCAGACCACATCCTTAAGTGATCAGCCAGTGTAATTATATCCATGGTTTGCTGAATGCTCTCTAGCCTTCTAGTCCGTCGCCAATATTTGCAAGGCAACATTATATGAATAGAACAGCTTGGGGAAAAGAAGTCCTCACTCCCTCTTCTTGGGGTGGCATACATGTACCTCTATTTTCTAGTGCCACTGTCTCATATTTGCTATGCAGTGACTCAAGTTCCCCCTGCCCTGAGGATTCAGAAAACACTGGCAACAGGGTCTTGGTAGCTTCACCAGATTATACACAAGACGACCACTACTTTCTGAGCTACAAATTTAGGATATGCCTTGTAATAAGCATGAGGGAACTTCTGTAACCAATGGAACAGAACATCCAGGAACAGAAAGACAGCAGCACAGGGTCCTGGTCCTCTCAATCCTGTTCCCTAAATGGCCTCCCTTTGGACAGGCTACAGCAAACAGCCAGGCCCCATGGATTCCAGTGTTGGAAAGTCGTTAGTGGAGTCCGGCTTGTGGTGGTGCAGTCGATAGTGTTGACCTGGATGAAACACTGAGGTGACTGGTTCAAAACCCCGAGGTCACTGGCTTGTCAGCATGAGCTCACTGGCTTGAGCAGGGGAATGGTCCACATGATCCCAAGGCTCGTCAGCTTGAGCCCAGAAGGTCTCTGGCTTGAGCAAGGGGACACTGCAAGACCCCAGTCAAGGCACGTATGAGAAGCTCAATGTACAACTAAAGTGAAAGTGACTATAAGTTGATTCTCACCCTCTCTCATCCCCTTTCTCCCTTCCAGTTTCTCTCTCTCTCTCAAAAAAAAATCATTATTGAAAAAGTCCACAAAAACTCTCACACTGCCAAAGGGCCCAAGGCCCCAGAACACAGTAAAGAACCCCCACTCCAAGGAGTCAGGCAGCATTCTCACTCACTCGGCAACATTTCTGAAGACCACCGACCTGAAGCCAGACCTCGTGCTGGGCACTGCTCGGTGGCACCTCTAAGAAACACACCTCCCTGATGGGACTACGGAGGCACCAGGGTGTGGAAGAGCAAGAGGACACTGGCCGGGGGCAGATGAGGGTGAGGCCAACACGTGGCATCTTATCTAAAGACTGCCCCTGCCTGCTGCAGGTGACACCTGCTCTCTCCACAGTGCACACCTAAAGATGCCGAGTTGCACAAGGACCAAGAACTGGGGACCAGTGGGGACCTGCCCAGTTAAAAGTGAGGTTCCTCTCGAGAGTCAGCTTCCCTACTGAGGCTCTGAGGCTGTGTGTCCCATGAGATGGAGAGACATCTCTAGCCCCCCCCCCCCAAAAAAAAAGTGCTACAGCTTCCATGGTGAGGTAAGGACATGAAGGTATAAAGGAATCTGAACGCTAAAAATTAACTGGTTAATGCAGAATTCTGCACAGGTATTTGGTTGTCTCCTCCCTTCATCCTAGGCACCTAAAAAGCACATCATAAAAATCAGAGGAATTGTTAAATCTGTGGCAAAACATTAAAGGAACACACCAGGATAGACCTCTAAAAGTCAAATGCTCTGAAACCATCACTTTGACTAAAAGAATTGTTCTGTGAGCCCTGGCTGGTTGGCTCAGTGGGTAGAGTGTCAGCCTGGTGTACAGACATGCCGGGTTCAATTCCCAGTCGGGGCACAGATGAAAAGTGACCATCTGCTTCTCCCCCCCCTCCCTCTACCCCTTCTCTCTCTCTTTACCTCCCATAGCCAGTGGCCCGGTTGATTCAATCATCAGCCCCAGATGGGGGTTGCTGGGTTTATCCATGTCAGGGCACATGCGGGAGTCTATCTCCCCTCCTCTCACTTAAAAAAAATTGTTCGGGCCCTGGCCGGTTGGCTCAGTGGTAGAGCGTCGGCCTGGCGTGCGGGGGACCCGGGTTCGATTCCCGGCCAGGGCACATGGGAGAAGCGCCCATTTGCTTCTCCACCCCCCCCTCCTTCCTGTCTCTCTCTTCCCCTCCCGCAGCCAAGGCTCCATTGGAGCAAAGATGGCCCGGGTGCTGGGGATGGCTCCTTGGCCTCTGCCCCAGGCGCTAGAGTGGCTCTGGTCATGGCAGAGTGACACCCGGAGGGGCAGAGCATTGCCCCTGGTGGGCGTGCCGGGTGGATCCTGGTCGGGTGCATGCCGGAGTCTGTCTGACTGTCTCTCCCCGTTTCCAGCTTCAGAAAAAAAATAAAAATAAAAATTAAAAAAAATTGTTCGCCCTGGTCGGTTGGCTCAGTGGTAGAGCGTCAGTCTGGCGTGCAGAGGTCCCGGGTTCAATTCCCGGCCAGGGCACACAGGAGAAGCGCCCATCTGCTTCTCTACTCCTCCCCCTCCTTCCTCTCTGTCTCTCTCTTCCCCTCCCGCAGCCGGCCGCAGCCAGGGCTCCATTGGAGCGGAAATGGCCCGGGCGCTGGGGATGGCTCCTTGGCCTCTGCCCCAGGTGCTAGAGTGGCTCTGGTCGCGACAGAGCGACGCCCCGGAGGGGCAGAGCGTCGCCCCCTGGTGGGAGTGCCGGGTGGATCCCGGTCGGGCGCATGCGGGAGTCTGTCTGACTGTCTCTCCCCGTTTCCAGCTTCAGAAAAATACAAAAAAAAAAAAAAAAAAATTGTTCTGTGTTTTATATGCTACATAGAAACTGTCTAAACTCCTTTCCATTAAGTCAACCCTTATACATTTCACATTTGCATAAAAATGGAACATATTAGACAAAAGTGTGCCTATTCAAGAATTTGATTTCTCTTTCCCATTCTTCTGTTTTATGTCACATACCCTAAAGACACTGCCTGGATCCCACTCACCATGACTGCAGAATCCCTTCTGTTCTCTGATTTGAAGAACAATGCATGAGGGACACTGGATTCTCTTACACTTGCTGTAAACTGAAAATCCCTTGAGACCAAGCCTGAGTTATACCCACCCTAATCACAAGAAGAACGTTCAGGAATGGCACAGCTATCTCCAGGGGGCGCTTTGCGCTGAGAGTTCAGAATCTGTCGTTTGCTTACAACTGTGTGCTGTGATATGGAATGTTTTTCTCAAACATACGAAAAAGAATAATTCAGTACTTCATTGGGAAAAGAACGAAAGCCAAGATTTCCCAAAAAAGCCATTGCTGCATTTTTGGCACCTGGAAAAATGTGCTTGCAAATGGGTTTTCTGTTCTGAAGTACCAGCACCTGTACCATGGCGGTCCTGCAGCAGTGTGGTTAGCCCCTTTCTCTGCAGGTACCAGCTGCCTGCTCCTCATTCTATCATGTAGAGCCACCAAGCCCGAGGAAAGCAGGCAGAGACAGGAACATTGGTATGCGGAACACACTGTCGCCTTATATAGGTCATTGCTGGAGGACTGTGCGGTGCGCGTACTTAGGCCCACTTCTGCTTCAAGCCCCACTGGCACTTGCATCTCCTACGCTCCAGCCTGTGGTTCCCTGCGGTGACAGGTAGTTTCAGCCCTACAAGTATCCAGCCACTGACTCTGCCCACAACCACTGTTCTCAGGAAGTCTGGCCTCCAGATAGCAAGCAGTGCAGCCAAGGGCAGCAGAGGCCCTGTTAAATGGAGAATGCATTTATACTTGCTCAACTCTAAGGAGATGGATTGAAATTTATCTGTGTGATAAACAGTGAGTTGCAGTTGACAGACATTTTCTATATGAATGCAATTTACTATGTCATTACCAGTTTATGTTGATATAATGAAATCAACTGTTTTTGTGAGGTGAATTACCCAGATTTATTTTTTGCAAATTCATAATTAAATGGCACTTAAATATTTCCTCTCTGTTTTCTGTCTGAGCATCATCATGCAGACAGTCTTCTGAAAAGTAGGCAGTTCAACTAGGATCATTTGTGAGGAAGAGAGATTTCGAAGCAGTGAAAAATGTATTTCACAAAGGAACTAAAGGTGATGATGTTCGGATTCTCTTCTCCCAAGTTTCACTGGCTCATAAAAATAACCAGAGCTTCTACTAGGACCTAGACTTTCTTCTAAACACAACAGCAGAAAGAGGGGTGGATGGTTATGGGGCCGTACAAGTTACAGTTGCAAATCCAACCCTGCACAGGGAGGGAAAAAACTCTGCCAGCCAGCTTTCTAATTCATGCTTCTGAGACTGAGAGCAGCCCTAGCATGAGGCAAACGACGCCAGTGCCCCCTCCCACTGCTCAGGAATCTGTGGTAACTGTTCATGTTTTCTGCTTTTAAAGAAAATGAAAACCAACACAGTATTATTGCTAGAATAATTTACCTGCTCAAACTTGGGGACGTTTTGATTGTCCATTATTGTAACTTAAGCAAAAGTAATTAGGAACATCCTCACACGCTTCTCTGGGTAACCAGCTCATTACCTGAGACAGCCAAGAAGTCATCAATGGAAGTAATGTCATCGACAGCATCTGTGAGAACACGGACTTGTTTTTCCCATTGTTCTTTAAAAAGATCCATGTTCTCTTGGGCCAGCTTACTCTGTGGTTTTGCTGCTAAAGCCAACGCAGCATTGATGACCTGCAAAGACAGTCAAGTTCACAGTTTACCTTTCTGAGTCATGAGAATACAACAGGTAGGATACAATGAGGAGAGTGGCCATGGCTTTAATGTGCACTTCACAGGACACGTGATACCACATTTCACCATAACTCAAAATGGAGCAGAGAAGTGTGTTAAACAATAGGTTTTTATATGGGTGTGTCGGAGCGACACATTTGAAATAGAAAAATATACTGATACATTGAAACAGTGGACAATTACAAACAAAAATATCTAATCTTTCCACTCTGTAACAGCAACTCTATAATTTTTGACATCATGTTTCAGGTTTTTTCTCATATAATATGTACGTATGTATGTATGTATGCATGCCAAAAAATACACAATTAGAATTATGTGCTATATAAAACTATCTTGTTTCTTCTTACATTTGTGAATAATACACTGTATTCTAAATTCAAAACATTTTTCTAATAGGCATATTTGACATATAATAACTAAAAGTATAGCCTGATCAGGCGGTGGCGCAGTGGACAGAGTGTTAGACTGGGATGTAAAGGACCCAGGTTCAAGTCCCCGAGGGTCACCAGCTTGAGCGTGGGGTCATTGGTTGAGCATGGGATCACAGACATGACGCCATAGTCGCTGGCTTGAGTGAAGAGTCACTTGCTCAGCTGCCCCCCCCACAAGTCACATATGAGAAAGCAATCAATGAACTAAGGAGCCACAACAGAGTTGATGCTTCTCATCTCTCTCCCTTCCTGCCTGTCTGTCCCTATCTGTACTTTTCTCTGGAGCTCTTGCTTAAAAAATATATATATACACACATATATAAAATTGGTTAAATTTTAAGTTATTTCTTTAAAAAAAAAAAGCTTTGCTGAGATATAATTCACATACCAAACAATTCACCCATTTAAATTGTGCAATTCAATGAATTTTAGTATATTCACAGCTGTACAACCACCTGCATGATCATCATTTCATCACCCCCAAAAGAAACCCTGTACCTGTCAGTAGTCATTTCCCATCTCCCTCTATATTCCTGAACCCTGTCTCCTGCAACCATTAACTTAACTTTGTCTCTATGGATTTGCCTATTCTGGACATTTAATGTAAATGGGATCACACTCATATGTGGATTTTGTAACTAGCTTCTTTCACTTAACGTCATGTCTTTGAGGTTCATCCCCATGCT
Organism: Saccopteryx leptura; assembly: GCF_036850995.1. NCBI lineage: Eukaryota > Metazoa > Chordata > Mammalia > Chiroptera > Emballonuridae > Saccopteryx > Saccopteryx leptura. The sequence continues at coordinate 161,105,643 of NC_089508.1, read as the reverse complement.
GTGAAATGTATCAGTATTTCCTTCCTTTGCATTAATGAATACTGTGCCACTATATGGCTGTACCATATTTTATGTATCCATTCATCAGTTGACAGATATTTAAATTGTTTTCACTTTTTGGCTATTATGAACAATGAAATGCTGCTGTGAATACTCATATACATGTTTCTGTGTTTTCATTATTTCTGGGCATATAACTAGGAGTGTTTATATGGTTAACTTTATGTTTAATGTTTTGGAAACTACCTATTTTTCCTTTTTTATAAAAATAAAATTATTGCCATCCTAGTGGATGTGGAGTGGTATCTCATTGTGGTTTTGATTTTCATTTTCCTGATAACTAGAGGTGCACTTCTTTTTATGTACTTACAGCCCATTAGTATAAATTCTTGGGGGGGGGGCGATGCTTGAACCAATTGAGCGACTGGCTGCGAGAGGGGGAGAGAAGGGAGAGAGGCAGGGGAAGAGAAGCAGATGGTCGCTTCTCATGTGTGCCCTAACTGGGGATCGAACCCAGGATGTCCACATGCCGGGCTGACACTCTATCCACTTAACCAATCAGCAGGGCATAGTGTAAATTCTTTAGAGAAATATCTACTCAGATTCTTGGTATTTGTTGAATGAGTAATGAAAGTAGCATGAAACTGAGCTAAGAGAATTAAAATTTGTGAGTACATGATGCTTATGGGTTATTAAAAATAAATGTGTTTCTAATAATGCAACTTGGGAGGGAAGCAAAGAAGAGGAAACTGGTGATCTGGATGAGGCAGAAAAATAGGTACATAGAGACATTTGGGCATACAAACTTGAAGGGAAGAGTGGGTGGTATTTTTTTAGGTGACATAATACACATGCCGTCAGGTCATGTGTATAACTCCCAACAGACTGGAGAGATATTCCAAAGAGTTAGCCCCCAAAGACTGTGGTTTTAATAAACTGAAGAATTAGACTCACTAGGCTGGTGCAACTGTTACTCTTCCTCCTTAAACAACTGAAAGTGACAATCAGGGATGAAAGAGTCCTAGGCATAAGGGGACTATACCATCCCAGTTATTAATTACTAATAGCTCACTACTTTCAAAAGTATACAGGTTTGGCCCAGAGGTGGATTAAGGTCGGTTGAGGTCCCAGGTGCAGAAGAAAATATTGGGCCCCCTATCATTATAAAAAAGTGTTAAGGGTGGGGTTTTGTGGGGCCCTTCATAAGTTGGGGCCCAGGGTGTGTGCCCAGTGTACCCACTGTTAAATCCGCCTCTGGTTTAGCCTGACTAGCAGTGGCACAGTGGATACAGCAGCAATCAGGAACAATGAGGCTCCTGATTCAAAACCTGAGGTCACCTGCTTGAGCACAGGGTCATCAACAGGATCCTGAGGTTGCTGGCTCAGCTGAACCCAAGGTTTCCAGTCTGATTCCCACTCAAGGCACATAAGAGAAGCAATCATACACAACTAAATGGAGGAGAGTTGATGTTTCTCTCCCCCTGCTTCTCTCTCCCTTTCTCAAAATAAATAAGTAAACAAACAAAAGTGTATAGGTTTGGACAATAAATTATTTGGAAGAAGAGACATCCTTTCTTTCTTGTGTTACGCTGTGGCTCCTATCGTTTCATCACTTCAAGCTTATTCTTTGACTTTCTTCCTTCTTGCCATTCTTTCCAATGGGTGCTTCACCACTGTGGACTACTCACTTCATTAATTAATTTGTTGATTAATTTCTGTATCAATGAATCAGAGTGAATATTTGGTTGAAGAATGAAAATGTTTCCAAAGAGAGCCAAGCAAACATGGGCAGGGACTTAATTATATGTTTTAAATCCTAAGATAATTTTCCATTACAAGGAAGAAATTGCTTACTTTATTCTATAATACATTTTATTTCATACAGTATAATGGAGGAACAGCGCCTTGCCTAAGGTCACTGTTCTCATTTTGAATATAACATTGTTTAGAAAGGACACCTGACACTCATTGTTGATGACTCTTAGCACATTAAAAATAGAAATTTAACCCTACTTTAAAAAAAATTTTTTTTGACAGAAATAGAGTCAGAGAGAGGGACAGATAGGGATAGACAGACAGGAAGGGAGAGAGATGAGAAGCATCAATTCTTTGTTGTAGCACCTTTGTTGTTCAATGATTGCTTTCTCATATGTGCCTTGACCTGGGGGCCAAAGCAGAGCAAGTGACCCCTTGCTCAAGTCTGCGACCTTGGGCTCAAGCTAGTGACCCCACACTCAACTGGTGAGCCCATGCTGAAGCTGGATGAGCCTGCACTCAAGCCCGTGACCTTGGGGTTTAAAACCTGAGTCTTTCATGTCCCAGTCTGATGCTTTATCCACTGCACCACTGCCTGGTCAGGTTTAACATACTACTTTAAATAGTCATCCAAGATAACACTTTGTAGAGAAAATCCAGAATCATTTATCTTAAAAAATCAAGATGTTATTGTTTGGGGTTCAGGCAAGCTGGCTCAGTGGGTAGAGCATCGGCCCAGTGTGTGGATGTCCTGGGTTCAATTCCTGGTTAGGGCACACAGGAGAAGCAACCATCTGCTTCTCCACCTTCTCCCCCTCTTGCTTCTCTCTCTTCTCCTCCTGCAGCCATAGCTCGATTGGAGCGAGTTGGCCCTTGGTGCTGAGGATGGCTCCATGGTCTCCACCTTAGGCACTAAGAAGAGCTCAGTTGCTGAGCAATGTAGCAATGCCCTAGATAGGTAGAGCATCACCGTATAGTGGGCTGGTCAGGTGGATCCTGGTTGGGGAGCATGTGGGAGTCTGACTCTGCCTCCCCTCCTCTCACTGAATTAAAAAAAAAGAAAAAGATTACTGGTTACTGGTTGGAAATTAAAAAAAAAGAAAAAGGTTACTGGTTGGAATACCTACTCTCACCACTAGCTAAATAATAATATATGTATAATGGCCTTTCTATTGTAGTTAATGAAGTAAAATGGGAAAATGAAATAGAAAAAGCTGTCAGAAAGGAAAAAACAGTCTGACCAGGCGGTGGTACAGTGGATAGAGCGTCCGACTGGGATGTGGAGGACCCAGGTTCGAGACCCCGAGGTCGCCAGCTTAAGCGCAGGCTCATATGGTTTGAGCAAAGCTCACCAGCTTGGACCCAAGGTCATTGGCTTGAGCAAGGGGTTACTCGATCTGCTGTAGCCCCCTGGTCAAGGCACATATGAGAAAGCAATCAATGGACAACTAAAGTGCCACAACGAAAAATTGATGATTGATGCTTCTCATCTCTCTGCGTTCCTGTCTGTCTATCCCTCTCTCTGACTCTCGCTCTGTCTCTGTAAAAAAAAAAAAAAAGGGGGGGGGGGGATCATTGCAAAAATGCAAATGATTTTTTGTTTATCTACAGAACTGAAGAGAGTAAACTGAAATAACTCTTAGAATTAATAAGAGTTCATTAGGGTAGTTAGAGACAATATAAATATATAAAAATTACTTATTTCTATAAATGCCAGAAAAAGTTAGATTATAAAATGAGGGAAGTGACAGATTTTCATGAAAGCAATTAATAGGAAATATATGGGTTTAAATTTGTAAAGAAACCCCAAAGTGACTAAACTTTTGAGCCATATTAAAAAAACAAACAAAAACCGCCTGACCAGGCGGTGGCGCAGTGGATAGAGCATCGGACTGGGATGCAGAAGACCCAGGTTCGAGACCCTGAGGTCACCAGCTTGAGTGCGGGCTCATCTGGTTTGAGCAAAAGCCCACCAGCTTGAACCCAAGGTCGCTGGCTCAAGCAAGGGGTTACTCGGTTCTGCTGAAGGCCCACGGTCAAGGCACGTATGAGAAAGCAATCAATGAACAACTAGGTGTTGCAACCCGCAATGAAAAACTAATGATTGATGCTTCTCATCTCTCTTCATTCCTGTCTGTCTGTCCCTGTCTATCCCTCTCTCTGATTCACTCTCTGTCTCTGTAAAAAATAAATAAATAAAATTAAAAAATAATAATAATATTAAAAAAAACAAACAAAAAAAAACAAAAACTGAGTTAATAAAACTACATTCCACATTTAGGGGTAGAAAGACTGACTTATATAATCAGAAATTAACATGAAGCAATAATTAGCCGAAAACAGCCAAAAAACCTTGGGGCTAGAGAGTAAAAATAAGGAAGAGAGATAATTATTGTATAATATAAAGCTAATATACTATAAGGCCCTGGCCGGTTGGCTCAGCGGTAGAGCATCGGCCTGGCGTGCGGGGGACCCGGGTTCAATTCCATATAGGAGAAGCGCCCATTTGCTTCTCCACCCCCCACCCCTCCTTTCTCTCTCTCTCTTCCCCTCCAGCAGCCAAGGCTCCATTGGAGCAAAGATGGCCCGGGCGCTGGGGATGGCTCCTTGGCCTCTGCCCCAGGTGCTAGAGTGGCTCTGGTCGCGGAAGAGCGACACCCCGGAGGGGCAGAGCATCGCCCCCCTGGTGAGCAGAGCATTGCCCCTGGTGGGCGTGCCGGGTGGATCCCGGTCGGGCGCATGCGGGAGTCTGTCTGACTGTCTCTCCCCGTTTCCAGCTTCAGAAATATACAAAAAAAAAAAAAAATCATTAAAGCTAATGTACTATAATTAGAACATAAAAGTCTAAAAACGGTCCTTATCATAGAACAAGATTCAGTGTATGATCCATGACATAACATATCAATGATGAAAGGCACAGTATTTTTAAGGATTTTTAAAAAATGATTTTTTAAAGAGAGAGGAAAGGAGGGAGGAAGGGAGAGAGGCGGGGGGGGGGGGGGGATTTGGTGTTCCACTTATTTATGAATTCACTGATTGATTCTTGTATGTTTCCTGACTGGGGTCAATCCCACAACCTTGGCATATCAGGACAATTCTCTAACCAACTGAGCTACCAGGCCAGGGCAGGCACATTATTTTTACATTTGATGGGCTATTTTGAGAAAAGGTTATAGCCTCACTATTTATGTGCTAAGACTGTGTCCAAATAGGTAAATTAAATTTATATTTATTTGTGGGAGACTGCAAGCGGCAAAGCCTTTGTAAGTTCGAGGCTTGGCAAAAGGCTAAGTTCTCCCCCCCACACTTACAATATTGACTATAAGGCTGAGTATCTGAACTTATCCCAACTCCCCACTTCACTTGCTAGAAGCAATTTACATGCCTTTCCCCTCATCCTTTGTTTGTTCAGATGTTGGTTGATTTCACTTAAGCATGGTGGGGGGATTACCTTCTACGCCTTAAATGGATTCCTGTTTATGCCTTAGGAGAATTCCTGTTTTTGCCTCAGATGTGTGACTCTGTATGGGAGACTTCCTTATTTGCATATGGCTATATAATGAAGCAAACGGGGACTGTTTTGCTCTGACTTGCCATCAGCTTGCAGAGGCTTCCCGATCCCATCCTTTTTCTCTTTAAGGTTATTTTCTTCATTCCGCATCATTTTCCCTCGGGGACCTGGGATTACTAGCTGTGCTGGTTTGTGGCATTTATTTATGCATTTCCTAAACAAAACTTAAATAGAATGTCTTTTTTTATTCATTGAATTGATCAGAATACAGATTTCAGGTGTGTAACTCAATAAAACATCATCTGCACTCTGTATCATGTGCCCACTGCCCCAAGCAAGTCTCCTTCTGTCCCCATTTTCCCTGTGCCCACCTCCACCTACCCGTACCCCACTCCCCTCTGGCTATCCCCACGCTGTTGCCTGTGTCTATGTGTTACATGTTTTTCTTTTAGCTTAATCCCTTCACTGTGTCATCCAGCCCCCAACCCCCTTCCCTCTGACAGCTGTCGGTTTGTTCTGTGTATCTATGTCACCATTTCTTATGTCTTAGAATCTAAGCAAAAATCTTCCTCTATTTCCAAATAACAATGAGAAGTACAACTTTTTAAAAAAATTTTTTTTAATGAGAGAAAGGAAGGGAGAGAGATGAGAAGCATCAACTCAGAGTTGCATCACTTTAGTTGTTCATTGATTGCTTCTCATACGTGCCTTGACCAGGGGGCTCCAGCTGAGCCAGTGACCCCTTGCTCAAGCTGCGACCTTGGGCTCAAACTGGTGACCTCAAGGTTTCAAACCTAGGACCTCAGCATCCCAAATTGACATTCTATCCACTGCACCACCACTGGTCAGGCTTCTTTTTTTTTTTTTAAGACATTGATTTTAGGGAGAGAGGAATGGGAAAGAGGGAGAGAGAGACAGAGAGAAAGAAAGGGGGGAAGAAATAAGTAGTTGTTTCTCATATGTGCCTTGACCAGGCAAGCCCAGGGTTTCAAACCAGCGTTCCAGGTCAATGCTTTATCCCCTGCATCACCACAGGTCAGGCAGAAGTCAATTTATAAATTGGACTATATTGCCTCTGTATTTAAGAGCATATATATACTGTGTTAGGTAGATCAGTAAGAACACCAAAATAGCAGTAGAAAATAGGGAAAAATCTTAGCTCATGAACCAAATGACTAGGAAACAACAAAGGCAAAAAATGGAGTCTCACAAAGAAATGTGACTAGAGGGCTTGATGAACCTAGTAGGTTCTAAGACCAACTCTGAAATGCCATCTGCTCTAGAACTTCCTGTATTCACTTGCAAAATACAGATAATAGCACCCACCCCTAACTCATGAGGACTACATCTACAGCACTTTCTCAGTGAGATCTTTCTTGGCCATCCTACATCATTTGTGGGATGTAGTTAAAGTGGTGCTTTGAGAAAGATTTATAGCATTAAGTATTCATTAGAAAAGATCTCAGCCCTGGGTCAGATAACTCAGATGGTTAGAGTATCATCCTGAAGTGCAGAGGTTGCCAGTTCCATCCCTGGTCAGGGCACACACAGGAATAGATCAATGTTCCTGTCTCTGTCTCTCTCTCTCCCCTCCTCCCTTCTTCTAAAATCAATAAAATAAACATTAAAAAAAGGTCTCAAATTAATGATCCAAAGCAAGCAGAAGGAAGAAAATGAGAAAACCCCAGGCCAGATGGCTTCTTTGGTAAATTCTCCCAAACATTTAAAAAAGGACAAATACCAATTATACAGACTTTTCAAGAAAAAACACAAGGAAGCACATTTTACAACTTTTATGATATTAAAACCCAACGTTACAAAAAAAGAAGGAAACAAGACCAATACAAATAAGCAAGCCTGATAAGGAGACGGCAGTGTCTCTTGAGAACTGTTACCTACAGATGCTCTGTGTGTGCACACACTCACGCAAGTGCAGGCGGGGGAGATACAGAAAATACTGAGACAAACTTTGGGTCAGAAGCATCTCGTTTGAGCTCTTCTGTGAAATTACTTTGTAAGAGAAGATTAGAGAATATCCAAAGTGCAAAAGTGAGATGATTCAAAGGCAGATAGCCCTATAATTGTGAAATCAGAGGAGTGAGAGCTGAGGCCCCAGCTGCCCCGGGGCACGTGCCTCGGATGGTCTTTGAAGATCAGTCTACAGTATGTCCGTAAAGTTATGGTGCATTTCTGACCGGTCACAGGAAAGCAACAAAAGATGATAGAAATGTGAAATCTGCACCAAACGAAAGGAAAACCCTCCCAGTTTCTGTAGGATGATGTGGCAGCATGTGCGCATGCACAGATGATGACGTAACACCGTGTATACAGCGGAGCAGCCCATGGCCATGCCAGTCGAGGTGTGGATGGTACAGAGGAAAGTTCAGGGTGTTCTCTGGCTCATTAAATTCGAATCCATGACCAAAGTGCAACGTGAATATTGGTGCGTTTATAACAAAGCGCCACCACAAAGGAATAACATTATTCGATGGGATAAGCAGTTGAAGGAAACCAGCAGTTTGGTGGAGAAACCCCGTTCTGGTAGGCCATCAGTCAGTGATGAGTCTGTAGAGGCTATACGGGATAGCTACCTATGGAGCCCTAAAAAATCTGTGTGTGAGCCCACATCGAACTGCACTGAATAGATATGAAACTGGGAGAGTTTTCCTTTTATTTGGTGCGGATTTCACATTTCTATCTTCTTTTGTTACTTTCCTGTGACTGGTCAAAAGTGCACCATGACTTTACAGACACACTGTATATACCTATAATGAACTATTACAGAAACTAAGAAAACAAACCCCCCCAAAAGAAAAAAAGGTACCTAGAAATAATTTAAACAAGGAAGTAAAATACGTGTACTCAGAAAATTATAGAATACTTAAGAAAGAAATTGAGGAAGATACAAATAAATGGAAGCATATACCATGTTCATAGATAGGAAGAATTAACATAATTAAAATGTCCATACTACCCAAAGCAATTTACAGATTCAACACAATTCCTATTAAAATACTAACTGCACATTTCAGAGATCTAGAACAAATGTTCCAAAAATTTACATGGAACCAAAAAAGACCACAAATAGTATCAGCAACCTTGAGAAAGAAGAACAAAGTTGGAGGTGTCACACTATCTGGTATCAAACTATACCACAAGGCTAGAGTAAATCAAAACAGCATGGTACAGGCATTAAAAAAGCATATAGTCCAATGGAACAGAATAGAGAACCCAGAAGTAAACCCACACCTTTATGGTCAATATTTGACAAAGGAGGCAAGAACATACAATGGGGTAAAGACAGTCTATTCAATAAATTGTGCTGGGAAAATAGGACTGATACATGCAAAGAAAAAAAACAAGACCACCTCCTTATACCACACAAAAGAATAAACTCAAAATGGATTAAAGACTTAAATGTAAGTCACAAGCCTGACTGGTGGTGGTACAGTGGATAGAGTGTCAACTTGAAACGCTAAGGCCCCAGTTTCAAAACCTCAAGGTCGCCGGCTTGAGCAAGGTGTCACTGGCTCGGCTTGTGCCCCCAGTCAAGGCACATATGAGAACCAATCAATGAACAACTAAAGTGAAGCAACTATGAGTTGATGCCTCTCACTCTCTCTCTCTCTCATATAATAAACATATAAATAAACACATAAATAAATAAACATAAGCCACAAAACCATAAAAATTCTAGAAGAAGAAGAAAAAATCCCAGAAGAAAACACAGGCAGTAAAATCTCAGACATTTCTCATAGCAATATTTTTTTATGATTTCTCTCCTTGAGCAAGGGAAACAAACAAAAAAAAAAGATGGGACTACATCAAACTAAAAAGCTTTTTGCACAGCGAAGAAAACAAAATGAAACTCAAACCACTGAATGGGAGAAAATATTTGCCAATGCTACATTTGATAAGGGGTAATTTCCAAAATTTATAAAGAACTTATACAACTAGACACCAAGAAAACAAACAATCCAATAAAAATGGAAAAAGATTTGAACAGACACTTCTCCAGAGAGAATATACAGATGGTGAACAGACATATGAAAAGATGACCAACGTCACTAATTAGAGAAATGCAAATTAAAACCACAATGAAATATCACCTTGTGCCTGTCAGAATGGCTATCATCAATAACTTAATAAACAACAAGTGGTGAGGATGTGGAGAAAGGGAACCCTCCTACACTGTTGGTGGGAGTGCAGACTGGTGCAGTCACTGTGGAAAACAGCATGGAGTTTCCTCCCAAAATTAAAAATGGAACTGCCTTATGACCCAGCGATTCCACTTCCGGGACTATCTCCAAAAAAATCTGAAACACTAATTTGAAAGAAAATACGCACCCCTATATATACTGCAGTGTTATCTATAATAGCCAAGATCTGGAAACAGCTCAAGTGCCCATCAGTAGACAAGTGGATAAAAATGCTGTGGTAGATTTACACAATAGAATATACAACTTGGTGGTCAAAAAGGAGAAAATCTTACCTTTTGCAACCCCATGGACAGAAGTGGAGACTATTATGCTAAGTAAAATAAGGCAGTCAGAGAAAGACAAATACTGTGTTTTCACTTATATGTGGAATCTAATGAACAAAATAATCAAAACAGAAACAGAATCAGAGGTACAGAGAATAGATTGACAGCTGTCAGAGGGTAGGGAGAGGTAGAAAAGAGCAAAGGGATGATAAATGGTGGAAAATAGAGACTACTTTGGGTAATGAGCACAAAACGCAGTATGCTGACAATGTGTCACTGAACTGTACACTTGAAACCTGTATGATTTCATTAACCAATGTAACCCCAATAAATTCAATTAAAAGAAAAATAGGGAGGGAGGGAGAGAGGGAAAAAGGGTTGAGAGAGAGAAAGAGAGAGAGATAGTATTTCTAAAATGCCCTCTCCTCAAATTTTAAAGACTCAAGCATCAGGCAGGAACCTGTTGTTGACAGTTTTTTCTTTTTCTTCCCTAGCCAGAACCAAATGAATTGAAAAATTGAAATACTTGAAGCAGCTACCATGGACTAAGACTTGGGCTTATCCACAAGCAAGACAATGTTGGGGCTATATGGGAATACAGATTCAGGTCTTTCCCAAAACAGGGTTCTCCTTGTGAAAGTGGATAAAGCTGGGGCTCTCTATGCAGATGGGGCAGGACCCCTTTCAAATGAACACACAGAGAGAGAACGCAGCCACAAAGTAGAAGCCAACGCAGGAAGAGAGGGAACTGACTGACTTGTTTCTTGTTCTCAATAACATGAAATTATCCCCCCAAAAGTGGATGCTTTCTTTCCCCAAGCAACAAAATAAAGCCACTTTTGGTTTACTTCCTCAACTTTAATCTCCAATATTTAGACTTAAGTCATTTTACTACTAAAAAGTTGGTACTCTAGAACAGAATTTCCCACTTCCAAAAGTTAATCTTGGTACAGGGCAACCTGAAAAATGGGGATTAAAACCCCTCTAGAAGTTCATCTGTCCTCTCTCCCCTCCAGAAAGAAACAATGAGGACCAGGAGCCACCTCTGATCTGTGGGAGGGGCCACCGCAAGGCAGCCCCTAGGGAGCCGCCTGCAGAGGGGCCAGGGCTGCCTGGGCGTGAAGCAGAGACACCTACAGAAAGCCTAGCATCATTCCATCCCTGGGTATCTGCTGACAGCAGAATCGCAATAAAGAAACAGACACTTGAATGTAACTTTTTGTCTACACGTTACAGCATCTTAAATACCACCTTAAACTCCTATCAAATTAACTAATCTAGTTTAGTTTAGTTAATTAACTTGCCTGGAGTCTGTTTATCAAAGAAGCCATTGACTGCAGAAGAAAACACCTCAGGGCTAGAGCCCCCACCCCACGAGCCTAAACTCACTGTCTCCATCTGGACCAGAGAAAGGAGAGAGCTACACTCACATCCTATTCCCCAAAGCGACAGCAACCTTGAAGGGGATGTCCTCTGAGCACGAAACACTGGAGCAGGGCAGGCCAGACACAGCTCCCTGAAGGACTGGTTTACCCTCCTCAAAGAATTTTAATACCTTAAAAATTTGTTACCAATCACTTAAAATTGAAACTTGAAAGAAAAATCTGGACTGCTAACTTCTCTGTAAAAATAATGAAAGGACCTGGCATAGTGAACAGGAGTGAGGTCACAGCTGCCTTGTCTAGAAATGGAACATGGCAATGCAGATGTCATTCCCACGCCTGCAAGTGGCTCCTGTGTCTGCCATCCCTGCACCTGGCCAGTCCTGTGTCTGAACAAGGACAGGAGTGAGCCCAAGGCAGAGTCTGGGAGAATATTCACACCTGGAGAGACACTTCTTCATTCAGGACATACACCCAATACCAACTGTGGCCTGGGTATGGTCTGTCTAAACCTTGAGGTCTGTTCTAGTAAGAAAAATAAAATTACAGAGGAGGAAAAAGAATGTTTTCAGATGGCAAACTCAAACCTGTGCAACATGGCTCAACACACATGATTTAAGCACACCGTCATTTTCATTAGGATCTATCTACTAGATTTTCCCCCTCGGCTCTAAGATCATTTATAAAAATACTCTTGGTAGGTGTGATCAGTGTATGTTACCATCTGCTTCCATCGATATGTGAAAGCACTGTTGCTTTTCAAGCATTTAAAAACCAAATAGAGAACCAAAAACATTAAAAACAAATACTGATAAAAGTAAAATGGCAAACTTAAGGAAAGAATGCCAAACCTTTAGAAATATGCTCTCAATTTATTTCATACAACTTGGTCATACACTAACTTTCTGGAAGTGATTCAATCCATTGTGCTTATTATCTAGCGAGCAATCACTAGAAGATCTGTCTCACGACAGGGTTACAGCTGATGAAACGTCCATCCGTAAGGAGTATTCACAGTTGCCCCATCACACTAATATTCTGACAAAGTAGCTCTCACCGGGAAACTATCCACAGGGTTGAGAATGAGAACAAATGTCCTCACTAATCTGTATATTCCAGTTAGGATCTCATATTAGTAACCAGGCTTTACTTATTTTAATTGCCTATCTTAAGTGTCAGGAATTGTTTATATGAAAGAGCCCAAGTACTGGTCACAGTATATTTTAACACTGGTTGCAGGCAAAACACAGGAACTTCATTTCTGTGACCTCTATTTTCTTACTCCGGTTCCCTTGCTTATTTCCCCTTTATTGGTGGCCACTGCCATCTGGCAGGCCTCTTAGACAGAGGTAAATGTAAACCCTCAAAGTACGCACATGAGCATTCTCTACCTGGGAACCTGGAGAGACAGTCTCTGCCACTGAAACAGCATTTACACTGCTCAGAAATCCCTGTGAGTGGCAAGGACCAGCAGGCCACACAAACAGGATCAGTTCCCTCATGGGATGCATGCAGTACACTGGGCACTTAGCAGAGCACCCTTCTTCCTTCCAGTGTCCCGGATGCTTAACCTAGCCTCATCACCAGTGTTTCCAATATGCCATTAGAAACAGAAAAACGTAATCAAGTTTTTACTTTGGCGGCTGGCTGAATTACTTGTCAGTATCTGTGTCATTAGAGAGTAAGGGTTCCAGCTCTTGAATTTTCTCACCCTCCCCAACACAGAAACCCAAATACCAGCCATTAAGATGGAGGGCAGGGCCTGATCAGGTGGTGGTGCAGTGAATAGAACATTGACCTGGGATACTGAAGACCCAGGTTCAAAGCCCCGAGATTGCCAGTTTGCGCACAGGCTCATTGGCTTGAGCGTGGGATCACAGACATGACCCCATGGTCGCTGGCTTGAGCCCAAAGGTCACCTTGGTTTGAAGCTCAATGTCGCTGGCTTGAGTAAGGAGTCACTCACTCTGCTGTAGCCCCCAGGTCAAGACACATATGAGAAAGCAACCAATAAACAACTAAGGTGCTGCAACAAAGAACTGGTGCTTCTCATCTCTCTCCCTTCCTGTCTGTCTGTCCCAGTCTGTCTTTCTCGCTTAAAAAAAAAAAAAAAAAAAAAAAAGAGGGCAAGTAGGCCTGACCTGTGGTGGCGCAGCAGATAAAGCGTCGACCAGGAATGCTGAGGTTTCCAGGCTGAAATCCCAGCCTTGCCTGGTTAAGGCACATACAACAAGCACCTACTATGAGTTGATGCTTCCTGCTCCTCTGCACGCTTTCTCTCTCTCTCTCTCTCTCCCCCCCCCTCCAAAATGCAATAAATAAAATCTTAAAAAAAAAAAAAAAGGAGGGCAGGTGGGTAGCTGTTAAAAGTTTTAGGTTTTGGGGTAACCACTGTGATTCCAGGACTGCCAGATGTTGCAGATGGCCCTAGTTCAAGAAGGGTGTAGAGTGAACAGTGTGGTTACTGCCCACCCTCCAGGTGCCAGCAGTGGAGGACACTATGTATTTTTAATGAAGGGCAAGGGGATCGTAACATGTGAGGCCCTGAGGAAATGTCACTTTAAGTTAAACATAAATTTCTCCAAGCTTTGCTGACTCTGAATCAGTGTTTTATCTCCAAGACGTCTATCTAAGATTCTAAAAACACACTAACAAAATAAACCTCACCTTCACTCTAACCAAAATCCAATTTGGTGGTACCTTACACATTGCTGGTCATACTTTACCTGAGGACAGAGGGCTTCCAGCTGGCTTGCAGACATTCGAACAAGCTTTACACCTTCTTCATTGTTTGAAATGGAACAGGCCAAGTTGGCGACCTAGAAGAAGGAACACCATGAGATCTTTGAAGACTTTTCTCTCAGACTGCAAAGGAAAACACATACTTACCCCACCCCTGACCTCACAGCTTATAAGGAAACTTTTTTTTTTCCCTTAGCTCTGTGCCAAGGAAATTACAGATTCATGACACTGGTCATACTGTAAATTGGTTGCAGAAGCTGGAAAGATCCCACAGCCTGTAACTCACAGACTTTATATGGTTTCTGACCTGCCTGAACAGTAACTTCAGAAAGAGGTTCTCCAAGTGAGGGCGATAACATGAGAAAAGCTAAGCAACCCAGGGCATCAAGAAAGAGCTGTTGGGCCCTGGCCGGTTGGCTCAGCGGTAGAGCGTCGGACTGGCATGCGGGGGACCCGGATTCGATTCCCGGCCAGGGCACATAGGCGAAGCGCCCATTTGCTTCTCCACCCCCGCTCCCCCATCCTTCCTCTCTGTCTCTCTCTTCCCCTCCCGCAGCCAAGGCTCCATTGGAGCAAAGATGGCCCGGGCACTGGGGATGGCTCCTTGGCCTCTGCCCCAGGCGCTAAATAGCTCTGGTCGCGGCAGAGCGACGCCCCGGAGGGGCAGAGCATCGCCCCCTGGTGGGCGTGCCGGGTGGATCCCGGTCGGGCGCATGCGGGAGTCTGTCTGTCTCTCCCCGTTTCCAGCTTCAGAAAAATACAAAAAAAAAAAAAAAGAAAAAAAAAAAAAAGAAAGAGCTGTTGGTATTCTCAAATAAAAATGTACTCTGCAGCTCTTCTTAAAGAAAACAGAAATTCTAAGTTACCGTTCTCATCTGACAGGTGAATGGATGCTTACTTTAAGCCAAAATGAACTTTATTTGAACATAAGGGCTATTTTTCAAATAAAAAAAATAGCATTAAGACAACATCAAGCCTGACCAGGCAGTGGCACAGTGGGTAGAGCTTCAGACTGGGACGTAGAGGACCCAGGTTCAAAACCCCGAGGTCGCTGGCTTGAGCATGGGATCATAGACATAACTCCATGGTCACTGACTTGAGCAAGGGGTCCCTCGCTTTGCTGTGGCCCCCTGGTCAAGGCACATATGAGAAAGCAATCAATGAACTAAGGAGCTACAACAAGGAATTGATGCTTCTCATCTTGCTCTCTTCCTGTCTGTCTGTCCCTATCTGTCCCTCTCTCTGACTCTCTGTCCAAAAAAAGAAAAAGACAACATCAAGATGGACACAAGGCCATCCTCACCAGAAAAGGAAATGAATCAGGGATGATATCCCACTGTTAGAGCAAAACTATTTCCAACTGGGTTCTCAAAAGCACCAACAGCGGCACACTTTCCTGAACAATGCTGCTTTCTTTGAACTAAAAGCTTTACTTTCCCATCCAACTGTCTCAATGGCATTGCTCACGTAGCCAGAAACAGTCTTCCAAGTCGTGTCATCCTTTCTCTGCTGAAGCTCTGGCTATGCTGAGAATGTTGCTCTGTAGTGACTGTCAGGATTGTGAGCACCTATCCGTGTTTCTAAATGAATAAGCTTGACAATTCCATTAAGAATGCCACAGCTCAACTGAACACATGGTGCTGAGACACCTCTTTCCCCCAGTTGCAAATTGAGTTATGAATGATAGAGGTGTAGGCAACTGAATATCAAAGACACTTTCTGGAAATTAAAATGCCAGAGTAAATGATGGCAATGGCAATAAACTTTGATTTTCACTCCTCCACCCAACTTAGGCACACAAAGGCACAAGAAAAATTATATACTATTATGGCTGCCGTCTGTATTACAGTTAGGGATTATCAGCTTTTCAGCTTTCTGA
The DNA here is from genome assembly GCF_036850995.1 of Saccopteryx leptura. Taxonomy (NCBI): domain Eukaryota; kingdom Metazoa; phylum Chordata; class Mammalia; order Chiroptera; family Emballonuridae; genus Saccopteryx; species Saccopteryx leptura. Next base: position 161,089,891 of record NC_089508.1, on the reverse strand, counting down.
AAGAGTGCTGTCAGAATCCTGTAATGCCTAATCACACCAAGAAACTAAAGAATGAACATGCAATTTAAAAATAAAATGTAAGGAAATTGAAAATTAAGTCAGGTCTTCGATGTTTGTTTAGTGGCTTTCAAATTCACATAGAAAAGTAACATTTATGCCCCCTGAAGACTATAATTCTACCTTCTGGTGTCAACTGACCCCAAGCCAAGAGGCACTTTTCATAATGATGATCTACAGAGCTGGCTGAAGATTCCTATTTGTTTAAAAATTACTATAAAATATGACCTAAGCTAAGTTTTATAGGGACATAAAACTTTTTATAAACACTATCAATTGCACATTTATGATGCCATAATGAAGGAGAAAGTTTAAATTAGATGTTTTCATGAATCTACAACTCCTATTGCTTCACTGTTTTAAGAAGGAATTTTGAAAAACAAATATGTGAGGGTGATCACTGAACTAGTAGTCTAGGACTAACAGATGCCCCTGGTGAGGTGAGTGCACCAATACCCAGCACCTCCACCAACTCCCGCACTGAGGAGACTGGTCTGTCACTGTGCTTCTGCTTTCTACACTTTAAGGCACTACCCATACAATTTCTTATCAATTTATATTCTCCCAATTTTATAGATCTGAATAACCCAGAACAAATATTTAAATTAAGCAGAAGATTATATAAAGTATTATCTACTATAGATCAGACACATGAGAAGGGCGTGTAGCTGAGGCTGTAACGACTGCTTCTATGAGATCTTTCCTGTTTCCTGATACAAATCCTAACAAAACAAAGGTCATAGAAGACTTGTTCTTTATTTGAAAACATTACTTAAAAAAACCACTTCTAGCCCTGGCCGGTTGGCTCAGCGGTAGAGTGTCAGCCTAGCGTGCGGAGGACCCGGGTTCGATTCCCGGCCAGGGCACACAGGAGAAGCGCCCATTTGCTTCTCCACCCCTCTGCCGCACCTTCCTCTCTGTCTCTCTCTTCCCCTCCCACAGCCAAGGCTCCATTGGAGCAAAGATGGCCCGGGCGCTGGGGATGGCTCCTTGGCCTCTGCCCCAGGCGCTAGAGAGGCTCTGGTCACAACATGGCGACACCCAGGATGGGCAGAGCATTGCCCCATGGTGGGCGTGCCGGGTGGATCCCGGTCGGGCGCATGCGGGAGTCCGTCTGACTGTCTCTCCCTGTTTCCAGCTTCAGAAAAATGCAAAAAAACCCACAAACAAACAAACAAAAAACCACATTTCTAATATACTATTGAAGCAGTAACGCTCAACAAGACCACACTGCCTGTCTCAGGAAGCCACCCTGCCTGGCCCAGGAGAAGGCAGCGAGTACCTGTCACTGACAATCTTCTCCAGATGAATGCTCAATTCACCCTCCAGGGACAAGGCTGCTCACTTCTAACAATGACAAACGTGCAAATGCAGTGTCTCAGCCAGAGTTCTCTGAGAGGCTAACCTCATATACTGTGCCAGACTACAGTGAAAGCTGGGCAGAAGGGAAGGGCTTGCTGAACACCTCCTTCTGAGGCTCTAGGAATCTGGGATGGCAGTTACTGCTGAGACTGAAGAAGGTTCTGAAGTTTGATCTAAAAATACATGGTCTAACCTGCGGTGGTGCAGTGCATGAAGCGTTGACCTGGAAAGCCGAGTTCACCAGCTGGAAACTCTGGCTTGCCCGGTTTAAGGTACATATAAGAAGCAACTACTGTAAGTTGATGCTTCCTGCTCCTCTACCCAACCCTTACCCCCCCCCCCCTTTCTCTAAAATCAATCAATAAAATCTGAAGGAAAAAAAAAACCCTGACAGGTGGTGGTACAGTGGATAGTGTTGACCTGGGATGCTGAGGACCCAGGTTAAAACCCCAAGGTTGCCTACTTGAGCATGGTATCATAGATACGATTCCAAGATTGCTGGCTTGAAGCCCAAGATTGCTGGCTTGAGCAAGGGGTCACTGGCTCAGCCTGAACCACTGAACCCCCAGCCAAGGCACTTATGAAAAGCAATCAATGAACAACATAACACAACTATGAGTTAATGCTTCTCTTCTCTCCCTCTCTCTCACATGGGATGTGCACATTAAACAATAAAAATAAATACATACATACATATACTCAGAGAAGCCAAATTCCAGAGAACCTAGCAGGTCTGAAACTTTTGGTGCAATGTGCAGCATCTCCACATTTGTTCTGGGAATGAATTATTGTATCTTCACTATCACAGTAACTTGTGGTATTAACAATTTAACATCTTTGAGTCCCGCTAATCCAAGAGGTAGGCTAAGACTGACACAATGCTTTGAAATCATGAAGCCCTCTTTGGTACCACTGCTGCCTTACCCATGTCGATCTGGACCTTGTTAGTGAGCAGAACCTTTCAGAAAAGTTGCAACTGCCTGATAAAAAAAAAAAGCCCTGGATTTTTGCTGGTTTCAGGAGTAGCCTAGTAACAATCTGCTGTGGAAGAGGCTGTCACGGCCAGGAAGTGTCAGATCCATAAATATGACATCTGTACATGACAGAAAGACAGCTTTCCAGACATTTAGAAAAGCTCTACCTTTACACTAATTTTCTTTACTTAAATAAAATTTATAAAACAAAGTTCTATAGTAGAATGACATCCCATTATGACTCTTTTCCTCTATTATACATGTGCTGCTGACTTTAAATAAAGTGCAGGTGTGTTTAAGTCACACACATTCCCACTGCCCTCAGAAACTGCTCGTGTTTTCACACTTGGCAGAGGATGACATGGCCCCTTCTTTGGGAATCTCAGCAGGAAGACAAACATTTCTTTTGTTCTTGGTGATAAATTAGTGACATACTTTCATAACAACTCATACCCCTTCTGTGGAGTAAAACAAGCAGAACTGTGGAAAAGGAAGCTTTTAAGTCTAAGTGGTGACATCACAACCTAAGTAATAAGCCATAAAAGTTGAAACTCAAAACCTACATCACTTGCCAGGTGGCCTTGGGTCAAGTTCCACCCGAGTTTTCTTCTTTAAAACGAGTGAGTCTAAACTCTCAAAAAGCTCCAAAATAATAGTAACTCAACTTTTTCAAACGTGTCATATTATTTGAGAAGTCCAAACTACATGTCATATAAATTTCAAAACCACTCAAGAAATGTCTAACAGTTACTCCCAAGCCCTCAGGAGAAATGACGACGGAACATAGGTTAAGCCTCCATCTTCCTGATTTCCTGGGAAGGATGCTCACTATCTTATTAGGAGGAACAAGTATCTTTCCAAAAAATGAAGCATGCATGGGTGATAGAAAAACTCCACAATAGATTATGGTGATGGTAGCACAGTTCTATAAATTTAGTAAATATCACTGAATTGTATACTTAAAATGGGTAAATTTTATGTTACATAAAATTGTATCTTAATGGTTTTGTGGGTTTTTTTTAAGGTAGGGCTTAAGCAAACGAGTAAGAGAAAGTATTGTAAACTAGAAACGAGAAAGTGAAAATTCAGAGAGGTAAGCAAGTCTTAAAACAGTGTTTACTTGGAGTGGCGGTAGGGGAAAATGAGGTACATACCATTCTGTGATCAGAACTTGGGTTTTTAACAGTCCAATGCCACGACCTTCACTTCAGATCAGAGGCTCCGCAGAGAGCTGGGACAGCCGAAAGCCAACATCCTTAGTGATAGTGTGCATTAGGAGAGAAGTCACCATGAAGAAGAAATACTTGCCCATGAAAGTTCTAAGCACTCCATCAAGGAAAAAAGGAAAGATCTCCCTGTTCCCTGAATTCTAACAAAAAGCTGGCCCTCCACAGGAGTGTAGGTACAGAAATTACGTTAGTTGACCCAAAATACTTTTAGGCTTAGGAGGTCATGTGTTAGTGGTATCCCTAAACAACTGGCAGAGCAGATATAAATGGAAATCTTCTTTGATGAAAGGTAATTGAATCCCAGGCCTCAAAGAATTCCCATATGCAAAAAAATACCAGGATGTGAACTCACAATAAAAAATGTGGAAAGTCCATAAGGAAATAGCCATCTTGGGCAAGAGCAATCAAAAGAACTGAGTAATCAGACTTACAATATCTACAGATACTCAACCAAAAATGGAATATTAAAAAATGTTTCTTATGTTAACAAAAATTTAAAAAGTATACAAAGTAGAGACAAGGAAAAAACACACTCATAAATGACCAGGCAGCCCTGGCCGGTTTGCTCAGTGGAGAGAATGTCGACCCAGTGTGCAGACATCCCAGGTTCGATCCCTGGTCAGAGCACACATGAGAAGCGACCAAATACTTCTCTTCCCCTTCTATTTATCCTCCCCTCTCGCAGCCAGTGGCTCAACTGGTTTGAGCGTTGGCCTGGAACTGAGGATAGCTTGGTTGATTTGAGCATCAGCTCAAGATGGGGGTTGCTGTGCGGATCCTGGTCGGGGCGCATGCAGGAGTCTATCTCCCCTCCTCTCACTTAAAAACAAACAAACAAACAAAAATTCCAACCAGATTTGAAAAGGATCAAATAGCACTTTGAGAGAAAAGTAGTAACTCTTGACACTCCTGGAAATTTAAATTAATCTTGACTAAACGCTGTTGAAAAGAGAATCACTAACCTGTAAAGTAAAACTTAAGAATTATTTTCTTAAAACTAAGAAATTTTCATAATATGGAAGTCATAAAAAAATTAAGGGACATGCAAGATAAAGTGAGAAGGCCAACTATTCAACTATGAGGAATATCAGAAGGAAAGAGAGAGAGAGAACGGAAGAGAGGCAACACTGAAAGAAATGATAGCTAAAAAAATTTCATGGTGAATGAAATTTAAATTTTAGATTTGGGAAGACAAATTCTAAGCAGGGTAAATAAAAAGAAATCCATACCCCAGCACACTGTATGTAGTGAAGCTTTAGAACAACAAAGACAAGACTTTTAAACAGCCAGAAAGTAAATACAAATTATCTATAAAGAAAGCGCTGTAAGGCCCTGGCTGTTTGTTCAGTGGATAAAGCATTGACCTGACATATGGATGACCTGGGTTCGATCCCCGGTCAGGGCACACAAAAGAAGTGACGATCTGCTTCTCTTGACCTCCCTCTTCTCCTTTCTCTCTTTCCTTCTCGCAGCCAGTAGCTCGACTGGTTCGATCATGGGCCCCAGACGCTCAGGATAGCTCAGTTGGTCTGGGTACTTAAGCCTCAGGCGCTTGCTCGATTGATTCAAGCATCAGCCCAAGATTGGAGGGAGGGGGGTTGCCAGGTGGATCCCGGTCAGGGTGGGGAGTCTGTCTCACTATCTCCCCTCCTCTCACTTTAAAAAATAAAAAAAGTGTTGTAAGATTGACTGCTGACTTTTTTGTTTGTTGTATTTTTCTTAAGTGAGAAGTGAGAAGGCTGAGAGACAGACTCCCGCATGTGCCCAACTGGGATCCACCTGGCATGCCCACTAGGGGGCGATGCTCTGCCCATCTGGGCTGTTGCCCTGTTGCAAGTGGAACCATTCTAGTACCTGAGGCGGAGGCCATGGAGCCATCCTCAGTGCCTGGGGCCAACTTTGCTCTAATGGAGCCTTGGCTGCGGGAAGGGAACAGAGAGACAGAGAAAGTAAAGGGGGAAGGGTATAGAAGCAGACTGGTGCTTCTCCTGTGTGCCCTGACCGGGAATCAAACCCAGGACTTCCACACACCGGCTGATGCTCTACCGCTGAGCCAACCAGCCAGGGCCGATTGCTGACTTTTCAACAGCAACCATGGAAACCAGAGATAGGGAAAGAATATCTTCAAATCACAGCAGGGGGTTGGGGGGGATCATCCATTCTAGGACTATAAATACAATGATATTATAGTTTAAGTAATTAGAGCAAAAAAAAGACATTAGGTCAAATCTAAAACTAAAACAGGCCCTGGCCGGTTGGCTCAGTGGTAGAGCATTAGCCTGGCATGTGGAAGTCCTTGACTTTTTAGAAAGAACTTGTAAGAAAAAAGGAAATTATGTGGAATCCGTCATTATGTTAATATGTTGAGGATCTTGTATATTTAATCATTCACTGTCTCAAAGAAAAGCCCCATGTAAGGATTCTTTCTACAATTTCTTTTCAGAATAGGCTTATTTTCCATGGAAAAAAAGGGGGAGTCCTTCCTCCCTTCTAAAGACCAGAACTACACAACTAATTGTGTTTCATCTTTTCCTCTTGAAAATAGGAAGTGCAGTGTCAAATCCAAACTCAAGCGTGGCAATTATAATTCATAATTGTCTAGTACTCTTTTCCTAGGTTCTAATTTTCTAAATCTACCTTACTTTATATGTTTTGTTCTAAATAAGCTATGTTAAATCTAATTTTAGGGAGAAGCAAAATGTAAAGGATCTCTAGCAACAAGATTAGAAATAGTGAACTTACTAAAACATCATAAACTGTTTTAAACAATTTGGCTATTGATATATTTTTAAAAGCTTTCATTTGTAAATCACCACCCAGATGATACTATAATTAATCATTTCCATTTATGTGGTATCATATGCCATTTTAGGGTATCATATCCCTATTTCTATTTAACAACCTGCATAATCTATCAGTAAAACTAGAACAGGTACCTGTCTAAACATTAGTCCATCAGCTCTACTGATGAGAAAATAGATCTACACTCTTTTCTGAAGCCAGGCCAAGGCTGGGCAGAGTGTTCCTTAATCATTCCAAGAGAAAAGAATGTTCATGCTCCCTGAGAACAAGATTCATTCACTTGCCTGACCTGTAGTGGCGCAGTGGATAGAGCATTGACCTGGAATGCTGGGGTCACCAGTTTGAAACCCCAGGCTTGCCAGGGCAAGGCACATGCGAGAAGCTACTACGAGTTGATGTTTCCCGTTCCTCTGCCCCCTTCTCTCCCTCTCGCTCTCCTCCCCTCCCCTATCTCTAAAAATCAATCAATAAATTAAAAAAAAAAAAAGATTCATTCACTGCCTTCACTTGGCCATCCCCAAATTTGAATAGGTGGGTAAGTTCAGCCAAAACTGCTTGTTAGGAGGTAAGGCATTAAAATAGTACATGCCAGACACTTTTGTCTCACAGGGCCCCATTAATCTGAACTTAAGAGACCTTTGAAAACATGAGAAGACCAAGCCAAGGTCATCATTTCCTCCTAAGAACACCTGACTGCTTTCATGCAAATGTCCTACAGTCCTAAAAAGTTAAAGCTTCATTTAATTTGCTATTTGCAAGAAGTTCATCCTACAGTATTATGCAGAGGCTCTGGGAAAACACCCAAGATGTATTAGGTAGATTGTGTAAGGTCAGTGTTTAATTCAAATGCTCCTTACAGAGCCTTCTTCAAGGCCACTTTACTACACATTATCAGCACACCACAGGATAAAAGTTAAAATGCAGATCATTCAATTTGCAGTTAAAACACATTTCAGGCCAATAAAGCCATACCCTATGAAGTCCTGGGTAATGGGATACTGGGGGGAGGAGCCCCACAAGTAATGATAATGCAGCTCCACACTATACCAGTTACATTTTCATTTTGGTTAACTCACAAGTCAATAAGCAAAATACCGTCTTATTATAGCAAGTTCATTAAAACAAGAGGCCCATTTTCATACAATGTCTGGGCTAAAGGGATGCTATATGATACATCGTTTCTACAGGCAAGAGTTACTGAGTGGCATTTTTCCTATTTCACTCTCAATTCATGAAACTGAAAAAGGACTCAGAAGAAAGCAAAATTAAAAGGGAAAACTGATGGCTGTCTAGCTATTGAGCTGCTCACAGGCAAAGGAGGTGGGCAAAGAATGAAGTAATTAAAAAGGATATGTCGGTGCTGCACTATTGACAAAAAGACAAATATTGACAATATTTCTGACAGAAAATAAACTTTCACCTCAATATACTTTAAATTGAAAAGCAACATAAAGAAGTCATTAACTTGATATATAAGAAAGTCAAGTATAAAAGGTGTTTCCTGAAGCACAGCCATGCCCTTCCATGAACAGATAAAAGCAAAGCCCTCAGTGCTCTACACTCCAGAACCGAAGGAGATGGTGAAGGGAAGTGTCACCCAGATTGTCAAAAATGACCCTCAGCTCCTGCTCCCCTATTTACTGGCCCTGGACAACAGAGCCTCCACACACTCTTCACATATGAAAAGGGGCTTCAATACCTTCCATACATAGGGAGGTACTGGATTTCACTGACAGCTGACATGTAAGGTAGGTAGAGGGCTTAGCCAGACTCAGAAAAAAGTTAAGAGCAACCTCACAGCAAACAGTTATTTGCTTTTTCAAGTAAAATCACAAGTCTCTTAAGAATCCAATAGGCAGCCAGTACAATACAGTCTTCCAAACACTGTGTACACAGAGCAGGAGTCAGGAACCTTTCTGGATGAGAGAGCCATGAACGCCACATATTTTAAAATGTAATTCCGTGAGTGCCATACAATGACCCATGTACCTTACGCATTATCCAATAAAAATTTAGTGTTGTCCTGGAGGACAGCTGTGATTGGCTCCAGCCACCCACAACCACGAACATGAGCGGTAGGAAATGAATGGATTGTAATACATGAGAATGTTTTATATTTTTAACGTTATTATTTTTTTTTATTAAAGATTTGTCTGCGAGCCAGATGCAGCCATCAAAAGAGCCACATTTGGCTCACGAGCCATAGGTTCCCGACCCCTGACATAGAGGAACTGGAGAAATTCACTCTGCTCATAAAACATCAAGAGTCAGTATGTGGTTTTTATTCTTAACCAGCCCTCTATTTCTATAATGTGATATACAAAGAAGACACCACAAAAGGTTTCCAATTCTAAGTGGGTGTTATCCCTAATACTACTCAAAAACTATTAATACATTTGAAGCAACTTTATGACACCCCAAATTAAGCATAACCTTTTTATACGATATCATCTGGTCTGAGGGGGAAGTCTTTTTATTAAAGCAATAAATAAGATTTTAAAAAACCAAGTTAGCACTGCCAACACATCTGCTCCAATTTTATTTTGGTCACGTATTAAAATGCTGCTAAAAAACAGCTTTTGCTCAGCTTCCCTTTCAAGCACTGATAAAATGGATAACTTTCTTCATATATAATCCCAGCACCATTTACACCACATTATATAAAATATATATGCTATAAGAATTCCTTTTGATTGTTTCTCTTTCTCTAGTATAAGATAATCTTCATATAGTAGTGATTTTTGTCTCATTCACTGCTAAACAGTAAGTGCCCAGAACAGTGACTAGCCATATTAGGAACACTATAAAAATCTACTATAATTTTTCTCCCTCAACCACAGAAAATTTGCTATAGGGTGTGTGTGTGTGTGTGTGTGTGTGTGTGTGTGTGTGTGTTTTCTCTGCGGGGGGCAGGTAGGCTGGGAGAGAGATGAGAAGCATCAACTCATAGTTGTGTCACTTCAGTTGTTCATTGATTGTATCTCATATGTGCCTTGACTGGGGGACTCAAGCCAAACCAGTAATCCCTAGCTCAAGCTAGTAACCTCTTGGGCTCAAGCCAGCAACCTTGGGATTTCAAACCTGGTCCTCAGTGTCCCAGGTCAACACTCTATATACTGTCCCATCACCAGTCAGGCTGCTATAGGTTCAAAATCTGAAAGCATTATTCTGGCAAAACAAACAAAAAACAAACAACAAAAACCAAAAATTTGCTCGAATCATTGTCACCTGACCTTTAAAATTTTCCAAAATTTTCTCATCTCTACATCCCAAAAGATGACAATTCAACCTCTCGTGTACACATTATACAGAATGATGCTATTTTTTAAAAAATATTTTTACTTATTCATTTTAGAGGGGAGAGAGAGAGACAGACAGAGGGAGGAGCAGGAAGCATCAACTCCCATATGTGCCTTGACCAGGCAAGCCCAGGGTTTTGAACCGGCGACCTCAGCATTCCAAGTCGACATTAAATCCACTGCACTACCACAGGTCTGGCAAATGATGCTCTTTTGAATAAACATTACAAATACTTAAGATGCCAAAGCTCACTAACAATGACGTTCAGTCATAAGGTAGAGCTCTACATTTCTCAAAGTACAGTCCTCAGATCACTGAATCAAGAATCTTTAGGGAGCCTGATCAGGCAGTGGTATAGTGGATAGAGCATTAGACTGGGATGTAGAGCATCCAGGTTCGAAACCTCAAAGTCACCAGCTTGAGCACGGACTCACCAGCTTGCACGCAGAGTGGCTGGCTTGAGCGAGTGATCATTGACATGACCCCATGGTCTCTGGCTTGAGTAAGGGGTCATTTGCTCTGTTGGAGTCCCCCCCCCCCCCCCGTCAAGACACCTATGAGAAAGTAATCAATGAACAACTAAGGTGCTGCATCGAAGCATCAATGCTTCTCATCTCTCTCCCTTTCTGTACCTATCTGTCCCTCTCACCAAAAAAAACCCAAAAACCATAAAAACCCCTCCCCAAAAAAACCTTTAGGGAAAGTGGTCCAGGAACCTGAATGCTGAACACCTAGGTAACACTAATGATGTTAATTATTACCTTTGAGAACCAATAGGTTCATTCCTCTATTAGCTATTGAGCACCTACGATATTCCAGGCACTGTTCTAGGCCCATGTTCAAAGAACCTACTTTTTATTGGAATACGGTATGAGAACAGAGAGAAAAAAATGAAATAAACCCAATAATTTCAGACAATTAAAAGTGTTATGAGAGATATAAATCAGGTGACAGGGGTTGGGAACCTATGGCTCACGAGCCAGATGTGGCTCTTTTGGTGGCTGCATCTGGCTCGCAGACAAATAGTTTAATAAAAATAACGTTAAAAATATAAAACATTAAAAAATTAAATATATATATATAAAACATTCTCATCTATTACAATCCATTCATTTTCTACTGCTCATATTCATGGTTGTGGGTGGCTGAAACCAATCACAGCTGTCCTCCGGGACACCACCAAATTTTTATTGGATAATGCATAACGTACACGGGTCGTTGTATGGCTCTCACGGAATTACATTTTAAAATATGTGGCATTCATGGCTCTCTCAGCCAAAAAGGTTCCCAACCCCTGGGATAGAAAATGGTAGAGGGTGGAATGGAGGGGATGAGGAATATAGGAAAGCCTCTCTGTAGACATAATATCTGGACAGAGGCCTGTATGATGAGTGTGGGCAAAGCATTCCAGGCAGATGGCCCAGGGAGTGCAAAGGACATGAGGCAGTAACATATTTGGGTATAGCATGGTCAAAGAGAAAGAAGTAATCTAGCATGGGAGGGGCTAGAAGGTAAGGGAGACACAGGACAATAAGTAGTTGGAGAGGTAGGCAGGACACTTTATTGAACATGGTTAAGAATCTGGATTTTAGGCTTTTATCCCAACTGTGACTATAAGCCACAGAGAGTGGTGATGGCGAGGGTAATGCTGATGGGTCCTGAAGCAAAGGAATGACAGGATGTAATTTAAAGGTATCAGATTATGCTTTAAAAGAGAGAGACTAGAAAGAGACAGGAGAGCAAACAAAACAGTCAGGAGGCTATTGCAGAAGTCCAGTGGGAGATGATGGCTCGGACTAGGAAGGTGGCCATGGAAATAAAGAATGATATGGCAACTTTTGAATTAAATATGAAACATGAAGAATAAACAGTGAAAAAGAAAAATGAAGGATGACTCCTAGATGTTTGGCTTGAACAAGTACATGGAACAATGGCACATAAAAAAGTGTAAGAATGTTTATCAGACTGTTACATGTAGTAGTAAAAGATGAAAACAACCTAAATAACCTTAAATTCTACAAATGAGTACATCATACACAATGAAATGGACACCATATGACAAGCAGGGCAAAAACACATTATATCATAACATATTATGATACCACTTGACTCAAAACCACATCAGTATGGTATCAATTTTGTATATTGTTTAAACAAAAAAAGAACCAACCCACATATAGATAAAAATCACTGTGAATCCAAGATTTTACTACTCCCTTTTCTTTGTGATTTTTCTTTATTTTCCAAATTGTCTAAAATGAGCTTGTATTTCTTTTGATTTTTAAAGCTATATGTTTAAATGGCAGTGTCTCAAAACTGCACCTAAATGGGCACTTTCATCTTTTCTCTCCGGGCACCTGCTGTACAGGGATGTTTTCAGAGGTGCTTATCTCTAATAAAGAAGTTGGGTAAATGAGCCTAGCAGTGTTGCCACAGAGCAACCTGGGCAAACTGGCTGGTGAAAGTTTTGTGTGTCAGATTCCCTACTGCAGTCATCACACAGCATCCCCAAACAGTTCTAGGAAGAAGCCTGGCTTCACTTCAGTGTTGAAGAGCACATTTTCTAACACCCAATAAATCAGGCTATGTCCTTTAGGAATCAGCTGTGAGGAGAATTCATCTAACCCCAAGGAGCAGCTCTCTGATAGACAGCAGCATCCAAGTATTCACAGAGAAAATTGAGGGGGAATAGAAAGGAGAAGAAATTACTGGACAGCACATAAACAGAACCTGCTCTGGGAAAGCAGAGAGGCAGCTAGAATCCATAAAGAATTTGCTAGAATATACCATAGAATAGCATACAGAAATTATGCTTCCCATAGTCAACCCAATTTTAATGGTATGATCATGGAGGATACTGCAAAGGACATGTGGGTAAGTAGTATAGGGATGCTTTATCTATATAACTTAGAGAGCAAGACAAAAATAAAAGGATTCTTAACTGCCTGAAAGGCCCACTATATACAAAGAATTGTTCAATCAAGAGAATGATTTCTAGTAACAAGCTGAAAGGCTCTATCCTATGCTTTGTCTTAGACAATTTTATAAACATCAGACTGAATAAAGGAGAAAAGAGACACTTATTTTTTTAGAAAAAAAGAAAGAAAGAAATGATATAGTTTGGAAGTGGTCATCAATAATATTAAGAGCAATGACAGCAACAATCCTGACAGGACAGAACATTACACTGAATTAGGAATTTATAATGGGTAATTGTCAAAGCCACAGAGAGCCAAAAGACACCGCACCCACACAGACACGGATGGAGCAGGTGGGACTGAGCAGCAGCACCTCAGGAAGGAAAACCTAGGCTGACTGACTGTGACCTCAGTGGAATCACAAACTAAGGTCATTGTAAGGTATTTTTCCCCAGAGAAAGAAGGAAGGGGCCAGAGCCACGAAGTGTGGAATAATAGAAGGCTTTATTGAATACAGAGCGCATCCCGCCCTACAAGAATCCCTAGCCCCGGGGACAGAGGCTAGGCAAGTCGCAAGGGGTGACCAGTGTGGGGGATATTTAAAGGGTCCCTAGGGTGGTCGAGCTAATATAACGTGGTGAAATCTCACTGTGGCTGATGGAGGTGTAGCTCTTTTACAAAGGGCTCCTGGGAATTTTCTTTTGCCGCGCTTGGTTGTGGGCAGTTCTAGCCAAAGTTCTCAGGTCTGGGTTCCCCACGTGGCCATCCCCCATTATCCACCGACCTTACAGTCATGTCCTAAATGCTAAAGCCATCCTAAATACACTGGTCAGAGTCTCCTTCCAGAATGATGGAGGCCTTGACACTGTACCCGTCTGCCAGCCCCTGGAGCAGGTGTGCAATAAGGGCTGGCTGAGTGGTCAGCATTCGGGAAGAGACAGGACGGAGAGCCTATGCAAGGCCTGAGGAAATCGTCTAGGCCAGCACTGTCCAATAGAAATATAATGTGAGCCACAAAAGAATTAAAAAATTTTTCAGTAGCCACATTTTTTATAAAAGGTGAAGATTAGCAAAAATAATATTTTAATCTCAAGATAACTACATTTCAACATGTAATCAGTTATACAAAGTTAGTGAAAGCTTTATATTCTTTTTCCATACCGCATCCACAATATCTAGAGAGAGGAAGTTTCTCACTACCGAAAGAGTTTAAGAAAAGGGATAATTCAGAGATATCCTACAGAAGGGGATTTACACACCCAGAGTGTGAATCATAGATTCTATGAGGGAAAGGATCACCCACTGCAGTGGCAAGAGATGGATCCAATTCCCTGTAAAGGACAGAAAACCTGGCTTCCAACAGGGAGAATCTCCGAGGAAAGGTAAAACTCAAACTATGCAAGGAGTACCAGAAGAGAAAAGTGGTAAGTTACTGGGTAAATGGCCGCAAACGGGATCTACATAAAGCTGCAACAAGCAAGCCTGCCCTGTCTCATTTCTTCCACAGGGTTTATGGCTGCATAGCAAGCTACCTGACAAGCCAGGCATTCCACATATGTACCTTCAGGATTGGTTTTTCATTTTAAATATGTATTTCCGATGGCTTTAGGCGACCCCTGTGTTTTGGTCGTTTGACCCCTGCCGGGGTCGCGACCCACAGATTGAGAACCGCTGCATTAGACAGAATGCTGCCTGACTCATGAATTGCTTAATAAAGCCATTAGATTCTCAAATTACTTGGTTGAATTTTGTTTTTTTAACAAGGCCTTTTCACACTTCACCCTGTATATCTCCTCATTTGGCTGATCCTAATTTGTATCCTTTACAATACAATGTAATCATAAGTAATATATAGAACTATTCTGAGTTCTATGAGTTGTTCTAGCAAATTACTGAAACTGAAAGTGGGCCATGGGAAACCTCAAAGTTTGTAGCTGCTTAGTCAGAAATAAGAGTGGCCTGGGGACCCCCAAACTTGCAGCTCTGGTAACTCCAGGTGGTTAGCAACAGAACTGTACTGCAGTATTTTAGGAGGACAAGCATTTCTGAAAGAATTCTCAGTGGCTGCAGAATCTGAAGCCTTCCTTTCTTGTAGGAGGCCTACCATCATCAGTCCTAGTCAACTCCCATATAGCACTCTCACTTCCCCCTAAACCTCCAGGGAAAATGGCAAGTTGGCTGAAGACATTTACTTCATGTAAGAGGAAACAAATGAAAAGAAAGAAAGGAGCCAAGAGATTAATAAAAACAATCACAACAAAGTATTTTACCTTTGCTTAAAACAAGTCTCTCCCTAGTTTGGTGTTTCATTATAATACAAAAGTAGTGTGGGGCCTGACCAGGCGGTGGTGCAGTGGATAGAGCGTCGGACTGGGATGCAGAGGACCCAGATTCGAGACCCCGAGGTTGCCAGCTTGAGCGCGGGCTCATCTGGTTTGAGCAAAGCTCACCAGCTTGGACCCAAGGTTGCTGGCTCGAGCAAGGGGTCACTCGGTCTGCTGAAGGCCCACGGTCAAGGCACATATGAGAAAGCAATCCATGAACAACTAAGGTGTTGCAACGAAAAACTGATGATTGATGCTTCTCATCTCTCTCCGTTCCTGTCTGTCTGTCCCTATCTATCCCTCTCTCTGACTCTGTCTCTGTAAAAAAAAAAAAAAAAAAAAAAAAAAAGTAGTGTGGGAAGGAGAAGCCTTGTCACCTAAGAATAAAGTTCTGCCCTGAGTCAAGAATTTGAAGCTTCTACAACACTTTAAACATTCATTTCCTTTTCATGAACATATGTAATTATATAACTGAGTAGCTCTATTACCATAAATGTAATTAACTGTTTGCAGAGCAGTGCTACAAAGCCTTTGATTATGATTCAAGCAATGAAAAGCCATTTAATCCATACATCTGTGTGAAGGATGCGGGGTAGAGGACACCGAGAGGAGCGAGAGTGGAGAGAGGGGTCAGAACTAACTTGTGAGGGGGAATGCCAAACTATAAACTCTAAGGGCCCTTGGTTACTAATACTCAGAATGAAATAAGAAATTAGGTAAGCGTAGACAAAGCTCTTGGGGCAAGGACACTGTATCTGCATATACATGGTACCCAAGAGGCACTCAGCAAGTGCCAGCTCTGCTGGCTAGAGAGGCTAAGGATGACAGGCAATCACAAGGGGCACTCAAGCTGCAGTACAGACCGGGGCTTCCCACTGAGCCCTTCCCGTGCCAGTACTGGTACCCGTTACTCAAGGCCTAGGGCTGGTAGCATCCTTGCTTCCTGCCTCTCTGGCACACTTTCTAATATGTAGGTTACTTACAGAGGATAGCTTTATGTAGACAATCTTTGTATGATACATTTGGAGGTTACGCCTCATGCTGTCATGTAACTACTGTGAAAAAGATTATGCTTAATGGAGACAGAAAATGAGAGTCTTCCAATTTTAATTCCAAATGCCAGAAGCATTAACATGAATAGCAGATGACCTACGTATTATGTACATAATTTATAATGTTCAAAGAAAACTAAAGGTAAAATTAATAATGCATTTAATGTGATTACTAATGTTTTCCTTGGGATGTTTTTATGGTATTAACCTGGCCTAATGTCACTATAAATGCAAATGTACAAGACATAGATTTTTACATAAAAGCTCCATTTTCTCTTCTAACATAATGACTAATGTACCAAATAGTCTATGAAATACCTTTCCAAATATTAGACATTTTACATAAGGGTTACAAAATCAAGTAACTTGGGTATGTGTTTACTATGTGTCAAATTTTGGAAATAAACAATAACATAATTTCAGTTATTAAAAGAGCAAGTTTAACTTACCTAGAAATTAAATAACAATTCACTCCTCTTTTTATCACCTTACAAACCAACCACTTACATACAGATTTCTAGTATTCAAACATATCAAATTAACAGCATGTTAGGGCTCCAGTACTTCTGATTTTAAAACAAAATGTTTGGGCTGAGACTGTGTCTCAGACAAAGTGCTTAGGCAGCTGACATATATCATCTTGTTTAGACTTAAAATAATTCCAAGATAGCCTGACCAGGCGGTGGCGTGGTGGATAGAGCGTCAGACTGGGATGCAGAGGACCCAGGTTCGAGACCCCGAGGTCACCAGCTTGAGCGCAGGCTCATCTGGTTTGAGCAAAAGCTCACCAGCTTGGACTAAAGGTCGCTGGCTCAAGCAAGGGGTTACTCGGTCTGCTGAAGGCCCACAGTCAAGGCACATATGAGAAAGCAATCAATGAACAACTAAGGTTTTGCAAATTGCAACGAAAAACTAATGATTGATGCTTCTCATCTCTCCATTCCTGTCTGTCTGTCCCTGTCTATCTCTCTCCTTGTCTGTTAAAAATAAATAAAAATAAAAATAAAATAAAAAGAAATAATTCCAAGATAGGTATGATTAGCACTCTCAGTTTACAGACAAGAAATAACGTAGGGGGGTTAAATAATTTGCCAGGACGCAAGTCCAGGCAGTTGGCTCTTGAGCTCCATCTTCTAGCCACTATGCCCTCTACCGTGTCTTATTGAGTTCAGTCATGTCATAATCTATTTTTATTAGCATTAACATTACACAGAGACAGTAAATTTCCAGGACAGGGATTTATACCTAAATTTAATCATGTACATAATTAATATAAAGTGACCAAAATGGTAGTTTTAAATAGAGGGTAAGAAATAATGAAAGGCTTTCATCTTACACATATTATATATTAGATGAGCTCCCTAAAACTTTTAGCTGATTAAATGATGTGACTAAAAATCACCATACTCCATCAAGTTATCTACAGTTAACAAAACTGCTAATACACTTACCTCAATCAATTTGTTGGCGTGTTCACGGAAAACTTGGGCATACTCTTTAACTTCTTTCTCATTTCCATTCTTTGCAGCTTCAATCAATACTAAAAGTGGAACGTTGGTTTCCAGGAATGAATCAGACACGTGGTCCATGACAGCTTTGCGAAGCTAATAATTAAATTGTAAAAATTTCATTTTATTTCTAACAAAAAGCTAGACTGCTTTTTCCTCTTGTACTTTTAAAGCTAATGGAAGCGTATGATAGCTTGGCTGCACTATACGAGGACACCCCCACCCCTCCTCCCATGTAATCCATGTGGTTATAATCTGTAACGTAAGAAGCATGATTGTGGAGACAAATTGTTTACACTACAGTTACAGCACTGCAGCAACAGAATCAGTTTTCAACATTATAGCCTTTTTTTCCTTGGGATTTACAAAACTTTCTTGGGAATAACAAAGCTTAAGTCTTAAAGGAATAATAGAAAATTAAACAGAAAGCAGCTCTGAGTTATACTGGTACATAATATGAGCCTTAAAACTGAAAGGACATCTTTATAACCACTTCTTATACTACTTCACTAAAAGGAGGATAAGGATACAATCATCCTGCTTTACAACAGACATGAAATAAAATGTCTCTCCACTAAGTGTGGATTTGCACGATTACACCTTCTTTTTTAAGTCTTAATACATTATTTTATAAATTCAACCCTACCTTTTTTAAAGACTAAAACTCAATTTGATTCTAAAATGTTAAGGGAATTATTTAACATTAAATGAAGAGCTTCTTTCCTCTGTGTTTACTAACTTGGAAAACTGAGCATTCCAAATATCTCTAATACCCGCTGTAATACATTTTCACCAAGGATCTAAGGAAGCTGAGTGTGTCATCAGAATGGGACAAATCAGACAAATCACTGCAATCTCTGTCTCTACTAATAGTATCATGAGATCCTTCAGGGTATTTTCACAGGTCCCCAAGTCATTTTAAATGGATTTTCTTACCTGTACATCCTTTTCACACTAGAGTTAATTTATTCAGTCCACTCCAGGTGGGACCGTATTAGTGCAGGCCCCCAAGAGATTGTATTACCATACAGAAGCTTATTAGCAACAAAACAGACAGAGATAGTTTCCTGTGGAAATCAACCCTTACCCTAAATAAAATGTGTGAGGGCCCAGTATTTATTGAGATTTTAAGCAAACCGTGGGAAATCAGTTGGCACTGTCTTGAGCTCACCTGTCTACGCAGGTCCCTGGTCTTCTTGGTCATTTTATCGATTGCAGAATTGAGTGCATCACTTCTCTCCTTTCGTCCAGCCTGGAAAACAAGGATAAAGACACCTTTCAGTGACTTACAAAAAATTGTAATGACAGCCAACAGTTATTTATATTCAAATTAACATTGAAAAACACAAATCTTTTTTTTTTAAGCCCAAAGCTGGAAAATACACTAGTGGGAGGGGGTACAGTGGAATAAGAGGACGATGCGGCTCTGTTCATAAAAACATAACCTTACAGGACTTAGGCTCCACATCATCTGGTGATGGGAACTGAAGGAGCTTTATCAAAGTAAAAGAAGCCAAGGAATAAGACTGTCACTTCAAGTTCCACTTGAAAAATTAATTTTTCATTTTAATTCAAGGTTCAGCATATACAAGTTTCATTAACAGACTAGCTCTTCTTGAACTGCAAGCTAGAACAGGTTACATCTAATTTTGATGAACTCTGAGATTTGAAGAATGTCAAAATATGAAAGTTGGCACCTGGCACTAAAACAATGTGAAAAATGAATTTTAAAACTAAGATGTACCATGATGGGGCTAAATTAATAGTGAATATAATTCAGCTTGAATAAGAATGCTCTGTGAGATTACTTAGCCCTATTTAAAAAAATTCTTAGGCTAAGCTTAATACAATTGTATTGCCAAAGAACATTTTAGCTACTCAGGTATGTAAATCAGCCTTTCTTCAGAGGTGGAGATGGGTATGAGGGCAGAGAGTGGGTTGAGTTGATATTTACTCCAGAGAAATTCTAAACAAAATCAAGATAGATAAGTAGAAAGAAAGGAGACAAAGGCAGTTATCCTGGATAGGAAGAGCCATGTGCTTGGAAGTAACTAGTAAGACACAGGCTAGGTTAAACTATGAAGTATATTAAAAGTTTTTATCACCTGACCAGGTGGAGGCACAGTGGATGGAGCGTCAGACTGAGAAGCGAAAAACCCAGTTTCGAAGCCCAGGGGTCGCCGGCTTGAGCACAGGCTCATCTGGTTTGAACAAGGCTCGCCAGCTTGAGCCCAAGGTCGCTGGCTTAAGTGAGGGGTTGCTCAATCTGCTGTAGCCCCCCAGTCAAGGCACATACGAGAAAGCAATCAATGAACAACTAAGGTGCCGCAGCAAGGAATTGATGCTTCTCATTTCTCTCCCTTCTTGTCTATCTCTGTCTATCCTCCTCTCTGTCACAAAAAAACAACAAACAAACAAACAAACAAAAAAACCCCACACACAAAAACACATTTTTACCTATAAAATACCTAGTCAACAAATGTGGCTCTTTCTGTAAAACATCAACAGGAGAGATACAAATAGACAAAGGAGTTTGACCCAGGGTTGGCTACCCCTGAGTGTCCTCCACACATTCTGGTATGGATATGTCTTCAGTACATAAGCCAGCACAGCAGATGACTGTCTGGGAATGGGGAGACATGGTTAAGTTTTCTAAGTGCTTTTTTATGTGCATCTGTTACTTACTTTCTCTCTTATCCCCCATCTGTTAAGTGGGGCAATGATAATCCCTCTGCCCCCATTTCTATGAACTGTTACAGGAGAAAAGAGAAGGAATGAGGGATATAGGATAGCAGCAGACAAAAAAAAAAAGACAAGAGAGGACTTATAAATTGTAAAAATTAAAATATAACTGATAAATTGATATGGTCACTATCAAATCTGGTCAGGGTCACATTCCTTACCTTTCCCCTCAATACTCCAATACTGCCAATAAAATTAAGTAGTCTAATATTAATGGGTAAAAAAATAAAATGTCTCAACAAAACTGGTTCAGATATGAGACTTTCTACCTGCAGGAATAATCTGTAATTTATTCATAGCCATCAGTCAGAAGAGAATGTGACAAGTATAATTAGTTACTGACAATCTCAAAGATCAAAATGCCAGGATCTAAGGCAAAGGTGCCTGAAATTAAAAATCAAATTGACCTCATAATAAATGCTTTAAATAGAGAAAGTCTTAGTACATTCCTTAGACACAAGCATTCCAAGAAAATTTCTCTATATAAACCCAGTAAAGTTTGTCATTGTTCCTAGCTATGATTTTCTGGGTATTTCTAGTAGATCACTTATTCTAGAAAACATCTATTATCAGAAATTCAAAGGCTGAGTGTGTTCAATGACTTCATGAGAGCACAATTCCCTGTAACCTCCAATGTCCAGAAATTTCCTCAGTTTGGGTGGAAGGATTTACTTCAAAAGTTATATAGCCTGACCAAGTGGAGGCACAGTGGATCGAGCATTGGACTGGGATGTGGAGGACCCAGGTTCGAAATCCTGAGGTCACCAGCTTGAGCACAGGCTCACCAGCTTGAGCCCAATGTTGTTGGCTTGAGCAAGGGGTCACTAGCTCTGCTGGAGCCCCCCGGGTCAAGGCACATGAGAAAACAAGCAATGAACAACTAAGGTGCCACAACAAGGAACTGATGCTTCTCATCTCTCTCCCTTCCTGTCTGTCTGTCCCTCTCTCTATGTTACACAGAAAAAAAAGTTATTTAAAAGCAAATCCTTAGTCACACAACAAAATTCACTTTAAGTGTAACATACACCATTAACCTGTTAATTCTTTGCAAAACTACCCTAAAAATCAATTTGTCTTTCGGCCCTGGCCGGTTGACTCAGTGGTGGAGCGTCGGCCTGGC
This sequence comes from Saccopteryx leptura, assembly GCF_036850995.1. Lineage (NCBI taxonomy): Eukaryota > Metazoa > Chordata > Mammalia > Chiroptera > Emballonuridae > Saccopteryx > Saccopteryx leptura. Next base: position 161,068,503 of record NC_089508.1, on the reverse strand, counting down.
ATGCAGAAGTCCTGGGTTCGATTCCTGGCCAGGGCACACGGGAGAGGCGCCCATCTGCTTCTCCACCCCTCCCCCTCTCCTTCCTCTCTGCCTCTCTCTTCCCCTCCTGCAGCGAGGCTCCACTGGAGCAGAGATGGCCCCAGCGCTGGGGATGGCTCCTTGGCCTCTGCCCCAGGCACTAGAGTGGCTCTGGTCATGACGGAGCGACGCCCCGGAGGGGCAGAGCGTCGCCCCCTGGTGGGTGAGCCGGGTGGATCCCGGTCGGGCGCATGCGGGAGTCTGTCTGACTGTCTCTCCCCGTTTCCAGCTTCAGAAAAATACAAAAAAAAAAAAAAAAAAAAAAATCAATTTGTCTTTCTTGTTACTTTAGGAAGTAAGAGGTTTGTGCCTCATGAATTCAGGAGGGGGTAGTTCAGAAGCAGTTATTTACTGTCACTTTTAGGTTAGACTAGACACACCACCTTTTAAATCATAGCATCCCTTTAAAATATACACTCCAAATAGCAAATTCAGAGTTCCAATCATTTAAAATACAATCAGGATGACTATATACACATACATACATTTAAAATGTTAATGATAAACCTGATGAAAGTAAAAAGGATGTTGACCTATAAAATAAAATTTTACTCTGCCCTGAAATTACACCTGTTAAGATTTTTATTTCTAGTTTTAGGTAGGCCAAAGTCAAGTTGCTCAATGAATCTTTAAAATAAGTGACTCTTAGCTTCTACCTAATTAAGACTGTTTCTCAGCAGAGAGACTACTGAGGTTCACTCAATTTGGACATGTGTGGCCCTGCTAAGCAGTGACAAAAGGGCTTGCTAAGAAAGAGATACAGCATGTTCGGGGTTTTAACACAAAGCTTCTCTTCAGCAAGCAGTAAATACCAGCTGAGCTGAAGAGAGGCCACGTAGTTGGGACATCATCTAGCAACCCAGTTCTGGCTGGGATTGTAAAGCGCATTCAAAACCCATCTTTACAGAAGCTGGAAGAAGCTCCTCCACCTTCCTTCGTCCTGTGTGGACAGACATCTATTTATCTGAACACACTCTTTATTGAGCACCTACTCTGCATCCATTGGAGTGGGCAGGACTAGCCATAATCGTTTTCTCAGATAAAATTATTCAGAGTAACACCTAATTCAACAATACCCTGTATCATACTGGGCCTCACCGGAGTTCTGCATGACATAATAATGGGTCAAAGTAGTTAAAAGTTACGCAAAAGGTCATATTTATGCTAGGCATTTATTTTTTAAAAATATTAAGAACTAAAATTTTATGGAAAATTTTAACTTATTTTGGAGTAAACTCTGAAAAAACAAGCATTTTTTTTTTTCTTCCAAAGAACTGATTCCCACCTCAGAAAGAGTAAGCATGCTCCTATGACAAATTTACAACTTTTCCAACCCTCCTACTCCTGCCACAGGTAATACCACGTCTCACTGCTGTGGCTGGGACATAGGTCCAGCAACTCCTCACCTATAACCCAACCCACCTCTGAAGTTCCTGACTCCACACCAACCTTGCTCTTTGGAAATGGATAAAATGAGCAACAGAGAACAGATAAAATGAGGAAGGGATTAAATATGTCCCTGACCTCACTGGTGGCACCTCAAGATACACTTTAGTCCCTAGAAACAATGTGACAAAGGTTCCCATGTGAGCCTAGTCAACCTAAAAGGTAATGGCACAATATAAACTCAGCGCTTCCAAGGAAAAACCGTGCTATGGGCTGAATGAAGATCTACACGGTGTCTCCAGGGAGAGCTCTTCTGTCAGAGGACTCCTTCTCTTATTCTGTACTCTCCTGTTAGAGCCCAGCCATTACCATTACTTCAGTGACTGTGGTCGCTCTGCCATCTTATAGGCTATGATCTACCCACCTGCATTTTAATTCTTCAGACATGCCACACTCTCTCTCACCAACCTGGATATTCTTCCCCATTTCTCCCACCCTTTAGATGAGACAACACGCCTCCCCTAACCACCTTCAACTCTGCGTTCAGGTTAGATGCCCCTCTGGAGTGCTCCCACAGCACCTGAAACTTTCCCTCACAGCCATTTTCAAATCACACCTGCCTCTCTGCCACTGGACATGAATGAAATGAGAAACCAGTGATCAATTAGTGATATGGTAGAAGTCATAGGATTTAACATGTGATCTATGTGGCAAATTATCAGTCTCTTGCTTTCATGTTATTAATACAAATATAAGGCCTTTCAAATAATCCCAAATATTGCTTTTTGTCTTCATTTTAATCTAGAGCAAGGGTCCCCAAACTACGGCCCACAGGCCGCATGCGGCCCCCTGAGGCCATTTATCCGGCCCCTGCCGCACTTCCGGAAGGGGCACCTCTTTCATTGGTGGTCAGCGAGAGGAGCATAGTTCCCATTGAAATACTGGTCAGTTTGTTGATTTAAATTTACTTGTTCTTTATTTTAAATATTGTATTTGTTCCCATTTTGTTTTTTTACTTTAAAATAAGATATGTGCAATGTGCATAGGGATTTGTTCATAGTTTTTTTTAAAGTCTGGCCCTCCAACGGTCTGAGGGACAGTGAACTGGCCCCCTGTGAAAAAAGTTTGGGGACCCCTGATCTAGAGTAAGTCTGAAAAAAGTACTAGAGGAGGGCAAAATTCAATGTTTTAACCATGAAACATTTAAGGACTATTTAAAAGAAAACAAGGTGTTATTAATTCAACAGGAAAGTCTAATTACATATGTCTCCGGCCACCACAAATTTAACAAAATGGAAAAACTAAGAACCATGGCATTCCATAACACCCAAGTCAGAGTGGGCACCTGAAGCCCCCCCTCCCGACAATTAGAAAAAAGAATGAAGCATCATAACCTTCAGGTACAAAAGGGGAAAAGTAAGACTGTCATCCACAGAGCAGAGGCCTTATAAAGCAGAGAGTGAGGAAGTGGTATCGAAGGTGCTGCTGGAAGGCTTCAGAGAAGAATGGGGAGCTATAATATTAAGGATACACGCAAGAAAAATGTTTGAAGCCAATGGAGACTAGCATCTATAAGAGAGTTCATTCATGTCTTCATGAATATGACTAAAATAAAAGGTTTGCTGTGGACTGGACAACACATTATCATGCAATAAACATTTGGTGAATAACATAAGAAGCAATTTGACTCTGGTTGTTCTACCTGTCCCACAGATGGCTGATGGGCTCTGCATAAGCTGAGTATGTGACAAGAGTCACTGGGAGCCAAGACTAGGTAGCTCAACATTAGAATATAATGGTTATATATACCTACCTGCCTCCCCAAATTTCTTTCAAAGAATACTCTCTCCTCCTTCGGTTGCAAAGAACAAAAGTTTCTAGTTTGCCTAATGTTACCTTTTTCACCCTGTAAGTTTTAAAAATAATTGGTAGGGACCTCTAATGTTACAGAAATATTGCCACACTTTGGTTCTCTACCCCTTATGGAGAGCAGAAGCTTAGACGAGCTTTACTGGTTTGCCTGGGTATCTTCTCAGACAGACAGCCTTGCACACCACCTTTAGATTTTTCTCAGCTCAATGCTGCATTATAACTGAAAATATGCCCAGGCATCCGACTACATGTCCTATCAATTATAATACAGGTATTTCAACTCTAGCCATAGACACATGCCAGAATGTGGCTTTTGCGGTATTCCACTATGGCTGCTATAGCACAGAACTACCAGTAACTGCACCACAATGCATCTGTGGTACCTTTGCACCAAATCCTAGATCAGAATAAGCATGTGAACTATTACTTTCTCTTTCTGGGGGGAAAAAATGACAAACCTATGATGGAGAAAAGTTAGCCAATACTAAGAGGTTCCTGGCACAAATTGAAGTATGTAGCTGAGATATTCCAATCTCTTTCCAGGTGTTTTTTTTTATTTTTATTAAATTTAATGCAGTGACATGGATAAATCAGAGTACATATGTTGAGAGAAAACATCTCCAGATTTTGACATTTGATTGTGCTGTATACCGCTCCTCCAAAGTCAAATTGTCTTCTGTCACCTTCTACCTGGTTTTCTTTGTGCCCCTCCCCTCCCCCACCCACTCTCTCCTTCCTCGCCCCCCTCCCCCCACCCCCATTGCCACCACATTCTTTTTTTTTTTTTAATAATTTTATTTTTTTAATGGGGTGACATCAGTAAATCAGGATACATATATTCAAAGATAACAAGTCCAGGTTATCTTGTCGTTCAATTATGTTGCATACCCATCACCCAAAGTCAGATTGTCCTGTCACCTTCTATCTAGTTTTCTTTGTGCCCCTGCCCCTCCCCCTTTCCCTCTCCTTTTCCCCCCTCCCCATGTAATGACCACACTCTTATAAATGTCTCTTAGTTTCACGTTTATGTCCCACCTACATATGGAATAATGCAGTTCCTGGTTTTTTCTGATTTACTTATTTCACTTCGTATAATGTTATCAAGATCCCACCATTTTGCTGTAAATGATCCGATGTCATCATTTCTTATGGCTGAGTAGTATTCCATATTGTATATGTGCCACATCTTCTTTATCTAGTCATCTATTGACGGGCTTTTTGGTTGTTTCCATGTCCTGGCCACTGTGAACACTGCTGCAATGAACATGGGGCTGCATGTGTCTTTACGTATCAATGATTCTGAGTTTTGGGGGTATATACCCAGTAGAGGGATTGCTGGGTCATAAGGTAGTTCTATTTTCAGTTTTTTGAGGAACCACCATACTTTCTTCCATAATGGTTGTACTACTTTACATTCCCACCAACAGTGGATGAGGGTTCCTTTTTCTCCACAGCCTCTCCAACATTTGCTATTACCTGTCTTGTTAATAATAGCTAATCTAACAGGTGTGAGGTGGTATCTCATTGCAGTTTTGATTTGCATTTCTCTAATAGCTAAAGGAGATGAGGACCTTTTCATATATCTGTTGGCCATTTGTATTTCTTCCTGGGAGAAGTGTCTGTTCACGTCCTCTTCCCATTTTTTTATTGGATTGTTTGTTTGTTTGTTGTTGAGTTTTATGAGTTCTTTGTATATTTTGGATATTAGGCCTTTATCTGAGCTGTTGTTTGAAAATATCATTTCCCATTTAGTTGGCTTTCTGTTTATTTTGTTATTTGTTAGATCTTTGATCCATTTTGAGTTAATTTTAGTACAGGGGGACAAACTGTAGTCCAGTTTCATTCTTTTGCATGTGGCTTTCCAGTTTTCCCAGCACCATTTATTGAAGAGGCTTTCTTTTCTCCATTGTGTGCTGTTGGCCCCTTTATCAAAAATTATTTGACTATATATATGTGGTTTTATTTCTGGACTTTCTATTCTGTTCCATTGGTCTGAGTGTCTATTTTTCTGCCAATACCATGCTGTTTTGATTGTCGTGGCCCTATAATATAGTTTGAAGTCAGGTATTGTAATGCCCCCAGCTTCATTCTTTTTCTTTAGGTTTGCTTTGGCTATTCAGGGTTTTTTATATTTCCATACAAATCTGATAATTTTTTGCTCTATTTCTTTAAAAAATGTCATTGGAATTTTGATGGGAATTGCATTAAATTTGTATATTGCCTTGGGTAATATGGCCATCTTGATTATATTTATTCTTCCTACCCAAGAACAAGGTATATTCTTCCATCTCATTATAGCTTTTTCGATTTCCCTTAACAATGGTTTATAGTTTTCATTATATAAGTCCTTTACATTCTTTGTTATGTTTGTTCCTAAGTATTTTATTTTTTTTGTTGCAATCGTGAAGGGGATTATTCTTTTGAGTTCGTTCTCAATTGTTTCATTGTTGGCATACAGAAAGGATATTGACTTCTGTATGTTAATTTAGTATCCTGCCACCTTACTGTACTGGCTTATTGTTTCTAGGAGTCTATTTGTGGATTCTTTGGGGTTTTCGATGTATAGGATCATATCATGTGCAAAAAGTGATACCTCTACTTCTTCTTTTCTGATATGGATGCCTTTTATTTCTTTGTCTTGTCTGATTGCTCTGGCTAGAACCTCTAGTACCACATTAAATAAGAGTGGAGAGAGTGGACAACCCTGTCTTGTTCCTGATTTAAGGGGGAAAGCCTTCAGTTTTGTGCCATTTAATATGATGCTAGCTGATGGTTTATCATATATAGCCTTTATCATGTTGAGATATTTTCCTTCTATACCCATTTTGTTGAGAGTCTTAAACATAAAATTGTGTTGTATTTTTACAAAGGCCTTTCCTGCGTCTATTGATAAGATCATGTGGTTTTTGTTCTTTGTTTTGTTGATATGGTGTATTACGTTAACCGTTTTACGTATGTTGAACCATCCTTGAGATTCTGGGATAAATCCCACTTGATCATGATGTATTATCTTTTTAATATGTTGTTGTATTCGATTTGCTAGTATTTTGTTTAGTATTTTAGCATCTGTATTCATTAGAGATATTGGTCTGTAGTTTTCTTTTTTTGTGCAGTCCTTGCCTGGTTTTGGTATGAGGGTTATGTTGGCCTCATAAAATGTGTTTGGAAGTATTGCTTCTTCAATTTTTTGGAAGACTTTCAGTAGAATAGGAACCAAGTCTTCTTTGAATGTTTGATAAAATTCGCTGGTATAGCCATGAGGGCCTGGACTTTTATTTTTGGGGAGGATTTTAATGGTTTTTTCTATTTCTTCTCTACTAATAGGTCTGTTTAGGCTTTCTGCTTCTTCTTGACTCAGTCTAGGAAGGTTGTATTGTTATAGGAATTTATCCATTTCTTCTAGGTTGTTGAATTTAGTGGCATAAAGTTTTTCATAGTATTCTACAATAATTCTTTGTTTATCTACGGTGTCCGTGGTGATTTCTCCTCTTTCATTTTGGATTTTGTTTATATGAGTTCTTTCTCTTTTTTCCTCGGTAAGTCTTGCCAAGGGTTTGTCAATTTTCTTGATCTTTTCAAAGAACCAGCTCCTTGTTCTATTAATTTTTTCTATAGTTTTTCTGTTCTCTATTTCGTTTATTTCTGCTCTGACTTTTATTATCTCCTTTCTTCGGCTGGTTTTGGGTTGTCTTTGTTCTTCTTTTTCTAGTTCCTTAAGGTGTGAAGTTAAGTGGTTCACTTGGGCTCTCTCTTGTTTGTTCATATATGCCTGAAGTGATATGAACTTCCCTCTTATCGCTGCTTTTGCTGCATCCCATAGATTCTGATATGTTGTATTGTCATTTTCATTTGTCTGTATATATCTTTTGATCTCTGCACTTATTTCTTCTTTGACCCATTCATTTTTTAAAAGTATGTTGTTTAGTTTCCACATCTTTGTGGGATTTTTTTCCTCTTTTTTGCAGTTGAATTCTAGTTTCAAGGCTTTATGATCAGAAAATATGCTTGGTACAACTTCGATTTTTCTGAATTTGCTGATGTTGTTTTTGTGGCCCAACATATGGTCAATTCATGAGAATGATCCATGTACATTGGAGAAAAAAGTACACTCAGTCACTTTGGGATGAAATGTCCTGTAGATGTCTATCATATCCAGGTGCTCTAGTGTTTTGTTTAAGGCCACTATATCTTTGTTGATTCTCTGTTTGGATGCCCGATCTAGAGCCGTCAGCGGTGTATTGAGGTCTCCAAGTATGATTGTATTTTTGTCAGTTTTTGTTTTAAGGTCAATAAGTAGCTGTCTTATATATTTTGGTGCTCCTTGGTTTGGTGCATATATATTAAGAATTGTTATGTCTTCTTGATTCAGTGTCCCCTTAGCCATTATGAAATGGCCATTTTTGTCTCTGAGTACTTTTGCTGTCTTGTAGTCAGCATTATCAGATATGAATATTGCTACGCCTGCATTTTTTTGGATGTTATTTGCTTGGAGTATTGTTTTCCGGACTTTCACTTTGAGTTTTTTTTTATCCTTGTTACTTAGATGAGTTTCCTGTAGGCAGCATACAGTTGGATTTTCTTTTTTAATCCATTCTGCTACTCTGTGCCTTTTTATTGGTGAGTTTAATTTGTTTACATTTAGTGTAATTATTGACACTTGTGAGTTCCCTATTACCATTTTATAGATTGCTTTCTGTTAGTTTTGTGTCTTGTTTGATCCTTCTCTTTCGTTTTTCTATCTTCTTTTATTTTTATTTTTTTGTATTTTTCTGAAGCTGGAAACGGGGAGAGACAGTCAGACAGACTCCCGCATGTGCCCGACCGGGATCCACCCGGCACGCCCACCAGGGGCGATGCTCTGCCCCTCCAGGGCGCCGCTTTGCCGCGACCAGAGCCCCTGTAGCGCCTGGGGCAGAGGCCAGGGAGCCATCCCCAGCACCCGGGCCATCTCTGCTCCAATGGAGCCTTGGCTACAGGAGGGGAAGAGAGAGACAGAGAGGAAGGGGGGGGTGGAGAAGCAAATGGGCGCTTCTCCTATGTGCCCTGGCCGGGAATCGAACCCGGGTCCCCCGCACGCCAGGCCGACGCTCTACCACTGAGCCAACCGGCCAGGGCTATCTTTTGTTTTTATTTGGTTGTATTCCATACATCTTTCCTCTGTTGCTATCTTTTTTATCTCATGTGCTTCTGTGGTGGTTTTTTCAATGGTGGTTACCTTTAAGTAATGAAAAGGGTTCCTACCCTGTTCATTGTAGCACACTATTTTGTGAGTACTTTTGCACTCCATCGTCCTTTGCTACTGTTAATCTCCATCCTCTCCCCCCCTTTCTTTTTGTTGTTGTCACAGTTTAAATTTGGTTTTATTGTGTTCTTAGAGCTTTCACTTGTGGCTTTGTTTTTTGTTTTTTTTGTTCTTTGTATCTGATTGGAGAACCCCCTTTAGTAATTCCTGGAGTGGGGGTTTTCTGATGATAAATTCCCTCATCTTTTCTGTATCTGTGAATGTTTTTATTTCTCCTTCATATTTGATGGATAGCTTTGATGGGTATAGTATTCGTGGCTGAAAGTTCCTCTTTCAGGACTTTAAATATTGGGGTCCACTCTCTTCTAGCTTGTAGAGTTTCTGCTGAGAAATCTAATGATAATCTAATGGGCCTTCCTTTATATGTTGTATTCTTCTTTTCCCTGGCTGCCTTGAGAATTTTTTCTTTGCCGTTGGTTTGTGCCAATTTCATTATGATATGCCTTGGAGTAGGTTTGTTGGGGTTAAGAAAACTCGGAGTTCTGTTTGCTTCTTGAATTTGAGGCTTTAACTCTTTCCACAGGCTTTGGAAGTTCTCATCTATTATTTGCTTGAGTATGTTCTCCATTCCATTTTCTCTCTCTTCTCCCTCTGATATACCTATTATTCTTATGTTATTCTTTTTGATGGAGTCAGATAATTCTTGTAGGGCTATCTCATTTTTTTAAATTTTTGAGTCTCTTTCTTCTTCTCTCTGTTGTGCCTCAAGTTGCTTGTCTTCTATTTCACTAACCCTCTCTTCTATCTGGCCTGTTCTATTAGCTAAGCTTGTTACCTCGTTTTTCAGCTCGTGAATTGAGTTTTTCATCTCTGTTTGATTTGTTTTTATAGTTTCAATTTCCTTGGAAATATATTCTTTGTGTTTGTTGAGTTGTTTTCTGAGCTCCCTAAATTGCCTTTCTGTGTTTTCTTGTATATCTCGGAGGATTTTTAGGATTTCTATCTTGAATTCTCTGTCATTTAACTCCAAGGTTTCCAACATAATAAATTTTTTCTCCATAGATTTTTCCTCATCTAGCTGTGTTACCTCTCTTTCTTTTGTATCCATGATATTCAATTTTCTCTTCCTTAATGGCATCTGAGGGTGGTTTTGTTGATAGTATTAATGAGATTTAATAAAGAATAAAAAGTTAAAAAAAATAAAAAATCGAAGAGTTGGTTTTTTTAAAAAAATTAATAATGAAATAAAGAAAAATAAAATTTTTTTTAAAAAGGAAATTATCCCCCCCCCTCCTTTTTTCCTCTCCTCTTTTCTCCCCTCTTTCTTGAGACTATCTTGTGGTGAACTGTGAATTATAACAAACAATGCCTGTAATGGAGGGCCTGAATTGGGGAAAAGTAAAAAAAGGGGCAAAAAAAAAAAAAAAAAAAGAAAAAAGAAGGGGGTATGGACTCACAAAAAGCAAATAAGGAAAAAATTTGGATCAAGAATAAAATGATTTGCTTTTAGGTGTTGGTTGACTAAGAGTTATGATGAGAGGAATAAGAGGGAAACAGGAAAATGAGGGGACAAATTAAAAAATTACTATTGTATTTAGTGGAACAAGAACTAGATAAAATAGAGAGCCAGGGATGGGAGCACTGCTAGTGAGTTAAAAAGGTGAAGTAAAAACCCCCCAAAATGCCACAAACATAAGTTTGAGTCCCAGATAAGATAATTTGTTCGTTATTGAGGTTTGAATGAGAGGAGATGTAAAGGAGAAAGGAAGAAACTAATATAGAGGGAGAAAAGAAAGAGAGAGAGAGAAAAAAAGAGGGAACCACTAAAAGAAGAAAAAAGAAAAAAGAGGAGAGAGAGAGAGAGAGAGAGAGAGTTAAGGGTTTTGGAGTGCAACCCTCATAGAGAGAAAGGAAGAGGAAAGAAAAGATAATGGGAGATGTAACACTTATGGGTAGTGTAGTTCAAGGAGAGGAGAGAGTAATACCGGCAGAGAATTAATCGACCAAATTGGAGGAGGAAAAAAAAATATCAAGAATGAAGATAAGAGAAACAAACAAACAAATATAATAAAATGGGATAGGTTATAAAGTCTGCGGATTATTCTTGATTTTGAGAGGTTATCTTCTTACTTTTTCTTTTCTCTCCCTCTTCCTGGTCAGTGACTCTGTACCCCGGGTTCTGCCCCTTTGGCAAGCTCAGGTAGAGGTTTGCTGTTGATAAGTCTCTATGGCGATGTCATGTATTGTGCTTTAGTCTCGTTGGCAGTCGAGGCTCATTAGCATTTATAGGCTCCGACAGTGAGAGAGTTCGTGTTCCTGGAGCCTTTCTCCTAATCTTTCCTTCCTCAATTAATAGCCTGATAATCCAGCTATGGGGTTGCTGCTGCCTCTGCCTGGATAGTAAGAGGCTCAAAGAACTGGCATCTCCCCACTCTATTTCCACTCAGCACAGGGCTCTGGGTAAGGCTCAGTCAGTCAGAGCTGCTAGCATAATCAGGCGGGGCTTCCGCCCACTCAGAGACCTCTGGCTCTGCCACTCTGTCCGGTAACACAGGCGGGCGCCCACTCCCAGGGCGCTTGGAGGAAACTCTAGCTCACTATCTGCACGCGCAGACCAGGATATCAGGCCAGCAGTCTCACACTCTGAGTGAAACCCCCAACCACATGGAAAAGTTCCACCGTTGGAATTAGTTCTCGCTCCCTCCCGTGCGTGGCTTTCCTAGGGCGCTGGGGCGGCCCGAAATTCTGCTTTCGGCCCACACAAAGGCCCCTGACTCTGCCCCTCTGTGGGATAACACGGGTGCCCACTCCTGGGGCTTTGGAAGGAATCTCTCGCCCACTTTCTGCGCACGCCGACCCGGAGATCGGGGAAAATGGCTGCCCCGCTTGTCTTTCTTTGTCTGGATTTGGCGTGAGTGTTAGCTTGTATTGCTCGTGTTGTCACAGGAACAGTTTTTCCTCGGCTTGGATCTCCGTGCCACAGCCTGGTTCGGCCGTTTGTGCCGCGGCCTGGATCTATTCACCCCCTTTGCCCGCCTCAGTTTCTATATTCACAGTTCCCAGTGAAAGCCGCCCTGTTTAGGTTAGTGAGGAAGGCGGAGCATTTCTTACTCCCTATTTCCTTCGGGGTTTGGTTATATATTTAGCCAATTTTTCGCTCGACCATACGTTCGGGTGTATTGCGAAACATCTGGAGGCTCCAAGGATAGGTTTTTCTGTTTCTGGTTGAAGATCTTGTTGAGTTTTGGGGGAGATTTATCAGTATCGCTTCCTACCCCGCCATTACTCTGACATCATCTCGCCATCACATTCTTGTTCATGTCTCTGAGTCTCATTTTTATGTCCCATCTATGTATGGATTCATATAGTTCTTAGTTTTTTCTGATTTATTTATTTCACTCCGTATAATGTTATCAAAGTCCATCCATGTTACCAGGTTTTTTCTTATTAAAAAAGACAGTGATTGCCTGATCTGTGGTGGCGCAGTGGATAAAGCGTCGACCAGGAAATGCTGAGGTCGCCGGTTCAAAACCCTGGGCTTGCCTGGTCAAGGCACATATGGGAGTTGATGCTTCCAGCTCCTCCCCCCTTCTCTCTCTCTGTCTCTCTCTCCTCTCTCTCCCTCTCTGTCTCTCTCTCTCTCTCCTCTCTAAAAATGAATAAATTAAAAAAAAAATTTTTTTAAATATTAAAAAAAAAAAGACAGTGATCATGTACTTGTTTATATAGCTGCTGTGCATGGTAAGTTGAGAAGTTCTCAGAAGCATAAACAAGTGTATAAAGCAAGCAAGTATACCAACTAAATATATGAAGATCATAGAATAAGACTTTAATTTTTAAGCCACTAATAATCCAGAAAGAAAAAAAATTAAAAAGTTTAACTGTGGGGATATTTCAGAAGGAATTTTTTTTTTTTTACAGAGACAGAGGGAGAGTTAGAGAGAGGGATAGACAGACAGGAACGGCGAGAGAGATGAGAAGCATCAATCATCAGTTTTTTGTTGCGACACCTTAGTTGTTCATTGATTGCTTTCTCATATGTGCCTTGACCGCGGGCCTTCAGCAGACCGAGTAACCGTTTGCTCGAGCCAGCCACCTTGTGACCAAGCTGGTGAGCTTTTGCTCAAACCAGATGAGCCCACGCTCAAGCTGGCTACTTCAGGGTCTCGAACCTGGGTCTTCCACATCCCAGTCCGACGCTCTATCTACTGCGCCACCACCCGGTCAGGCTCAGGACTTTTAAATGCTCAGTTAACTGATAAATGTGGGCTAAGATCTGTGATAAACCAGGGACCTCTTTTGGTTTCTACATTGATTTAAAAAAAGGGGGGGGAGGAGGAGGGAGAGGAGAAAAGGAGGAGCATAAAGAGAAACAAATATAGGATAACAGAGGATGATTTGACTGTGGGTGATGGGTATACAGCATAATCATCTGATCAAATGACGTAAAGATGTTTTCTCTAAATCTATGTACTCTGGTTGACCAATGTCATCCTGTTAAGTTTAATTGTCTAAATAAAAACAAACAAACAGGGAACCCTTGTTTACTGAAGATTTTACATCTTATATTCACCAACTGGTGCTCGACCTTTACTATAATACAGCAAGTATGTGTTTGTTTTAATATTTAAGAATCTTCTTGTCAGTTTAGCCATTCATTAAAATTAAGTATATAGAGCAAAAATCATAAAACCTTTGAAAGACAAATGACTAACTGAAATAAATATAATATATATGAAATACTTAGCAAAGTTAATTTACTTACTACAGAAAAATGCCTTAAATATCTTTAAGAAAAGGACCAATTTTAGGAGTAGGTTGTGGAATGAGCAAATGAATACACAGTCTATATTAAAAAAATGACAATAGACCTACATACAAAATGATGTCCAAGCTTACTCATAATTGAAGAACAAATCAAAGAGAGCATTTTTCACCAATCAGATTCCCAGATATTCTTAAAGTTTGCTGGTTTCCAATATGGTGTTTGGGGGAGCAGGGTTGGATGGGTGGCTAGTGAATATTTAGAGACTACTATGGGAAGTATAAAATAATTTAAAACTTTTTGGAAGACAATGTCTATCAATTTTAAAGATACATTCATACCCTATAATCCAGCAATTTTACAGTTAGGAATTTGCTAATATAAACTTGCCAAAGAATGCGAAGATATTCATTTTACACTGCCTGCAAAAGCTAAAAGTCTCAAAACAAACTACATGTCCATAAATTATACTATAGCCATATAAGGGGAAAACCATGCAGCCATTGGATACGCACTCACATCCTCAAACACACATGGGGAAAAACTATAAAGCTGTTAGATAGAGAGCAGACCCCCCTGTCTGTTCCCCCACACAGAACAAGCAGCAGGACAGGATCAGCTCCCACAGGAGCTCAAGCCTCAGCAAGCCACATTTCAGCAATATGAAGATCAACATCTCAATTGCAGCTATAATGTTACATGCTGCTATATCCTTTCATAATAAGAAATCATCTTTCTCTCTTTGGGCCAAATTTTTGTTACTGACTTTCTCTGCATTGATGACATCACATGTTCAATATTTTCTGCTTACCTTAGCACATGCTGCAGTTCCTCTGCCCCAGAGCACATTAAGAGGGTTCTCAGGAAATGACATTCCCAAGCTTCAGCAACCAAGGCTTGCTAGCATCTAGCCAATATACATGCAAATTCACCCTTTTAAATTTAGCCAATTGGGTCAAAGAGCCCTCTAAAATCGAAAAGGAGTCTTCAAGAAAATATGAATGTGTATCTTACTCTTAATTCTATCCTGTGCAAATGGCTTTGTATACAGCCTGTGGCCATCTATGTAGGCAGGAGAAACACATCTAAATAGAAAGCACTCGAAATGTAGAGAGGGAAAAGCAGAAAGGACAAATCCAAACTTGGCTGTATTTCAGAATTTAAAAAAAGAAGCCTGCCTCACACAAAGGAAGAGAAAAACATGAAAATGATGAAGCCATTGGCAATAAGAGTAAGAAAAGGGCTGGCACTATAAATTTTGATCAGTCTGTGCATTAATCAAGACTTCAGGGTATAGTTCTGTTTGGTTTGGTTTGATGTCTACAGTGGAAGAGGAGTGACGTCAGAGAAATGGCACCGTAAGGAGCGATATCGATAAATCTCCCCCCAAATTCAACAAGATCTTCAACCAGAGACAGAAAAATCTATCCTTGGAGCCTCCAGCAGTTCCACACTAAACGCAAAGGTATGATCGAGTACAGTGGAAGAAAAGATTTTTCATGGTAGCCCTGGCCATGTAGCTCAGTTGGTTCGAGTGTCATCCTGATAGCCTAGGTTGAAAGTTTGATCCCCAAGATAAGGGTACATAAAAGAATCAACCAAAAAAAAGAAAAGAAGCCCTGGCCGGTTGGCTCAGTGGTAGAGTGTCGGCCTGGCGTGCAGGAGTCCTGGGTTCGATTCCCAGCCAGGGCACACAGGAGAAGTGCCCATCTGCTTCTCCACCCCTTCCCCTCTCCTTCCTCTCTGTCTCTCTCTTCCCCTTCCACAGCCGAGGCTCCACTGGAGCAAAGTTTGCCCGGGCGCTGAGGATGGCTCTGTGGCCTCTGCCTCAGGCGCTAGAATGGCTCTGATTGCAGCAGAGCGACACCTCAAGATGGGCAGAGCATCACCCCCTGGTGGGCATGCCGGGTGGATCCCGGTCGGGCACATGCGGGAGTCTGTCTGACTGCCTCCCCGTTTCCAGCTTTGAAAAAATACAAAAAAAAAAGAATCAACCAATGAATGCATAAATAAGTAGAACAATAAATCGTGAACATGAGTGGTAGGAAATGAATGGATTGTAATACATGAGAATGTTTTATATTTTTAACGTTATTATTTTTGTTATTAAAGATTTGTCTGCGAGCCAGATGTAGCTATCAAAAGAGCCACATCTGGCTTGCGAGCCATAGGTTCCCGACCCCTGGTTTAAATGTACCTCTGCCCAAATGTTTGTGGAAGATTTTCACTCGCCTAATGTCCAACTTAGGTGCATCACCATAAGATGAAATGACAAATTCCCTACCCATGGGCACAGAATACAAGGCTACCACAAGAGAATTAAGCCGTCACATGATCCTAGCCCTGCCATCCCATAGTAGCAAGAACTAGCAGAAGCACATGCCTCCAAAATTAGAATAAGAAATTCCCTGCCTGACTGGTGGTGGCGCAGAGGATAGAGCATAGACTTGGGAGGCTGAAGTCCTAGATTAGAAATCCCAAGGTCGCTGGCTTGGAGCCCAAGGTTGCTGGCTT
The DNA here is from genome assembly GCF_036850995.1 of Saccopteryx leptura. Taxonomy (NCBI): domain Eukaryota; kingdom Metazoa; phylum Chordata; class Mammalia; order Chiroptera; family Emballonuridae; genus Saccopteryx; species Saccopteryx leptura. Next base: position 161,052,646 of record NC_089508.1, on the reverse strand, counting down.
GAGCAAGGAGTCATTTTAAGCTGAAGCCCCCAGGTCAAGGCACATATGAAAAAGCAATCAATGAATAACTAAGGTGCCGCAACGAAGAACTGATGCTTCCCCATCTCTCTCCCTTCCTGCCTGTCCCTATCTGTCCCTCTGTCTCGCTAAAAAACAATAAAAAAATAAAATAAAAAAAGAGGATTCTGGGAGGTTAATGTGGGGACTCTTCTTTTTAAAGGCTTTTGAAAGAAAGGATTCCTAGCAATACAGGTACACTACACTTATTTACACCCAACAGTGGTCCCCTATGATGGCAACAAGATTTTAGGAGCCTAGAATTCTGAGTGCTCTCAGATTCTCTGGCTCTACCTGGGACTACCAACTACTCTTTAGGTCACCTCCAACATGACAGATTGGCAAAGCCATCAACCCTTGCATAGTCTATCTCCCTCAGTTATACAGGTTCCATTTCTTTCAAAGATAACAAGCTAATGTTTAGCACCAAACCTCAGTAATGTTTCCTATTTTCAAAGAGCAAATCAAAAATTTTAAATAAGTTATGTTTGCCTCCAAATGCATGCATATTTGAAAGCAGTAAACAACTCCAAGGTTTACTATAATCTCCCATTCTTTCCCTCCTCCCTCCAAAAAAAGACTAGTAAAACCCACTTATTCTAATACAGGTCTTGATGCTATAGGCCCAAGTAAGAGACTGCCAATTAAGAATCTCAAAAGGTTTTGCCTGACCAGGCATTGGCGCAGTGGATAGAGCATCGAACTGGGATGCAGAGGACCCAGATTCAAGATCCCGAGGTCACCAGCTTGAGCGTGGGCTCATCTGGTTTGAGCAAAAACAGCTCACCAGCTTGAACCCAAGGTCGCTGGCTTGAGCAAGGGGTTACTCTGTCTGCTGTAGCCCCCTGGTCAGGGCACATATGAGAAAGCAATCAATGAACAACTAAGGTGTCACAACGAAAAACTAATGATTGATGCTTTGATGCTTCTCATCTCTCTTCGTTCCTGTCTGTCTGTCCCTATCTATCCCTCTCTCTGACTCTCTCTGTCTGTGTAAAAAAAAAAAAAAAAAGAATCTCAAAAGGTTTTTTAACAAAGGATGTACTCAGATCCATAGAATCTAGGGCCACCACCCTAAAAACTATCACTTTATGATAAATGTGAGGATACTGTCCAAGTAGTGATCAAGACTGAGAGCAGCAAGGTTTACTTTAATATACTTCCCCAGAGTGCCTCTATGCAACATCTATGAAGTTGGGCATGACAATTTTTAGAGTTGGGCATGACTGACGAAATACTTGGCCTTTTAGTATAAATATAAAGCAAAAATCAAGTTCTGTCTCTACCACAAAAGAATAGGAAAATTCATGTATATTACTGTGTTGGTGCTTCTCCAAGAGAAGAAATAATTCTCGAATTAGCAACACACATTAAAAGCAAACTTTCGTGCAGAGCAATGCAGGTAACTACAGCACCTAAGCCCTGCTGCTTTAGTCACCGAATCTGCTTAAAGCCATTTACAGAGAGGAGAAATGGTCGGGTTAGATTTTACTGCTCCTTTGCCTTGTCATGAACAACTACAGCAACGAAAATTTAAACAGACGATATGGATAGTACCTCCCAGAGGTTGTACTGCCACTTTAAATCAAAGGCATATATGTATGCAGAATAAAGCTGTTCTAAAATGAAACCAAGAAAAAGCTGAATTCAGAAAGAACATAGATTTCTGTTCAGTCTTCTTAGCTAAAGAAAGATAAAGATAAAAAAGTGATACAAAAATCCCATCAACAGGAACTGTGTGCTCTGCCCATTTTAAGACAAACACCAATATCTTCTTTGGTTGCAATACTTGAACCTTTTGAACCCAAAGACGGGGGAAGTGAGCAAGGCGGCCGGTGACCTAGAAGGAACGTGCGCTCCGGGTATTGTGACACTGCATTACTGCCCTCTTTTCCAGATACATCAAAAATAATTACTTTTGATTGCATTGGTGCTTTTCTGGGCAATTTTTCTTGCCTCCAAATCTGTTATAATGGTACTGGGATAATTGAAGCATTTCCCATTTGTTAGTATATGAGAGGTAGGCCAAGTGACCTAGTGAGCAGAAAGGAACTAAGACTCTAAAAGAAAGGAGAGGTTTTCCTTCCAACTTTTCACATACAACTCATTCCTAATCATGATTGCTGTACTAATCCAATTGACTCTAATGCTTTTCTCCACATGGAATTAAAGTGGTTACTTCAGGGAAGAATTTAATCCAGCTCCTTCTGCCTGGCAAGGGTTTATTTTTTTTCATCAAAAGGGTGGTAGACTTCAATGAAAGCATTTACAGTCTCCCAAGGACTACTTTTCCTTTTAAAAAAAATTAAATTAAATTACAGAGACCACCTTTATCAGATTCACCCTTTGGAATTTTTGGAAGCAAGTTCCTGCAAAACAGGGTCACAGACCCTCTAGGAATCTGATTAAACCTTATTCACAGAAAAACAATCAACAAAATTACACAAGCCAGTCTATAAACTCAGGTTAAGAATTTCTGGCCTATAGAGAGATAGACTATGGAAAGGCTCAAGATAGTAGCAGAAGTCTAAGAAAGACCTCTCCCTCCCTTTCTTAACCTGGAAGCATAAAAATGATGAAAGTACTAATGAGGGCTCATTCCTGAGTATGTGGGGTTCCACTCATAGGCAACTTTGGTTTAGGAATTCTCTTTGGCCTGGGGAAACTGTCTTAGAACTGTGCTATAATCCAAGACCCTGCCCGTAAAATCTTTCCTTCCCCTCTTCTCTCAGAATGTCAGATCTGTCCTGTGGTCTGAAAGACTCTACCAGCCCTCAAAGTATCCCTGCTGTCTTCTCTCTTCCCTTATATTTCCTAGGCATTTTCACCAATGAAACTCATACTTCTAATCCTGTCCTGGGGTCTGCTTCCAGAAAAGACTCAAACTACACACCTTCAGTTGCTGCAGTTTTCACAGCACCTTTACACCGGGCCCGTAAGAACAGACCTTGAATTTTTCCAGTCCTTACTCATCTACTGCACTCCTTAAGACAATGACTTCTTAGAATAGCACAGTAGGATGAAGGCCCTGGAAGCCAACAGGCCAATGAGGTTTCACAGACACCATAGGTAGTTTTGAGATTTCTGCCTTCAGGTGTGTGACAAGACCCACTAAAGATTAAGTACCAATGGTATAAGAGAAATTGACATGGAAGGCCAAATCAGTAAGGTAAGATGTTTAAGAGGCCTCACCTTTGCCAGGCTTGAAAACATGACCCTGACTCATACTAGAAATATCTTTTACAACAGTAAACATGGAACTGTACATTTATAACCAAACTCTGAAAAGTGATGAAACTACTTAACAGGGAGAAGATAGAGTTAGGTCAAGTAAAAACAGCTAAAGCAAAAATCATATTCCAAAGTGTAAGAGACCTTTTATATTTACTAGACAAAGTCCAACAACACTACGAGACTCAAAGTCAGTTCTTAAGTATGCAGTAGGAACTATTAAGTGCACGAAATAACGCTCTATTAGTTGGGTGGCATAATGCACCAATCCCGGCATCAGTTGAGGTTTTCAGTTGGAGGAGGAGGTGAGATTCTGAGGTAAATATACTGCTCACAAAAATTAGGAGAGATATTAAAAAAAAAAACTAGGAGATATTTTATAGCTTCATATTCATTTTGAAACATCCCCTCATTTTTGTGAGCAGTGTATAAGGGACTATGTCAGAATCAAGCCATGCTGTATCACTTGCCCTAAATCATTTCTGTCCCCCTATTAAGGCTTAGGGCATGCAGTATTAAATGACTATCAATCTACCCTTTTCTCCTGTGATAAAAAATTGTAAAATAGGACAGGAAGGAGAAATCTTTTTTTTTTTTTTGTATTTTTCTGAAGCTGGAAACGGGGATAGACAGTCAGACAGACTCCCGCATGTGCCCGACCGGGATCCACCCGGCACGCCCACTAGGGGGTGACGCTCTGCCCACCAGGGGGCGATACTCTGCCCCTCTGGGGTGTTGCTCTGTTGAGACCAGAGCCACTCTAGAGCCTGGGGCAGAGACCCAGGAGCCATCCCCAGTGCCTGCCTGGGCCATCTTTGCTCCAATGGAGTCTCACTGCGGGAGGGGAAGAGAGAGACAGAGAGGAAGGAGAGGGGGAGGAGTGGAGAAGCAAATGGGCGCTTCTCCTGTGTGCCCTGGCCAGGAATCGAACCCGGGACTTCTGCACGCCAGGCCGACGCTCTACCACTGAGCCAACCGGCCAGGGCCGAGAGATCTTTTAAATTAGAGTTTGACTAAAATTCTGTAAGAGCAAAATAACCAAATGCTTTGTTGTGCAAGCTCTCCCCTCCCCACTTTATTTTTGGTTAGTGATGTTAAGCTCTTAGTGACAAGCTAAACCCACTTACCTGGTTTACCAACACACTGAAAGAAAATCGGAGTCATACTTCTATTTTAACCAAGCATGACAACAAGGCAATTGAGTAGCTTCCCAAACTACCAGAAGCAGTGGGCACTAATTTGCAGAGACTGACGTTAGAGCAGCACTTCATAAATCCTGCAGGCTCCTGACCATTTAAAATGATCTCTCTCTCTCTATGCGGAATCAGCAGTCTAACACTGGCTCTCACAGGCACTAAAAATCATCACTCTGCTAACCCAACTCACTGTTCAGATGGGTCTTCTTGAATGCAGCCTTTATTACAACCTCACTGCTGCTTCCTACACTGACGGAATACCGTGTTTTTAAGTCAGGAGTTCTTCTTTCTTGCTTTATTGCAATCGGGGTCTGACAACCATCCAATACTGTTACAAAGCACAGTGCTTTATAACAGTAAAGCTTCTGGAAAACCCAAACAAAAGACACGTCACCGGGTGACGTCAGCCTATATACAGTTCTGTGTGGTCGCAGCATATAAGCAAATCCATTCTTGTGCTGTTTCTCGGAAAAGCTTTTCAGTAAATGCACTCATGCTGCTTCAGGAGCTTTCCCCTGCAACAAGCCGCCCATCTGCCATCAACAAGTTAAGACAGAGAGAACTAACAGCTGCGGAAAGGAAAGACTGATGCTTTGATTAACCAGCTGAGCTGTTGGAGGAGGGTGAAATTATTAACATATTCAAAAGTGATTTTAGGGATCAGAGTGGTCACAGAAAATGAAACAAATGCTTTTGACACGAAAATCCTAAGGAAAACAATTCACCCTGGTGGATTCAATTTTACTCAGAAAGCCTGGACACAGAAAACAGGAAACTGGTCAAAGGCTCCTGCATGTTAGAGCCTTTTACAGACTCACTGCGTTGGGTCTAACAACCGCGACTGAATGCAGCCTCCAATGTGCTCAGAAGAATGGGTAAGTCCATGTATTTGTGTGTCTTGTACAGTCAGTAAGGAATCATGTTTATTTTTTCTTAATAAACTACTGAATTCATATTTTATGAAGTGAATCCCTGTTACATTTTTGGTTCTTGAGGTTTAGGTAAAAGCATATTTTGATGATGACAGGATTATGTTTTACCTTCTTAATGGTTTAAGTTTTGTTCCAGTCATACTAACAAGGTTAGTTTTTCTGCAGCAAATAAAAAATAAGTTATATGCAGTGAAATTTTTCACCATAATGTTATGTTTCTTTAATAGCTCATATGTTCTGCTGAAAAATATTCTATCTTCTTGTTTTCCTTAAATTATATTCTGCAGGCTTACATTTCAAGTGGCCATTAGGGGCCCCTATGCTGGCAGCAATATATGCAATGAGCATGGTTTTAAAAATGCTGCCTGCCCTGGGAATGGCGTGTCCGCCCAAATGCCGCTGCGAGAAGCTGCTCTTCTACTGCGACTCTCAGGGCTTCCACTCAGTGCCAAACGCCACAGACAAGGGCTCTCTGGGCCTGTCCCTGAGGCACAATCACATCACAGAGCTCGAAAGGGATCAATTTACCAGCTTCAGTCAACTTACCTGGCTCCACTTAGACCACAATCAAATTTCAACAATAAAAGAAGATGCTTTTCAAGGACTATATAAACTTAAGGAATTAATATTAAGTTCCAACAAAATATTTTACTTGCCAAACACAACTTTTACCCAACTGATTAACCTACAAAATTTGGACCTCTCTTTTAATCAGCTGTCATCTCTGCACCCAGAGCTCTTCTATGGCCTTCGGAAGCTACAGACCTTGCATTTACGGTCCAACTCCCTGCGGACTATCCCAGTACGCCTGTTCTGGGACTGTCGTAGTCTGGAGTTTCTAGATTTGAGCACAAACCGTTTACGAAGTTTGGCTCGCAATGGATTTGCGGGATTAATCAAACTGAGAGAGCTTCACCTAGAGCACAACCAACTGACGAAGATTAATTTTGCTCATTTCCTACGGCTTAGCAGTCTGCACACACTCTTCTTACAATGGAACAAAATCAGCAACCTGACATGTGGAATGGAGTGGACCTGGGGCACTTTAGAAAAGCTAGACCTGACTGGAAATGAAATCAAAACCATCGACCTGACAGTGTTTGTAACAATGCCTAATCTTAAAATACTCCTAATGGATAACAACAAGTTAAACAGCCTTGATTCCAAGATCTTAAATTCCCTGAGATCTCTCACAACTGTTGGCCTCTCTGGCAATCTGTGGGAATGCAGCCCTAGAATATGTGCTTTGGCCTCCTGGCTGGGCAGTTTCCAAGGTCGGTGGGAGCATTCTATCTTATGCCACAGTCCTGACCACACCCAAGGAGAGGATATACTGGATGCAGTCCATGGATTTCAGCTCTGCTGGAATTTATCAACCACTGTCACAGCCATGGCGACAACTGATAGAGATCCAACCACTGAATATACAAAAAGAATAAGCTCATCAAGTTACCATGTGGGAGACAAAGAAATCCCAACTACTGCAGGCATAGCAGTTACTACTGAGGAACACTTTCCGGAACCAGACAATGCCATCTTCACTCAGCGGGTAATTACAGGAACAATGGCTTTATTGTTTTCTTTCTTTTTTATTATTTTTATAGTGTTCATCTCCAGGAAGTGCTGCCCTCCCACTTTAAGAAGAATTAGGCAGTGCTCAATGATTCAGAACCACAGGCAGCTTCGATCCCAAACACGACTCCATATGTCAAACATGTCAGACCAAGGACCATATAGTGAATATGAAGCTACCCATGAAGGACCCTTCATCATCATTAATGGCTACGGACAGTGCAAGTGTCAGCAGCTGCCATACAAAGAATGTGAAGTATAATATCTACTCATCATCAAAAATTACATCAGATAAGTAACCTATTTTACATAGTAGGGGATAAATATCTAATTTTTAACAGTGACATTAAGCCTAATTTTCAAAACCAAGTGGAGACTTAAGTTTTTGAAGTGTTAAAGTGTTTTTAATTTTTTTAAATGAAACCATATTTTAAGTGTTAAATGAAGCAATGCTCATATTAATTTGCACTCTTGTTGGAAAGTCTAAAAATGCTTACTTCAAAATAAGACATTTCATATATATGATTATAAATTATTGAGTGTAAACATTTACACTAAGGTCTCCAATGCTATTTTTTTCTACTGAAAACAGTTTGGTATGAAGCTACTGAGCAGAAAAAGATATGGATCAATACTTGTTTGATCATTGCTTTCCATCCCAAGTACCACCACTGGCTTGCTGCTTTAAAGGAGACTTAGCAAAGTTCTCTTGTATGATAATTTGGTATTTACTCAAATCTACAATTTATCGCCAGTATGGGAAGTAGAATTTCATGTATGCTGAAGACTGGTAAATATTAAACACTGTTCTTCCAGAGTTTTTGCCTGGGTTAATAGATGTTATCAAGTTCACATCATGAAATCAGAACCCTTTATGTAATTCTAATAAGCTGAGTGATTCTTTAATATATTTAAACAATGAATCCAAGTGATTGTGGAAAAGGTCTCATTACAATGAATTGATACTAAATAATTACATTGACTTTGTATCATACATCTCTACTTTTATAATGGAACATGATTTTTGTGGCATTTAGATAATTATTTTAAAGTAGTATTACATTACCATTTTACTAATTAGTTTACTAAATCCTATATTTACATTTATATGTAAAAAGAATTTGGAAATTATTCTGGACAGAAGAGAAACTGAGTCAACTTAATGCCATGACCTGCTTCCTTTAGTTTTAAAGCACAAACAAAATTCTCTCAATTGTGATTATCAAGCTGCCTTGAAATGGGGGTTTAAACTAAACCTCTTTCTTCTGCCTTTTCCTCATCCTCAAACCTCAAAGCCAAATAAAAAATAATTGGCTAGCAACAGGCACAACAATGATTCTTATTAGAATATATTATAAAGGACACATTTAAAAATCACTTTTTAAATATCATAAGCTAAAATTTGACCTTTTAATAGATACATATTCATAAGAACAGTTCCTTCTAAATGAAGGGAACAGCATTATCACTGAGGCAAACCTTTCCGTGGGGGAATACTCCACATGCTCATGCAGCCGCACAGTGGTGACTGAAAGGTGCAAGGAGGGAGGGGATGCAAAGGAAAGGCAGCATTTTGAAATCTGACTCACAGGAACAGGCAGCTGAAGTTAAGAGGCAGCCAAGAGTGAGGCAGCCAAGAGTGAGGCAGCCAAGAGTGAGGCAAACAGGTAGCTGTATATGACCTACAGGGCAAGGCCCCAGGACCTACAGCTGAAAAGGGGAAAAGGAAGAGGTTCTCCAGTGTTAATATAAACATTCCAGAATTAACAAATGATCATTGATACCACACTTTTCATGTAGAAAAGAGCCACAAGTATTGTTTCTTCAATTATGATTTCTATGGAGAATCTGTAACATATTTGGGATTCAGATGCAAGTCACCAATTCACAGAGAATTTTTCCATACACAAAGTTCCATGTTAGTAGGAGCAAAAACCAAGACATTAGACTACTGATTTGATTTTTACAAGAATGAGAATTTTTACAACTGACATTCATTGTATTTGAAAAAGGCATAAATCCTTAGAGAAAACTACTACCCTAAAAGAAAAAAGTTATCTTTTCTTTAACATGGCCATTAACATGATAGCCTTAATTCAAGGCACATTTTCTTCCCTGGACTGAGTTGAAAACATGTAAGACTACAGTTGAATCTATGAGGTTTAATTCTAATTTTCACTTTTTAATACTAAGAGATGGGTGCCTATCTGCATTTCAAAGAAAATGTCTCAGTAAAAAGCAGACAAGATCAAATATTATGGTAAAAATTTACTCTCTATATTTTTTAAGGTGGACAAATTAATTTGGTAAAGTTTCAGCCCAGTCGAGTTCAGCTGATCTTGAGCAGTGAGCATTTGATTTCTTGTTAAACCAGACCCTGGAACTGCCTGGGCAGGGACAAAAGCTGATTTTATGGCACGGAGCACAGCTCACTGCTCACTGCTTCCCTACAGAAGGGCTGGATCTGAAACTCCCATTACAAATGAGAGCTCCACAAGGTAAAATTTACCAACTCATTTATCAGAGAAACCACGGCCATTTGTCAGAGAAAAGCTTTGTCACAATACAACTGTGCCCTGAACCCCCAAGATTCCACTGGCCCCAGAAGGATGGCAAAGGAGTATTTTCTATCATTTCAACTGCAACTAGAATTAATTAAAACTGTGAGTAGAAGGGTGAGAAGAATTGGCTGGGAATCCCCACATTAATTCTAAAGATTATAGTTAGCAAAATGGACCATCAATCAGCAAAATCCTTAATGTATGTAGAAAAGTACATTGGAAAAGCAAGCCATTTAGTAAATCAGGGGAACAGGAGAGCCAAGGCCACCATGGCATACTTTCAAGTTGAAAAATAACTGATTTTTTTGCCCTGCATATTTTTTGGTAATGCTCTCTGAGAAAAATAAGCAACAATGCCAAATAGCATGTTCCTTTTCAATTAAGCACAAACTTCCCCTCTGAATTGCCTAAAGAAGGCAGGATTTCATTTATTTTTGGTCGTTATGTATTTTGGTACCAACACAGGCTTGAAGATGAGACTGTTGGTCATACGTGCTCTCTTCTTTACCAACTGGCTCGGGTAGAGAAGCCTCGCGGCTCCACTGCAGATCCTGCTAACACAATGTTAGTTAGGGCTTTTGTTTTTCAGTTTAGTTTTATCTTCGTCAGCCTCCTCTCTCCCCAACTCCCAACACCGTTTTTTTAGTCTGTTTGTTTATCTGTTTTCCCATTTGCAAAGTTAGAGAAAAATGACCACTTATCAAGACCCAGAAAAGTAATTAAATCTCTCTGAAAAAAGGGACCCTAAAGAAAATTATGATACTGTACCCACTTAGTAACCAAGAGGTAGTTTGGAATCATTTCTATTCATTCCTGTAGCCTGCCAGGGATTTCCATCACCTTTCTAAAATGAGAGTGGGCTGATAAATTTGCAAATCCACACTCAACTCAGAAAGAATACCCACTGCCAACATCAAATAGCAAAGATACTAATTTTTTAAGCTAAAAATCTGTACTAACATACGTAATTTCTTAGTGTGCCTAAGTTAATTTCTGTACCAATTTAATGAATGGAATTGACTGAACTTCCCAACTCCACTAATGATTAAAATCCACCTGCTTATTCTGATGCTAGTCACCAAGAGCTAGACTCCATCTTTCCAATAAAAATGAGCCCAATGTAGCTCTATGTCTGGATCCTAAAAAAAAAAAAAAAAAGGCATATCCTTTTCTTAAGGCACACTTCCTACAGATTTATTGGTGGGAGAAACTATAAATGCCCTGTTCTCCCCTGAAAGTGTGAATATAAATATGAAATTTGAAAGAATATTATTGGAAGCTGACTTATATGATCATTTTCCTAATACAGCAATACAGTAACAAAAGTCTGTTTTGAGACATGCTTTTGATATCTTATTGGTTAAAGTGCTTCAACCAGAAAAAGGCAAAGGTGATAAGGCCATCCATAAATAATACTTCTGTTCCTTAGCTAAGGCAAACTTGAATAATTTAAGTCAAAAAACAAATAGAAAATAATGGTTTAAGCTTTCATACTGTGATTGCAAACATCTGGCAACACATGCTACTCCTTCAACTAACCTATTCTTTCTTGGCAATTTTTAAAAAAAGTTTCATCTATGAAATGTTTGTTGAACCTTGCTATCAACACAGACTGGAAACCAAAAGTACAGTCCAAACACATTGTATTCAGTCACCTTAAGAGCCATTTTGAAGGGGAGAGGTGCAAATGGGTTGGGGGTGGGAAGAAAATACTATTATACTGGGGTCTGGGGGGAGATGGTTAACAAAGTGCAGTGTACAGGAAATTTTGTTATTAAAATTGTGTATACTGGAAAAAGTGAATGTCTTTTTTTTAGTTTTCCTTGGTAACATATCAATTTTGACATGTTTAACCTGAAATATCACTTGTGACAGATAAAGAAACAAGAAACTTTAAATGAACAGTTGTTTCGCACTATGTACTCTATAATGCCAAATGGACCAGTTGTAAAAAAAAAAAAAAAAAAAAAAGGACCACTTGAAAAAAGGGCAGTTACCATCACTTGACTTCATTCAGAGAAGGGCAAAACGAGGCTAGGCAGAAAATAAAGGTAAGGGGGCAAAAGGGAGCTAACTAAAAAGCTAGCATGCCAATAAACAACAGGCATGCAGGAAGAAGCTGCTCTGTCACAAGTCTGACCAGTGGATAAACAAGCTGTCCATGGAGCCCACAGGGCTGAGGGCTGGCCGCTGTTCCTCAACCTCCTTAACAGCACACACTGCCACAGCCTGGGGCTCCGTAAAGGCATTCAATCCCTATACCCAGCAAACAGCAAGGTGGCCTCTACCTTGGGGGTCCAATTGGTTACATCCCAGCAGCACCCTGCACAACACTCCTGAGAGGAAATACTATAGGTGCTAAACATGTCGTGACCTCGAGGATCCCGACATGACCTCCTCTACCCTAGACGCCAGGCCACTGAGTATGATTAGGGGAAAGGAAGGCAAGATTTTTAACTAGAGTCCCTCAACTGGCAAAGGTAAATATCCCTAGGACAGGATGCTATGCCTGGGCAGCAGTGTGGGCAGAAACTGCCCTGGCCTTAAGGAGTTGACTGTCAGGAGTCTGCCTACTTATCAGGATGCACTTGCTGCTTCTCCAGGCCTAGAGCACTACGAAGGACCAGACAGGTGGGAAGAAACAAGGCTATCCCCTTCCCCATCACCCAGGGATAAGGGAATCAGAGAGGTTAAGAGAGCTCTTGCACCAAAAATCTCAGCAGTAACTAGAGGAGAAGCAGGAAGCACAGCACAAAATTTTACTGTCAAACTATCCAGTATTCACCAGAGGGCACAGGTGATGGTGTTTTCAAATTGTACAAAAGAACAAATTCCTATACTTTATAGAGTTAAAAGGAGAGCTTATTAACATAATTCTCGTACATTTAACCTTGAAAATCCCATGTAAACCTACATCTGATTTCTTTATCAGTTATTTTAATTAGTTTTGCCTGTATGCCACAGCCTTCTCAGGTTCCCACTCAAATTTATAATAGATTTCTTCAAGGTCTGTTTAAAGAGATATTTTTTTCTTTAAATATATCTAACCAGCTGGGTACTCAAGTCTCCTTTAGAGAGACAAAATGTACTACAAATTGTCTTTCACAAAGAAAGAAGGGAAAAAGAGGTGAAAAGCATAGCTAATTTCTAAGTATCTTTTCTTAGCATGAGTTTCTCCTCATTAACCAATGTTTTGGGAACATTCCTGACAGACAGATGTTGAGCTTCCCTTCCCCTATCCAAAGAAGATATTAATGAGCAAGAAATCTCCACAGGCAAGTACTGTGAGGCATCCTATCTCACAAAGCCCACAAACTGAATGTGGCATCCCTTTATACATGGAGGCCCAAGAGCAAAGCCTAGCCCATGGCCTCCAACTCAGGACCTCCCGCTGGAAACCCCACATGAAGGAGCATCTGATAGCAGGGGCCAATAGCTCCATTATCACCCAAAGAAAGAAGGCTCTTCCCATACTTTGGTACTAAAATTTAAAACTGCAAGCCCAAGATAATTCCCAAGGCCTTTTTGTAACTTTCATCAAGAAACTTTACCAAGAACTACCCATTCAAAATTTGTGCCCAGTGCATAAGAATATACACACACAACCTCCAGGTTGCATTTTCTGGAAAATCATCAGACAGATACTTGTATTACAGCCATTTATATTAGCCCAACGAAAAAGTTTCTCTTGTGATAAATAAACCATTTCCTAGTGCCTAGCTGGCAAATACATAGAGGGCAACTGCTCAACTGCTAAGCCCCTGAAAACAACATATCATTTATATTTAATATTTGTCTACAAAGCCATGTAAACTTAGCAAAATACATTCATAAGTAAAAAATGGTTGAAATAAGAATGTAAAAAGATCAAAAGCAGGGATTCTTAGCTCTAACAGTCCAGGATATGATTCACAGGATATGAGAACCTCTAGAAAGTACAGCCTGACCAGGCGGTGGCACAGTGGAGATAGTGTCGACTGGGATGCAGAGGACCCAGGTTCGAAATCCCGAGGTCACCGGCTTGAGCATGGGCTCATCTAGCTTGAGTGAGGGCTCACCAGCTTGAGGTTGCAGTCCTTGGCTTGAGTGTGGGATCATAGACATGACCCATGGTCACTGGCTTGAGCCCAAAGGCCGCTGGCTTGAGCTCACTCACTCTGCTGTAGCCCCCTGGTCAAGGCACATATGAGAAAGCAATCAATGAACAACTAAAAAGCCACAACAAAGAATTGATGCTTCTCATCTCTTTCTCTTCCTGTCTGTTCCCTCTCTCTGACTCTATCACAAAAAAAAAAAAAGTTTAATACAAACACTGTGTGAGTCTAGAAATTTCACCAGATTCTAAGGGTTTTGATAACACAAATAAAAGCCCTAGCAGAGCCCTGGCCAGTTAGCTCAGTCAGTTAAAAGCATAAGAGCGTCATCCTCAAACAACAAGATTGCAGGTTCAATCCCCAGTCAGCACACACACAGGAAGCAACCAAAAATGAAAGGCTGCGCAGAACAATAAAATGAATGTGTCCATTCCCCCTCCCCTCTCTCCCTTGTCTCTGTCTTTCTAGAAAAACCAGTAAAAATTAAGCTCTAGCCAGATAGCTCAGTCAGTTGGAATGTCATCCTGAAACCCTAGCAGAACAATAACTAGTTATTTCTAGTATACACTAATTTGGCCTTGATCTTCCTGGTGGCCAAGGCAAAGAACAAAACCAACAGCTTTCATCTGATCCAAGAAGCAAACTGGTTTATTGGGAGGCGGGGGGGGGGGGGGGGGGGGGGGATGATGCTTCTTTTGTAGACTAAAGGAAACACACTAGTTCATTTGGGGGGAGAGACACTTAAGTGCAGAAGTCCATGAATTATTTATAAAACAAAGCCAGCTACAGGAACAATAAGGAAACATGCCAGTCAGGATCTCCTAGGAGGTTTCAGAGAACAGACAGATTTGCACTTCATGTCAACCCTTCAAAAAGCTACGTGTAAGAAATCTAACACACCATGTTGCATGCTTGGTTGTGATCTAACCTTTGTGATGATCCAAAGCTATAACCTATAAAGTCAGCAAGAATGAACATGCACCTACTTAGAGCAGTTCACATTTCCTCCTTATCACATCCCTGGGACTCAAACTATAGTGTTCCATCACATAAGGGACATGCAATAAATGCCTCTTCTATTACATTACAGATCTAGACTAGAAATACAATTTAAAACTTTAAAATGTTCTACTACATCATGAACACAGAGAAGTAAATTTCATGCATCATCTCTAGTGCTGGTGATAATCATAAATGTGCTCTGTGGGAAAGACTCTATAAGATGATAACTAATTTCCTAAATAGGAACACATTAAAAAAGATAAAGCATTCATAATCTGAATAGCTGTCAGAATTTTAACTGTCTCTTTAAAATTTAACACATTCCACACAGTATTAGATAAACCACCTGCCGCCTGATCTGTGGTGGCACAGTAGATAATGCATCAACCTGGAATGCTGAGGTTGTGGGTTCAAAACCCCAGGCTTGCCGGGTCAAGGCACATACAGGAAGCAACTACTATGAGTTGATGTATCCTGCTTCTCCCTCCTTCTCTCTCTCCTCTAAAAATCAATAAATAAAATGTGGAAATAAAACAAACAAAGAAAAACCACCTATTATTTCAACAGGAACAAATAGCACAGTGATTAAGAGTCTTGCAACCTCACTGTTCCTTGGGCCTCTCATTCCTAACAGGAAATTAATAGC
Organism: Saccopteryx leptura; assembly: GCF_036850995.1. Classification (NCBI taxonomy): domain Eukaryota; kingdom Metazoa; phylum Chordata; class Mammalia; order Chiroptera; family Emballonuridae; genus Saccopteryx; species Saccopteryx leptura. Next base: position 161,037,355 of record NC_089508.1, on the reverse strand, counting down.
AGTAACAACAAAAGAGGCATTTAATATATGTCAAGTCCTGAACACTTGCTGACATAAACATTCAATAAGTATTTGTTCCTTTTATTTTATTTTTTTGTATTTTTCTGAAGTGAGAAGCAAGGAGGCAGAGAGACAGACTCCCACATGCGCCCGACCGGGATCCACCTGGCATGCTCACTAGGGGGTGATGCTCTGCCCATCTGGGGCATTGCTCCATTGCAACCTGAGCCATTCTAGCGCCTGAGGCTGAGGACATGGAGCCGTCCTCAGCGCCCAGGCAACTTTGCTCCAATGGAGCCTTGGCTGCAGGAAGGGAAGAGAGAGATAGAGAGGAAGGAGAGAGGGAAGGGTGGAGAGGCAGATGGGCATCTCTCCTGTGTGCCTTGGCCGGGAATCAAACCCAGGACTTCCATACACTGGGCCAATGCTCTACCACTGAGCCAACGAGCCAGGGCCAAATGTTTGTTCTTTTAATAGCAATGTGTGTAGAATTAGATGCGACAGATTCATCACATAGAGAATGTAATCCCATTCAAGACATGTTAGACCTCTGTATTGTTCCCCCAAACTCTCTACTTTCTAGTCTTACTCCCCTCACTAAGTTAATGTATAGTCTCTAAAGACCAATAATTACTGAGAGCTTTTTTTTTTAATTTTTATTTTATTTATTCATTTTAGAGAGGAGAGAGAGAGAGAGAGAGAGAGAGAGAGAGAGAGAGGAGAGCGCGAGACGGGGGGGAGGAGCTGGAAGCATCAACTCCCATATGTGTCTTGACCAGGCAAGCCCAGGGTTTCGAACCGGCGACCTCAGCATTTCCAGGTCAATGCTTTATCCACTGCGCCACCACAGGTCAGGCCTAATTACTGAGAGCTTTTAATAAGCCAATGGCTTGGATATACTTTTTATATATAATATTATATAAACCTGACCACATTATCTCACAGTCAAATATCATGCTTTATAAAATGTATTATAATATTAGGCATGACATTTCTCTGGCTTGGCTTTATGAATCAAAGCTAAATTTCAAAAGTTTAAAATCCCTAATTCTAAAATTCCTTCTGGGTAGTGTAGTCCCTTAAAATCAAGTAATGTCTCTTTTCCTTGTTCAATAAAAACATATAGGACAACATATACTATTATAAAAAATAAATACTATTTTTCAAAAGAAATCATCTCATTGATATCACAGCTTCTGACAATTTTATTTTAGAACAAAATATATGACTGAGAATTACGGATCACTATGATGGCCTGACTGGGTGGCAGAACAGTGGATAGAGAATCAGACTGGGACGTGGAAGACCCAGGTTCAAAACCCTGAGGTTGCCGGCTTGAGCACGGGCTCATTCAGCTTGAGCACAGGGTCAATGGCTTGAGCGTGGAATCATAGACATGACCCCATGGTCACTGGCTTGAGCCCGAAGGTCGCTGGCTTGAGCCCAAGGTCACTGGCTTGAGCAAGGAGTCACTCGCTCTGCAAGAGCCCCCTGGTCAAGGCACATATGAGAAAGCAATCAATGAACAACTAAAAGAGCCACAATGAAGAACTGATGCTTCTCATCTCTCTCCATTGTTGCCTGTCTGTCCCTATCTGTCCCCCTGTCTGTCAAAAAAGAAAATCACTATGATGTTCCTTCTTTGCTTAGAAAAAATGATTTCAAGTCTACCACGTCTAATTTAGGAAGCAGCCCGTCCAATTGTGACCGATCTGATTCCTAAGCAAATTTGCCACAATTACTGAGGGGTATGAGTAGGGAAGATTGAGAATTTAAAAACACAAAGATAACCCATCAGTCCACTGCACACAGGAGGCTATATTTTGTGGTTGCTGGATAGTGATCCTCCATTATTATCAAAACCTCTATTAAATACAAACCTTGCTCAGAATTAAACTATCTGAATGAATACACACATTGAGCTTTATCAGAACCTGCAGATCATATGGCCCAGACTTTTCAAATTAAGAATTCTTTCTTGGTATTGTCTTTCCAAGATCATGATCCAGTTTATTCAACAAGGAAAATCACTTTATTCCCTCCTTCACCCACAACTTTCTCCACTTTCTTATATATTTTCATCCTGGGCTTGTCCTCATACCTTATTTACCAACACATGAACACGCTTTTCACATACCTGCTTCTTCTCATGACTCCCAAAATAACAAATATAATCACCCTACTAAATAAAAACCATTCAAGGCCCTGGCCGGTTGGCTCAGTGGTAGAGCATCAGCCTGGCGTGCAGGAGTCCCGGGTTCGATTCCCGGCCAGGGAACACAGGAGAAGCGCCCATCTGCTTCTCCACCCCTCCCCCTCTCCTTCCTCTCTGTCTCTCTCTTCCCCTCCCGCAGCCAAGGCTCCATTGGAGCAAAAGTTGGCCCGGGCGCTGAGGATGGCTCTGTGACCTCTGCCTCAGGCGCTAGAATGGCTCTGGTTGCAACAGAGCAACGCCCCAGATGGGCAGAGCATCATCCCCTGGTGGGCGTGCCGGGTGGATCCCGGTTGGGTGCATGCGGGAGTCTGTCTGACTGCCTCCCTATTTCCTACTTCAGAAAAATACAAAACAAAATAATAATAATAAAATAAAATAAAAACCATTCAATCATTCAGTTGCAGTTTATCCACTGCTGAGTTACCTTCTAGGAAATATCTCTAATTTAAAAAATACTCAACTCCACAAAACTGAATGTCTGTAAGCTGCAAACTGAACCATACAAATTAGGAAATACTACTAGAAACACAATCACTCATCTGCATTGTCTTCTCAGTCTACCGTTCCCTTTGTATAGATTCAAGTATCAAATAATGTTTATTCTCTTTGCTTTTACTTTCAAAAGACCAGAAATACAAGTCATTTACAAATAACATCCTGCCTGACTTGTGGTGGCACAGTGATAGAGTGTTGACCTGGAATGCTGAGGTCGCTGGTTAAAATCCCCAGGCTTGCCTGGTCAAGGCACAAAGGAGATGCAACTACTGTGAGTCAATGCTTCCTGCTCCTCCCGGTCTCTCTTCTCTAAAATCAATACGTAAAATCTTAAAAAAAAAACACCTTTTGCTTTTAATAATTAGCACTCATTCCAGCTCTCTGACCAAATAAAATCCTAACACCCTTCAAATCCTTAATATAAATAGTTATTTTCCTGGTTTTATTTGGGGGTTAGAAAACTGCCTTGTGGCATAGAGGACATGGGAATAGAAGACATGATTGTGAAAATCTCAGAAATGTCAACACAATCAACAGTTCAAATGCTATAGAAATGTTTATCCGAAACCTATGTATTCTCATTGATTGTCACCCCATTACATTTAATTTTCTTTAAAAAAGAAGTCTGAAGTAATGACAAGCAGTAACCCTTATCACTGATTTAAAATTTCATACTAGTTTGGTCAGCATTCCATAGAACTGACCACAAAAACACCAACCTTTCACGTGAAAGTATGTTCTGCAACAGTTTTTGCTCCACATTAAGGAAGACACTATCATCATTACAAGACCTGCATGTGGCACAAAGAACTGAGTTCAGAAGTGACACTGACAGTACTACTTCTTTCTGATCAACCTCTCTCTCTAACTTTCCCTTGAAATTCACCAGGAGAAAATAATGGCAGTGAGAAAGAAAGGAAAAAGAATCTGCTGCCCTCAGCACATTCCTGCAGGTATCTGGGACAGTGCCACACTACCCCCTCTCCCTCTTTTCTCCTGACAATCCCTTCAGGCCAGTGTGTGCAAAATTCCTCTCTGACGCTTGCACCATCTTCCCTCAACTAGAACCCATTTTATTACTGTGTTAAAACTGCCAGTCTAAGATTTATCTACTACTCTATATGACAACCTAATAGCAGATGCTCAGGAATTTTCTTTCTTTCGATACAGCATTCCTGAAATGTCAGAAACGTTATAGTGCATAAACGGTATCTTCATCCAGACACCCAAATTGTACTCACTTAGAATGAGATGTGAGATGAATTACAGATAGACTATGAAGAACTGGACAAAGTGTAGAAGGGTTTACTTAATCCAGTTGACATTCCTACCAAATATATCACCACCATTATTACAAAATTATTGAACAGGTCCCCTCCTTCCTTCCTTCCCTTTCTCCCTCCCTTCTCTTTTTGAGAACGAGACAGGAAAGGGAGTGACAGAGGATGTTCAAGCTAGTGATCTTGGGCCAGCAATCTTCGGGATCAAGCTGTAGACAGACGACTGGGATCATGTCAATGATCCCTCCTTCAAGCCAACAACCCCATGCTCAAGCCAATGACCTTGGGATTTCGAAAAGACGACATCAACACTGAGTTGTCACTCTTCACTGTGCCACCGTCAGTCAGGCTAAACAGGTGTTTCTGTTAAAAACACAAATCTACTGGCTCCCTAAAACAATAGTCAGTATTCTAAAGATCTCACCATTAAAGTATTTTATGTTAAATCCCTCAGTTTAAACTGGGAAGCAGGGAAAAGCCCCTCTTTATTCTGATGTTATTAATTAGCATTTAAACCAGGGGTCTCAAACTCGCAGCCCGCCGAACAATGTTGTACTGATTTTTTTTTTGTTTTCAACTGCAGTGAGAAAAGTGTTGCGTAACAGTTGCCTTTTGTAGACCTAATGCGACCCGCCGAACGGCTGTGATCTTGCTCTGCGGCCCACATGCTGAGTTGAGTTTGAGACCCCTGATTTAAACAAACTGAATTTCAAGACCGCTATCAACTGAGATTAAGCACACTAAGGATGGCACAAATTGAGAAGGGAAGGATGGGAAAGATTAAGATTCAGTTTTTACCATGTTAAAGTTGAAATGTTTGTTAGCCATTCAAGTAGAGATGACCATTCCAAGGTAAAAATCTAGACTGGAAATAGAAATTTTGAAGTCAGTATTAGTGAATACAAGTATTTAAAGTTATGAGACTGAATGAGATCACCGAGGAAATGAGGGTAGATGGAGAAGAAACTCCAGAACCACACCTCCCTCCTACACCAGCTTTGAGGAATCACTCAAATGGCAGCCAACAAAATAAGGGAGGGATTTTCAAGGTCAGCATCCCCTCAACATCAAGAGGACTTAAGCAAAACATGTTTTATCAGAAAACTAATGAGTAGGCCAACTTAATTCACCAAAATAACCTGAAACATTACATATCAAAGGAATTATTACCAATTAAAGATCTGCACACATAACTTGAGCCAATCCCTCATCACATTTCTGAGTATGTTCTCCATGTCAAGTAGGTGCTGGAGACAACCTTATCCTCAATGAGGTAAATAAACTAAAGAACCAATGAGAGATCATGGGACAATCAGAAAAGCAGATTTTTATTTAGCTGGAAATGTACAGCTCACGTACTTGAACTATAAAACAGCCTAATATTTAATAAAACAGTAAGCAAATAATTTTTTTAAATTTTTTTTTATGAGAGGAGGGGAAATAGTGAGACAGATTCCCACATGCACCTTGACCAGCATCCACCTGGCAACCCCTGTCTGGGGCCAATGCTCAAATCAACCAAACTATCCTCAGTGCCTGAGGCTGACACACTCTGACCAACTGAGCTATCTTCAGCTCCTGGGGCCCATGCTTGAACCAAATGAGCTGCTGACTGTAGGAGGAAAAGAGGGAGAGAAAAGCAGATGGTCACTTCCCTTGTGTGTCTTGACTGGGAATCAAACCCAAGAGGTCCATATGCCAGGCTGATGCTCTATCCACTGAGCCCATCGGTGGGGGCCAATTTTCTCAATCTTGATAGAGATTTGGGTTACAAAGTATATATACATCGCCTGACCAGGGGTAGCGCAGTAGGTAAAGCATCAACCTGGAATGTGGAGGTCACTGGTTCAAAACCCCAGACTTGCCTGGTCAAGGCACATATGGAAATTGATGCTTCCTGCTCCTTCCCCCACTTCTCCCTCTCCCCTCTCTCTAAAATGAAAAAAATAAATAAAAAACCACAAAGTGCATACATATCAAAACTCCTCAGTTACTACACTTAAAATTTGTACATTTAACCCTTTGAGTAGTGAGATTGTTTCATGATCACTAATCCCCAAGAGTGAGATTTTTTTTCAAAAAATGAAATTAGTTCCAGCTCCAGTTTTATTAACTTAAAACATTGTTTGTTTGATAACCAATTTATGGAAACAAGAAGAACGTACATTTGCCTTTTTTTAATGTTGCCTTACACATTTTAAAAATAAAAACTTTTGTACAATCGTACTCTGGATGGTCAGGAGGCATGAAGACATACATGAACATTCATACTACTCAAAGGGTTAACTGTACATAAAACGTACCATTAAAACTGTAGTTAATGACATGTATGCTGCAATGTTTAGAGGTATAGTATACAAGTATCTGCAAATGACTTTGAAATTCATCAAAACAACATGGATAGAGGGATGAATTAATATGTGATATAGCAAATACAGTGGTACCTTGAGATATGAGCAGACCAACATATTAATTTTTTTAAGATATGAGCTGCGACGTGGTCTGTATTTTTGTTCGAGATCTGAGCGAAATTCCAAGATACGAGTCGTGATTCAGAAGCTGCAGCTAGTTGGCGCCTTGGCGCGTTGGCACATGGGTCCAGTATCGGCAGCACAATACCCTCATCTCGTTCTTCCTCACATTTTACCCACAAAATCAAGTTGAATCTTGGGCGCTGTACTCGTTCTTGCATCATTTTTGCATTTTTTACTAACTTTTTTGGTTAGTAAAACAGGATTGCTATCATAGAGCCGAAGAAAGTGAGTGTAAAGGACAGTGGTGAGAAGAGGAAGAGAATGATGTCGATAGAGGTAAAGCAAGAAATAGAAAAATATGAGCATGGTGTACGAGTGATTGAACTGGCAAGGCTGTACGACCGCAATACATCTACAGTTTGTACCATCCTTAAACAAAAGGATGCCATCAAAAGCACAAATCCAGCAAAAGGAACTACAATTCTGTCCCAATTAAGGACAAATATCCATGAAGAAATGAAAAGCTTGTGCTGGTGTGGGTGAAAGAGAAAGAACTGGCAGGAGATACAGTGACAGAGACTGTAATATGCGAAAAGGCACGTATTATTTAAGGCGACTTGAAGAAGAAAGAACCATCAACCTCAAAAGAGGCAGAAGATACATTTAAGGTAGGGGTCTCAAACTCACGGCCCGCCAAACAATTTTGTGCGGCCTGCAGACTAATCCACGAACTACAGTTTCTGGTCGTTTTGTGACACTGAAAAGTGTTGCGTAACAGTTGCCTTTTGTAGACCTAGTGCGGCCCGCCAAATGGCTGTGATCTTGCTCTGCGGCCCACATGCTGAGTTGAGTTTGAGACCCCTGATTTAAGGCAAGTCATGGCTGGTTTGAAAATTTCAAGAAGAGATCTGGCATCTACTCTGAGGTGAGGCATGGTGAAGCTGCGAGTGCTGATGTTAAGGCAGCTGAGGAGTACATCACACGTTTTGCTGCGCTTATCGCAAAGTAAGGCTACATCCCCCCAACAAGTGTTCAACTGTGATGAAACAGGATTGTTTTGGAAAAAAACACCTGGGAAGATTTTCATCACCACAGAGGAGAAGAAGTTGCCAGGCCATAAACCCATGAAGGACCGTCTGACCCTTGCATTGTGTGCAAATACTAGCTAGCGGTGACTGTAAGTAAAGTAAAGCCACTGCTAGTGGCTTTCATTCCAAAAATCCTCAAGCCCTTAAGACTCACAAGATTCTTAAAGAAAAACTGCACGTTATGTGGCGTGCCAATGCTAGGGCGTAGGTTACATGGCAGTTTTTTATTGGATGGGTAAATCTCATCTTTGGTCCTGCAATGAAGAAATATCTTCAAGAAAATAAACTCCCAATGAAAGCATTACTAATCCTTGATGATGCTCCAGCCCACCCACCTGGTCTTGAAGATGACATTTTCCATGAGTTCAAATTCGTGAAAGTCCTCTACCTCCCACCCAACACGACTTCAATCTTGCAACCTATGGATCAGCAGGTCATTTCCAACTTTAAAAAGCTTTACACAAAGCACTTGTTCTACCACTGCTTTGACATGACTGAGAATACAATTCTAACCCTTCGAGAGTTTTGGAAAGATCACTACAACATCGTGATATGTTTATGCATTATTGACTTGGCATGGCAAGAGGTTACAAGAAGAACCTTGAACTCAGCATGGAAAAAGTTATGGCCTGATGTTGTTGCAGACAGGGACTTTGAAGGATTTGAACCAGAGACCAAGATCAAGGTAGAAGCATTGGAGGAGATTGTGTCCCTTGGAAAGTCGATGGGTCTGGAGGTAGATGAGGGTGACATAAACGAGCTTGTCAAGGAACATGAGGAGGAACTCTCAACTAAGGAGTTGAAGGAGCTACAGATGATGCAACATACAGAGCTTCTGCAAGAGATTATTAGTGAGGAGCAGGCAGAGTTGGAGTAAGTGATTTCTACAAGTGAAATTAAAGACATGCTGGCAATGTGGGAGAAGTTTTCAAGTTTCATTGAAAAGAAACACCCAGAAAAAGTTTCAACTGGTCATGCTTCAGCACTTTTAATGACTTGTTTGTCACATTTCCATAACATTTTAAAAGGCAGGCAAAAGCAAACCTCTTTGGATAGGTTTTTTTTTTTTAATTTTTATATTTTATTTTTTTATGGATAGGTTTTTATTCAAAAGTCCTGCAAGTGAAAGTGCCAAAAGTGCAGCCAAAAAGGCAAAAACAGGTGATGATTGAATGGAAAATACATAATGTTAAGCTTAGGTTAAGTTTAAAGTTAAGAAAGTGCATTTTTTTTATAATTGTTTTTGTGGTTTCATTTTAAGTAAAGAAAGTGCAGTTTTAGTTTTGTTTAAAGTAAAGAAAATGCAATTTTAGTTTACATTTAGTGTTAAGAAAGTGCAGTTTTAGTTTACGTGTCTACAGTGCCTGCATCCCTTCCCCCCCCCTCCTCCGCCATTCACCTCCGTTAGCCGCACTCATCTGTCTCCAAGGTAAGAATATAGTACTAAACAACACTTTTTTCTTTTATTTCATATATTTTGTTATGCATTGGTAAAGTATACATGTGTGTTTCTTAATTAAAAACATCTTTTTTCATAATTTAGGATGGTTTGGGGATGTTTCACAGGGATGGAACGAATTAAACCTATTTCAGTTATTTTAAACGGGAGAAATTTGTTTGATACACGAGTTGACTGACTTACAAGCTCGGTTACAGAACAAATTAAACTTGTATCTCAAGGTACCACTGTATAACAAAATGTTCATCACAGAGTCTAGGAAATGGGTATCTATATGAGTGTTCATTGTACAATTCTTTCAGCATCTCTGCATGAAAATTTTCATAATAAAAATATTGGGAGGAAAGAAAAATATAATTACAATTGTAACTTATGGTATTAACAATCTAACACACTACTCCTCTCAACTAGACCTGCAGTGTTGCATGGTGGTTAAGACTTTGGACTATGGAGCCAGGCTGGGTTCAAAGTGTGATTCCATCTATTGACTATAAAGTCTTAAACAAGTATGCCTTAACAGTACCAAACTAATGCTCTAAAGATAAAATGGAAATGTGTATAAAGCATTTAGAACATCTCCTGGCACATATTAAGCACTAAACTATGAGCTCTTTTATTATTAGTAGTATTAAAATTTTTAAATAATTCAACAAGACTACTTTAACTTCAACTATACAAGATGCTATGGTGCCCTCAGGAGTTTATAATTTAGCTGGAAATAAAACATACAAAATTCAATAAATACCTAATAAAAAAGAATAAGCCCAAAAATGTGAATTGGATAATACTATCTAGATTATTGACACTGAGAACACAGAAGGCACTAAAGAATGAAATGGAGAAATAAACTTTAAGCTTGGTACAAAAGTACCAGCAGGATTTCAATATGGCTGGGATCAGGGGTAGCTAGGGCCACCAATCTGACAGATAATATTCACAGCTTGATCAAGGTAGGACCAAGGGCCCTCTACGACCAGGAAAGGTGCTTAGATTTAAATTGGTCAACAAGAACAGCCAACCAGATTTCTGGAGATGGCTGGGATATGATGATAAAAACAGTGCTTCTGGAAAATATATTCTGGCAATTTTTCTTGTTTTGCTTAGAAAAGCAAAACCCACCACTTCAGCTATCAGAAAAGTGTTGCTAAGGAAGACAGATAAGGGAAAGGGGTTTATCTAAAGGATAGGCAAAGGGTAAGAACCAACAGTCAGTTGAGACAGAATAAATGCTTCTCTCCAACAGCTTTGCTCAAGAGAAATGGGCAGCAGGCTGGGGCATAAGGAAAAAAGCAACAACAACAACAAAAAATCATTCATTTATCTAAATCAATGCTAGTAGTCAACCTGGTCCCTACCGCCCACTAGTGGGCGTTCCAGCTTTCATGGTGGGCAGTAGCGGAGCAACCAAAGTATACATAAAAAGACAGATTTAACTATAGTAAGTTGTTTTATAAAGATTTATTCTGCCAAACAGCGAAAATCCGACATAAAGTACTTGGTAAATAATTATTATTATATGCTTTAATTTGCTGTAACTCTGCTTTATAAATTTTATAAAGTAAAGTTACTTCCCTACTTTATAAATCACCATTACTGTGGAACCGGTGGGCGGTTAGAAAATTTTACTACTAATAGAGATACAAAAGTGGGTGGTAGGTATAAAAAGGTTGACTACCCCTAATCTAGATGTACTAAATAAAATAAGCCTCCAAGTGCCCATGTTAAATTTCAAGTTTTCATGATTCATCTCTGATCTAAAACTATTTTCTGGAGGAAAAAAATACATATATAGTATATCCATGCTCCTATATTTAGAGCTTTCTTTTCAAATGTCAATAAAGACTTCCCTTCATGAATTAGACACAGAAAAGACAGAACCAGTTCCTAAAGTATGTGGCAATGCTCTTGCTTGTGTCACGTTTACTCTAGTACATTTTATCCCTTTTTCCGATTGTAATCATGTACTTTTATTTTTTTGTTTGTAATCATGTACTTTTAAAGATTTTGCAAGACCAGGAAGGATAGTCTAAAACTCTTATATTTAAAAGTTTTAAACTTTAAAACAATAATTTCTGACTCCCTAATGTAGCACAAATATAAACAGAAATTCAGGAACACATAGTAATTACCTGTTAATTTTACTCCCTCACACACTACAAAAGAATCTTATTATAAAGTTTAATTTGTTACTTTCATATTTAAGAGGTTCATTAATGGCTTCACTGTTAGAAACCTCAGTGGACCTGCTTATTTTGTTAAAAATATGTGGCAAGGCTGCCAATACAATTTTAATAAAAGACCTAAACCGTTATCTACCTCTCATCTTAATGACAGAAATTGAAGATGAAAAATGACATCTTAAGGGTTATATTTACAAGTTTCAGAATTCTAGAATCCCTTCATTCTCTACCTGAATATAACTCTATTATATCTTTAGTTCCTGCTCCAAAATCAAATACTATCTTTTCTTTAGACTCTTTCAGAAATCCTAAGAGCTCTCCAATGTCTCAAATAAAAACACACATTTCTTTTCTTTCCACATTTTCATTACAATCAAGACTAGCTGATAAATTCCTCCACTTAGGCAGGCAAACCACCAAAACTGTCAGATGTCTAGGCTTTTTTCACAGACTTAAGAATTCTACATTAATTTTTATTTAACCAAAGTAGGGGGGAAAAAATAAAGAGAACCCACTGGGAATCAACTCTTGTTGCTTTTTCCAGCTCTTTTTACAAGAAAAGGGGCATGCTTTCCCCTGTGCTAAGACAGTGACAGACTGGAGACCTTGTCTCACCCACCAAACAGGGTATGGAAGTGTAGGCCCTCCCCACACCTCTAGGCAAGTGTCCACAACCCAGAACCACGAGTAAAACAGCATTCCAAGCTTCACTAAAAAAAAAGAAGGTGAAAAGATCAACAAGGTACAAATTTTTAGGAAACTGGATTTTCTGTCACTGCTATTAAAGGACTTCTATGGATAAATCTATTAATTTACTGCATCCACATATATAATACTTTTATATAGAATCTATAAAAGCTGGTTTGTACTGGCCATTTGTACATGATTAGAAAAAGAACTTCTCACTTGAATATGTATAGGCTTACAGTCAATGTTTGCATTCAGGAACTTATACAGCCATAAATAAATTGCAAATATCCACAAAATTTGCAGATGTGAATAAATTTTTTTAATATTCTTAAAAATATTTATGAGTAAAAATAAAATATTTATGAGTATAAGATTTCTGCGATGTGATATCAATGAGAATTGTGAAAGAAAGTTTGTTATAGAATATTATAGAAGGAAAGGCTCTGAAAACCTTCATAAAACTAGCTCTGTGACTGGGCTCCTTCCTCTATCCATCTAGGTCAAGTAAATTTTGATCCGAAGCAATTAAAATAGCCTGCTTGAACAGAATTTTTATAAAACTTAAAATATCAAAGTCAGGCAATTAATTACTACCGTGTACTCGATCAACCACCGAATTTTTGCAAAGAAATTTGTATTTGGAATATGCCATTTCATAAGAAAACTCTCATTTGGAATGTGAAAATTCTTCCCTACATCCACCTAGTCTTTTCTCTTTTGGGGGTACTACTTTTACATGTGTTTCATCCACTCAACCACAGCATGTTCCTTTTGAATATTTTTTGTTAAGCAACAACTAGGAAGTATGCTTTCCTTGTATAGGTGTTGTACCAGTATGGCAGAGTTAAGATTTCCCTTCTAAAGAGTAACCAACTGATGGAGGCTTTTAAGATTCAAATATTATACTTGCTGTGTGACCAGGCAGTGGCAGAGTGGATAGAGCATTGGAGTGGGACGCAGAAGACCCAGGTTCGAAACCCTGAGGTCACCAGCTTGAGTGCAGGCTCATTCGACTTGAGCATGGGCTCACCAGTTTGAGTGCAGGGTCGCTAACTTGAGCGTGGGATCACAGATATGACTCCATCATCACTGGCTTGAGCCAAAAGTTGCTGGTTTGAGCAAGAAGTCACTGGAGCCCCCGGTCAAGGAATATATGAGAGAGAGCAATCAATAAACAACGAAGGTGCCACAACGAAGAATTGATGCTTCTCATCTCTCTCCTTTCCTGTCTGGTCTGTCCCTTTCTCTTTCTCTGTCTCTGTCTCCGTCTCTCTCTCTCTCTGTCACACACACACACACACACACACACACACAAAAGACTCAAATACTTGCTTTTACTGCCTTTTATTACTGTAATTCTTGATTAATAAAACTGAGCACACAGTGAATGCTGAAAATGTTATTCTTTACATTTCTAAGATTCTCTACATAAGCATTTCTTTTTTTCCTTTTCTTCCCTTTTTCCTTTCCCTTAAGTAAGAGGAGGAGAGACAGAGACAGACTCCCGCATGTACCGGACCAAGATCCACCCAGCAACCCCCATCTGGGGCTGACACTCAAATCAACCATGCTATCCTCAACACCCAAGGTCGACACTCACACCATCCAAGCCATCCTCAGTGTCGGGCTAACACTTGAACCAGTTGAGCCACTGGCTGTGAGAGAAGAGAGAAGGGGGAGAGTGAGGGGAAGAGAAGCAGATGGTGCTTCTCATGAATGCCTGCACCGGGAATTGAACCCAGGGCATCTGCACACCCGGCCGATGCTCTATTCACTGAGAAAACCAGCCAGGGCTTCTACATAAGCATTTCTAAGGTCAATAATAATAATAATAGGCCTGACCAGGTGGTGCTGCAGTGGATAGAGTGTCGAACTGGGATGCAGAGGACCCAGGTTCGAGACCCCGAGGTCGCCAGCTTGAGCGCTGGCTCATCTGGCTTGAGCAAAAAGCTCACCAGCCTGGATCCAAGGTCGCTGGCTCAAGCAAGGGGTTACTTGGTCTGCTGAAGGCCCGTGGTCAAGGCACATGTAAAAAAGCAATCAATGAACAACTAAGGTGTTGCAACATTCAACATAAAACTAATGATTGATGCTTCTCATCTCTCCGTTCCTGTCTGTCTATCCCTCTCTCTGACTCTCTCTCGGTAAAAAAATAAAATAAAATAATAATAATAATAGTAAAATCTGTTAGTGTTGAAATGCAGATAAGGTTAGACCAATTTCTCAATTTTAACCCAAAGCAGATATCTGCTAGTATAACTTTGTATGTGACAAAGTACTATTTCAATTCAGTAGGGAAAAAACAATTAAGTTTATTAATAAACAGTGCAGGCGTTAAGTCACTATCCAAATGGAAAAAATATTACCTTGGGGAACTTATCTCACACACCAGCAAGATGAAAGATTGTGATGGATTTGTATTATGTCAGTTTAGCTCATCTGAAACTACATTTCCCAGAATTCCCTTGCCTGCACAATTTCAGGTTAGCCTGGACCACATGAGACATCCTTGCCTGACATGTGGAAGGTAGAAATAAAAAAGTAACCATTTTTTTTGTGCTGGAAGGCAGGTATAGATACAAGGTACTACAGCAGGTCACACACACTGCTGCTTTTATGCTGGATCACTTTGATAGCATGGGGCAGCAACAAAGACCACAACTCCAACAGTATTTTTCTCCTTCAGCTTTTTTGACTTCTGGATCAGGTACATATTTAAATCAGTAATAAAGTGATCTTCTTCCATGAAACACCTCTATCATCAGAGTTGGAGGCTTGGATATAATAAAAGGCCAATATGAGTTGCAGGCTGTGCTCATGGGATCCAGTTCATGTTCCAGGCCCTGGTCGGCAAACTGCGAGTCATGAGCCACATGCGGCTCTTTGGCCCCTTGAGTGTGGCTGTTCCACAAAATACCACGTGCGGGCGCTACCTCGATAAGGAATGTACCTACCTATAGTTTAAGTTTAAAAACTTGGCTCTCAAAAGAAATTTCAATCATTGTACTGTTGATATTTGGCTCTGTTGACTAATGCGTTTGCCGAGCACTGTTAACCCTGTTTCACACGTAGTATATTTTCTATTACTGAATGCACGCCCTGCTAACTTTTGGCTCCAGCAACAGACACAAACCAACAACCTCACATAAACTGGTTAATCTGTTCCTATGATTGCATAACATCAAACCCCTATAATAAATTCCTTATATATTTTTTCATAATTGCTTCTTCTGTAATTGGACCCTGAGTGGCACAAAAGGGGTGTGTGTGTGTGTGTGTGTGTGTGTGTGTGTGTGAGAGAGAGAGAGAGAGAGAGAGAGAAATCTAAGATGGGCAAGGAATTTTAATTCCAAAGAGGAAATCCTCTAGCCATAAAACAAAAGATAAAACATATATTCATGAAAATAAAAACAAAACTGTGATATGGTAAAAAGAAGCCATGTGCAATATCAAAGGACAAATGATAGAATTAGAAAAACTACCATATTTCCCCATGTATAAGATGCACCTTAATTTTGGGGCCTGAAATTAAAAAAAAAAAAGTATTACATAAAGTTATTGAACTCAAGTTTTATTCATCATAAAATTCATACACCTCCTCATCACTGTCTTCAACAATGAGTAAATAAAGAAGCGCGAAAAAGCAGGAAATACAAGTAAAATAAATCTACAACCACTGTATAAGACACACCCAGTTTGTATACCCCAAATTTTTTGGAAAAGGGTGCATCTCATACATAGGGAAATATGGTACATGCCACACAAATGGCAAATATTAGATTAATAGCTATAATATATATACAAAGAGCTCCAGGAAAAAATAAAGATACTCAAGCCATTAGAAAAATGAGCACAGGTATGAATAGGAAATTTGCAGAGAGGTAAATTCAATGAACAGACAAGTATATAATTTTATTTATTTATTTATTTATTTATTTATTTATTTATTTATTTATTTATTTATTACAGAGACAGAGAGTGAGTCAGAGAGAGGGATAAACAGGGACAGACAGACAGGAACGGGGAGAGATGAGAAGCATCAATCATTAGTTTTTCATTGCGTGTTGCAACACCTTAGTTGTCCATTGATTGCTTTCTCATATGTGCCTTGACCGCGGGCCTTCAGCAGACTGCGTAACCCCCTGCTGGAGCCAGCAACCTTGGGTTCAAGCTGGTGGGCTTTTGCTCAAACCAGATGAGCCTGCGCTCAAGCTGGCAACCTCGGGGTCTCGAACCTGGGTCCTCCGCATCCCAGTCCAATGCTCTATCCACTGCGCCACCGCCTGGTCAGGCTAATTTTTTTTTTTTTAAGAAAGAGAGAGCAAGGGATAGTAAGGGAGAGAGATGAGAAGCATTAACTCATAGTTGTGGCTCCTAAATTGTTCATTGATTGCTTTCTCGTATGTGCCTTGACCAGGGGGCTCCAGCTGAGCCAGTGACCCCTTGCTAAAGCCAGCAACCTTGGGCTTCAAGCCAGCAACCTTTGGGCTCAAGACAGAGACCACTGGGTCACGTCTATTATCCTACACTCAAGCCGGCGACCTGGCTCTGAAGCTGGTAAGCCTGTGCTCAAACCAGATAAGCTCGCACTCAAGCTCACGACGACCTTGAGATTTCAAACCTGGGCCCTTAGAGTCCCTGGCCAACACTATATACACTATGCCACCACCTGCTCAGGTAAGCATATAAATATTATTTGAATTCAAAAGTGGTAAGGGAAATGCAAATTAAAGTAATAATGACCTATTCATACTCATCAGATTAGAAAAATTAAAACATCTATTGTTAGATAGTATATGAAGAAAAGGCTATTTTCTTACATTGCTGGTAGAACTACACCTAGTTTGGTCTTTTTTGGAAAATCTACCAAGATCCATTCAAATAAAAATATGTATGTACCATTCAACCCAGCAATTCCAAAACCCAGAACCTATCTCACAGAACTAAAGCACAAGCACCAGGTACAGTAACATTGTTCATGGTGGTCAAAAAGTATTTTTTTAAAAGCAAATGCTTACAAGAACAGGGGAGTTGTCAAATAATTGATAGTATATACACACCAAGAAGTATTATTCAGCAATTAAAATAATGAATTAGAGGTAAACCAGGAGACCTGAAATAATTTTAATGAGGTATTGCTGAACAACAAAATGCAGGTTTGTTAACAATAATCCCACTTTGATCAAGCAAACACCTATGCAAACAAACAAAATCTATGGGCAGGGGAGGGGCTTAGCGATCTATCATACAGGCAGAGAAAATGGAGATATTCATACCAGACTGCTAACACTGCTTCTCTGGGAGAGGAAGGTGTGGGTGGGGGAGAAACCTGACTGGAAGAAGAAAGGGGCTGGAAAAGGGGGAAATAAGACGACCCAGCATGGTATACAGACAGCATTTATGGAGAAGCTATATGTGGGCGGGAGAGCGTATGAATTTAAAAAGAGGATTATCTTTGCCTTTATACATTTTTGTATTGTATAGTTGCAGCACTTGTTACAAGTAAAGCCTAATTTCTTGAGATTTTAATATTTTAAAAGGCAATTTAGGCTGTGGGAAGGAACTATAATTGATCTATAGTGGTCATTAGCTTCACTGGATCCTAGAAAGGAAGTGACAACCATGTAAAAAGGGGGGAAAAGGCAGAAAATGGAAGAAGAATGAAAGCAGTGTAAAGAAGTTGTACAGTGGTGAAGAGGCTGAAATCACTGTCCTGGACAATGCCCAAGAAAGAGGTGAAAAAAGTACCTCCCTGAGCTGAGCCTGGAAGCAGAAGTGTTAATAAGGGTGGCAGGAATCTGGCTATTGGCCCACAACCTCACAAGCAAGGGTTATATTCATGCCTCAGAGCACACTAAGGCACTGTTAAAAATACTGAAATAACACGCACACATAATGCCAGGCCTGCTAGAGGTCTCCAGACCTGATCCAGAACTCTAGCCCTACTAAATGGTGAGCACCCACACTAGCCACATGTGCACGTACTGACTGATCTCCCCTGCTTATATGCACTAATCATCTGTCCCCACAATGACACCACCTAGTCCACCTTTACTCACAGGCAATGTAGCATGTCCTCCCATAATGACCAGCTCCCATGGTCAACTAGACAACCTCTATGCGAGTCCAAGGGCCCCAGAAGCCCTGGGGTCAGTTACTAGCAGGATAGGAAGAAAGGTTCCATGGGACAGGAGCCCAATAAAGAAAACAAAAGAAGGGAATGTGGGTTCTCCTCTCCGGTTTATTATCTATGACATGCTCTAGAGAGGGTAGTTTGTATGATTATCCTGAACCTGCACTTTCAAGGCATATATCACAGTAACATTACATTGCATGTTTTCTACTGGCACAAGGCAAGAATACTTTTTGTTTATTTATTAAACAGTCTTCTTTTTTCCTAGAGCCTAGCATGCCAGTTTTCACCATGGCTTTAGGTGATGCTCAATATCCCCTAAACTGAAGGTAAAACCTCTTTGTGAACAGCTAAAGTTAAAGGTCCAATATTAGAAAGCAGAAACTACTATAACCCACCAAAAAGGACTTATAAGACGTGATTTGATGGAGCTGTCTTAACTTTTTTATAGTGGGTACAAATTTTAAATCTGTCAAGGTATCACCTTTGAGATTCCAAAACCAGAAAGCATCTATCAAAGTTAAGAAAAAAAGAGAAACTTTTCTGGACAAGAACCAGGGTTAGGAGTTCAAGATCATGGGAACTGTCAGATATGCAAAAGCAAGAGACTACAGTAAATGATAAAACCTTCAAACTTATTATGGTGAACAAAGACTACTTTAAACCATCTGTAATGAGTAAAGGTAATAAATTATAAAGTGTAAAGAGAACCGACACTCAGAAAAAAATATTTCAAAGAAGATGGTTAATGCCTATTATGTAGATCAGTGGTCCCCAACCTTTTTTGGGCCACGGACCGGTTTAATGTCAGAAAATATTTTCACAGACCGGCCTTTAGGGTGGGACGGATAAATGTATCAAGTGACCGAAACAAGTATCAAGAGTGAGTCTTAGACGGATGTAACAGAGGGAATCTGGTCATTTTTAAAAGATAAAACATCGTTCAGACTGAAATATAAATAAAACGGAAATAATGTAAGTTATTTATTCTTTCTCTGCGGACCGGTACCAAATGGCCCACGGACCAGTACGGGTCCGCGGCCCGGGGGCTGGGGACCACTGATGTAGATAACACACTAAGATGTGCAATCATTAACAGTAATTATTTTTAAATAGAAGCAACCTCCATGTTATACAGAACAGTCACTAACAAAGCACCTAATATAATAAGATCACTACATCTGACTTGATTGAGAAAAAATTCAAACACTGAAAAGACACAATGATTATATTCCAGACATGTGAGGGCTTCACTGCAATTAGGAACCATAAGCTGATGCCACAGTAGAGAGAACAGGAACAGAGGCCTCTGAGATTAAATATCTAAGAAAGAAGCAGGAAAGCAAAGACAGCCAGGAACAGCTTTCTGAGGAGTAAAAAAAGTGCAGAAAGTTTGGGCTAAAGAGGATGATGTGGAATTATATTCAATGAGCATAGGAGCAAAGTATATACAATATTAAGGAAAACATTTTTTACAAAGAAAACAAAATAAGAGGTCAGCAAATTATCATAGTAAAGCCTTTTTTATTATTTATTATTTTTACAGGGACAGAGAGTCAGAGAGAGGGATAGATAGGGACAGACAGGAACGGAGAGAGATGAGAAGCATCAATCATCAGTTTTTTGTTGCGACAACTTAGTTGTTCATTGATTGCTTTCTCATATGTGCCTTGACCGCGGGCCTTCAGCAGACCGAGTAACCCCTTGTTCGAGCCAGAGACCTTGGGTCCAAGGCTGGCAAGCTTTTTTTTGCTCAAGCCAGATAAGCCCGCACTCAAACTGGCGACCTCAGGGTCTCAAACCTGGGTCCTCCGCATCCCAGTCCAACGCGCTATCCATTGCGCAACCGCCTGGTCAGGCTAAAGCCTATTTTATAATCAAATAATTTAACTCAATACAGACACTTATGTAATTTTTTTTTTTTTTTTTGTATTTTTCTGAAGCTGGAAATGGGGAGAGACAGTCAGACAGACTCCCGCATGTGCCCGACCGGGATCCACTCGGCACGCCCACCAGGGGGCGAGGCTCTGCCCACCAGGGGGTGATGCTCTGCCCCTCCGGGGCGTCGCTCCGTTGCGACCAGAGCCACTCTAGCACCTGGGGCAGTGGCCAAAGAGCCATCCCCAGCGCCCGGGCCATCCTTGCTCCAATGGAGCCTCGGCTACAGGAGGGGAAGAGAGAGACAGAGAGGAAGGAGAGGGGGAGGGGTAGAGAAGCAGATGGGTGCTTCTCCTGTGTGCCCTGGCCGGGAATCGAACCCGGGACCTCTGCACGCCAGGCCGACGCTCTACCACTCAGCCAACTGGCCAAGGCCAACGCTTATGTAATCTTTATCATGCGTGTGCTTTACTGCATCTAAATAAAATATTTCTGGAAGGAGATACAAGAAACTATAAGGAGAGAATCTGCATAGATGGCTAGAGAATAAGAATGAGAGAGAACTTCATATACACTCACTATGTATTTTTTATATTCCCTTAATTTCAAAACATATAAATATATTACCTATTTTAAGAATTTTAAAAGAAAATTTTTATTAGGTATTAAGATATAATGCAGCCATAAGGATCTCAGCTCAACAGAGAACTACCTTTTTCAGAACAAACCTATGAAGCCAGCAAATGAAATGCTTTCCCATTACTCTTAGCTTTAGTATCATTTCTGAAGCAACTAACCATTAATCCAATGAACAAGTCACAGATAACATCTGAAGGCAACTGTTCATATCTCCTAGGTAGAGAGTGATGCTTCCAGTCAGTCCCCATACCTTCCTTCCAAGTCAGCCTGGCTTAATTATATATTGATATAAAGACTTTTCCTAATAAGATTTTTCTCTTCAGCTATTTCACAGCTCTAAAGACAGACAAAGGTTATAACATGAAAGAGAAAGAAAATTTCTAGATCTTATATTACCTATTCCAGTATCTTTTTATACTACATAGGCAATGCCTAAACTTATTGTTTAACCAGCTTGAGGGAATGTAAATTCTCTCACAATGAGCTAGTAGGTTTATTAATAAGATCAGAAAAAGTCTTACTCATGACAGCAATTTCCGCTGGTGCCAGAAAAATGTTCTAATGAACTAGAGAGAAAAGACAAATATAACTTGTAGAAAATAAACAAAAGAAACTATATGAACATAGTGTTCAAATGAAAAAAATCTATTTCAAATGCAATGACCAAATAAATCCAAAATGGTTGGGAAAGAATAATGAAGACTTTACAATTCAGAGAATGAACACTGACAATCAGAGCCTCCCCACTCTGTGCCAGATACCTCACAATTAACTATGAAGAAGTAAGCCAGACCCAAGGAAAAGGTACATTTTAATAGTAAAGAGACATATTACAAATCTAGGAATAAGGCCACCAACTTCAGGAAAGACAGTTAAGACAAATGGAGAGCAAGAAAATAACCTCTGCAACACAGTCAGTAGGGACACACTTGCTAAAAAATATACAGTCTCTAGACATTATTACCAGAATGCACATAAAAAAGGGAAAATTCTCCATATGTATTTAACTATTGCTGAAAGAGAAGGGGAGAGGTAAGGAAGGGAGAGAGGGAATTAAACTTGAAAATTTCACTCAGTAGAATGAGAAATGCAACTACTCATACTCTAAGAAATCACTGGAATGCAGAACAGGTTAAATAAAATTTTTAAAAAACAGAGAACCTGAAGTTTTAAACCATTCAAAATACTAAAATGTATTAGTAATAGTAATGGTAATAGTAGCAGTACTATTTTAACAGGGACTGTTTTACACTTTCCCAACTATGTTGTGTACAATCACACACTATCATCATCCTCAACTCAATGTTGACGCAACTGAAACTTGGGGAAATTCAGGTAATGCTTCATGCTTATTGCAGCTGTTAAGAACTAAACAATGTCACTGCATAGGAAATCCCTTGGAGGAGAAATTTATCTTAATGCCAACAATTTATACATATTAGAAAACATGTAATTCAAACATCTCTGGAAAGAAAACAAAGCCTCAAATTAGATACATATCACCTGACCTATGGAGGTGCAGTAAATAAAGCATCAACCTGGAACACTGAGGTCACTGGTTAGAATCCCTGGGCTTGTCCAGTCAAGACACATACAGGAAGCAACTACTACGAGTAGATGCTTCCTGCTTCTCCCCCCCCCCCATTCTCTTCCATTCTCCCTCTCTTTCTCTCTCTGTCCCCTCTCTCCAAAACTCAATAAATAAAATCTAAAAAAAAAAGCTACATATCACCACCTCAAAAATGGGACCACAAAATCCCAGCTAAGCAAAGAGAACTAAAGATATAGAGGAGCCATTTGATTTAACTCCAGAAATACAAGTAACAGTAACCATTCCTGATAATGTTACAACTAATGGGAGATATTCTATCCTGCACAATCTGTTATTTTCAGCTTATACCTTCAATTCCTCAGTCTCAGATAAAGAAGCCCAACTTCATTAGTACCAAGCTCCAAGCAACAGCAACAGAACTGGACAGCAATAGAGCTACCCAAGTATTTCATTTCTATAATTCATTGAAAACTTACCTGGGACAGCAAAGATATGCTCCATCTCTCAGAATATCGATTTAGAGAGAGAGTCCCTCCCCTCAAATAGGCTTCATAAGCACTTGCCCACACTGATCTGTGGGTAACTGTCTCTACCAAAACACATCTCCCTTACTTTAGTATCTGGAACTCCACCATCAGGCTCCTCTTTAAGAAAATAACAAAAAACAAAAACAAAAAATTCAAGTATTCTCTAAATAAAACAATAGTAAAAAGTGGGGGAAAGGAGTAACATTTGACTTCCTCAACTGACACTTTGACTAAGAAATTATGAAAGCTAAAAAACAATATTTTTAGTTTTCCCCAGTTGAGGACCCTGGCCAAGTGGTTCAGTGGACAGAATGTCATCCCAGCACACTGAGGTTGTGGGTTCCGTCCCCAGTCAGGACACATACAAAAGCAAGCAATGAGCGCACAACTAAATGGAACAACTATGGAACGGGGTGTTGATGCTTCTTTCTCTCCCTTAAACCAGTGGAAAAAAATTAAAATTAAAGAAGAAGATTTTTCAGAAATTCCTTCTCTTACATGAATTCAACTTTGGTGCCCGTTACAATCTGGGCTGGTAGGTAAAAGGAACTAACTACATAGCAAGCTAACATTAATGGAAAAACCCTAGAATGAATTCTTTGTGGTTAATCTGACCATGAGGTTGTAGCTGTAACTTAAAATATTACATACACAGAGGAGAGTGAGATTTATTTTCTGCTTGGAAAGTTGTTGCTGGCTTTATGATAGAATTGAACAAACTTCTGTGATAAACCTCAGAACCACTGAAAGCTGTGAGGAGGCTGCCAACTTTGGCCTACACTTCATCATAGAAAAGGCCAGCCCCTTCGATTCACCTAAATTGGTAGATTAGCTCCACTGGTCTGGCAGGTGTACCACAGGAAAATCTGTTGTAACATGAACTGAAAGTCCACGCTGGCCCCGGCCGGATAGCTCACTTGGTCACAGCATCATCCAGAAGTGCATAGGTTGCCGATTTGATTGCCAGTGGGGCCACATACAGAAACAAATGGATGTTCCTCATGCACTCACGCGCTCTCTCTCTCTCTCCCCCTCTCTAAAATCAGTAAATAATAAAAAAAATGTTAAAAAGAAAATCCATGTTGTTAAATTGCAAGTTTTCAAAGTGAAAAGAGCAAACATCTATTGCAGGTAAACAAAGTAATTAATGTTGCTTAAAACAAGCTACTTAAGTTACAACCTCTGCTACATCATTTGTGCAATTCCTTCAAGTGGGTTTAGAATACAGCCATGAGATACTACTATATATTTATTAACACCATTATTGCAATCCACTACATGCCTCTAACCACAAAAAAATCTAAAAAGGCTAAATAATTAATATAGAAACTGATTCCTTTTCAGAGTTGTATAATCAAATTAGGTGATTTTAAAATGTGATAAATTAAGGGCAAACAATATGTATATTGTATAGACCCACCACCTTTTCATAAAAACAAAATAAAAATGAAAAATAGCTTGAAATAATACATGTTCTATACCTGATTTGAGTTTTTGAATTATTTTTTATTTAACCCTTAACATGACATATTCATAATTTTTTTAATATATTTTTTTAGATTTTATTTATTCATTTCTAGAAAGAGAGGAGAGAGAGAGAGAGAAGGGGGGAGGAGCAGGAAGCATCAACTCCCCTATGTGCCTTGACCAGGCAAGCCCAGGGATTTGAACCGGCAACCTCAGTGTTCCAGGTTGACGCTTTATCCACTGCGCCATCACAGGTCAGGTGACATATTCATAATTTAAACAAAATAGCCACAGAAAATTGCAGGCCATTAGTCTGTTTGATACAAAGCCAAGAGATCAAAGAGGCCAACTTTGTGCACAATGTAGGTTTTTAATGTAGCCGATGTAATTCTCAGGGCAATAAGAGACAGGAGCCTCATTTCAAAATGCGGAGAACACTACTCATATAGGATAAACAAGTGGCCTTGACCCCTACAGGAAATATAATTTAAAATACACATCACATCATTTAAAATTTAAAATACAAATACACAGCATACATTCATGTGAAAAGGATATGAATATATTTTTTAATTTACCACTTTAACCATTTACTTTATTTATTTATTTTTAGAGAGAGAGGAAGGGAGAGAGAGTGAGAGATAGAAACATCAATATGGGATGTGAGGGCGATCTGGCTGCGACATCTGTCACCCCATTGATCGCCAGGGTTGATTCGGCTGATCTGGCTGGCTAGGCGGGTGTCCCCTTCCTCCCTCACCGCTCCATGTGCGTCCCTCCCGAAGCTGCGCGCTCGGTCGAAGAGGACGACCTTCCCCGCTAGAGGAGAGGACTGTTCTTCGGTCAAGGGTATACGAGTAGCTGCGCTCCCCTGCTAGAACCTCCAAACAAGTCTCAAGAAACATCAATATGTTCCTGTATGTGCCCTGACTAGGGATTGAACCCACAATCTTTGTGTATCAGGACGACACTCTAAACAACAGAGCTATCCAGCCAGAGCAGGATGTGACTATTTTTAAGTAGCTTTATTAAGATATGCAATGTATTAAGATATAATTCATATAAAATTCACACAATAAAGTGTACTAATTTTTAGTATATTCGTAGATATTTATTACCATTAGAACATTTTCCTCACCTCAAAAAGAAACCCTGTACTCTTTAGCTATCAAATCGTTGCATGTGAATATTTCAGTGCTAAATTTGAAATATCCAGGACAGAGTAAACACACTTGATTTTAAGTTTAAAAGCTCAAAATTTGGCCCTGGACGGTTGGCTCAGTGGTAGAGCGTCAGCCTGGTGTGCAGGAGTCCCAGGTATGATTCCCAGCCAGGGCACACAGGAGAAGCGCCCATCTGCTTCTCCACCCCTCCCCCTCTCCTTCCTCTCTGTCTCTCTCTTCCCCTCCCACAGCCAAGGCTCCATGGGAGCAAAGTTGGCCCGGGCGCTGAGGATGGCTCTATGGCCTCTGCCTCAGGCACTAGAATGGCTCTGGTTGCAACAGAGCGACGCCCCAGAGGGGCAGAGCATCGCCTCCTGATGGGCGTGCCGGGTGGATCCTGGTTGGGCACATGCAGGAGTCTGTCTGACTGCCTCCCTGTTTCCAACTTCAGAAAAATACAAAAAATAAAATAAAATCTCAAAATTTGTTGTCCTTTCCTAAAAAGGAATTTTTAGTATTCAGTCTAAATTTTCTCCTTATACCTCCAGTGTTGAGCCTGACCTGTGGTGGCACAGTGGATAAAGCGTCAACCTGGAACGCTGAGGTCGCTAGTTCAAAACCCTGGGGTTGCCTGGTCAAGGCACATAAGGGAGTTGATGCTTCCTGCTCCTCCCCCCTTCTCTCTCCCTTTCTCTCTCTCTCTCTCTCTAAAAATGAATGAATAAAATATACCTCCAGTGTCACAAATTTACTCATTCTTCTAAAAGATTCATTAGGTAACTCCTGTTTGTGAAAGGGGGTACCAAGGCAATCAAACTCATAAATACATGCCCTTTGACCATAAGAATTTGCCACCTTCTTACCACCTACCAAAAATTAAACAAAAATACATAAAAACAAAGCCCATAAACACATTTTTAATGTGTTTTAAAATGCTGCATACATGACAAATAACTACCTTTATTCTATGGTACATGGCTTTCTTGGGTTTAGAAAAGTAGAAACAGGCCCCAACGTCCAACTGTGCCCAATTTATTTAACAGGACCTTAAAGAATGTTAGGCACTTTCTTCCTCCACCCACATTAAATATACACTCCCTAAAACTGTTGATTCACCGGATTCTCAACTGCCAAAGAAAGTAGACAAGCTTAGTGTTTGACATTTCCTTTTGGCAGTCATTAGTCCTTAATGTATCACTGTCTAGAGGCTAAACGAAATAGTTTCATTCCTTTTCTACTTTAGCAGATCCTTTTCTTGGGCCTGAAAAACTGTATCAAAGGCTAAACCCACCCTACAAGAAAGCCACCTATCAAAGAAGTTATACTATAAAAATAATATGATCAAAACACCTCTCTCCATAAGCTTCTTATCACTAAAGCCCGAGCAGTAACTTTCTACAGGTGAGCAAATTAAAGGGAAAGAAAGCTAACATTTCCCAAGACCTCTGGCAATGTCAGTGAACCACCTCCCAATAGAGGAAAAGAGGACTGCCTCCAGCCAGTCTTGCTTACAAAATAGTTCTTTAACTGGTCTTCAAGAGGTTTGCCATCTCCTGCACACTCATTAATTCCTGATTCTAAATCTATTATTGTTTCTCCTTTAGCCCACTCCTCAATGCCAATCAATGCCAACCTTATCTTTCTGCTTTGCACAGCCTATTTAATATATATAGTTTTAACCTTGCTCCGGTGCTTCATAATAAAAAAAAACAATTTCATTTGTGTGTGTTTTTTTTACCTCCACTGTAACATTATCTCTTCTAAGCCAGATCTCCTCATTCTTATTTTTGCCTACAAAAACAGCACCAAAAAGGAAAAACAGAGAAAGACAATAGTGGGTAGGATGTTTATATTCAAATAGGTTTTCTCTAGTTAGAGGCCATGTCTTTTAATAATCAACAGCAAAAGCAAGGAATCTGAAATCATGCTGGCCAACAAAATAGTGTTTAACCTAAAACTGTGTTGAGTCAACTTCTCAATAATAGAAAACTTGTAAATAAGTCATGCCCTCCCCCAGCAAAAAAGCTCTGAATACTACCATTTATCCATCTACTAATCAAGGTCTAGTGAACAATGTGAACATCAGTACTAAATTACATGAATAGTTAAGTAGATAACAAAGGATTTCTTATTTTATACATGACAGCTTTAAAAATAGGACTCAGGCCTGACCTGTGGTGGCGCAGTGGATAAATCGTCGACCTGGGATGCTGAGGTCGCCGGTTCTAAACCCTACGCTTGCCTGGTCAAGGCACATATGGGAGTTGATGCTTCCTGCTCCTCCCCACTTTCTCTCTCTCTCTCACTCTCTCTCCTCTCTAAAATGAATAAATAAATTAAAAAAAAAAAAAATAGGACTCAGGGCCCTGGCCGGTTGGCTCAGCAGTAAAGCATCGGCCTGGCGTGCGGGGGACCTGGGTTTAATTCCCGGCCAGGGCACATAGGAGAAGCGCCCATTTGCTTCTCCACCCCCACCCCCTCCTTCCTCTCTGTCTCTCTCTTCCCCTCCCGCAGCCAAGGCTCCATTGGAGCAAAGATGGCCCGGGCGCTGGGGATGGCTCCTTGGCCTCTGCCCCAGGCGACGCCCCGGAGGGGCAGAGCATCGCCCCTGGTGGGCGTGCCGGGTGGATCCTGGTCGGGCACATGCGGGAGTCTGTCTGACTGTCTCTCCCGGTTTCCAGCTTCAGAAAAAAAAAAAAAAAGGACTCAGGAGGGCAATGGCTCTGGTAATGATTGAGGAACTGGACTATGGAATGGGAATGCCTAGATGATTAAACAATGACCATTTTGGCCTTCTAAAAATATGATTACTAAGAATTTAGCCAAGAAAACTGCATCAACCAATGATTATATTAATTATATTCCTTTTGGAGAAACAAGGAACTCAAATCCAATCTAGTGACAAAGGGCTTACTTCGAGGGCACACGTGCACTATAACTGAAGGTACAGCTGGGCCTTAAGAACCGCCAAATGGGCTGCCTAGGGTCCTCCTAGCTGGGTGCACCCTTCTCCAATCTCAAATACCTAGCCCATTCTTACACTCTTGCTGTCTATCTAATTCATAGCTGCTGCTCACCCACAAATCCACTCTGTCATGACCCCTCAAAGACTGATTCCACTTAATAGCATAATTTCCTACTACAGTACTCATTTACTAACTGCATCATTTTCCATACAAGTTCCCAAAAGAATCTAAGAGACACAGGATTAAGAAGGGAGGTGGGTAAGATAAAACAAGGCCTTCCTGAGGTTGCAGGACAGACAAAAGTCTTCAAAGGGCTGTAAACATGGCAAGAACTATGCCCTTAAATATCTAATATACTGACACATATTCAAATAACCATAATGATGACAAGATTTGTCTTTTTAAATTTTTTATTATGGGGTTTTCCAAACATATCCAAAATGATTGAGAATAGTAAATGAACTTCTTTATGCAACATTACCAAACTTTAACAACCATCAACTTTCTATTTTATTGTTTCTTTCTTTACTTTTTTGCTGGACTATTTTAAAACAAATCTAAGACTGTGTCATTTCATAAGGAATTCTCTTCTATGTACCATTCCGCATAAACCTATGTTCATATCTGGATGTTCAAAGCTTGTCAAATCTTGAGAGTTAAAAAAAAAATGCCACTTAACCAAAACTTCACATCAAAAACATAGTTGAGTCATCACTGTAACTCTAAAATTAATGTAATTCTTGAATCAAAGTAGTTTTGTTTTTTTTTTAATTTTATTTATTTATTTAGTCATTTTAGAGAGGAAAGGGAGAGACAGAGGGAGAGAGAGAGGAGAGATAGAGAGAAGGGGGGAGGAGCTGGAAGCATCAACTCCCATATGTGCCTTGACCAGGCAAGCCCAGGGTTTCGAACCGGCGACCTCAGCATTTCCAGGTCGACGCTTTTATCCACTGCGCCACCACAGGTCTGCTTGAATCAAAGTAGTTTTAAGAAAATGGCTAATTTTGCATTGGCTGGGAAAACCTAGTCAAAAAGAATAGTTTGCCTGACCAGGCGGTGGCGCAGTGGATGGAGCGTCGGACTGGGATGTGGAGGACCCAGGTTCGAGACCCCGAGATCACCGGCTTGAGCGCAGGTTCATCTGGTTTGACCAGAGCTCACCAGCATGAGCCCAAGGTCGCTGGCTTGAGCAAGGGGTTACTCAGTCTGCTGTAGCCCCACGGTCAAGGCCCATATGAGAAAGCAATCAATGAACAACTAAGGTGTCACAATAAAAAACTGATGATTGATGCTTCTCATTTCTCCTTTCCTGTCTGTCTATCCCTCTCTCTGACTCTCTCTGTTTAAAAAAAAAAAAAGATGTGGATAAATAAAAAAAAAAAGAATAGTTTGACTCTAGCATCTAGAGTTTGCCAAAATGAAAGAGCTATCAACAGCAAATAAGAGCTCGTGAATGAAGTAAGCTTTTAAAAATACTGTGACTAGAAATTTCAGTTTTAAAACTGAATTGTTTTTTTTCTGAATGATACAAAATTTAATACTGTTTTGCAAAAAAAAACACAAACCATCTAACAAATGTCTTCCTAAATCCTTGAGTCTATTTTCACAATTGAGAATTTTAGTAGTCTAAAAAAGGTGAGGGGGGGAGGGGATCCTGGATCACAACAGAAATCACAAAAATAAAGGTATATATATAAATGATCAACTTCTAAAAACCAAACAGTTCTCCCACATACATAGTGGCTTTTATCTATTTTTCACCAATAATACAGAATCATAAATGCAACATAAACAAATAAGTTCTGCTTCCCAGCAACAAGTGCATTTTATTATTATGAACTTTAAAGGTTATAACTGGATATTACTGGTCAAATATTTATGATTTTTCCTATAAAATATTTGAAGTTATTTTACATTAGGGAATAAAGCAATGTTCATACAGACACAAGAACAAGGGCAAATTAAAACATACATCTTTTCATTCCTAGAAGATGAGTTTTACATTTGAATCTACAAAACCAATAATTCTTCCTAGAAGCAGGGAGAAGTATGCTCTGCATTTCAACGTAAAGGACAATTAGCAAGGCAGTCTTGAAATGAGATGCATTCTATTTGGCACAGTATTACAAACAGCAAATTATAAAAACCAAAAATTAGAATATCTGTAACCAGAGTAAAACCAGGAAAGGAAGACAACCATTTCAACACATCTGAAAATAATACATGTAAGACAATTTACTGCCCAGATGTTTCAACATAAAGCAATTCTAAGGAAGTACCTTGCCTATATAGTATGTCTCCAAAGTATGACATTATGAAAAGGTCCTAATGCCATTTGTAGAAACTAACAAAACAAAATCAGTTCTCAGCAGTCTTTGGTTCTAAATATCCAACATTCCACTTTAAATAAATGGGCTATTTGGTGACTGTCAAGTACTTACTTAGCAGTCATCAGATGTGAACACAGATTCAACCCCAAAATAAACAGAAAGAATAAGGACATTCACTCAGAGAAGAAAAACATCACATTCCACAGACTTTCACCCTTCTATTTTTATATTATGACTAAGAAATATGAAAACCAAAGTTACTTTCAAAAGAGCAGGACTGAAATTAGAGAAGAGGAAATTTACTGGCAGACAGGGCTTATACACCTGCCTCTGGAAAGGACAGTTCGGCAACTAAAGGAGTGTTGTTATTAACTACCATTAAGTCCTTTAAAACACCTAATTTTAAAAAAATCAGGATTAATGGACATATAATATTAGGGCAAAATGTTATGATTGGTAAACTTTTACATGTCTCACATGCACATTCTAAGATAAACAGTTAACTTCCAGAAACTCCTAGTTTGCTACATTTAAACAATCACAATATTTTAAATGAATGAATTTTGTATCAACACAAGACAACTTTGTGGTAAAGCCTACCTTTTGGGCGGAAAAAGAATAAATGAGGAAAAAATGTATTTTAATTTCCTAAAATAATACCAACTTGTACATGTACAGCACTTTACTCTTCTATTCACATCAAATATGGTATCTCCCCTCCGCTTCAAATGGGAAAGAAAAAGAGACCACTCCTGCTGACCCGTGTTGGTGCAGTGGATCAAGTGTTTACCTGGAATGCTGAGAGCGACAGTTCGAAACTCTGGTCTTGCCAGGTCAAGGTACATATGACAAGCAATCAATGAACAACTAAAGTGAAGCAACTATGAGTTGATTCTCACTGCCACCCCTCACGCCTCTCCCTGTAAAATTAAGAAAATTTTTATTTTCTTTTTTTTAAAAAACACCCTTTCTATCAGCTGTGATCAGACACTTGAAGTACAAGATCATGCACACTGGTGATGGGACTACCTCTTTGGCTCTTTGCTACAGGCACAGACAAAGAACGGAGCTGTCATGCAAAGCCAAAAAGGACCTGCCACAAGAGACAGGAAAGCAGCCTCAATCTCCACCAATCCAGACCTCTTTTCATTCTGTTCTTGGCTACATTTTCTGCTCTTTCGTTTCAAGGCATTTTGATATTTCTGCAAAACTTTTACCCATTATTCCAACCTCATCATTTTACTTGGTCTTGTTTGAGTGGTTCTCTGCAACTGCCCCTTCTAACAAGATCAGGTAGAGAGGGGCAGTTATTATTGACCCCATTTTGCAGCTGAGAAAGCACTGGGGTGGTTACTTGATCAAGCTTTAATGAGTCCTATGAAGCATCAGCTTACTGTCCACCTTCTATGGCATCACATGTGAGAGCACCCCCTGGAGCAGCTCTGGACATAAATGAAAAACCTCAGTTCTGGTTTTAACTGGGTACTATCATAGCCAAGTTACTTTCTAGTTCCAGGCTGTTTACAAAATGGGTGATCGGGTTTCAGTTCTGGTTAAGATAAAGTAAATACATTCCTCCCTGCCTATACCACTGAATGCAACTAAAAACCCTGGGCAGAATGGAAATGAGAAGGGGACACATCCACAATTATATTTGGAGACTGCAACAGTCCTCTCAGAACAATACATACATACCTACCTACACTCCAGAAAAACTCCATCCATCAACAGCAAAATACATCTTCTTTTCAAGTGCAGACAAAACATTCACAAAGGTAGAACTGAGTTGTAAAGCAAATCTTTTTTTTAAATTAACTAATTTATTTATTTACTTTTTTAGATTTTATTTATTTATTTTTATTAGAGAGGGAGAGATAGAGAGAGAACAGGGGGAGGAGCAGGAAACATCAACTCCCATATGTGCCTTGACCAGGCAAGCCCAGGGTTTTGAACCAGCGACCTCCGCATTCCAGGTCGACGCTTTATCCACTGCGCCATCACAGGTCTGTAAAGCAAATCTCAATAAACAATTTAAAGAATTAAAACCATGCAAAATATGTTCTCTGACCATACTGAATTTGAGTTAAATTAGAAAATTAATAACAGAAACATTAAAAAAATCTCCAAATACTTGGAAATTAAACAACATACTTCTTAAAAAAAATCCACTAGTCAAAGAGGAAGACTCAAAAAAATATTAATGAAAATACAATATATCAAAATTTACAGGTGCAGACCAAGTAGAACTTATATGGAAACAGCACTAAATCTCCACATTTAAGAAGAAAGGTCTCAAACCAATAACCTAGCCTACCTCAAGAAACTAGAAAAGGAAGAACAAAATTAACCCAAGGAAAACAAAAAAAAAGAAATAATAAAGGGCCCCTGGCTGGTGGTGCAGTGGATGGAGTGCTGTCCCAAGCACAGAGATAGCCAGTTCAATCTGACGGTCACTGATCCCAGGTCTCCGGCTCAACCCGAAGACACCAGTTTAAGCCTGGTCAGGAAACATATGAGAAGCAATCAATGGCACAACTAAGTGGAACGAGTTGATGCTTCTTTCCTTCTCTCTTCTCCCTTCTCTCTCTCCAAAAAAGGAGGAGGGAGGGAAGGAAGGAATGGAAAGAGGGAGGAAGGGGAAGGATGGGAGGAAGGAAGGGAAGAAGGGAGGGAGGGAGGATGGATGGATAAAGGGCAGAAATCAGTAAAACTGAAAATAATAGAGAAAATTGATGAAACTAAAATCGATTCTTAAAAAAGATCAACAGGGCCCTGGCCGGTGGTTCAGTGGGTAAAATACCAGCCTGACATGTGGGTTTGGTCCTTGGTCAGGGCACACAGGAGAAGCAACCATCTGCGTCTCTCCTGCTCCTCCTCCCCCTCTCTCACCCTTCTCTCCCTCTTCCCCTCCTGCAGCCAGTGCTCAATTGGTTCTAGCGTGGCCCCGGGCGCTGAGGATAGCTTGGTTGGTCGGTCAGCCTCAGGCACTAAAAACAGCTCAGTACTTGAGCACTGACCCCCAGATGAAGTTGCCAGGTGGATTCCAGTTGGGGCGTATGCAGGAGTCTACCTCACTATCTCCCCTCCGCTCACATTTTAATAAATAAATAAATAAATAAATAAATAAATAAATAAATAAATAGAAGTGATACTTTTGTAGCCAGAATGACAAAGAAAAAAAAAAGAGCTGGCATAAATTACTAACATTAGGAATAAATATGAGAATATGCCAACATATTCCCCACAAACATTAAAAAGATAGTAAGAGAATGTTACAAACAACTCTTTGTATATAAAATTTGACTAACTAGATAAATGAAACACTTCCTTAAACAGCAAAAACTTCTAAAATTTATCCAAGAAAAAATAGATAACCTAAACAATCTTACAATCCATTAAAGAAATTGAATTTGTAATTTAAAGCCAAAAAATCTGTTAGCTGGACTAGATTGAGGTTCTGAAAATTTCTCCATAGGACCCGACAGCAAATATTTCAGGCTTTGGGAGCCATTCTGCCCATCACAACTATTCAACTATGCCGTTGCAGTCATGGATGACAAGTCCACAAATGGGCATGGCTGTGTTCCAATAAAACTTTCATTTACAAGAATAAGTGGCAACCCAAACTTGACCTGAGCACGATAATTTGTCAACCCCTGCACTAGAAGATAACTAATGTCACTTCCAGATCCTAAACTTTACAATTCTATACTTCCATAGTAAAAACAAAACAAAACAAAAAAAAAACCAATCTGATATATAGTTCAAGAAAAAGATAAATACTATCACACAGGGACAAGTGACTCTGTTTTGACCAAGACTTGTTAAAAATGTATATTATAGTAAACAAACAAAACAAAAAACACAACTCACCAAAATTCAGTCAATCTAGTCTTGAACGAATCGTTACCTCAAAAAGATAAATCAGGCCCTGGCCGTTTGGCTCAATGGTAGAGCATCGGCCTGGCGTGCAGAAGTCCCGGGTTCGATTCCCGGCCAGGGCACACAGGAGAAGCGCCCATCTGCTTCTCCACCCCTCCCCCTTTCCTTCCTCTCTGTCTCTCTCTTCCCCTCCTGCAGCCGAGGCTCCATTGGAGCAAGGATGGCCTGGGCGCTGGGGATGGCTCCTTGGCCTCTGCCCCAGGCCCCGGAGGGGCAGAGCATCGCCCCTTGGTGGGCAGAGCATCGCCCCCTGGTGGCGTGCAGGGTGGATCCCAGTCGGGCGCATGAGGAAGTCTGTCTGACTGTCTCTCCCCGTTTCCAGCTTCAGAAAAATACAAAAAAAAAAAAAAAAAAAAGATAAATCAGGACCTTCTTAAGTTGAAAAAAATCTTCAATTCTCCCTATTAACATGCTTTAAAAATACAGTACATGATCATAAACAAAACCTAAATAGCCAAGACACATAAAACCAAGGCTCTAACTTAATATTGTGTCATTGTAGCCATAAGAAATTATCAAAAATATGGGCTAAGCCTGACCAGGTGGTAGTGCAGTAGATAGAGCGTCAGCCTGGGATGCTGAGGATCCAGGTTCAAGACTCCAGGGTCACTGGCTTGAGCACAGTATCATAGACATGACCCCCTCATGGTCGCTGGCTTGAGCCAGGGGTCACTGGCTCGGCTGTAGCCACTGCTCCCACCCCACCTCCAGCAAGAAACATAAGAGAAAACAATCAATGAACAACTAAGAAGCTGCAACTATGAGTTGATGCTTCTCATCTCTCTCCCTTCGGTCTTTATGTCTCTCTCTCTCTTAAAAACAGAAATAAATAATAAATAAAATGTGGGCTGAAATATAGATTAAAATTTTTTATATTGCCTATCATCCCACCACCTAGTGACAATTACTAATATTCTGATATGTTTATAGTTTCCCTTATAATCCAGAAACATTTTTTATATATGAAATCTTCTCAAGTTTGCCCCCTGGCATCTAAAGAGCAAAATGTAATACCAAGGACAATCGAATAACAACCTTGTGGAGGCTGAAACTCTATCCATCTGCAGCCCAAACTGGGTAGATTTCCATGTCTGTTCCATCATTCTGATTTCGAGACCACTATTATTACTCCATTAAGTATTTCATCCAATACGTAAACATGCTTCTTTTTGTATGTAAAAGGTTAAGAACTTGCTTGTTAAATATTGCAATTCATGCCTGACCAGGTGGTGGCTCAGTAGATAGAGCGTCGGACTGGGATGAGAAAGACTCTGGTTCGAGACCCGAGGTCACCAACTTGAGTGCCGGCTCATCTGGTTTGAACAAAAGCTCACCAGCTTGGACCCAAGGTCGCTGGTTTGAGCAAGGGGTTACTCGGTCTGCTGTAGCCCCACGGTCAAGGCACATATGAGAAAGCAATCAATGAACAACTAAGGTGTCGCAACAAAAAACTGATGATTCATGCTTCTCGTCTCTCTCCGTTCCTGTCTGTCTGTCCCTATCTATCCCTCTCTCTGTAAATAAATAAATAAATAAATACCTTTTTTTAAAAAATTGCAATTCATATCGCCAAAGTAGCATACATTGGAAGTACCTCAAACCACTTAGAAAGCAATATAAAATATAACTGGGTGAGATGTCTTCCTCAGAATTAAAGTCTTTTAAACTCCTCATCCATCAAAAAAAAATCACACGTTAACTTTTTTTAATTTATTTATTCATTTTGGAAAGGAGAGAGAGTGGGAGAGAGAAAGAGAGAAAGGTGGGAGGAGCAGGTAGCGTCAACTCCCATATGTGCCTTGACCAGACAAGTGCAGGGTTTTGAACCAGTGACCTCAGCATTCCAGGTCGACACTTTATCCACTGCGTCACCACAGGTCCATTAATTTTTGACAAATAAGGTTAATTAAATGCTGCTGTCAAGAGAAGCAAGTCCTACATATGCTCAAATTCTGCATTCAATGCAACCTCTATTTATATCTAAATTCTCCCACATATGCTAGGCAGCTCACAGAAAAGCTTACACTAACAATCACTAAAATCACAGGCATACAAAGCTACAGAATACAGAACTAGGGCACACAAGTGAGGTCTATTGCAGTAAACCCAAGGGTTCAAACAAAGCTAGAAATCATAGCATACTATATAACAAAATTCAGCCTCTATAGCCGCACATCAGAGCCACTGGAAACATCTATGATACTCAAGTTAACGCCAGAGCCTAGAATGAGAGGATATGCTAAAAACTTTTCTTGTGCTGTTCACTTTAAGCAGCCTACAGATACATGTCTATCTTATTTAATGTGGAGTATTTAATTTCAGAACAGTCACTTATAAAGTCCTACAATGGGAAATGCCACCAACCAATAAAGATGATGATGTAAGATTAAAATTGTATTGTTGACTTTCAAAGATGTACAATAATAAAAGTATATATGTATATTAACAGCTCAGACTTTCAGGTCAGAGAAATCTAAGTTCAAATGTCAGCTTCCTGCCCTGTGGTGGCGCAGCGGTCAGAGCACCAACCTGGAGCACTACTGAGGTCGCTGGTTTGAAACCATGAACTTGCCTGGTCAAGGCACATACGATAAGCAACCAATAAACAGTAAGAGTGAAGCAACTGGCCCTGGCCAATTGGCTCAGCGGTAGAGCGTCGGCCTGGCGTGCGGGGGACCCGGGTTCGATTTCCGGCCAGGGCACATAGGAGAAGCGCCCATTTGCTTCTCCACCCCCACCCCCTCCTTCCTCTCTGTCTCTCTCTTCCCCTCCCGCAGCCAAGGCTCCATTGGAGCAAAGATGGCCCAGGCCCTGGGGATGGCTCCTTTGGCCTCTGCCCCAGGCGCTAGAGTGGCTCTGGTCGCGGCAGAGCGACGCCCCGGAGGGGCAGAGCATCGTCCCCTGGTGGGCAGAGCTTCGCCCCAGGTGGGCGTGCAGGGTGGATCCCAGTCGGGCGCATGTGGAAGTCTGTCTGACTGTCTCTCCCCGTTTCCAGCTTCAGAAATACAAAAAAAAAAAAAAAAAAAAGAGTGAAGCAACTATTTTTCGGCTACCCCCTCTATTCTTTCTCTGTAAAATCAATAAATAAAATCTTTAAAAAAAATGTCAGCTGTATGTATGTGTGTTTTTAAGCAAATAACTCAACAAGGGTTATTATCGGAGTAAAATAGGCAATAATGTATGTCTCTTAACACAATGACTAGCATATGGTAAGCAGTATAACAGTACAAATAATCCTTATTTTTATTGTTAAAAAAGAAGAAATGGTAAGAAAATAACACATATGTGTATATATACACATGCCCAGAATAAAGTCTTGAATGCTATACACCAGTGGTAGTCAACCTGGTCCCTACCGCCCACTAGTGGGCGTTCCAGCTTTCATGGTGGGCGGTAGAGGAGCAACCAAAGTATAAATGAAAAGAGATTTAACTATATAGCAAGTTGTTTTATGAAGATTTATCCTGCCAAACTTAGCAAAAATCCGACACAAAGTACTTGGTAAGTAATTATTATTATATGTTTTAACTTACTGTAACTCTGCTTTATAAATTTTATAAAGTAAAGTTACTTCCCTACTTTATAAATCACCATTACTGTGGAACCGGTGGGTGGTTAGAAAATTTTACTACTAACAGAGATACAAAAGTGGACGGTAGGTATAAAAAGGTTGACTACCCCTGCTATATACCAAAAATACCGTATTTCTCCATGTATAAGACACACCTTTTTTCAAAATATTCGGGGTCTAAAAACTGGGTGCCTCCTATACAGTGCCTCCTATAAAACTTGAGTTCAATAACTTTAGGTAATACATTTATTTTCAAATTTCGGGCCCCAAAATTTAGGTGCGTCATATGCATGGGATCATCTTATACGTGGGGAAATACGATGTAGTAGAATTACAACTGTAATCAGAAAAATATCATGCTATTCTAATTCTTAAGAGAAAAAAATGCAGCCATAAAATAATGCAGTAACAAGCTCTTCATAGAGTCCTTCAAAGGCTGGGAAACTTTGGCTATGCTGAAGTGATTCCAGGAAGTCATTTGCAAAAGCTGAGAAGAGATTAGCATCTAAATTAAGTGCTTCCTTCACTACAGAAAAAACATACCTTTGAAATTGAACATTAACTGCTCCCTATTCATATATTCCATATCAAGCTATTATCCAAATCAAATAAAAATTTTATACTTGATATATAGTATTAACATAATGAACTCCCCCTCTCAAATACATGTCCAGTCCAATACAAAATCTGTTCAGTTACTATATACATTCCTCTTCCAGGATTGATTCTATAGCCACTGTATCCATTGTTTTGCCAAGAACAAAGATAAAAATGTAAACTTAAGGAGCAGCATCTCCACCAGGTCCTAAACTGTTCCAATTTCTCCTGCCTAAATATAAAATATATAAGCTGTAATACCTGTATGTATAGACTACTGTGTCATTCAGGACATTCAATGAAGAAGTTGAACTTAAAATCTTATCTACTCTATCCAAGAAACATATAATGCAAGCAAGAAACATAAAACTACATATACAATTTAAAATTCTAGTAGCCATAAGTAAAAAAAAAAAAAAAAAAAAAAAAAAAGGTAAATTTAAGAACAGATATTATTTAACCAATATATCCAAAATATTATCAATGAGATATTAGTGAGACATTTTATATCCTTTTCTATGTACTAAGTCTTTGAAGACTG
Organism: Saccopteryx leptura; assembly: GCF_036850995.1. NCBI lineage: Eukaryota > Metazoa > Chordata > Mammalia > Chiroptera > Emballonuridae > Saccopteryx > Saccopteryx leptura. The sequence goes on along the minus strand of NC_089508.1, from coordinate 160,998,168 downwards.
CTGTGTAGTCAGTACTTATAGCACCACTTAATTTAGACTAGTCATATTACAAGTGCTGAGTAGCCATGTATGGATACTGGCTACCATGGTGGATGACTCCAAGCTAGAGCTACTCAAGCCCAAGGTATGTGCTTCTTGCCAATTATTAAATCCTAACTCCAATCATTCTACACATGACCATGAACTGCTGGGCAAAACTGCTCAGGCCAAAACCAAATGAAATTCATTTAAAGACTGAAGACCTTCTACGTTTCAGATGCTGTGTTAAGTGTTTTCAGTTTGGTTTCTTTTATGGGGGAGTCAGGAGTTGAAGATGGATGTGGTAAGAAACAAGTAAGCCCTGGCCAGTTGGCTCAGTGGTAGAGCGCTGGCCTGGCATGTGAAAGTCCCGGGTTCAATTCCCAGTCAGGGCACACAGGAGAAGTGCCCATCTGCTTCTCCACCCTTCCCCCTCTCCTTCCTGTCTAACTCTCCTGCAGCCAAGGCTCCACTAAAGCAAAGTTGGCCCGGGAGCTAAGGATGGCTCCATGGCCTCTGCCTCAGGCGCTAGATGGCTCCAGTTGCAATGAAGCAAGGGTCCAGATGGGAAGAGCATCGCCCCCTGGTGAGCATGCCAGGTGGATCCCAGTCAGGCACATGTGAGAGTCTGTCTCTTTGCCTCCCCACTTCTCAGTTCAGAAAAATACAAGAAAAAAGAAGTAAGTTTGGTCCCAATAAATTCTACTACTGGAAAGACAACTCAAAGCAAATGCCCTAAGAAAGAGAGAAAGGAACGTTATTAAGAATCAGCACGGCCCTGGCCAGCTGGCTCAGTGGATAGAGCACTGCCTCAGCATCTGGACGTCCCAGGTTTGATTCCTGGTCAGGGCACACATAAGAAACAACCATTTGCTTCTCTTCTCCTCTCTTTCTCATTTCTCTCTCTCTCCCCGTCCCGAAGCCAGTGGTTCGAGACTGGTTCCAGCGTCCGCCCACAACTAAGAGTAGCTGGGTTGATTGGAGCATCGGCCCTGATGGGGGTTGCTGGTGGATCCCGGTTGGGATACATGCAGGATCTCCTTCCTCTCACTTAAAACTGGAACATCCCACAGCAGAATAAAAAGTGTTAAGAATTCAGCTGTATGAAGTACAGGGCTCTTCAGAAGGAGATTTTTCACCCACATTGAGATAACTTCCTCGAACATTGTAACATACAACTGTACTCCAAATTCCCCTACATATTTAAGGAACAAATTTAAGGAACAAATTCCCCTACATATTTAAGGAACAAACCCAGTAGTCTATTTTAACTCATTAACCTAATAGTCTGAACCCCAGTTATATGAATATTTGTTTTTATGCAAGAACATTAAGATCAAACTATTTTAAAATTTAAAAACACCTACACAGAAGAAAGGAAAAAGAACTGGAAATACACATCCTTAAATATTAATAGTACTCTAATGGTGGTTCAGTAATTTACACATGTATGACTTTCAATTATAAAAAAATAAACAATGTGGCAATAACTTTTTTCAAATTCAATTACATTTCCTTTTAATTCAATCCATTCACTTCTAAACCTTTTAAGATTAGGACACCATCCAAATTATTTTTCCTTCTCCAGAACCCTCACAGGCAGAGTAACCTTAGGCTGATAGAGCAGAAACAAATTAAACTTAACCACAATAACCGCATTTCATTTCAAGGAAACCTGAAAGTCATTTTTGGAACTACAAAGATCTACTGAATATTCTGAGGAATTTCCATGTTAAGTAAGTAGGGGTCAAATGCATTAGTTTTAACATCAATAATCTCTTAGAGAATCCTAAAGCAAGTTAGCAATAGAGCCAAGAATATCCTCCAACTCTTCAAACCGCAATTCAAGCAGGGCCATTAGGGCTGCTAGACTCCAGGCAGCCCTTGAAGCTTTTAAAAGGGAGTTTGACCCTCATCTGATGTTAGAATTAAATTTAAATCCACTATGATCTAAAATATCACTTTCACTCAATACTTATTTCGGCATATTTGGTTTAATGTTTTCCTACAAACGGCATCTGTACACTGAAAGATCTACAGAAAGTAGATCTTTAACCATCCATGGCCACCTCTCCCATAACCTTCTAAAATGTACGGTAATAAGAGCAAGAACCTTTGTTAATATACCCTTAGCATTAAGAATAACCAAAATTGTTCATTTCATGCATTTTCCCAAGTCAGCATGAGCTCATTAAGCAAGCACTAAGTACCTCTTTCTAGCATTATACTAGACCCTGAAAGAATATTTTAAAAATAGTTCCCATCTTTCAAATGCTTAAAACTTAGTTGCAAAAGTTATTCAGATAGCCTGACCAGATGGTGGCGCAGTGGACAGAGCATCAAACTGGGACACAGAGGACTCAGGTTCGAAACCCCAAGGTCGCCAGCTCATCATGGCTTGAGGGTGGGCTCACCAGCTTGAGCGTGAGGTTGCTGGCTTGAACATGGGATCTTAGACATGACTCCATGGTCACTAGCTCGAGCCCAAAGGTCACTGGTTTGAAGCCCAATGTCACTGGCTTGAGCAAGGGGTCATTGGCCCGGCTGTAGCCCCCCAGTCAAAGCACATATAAGAAAGCAATCAATGAACAACGAAGGTACCACAACAAAGAACTGATGCTTCTCATCTCTCTCCTTTCCTTGTCTGTCTGTTCCTGTATGTCCCTCTCTCTGTCTCTGTCACAAAAATAAATAATGTTACATAGATAAAGGAAATACAATTAAGCAACAATTCAGGAGAGTAAACAATTATGTGCACAACTTCAAGCAGCAAAAAATAATGTAGAAAGGTACAGTTTAAAATGGCCTTCAGCAAAGAAATGACAGAGGGGAGATGGGGGGAGGAATGTGGGCCTTGGAAGAACAGGTTAGGATTAAACAGGTGGAAAGGGAATTTCAAAAACATATTGAACTATGTCTTACCAAAGGCATAAGCTCAGACTAGCCTGAGCAGCTGGTACAGACTGAAAAATAGAGAAAATGAAGAGCCTAGAACAAGACAATGAGCGGTGGAAACAGAGCAGTTTCTCCACCTTATTTGTACACTGGAATCACTTAAAAGAACTTTAAAAATACTGAAACCTACACTGCAAACCAGTGATTTTGACTTAATTGTAGACCTAAACATCTGGATTTTTGAAAGTTCTTGGGGTTCTAATGTGTACCCAAAGTTAAGAATCATTGCCTTACAGGAGAAAACCAATGTAACTTGTTATGTGACAACACAGAATAAGGAAAAAAAGACTCAGGAGATTATGAAAAGATTTTGAGGGTATATAGCTATTAAAAAATGACATTATTGAGATAATCCAAGAAATAAAAAAAGTAAAAATATGTGAGCTCTTCTAGACTTTACCATACTCTGTCTACAAGTTCCACGTAGTGAACCAGTTTTGGGTTTTTTTTGTTTGTTTGTTTTGTATTTTTCTGAAGTTAGAAGCAGGGAGGCAGTCAGACAGACTCCAGCATGTGCCCGACTGGGATCCATCCAACATGGCCACCAGGGGGCGATGCTCTGCCCATCTGGGCTGTTGCTCTGTTACGGCCAGAGCCATTCTAGCCCCTGAGGTGGAGGCCATGGAGCTGTCCTCCGCGCCCCGGCCAATTTTGCTCCAGTGGAGCCTTGGCTGCGGGAGGGGAAGAGAGAGATAGAGAGAAAGGAGAGGAGGAAGAGTGGAGAAGCAGATGGGCGCTGTGTGCCCGATCAAATCGCAGACTTCCACACATCGGGCCGATGCTCTACCACTGAGCCAACCTGTCAGGGCTCGTAGTGAACCAGTTTTAATTAATCCATATTATCTCAATTCTCCACATACCATAATTATTTGCCTAATATTTTTCAACAGAAATAATCAAAACTTAAAGTGAACCATCTTTTAAAAATCAAAGTAGCCTGACCAGGCGGTGGCGCAGTGGATAGAGCGTCGGACTAGTATGTGGATGACCCAGGTTCAAGACCCCGAGGTCACCAGCTTGAGTGCGAGATCATCTGGTTTGAGCAAAGCTCACCAGCTTGGACCCAAGGCCGCTGCTTGAGCAAGGGGTTACTGGATCTGCTGTAGCCCCCCCCCCCCATCAAAGCACATATGAGAAATCAATGGACAACTAAGGAGCCGCAACGAAGAATTGATGTTTCTCATCTCTCTCCCTTCCTGTCTTTCTGTCCCTATCTGTCCCTCTCTCTGTCTCTTACACACACACACACACACACACACACACAATCAAGGTAGAGCTCAATCTAAAGAAAATAAAATAAATTCTCCATAAAATTCTCTTGAGTTTCCCAGCTAGAAATAATCTCCTCCTCTTTGCAATTTTAGCAGTACTGGAATAGTATTCTCAATAAACGCCCTGTAGAGCCCTCGTTCCTCTCAGAAGGGAGGAATCTATTCCTCATTCCTCCTTTTACTCAGCACTCATCGTAATACTTTGCACGTGACACTTACTCAACAGGCAGACATTGCCAGTTAAGTTCTGGTTGTCACTAGAGGTTCTAAATGCTTTTGAATGCTTCATAAATAAGCAAAAATATATCCCCAGTTGCTTCTGCCTCTTGCAGACCTTCTACTGTTCGAAGCTTTCAAGTGTGATCACTGCCCTCCCTTTTATTCTTACTCCATCACTTCTCAACAGGACCTAGCCTGCGCACTGCTACAAAAGTTAATGCAAGAAAATTAAGTATGTTTACCTTTAGAAGAAACATGGCCAGAGACCATCTTCTACAATGTATTTCTAAATCAAGGTAATTTCTTTTAAAATCCGCACCATAATCCTAATATTTCTTTTTTTTTTTTTTTTGTACTTTTCTGAAGCTGGAACCAGGGAGAAACAGTCAGACAGACTCCCGCATGCGCCCGACCAGGATTCACCCGGCATGCCCACCAGGGGCGATGCTCTGCCCACCAGGGGCGATGCTCTGCCCACCAGGGGGCGATGCTCTGCCCCTCCGGGGCGTCGCTCTGCCGCGACCAGAGCCACTCCAGCGCCTGGGGTAGAGGCCAAGGAGCCATCCCCAGCGCCCGGGCCATCTTTGCTCCAATGGAGCCTTGGCTGCGGGAGGGGAAGAGAGAGACAGAGAGGAAGGAGGGGGTGGGGGTGGAGAAGCAAATGGGCGCTTCTCCTATGTGCCCTGGCCGGGAATCGAACCCGGGTCCCCCGCACGCCAGGCCGATGCTCTACCGCTGAGCCAACCGGCCAGGGCCATAATCCTAGTATTTCAACCAAACATCGATCATTGTTCTAGTTTTCACTTGCACAATAAAATGTTAAAATAAGTGTACTGTTATGGTCTCCATGTCTTCAGTATAAATGAGTGATTCCTACCTTTATTTACATCCATAGCACAAATAGTAAGTACTATTTGTCTGACACTCTGGAGCAACCAGAGGTTTCTGGTCTTCATGACCGGGATGACTAGCCTGAAATCTCACCAACCACAAGGCTCAAGGGATATCTTGTAGACTGGTTAGGATAGGAAGCTCTAGTATGGAGCAATGAGAACAGATTTACCAAATAATCTCCCTCTCAAAAGGCTGTTTTTTAAAGTGATTTCCTAATTATTACTACACTGGACACTTTAGCATCACTTCATCCCTACATGTGAGAGCAAATAACTGATCCACATACAGACCACAAACAAGTACCTTGTTTTCATGTATAAATCTCTAACATTGTGAGTCAGTCATCATCAAATTACCTATTTTTTATTTTCTGATTTTTTTTTCTTTTTTTACAGAGAGAGTGTCAGAGAGAGGGATAGATAGGGACAGACAGAAACGGAGAGAGATGAGAAGCATCAATCATTAGTTTTTCGCTGCGACACCTTAGTTGTTCATTGATTTCTTTCTCATATGTGACTTGACCGTGGGCCTTCAGCAGATGGAGTAACCCCTTGCTCGAGCCAGTGACCTTGAGCTCAAGCTGGTGAGCCTTGCTCAAACCAGATGAGCCCGTGCTCAAGCTGGTGACCTCAGGGTCTCGAACCTGGGTCCTCTGCATCCCAGTCCGACACTCTATCCACTGTGCCACTGCCTGGTCAGGCTGTATTTTCTGATTTTCAAGCTTAGGTATGGATTTATAAATGTACTACATTTTCACTGTGACTTATCAACCATTTTTTCCATTTGGTTTAACTAAGCCTCTAATCTCATTTTTCTGAGGTAGACTGCATACAATCAAGACATGGCAATGGCTTAAAAAATTCAATATGCTTCACTAATTTCACAATATGGTAGAAATAAGATAAACACAGGAAGGTATTCATCTTCACCCTAAGAATTGCATCATGCATCACTATTATCTGTTCACTTATATAGGCATATAAGTAAACAAAGAAGATATATGGCAAATAAATGAGAAAATACAAAGATCTTTTCTTGAAAGAAATAGGCAAAAATCACTAGTGAGAAATAATTTCTATTGTCCTTCTTTCCTGTAAAATAATTTTATGTACAGTGGTACCTTGAGATACAAACAGACGAATTTTTAAGATATGAGCTCCGACTCAGTCTGTACTTTTGTTCAAGATCCGAGCAAAATTTTGATATACGAGTTGTGATTCGGGAAGCTGCCACTAATTGGCACGTTGGCACACGGGTCCAGTATCAGCAGTTTCATATACAAGTTGACTGACTTACAGGCTTGGTTACAGAACAAGTTAAATTCGTATTTCAAGGTACCACTGTACTATTTTATTTCATTTATTCCTTCTTTGCTACAATAAAATATTGGGTACAAGGTCTAAACTACAGTAACCCTAAATTAGCATTACATAACTGGAATGGAAGAAGGATTAGAGAATGAAAATAAAAGGCATTAACAATGGAAAAAAATCAATAAATATGGTATTTTCTATGCAAAAAAATCATCTGTCAACTTTCACAGCACTGGTTTATAAACCCAAACTTCATAACTTCAGAGACACTACTCAGCCTGCTTAATACAGATCTACTTGGCAATTACCATATGGTTCATGAAAAGAAGTTCACCAACTATATTTTCAGCATTATATTTTGCTGAATATTAAATGGCCACCTAGAAGTGATAATAGAATTTTAAGGGTATTAAAGATCATTATCCTTAGGAGATGCATGTTGAAATATTTAGAGGTAAAGCAACACAATGTCTGCAACTCGCTTTCAAATGTTTCATTAATAAAAGGTTGTGTAAACCTGACCAGGCGGTGGCACAGTGGGTAGTGTTGACCTGGGACTCAGAGGACCCAAGTTCAAAACACTGAGGTCACCAGCTTGAGCTCAGGTTCACCAGCTTGAGTGAGGGGTCACGGGCTTGACAGTGGGATCATAGACATGACTCTACGGTCGTTGGCTTGAGCCCAAGGTCACTGGCTTGAGCAAGTGTCATTGGCTCAGCTGGAGCCCCCCATCAAGGCACATATGAGAAAGTAATCAATAAATAACTAAGGTGATGCAATGAAGAATTGATGTTTCTCATCTCTCTCCCTTCCTGTCTGTCCCTATCAGTCCCTCTCTCTGTCTCTCTTGCTAAAAAAAATAAAAATAAAAAAATAGGTTGTATATATAAACACATACGTTTACTCACACAAACAGGCACACTTTTTTTTTTTTTTTTTTTTTTTCATTTTTCTGAAGCTGGAAACAGGGAGAGACAGTCAGACAGACTCCCGCATGCGCCCGACAGGGATCCACCCGGCACGCCACCAGGGGCGAAGCTCTGCCCACCAGGGGGCGATGCTCTGCCCATCCTGGGCGTCGCCATGTTGCGACCAGAGCCACTCTAGCGCCTGAGGCAGAGGCCTCAGAGCCATCCCCAGCGCCCGGGCCATCTTTGCTCCAATGGAGCCTTGGCTGTGGGAGGGGAAGAGAGAGACAGAGAGGAAAGTGCGGCGGAGGGGTGGAGAAGCAAATGGGCGCTTCTCCTGTGTGCCCTGGCCGGGAATCGAACCCGGGTCCTCCGCACGCTAGGCCGACGCTCTACCGCTGAGCAACCGGCCAGGGCCAGGCACACATTTTTAAGTGTTATGCAGTAAATCTAGATAAGGACTGATGGGCCCTCGTATTATTTTTATAAGTTTAAAAATTTTCAAAATAAAGGTTGGGAAGAAAGGAACACATAGAAAGCCATCTATTCCTTGAAAATTCTGCCTCAACCAAAGACTCCAGGAACCAAGTACATATTTGACATTTATCTCAGATTCAAAATCTGTTATGGAAACTCCTCTTATTTTAAAGAAAAGTTCTGATACTCACATTGCCCATGTACTCCGAGAGCAGGTCCTGCAGGGCCTGGCGGACAGCATTACACTCGGCCACGATTCTCTCCCGTCGGTCATCACGAGTGCAGGACGAGTCGGCCATCAGGGCAGCCCCACTAATAATGCTTTCCAGGCGCTCTTCCAGAGAAGGCCTAAAGCGCTCCTCGCTGAAGCTCAAGGGGTCCACAATGATTTGTTTCTGCAAAGGAACCATTATTGAATGTTACTGCTACTCTCTGTTCCTTCCATTATTCAAGAAGGTGAGGAAGTGCTAATTAGAAACATCAAGATATAACACAAAAATTATAATGCCTAAAAGTTATACTCCTTGGCAGATGAGGGGCTATTCCACAGAAATTGGCGTATGGATCACTTCTCAAAAAAGGCACTAGAAGCAGTACTATCCAGCTGAATGGTGCCTGGATAAGGCATACCACAAATGGTAAACAAAAGTATGTCAGCATAAAAATCATTTCAGCCTGACCAGGCAGTAGCACAATGGATAGAGTGTTGGCCTGGCATGCTGAGGACCCAGGTTCAAATCTCTAAAGTCACCTTCCCGAGTATGGGCTTATCTGGCTTGAGCGCAGGGTTGCTGGTTTGAGTGTGGGATCACAGACATGACCTCATGGTCGCTGGCTTGAGCAAGGGGTCACTAGCTCTGCTGTAGCCCCTTGGCCAAGGCATATATGAGAAAGCAATCAATAAACTAAGGAGTTGCAACAAAGAATTGGTGCTTCTCATCTCTCTCCCTTCCTCTGTCGGTCTCTCACCAAAAAAAAAAAAAAAAAAAAAAAAAAGAATCATTTCAAACTACTTAATCTGAACATCTAAAGGCCAGCCTATATAGTATTAGGAAGTTACCAGATGGGAATTACAGGGAAAATAAAAGTTAGCTCTCTTTCTCTTTTCTATGTACAGAGTATAAAACTGCTACCTGACACTGTTTCACCATAAAAAGATAATACTGATATCTGTCCTCAAAGTTTCAGACAATAATGCATTTTTTTTTTATTATTCATTTTAGAGAGGAGAGACAGAGAGAGAGAAGGGGGAGAGGAGCAGGAAGCATCAACTCCCATATGTGCCTTGACCAGGCAAGCCCAGGGTTTCGAACTGGCGACCTCAGCATTTCCAGGTCGACGGTTTATCCACTGCGCCACCACAGGTCAGGCAATAATGCATTTTTAATCAATATCGATTATTTTCCTCACCTTACACATCTCATCGAATGTTAGGAACATTTGAGTCTCAAATTTATCCTATTATGTCTAAATTCAAAACTTTTCCTCAAAGACCTCCAGGAATTCTGTAAAAGATGGTAGCAATCTGTTTGAACAAAGCCACTCTGTGACTTAACTGCCCTGAGAAGAATAAATCCTTCCTCTGTCTTCCCTTCACTCCCTGACTCCATTTAAATCCAGTGTTACCAATGATGAGTGAGAACAGGTCACAAGCTGTAGGTACAAAGTCAAATATCAACACCCCCAGGACAACAGCTACTGGCTGGTCTCCCTCCAGCTTTTCTACTTGGTACAATTTATCCTTACACTGGTATTTGCCTTTAATTTATCCTTATGCAAGTATTTGCCTTTAATTTTCCTTTATGGGGACTATGTTCTTACTGATTTTAACTTAAATACCAAAGATTTCCTTTAAAAAAAAAAGTTCACTCTTTTCCAGTAAGTGTACATTTCTTCTTTTCCTTCCAAAGAACCCTCAGTTTTGAAATTTAACATGTAATACCTTGAGTTCATTATTATTATTTTTTTTGTTTGTATTTTTCCGAAGCTGGAAACGGGAAGGCAGTCCGACAGACTCCTCCCGCATGCGCCCAACCGGGATTCACCCGGCATGCCCACCAGGGGGCGATGCTCTGCTCATCTGGGGTGTCGCTCTATTGCAACCAGAGCCATTCTAGCGCCTGAGGCAGAGGCCACAGAGCCATCCTCAGTGCCCAGGCCAACTTTGCTCCAATGGAGCCTTGGCTGCGGGAGAGGAAAAGAGAGACAGAGAGGAAGGAGAGGGGGAGGGGTAGAGAAGCAGATGGGCGCTTTTCCTGTGTGCCCTGGCCGGGAATCGAACCTGGGATTCATGCACGCCAGGCCGACGCTCTACCACTGAGCCAACCGGCCAGGGCCTTGAGTTCATTATTAACCTACATGTTAACTCGTCATTTTTCTTACCAGATTAAGTTACTGCAGGATTTCTCTGGTCAAAACTGAACACAAAATTCATTCTGACCATCAGAAATAAGAAATGAATGGTCACAGAACTTAAACAGAGTCATAGAGCTACAGCCTGTGATCATTCAGTCCAAATCCTTCACTTATGAATTAAGTAGCCTCTGATATTATTCTACTTGGGGCAAAATGTAACCCTCACTGCTTTAAAAGAGACCAATACCCAATACTGCCAAATTTGAGTGGGAAAAACAATAGTGCCAGTAAATTATAAGATGCATCATAAGAGTTTGCTATAAGGCCATTTAATGCTTAAGGTTCCAGAGTAAAATTTCAGTTCTAACATCATGTTTTTATAACTTATGAAAAGCATAAAATCAGCCATTCATATCAGCAAGGATCGTTACCCAAGCCAAAGTAAAGTGCTGAGACAAAGGAAAGAAATGGTAAAGGGAAAAAATGTTAAAAATAAAATGCACTTATTCCATACATAGGTGGGACATAAAAGTAAAACTAAGAGACATTGATAAGAGTGTGGTGGTTACGGGGGGGGGGGGGGGGGGGGGGAGGGGGGGAAAAAGGCAGAGGGAAAGGGGGAGGGGGAGGGGCACAAAGAAAACTAGATAGAAGGTGACAGAAGACAATCTGACTTTGGGTGATGGGTATGCAACATAATTGAACGACAAGATAACCTGGACTTGTTATCTTGGAATATATGTATCCTGATTTATTGATGTCACCCCATTAAAAAAATAAAATTATTTTAAAAAAAAAAGAAAGAATGTAAAAAAAAAATAAAATAAAATGCACTCTACTGTATTGATTCTATAAAGCATTCTAACATATGAAAAGATGCTGCCCACCTGGAAAGCAGTTTTCCCTTATGTTAATAAAATTTTAAAAATTAACCCAACAGTTGGTTTAAAAAAATTAAAAACCACTTTTAAAAAAAATCTTAAGGCCTGACCTGTGGTGGCGCAGTGGATAAAGCGTCGACCTGGAATGCTGAGGTTGCCAGTTCAAAAAACCCTGGCCTTGCCCGGTCAAGGCACACATGGGAGTTGAAGCTTCCTGCTCCTCCCCCCTCCTCTCTCTCTCTCTCTCTCTCTCCCCTCTAAAATGAATGAATAAATAAAAATAATTAAAAAAAAAAATCTTAAACTGCTGCCATCTACTGGAAGGCAAGAGGCATTGTGGGTAAAAATTTTAAAAATACAAAACCTACCCCAAAAAATTAGGATTAGCTACATCGGACAGTGTGTACAAAGAATATACAGACATCATCTATAAAAGGTAATTGCATAGGATTATGCTACAAAAGTATTTTAACCCCAAATTTGCTTCCACTTAATTAAATTTTATTTATTATTACAATTTAGTCATTGAGAAGAAAAGTATATCTAGGCAGAAAAGTAAGCTTATTATGGCATTTCTGTTTTAGTCATTTATGATGTGTATTTCCCAACAGACTGAGCCCACCAGACTGTACATTTTGTCTTTGTATCCCCAGAGCTTCACATCTGACAAAAGGTTAAAATCTTGGTTGAAATTAACTGAACTCATATTCTCAATAAAGAATAACCTCATAGAAAATACAAGATGCGTAGAAGAATTCAGAAGTTTAACTCAAACAAAAAAGGAAGAAAGAGCCTGACCAGGTGGTGGTGTAGTGGATAGAGCATCGGACTAGGATGCAGAGAGGACTCAGGTTCGAGACCCCGAGGTCGCCAACTTGAGCACGGGCTCATCTGGTTTGAGCAAAAAGCTCACCAGTTTGAGCCCAAGGTCACTGGCTCTAGCAAGGGGTCACTCGGTCTGCTGTAGCCCCCTGGTCAAGGCACATATGAGAAATCAATCAATGAGCAACTAAGGAGCCACAACGAAGAATTGATGTTTCTCGTCTCTCTCCCTTCCTGTCTGTCCCTCTCTCTGACGCTCTCTGTCTCTGCCACAAAAAAAAAAAAAAAGAAAGAAAGAAAGAAGAAAGTGAAAGATAAATGCTTTCAGCCAAGTCAAGATAAGTAGACTGATGAGTCATAAAATTTCTTTCAACTTAGATTGCAAATCTAAGTAAAAATTGAGCTTTCATTAGAAACCTTGATCACATTTTCCCAGAAATCTGTTAACTTTGCAAGATGGTCAAGAGCCTGAAGTTTCCTCGCAAGCATAACTTACATCAAAGTTATTGAGAGCATATGCCAGTTCTCCTCCTCCTCCACCCTGGTGCTGGGAGGCATCATCTGATGCGGTGGCCTGGGCTGCATTGGAAATGCCTGTGACTGCCTGCTGCAGCTGCTTATAGATCAGGTCTCTGTTGGCCTTATAGGCTGCAACATCAGGATGCTGTAGACAAGCCTGGGATGCAGTATAGAGAATCGGAACATTCTTCTGCAGGATTCCTCTGGCTGCAGCCATCTGATCACGATGGCCCACATCTTTTAGTTCCTACAAGAGTAAAACAAGAAATTGGAGCAGTCTCTATATGGGTTCTATTCATATATAACTTTGTCAGTAAATACTAAAAAGTTAGAAATTCTACTAATTAGACACAATATTTTCATTAAGTCTAGCTTGAAAGTTCATCAAAAAGGAGGCAGTGGCCCTGGCCGGTTGGCTCAGCGGTAGAGCGTCGGCCTGGCATGCGGGGGACCAGGGTTCGATTCCCGGCCAGGGCACATAGGAGAAGCGCCCATTTGCTTCTCCACCCCCCCCCCCTTCCTCTCTGTCTCTCTCTTCCCCTCCCGCAGCCAGGGCTCCATTGGAGCAGGGATGGCCCGTGCACTGGGGATGGCTCCTTGGCCTCTGCCCCAGGCGCTGGAGTGGCTCTGGTCGAGGCGGGGCTACGCCCCGGAGGGGCAGAGCGTCGCCCCCTAGTGGGCGTGCCAGGTGGATCCTGTTCGGGCGCATGCGGGAGTCTGTCTGACTGTCTCTCCCTGTTTCCAGCTTCAGAAAAATACAAAAAGAAAAAAAAAAAAAAAAGAAAACATTCTCATGTATTACAATCCACTCATTTCCTCCCACTCATGTACATGGTTGCGGGTGGCTGGAGCCAATCACAGCTGTCCTCCGGGACAAAAAAAAAAAAAAAAAAAAAAAAAGGAGGCAGTATGGCTAGTAGGTAGAGTTCAAACTTTTCCAAACCACATACACCTGAATTTCAATCTCTAGCTCTACTTTTTCCTGGCTATTGTGATCTTATTTTAACTCTCCATGGTCAGTTTCACTTTCTGTAAAATAGGAACAATAATAGTACCTTCTTGTATTGAAAATTAAATGGGGTAATGCATGTAAGTTACCTACCATAGTGCTAAATAAAAAGCAACACATGAAACTGATTAGCACCTTGATTACAACTATATAAAGATGTACCTATTCCAACCAAAATAGAAAAATCATTCAGAGACATACTTAAACAAAGTAAGATTTATTATGAGGATTTTTAAGTTAAGTTTTAAAAATTCATTACAAGAATTTTGTGAAATTTAGGATAGTATACCACAGGTGTATCAAAACTATGCAAAACAGCCAGGTGTTCTTCCAAGTACACAAGTCCTGCCTCCCCTCCCTTCCCCAACCCCAAAGACTACCTTAGGACACACGTCATTAGGCACAAAACTGAGGCTCATGTGCTCCCTGACTATAAATCAAAAGGTTTGTATTTCATTGTAATACTCTATGTACATACATGGTTTTAAGTGAAACTGTCCTTTTTTAATTTCTACCCCATAATTATAACCCACAGTTAAAAGGATTTGTGGTTCCTGGATTTCCTGATTTCCACTACTAGCATCGACTTGGTAGACAGGGTGGATGTGCTAGGTGACAAGTAAATAATACCAACAATAAGCAAGATGAAAAGGGGTACTTCTGATATCCCACTGATACTGAAATTACTCAAAGGAAAAAAAATTTAAGTCTTTAGTAAATGTGGAGCACCACCACAGAAGAGAAATATGTGACCACCAGAGCTGTTCCAACTCTTATTTTATTATGTAATTATAAAATTTCAATGTTAATGTCACCAAATGAATCCTAGAGTACAAATTTAAATGTGTTAAAAGTGAGTATTACATGTGTAAACATGTAAGAGAAAATTGACTAACCTACAAAGGTCAAAGTCAATTCTCAATAGCTCATCTTTCAAGATGAGCTCCTAATTAAGCATTAGAGACATCAAAGTGGTTTCCTTATCTGAAATTTCAACTCACTATATATTTTGTTTGCATCTTTATTCAAAAGTTGTGTAATGTGACAGCTTTCTTTTACTCCTATAGTTCTTTTCTCATTTGGAATCTGAATTTGCGATTCACAAATTTGCTCACAGCACTCCAAATGCCCTATAGCACAACACTTTAGGCTAAAAATTCAGAAACAGAATGCTGTGGATTTTGAGAATCAGTGATCATTTCAAGTCTCAAGCTATGAAGGGAGCTGAAACTTACCATTATGCTTAAACAGCTAGTGTATAAATTCTGTGTAGCATTTTCAAAATGTCCTGCCCTTACCACAACCTCAAGGATGTGAAGTCTGCTAGGGAGGCATTTGCCTTTAACCACTTGTATTCCCCTCTGTTTTGTAAAAGTTTTGCAATTGGTTTTGGCATTCTCTCCAAGTACTTATAATCTAGATCAGTGCAGCCTCTTATAAAGATCACCAGACAAACTTGTGGTTACCTCAAGTTAATAGTGTCGGAATTACTATTGAATGCTTGGCCTACCTAAAGCCACTCACTGCCTGGCCTAGTCTAATAAACTTCTACCTTTCCAAAGACTACATTAGGTTAAATATTCAGAAATAGAATCCTGTGGATTTCAAGAATTGATGATCATCTCAAGACTGAAGCTATGACATGCAGCTTGGGCTAACCGTTATGCTTAAGTAGCTGGTGCATGTGTTCTATATGGCTTTTTCTAAACGTCTTGCTCTCACCACAATGTATCTCTGGATAGATTTCCATTTATTAAGTATTGGGAAATATATTTTAAGCTATGATAAAAATGACAGCTAGCGTGACCAGGCGGTGGCGCAGTGGATGGAGCGTCTGACTGGGATGCGGAAGACCCAGGTTCGAGACCCTGAGGTCGCCGGCTCGAGCGCGGGCTCATCTGGTTTGAGCAAAAGCTCGCCAGCTTGAGCCCAGGGTTGCTGGCTCCAGCAAGGGGTCACTCGGTCTACTGAAGGCCCGCGGTCAAGGCACATGTGAGAAAGCAATCGATGAGCAACTAAGGTGTTGCAACATGCAACGAAAAACTGATGATAGATGCTTCTCATCTCTCCGTTCCTGTCTGTCTGTCCCTGTCTATCCCTCTCTCTGAATCTGTCTCTGTAAAAAAAAAAAAAAAAAAAAAAAGACAGCTAAATATCATTTGTCCTAACTGCTAAATGTTCTACTTTCTCCTTAGTGCTAACAAAGAAACTAGATTTTGTTAAGTACAGATAAAAAAATGGACACCATCACAAGGCAGCACTATTTACTATAATAATGATCAATCACAAATATTCAAAATATATAGTGCTTATAAGTAATCCAGATTAGTGAAGAAAAGTGAGCTATTAAGCAATATAATACATTACTTATGAAATTAAAGTCCCTTGGTCTACTTTAACCTTTATGACTCACCAATTCGGTTAGGTTTCAGGCAGATTCAAGAACAAACAGAAAACTTAAGAAAGAAATTACTGCTTTCAGTGTAATCTGAACTATCACATGTAGTGACCAAGAAATAGAAACTAACTTTGAAACAATCTATAACACTCACCCTTACCCAGAACTGGAAATTCAAGTAGAAATTTTCTCTCATTTCCATAAATATACTTGATCAGATGTCTTCTCTTGGACTCAAATGACTTAATGAAATGGCCCATGGTCAAACCCAGCTAGTCCAGGTAATTTACACATACAACACTAGCAGTACTATCCAATACCAACAGATGCTGTTAAGGTTTTCAGAAAAATAATCATGGAAATCATAGTTCGTAGTCTAGGTAAAAATTACAATTTTACAAATACCTTAATGAGCTGTATAGCATTGACAGCGTGAGGCAGAGGCAGTCCTCTTTACAGGAACCACAACTGATGCTGGCCCATCTTAACCTCTGTCCTATATATTTTACCCTTATCATCAAAGAAGAGCCTGCAGCCAAATGGGAAGTCAACACTTCCAGTGAGCCAATAATATTCTAGCCCAAGAAAGTAATTCTAGCCACACTCAGAATTCCACTCCAAAATGGATGTGTTAGTGAAGTGGCTTATTAGCGTGTTCGTTAAATAAATATTATTGAGCACTACTATATCCAGGCAATGTTCTAAGCACTAGGGATTATAGTAGCAGTTTAAACAGACAAAATCTCTGTCTTCTGAAGCCAGAGAGCCCCAATTCAAAACCTGGTTCAACCACTTATTAATGACCTTGCCTAATTATTTAACCTCTCTGTGCTACATACAGTTCCTTCATCTATAGAAATTGCTACCTGACCAATTGGAGTATCTACCTTACACTATTTTATGAAGATTAAATGAGTGTATGTTTTAAAAGGGCTTGATGAAGATTAAATGAGTGTATGTTTTAAAAGGGCTTGTAATAGTGTTTAGTACACAGTAAACAACATTTTAGAGTTATTCATAATTTTTAGCAACATTCCTCACTAGGAGGGAGCTCTGGGTTTTGTGGACTCTGGTCTCTAAACATTCCTCACCCAGATGGTAGTTCAGCCAGGTCCTATGAGTGAACCCCCATGGAATCCCAAAAATGCTGAAGAGAGAGGATGTGTAACAATGTATGTTACAAGTGGAAGACTGACAAAAGCTGTAGCAGGTTACCTGCCTATTTTTAAAAGACAGCTTGCCTTGGACCCAGGCTTTATATGACTAAAGATGGTTTACAGGAGGCTAGGAGGCTAGGAGGATGGGAGGACAGAAGGGAGGATCGAAGGGAAGAAGGGAAGAAGGGAGGAAGGGAGGAAGGGAGGATGGGAGGATATAAGGGAGGGAGGATGGGAAGATATGAGGGAGGGAGGATAGGAGAGAGGGAGGATAGAGGGAGGGTAGAGGGAGGAGGGACAGGAGGGAGGGAAGATGGGAGGAAGGGAAGATGGGAGGGAGGGGACATGGGAGGGAGGGAGGATGAGAAGATGGGAGGGAGGATGAGAGGATGGGAGGGAGGATGAGAGGATGGGAGGGAGGATGAAAGGATGGGAGGGACGATGGGAGGGAGGATGGGAGGATGAGAAGGAGGAAGAGAGGGAGGGTAGAGGGAGGAGGGACAGGAGGGAGGGAAGATGGGAGGGAGAGGACATGGGAGGGAGGGAGGATGAGAGGATGGGAGGGAGGATGAAAGGATGGAAGGGAGGATGGGAGGATGAGAGGATGGGAAGGAGGATGAGAGGAGGGAGGATGGGAGGGAGGGCAGAATGAGTGGATGAATAAATGGTTAGGTGGGTGGCCAGCTGGCCAGACAAACCAATGGATGGATAAATAGAAGGAATCATATCCCCTGCCCCTGGAGAAACTCTTTTATATATCTGTGCTCAGAAAAACCTTAAGAACAAATAAGTAAATTCCAGAAAGCTTGTAGACTTTATGAGGTTTATTATTTCCTCAATAGATAGCTGCTGTTCAAATGACACAAGGGAGGCTAAGGGAGCCTGTACATACAGTGAACCCAAATACTGCTCATGAGGAAATAATCCTTTTCTGGACTAGGGCTGCCTGCAAAGATAAGGAGCTCAATGTGGAAGTAAATTATTATATACCATGCCTGGGCACAGAAGAAAAAGTCAAAGGTGACAACACACCAGGAGGCTTAAGCATATAGCAATAGAGGAATTCTGCCAGAAAACACAGTGTAGAAAAATGGACAAGTTACTGAAGGAGGCCAGTGGGTAATATTCAAAAGACAGAATGACATTTCCTTCAGGCTGGGACCTTAGGATAAAATGAATAGCAGCCTAATTCCCAAGAGAAGCACTACTTTACCCCAAGGCCCAGATCCTATAAAAGGCAATTTTATGAACAGGAGGCACATGGGAGCCTATCGCCAGCCAATTCAATGGATTTTACTGTGGGAGACTAAGACTAAAGATTAAAGTATTAGGCCCACGGAAAACTATAAATGAGCACGACATATTACAAACTCAAGATAAGCTTTAAAATCAGAACTAAGAGACCAGATAAAATCACTAAGATACCAGCAGTAAACAGAGAGTAAAAGCAAAGTAATTCAAAGATGGTTTAAGGACTATGCTACAAAAGTATAGGCAAATACAGGGAAACCGCAAGGTTGTTACAGCACTTAGGCTTGAAGAAACAAGAGGAGGAAGCAGTTACCTAAATCCAGGGAGCAAGGTGTAGAGAATACCACCAGACACAGGATATAATTTTAAGCCACCCACAGCAACTGGCAGGGAGGGGAATAAAATCCCAGCCTCACTCTCCTATGTCCTCTGATATCCTACTGGCCAAAGCAACCAAGAGCCAGAGGGCAAAGGAGCCCCAGGATGCAGTCCAGATAGATAAGGCTTCTGAGGCAGAAAGCAGGGTGAACCAGGCAGAAAAGAGATCGGGAGGGGCAAACAGAAGATCATCTGGCATGTTAACTAATAACTTCAAGATTTTTATGACATCTTATTTTGGAAGTGTTTGAAATTTACTACTTTTTTTCCTTTAATACATCAGAGATTATGTTTTAAAAACTCTTCATGTATGCATGGCACACATAATTTTTTTTTTTTTCCCTGAAGCTGGAAACGGGGAGAGACAGTCAGACAGACTCCCGCATGCGCCAGACCGGGATCCATCCGGCACGCCCACCACGGGTGAAGCTCTGCCCACCAGGGGGCGATGCTCTGCCCCTCCAGGGCATCGCTCTGCCGCACCCAGAGCCACTCTAGCGCCTGAGGCAGAGGCCAAGGAGCCATCCCCAGCGCCTGGGCCATCTTCGCTCCAATGGAGCCTCGCTGCGGGAGGGGAAGAGAGAGACAGAGAGGAAGGAGGGGGGGCGTGGAGAAGCAAATGGGCGCTTCTCCTATGTGCCCTGGCTGGGAATCAAACCCGGATCCCCCGCACGCCAGGCCGATGCTCTACCGCTGAGCCAACCGGCCAGGGCATGGCACACATAATTAAAACTCAAGCAGTGGCCCTGGCTGGGTATCTCAGTGGAAGAGTGTCATCCCAGCACACTGAGGTTGCAGGTTCAATCCCCAGTCAGGGCACATACAAGAACCAATCAATGAGTGCACAACTAAAGTGAAAAAACTAAGTACAACAATGAGTTGATCTCTCTCTCTCTCTCTCTCTCTCTTTCCCCCTCCCCCCCTCACCCTCCCTCTCCCCTCTCTCAAATCAATGGAAAATTTTAAAGAAAACAACAAAAACACCTGGGCAGCATTTCCAGTAAGTAGCATACAAAATTCTGGACTATTATTATGTTTTATCTCAAGATCATCATCAATTTACTTATTTCACCATTTTACAAAAATATGCAATAATGTCAGTCTAAACGTTCTCACTTTCCTCATATAATATTAAGTCTTCATAACCAAGATCTGACTAGGTTTTAAGAATGCAACTATTTGTCAATAAATACAACTAACATTTATTTCAGGTATTCAAATAAGAATCTGTATCAAAAACATTAAGTAAAATAAACTATAGACATAAATTGGCTAGCTTGCCATATTTATAGACTTAGCACGCTATTAGATACAATAAGTTCTAAGGACCAATCAGCCTCAGCTAAAGGAAAAAATTATTTGAGATTTATGTGATAGAGACAAAAGCTAATAGTAGGACAAATGCTAAAAGTACATTGAGTACAACTAACTACTATATTACTCAGACAGTACACCAAATCTAGTTATATTGTCTGTAAAATTAAGTACTGGAAATGTAAAAGGATCTTATATGTGTGGATTAAGTATGATCAAATCTTATAGCTTAAAATGAGTAATAACTAAATATTCTTCACCAACTACCCATTGCTGAGTGCCCATTAGTGCCTGGCACTGTATTAAATACTTGACATATATTGTTTAATGGCATCCTCAACCCTAGCCCTGGTTGGATAGCTCTGTTGGTTAGAGCGTCGTCCCAATACACAAAGATTGCAGGTTCGATTCCTTGTCAGGGCACATACAGAAATAGATCAAATAGATCGATATTTCTTTCTATCTCTGTTTTTCTCTCTCTCTCTCTCTCTCTTAAACAAACAAACAAAAAAAATCAGTAAAATTTTTTTAAAACTGCCAAATTTTAAAAATCCTCTCAACCATGTAGGGTACAGTTTTTACACTAATGTAATAACCAAGTGAAAGTTACCAAGAAGTCTTCAAAGCTGAGACTTATTTACTGGACATTTAGAGTACCAACCTCATTTTCCTCATGCTTGTCTGAGCTCTTAAGAGTGTCCTCAAGAAGGCCACCCCCATCTCAGACCATCAGGCAGATCTTCATTACTCTGAGTCAGACATAGTAACTGCTTTACTCTTTAACAATAATTAGTGAGGAATAGAGATGTGACCCAATTCAGATTTAGAGCAAATGTGTTAGGGGCTTCTGCATCATTTGCTTATAAAGACATTCGGAACAGCCCCTCTCCCCCAGCCATACTGATGTGTGTGACTGCGTGCTACAGCTTCAGCAGCCATCCGGTGCCAGACACCCTGGAGATGGCAGTGCTGGAAAATGTCAAGAACCTGGATCTTTGATGATAATGCAAAATCTTTAAATTTAACAACCCTAAAGTCAAAAACATAACTTGGGACTTAATAATTACTGAGAAAATAAATCCCCATTGTTAAGTCGTTTTGGAGCTAGCTTTTCTGTGAACTGCAGCATAAATTATCCTGATATAGGTATTGACTTAACAATAATAATTCATATTTTCAGGGCTTCTTTAAAAATAAGAATTGAAAGCTTGATCACGACTATGTAAATTTAAGAAGCTGAACAGTGACATATGCATCTCCCCAGCAGAACACACATCTAACACTCAGCATCCAACAAGAAGGGCTCACAGAAGACTGCAAAGCACCCAACAGCAAAAAAACGCCAAAGAGCTTGGAAATAATAACATGATCCACATGCCACACAACACAAATTCCTAACACTGTGGAAACTACTAATAATGATTAATAAAAAACACAGTGAGCCTTGAACAACGCAGGGACTTAAAAGTGTGGACCACCCCTCTATCCCCGTCCAAAATTCTGCGTCTAACTAGCTGGCCCTCCACTTCCACAAACCCATGGATCTAAAATATACTTAAAAAGTGAAAAAATGTGAGGAGAGAGGAGAGCTATTTTCTGATACAGAAGTAATTTCAGTATGTTTTAACTGGTGTAAGGTTTTTTAAAAACCAACTTAAACTCTATTATCACCTCAAGGTAATCCTTGAATATACTTAACTATTGCCTCTCCTACACTATCGCAAATCGCCCAGTTACATAAAGCGAAACTTTTACATGATTAGAGTAGGAACGCAACATAAATACAGCTAAATTTTTTAAAATACTGAAAAAAATACCTTGTAAATTAAATGTTTTAATGAAACTATTCTGACAGAGGGAGGTATTGGTACCTTCAGAAAACCTTGGTAAAATAAAATTTTCCCACTAGGTAATAATATAAACAACTTTAATATATCCCCAAATCATGACTGTACCTGCTGCCTTTTAGCTGCCATAATGTTCAGTTTATCCACTTCAGGTTTCAGGGCTTTATACTGTATTCCTAAATCTTGTTCAGTGCCAGCATTCCTCAGTTTCAAAATACCATCTTCCACCTATTAAACATACCCACAAAGAAGAAAAACTTTAAACAATGTAAGTGTGTATAAAGAATTTTTTATGCCTTTTAACAGCAACTCAGCAAGCCAAACTTTCTCTTTAGTGTACATGGTACTGAAACATTTGAGCGGCTCCTCCATGGGAGCTTCATGGGAGGTGGAAAGGACAGTATTACTGACTTCTAGTTAAAGAATACAAATTTAACATGTCTTGGTTTCTCAACTCTGGAACTACTGATAGAAATGTTTAATCACTACCACAAAAAAGGAAGGAGTCAAAACAATACATTTGCTACAAGCTCTTCATTAGAACCAAGACAACACAGTAGAACCAGTATGATGTACACTTCGAATAAAGAAGTGGAAATTAACCACATTCCTGGTCCACTTAGGTAACCCAAGTTCAAAACCAATCCAAATTCCAAGGAATGCTGAACTAAGTATGGCCAGCAGCAGTCTCACTGTGATTGAGAAAACAAATTATACAGACATGGGCCTGTACTTACAACTTTCAGCTGAACAAGCAATTTGTAGACATCTGCCATGTCAGCCAAAATAAGCAGCCGGGTAACAGCAGAGAGCAAAGCTCGAGCTGCCCGAACCATGTTGCCACGCTTCACAGAAGAGCAGGGATCATCTGCAAACTCTCCCGCAGCACTCTTCATCAAATCACCTGTTTTACAGAATGAAGAAAACAAATAGCAGATCACTCTCAGCCCTGTGACTAAGGTCAAGCACAGAGAAAACAAAACAGCAGAAACGAGCCCAATAGCTGGTCTACATTTAAAAAAATAAAAATAGTTTAAACTTTGTATATTTTATGCGTGAAATTTAGTTTAAGGTTTTGTGGGGGGGGTTTGTCTTTATCTTTTGTTTTAGAACTTGTTACTAAGAAAAGCACCCTCATTATGTTCTTGGTAAAAGCACAATATCTAGAAAATAATTTGGTACTAAATATCAAGAGTCTTAAAAATAAAATACTTCTTTCCAATGACCTAACAATATTACTTTTAAAAAAGGAACATTTATTATCCTAATAAACCTAAATCCAAGATTTGAATGAGAAAATGGATCTAATGTTATCTATCCTCACAGTCACAGAATTATACAGAAATACAGGACCATCATGTAGAACCACCACACTTCATTAACCATCCCAACTGTCTAATGTGTACAGCTCAAACAGTAAGAGACTCCATGATATGTGGAAGACAGAGTTCAGTCACTGACTCACTCATAGTAAAACACTGTCAACAGCTCAAATGCTCAACAATAAGCATTTAGTTAAATACACTGTGGTCTAACCTATGACTACTCTGCAAATATTAACATTATATGAAAATATGTTAAGACATATGATGGAACCTTAAAAAGAAAAAATGAAAAAATGATAAACGCATATAATCTGTTGTACAAAAAGAAAAGACTGAAGTCTAGGGGCAAAGAATAGTTTTTCTAGGTTGCAATATGATCCTTTACATTATTCTATACTTAAAAATTTTTTTTCTATAACAGGTATTATATCTATAATAAAGAAAATTAAGCTAAAAACATACATTTTACTATACTTATTAGGAATATCCAGTTTATACAATCCTGAGTTCAACAATGCTAAGAATTTATAAATATTTATTACATTTCCTAGAAACTTGTCAATAACAAAGTTTTTGTCATTCATTTCTATTAATAATCATATAAGGGCCCTAGCTGGCTGGCTCAGCAGTAGGGGTGTCAACCAGAATGTGGGAGTCCCAGGTCAATTCCCAGTTAAGACACACAAGAGAGGCGACCATCTGCTTCTTGGTCCCCTCCTTATCTTTCTTCCTCTCCCACAGCCACGGTTCAATTGATTCGGTCTAGCGTGTCAGCCTTGGGGCACTGAGGAGAGCTCCATTGAGCCTCTGCCTCAGGCGCTAAAAATAGCTCAACATATATATGGCCCTGGCCAGTTGACTCAGCAGTAAAGCATCAGCCCCGCATGTAGAAGTCCTGGGTTTGATTGCCGGCCAGAGCACACAGGAGAAGCGCCCATCTGCTTCTCCACCCTTCCCCCTCTCCTTTCTCTCTATCACTCTTCCCCTCTCGCAGCCAAGGCTCCACTGGAGCAAGGCTGGCCTGGGCGCTGAGGATGGCTCCATGGCCTCCACCTCAGGCACTAGAATGGCTCCAACTCCAGCAGAGCAATGGCCCAGATGTACCGAGCATCGCCCCCTGGTGGGCATGTCGAGTGGATCCTGGTTGGGCGCATGCGGGAGTCTGTCTGCCTTTCCCCCCCCCTGCTTCTCACTTTGGAAAAATACTAAATAAATAAATAAATAAATAAATAAAAAATAAGAATCCTATAAGGTGCCTATAATGTCCCTCTTTTATTGGAAGCATAAAGAGGACCAGGGCCATGTCTGTTCCACCAGTTATACTTACAAGTACCGTATGGTGACTACCTTTAGATACCTGAAAAAATGTATCTTCCCTCCCTTGGCTGAATGTGTCCAGATTAAAGCTTAAAGAACACTCAATCTTTCATCTCTTCCACAAATGTAAAAAAAACTACATTCTAAAAAACTCTAGCTACTTCCAAAAACAACTACCAAATTTCTTCTGGCCATCAAACTTACTTGCATAATCTGAGTTGGGGGGAGGTTAAATTCACCCTTAGATTCACATATTAATTAGGTTTAGAAGCATCATATATGCTAAGAATCAAGCCAAGCTCCGACTCTGCATATTTGTCAGGTCAGAAATAACTTAGACAATAAAAAATTTCAAGCCCTGGCCAGTTGGCTCAGCAGTAGAGCGTCGGCCTGGCGTGCGGGGGACCCAGGTTCGATTCCCGGCCAGGGCACATAGGGGAGGCGCCCATTTGCTTCTCCACCCCCCACCCATCCTTCCTCTCTGTCTCTCTCTTCCCCTCCCGCAGCCGGGGCTCCATTGGAGCATGGATGGCCCAGGTGCTGGGGATGGCTCCTTGGCCTCTGCCCCAGGCGCTAGAGTGGCTCTGGTCGCGGCAGAGTGACGCCCCGGAGGGGCAGAGCATCGCCCCCTGGTGGGCAGAGCGTAGCCCTTGGTGGGCGTGCCGGGTGGATCCCGGTCGGGTGCATGCGGGAGTCTGTCTGACTGTCTCTCCCCGTTTCCAGCTTCAGAAAAAAAAAAATTTTTTTTTCAGTTAAAACACTTTTTCTGTATATAAGATACAGACATAGGAAGATACAGACATAAGGCACAATTATTATGTGGATACATGACATTAAAAATGTTATCTTGTGGTATTAAAAAGATAGTCCATTTCATTTGTTAATGTATTTATTCAACAAATATTTGAGCACCATGATACATCAAAGACTGTATGATGTGCCAGGAATACAGGGCACAAGAAACAGCCCATGTCCTCATGGAGCTCGATGGAGGGGAGAGGACAGATAACTAAACAAAAGCTAATTAAGACAAGGCTGCCTGACCAATGAATAGAGTGTTGACCTGTGACGCTAAGGTTCCAGGTTCAAAGCTTCAAAGTCACTGGCTTGAGTGAAGGCTCATCAGCTTGCGTGTGGGATTATGGACATGATCCCATTACTGGCTTGATCCCAAAGGTTGCTGGCTGGAGCAAGAGATCACTGGCTCAACTTGAGGCACCCCTCTTGCCCCCATCAAGGCACATATGAGAGGAAATCAACGAACGACTAAAGTGCCGCAACTACACGTTGATGCTTCTCATCTCTCTCCCTTCCTTCCTGCCTCTTCCCATTTCTTTCTCCCCCTCTTCCTCCCTGTCTCCCCCAAACCCAACTTAAAAAAAGAAAAAGACAAAGAACTTGTACTCAAAGGGCTCACAAATTAGGACCTATACAATGCAATCACGCCTGACCAGGCAGTGAAACAGTGGATAGAGCATCAGCCTGGGATGCTGAGGACCCAGGTTTGAAGCCCCAAGGTCAGCTTGAGCACAGCCTCATCCAACTTGAGCACAGGCTTATCCAGCTTGAGCGTGAGGCCGCTGGCTTGAGTGTAGGATCCTAGACATAACCCCATGGTTGCTGGCTTGAACCCAAAGGTCGCTGGCTTGATAAAGGGGTCATTGGCTCATTTGGAGCCCCTTGGTCAAGGCACATGTGAGAAAGTAGTCAATGAACAACTAAGGTGCCTCAAAAAGGAATTGATGGTTTACATCTCTCCCTTCCTGTCTGTCTGTCCCTATGTCCCTCTCTGTGTATCTCTCTCGCTTAAAAAAATAAAATATAATAAAGAATTACAATAGCCCTGTGGACAAGGTGTTATGAGAAAAGAGTAGGAAAAGCTATTTACTCATGAGAGAAGTTGTCTCAAAGACTTGAAGAAAGAGTTCTCTGCCTTAGGCAACAATAATATTAAATAAGAGATAAAATAAACAAAATTTCACCTATTTATTAAAATCCTATTGTATACTATCCACTACCAGAGATACAAAGCTGAACAAGACTATCTTTGCTTTTAAGTGGGTTTATAATCCAGAAAAGAAGAATGTGATCTTACAGAAATCATGTGGCATTTTAACATACAAGCTATAAGAAAGACACCAAGTACCATACCGTTTCAAAGGAGGATGTATTAAGGACCAGTAAGTTTTATGGAAGACACAGTATTCTGAAATTCTACCTTCCTAAGATAGGAAAGACTTTGGGCACCTGAACAAAAAAAGCAACACAGTAATACTGAACACTCGTTAATTGTCCACAATATGGCACTAACATATTTTATTTAATCCTATCAACCACCAAAAAGTAGGCAGCTTTAGCTTTTTTGTAATGCCAGTGCTTATGTTCTTATAACCACTAATAAAGATGAGGTATACAAAAAGAAGGCGTGTCTGGGGGCTGAGTTCTCAAAGTATGGAAGACAGGTATAGAAAGACCACAGACAGTACAAATAAGAATCCCTGAACCGGCCCTGGCCGGTTGGCACAGTGGTAGAGCGTCGGCCTGGCGTGCGGGGGACCCGGGTTCGATTCCCGGCCAGGACACATAGGAGAAGCGCCCATTTGCTTCTCCACCCCCCCCCCTTCCTCTCTGTCTCTCTCTTCCCCTCCCGCAGCCGAGGCTCCATTGGAGCAAAGATGGCCCGGGCCCTGGGGATGGCTCCTTGGCCTCTGCCCCAGGCGCTGGAGTGGCTCTGGTCGCGGCAGAGCGACGCCCTGGAGGGGCAGAGCATCGCCCCCTGGTGGGCAGAGCTTTGCCCCTGGTGGGCGTGCCGGGTGGATCCCGGTCGCGCGCATGCAGGAGTCTGTCTGACTGTCTCTCCCCGTTTCCAGCTTCAGAAAAATACAAAATAAAAAGAATCCCTGAACCAAAGAGCAAATTCAAAGTTATAGATACACAGGATTCACCTAACAAAAATACATACAATAAACCTGACCAGAAATACAGGTCAGACAGCCACAAAGAGAGCCCAAGAAAGAAAAATAGTAAATTAGAAAGGCACAGGTCAAATAATATGATAGCCTTTGATTATGAAGAGTGAGAGAAAAGAAAGCATCAAAGATTAAAAATTTCAACCTAGGGTTGTCCTGAGACAGAAACGAAGGCCAGACACTGGGTGAGTGCACATAAATTGGAGAATTTTTTTTAGAAAGCTAGAGCCCTTGAAACTGGATTTAGGAGTAAGAGGAGGAGTACTCTGAAAAGAAAAACAGGCCCTGGCCGGTTGGCTCAGCGGTAGAGCGTCGGCCTGGCGTACAGGAGTCCCGGGTTTGATTCCCGGCCAGGGCACACAGGAGAAGCACCCATCTGCTTCTCCACCCCTCCCCCTCTCCTTCCTCTCTGTCTCTCTCTTCCCCTCCCGCAGCCGAGGCTCCATTGGAGCAAAGATGGCCAGGGCACTGGGGATGGCTCTGTGGCCTCTGCCTCAGGCGCTAGAATGGCTCAGGATGCAACAGAGTGACACCCCAGAGGGGCAGAACATCACCCCCTGGTGGGCATGCCGGGTGGATCCCGGTCGGGCGCATGCGGGAGTCTGTATGACTGCCTCCCCGTTTCCAGTTTCGGAAAAACGAAAAAAAAAAAGAAAAACAAAGAGAACAAGATTGACTTGAGATATTTAATAAATTAAAAATATATATACCAAAAAAATCAAGAAATCACTTTTAAAAATCAAGAATTCTTTAAAAATAAAATATAACTATCAATTAGTTCAAAGCATAATTGTAAGAATAATCCGAAGTAGTCTTTCCTCATACAAAAAGGCAAACTGGCAAAACTCAGGCAGACAGGTAATTGAGCTGTCCAAGATCACATGATCATCAATAAAGGCTGAGAATATAACTGGGTCTTCTGGCCTTGTCTCAATTGTCTCCAATCAACTATACTACATTTTGTATTAATGTATAAAAGATATAAAGAAGATGAAACTTAAGAGACCCCACTACAACTGTTCTGTCAGAAATCAAATTCGTCAACATGCCCATCTGCTGGCATTCTCCCCTAATTAAGCTGGGGATAAAAGTTAAGCTCTTCTTAAAACAAGGACAAAGGGAGAAACCAAAAAACGCAGAGTTCTACATTAGAACAGGACAAGAGCAACTTTTTTTTTTTTGTATTTTTCTGAAGCTGGAAACAGGGAGAGACAGTCAGACAGACTCCCGCATGCGCCCGACCGGGATCCACCCGGCACGCCCACCAGGGGCGATGCTCTGCCCACCAGGGGGCGATGCTCTGCCCCTCCGGGGCGTCGCTCTGCAGCGACCAGAGCCACTCTAGCGCCTGAGGCAGAGGCCAAGGAGCCATCCCCAGGGCCCGGGCCATCTTTGCTCCAATGGAGCCTTGGCTGCGGGAGGAGGAGAGAGAGACAGAGAGGAAGGGGGGGGGGCGGGGCATGGAGAAGCAAATGGGCGCTTCTCCTATGTGCCCTGGCCGGGAATCGAACCCGGGTCCCCCGCACGCCAGGCCGACGCTCTACCGCTGAGCCAACCGGCCAGGGCCAGAGCAAGACCTTTAGAAGCATCAAATATCTTGAGTAAATTCTCTTCAAAGCAATTTTTTTTTTTTTTTTTTTTTTTTTTTTTGGTGACAGAGAGAGAGACAGGGACAGGCAGACAGAAAAGGAAACAGGAAGGGAACTATCTTTGTTGCGGCTCCTTAGTTATTCATTGATAGCTTTCTCATAAGTGCCTTGATGGGGTGGGGGGGTGTACAGTGGAGCGAGTAACCCCTTGCTTAAGCCAGCGACCATGGGGTCATGTCTGTGATCCCATGCTCAAGCCAGGTACCCCATTTCAAGCCAGTGACCCTGCGCTCAAGCTGGTGAGCCCATGTTCAAGCCAGCATCCTTGGGGTTTCAAACTTCTCTGTATCCCATGTCTGACGCTCTATCCACCACCACCTAGTCAGGCCAAAGCATTCCAACTTTTTATAAAATTATAAGGAAAGGACAAGCCTGAAAACCATGTGGGAGTGTGTATGAGTAAAAATAAAAATAAATAAAATTTTAAAAGCTTGGTTTTTCTTTTATAACATGAGCCTAGGAAACATGAGATATTCTGTTATGCTGCTCCTTCAAAACAAAAAATATTACAAACTAATGTTAATGAATATACAGTTGACCCTTGAACACCAGTTTACACAGGTCCACATAAATGGAGAATTTTTTTCAATAAATACTTATACTGTTCCAATCTGCAGTTGGGAGTCTACTGATGAGGAGGGGAAACTGTATGCACTGATCTATACCATTTTATATAGGGTATTTGAGCATCCTTGCATTTTGCTATCTGTACGGGGGTCTTGGAAACAATACCCCACAGATAACAAGAGACAACTAAGTTTTGGGGGAGTCAAATGTTTGACTCAGATCTGAATGAGTGGGTGTCAGTGTCCCTGTTTCCCATGTTACTGAACAGTCAACGGTACATTATTCTCCCAGAACACTGTCTCATATAGATAAAATAAGTTATTGGAGCTGGGTCTGAATTCCAACTTGGTTATTCAGCAGCTGTGTGACTTTGGGTTGCTTTATCTCTACCTTTTTTCTCTTCCATAAAATGAGAATATCATCTCTCACCTCACTGGGTTGTTTTGAAAATTAAATGAGGTAATAAAAACTCAACAAAAACTTCCACGCTGCTTCCGCATTACCATCTACTTTCTTCAATTCTTAAATCTATTCAAAATGCGGTCATTGCTCATACACCAGCTGTTTATACATTTTTAGAAATAAAGTCATGCTAGCAATTTTCCTAAAGGGTGGAGGAAAAACTGGCTTTTAACTTGTAATGTTGAAGCAAGAAAGAGGGAGCCTCTTCCATTCCATTCTCCATAGTGCAGAGAGTAGTCAAAACTGGTCCTTTTGTAGTAACAGCTACAAACAAAGCCTGACTTAGTTCTACTTGCTCAGCATTAGTTTTTCTATCAGTATTTTTTTTAAGGAATTAAGTCAACCTGAGGTTCCTTCCTGTTTTTAGGAACTTGTCATGTCCCTCACCTATCCCATTTATAACTTCACGTACAAAAAAGCTCATGTCATACTATAAGAACAGCTCCCACCCACAATACCAAAGCAGAGAGTGCCAGGTCCTCAGAACATCTCTACAGCCTTCAAAAGTACTCAAAGGAGACCCAATATATAAAGCACAATAATACTAAGGATACTTCTAATATGTTCCTTTCTACCTTGAAATCCAGAGAAGGATAAAAATTTTGCCAGCCCAGCAAAGGAATATGCTTATCTTCTGTAAATTACATAATCCACCCACTCCAGATATCTTTATTAATGGGGGGGGGGGTTAATTTCCACCTTAAACAGCAGATACAGAACAATTTATACTGTACAAAGAGAATGGAGAACACAATGTATTTATGAAGGGTGGTATGAGGAACACCATACCATATACACAAAAATACTAACAGAGGGGATATCACAAGATGATATAGCCTAGTGTGTAAATATTTCTCTGCTGTTTGTGTGTGTGTGTTTTAAATTTCTATAAGGTATATACTTTTAAAAAAAAAGGTTTTATGATAAAAAATATATAAAATATTTTAAATTCCCATCTATGATACACAAAACTCAACGTTTCCTAGAAAGGAATAATCTATAGCACTCAAAAGTCTATATACAAAATTTCTTTTCTCTAAAGTATAAACAACTCATGGCTATTAGTGTCATTGCAAAAAGAAAAAGTGGAATTAGTATACATTATGAAATATGAAACATTTGTGAATCAGCTATCTTGAGAAACTTATCCAAATTGACGGATAAGTGGTACAATATGGGGGGCCATATGCAGCCCCAATCACACTGTCGTTTTTTGTTTCCTTGCTGCGTAAGTTCAACTACTATACAGACCTTAAGCAGACAGTTCTTATATAAGACATTTTATGAGAGCACATTATTTGTTATCAACTGCCAAATCCAACAGAGAAAAAGATATTTTTAGATATCCACCTGAATTTGCTTTTGAGGACCAGCAAAAACAGTCCTCTGTGAAAATGACAGAAGCTTCCAGGAGAAGAGTTAAAAAGACATTTTACCCTCTTAAACATATTTAAATATTCAGGGCCATAAATGGAATTCTGACTTCCCTCTTTCCCCCTCTAACTCCCCAGATGCCCTTGTTCAAGTCACTTTGATCTCTTTACCTCAAAATGTTTTTAAAATGTCTAAAAATTTTTTCTTCTCAAATATTTCATATTACACTTGTTATCAATGACAGCCTTCAGTCTTCAAAATACAAACTGCCTTATTTAACATATTCCTTTAAAATATTTGAAAAATGAGTAAAACTCTGGCCATGACATTAAGTCTCTAATTTTCTGGTTCAAAATAGTCTCCTTAAGTCATATTACTTTGTAGAAGATATTTTTCAGCCATTAAAAATTATGTTGTAGGAAAGTACTTAAAGATACTAAAAAATATTCTGGATCCATCAAGTAGAAAAAATGATAAAATTGAGCAAAACATATTTCTAGCCACATGAATATGTTATTAAAAAACAAACTGGAAGGGTCTACAGAGACCAAAATGTTAAACATTGGTTTCACCTCTAGGTAACAGAATTATAGCTGATTTGTATTTTATTCTTTTTGCTCTTACTATCAAAAGCATGTATACTGCAGAAAGCTACTTTTTCTTTTAAAAGTTTCCAGTTCTACCCAGGGAATTAACCAGAGGAAAGAAAAAAAAAAAAAAGAGCAAGTAAACAAGCAACACCACAGGTGAGTCTGTTATAATATCCCTTGTATTTAACAGGTTGGCATCTTTTTACATAGCAGAAAATAAAAAAAATCCACCTTGCATTTTGAATACCTAAAATTTCCCTATCATGGGATTCCTTTTTTTTTTTTTTTTTAATTTATTGATTGATTTTAGCAAGATAGGAAGGGAGAGAGAGACACAGGTACATCAATCTGTTCCTGCAGGTGTCCCTACCGGGGATCAAACCAGCAATCTCAGTACCTCAGGACAAGGCTCTAACCCAGGGGTAGTCAACGTTTTTATACCTACCGCCCGCTTTTGTATCTCTGTTAGTAGTAAAATTTTCTAACTGCCCACCGGTTCCACAGTAATAGTGATTTATAAAGTAGGGAAGTAACTTTATAAAATTTATAAAGCAGAGTTACAGCAAGTTAAAACATAATAATAATTACTTACCAAGTACTTTATGTCGGATTTTCGCTAAGTTTGGCAGAATAAATATTTATAAAACAACTTACTATAGTTAAATCTATCTTTTTATTTATACTTTGGTTGCTCCGCTACCACCCACCATGAAAGCTGGAACACCCACTAGTGGGTGGTAGGAACTAGGTTGACTACCACTGCTCTAACCAATCGAGCTATCCGGCCAGGGCAGGACTGCTAATTCTTTTTTTTTTTTTTTTTTTTTTTTGATTGATTCACTTTAGAGAGGAGAGAGAGAGAGAGAAGAGAGAGAGAGAGAGAAAGAAGGGAGGAGCAGGAAGCATCAACTCCCATTTGTGCCATGACCAGACAAGTGCAGGTTTCAAACCAGCGACCTTAGCATTCCAGGTCAACGCTTTATCCACTGCAACACCACAGGTCAGGCAGGACTGCTAATTCTTGAAAATTACTTTTTTAGTGATTTATCTCCACTGATAAAAACTACTTTATACCAAATTCTCTTCAATACATCTAATTAAGGGATCTCAGCAGAAAGTTACATAACTGTTATCATTTCTTTATCATTCCACCAACTTTAATTTTACAAAGTAATAAACTGACAAGAGCAAGAATTCACAAATTTACTTGCTAACTTCAATGTAATCAAGAATTAATGGCCCAAGCCAGTTGGCTCAACAGTAGAGCATCAGCCTGGCATGTGGAAGTGCCAGGTTCAATTCCAGTCAGGGCACACAGGAGAAGTGACCATCTGCTTCTCCCCCCCCCCCCGCCCCCCCACCTCTCTCTCTTCCTTTCTCTCTCACTCTTTTGTAGCCAAGTTTCAAATGGTTCAAGCAAAGCTAGCCCCAGGGCCTCAGCCTCAGGTGCTAAAACAGCTCAGCTGCCGAGCAACGGAGCTGCGGCCCAAATAGGCGGAATATCGCTTGGTAGGGGCTTGATGAGTGAATCCCAGTTGCAGTGCATGTGGTCTCTGCCTCTCACTTGATTAAAATAAAAATAATAAAAATAAAAGAATATCTAATTCTCAAGCAATCCCACTCCATTCCCCACTCCACCACCCCTAAATAAAATAAAACATTTTCCATACTTGTCAATAAAGATAAACTGCAATATAGTTGCAAAAAATAACAGATTTCCTAACATAGTCCTATGGGAGGGAACCAAATGGTGGTATGTATCTGTCATAACCCACATGCCCTGTGACAGGGGGATGAATCTGCATAAAATACAATCCTTCCCACCTTCACTTTTCTATTCATCAATGAAGGGCAGATGGCCAAACCACAGACCCCTCAATGATACCTCCACAATTATGGAAAAACTGATTCAAAGAATTCCTGATAGATGTTTTAAGAGAACTTTGCTGGGCTGCCATTTTTAATCCATAAAAATGCTTATCTTTTGAAAATTAATCCAGGAAATAAACATTTAATATGTTATTTAAATAGTAAAAGCCCATCAGAATCAGTTCAGAGTATACCCAGAAAAACTCTTAACCTACATCCTTCCCCATCCCATGTGGGTAAGGAACAGAGCTTTGAAATTGCTACTTTTAACAGTCAACAGAATGGATTTTATTATTTTTTTTAAAGTTAAACTAGAGTACCACACTTATTCATGTTCTCATTTTCCTTACTAATTCAAGTGTGCCCTGCTGCTATTCAGAAACACTCCAAAGAGAGGCACTTACTTCCTGATTACACATTCAAATAAATGCATAACATGCATTTCAACTTGGAGTCACTTTCTTAAGAAATTAACTAGTAGAAACCACGTTACTGCAACATCATGGTTGAAGTCATGCCAAAGTCAAAACTGTAATACCTGACTTCCTCGGCTACATTGGACAAATACATTAAGGCAATAATATTACCCACTGTAACTTAAAAGTATTATTATCCTGGTTAGTGTTATTTATTTTTGTGAGTTTAACAAGACAGAAAAACAGGAGGGGGGCAATTTCAAAATCACAGAAAACATTAAAATTTAATAAGTTCATTTTCCTTCTCTCACTCTCAAGCCAACTACACCAGAACCCAAGTGTCTGCAGAGCAGCATATGCTCACACAAGGGTAGTGATCCAGAAACAGATAGCATCCTTGACTCATCCCAAGTCAAAGAAAATAGAGCCTCCACCCTAGAGACTTACAGTTTAAGTCAGACACACAAGTTTAAGACATAACACACCCGAAAGGCAACCAGTTAATGATTTTTTGGAATTTATATTTTGCTTTTCCTGCTCAAGAGAAATGAAGAGCAAAAGAAAGTGGATTAAATTGTGAGTGTGGAAGGATGGGGTCAATAATGAACAAGTTTTAAATTAATCACAGACTTCAACATGAAGGGGAGGACTTGGAGTGGGAGCACTTCTAACAACAGACCCAGCCATCAGGGTATCACACGAAAAGAGATATCCACAAAAGTAAGAGGAGAAAACAGGATGAAAAATCTACCAAGATGACAAGGGGAAAAGGCCGGATAACAAATGAGAAACCAGAACTCAAGGCAAGAGCATGAGAAACACCAGCAGATTTCTTGTGAGGTTTAATTTCTTGTGAAGAAAGTGATTACACTAATTTGAAATCCTAATTAACTTTAATCTTTTTCAAAATGTTAAATGTTCTTCTGCTACTGCTCTTCCAGAGCATCATTATTAACACTTTTTAAAGTCCATACTCAACATTCTAGGGTAGGAATGTTGTCATTTTTCTCCTGTGAAATATTCAAGAGCCCATATAGAAGATCAAGCTCATGACTCCAACCTGATTAAAACCACACTAACAAAACCAGACAAATTAAAATGCTATCTCTCTCTCACAGACCCACACAAAGTTCCTCAAAGCTATATTTCAAGTCTTTATATCATAAACTTAGCAAACCCAGGGTCTACTCTGTCTCCTATCTACTTTTAAAACAGTCACTGACAGCTGTTTTAACATCTATGTTCCAGGCTGCCTATTATTTGATGTGGATATGTCAGTCTGAAGCTGTCAACATCTGCAATGGACAGGATACCAATTTTCACCTCTTTCAATCTGACTCTCGTCAGCTGCCAGGGTGAAAATTATGACTCCAGAGCCTGACAGCTTGTGCTCAATATCCATCCTTTAGTCGGGGATAAAATATATCATTTTCACTAAAACTGCCTTGAGCCTGACCGAGTGGTGGCGCAGTGGATAGAGCATCAGACTGGGATGCGGAGGACCCAGGTTCGAGACCCTGAGGTTACCAGCTGGAGTGTGGACTCAACTGGTTCGAGTGAGGCTCACCAGCTTGCACCCAAGGTCACTGGCTTGAGCAAGGAGTTACTAGGTCTGCTGTAGCCCCACAGTCAAGGCATGTATGAGAAAGCAATCAATGAACTAAGGTGTCGCAATGAAAAACTGATGATTGATGCTTCTCATCTCTCGCCATTCCTGTCTGTCTGTCCCTGTCTATCCCTCTCTCTGACTCTCTCTGTCTCTGTAAAAAATAAAAATTAAAAAAAAAAACACCGCCTTGCCAAGATTCATAATGAAAATATACATATACACACAAACATATACATACACACATACTTATATATGTGAGTACACACATACACCCTTCTCCTTGAGTGTGGGCTTCCCCCCCATACAGAAATCATTCAAGTTCTTCCAAGGAAAATGGCATCTGTCTTCAATTTCAGTACACAATTACTGAGATATATAAACAAATATCTCTTAATAGCAATTAAAAACTCTCATTGCCTGTCCATTCTTTACCATAATGTTCTAAGAGATCATCAGTTTCATCTGAATGGATCTCCCCTCCACCCCCCCCAGAGAGAGACAGAGACAGAGACAGGAAAGGAGAGAGATGAAAAGCATCAACTCATAGTTGCCGCACTTTTAGTTGTTCATTGTCCCTCACACATGCTTTGATGGGGGGGGGGGGGTCCGGACAAGCCAGTGACCCCTCACTCAAGACAGTGATTTTTGGGCTCAAGCCATTGACCATGGGTTCAGTTTGATGATCCCACGTTCAAGCCAGTGATCCTGCACTCAAGCTGGTGAGCCTGGGCTCAAACCAGTGACCTCAGGGTTTCAAACCTGGGTCCTCAACATCCCAGGTTGAAGCTCCTCTATCCACTGTGCCACCACCTGGTCAGGCTGACTTGGTCAGTCTGGGCTTCCAAGATTTAAAAAGCTAAGAAGTTATCTGTGTAACAACACCATTAAAGATTATGCTCAACAATCAACTACAGCTGCTAAGATGCAAACTCAATAATTTTAACTCTGTTGTTTAAGTAAGCCAATTAATACTGCTTTCTTGCTCTAAAATTACAAAATACTTTTCTCAGAAAAAATACGGTCTTGTAACAATTGAGGCTTAGTAGTGAACAACACTGATTGTTCTCAAGATGTTGAAGTCCTTCTTCCACTACTAAAAAACAATGCACTTTGACAATAACCTAAGTTTTCCTGAAATGAAATAACGATCTGAAAACGAGGACTTGAAAAAAAGGCCTCTAACAAATATCTTAAGACAAATAGTGCCTAAACATAAACAAACACAAAAGGGGGTAAACTACAATCCAAATATTAAAGTGTTTGCTTTCTATTTATTAGAGACAAGGATATTTACTGGACAAAGAATTTAGTCTATTTTCACGCTCTAGCCATTTGGAGAGAAGGTATATGTAGCTGTCACCTAAAAATGTTTATTCCACTTTAGAGAAGAGGCTGCGGTGAATTATCCAGATGTTTTCATGTTGTCTACCATGTGAATAACAGCACAGATATGAAAGGTGACTCGCTATGGTTTGTGGTATGGCAATCATGGAAGAAAAATCAAGCTGAAAGGCAGTAAAGTTACTGGCATTAGCTAGAATCCTTGCTCTGTTCAACAGAACTCTACCACCTTTTCCAGGACTACTATAAATCTGGTCCCACCATTAAAACCATTACAGTCCTGGCCAGTTAGCTCAGATGGTTTGAGCATCGTCCCGATACCCCAATGCTGCAGATTTAATTCCCAGTCAGGGAACACACAAGAATCAATCAATGAAAGCATAAATGAATGAACCAATAATCTATGTTTTGCGCTCACTCTCTAAAATCAATAAACTTAAAAAATTAAAACTTAAAAAATTACAGACACATACAATCATGCCTTGATTTTCAACATCAAGTTAATTCTACCTTTGCGATACCAATAGATTGGTGATGGGAAATCTTAAAAAACTAGCACCTCTGGCCCAATAGGCCTTGTCTCAATTTTTGAAAAACTGGGCCTGACCTGTGTTGAGGCAGTGGATAAAGCATCAACCGGGAACACTGATGTCCCCGGCTGGAAACCCCAGGCTTGCCTGGTCAAGGCATATATAGGAGTTGATGCTTCCTGCTCCTCCCTCCTTCTCTCTCTCTCTCTCTCTCTCCCCCTCCCTCCCTAAAAATGAATAAAATTTTTTAAAGTATATAAAAAAAAAGAAAAAATGGTAGAATTCTTACCAATAAGAAAAATAACAAGGCTTCAACAAATCAAGATAGGAGCACTACTATTTATAGGTACCTATCACTGCTTTAGACTAAGTGCTCTCATTTTTACTTGATCACCTGTTTCTTCTTTAGAGAACCATCTCCTCAGCCCCACTTCTGGTTAATCAGCCTCCTCTAGCAATATAAACTAGTTTGGTGCTGAGCAAAACCCAAGCAAAGCTAACCAGCCCCCTCTATGACTAAGATATAGAAAATGAAGGAGAAAAGTTCTTTTTCTGCCGGGATGACAAAACTATGATGACCAGCCTGACCAGGCAGTGGCACAGTGGATAGAGTGTTGGACTGGGATGCGGAGGATCCAGGTCCGAGACCTCGAGGTCGCCAGCTTGAGCGCAGGCTCATCTGTTTTGAGCAAAGCTCACCAGCTTGGACCCAAGGTAGTTGGCTTGAGCAAGGGGTTACTCGGTCTGCTGAAGGCCCACGGTAAAGGCACATATGAGAAAGCAATCAATGAACAACTAAAGTGTCAGAACAAAAAACTAATGATTGATGCTTCTCATCTCTCTCCGTTCCTGTCTGTCTGTTCTTATCTGTCCCTCTCTCTGACTCTCTCTCTGTCTCTGTAAAAAAAACTATGATGACCACCTAAAACTAGAGGTCAGCATCTTGTCCATATGTACATATGAGAATAGAAGTGAGCTGAAACACACGGAGGCAAGTGATGAAGAAAGCCTCAATTCCTCTGAATACAGTGACGCCTGAACTCAAGATCTACAGGGCCTCAAAAATGTCATTTTGTTCAATGTTATTTCATTATAACATTGATTTTTTTTTTTTTTATCCCCAGCCCAGGCCCACTTCTGTGTGGCGTTTGCACGTCTCCCCATGTCTCCATGGGTTTTCTCTGAGTATTCCGGCTTTCTCCCACATCTCAGCAATGTGCACATGAGATGAATTAGTGCATCTGCACTGTCGCAGTCTGAGTGAGTGCGAGTGTGGATGTGAGTGGCCCTGCAACAGAAGGGCATCCTGTGCAGGGGGTCCCACCTTGTATCCTGAGCTGCCAGGAGAGGCTCCAGTCATCCACACACCTGAACTGAAATAAGCAATCTGGAAAATAATTTTATTAAT
Source organism: Saccopteryx leptura (assembly GCF_036850995.1). Taxonomy (NCBI): domain Eukaryota; kingdom Metazoa; phylum Chordata; class Mammalia; order Chiroptera; family Emballonuridae; genus Saccopteryx; species Saccopteryx leptura. Next base: position 160,958,756 of record NC_089508.1, on the reverse strand, counting down.
CTTTCTTAAATGTACCTAATTTTCAGCTCAGTTATTTCAATGTTTAATATTAGAAGTGTTTTGTGTCTTTACTTAGATGTTTGATGGAGCTTTTGTGACCAGAAATATGCCATATGAACTTAACTCGTTTATATTAATTAGCCTGTAGTAAAACTGATTTTATTACATGTTGTTTCATTTAGTATCAGTTTCCAAGAACCTATCAATGATGTTAAGTGAGAACTTACTGTACCAAGAATTCCCAATTACGAAGCCTCATAAACAAGTTGAATTCCTGTAACTTATAATTGCTAATAAGTGAACATTAGCAAACTGAAAATATAACCCTACTAGAGTACATTTATTAATACATTTTAAAAGCCTTAAAACTTTTGTCCTTGAAATTTTCTAAATAATTATACAGATAGACATGAATGTAAAACTTCAAACTGTACACTGATTTGTACAGTTATAAGTGCATTTAATTTGAAAAAAGATTTGTGCCCCTATATTCTTATTCCTGAAAATATATCATATATAAATATATATATATATATATATATATATTTCTTTTTTTTTTTTTTTTAAAGAAAGAGGAAGGAAGACAGTGAGACAGACTCCTGCATACACCCTTACCAGGATTCACCTGGCAACACACATCTGGGGCGAATGCCCAGATGAATCAACTGAGTCATTTTTAGTGCCCAAGGCCAAGGCTTAGACCAACCAAGCTATCATCAGCACCCAGGGCCAACGCTCAAACCAATGGAGCCAATGGCTGCAGGAGGGAAAGGGGGGGGGGGTAGAAGTAGATGGTAGCTTCTCCTGTGAGCCCTGACCAGGAATCGAACCTGGGATGCCCATATACCAGGCTGACACTCTATCCACAGAGCCAATCAGCCAGGGCCTGTAATATATTTTTAAAGAAAGGAAGGCATATTATACAGTATTCACTCACTATAGCATTAGTAATTTATATCAAAAACATAAAAATAACTTTTAAGTCCAATAACAAAGAGATGATGCAATAGAAAGTGTATAATTTTAAAGATTATAAATTCCCAGGTTATACTAAATTGCTTTAAAATGCCTGAAATTAGCCTGACCAGGCGGTAACACAATGAACAGAGTGTCGGACTGGGATATGGAGGACCCAGGTTCAAAACCCCAAGGTCACCGGCTTGAATGCAGGCTCATCTGGTTTGAGCAAGGCTCACCAGCTTTAGTCCAAGGTCACTGGCTTCAGCAAGGGGTCACTCACTCTGCTATAGCCAACCCCTCCTCGTCAAGGCACATCTGAGAAAGCAATCAATGAACAACTGAAGTGCCGCAATGAAGAATTGATTCTTCTCATCTCTCTCCTTCTCTCTAACCCTATCTATCCCTCTCTCTAACTCTCTATCTCTGTCAAAAAAAAAAAGTCTGAAATTAGGGTTAAACTTTTTACGCCCCTCCCCTAGTATTAAATTTTTTAAAAGAAAATAATAAAATGATAGCAAAATGGCCCTGGCCAGTTAGCTCAGTTGATTAAGAGCATCATCCTGAAATGACAAGGTTGCATGTTTGATCCCCAATCAGGGCAAACACAGGAAGCAACCAAAGAATGTACAACTAGTGGAACAACAAATGAATGCTTCCCTTCCCTCCCCTCTCTCACTCTTCCCAACTCTGTCTCTCTAAAAGTTAATAAAAATTAAACCCTGGCTGGATAGCTCAGTTGGTTGGAGGATCATCCCAGAGCACAAAAGTTGCCAGTTCGATTCCCCGGTCACATACATTGAATAGGAGCAGCATGATGTTCCTGTCTCTCTCTCTCCCTGCCTCTCAAAAAAAGTAATAATAATACAATACAATAAAATATAAATAAATAAATAAAATTATATCAAAGCTAGAATTAAAACAAGGGCAAAATGCATATGTATGTAGCCAAGGACTTAAGAAGTAATACAGAACTAAATATATATAAAAAACTATTTACGCCTGACCAGGCGGTGGCGCAGTGGATAGAGTGTTGGACTGGGATGCAGAGGACCCAGGTTCAAGACCCCAAGGTTGCCAGCTTGAGCGCAGGCTCATCTGGTTTGAGCAAAAAGCCTACCAGCTTGAACCCAAGGTCACTGGGTCCAACAAGGGGTTACTCGGTCTGCTGAAGGCCCGCAGTCAAGGCACATATGAGAAAGCAATCAACGAACAACTAAGGTGTTGCAACGCGCAATGAAAAACTAATGATTGATGCTTCTCATCTCTCTGTTCCTGTCTGTCTGTCCCTGTCTATCCCTCTCTCTGACTCACTCTCTGTCTCTGTAAAATAAATAAATAAATAAATAAATAAAACATTTAAAAAAAAACAACAAAAACTATTTATAATGGTTCAAAAATGAAATAGTGTAAATCTAAGAAACCACACAGAGGACTTATACAGGGTTGGGCAAAAGTAGGTTTACGTTGTTCATATGAAAAATAATACAATTTAAAAATAATAATATAAGAATTAACTGTGGTTCATGTACTCAAAACGATAAATCTACTTTTGCCCCATCCTGTATGTTAAACACTGATGAAAGAAATCAAAGATCTAAACAGATGGAAACATATTTTCTTCATCAAATTAATTACAAGTTTAACGTAATTCCTATCAAAATCCCAGTTTTTATAGATACATGCAAAATTATCTAAATTCAAATGGAAAAATAAAAGAATTTAGAATAGCTAAAAAAATAAATTAGGTAAAATCACTCTATCCAATTCTAATGCTCATAATGCAACAATAAAGACTGTGTGGTATTGCAGAGGGAAAAACAAATACATCAATGAAACAAAATAAAGAACCCAGAAAAAAAATCCCACACAGGTATAGCTAATTGATTTTTAACAGGGTGTTAAGCAATTCAACGGAAAAAGGACAGTTTTCCCAACAAATGGTACTGTAATAACTGAATGTCCACTGAGGGGGAAAAAAAAAAGAACTTGACCTAAACCTCAAGTTATACAAAAAAAACTCAAAATTAGTCACAGAATTAAATGTAAAACATGAAACTATAAAACTTAAAGGAGCCTGACCGGGCAGTGGCGCAGTGGATAGAGTGTTGGACTGGAATGCGAGGACCCAGGTCGCTGGCTCGAGCAAGGGGTCACTCAGTCTGCTATAGCCCCACAGTTAAGGCACATATGAGAAAGCAATCAATGAACAACTAAGGTGTCGCAATGAAAAATTGATGCTTCTCATCTCTCTCTGTTCCTGTCTGTCTGTCCCTATCTATCCCTCTCTCTGACTCTCGCTCTGTCTCTAAAAAAATAATAATAATAAAAATTAAAAAAAAAACTTAAAGGAAACTGAAGACAATCTTAAAAAGCTATAGCTTGGTGAAGAATTTTAAGTCATGATACCAAAAGCATAATCCATATATGGGGGGGTCATCAATAAAATTGAAGTTCATCAATATTTAAGAGACCTGTTAAGAGGATCAAAAGACAAGCCACATCCACTGAGTCCCATGGAATATTTATTACCTAGCAATAAAAAGTTATACACTACTGGCCCTGGCCGGTTGGCTCAGTGGTAGAGCGTCAGCCTGGCGTGCAAGGGGTCCCGGGTTCAATTCGCGGCCAGGGCACACAGGAGAAGCGCCCATCTGCTTCTCCACCCCTCCCCCTCTCCTTCCTCTCTGTCTCTCTCTTCCCCTACCACAGCGAGGCTCCATTGGAGCAAAGATGGCCCGGGCGCTGGGGATGGCTCCTTGGCCTCTGCCCCAGGCGCTAGAGTGGCTCTGGTCTGCCCTGGAGGGGCAGAGCGTCGCCCCCTGGTGGGCGTGCCAGGTGGATCCCGGTCGGGCGCATGCAGGAGTCTGACTGTCTCTCCCCGTTTCCAGCTTCGGAAAAATACAAAAAACAAAACAAAACAAAAAAAGTTATACACTACTGCTATACACACCACACATCACTTTGCAAGGCTCAAGGACTTCGTATAAACAGAGAGAAATAAAAAGCCTACTGAAAAGGTCATATGCTGTATAATTCCATTTATACAGTATTCTTGAAATGACATAATTAGAAATGGAGACATTAGTTACTAAGGTCTAGGGATGGTAGGGAGTGTGAGCAGAATGGATGTGACTATAAAGTTTGGGTAGCAAGAGGAAGAGATTTGTGGCGATTCAATAGGTATCTTGATTTCAGTAGTGGTACATAAACCTATATATGTGATAAAACCAGAATTATACACACATATTGTGCCCATGTCAATTTTCTGGTGTTGACACTGTTCTATAACATGTAACCACTGCGGGAAACTAGGCAAAGGGTACACTGAACCACTCTGTACCTCTCTGTATTATTGTTACAACTTCCTAGGAATCAAAATCATAAGTCAAGAAAAAATGAAATAACCTGTTGACTTATTAATGTAAATAAACACTGAAGCAAATACTATAATAGAGTTAACTAAAAACTGACACAGCAAAATCTTAATGGCTATAAACTGAGAATATGCTAATTAGAAGTAATTCACCTAAAGTTATTTTAATAGCATGCACTGCCTCCATACATTCCCTAAATCAGTAGTTTTCAACGGCCAGTCCACGAAAAAGTTAACCACTCTGATGCTGAATAAAGATTATAGAGTCTCGCCCTGGTTGGTTGGCTCAGTGGTAGAGTGTCAGCCCAGTATGTGGATATTCCCAGTTCAATTCCTGGTCAGGGCACACAGGAGAAGCACCCATCTGCTCAATTGGAGCAAATTGGCCCCAGGCACTGAAGATGGCTCTATGGCCTTCACCTCAGGCCCTAAGAAGAGCTCCATTGCTGAGCAACGGAACAACACCCCAGATGGGTAGAGCATCGCCCCCTAGTGGGCTTGCCAAGTGTATCCTGGTCAGGGTGCATGAGGGAGTTTGTCTCTGCCTCCCCTCCTCTCACTGAATAAAAAAAAGAAAAAATTATAGAATCTGTAATCACTGGGTCTCTAATCTTCATTCATGACTGGCACAAAATTTCTGGTGGACCAGAGGTTGAAAACCTCTGAGCCAAATGATTTGGTTGGTTGTTATGGGTTTGATCCCTAGTCAGGGCACACAGAAGAACAGATTGAGGTTTCTATCTGTCTGTAAAAAAAAAAAAAAAAATCAGACATTTGTACAGGCCAAGCTGTCAGTCAACCTGCTTGCCAACTAACCAATTCTTCCTTTCCTTAACAGCTCCACCTCACCCTATCTTACCCATCTCTCCTGACTATTGGTTCTGCTTCCAGGTTCGCTCCCAAACCCTGCAACTCTTCCTGAACATAGCTGAGAGACTAATCTCCCCAAAACGCTACTTTCCTCATATTCTGTGTTGCCCAGATAGCAGAACTTCTTTAAAAAGGAAGAAAGTTAAGACATATTTCAGTTTAGTTTAAGAAGGAAAAAAACCTTTAAAAATAAACACAAAGTAATGCTAGAAAAAGCTACTTCCAGAGGTATCAAGTTCTGTATCATTAGAGTTCAAGTTTATCGGAATCTGAACCTGTGAGACCACAGAATTCTATGACTCTGTATCATTTCCCTGTAATCCTCCTTTCTTCACCCGGCATTCCACACCATCCTCTAAATCTAGCTCTAAACTCTCTTCCCAGGACCACTGTCAAGTCAGGGCCCTCACTGTCTCATGCACATCTTACATCTGCTGTCCTTCTGGCCTAGATGACTATTCCCATACCTTCTTCCACCTTTCAAGGTCCAGTGAATCTGCAGGAAACTTTTCCAATCCCATGCTTATTTCCCATCCCATTCCATTCCTTGCATGCCACTCAGGCTATTAATTTACTTTTCATATCCGTACATGCCGATTATAAGCACTGGGACAAAACAGAAAAAACTACCTTCTGTCTGCATGAAGAGAGTCTCTCTTCATCAGAGATCACACTGTCACCTAGCCTTTTCCCCATCCTGGTTTCTCTGACCTAACTCTCTCCCAGGAAATCCATTGTTACCCAGTGCGTCAATCATCTATTTGGCTCCTTTACTGAGCAGAATGTCATTCAAGCAAGTGCAGGAATACACAAAGGTGTACCACAGCTTCTTTGGCCCTTCTTCACCTTCATTCACCCAAAATGCCTGTGAGCTACTATAGACAAGGAGCCAACCTCTGATCTTGGCCTTCGAGATGCAACTGTGAAATGTAACTAATGGATTACTAAAACCCTGTTCTAGCAGAAGCTACTCTTCATTACTTCCCCTCCAATACCATCCCTGGCCCTGTTCTTTTAATGTCTCTACTTTTTCAAACAAATTTCATTTAGGCCTTCCCATCTTTTTCCCTTGGATGCCTCCTATACCGCTAAGGACCTCATTTTCTCATCAAAGCCCTATTTAAGAATTAATAAATTTTCTACATATTATTAAAATACATATGCAGAGAGACTACTAATGAGTACGAGATTTCTTTTTTGGGGTAATGAAAATGTTCTAGAATTAGGCAATGGTAATAGCTGCAAAACTGTGAATATAGTAAAAACAACTAAGTTATACACTTTAAAAGAGTGAATTTTACGTTACATAAATTATCTTTTTTAACAGGTAAAATTTGCCACCCTTACACCCTGTACTTACATTTGGCACTGGGGAGGGAAACATTTAATTTTTGAGACAAGTGCCTTTACTCACACACTTCTTTGAGAACAGTCAATTATCTTCCTAAAGCATTTAAATGCATATCATGAACTGGGCACCATAATAGGTGCCACAAAGAACGGTCACCAGACCAGCAAGAACCTGTCTTGCTGGAGCCCAAAGAGGGGAAAACAACAAATTATTTAATTCTCATTGTGAGAAGAGCTAAAAATAAAAAGTATAACGTACAAATGATTTAATCAGGGGGTTGGGGGAAGGGTCACCAAAAGAGAAACAAGCACATCTAAGAGGCATATGTATGCCTCAGCCCATGTTAGGTAGTTACAACAATTAGTTTGGACTGACTGACAATACAATGAAATTCCTAGATCACAGGGATGCGGATCCCATGCAATCAATACCTGGCTCCAATCCACACAGAAACTCACTTGGCCATTTCACTGGTCTTGAGGTAAAGTGACCATGCACTTATGTATGTGAATCTTTCACCCACGGACAATTGATAATGATAAGGTTTTAGTGTGCTCATCAATGTTTGTTTATTATTCATATAATCAGAAACATACAAAAAGAAAATTAAGTTACGCTGAAAACTAGATATAGTACATTCAACTCTGGTTATTAATCATGATTGCACATAAAGCACAGGACTAGACAAACTCAAAAATAAGGAAGGTCTAATTTTCTGCTCAAAAGAATCATAAATTTTTTTATTGATTTTTAAGAAGCAAGAGGGGAGAGGGGAGAGGAAGAGAGGAAGATGGGGAGAGGAGGAAATGGAGAGGGAAGAGAGAAAGGAAGGAGAGGGAAAGGAAAGAGAAAGAGGGAGGAGAGAGAGAAAGATAGAAAGAGGGGTAAGAAGGGGAGAAACAGGAAGCATCAACTCATAGTAGCTGCTTCTTGTATGTGCCTTGACCGGGCAAGCCCGGGGGTTCCAACTAGCGACCTTGGCGTTCCATGTTGATGCTTTATCCACTGCGCCACCATAGGCAGGCAATATATACTTTTTTGAAAACAGTAAGCTCATATCTTTAACATCAGGGAAAACCCTAGATCAGAGGTCAGCTAACTATAGCCTGTGGGTTAAATCTGACCCACAACATTTGGTAAATAAGTTTTACTGGAATACAACTAGCCCATTTGTTTATGTATTTTCACAGATGCTTTCCCAACACAACTGCAGAACTGAATAGCATCAACAGAGACCTTATAGCTAGGACGATCTAAAATATTTCCCACCTAGCCCTTCACAGAAAAAAATTTGCCAGCTTGTGCTATAGACAAAAGTAGTCCGCCTTGATTCAGAACAAAGAACTTTTCTTATATATCCTTTAGCAATTAAGTGTTCCAGTGGAAAAGCAACAGACTTGAAATGCAAATAATTCTAACTACTTCATTAGTCAATCTGCTATGAAGCTCTGTGTTTTATACACCACTGTTATTCAGAGCAGTTAAGTCAGTTCTGCCTTTGCTCAGGGCCACTGAAACCAGGCCTGGGAAAGGTGTTTGTAGTAATTATCTTTTGGAGCCTAACAAATTACCCCCAAATTTGTTTAAAAGCTTAAAACATTTATTGTTTCCCCAAATTCTTTGGTCAGGAATTTGGGGTTGATTGGAGCTGCCATCATCTGAAACTTGACTGGAGCTGGAGGATCTGCTTTTAAAGTGGCTTATTCACATGCTTAGCAAACTGGTGCTGGCGCCATGGGGCCTCCTGAGTGTCCTCATAACAGAGCAGCCAGCTTCCCTCAGAGTGAATAATCCATAAGAAAGAGCCAGGCGAATACTATACTCTTTTTATTTTATGACTTTGCATGTTCCACTTCCACCACATTTTTATCCTTTATAAAAGTGAGAGTCTCGAAGTCCAACACACATCTAAAAGAAATCAAAGTTTTAGATACCCTTTTTAAGGGATGGATGCCAAAAAAGTCTGCAGACATAGTAACACCACTACAGGGTTCCAAATGATGGGTAAAACACCTTCAACAACATTGTCCGGTAGTTGCCTTGGGGTTGGGTTGTGAAACCCTCCTTTGCCCTGAATTTTCCGGCAAGTGCTAATCTCACCGAAACTGCACACGCCCAAGTCCTCGGAATCATCCCTGAGGTTGTTCCGGAACTGCACGCTTCACCAAACCCCCATCCCGCTTGCCGTTACCAACCCCCTCCTGCAAATATAAAAAACCCAAAAGTCCTAACCCGGGCGCGCCTTCACAGACCTGCGTCCTAGGGTCAGTGAACTCGCCCGGAGCTCCCAATAAAGCCTGATTCTGTTTATTTCGGCTGATTGGTCTTTTGCTCATTCGCACATTGGCGACATATAGGAGTCTTCCATCTTTCAAACATAACCAGCAAGGCTTGTTTGATTAAAGAACCTGAACTTAAGCATTATCATAACATGTATTCTTCTATTTATGATAGGAAAGAGGTTTCAACACCATTTGTTAGGAGTCTCCAAAGGAAAAAACCAACAGAAAAAAGCAAGGCACTTCACCTTTTCTTATCTGATGCTGTAATGATGATGGGAAGCAGTTATATTCTCAATTTTTTTTTAAAGGAGAAGGCAATCTATGATGACTACATCATGATCAGGACTAATTGCAAAGTTGGACTGGACAGACAAGTACTTATGATTCAGAATCACATACAAGATTTTCTCAGACATAAAACAAAAATAACAAGAAAACAAATTTAGATATGTATTCAAAACTGGGGGGGCAGGAGGGTGCATGTATTGTTACTCTGATTGCTACAGATTTGCAGCACAGAAACTTCTGAAACAAGGAACACTTAATAGACTGAAAAAGTTAACTGCAACAATTAAATGCATTTTAAAAATAAATGTCTTAGTCACTAGACCCAAATTCCTCTGTTAATATAAATGTAAGTTTCATTACAGGAGAGAAGAATACCTGGGGAGTAAGACCTTCACACAGGGGACAGCAAAGCAATAGCTAACCTGATTTTCTCAATAAGAAGCTCAAAAATGGGCTCAAACTGGATGTTGGGTGTTGGGCAGATAAAATGTATTATGCTCACTTTGTTAAAGAGGCCGTTGCCCAGGTGGTATTAATGTGTGTTGGGGTGGGCTAAAGGCAGGCAGAATCCTTGTAGCCCGGGGCTTGGTTTTGGGATTAAGCCTTTCCTACCCTATTTGGTGTAAGGTGGTACAATCCTATCATGCCTCAGAGAAGTGACTTTGTATTAGAGACTTCCCTGTTTTGTATATTGGATTAAAGGTTGTGAAGCTACACTATAAAATGGGGACGGAACGAGAGTTTGCGCTCTTGGCTCCTGAGGTTAGCATGAGAGAGCGGAGAAAGTAGAGCCAGCAGCTAAAGGAGGCCACGTGGAGGAGGCCAGGAGAAGCAGCCAAGATGGCGGAGTGCTGAGTGAGATGCCAGTTTGTGTAGAGTTTGTATCTGGGAGAAGGAAGGAGATGGGGAACTGAGGAGAAGAAGGCTGGTGAGCTAGAAACCTTTGATTCTAGGAAACTCGGATAAGTCAGTGGCTTTGTGAGCACTGAGTGTGACTGGGTTTTGGAGCCCAGTGTGTATTTTTACTTGCCCGCCGGGTGCAAGGTAGGATTAAAGGCTATGGCCCATCAGTTTTTGGCTCCGCTGTTTCTTTACCGACTGTCCGAATCCAATGCGAACCTACATGGGCCGGGCTGCTCTGATGGTGGCCCTGGCCACGGCTGCTGGCTTTACATTGGGCAAATGAGTTTGTAAAATATGATTTTTGAGTCTGCTCACTTTTATTGTTAAAAATGGTGCTGCCCATATGAATGGTGCTGCCAGTGAAACTGCTAATTACCTTCTGGCTTGGAAAGGGCCATTGTTATGCTAATGTTGGCTGGAGGAGAGGTTTTTGGCGCCACAGAAGTTTTTAAAAGGAAGGAGCAGGAGAGAAGGAGGAAGCCTTTTTTTTTTTTTAGAAAGAAGCCAAGATGGCAGGGTGCTAAGGAAGAAGCAAGTTGTACAGAGAGAGAGGTGCAGAGATGGGGAACCAGAAGTGACTGAGACTGGTGGAGGCCTTTGATTCTAGGAAAAACCGATTAAGTCAGTGGCTTTAGGAGCCATGAATGGAAAGGAAAGTGTTTTCCCGCTGTGTGTTTACACAGCCAGTTGCAAGGCTAGAATAAAGGAATGGTCCACCATTTTTTGGCTCCAATGTTTCTTTACCGTCTGTCTGCCTGAATCTAATGGGAACCTGCACCTGCATGACCACGATGGCAGCGGCCAGTGGCCATACACTGGACTAAACAGCTTTAAAACAAATTAATCAAAAACTCCTCTACTGGAATGAATAGTATCTTCCAAAATTCATGTCCACCCAGCAGCTGTAAAAATGGCCTTATTTGGAAATAGGGTCTTTGCAGATATACTCAAGTTAAGATTAGGTCATACTGGATCAGGGGAGACCCTAATTCAATAATGATGTCTTATCAAAGGGAACTCTGAAAAGAGACTCACAGGGAGAATGCCATGTTACAACAAAGGCAGAGACTGAAGTGATGTCTACAAGCTAAGGAACACCAAGGACGCTGGCAACCAACAGAAACTAGGAAAAAGCATGTAAGAGATTGTTCCTCTGAGCCCCCAAGAAAGAATCAAACCTGACACCATGATTTGAGATATCTGGCCACCAGATATGTGAGAATAAATTTTTGTTGTTCTAAGCCACCAACTGTAGTAACTAATGTTAGGGCAGCCCTAGGAAACTCATACATACACTTAGGCAGTATTATGGAATTTAAATAATCTCATCATTTACAGTATGAAAAATATTTATCTTTAGCCTGAAAACTAAGAAAAATATTTACCATGCAAGGTTTTTAGTTCACAAATTTAGAATTAAAGATAGGATCTCCCATTTAATGCACTGCTCCTTTCAGGGTACTGTCACAGGGATGCGTTTGACATAAGACTCCATGGACTACACGTACACACTGCTGTCAGCCCTCAGAGATCCACTGAGGTTCTCCCAAAGGCCAGTAAAGCACCTGCACAGAGTAGGGGCTCAGTTCACCTTAATTGATACCTAACGACCCCACAGAAAGCTAGGTCTTTGTGGAAGTCCGGATCCTGTTGGACCACAAGTTTATCACAAAACTACAGGTTACAATAAGTTAATCTTTCACATTTAAAAACCTCTTATCATACTTGTAGCACCACAGTGATGACAGTTTTTTCTAATAGTAACTACTGTATTATATAACTGTGGGTTACAATTTGACCTTCTATTAATCCTGAGTTTCCCAAAACATAATTCTTTCAAGCCCAGATTCAACTTGTTTCAAACTCAAACCAGTTTAAAAGATATGATGATTGTTATACCACTCTGACAGAACAGGGCAATTTATATAATATTTTCAGAAATGCTGGACATTTTTCCATTTTATCAACTCTATATTTTCAACCTAAATTAAAAAGAGGTATCACATAGGATAAAAGATAAACTTCTGCCCCACTTTATTTATTTATTTGTTTGTTTGTTTGTTTGTTTTTTTATATTTTTGTGAAGCTAGAAACGGGGAGAGACAGTCAGACAGACTCCCGCATGCGCCCGACCGGGATCCACCCGGCACGCCCAGCAGGGGCGATGCTCTGCCCACCAGGGGGCGATGCTCTGCCCCTCCGGGGCGTTGCTCTGCCGTGACCAGAGCCACTCTAGCGCCTGGGGCAGAGGCAAGGAGCCATCCCCAGTGCCCGGGCCATCTTTGCTCCAATGGAGCCTCGGCTGCGGGAGGGGAAGAGAGAGACAGAGAGGAAGGAGAGGGGGAGGGGCGCTTCGCCTGTGTGCCCTGGCCGGGAATCGAACCCGGGACTTCTGCACGCCAGGCCGACGCTCTACCACTGAGCCAACCGGCCAGGGCCCCCACTTTATTTTCTATCAAGTTGTGTTACAACTTTGACACAAGGGAAGTGGATTCAGATTCTCAAAAACAAAAAAAAAGTTCCTTTATTATATTTCCTGATTAAAATTTAAGCCAGTATAACTCAATATATCTCCAATAACTGATTTTATTAGTTACTGAGCAATTGGCAAGCATAAAAATAAGAATACTGACCACAAAAAGTCACCTTCAAGGATTCTCTATAAACACCTGCTTATCTCTATATAAAAAGCAGTATTAACCTACCTTGTTTTCGAACATCTTCTACTGCAGCCACAAGCTCTTCCTTGAGAAACTGACTCTCCTTTGCAATCTTATCCCCCTTCTCCAAGAAATTCTCAGTTGCTTGTTCAACAGATGCAGCCAAAACATGGGCCTTCTTAGAACGACCTCTCTTCTTATTAGAGGGCCCCTTACTATTGGTGTTGACCAGAGTCGTAACCTAAAAGTTTCATTTTTAAAAATTAAACTGCAGTTGATTAAAATGAAAATAACAGAAAGACTAACATTCTTAAAGGTACCAAGATTGTTCAAAACAAAAAAGAAACATCAACTTTATGAGATTGCATCAAGGATTAACAAATAATGTACAACTCTCTCCATATTTAAAATACACAGCAAGCCCTGGCCAGGTAGCTCAGTTGGTTAGAGCAGTGGTCGGCAAACTGCAGCTCACGAGCCACATGTGGCTCTTTGGCCCCTTGAGTGTGGCTCTTCACCAAACACCACGTGCCGGCGCTACCTCAATAAGGAATGACCTACCTAGTTTAAGTTTAAAAAATTTGGCTCTCTAAAGAAATTTCAGTTGTTGTACTGTTGATATTTGGCTCTGCTGACTAATGAGTTTGCCGACCACTGGGTTAGAACATTATCCCAATCATCAATGCTGAGTTCTATCCCTGGTTAGGGCACATACAAGAGTCAACCAATGAATGCACAAATAAGTGGAACAACAATTCAGTGTTCCTCTTTCTATATATAAGCAATTAATAAATAAATGAATAATTTTAAAAAGAAATACACAGCAATGATACTCTAGTTTCCAAAATAATTTAGTTCTAAATGTGTAAAACCTATACATCTCACAAAAATTAGGAAATATTTCAAAATAAATATGAAGCAATAAAAAAAAGTTTTTGTTTTTTTTTGTTGTTTTTTTTTGTATTTTTCTGAAGCTGGAAATGGGGAGAGACAGTCAGACAGACTCCCGCATGCGCCCGACCGGGATCCACCCGGCACACCCACCAGGGGCGATGCTCTGCCCACCAGGGGGCGATGCTCTGCCCCTCCGGGGCGTCGCTCTGTTGCGACCAGAGCCACTCTAGCGCCTGGGGCAGAGGCCAAGGAGCCATCCCCAGCACCCGGGCCATCTTCCCTCCAATGGAGCCTAGGCTGCGGGAGGGGAAGAGAGAGACAGAGAGGAAGGAGAGGGGGAGGGGTGGAGAAGCAGATGGGCGCCTCTCCTGTGTGCCCTGGCCGGGAATCGAACCCGGGACTTCTGCACGCCAGGCCGACGCTCTACCACTGAGCCAACCGGCCAGGGCCGCTTTTGTTTTTTTAATTAAACAAGAACATCAGAAAAGCAACCAAGTCAAAGAAAGTTGTTCGATTATGCAAATAAGATGCAAAACCAACTTTTATTTCATTGGTGAAAATGCACTAAAAGGCTAAAAGGTCTGACCAGGCAGTGGCGCAGTGGATAGAGCGTCGGACTGGGATGTGGAGGACCCAGGTTCAAGACCCCAAGGTCACCAGCTTGAGCGCAGGCTCATCGGGTTTGAGCAAGGCTCACCAGCTTGAGCCCAAGGTCGCTGGCTTGAGCAAGGGGTCACTCAGTCTGCTGTAGCCCTCCGGCCAAGGCACATATGAGAAATCAATCAATGAACAACTAAGGAGCCGCAATGAAGAATTGATGTTTCTCATCTCTCTCTCCCTTCCTGTCTGTCTCTTACTCTCTCTGACTCTCTGTCTCTGCCACAAAAAAAAAAAAAAAAAAAAAAAAAAAGGCTGAAAGTACTAGAGCAGTGGTCCCCAACCTTTTTTGGGTCACAGACTGGTTTCATGTCAGAAAATATTTTCACGGACTAGCCTTTAGGGTAGGATGGATAAATGCACAAAATAAAATTATGCGACCGGCGTAAAAACTGGTCTTTTTAAATATAATTGTCGAACTAACGAGACAAGCATCAAGAGTGAGTCTTAGACGGATGTAACAGAGGGAATCTGGTCATTTTTTAAAAATAAAACATCATTCAGACTTAAATATAAATAAAACAAAAATAATGTAAGTTATTTATTCTTTCTCTGTGGACTGGTACCAAATGGCCCATGGACCATTACCGGTCCGCAGCCCAGGGGTTGGGGACCACTGTACTAGAGTATCTGCCCATTCCCAGATCCCCTAATTTTTGTGAGCAGTGTATAATATTTTAATTCCTCAAATATGAGCATTAGGTTTTTTGTTTTACTTTATAAGATAAAAACTAATTAGAAACAAGTTATAAACATCTCTAGTATATGTCATCAAGAAGTTTCAAGGGTGGGGAAAGGTAGATGAGGGCATGGGGGATAAATGGTGATGGAAGGAGACGACTTGGGGTGGTGAATACACAATGCAATATACAGATGATGTATTGTAAAACTGTGCACCTGAAACTTCTATAATTTTATTAAACAATGCCACCCAACAAATTCAATTTAAAAACAAAAAAGGATCCAGAAATAGGTCAACAATGAACCTTGGCTTTATCTAGAGGTCACAGTTTTCTATTTCCAACCTGTGTAAAATGTTTTAAGGTAACTTATTTCTGAAATCTTTTCACAATTTAGTCACACAGATCTCTGCAACTAACTAGTGAAGGCCCTTAAGAAAGAAAAAAAAACTGTGCAAAGTAGCCTACCATGATGGTGTTTTTAAGTCCCAGAACATTAACCATCATAAATATACATACATATATATACACATATGTATAACAATCTATAGGATGAAAAAGACTAAAGATTTGTTATTAGCATAATTTGTCACACAACAAACCTACTGAGAGCTATAGTAGGTGGGCTTCAAGAAAGTACATATACCTGAGTGTTGCCACACGCTCCTTCATAGTTTTAAAATTATATATGTACACACATATATGTATGTGTAGCTATATTATTTATAATACTAGTTTATATTTACCAGTTGTAATGGAGTTTGTTTTTAAAGATAGCACATGCCACTCACTACATTTGCCTCTCTCTCACTCTCTCACACACATGCACACTAGTAAACTGTGCCAGAACACCAGAAGTGCATAGCTACTTGCTAACAGTTAATGAAATGTAAGCACATTGTGATATTTGCATTTGTAACAGAACATACCAAACCTACATACTCAAAGTAAATTACCTACTAATAGACAATGAAAGGTGTTAAATCGGGTAAAGAAGACTTAACAGTAAAGGTTCCATATCCCAGCTTCCTTGGATATTTGTTCCAAGAAAAGAGTGATATCAAGAAAATGTCTGCAAAATGCAAACAACTGGCAAGTTGCCCTACATACTACTAGCCCATACTATTGCCAATAAGACTGAAAAAAATGGCAGCAACTAAAAAGTTGTTTGTAAATAGAGTTAAATGAACCCATACATCAATATTTAATTATTAGTAGAGACAAATTATCTAAGTATATCAACTTAAACTCGAGCACTTACATTAAGCTTTGAACTAAATAACCATGCCCTATGTTTGTTATCTAGACTTACTACTATGGAACCATGTTATAACAACAATGTATGTATTTGTTTTCAGATTCTTACCTGTGTAACAAGAGGTTCCAACAGTCTTTCAACTGCCAGAGTCCTGATCTCTAGACTTTTGGGGTCCCATTTGAAGTTTATGTTGCCTGCATGGACAGCAGACATTTCTGAAAGAGAAACAAAAGCCAAAGTCAGGCAAACTCAAACACAAATATAAAAATATGTAACAAATCTCCTATTAAAGGGCTTGTATATCAGGATAGCTACATTCACAAGATGAAAGAAACTCTTACTAGCCTGGGCATTGAGGGCCCAGTAACTTTTAGAATCTCAAAATTTCAAGTTTATGAACATGAGGGATACTACAAGAGGGCATTCCCAAACACAGAACTTTTCCTTTTGAGCTTCTCTGGCACCAAGACATTTCTACTTCCAGGATAAAAAGCTAAAGTAAATGAAGGCTAGTACAAAAAATTCTTATTTTTCTTACTCAAACATTTATATACTGCTCACAAAAATTAGGGGATATTTCAAAATGAATATGAAGTGATAAAATATTCCCTAATTTTTGTGAGCAGTCTAGTACAGTATTATCTAAACAGTACAACTTACTTCATTTTTTAATAGATTCAAAGAATAATGCTTATGTCTGCTGCCCTCTATACGTATAGCTATTATCACTCATAGCCAGAAGAAACTGAAAGTCACATTTAGTGAAAAATCAATGTATTGCCCTGGCCCAAATAGCTCAGTTGTTTGCGCATCGTCCCGATCCACAAAGGCTGTCAGTCAATCCTGGTCAGTGCACAAACAGAAAGAGATCAATGTTTCCATCTCTCTCCCTCTTCCTCACTCTCTAAAATCAATAAATGAAAAAATTTTTAAAAATCAGTGTACCAGTATCTATTTCATTAGACAGAGGCTTTAAGACTAGAGAGAAAAGACTTCAAGGAAAATATCACAGTTAAGTGTTTGTTTCTAAAATTAGTGACTTAAAGATTAAAGAAAAAAAGAGAGGAGAGGTATACAGGTGAGGTAAACACTAATATAAACCATTAAAGTGTGCATTCCTATGACTCAAAAATTCAACTTCTATTATTTTATTCTAAATAAAATATTCAGGTATATGTTAAAAACCTAGATACAATGATGTTCACAACCATATAGTATATAATAATTAAATATTGGAAACTACCTAAATTTCAAACAGGTCACTAAATCTCAACCAACCAAACAATAGGAAACTGCTGCTCTTAAAAAACAATGTTGGCCCTGGCCAGCTGGCTCAGTAGTAGAGCGTCGGCCTGGCGTGCAGAAGTCCCAGGTTCGATTCCCGGCCAGGGGAACACAGGAGAAGCACCCATCTGCTTCTCCACCCCTCCCCCTCTCCTTCCTCTCTGTCTCTCTCTTTCCCTCCCGCAGCCAAGGCTCCCATTGGAGCAAAGGTTGCCCGGGCGCTGAGAATGGCTCTGTGGCTTCTGCCTCAGGCGCTAGAATGGCTCTGGTAGCGGCAGAGCGACGCCCCGGATGGGCAGAGCATCGCCCCCTGGTGGGCGTGCCTGGTGGATCCCGGTCAGGCGCATGCGGGAGTCTGTCTGACTGCCTCCCCGTTTCCAGCTTCAGAAAAATACAAAAAACAAACAAACAAAAAAAAACAATGTTGTAAAAATTTAGGAAAAAACAATGGTAGCACTGCCCAAGTCTATATGTCTATTAAATACCATTTCTAATTAAAGGGAATCAATACTCCTCAAAATAATAATTAATTAATAGGTGTATTCCAGGTCTGACATACTCTATTGTGTAGAGAACAAGAAACGGCACAAAGACTAACAGGATTGTATCAATAATAGACAGGAACCAAATGCTCTATTGCCCAAATTCAGGACAAGTTGAATGTCAAGAACAATGTTTGTAACTACTGATTGACTGACCGACAGAGCCTATGACCACAGGGATCCTCAAAAAGAAATAAAGTAGGGAGGAAATTTCTTTATCAAAAATGTACACCAGGGTTAGAAAATGACCATTTTGCAAACACTAGTGCAATAAGTGACTCAAGTAAGGATTATTGATGTATTGATATGTTAACACAATTAGGTGAAAGGATATTGGGGAACAGGATATTTGTAAGGCACCAAAGTATCACCTGACAGGTTACCTACTAATTGCAAAGGGGGTAAAACATACCTTTATAATGCTGAAATCTAACAGTCATGCCCTTAAACAAATTAAGTAAATTTAGCCTTGCTAATAATGAAAGACCTGATATTATATGCTCCCTAAAATGATAAAATATAAAGCATCCTATATTACTTATATAGAGTTCTTGATGAGCCTGACCAGTGGTGGATCAACATGATCCCAAGGTTGCTGGCTTGAAACCCAAGGTCACTGGTTTGAGCAATGGGTCATTGGTTTGGCTGGATGGAGCCCCCCTGGTCACAGCACATATAAGAAGCAATCAATGAACAACTACATGTGCCACAATTATGAGCTGATACTTCTCATCTCGTTCCTTTCCTGTCTCTCTCATACCCACACGCACTAAAAAAATAATAAATTTTAAAAATATTTTTAAACAATTCTTGATGGAAAAAGTTTAAATGATTTTCAAGAGCCTCAGAGTTACTATAAACTGAACAAGACAGTTGTGCAACAGCAAAATTAAATGTTTAATCTGAGTCTAATGACGCTTCTCTGTAGGGATTCTATACCTTTTCCAATACCATGAATCCCTTTGAAGTTGACTACAGCCTATAGACCAGCTTGCTCAAAAAAATAAAGTAAAAAACAAAAGTAAAAAGAAATGGACAAATTTAATTTCAACATATTTTAATTAATACAATATATCTAAAATATTATCATTTCAATAATGAATACTTTAAAAAAATTATTAGAGATACTTTATGTAAGTGCTAAGTGTTCAAAATCCAGAATATCGTTTACACTTAGGGCACATTTAAATTCAAACAGGCCACATCAAGTGCTCAATAGCCACATGTGGCTAGTAACTTCTGTAATGGACAGCGTAGCTATAGACCCTTCCTTGGAATATTTTTAAAATGCATACAATACAATTCAAGGAATTATAAAGGGAACATATATATTAAAATTTAGTTATCAAAATACTTTATAGCCCTGGCCGGTTGGCTCAGCGGTAGAGCGTCGGCCTAGCGTGCGGAGGACCCGGGTTCGACTCCCGGCCAGGGCACACAGGAGAAGCGCCCATTTGCTTCTCCACCCCTCTGCCGCGCTTTCCTCTCTGTCTCTCTCTTCCCCTCCCGCAGCCAAGGCTCCATTGGAGCAAAGATGGCCCGGGCGCTGGGGATGGCTCTGTGGCCGCTGCCTCAGGCGCTAGAGTGGCTCTGGTCGCAACATGGCGACGCCCAGGATGGGCAGAGCATCGCCCCCTGGTGGGCAGAGCGTCGCCCCATGGTGGGCGTGCCGGGTGGATCCCGGTCGGGCGCATGCAGGAGTCTGTCTGACTGTCTCTCCCTGTTTCCAGCTTCAGAAAAATGGGAAAAAAAAAAAAAATACTTTATAGCCTGACCAGTGGTGGCACAGTGGATAGAGCATCGACCTGGGATGCTGAGGTCCCAGGTTCAAAACTCCAAGGTCACCAGCTTGAGCAAAGGCCCACTAGCTTAAGTGAAGGGTCACCGGCTTGAGCAAAGGGTCACCATGGTTACTGGCTTGAGCCCAAAGGTCACTCATTAACTTGAACAAGAGGGTCACTGGCTCAGCTGAATCCACCTGGTCAAGGCACGTATAAGAAGCAATCAATGAACAATTAAAGTGCCACACTACTGAGTTGATGTTTCTCATCTCTCTCCCTTCCTGTCTCTCACTGAAAAAAGAAAAAACTTTAAAAACCAATGGACAATACAGCAATATATGTGCTTCATTATTAACAGTAAATAAAATCTGGCAAGAACTCTGATAACTACTTCAAAGTAATAAACATGCACATTTTTAAAGACATAATCATTGCAGATATGAAAAGCACCGAGATTCCCACTGATGACAAAGTTACCAATTCAAATGAAAACTCATTTATTGTCTACATTAATATAGAAGAAAATGCTAACTCCTTACTGGTAAAAACAAAGACAAAATTTTTCTAATGCAAACTCAACTGCAAGAAACCCTAACCTAGACTGAATTTTAAGTTTATAGGGGCTGTTTGTAGTGAATACAGATGTATGGTGGGGGAATAAAAGAACATCATAAGGAAACATAAATACAGAATGTGTGGCATTCTATAAAGGCAAAGAGATTTCTTAACTCTTCAGTCAATATTTGAGACGAGGAAATGGGAGGATATTCTATCTAGACTAAAAAAAAAACCAGGAGACATAAGAATCTAATGCAATACATACACCTACTTTGGAGATGAGTTTGAAACAAACAGCTATAAACACATTTATAAGAATATTGGTAAATTTTTAATATTTATTAAATAGCAGGTGATATTATGGAATCACTGCTCAATTTCGTAGGTGTGATAATGAAATTGTAGCTGTGTAGAAAAATGACTGTTTTTAGGAGATTATGTTGAACTATGTATGAGTGACAGAGTGCTGGCCTGGGATGCAGAGGATCCAGATTCGAAAGCCTGAGGTCACCAGCTTGAGCATGGGATCATGGATATGACCCCATGGTTGCTGGCTTGAGGCCAAAGGCTGCTGGCTCAGCTGTAGCCCCCCCCCATCACTGCACATATGAGAAAGCAATCACTGAACAACTAACATGTTGCAACAAAGAATTGATGCTTCTCATCTCCTCTCCTTTACTGTCTGTCTGTCTCTCTCTGTCCCTCTTTCTTACAAAAAAAGAAAAAAGAAAAATGGTGGTTACACAACTCTGAATTTATCAAAACTTGTAGAACTGTACCACACAAAGAGTAAACTTTACTGTATATAAATAAAAAAACAGATATGGGGGAAATTACGAAAAAAACTCAGAATTGTTAACTTTGAGTAAATGTTCAAAACACATACTACTGAAAATGTATATATTTCATATACAATATAAAATATAAAGTATAACTGCAGGGAGGGGAAGATATCTGTGTATATGAAAAAAAATATTAACAATGATGTTATCCCTAAGAATTGGGGATTATGGGTGATATTAACATGGTGTTTTGCTTAACTGTATTTTCTGGTATTATATAATTATACAGATATTGCCCTGGCCAAACAGTTCAGTTGGTAGGAGCGTTGTCCTGAAGTGCAAAGGTTGCTGGTTTGATCCCCAGTCAGGTCACATAAAGGAGCGGATTGATGTTCCTCTCTCTTCCTCTCTCCTTTCCTATCTCTCTAAAATCAATACAATCAACATTTTAAATAAAATAAAATAAAATTATACAGGTATTAAGAAAGTTATTTTTGCAATAAAAAAGTAGAATCTTGCCTTGGCCCGGTAGCTCAGTTGGTTAAAGCATAATCTCAATATGCCAAGGTTGCAGGTTCAATCCTGGGCTAGGGAACGTACAACCAATGAATGTATAAATAAATGGAACAGCATACCCAATTTCTCTCTCTCTCTCTCGCTCTCTCTCCCTCCCTTCTTCTCCCTCTCTAAAAATCAATTTAAAAAGTAAAACAGTAGAGTCTTTTTTTTATAAGATGTAAGAAGGCTAATACAATCAAAAGGTATGCTTGATCATCACTTAACCACTCTAAACTTGTTTCCTCATTTATAAGACATTATCTTCAGAGGGCTTTTGTGAAGATTAAATTAAAATAGGTTATAATCCACTGAAAAAATGAGAATCCATGAATCCATAGTAATGTGAATAAAGAAAAGTTCTTTCATATAATAAACATATCAACTAATAGAAGAAGAAATAATGTGTTTAGAAAAAGTCTTCACTTAGGAACCATCATAATAATAATTGATTTAAGCAAGAATCATAAAAGAAGGCTAATTCAAGTGGGTAAAAGTTTACTAAGAAACTGAGTATTTCGCCTGACCAGGTGGTGGTAAAATGAATAGAGCATCGGACTGGGATGCAAAGGACCTAGATTTCAAACCCCGAGGTCACCGGCTTGAGCGTGGGCTCACTAGCTTGAGAGTGGAATCACTGGCTCAAGTGTGGGATCATAGACATGACCCCATAGTCACTGGGTTGAGCCCAAAAGTCACTGCTTGAAGCCCAAGGTCACTGGCTTGAGCAAGGGGTCACTCACTCTGCTGTAGCCAACCCCTCCTCGTCAAGGCACATATGAGAAAGCAGTCAATGAACAACTAAGGTGCCACAATGAAGAACTGATGCTTCTCATCTCTCTCCCTCACTGTCTGTCCTATCCCTTTCTCTTTCTCACCAAAAAAAAAAAAAAAGAGAGAGAGAAAGAGAAAGAAACTGCATAGTCTCATGGTAACTCCCAAGAGACCATTTATTGATTGCAAAGGGCAAAAAATATAAAAACTTCATAGAGAAACCTAGCATATACCACAGTAATCAAGTGATCAAAATTAGCATCTCCAGCCTGACCAGGTGGTGGTGCGGTGGATAAAGCGCTGGACTGAAACGCGGAGGACCCAGGTTCAAGACCCAGGTTCGAGACTCGAGTTCGCCAGCTTGAGCATGGGCTCATCAGGTTGGAGCAAGGCTCACCAGCTTGAACCCAAGGTCGCTGGCTTGAGCAAGGGGTCACTCAGTCTGCTGTAGCCCCTCGGTCAAGGCACGTATGAGAAAGCAATCAATGAACAACTAAGGAGACTAAGGAGCAGCAACGAAGAATTGATACTTCTCATCTCTCTCTTCCTGACTGTCTGTCCCTATCTGTCCCTCTCTCTCTCTCTCTGTCTCCGTCACACACACACACACAAATTAGTATCTCCAATAATGGGACAAACTGACATCATGTCCCTCCTAATCTGATGCACTCTGAGAAAGGATACAACATCACTTTCAGTGGTTCTGCCCACCAAAATTATATAATCTCAATCTCATTATGAGGAAATATCAAACTCAAAGTGAGGAATATACCACAAAATAACTGTCTTCAAGAATGTCCAGGTTAAAAAAAAAAGATTGAAATATTCTTTCAGATTAAAGGAGGCTGACATGACAACTAAATGCAGTAATTGTACAAGAAAAAAACTGAGACAATTGATAAAATTTGAAAAAGGATTATCATCATTATATTGCAGTTATGTACCTGTTTCACAAAATGGGCATGATTTCTGCAATTTTCATATAGTTCAGAAAAATAATGTATTAAATACATATAGACACAGAGAGGAATGGAAAGTGGGGAGGAGAGTTGAAGAGAGAGAAGGGAGGGAGGGAAGAAAATGACAAGGAAAAGAGAAAAATGGGAAAATGGGGAAAAAAGATAAAGGGAGAAGAGATGTAGAGAGTAAGAGGGATAAGAAGAGAGAAAGGATAGAGAAGAAATCAAAGGTAAAAGGAGGAGAACAAAGAGAAGGAAGGGAGAGGAGAGAGATGTCTTGAAATGTGGCTAATGTAGCTGAGGGAGCTGAGGGACTGTTCTTTAATTTTATTTCATTTTAATTGTTAACCCAGGGAAAAAAGGGTTATAAAACAATGGCAAGATGGAAAAGCATATGTCTGTGACTAGACCACTCCTAACAACTTTAATAATAAATATGTGTTTGTATCAACTCCCATAAGTGCATACTTGAGTGACACCGAACAGGTGAACCCCTTTAGATAGTGCTGAAAATATCAGCACTGGTATAAATCTAACATTTCACCAAGACTTAGCTAAACATCAAAAAATTCTAGAATCACTGGAGATGGTGTACCAGAAATAATTTCGACTTGCTTAATCTGGCAATAGAGAATGCCAGTTTCTGGGAATTCACTTCATTCCAAGTGGGCAAACAAGCTATCTATACTCATTCTCTCAGACCTGTATTTGTCCATTCAACTGACCAGCCCAAATCAGTCAACTTGAGAAAATGGTGTGCTCTATTGCTAAAGGGCTAACAGCAGTTCAAGTAAATGTCATCTAATGCCATAGATAAAACATTTCAGAAAGAACGATTTGCCCCACGGATTCTGCATTCCTGTATCCTAGCATTCCAGTCACTGCATCAACACAAATGTAACAGGAAACCTTTCAAGGGTTGTACAGCGAGGGAGTCAAGAGATAAATGAAACCGGCTGAAGTAGTCATGTGGTCACATTTGTTTTAATTATTAAACAAGTACAACATACAACAATTCATTTTTCCAAAGAAATACACTTTTCCATTCTTTTTTTCTTGAAATAAAAAGCCTCCTTAAAAAGCAGAAGGAGCTGCCTGACCTGTGGTGGCGCAGTGGATAAAGCGTCAACCTGGAATGCTGAGGTCTCAGGTCCAAAAACCCTGGGCTTGCCCAGCCAAGACACATATGGGAGTTGATGCTTCCTGCTCCTCCCTCCTTCTCTCTCTCTCTCTCTCTATCTCTCTCCTCTCTAAAATGAACAAAATCTTTAAAAAATTAAAAAAAAAAAAAAAAAAAAAAAAAGCAGGAGCCCAGGGAAGGGCAGTTAGCCCAACCTGACTGGGGTTAGCACTAGGCCTGAGGACTTTTTTTTTTTTGAAAATCAGCAAATCAAGGTTCAAGGAGCACACACATGCATTTCTATTGCTTTATCACCCACATCTCAGGTTCACTTTTCCCACATAAGGAAAATGGGAACAAAGATGAGAATACTGGTCTAACAGCGTTTCAGGGCAAGGGAAGCTGTGAGGAGAAGGAGGGCTGCTTGAAAATTTCTGAAAGAAGGTAGAAAGAGGGAGGAAGCTGCTTAAGGTGAGCGTGCAAAGACTAGGCCAGCCCAGTCAAGGGGGAAAACGGCTTCTGACACTTGGAATAAAAGTAGGTTTGTCTTAGAGAAAGAACAAGAATCACCTGCAGGTTTGTACAAATGTTCATAATTTTTTTAAGAAACTTCTCAGAAAAAAATCGCCTCCTTGATCTTCCATTTTCCTAATTTTGATACTTTGGGGTACAAAATAATTTCACTTTCTTAACTCAAACGCAGAGTATAAGCACAATGATGAATTGTCAATCACACCTGACTCCATGGGAGACTGCTAGGAGGAGCCAGAACTGGTTAATCATCAGCTCTAGCAATCTAGATCATGCAGACCTATATATAGTTAGCAAGTCATCTGATTTTACAAGAGATCCAGAGATGCAGATTTTTATGTAAAATCTCCCAACTTTAATGCTAGCAACCAGTTCCAAAAAATTTTATTATTGTGTGGGACAAGTAAAGGTGTTTGAGTACTAGGTTTGCCCTGTTTGTCAACACTTTGTACAAACTGAACAAGATTCTCCCCTAAAATCCCTTCCAATTCTACATTCCAGAACTCTACAACCTCTGAAGTAATTAATGTCTCTGAGGAGGTCTCTAGCATTCCCCATAAAAAATTCACCAGATGCAGGCTCCCACTGAAGGTGTTAAGGGAAAGGACTCAATCATGCACTAACACTGAGAAACTTAAAATACGTATACTGACACTTAAAAACTGGGAACCCATGCAGTGTGTATTTGTTTTTCAATAACCATGATGGAAAGCAGACTGCCTTGTAGGGCATCTTGAATCAAAAGCCCTGCCAAGGCCCTGGCCGGCTCAGTGGTAGAGCGTCAGCCTGGCGTGCATAAGTCCCGGGTTCGATTCCCGGCCAGGGCACACAGGAGAGGCGCCCATCTGCTTCTCCACCCCTCCCCCCACCTCTCCTTCCTCTCTGTCTCTCTCTTCCCCTCCAGCAGCCGAGGCTCCATTGGAGCAAAGATGGCCCGGGCGCTGGGAATGGCTCCTTGGCCTCTGCCCCAGGCGCTAGGAGTGGCTCTGGTCACGGCAGAGCAAAGCCCCGGAGGGGCAGAGCATCGCCCCCTGGTGGGCAGAGCATCGCCCCCTGGTGGGAGTGCCGGGTGGATCCCGGTTGGGCGCATGCGGGAGTCTGTCTGTCTCTCCCCGTTTCTAGCTTCGGAAAAATACAAAAAACAAAAAACAAACAAAAAAGCCCTACCAAGAGTGACACTGAACAGTATTAACCTATACTACACAGCCAAATTATGCTTTTGGTTACCCCTTACTTAAAAGAATTTCAAAAAGCAGAAGTAGAATTTTTAAAATCTAATAAGAATATATTCTCTGAAAAGAACATAGCTTCTGGTACCAGCTTTCTCACTGACTTATAATCTCATCTTGGGCAATCACTTCACCTCACTGGATCCTTGTACTCATCTACACAATGAAAGAGGTTGAATTCTAAACTCCCAAGTCCTTCCAGCTCTGAAATTCTAGTATTCCTTTCATTTATACTTTCTCTTTAAAGCCTCCGTATTGTTTTATTAAATGTAATTAACTGTCAGGCTCAGCCTGTGGTCTTCCTAGCTATATTTTAAGTTTAAGGCTGATAACTATGTTTATGCTTCTTTATATTTCTTAAGTTGCTGGGCAAGGAAAGTGCTTGAAGCAGAGCAGACACAACATTAGCTGAACTGAATTTATGCAACCTGATTTTAAAATATTTACAAGCCTATCAAGACAAAGCTTCTGCCTTAATCTTACTCATATCTTCTACTACTTCTCTACAATTAATGATACTGTTTAGAGTAGCTAAACAAATAAGTTTTAAACTCTTGGCAGTTTCTAAGTTTTCCAATTAACTTACAGAGCACTCCTTCAAAAGATCTATTACAAAACCTACTAGAGCTAGCCAACCTTAATGAATTACAGCAACCTTAGGTTTTTCCAGGAGGGATCAAGCTTACTTAGTGGAACTAAATAAAAAGTTAAACTGTAGTTATTCAGTCTTCATTACCTTATAATCAGCAATCCTGGCTATAAAACAAAAGTTAGCTATAAATTCAGAAAGGGGCAGAGATGTAGGCATTTGATCAGCAACAGTTATGATGGAAAGAGAAAAGAAGAAGCAAGCAGAAAATAAAAGCATAGCTACATCAGAACTAAGGAGGCTGATTTCGGCACACTGCCTCTTTCAAGCAAAGAGCTACATACCTTTTTCAAAGACAATAAATGTTTATTCCCAACAGAATGGCCATATTATTCTTAAAACATGTCTGCTTCAAACCTTTAAAATATCCTAAGCATACTACTCAATGCCAATTTTTTTCTAACAGCAAGGTTAAGGTAATGCAATGTTAGGTCGGTTCATTTACATGCAAATCAGAAAATTTATAAATTAAAAGTACCCACAGTAACATTAACTGTCACACTGTACAAGATATAGGATTGTGGATTACTAGTGTAGTCACAAGTATGCCAGGCTGCTTCTGCATTAAACAGAGTTAACACAGGTATTGGAATTTCAACTCTCAAATCTCCCAGTAATTGTCAAAAAAAAAAAAAAGCCCCAGTACACCTTGGTCATGGGTTCAATCCCTGGTCAGGGCACATACAAGAACCAATCAATGCCCTGGCCGTTGGCTCAGTGGTAGAGCGTCGGCCTGGCGTGCAGAGGTCCCGGGTTCAATTCCCGTCCAGGGGAACACAGGAGAAGCACCCATCTGCTTCTCCACCCCTCCCCCTCTCCTTCCTCTCTGTCTCTCTCTTCCCCTCCCGCAGCCAGGCTCCATTGGAGCAGGGATGGCCCGGGTGCTGGGGATGGCTCCTTGGCCTCTGCCCCAGGCGCTGGAGTGGCTCTGGTCGCAAAAGAGCGACGCCCCGGAGGGGCAGAGCATCGCCCCCTGTTGGGCAGAGCTTCGCCCCTGGTGGGCGTGCCGGGTGGATCCCGGTCAGGCGCATGCGGGAGTCTGTCTGACTATCTCTCCCTGTTTCCAGCTTCAGAAAAATACAAAAAAAAAAAGAACCAATCATTAACTACTAAATGGAACAATTAAGCGGAATGAGTCGATGCTTCTCTCTTTTGTTCTCTATTTCCTTCCCCCATCCTCCATCTCTCTCTCTCTCTCTCTTATATCAATGAAAAAATTAAAACAAAAATAAAAAGGTAACACTTATAATTAAGACTCACCCTGACACTTGCCTTTTACTAAATCCTCCCCCAAGCCCATCACTGTCTAAAATGGAAACTGTTTGGGGATTGAGGGAGGAAGGGAGAAAGAGGGGTAACAAAATAAGAGGTATAAAAATATATGTTCCGCCCTGGCCGGTTGGCTCAGTGGTAGAGCGTCGGCCTGGCGTGCGGGAGTCCCGGGTTCGATTCCCGGCCAGGGCACACAGGAGAAGTGCCCATCTGCTTCTCCACCCTTCCCCCTCTCCTTCCTCTCTGTGTCTCTCTCTTCCCCTCCCGCAGCCGAGGCTCCATTGGAGCAAAGTTGGCCCGAGCACCAAGGATGGCTCTGTGGCCTCTGCCTCAGGCACTAGAATGGCTCTGGTTGCAACAGAGCAACGCCCCAGATGAGCAGAGCATCGCCCCCTGGTGGGCATGCCGGGTGGATCCCAGTCGGGTGCATGCGGGAGTCTGTCTGACTGCCTCCCCGTTTCCAACTTCAGAAAAATACAAAAAAAAATTATTTATATATATATATATATTTTCCATGTTTTCCCCCCAAAACAATGTGGCTGGAGCACAGAGCAAGAACATGTGAGAGATAAAATGAGATAAAATAAAAGTTCCAGAGCTGCTTAAGTGACCATTTGTAGTAAGAATAGGATATCCATGTTTATTAACTTTAGCTTCCATATCATATAATTGAGATAATTAATAATATAAGTGTTCAATAGAAAGCTGCACTAAGCCACAACTGATTATAGATGCACAGGAGGTCCCTGTTTCCAAAAGAAATTGGATAATTCTATTCTGAAAAGAGAAGCAAAGAAGATGAAACCAGCATCTGGACTGGAGGCAAAAAAGAGGCATTTGTTTTAGAACAATGGGACTACTAGGCAGAGAATCTTGAACACAGCTGAGGAGAAGCCCACAGAAAAAGGACTGTAGTTTTCTTGAATAGCCAGGAGAAAGGATGCCTGCACTTGACTAGAGTCTAGGAAGTTAACCAGACTGAGAAAACAAGAAAGAATTGTCTCTAAAACTTGTGTAGAATATGTACTTTTGATGACCTATTTTGTTATTCATTAATTCATCAATGACTGACCAATTACCATGTCCCAGGATCCTGCTAGGGACACAAAGACTAATTAGAAACCCCTACCAGATCATCCCAGCAATTAATGACAAAAGGAAACAGGTGCCTTTACAATGGAGAAATCTGGTAGATGCCCCTTAATCAAGTGTTTATACTGCTCAAGTCACCACCAGTGAAACTACCTGACAACTACAATGCCTTGGAAAAAAATCATCTTCACATAGGTAGTATTCTTTTTTTTTTTTTTTTTAATGAGAGGAGGGGAGGCAGAGACAGACTATTGCACGTGCTCTGACCAGGATCCACCCAGCAAGCCCAGTAGAGGGGCAATGATCTGCCCATCTAGAGCCCTTGCTCCTTGCAACTGGAGCCATTTTTTAGCAGCTGAGGCAGAAGCCATGGAGCCATCCTCAGCGTCCGGGGCCAACTCGTTCCAACTGAGCCACGGCTGCAGGAGGGGAGGAGAAGAGAGAGAAGCGAGAGGGGGAGAGATGGAGAAGCAGATGGGCGCTTCTCCTGTGTGGCCTTACCGGGAATCGAACCCGGGACATCCACACATTGGGCCGATGCTCTACCACTGAGCCAACTGGCCAGGGCCTAGGTAGTATTCTTGCCAAGAGTAGAAACAATTAGACAAATCCAAACTATAGGACATATACAAAACTGGCCTAAACTCTCCAAAGTATCAATGTAATCAGGGGGTGGGGGGGACTGGAAATAAAAACCAAAGAGACCTCACAACTAAATGCAGTATGTAATCTTTACTGATTCCTGTATTTAAAAAAAAAACAAAACTATAAAGTACATCGCTAGGACAACTGGTGTAATTTAATATGAATATGGGCTGCATGAGAATAATACCTCTGAAATCTGTTAAAAGGCATATTCTGATTCAGCAAGTATAGGGTAGGATGTAAAAATCTGTATTTACCACAAGTGCCCAGGCAGAGACAACCACTTTTTAAAAGGAACTGACTAATGTTTATCAATGTAAAGTTTCCTGTGTGATATTGTAGTTATATATGGTCAATGTCATTTTCCTTAGGAGTTACAAGCTGAAGAACCTAAAGGTTTACCCAATATCTAGAGTTTACTTTCAAATGCCTCAGAAAAATGTTTATATAGAAAAATTGAACAAATTTAAAAATGTTAGTAATTGGTGAATCTAGGAGAATTTGAGACAGGATAGTGTGAAGCTAGGAAAATTCCTTGCCAAGTAGAATGGGGAAACTGAGATAAACAGCTGAACAAACTGGCCAGATATTGAAGGTCACATCTCTAAATATAACATCTAGGCCTCAGTTGTATTTTAGCTTTAGGCCCAGAAAAGCAGCAAAACCAGGACAAGCAGCAATGACTAATGACCCCCTATCATGGGGCTGACCAATTAATAGAGAGCACAACCCTGAACGGGCACATCTGGAAAAGCTGATGAATATTCTATTGAAATCCTTTCCTAAACTCCCAGTCTTTAAAAGCCCTCAAAACAAAGATCCCAGCACTCTCTCCCTCCAGGAAGCACACCTCCCTTTCCCTTCCTCCTCCTCCTCTTTTTCTTCCCCTATAGGTGTTTATCTCCTAAACTTTAAGGGTCCCCAACAGATTTGCAACGAGGGAAGCAATGAGCAGCGGCAGTCCACCCCAGGCTAATCCCCTGAAACTATCTCTGAAGCCCCCTTTTCTCTGACTTCTCAGTGAGCCAAAGCAGCCCTACTAGGCTTATTTCTTTCCTGTATCATTTCCAGAGAGCCACAGCAGCCGGCCTAGGCTCTACTGTTGCTTCTTCTATTCTAGGCCCTTCCTATTCACTGTCTCCAACTTTAATAAACATACTCTCAAAATCACTTGGACTCACTGTGACATTTTTCCTGCACAAACTCAAGAACCCACACACTACCGGCTAGCCCTAAGCGGACCCAAAGGGCCAGGTCCCCTTTCTGGTAACAAATTGATGAATTAAGTGTTCACTGTATTATTACCCTTCTAACTTTTCTATATACTGTAGTTAAAGATTTTTTCAAACTTGGGGGGAAATGCTCACAGTCTAGATAAAAAAAAATAGTTACAACAAAAATTACAAAGTTGTAAATTGCTCCATCAGTGCAAAAGAAGAGCACCCAGGTAAGAGTCCCCAACTTGCCAGGGAGTCCTCACCGAGGAGTCAAAGTACTAGAAGGGAGTGGGAAGCAGTGGCTTCAGGTTCTGCAAAAGGACAATGGCACCAGAGAACTTTGGCACATTCCAAGAACCACAAATATGAATGAAAAAAGATGAGTGAAATGAAAAAGACTGAAAGATAAGCAAAGAAGAAAGCATTATAGGTTTAGACTTTTATCCTTCCTAACTTTGGACCCTCCCTGTCTGGTTAGCTCAGTTGGTTCAAGTATCATCCAGACATGTCAAGGTTGTGGGTTCAACCCCCAATCAGGGCATAGACAAGAGTCAACCGATGAGTGCATGAATAGGTGGAACAACAAATCAGTTTCTCTCTCTCTCTCTCTCTCTCTCTCTCTCTCTCTCTAAAGAGCAATTAAAAAAAATTTTTTTAATCAAACAGGCCCTGGCTGGTTGGCTCAGTGGATACAGCGTTGGTCTGGCATGCAGATGTCCTGGGTTCAATCCCCAGTCAGGACACACATGAGTAGTGACCATCTGCTTCTCTTTCCCTCCCTCACCCCTTTCTCGCTCTCTTCCCCTCTCACAGCCAGCGGCTCAGCTGATTTGATCACCAGCCCCAGACCGGGCTTGCGAGGTGGATCCTGGTCAGGGTACATATAGAAGTCTATCACCCCTTCCTCTCAAAAAAAAAAAAAAAAAAAAAAAAAAATCAAACAATGCTTGTTCTTAAAAAAAGAAAATAATACTTTTGACCCATTCTATTCTTACAATTTATACTAGTTACTTAAAAAATCCTGAATCACCACCGCCACACATAGCTCAAAAAAGAAATAAAACCCACCTCTTACACTTACCATAGTGAAGGCTAAAAAAAAAACAACCGCCTTCCTAGCCAGAATGGCATTTCCCCAATCTTGAAGGACTTCACACACACAACTGCAGAGCTAAGTTCCTCAAAACTCCACAGGCCCCAAACCAAGCATCTCCCTTCCAATCTATTCCCCTGTGGCCTTCCCCACTTACACTGACCAAAACACCAACAAAGCAGGTCCCACAGAAAGAAACCCTAGCCTGACCAGTGGTGGCGGTACAGTGGATGACGCGTCAACGCAGAACTCTGGGGTTACAGATTCAAAGCCTTTAAGTCGACAGCTCTGAGAGTGGGCTCATCAGCGCAGGGTCACTGGCTTGAGCAGGAGAACCATCCACACAATACCAATGCTCACCAGCTTGAGCCCAAAGGGCTTGAAATGCCCAGGGTTACTGGCGTGACCCAAGAGGACACTGGCTTAGCCCTGGTCAAAGTATGTATGAGAAGCAATCAATGCACAACAGTAAAGTGAAAGCAACTACGAGTTGATACTTCTCACCCTCTCTCTCTCCCTTCCTGTGTCTCTAATAAAAAAAAAAAGTCTTGAACCCCCTTTCCTCCTCTTCCCTCCCCTTCCTCTGTGCCTCAGTAAGTAACTCTACAAACCCTTCCCGCGATCAAGGCTCTGGCCTTGGTCCTGGTTTAGATTACCTAGGAGTCTTCTCCTACCAGTTCTCTTAACAGTCCTAGTTACCATCACCGTAGAGTCAACTACCCTCTGAAAAATAACTTGGGATTGTTTCCACGGATAGAATGAAGCCAAACTCCTCCAAACAAACCTGATCCGCACTAGCCTGTCAGCCTCATCACCTGCCTTCACTCCATAAAACTCTTCTCCAGTGCACGTGCCTGTCTCCAGAGCTCCCTTTCCCCTGCTCAAAGCAACCTCCCCAACTTTTTGTCTTCCTTCAAGAGTCACAAGTGTCCTCTTCTCCCACAGATAAAGCTGTTCCCTCTTTTCTGGGTTCCCCAGTCAAAAAAGCACTTTATAAGCATCTCATCTCTCTTACAGCACTTGCCACAGAACACTATCAGTGTGTCTATCTCCCATGAAACTGAGAGCTCTTTGAGCACAGGGACCACGGCTTTTTTGAGCATGGTAACTTTCATCTAATAACATTCTATAAACTACTAACTGAATTGACTAGACTCTTTTAGGTTTCATCTAGCATATAGAAAGCAATAAGAAATGTCTCTCACTTACTATAGATTAGCAAGAATAGATATAGATCGCTAATTCTTACCTATCAGTGATATTACTAAGGCTAATAATCTCATTAGTTTGTAAATCCCTCAAGGTCAGTGATGATGACCTGCATAGTCTTTTTTTACTTTTTTTGTCTGTTTTTTTAAGTGAGAGTAGGGGAGATACAGAGACAGACTCCTGCATGTGCCCTGACCAGAATCCCCCCCAAGACCAATGCCTTGCCCATCCCCAATGCTGGCAACCGAGCTACTTTTATCTCCTGAGGTGGATGCTCCACGGAGCCTTTCTCAGCATCCAGGGACAACGCGCTCAAATCAATCCAGCTAAGGCTACTGGAAGAGAAGAGAGAAAGAGAGAGAGAAGGGGGAAGGGGAGGGGGAAGGGGAAAAGGAGGGGGGAATGGGTAGGGAAGCAGATGGTTGCTTCTCCTGTGTGCCCTAATCGGAATTGAACCTGGGACTTCCACACACCAGGCCAATGCTCTACCACTGATCTGACCAGCCAGGGCCGACTTGTATATACTTAACATTGCCCCCCACCCCACCCTGCATCTGCTTTGAAATGGAGACTTATAATAAATGTATAGAATTCAACTGAACCCTTCCCACTGTAATTGAGATACAGCAAACTAAATACTCCCTTAGACCCTAGCCCTGGACAGTTAGCTCAGTCGGTTAAGAACATCATCCCGAAATGACAAAGTTGCGGGTTCGATCCCCAGACAGGGCACACACAGGAAGCAACTAATGAATGCATGACTGAGTAGAACAACAAATGAATGTTTCCCTTCCTCCTTCCGTTTCTCTCCCTTCCTCTCTGTCTCTCTAAAAATCAATCAAATTAAAAAATGAAGCCCTGTCAGATAGCTCAGTTGACTGGAGCATCATCCTGAAGCACAGAGGTTGCTGGTTCGATCCCCAGGCAGGGCACATACAGGAACAGATAGATTAATGTTCCTGTCTCTCTCTCTCCCTACCTCTCAAATAAATAAATAAATAAACAAATAAGGACTCCCTTAGACCCTGACTCAATAAAGATACCCAAAAAGCATTACATCTTCCACTTGTCTTAACCCTAAAGAAGCTTAAATTTCTCTCAAGGACTGCCATCTTTCATTTCCCTGGATCTCCCCCTTCTTCCAAGCTATCAAGCTCACATTTCACTTAGTGACTTCTCTGTAAAATGACAGGTTTATAAAGATCCACTTCAAAGTCAGTCCAGAGCTTTTCTGAGAACATGATGACCCCAGGTCCAAGGAAGCAAGAAAATGATAAGGGATGACTGTAAGAAACCTTTTCCGATTTAGAGATTCCCAGAATAGAAAATCTCCATGAACACTGACTATCAGTAAGAGTAACTTACCCTTTCAGTTTCTGCCTTATTCATTGCACTATTGTTTAATC
Organism: Saccopteryx leptura; assembly: GCF_036850995.1. NCBI lineage: Eukaryota > Metazoa > Chordata > Mammalia > Chiroptera > Emballonuridae > Saccopteryx > Saccopteryx leptura. The sequence goes on along the minus strand of NC_089508.1, from coordinate 160,923,882 downwards.
ACAAACCATGATTAAGAGTCTTGATTAATACTGAAATATTTAATATTATGAAATACTCAATATACCATGAGAGAACAGTAACAATGCATCTTTGCTAGGAAAGAAAGCAGGTATCGGAGCTGCACAGGCCAAATGGACAATTAACAAAGACTCCTATCCTTCATGTCACTAAAAATGGGCCACAACAAATGCATTTTTCTGAGTTATGACAACACTTTGTTTCAAGAACAGTCTGCAGTCTAACCTGGTTAATAAACCAGTACAGAATTATGTAACTTGATCATTAACCAGGCTTCAAACCCACACTTTCAACTCATAATGTCAAATACTAACAAAATAAAATAAACCATAGCAATAAAACATTTTCAAACTACAACTGATGATCTACTTATTTGTAACAGTAGTTAACAATAAAATCTCAGAACAAGAAAATGAGGGAAATCCACAGCTCAATATAATGAAATAGAATAGCCAAAACAATCCAGGAAAGAATTAGCCTTTAAATTATCAACTAAGCCCTAGCTGGTTGGCTCAAGTGGGGTAGAGCATCAGCCTGGCATGTGGAAGTCCCAGGTTAGATTCCCGGCCAGGGCACACAGGAGAGGGGCCCATCTGCTTCTGCCCCCTTCCCCCTCTCCTTTCTCTCTATCTCTTCCCCTCCTGCAGCCAAGGCTCCATTGGAGCAAAGTTGGCCCAGGTGCTGAGGATGGCTCCATGGTCTCCACCTCAGGTGCTAGAATTGCTCCAGTTGCAACAGAGCATCGCCCCAGATGGATAGAACATCGCCCCATGGTGGGCATGCTGGTGGATCCTGGTCAGACGTATGCAGGAGTCTGTCTGCCTCCCCCCCCCCCGCCCCGCTACTCACTTCACAAAAATACAACAACAAAAAAAATTAAAATAAATTATCAACTAATGAATAAGATAGCTATTTAACACTGAGATTAAACTGGATTAATCATTACAGAACTTTAATGCAAATGAGGTTTTTTTCTGTAAAGCCTTCGAAGTCTTAAAAATCTTACAGATGAAAACTATAACTTCCATAATTCCCTCCTTTTTTACTATAATGGGAACATACAACAAAATATTTTAAAAATCAAATCACACTTACCGATATAATACTTGTTCCAAATGATCAAATCTTTGCTACAGACATTTAGAATAACACTTGAAGTTGCCTTTCTCAATGTATTTACATTATATGTATTACTCTAAATTTGCAGCTAGTGAAAAAGTACAAATTAAATCCCAATCAAAAAGTGGGGTTGATAGATGACAGTCCATTAACAAATAAATAGAAATGCATGCTAATTTCAAGCTCCATTAGAAATAGGGTTGGGGCATGCTTGTACATGGAGAAGAAAAGTTTGATAGTTATAAAAAAAAACTAAAAAAATAATAATAATAATGAACACTTAGAGGCTCCAAAAGAGAAAGGGCAATATTGAAGTTTTATTTTGAAGCATGGTTATTTCTGCACACTTTGAACTTTCAATAATGGATAAATTTAGTATAGTGCTCTTGCAAGTGAGCAAACAGCATGACACTGGGCAAGTCAAGCCAGACTGTCCATTTCACCAGTGTTGGGCCCACTCAACCCACGTCCACATCGGGGGGCTGAGCAGGCCACCAAGCTGCACAAGCAACTCTTTCCAAGTCTGGAAGCAAGCACACCGGCACCTTGGCAAATTTTCAGAACTGCTGAAACTCATGCCTGATATGTTTAACTTAAGAGAAAACAGAAGGTACTAAGACTTAAAGCCTCCAATATATACAGTACAATCAAAATTCCTCTAAGTCTTTTTAAGGGTGTAGCTTCATAGTCACTCATGAGGAAAAAATTATTTGGGCAGGGAAAGCAGAAAGGATAATTGAATCCACTTTTTTCACTATTTGTTTATTTACAGACACTAACAAAGAATATACATTTTGAATGAATTTAATTTTTAACTATTTTTTTCACTTTTGACATGCAGCTAAATTCAATCTGATGTACTACTCTCAGTTTTAACAAAATCAAACAGTTGTGCGTAAGCACCTCCACAATCAAGCACCTCCACGTTATAGAAAATGTAAAGGGTTTTATTTTCACAATAGCATGTACATACAACTAAACAAATGAATTTAAATACAGGTGTACACAAAATATATACCAGCTTCAAATACTAATTTGGCCTACTAATCAACTTACTATAAACTACAATAATCAAATCAGTGTGGGCCCTGGCTGAGTAACTCAGTTGGTTGGAGCATCATCTCGACATGCTGAGGTTGCGGATTCAATCCTTGGTCAGGGCACATACAAGAATTAACCAATGATGGCATGAATAGTGGAGCAACAAGCTGGTATTTCTCTCTCTCTAAGAATCAATACATAAAAATTGCAGTGGGGTAATGCCACAGAGAAAAAGAGACCAACACAATAGAAGAGAACCCAGAAACCAACTTGTAGGTATATACACAGTCAAATGACTTTTGATAAGGGTGTTAAGATTATTCAATGAGGAAAGGGTAGACTTTTCAACAAATGGTGCTGAGAAAACTAAATGCACATGTAAAAGGATGAAGTTGAACCATTACCTAGTATATACAAAAGGCAACTCAAAATGGATCAAAGATCACTAAAAGATGAAACAATGAAACACTTGGGAAAAAACACAGGGCAAAAGGTTCATGACATTGGATTTGGCAATGATTTTTTTTTTTTAATTTATTGATTTTAGAGCAGAAGGGGTTGGAGCAGTGGGGTGGGAAGCATCAACTCATAGTTCTTGTATGTGCCTTGACCGGGCAAGCCCAGGGTTTCGAACCAGGAACCTCAACTGGGCAAGTAGGAGTTTTGGAACCAGCGACTTCAGCATTCCAGGCCAACACTTTATCCACTGTGCCACCACAGGTCAGTCTTGGCAATGACTTCTTGACTATAATACCATAGGCTCAAATAGGTAACCAAAGAAAAACAGATATCAAAATATCTGTTTTTTGACTTGATCAAAATAGAAACATTTGAGTATCAAAGGACATCAACAAAGTGAAAAGGCAACCACAGTATGGGTTATGGGAAAATCATATATGTGGTAAGAGATTAATATCCAGAATAGAGAACTCCTAAAATTGAACAATCAAAAAACCAAAAGCCTGGCCAAGTGGTGGCACAGTAGATAAAGCGTCAATCTGGGACACAGAGGACCCAGGTTGCCAGCTTAAACGCGGGCTCATCAACCCAAGCGCAGGCTCACAACTTGAGCATTGAGCACAGGGTCTCTGGCTGGAGCGTGAGATCATAGACATGACCCTATGGTCACTGGCTTGAGCCCAAAGGTCGCTTGCTTGAGCAAGGGGTCACTCGTTCTGCTGAAGCCCCTAGGTGAAGGCACATGAGAAAGCAATCAATGAACAACTAAGGTGCCACAACGAAGAATTGATGTTTCTCATCTCTCTCCCTTCCTATCTGTCTGTGTGTCCCTATCTGTCCCTCTCTTCCTCTCTCTCTCTGTTAAAAAAAAAAATAAAGAAAGAAATAATCAAGGATAGACAAAAGATTTAGTAATAAACTAAAGCAGCTCTGGAAGCAAAATAAATGTCCAACTGATTAAAGAATCTACATAATGGAATAGGAGGGGAGTCACTGATATACTGTTACCTTTTCTGTGGGCGCCACCAGGTTGAGAGGAGTGTGATCTTCTCCTCTCCACACCATGGCATGTGCTCATCCACTAATATCCATCTACTCCAAAAAAGGAAAATCATCTGGCAAAATTGTCACTTTGCCTGTTGCATTCAAGTCTTCCGTTCGACCAGATGTTGTGAATTTTTTTCACACCAATTTGCACAGAAACAACAAACAGCCCTATGCTATCAGTGAATTGGCAGGTCATCAAACCAATGTTGAGTCTCGGGGTACTGGCTGAGCTATAGCTTGAATTCCCAGATTTCAAACTGGTGAAACTCATCGTCTGGCCAGGATGCTTTTGGAAATATGTGTCATAGAGGCCACATGTTTGCACCAACCAAAACCTGGCACCATTGGCATAGCAGAGTGAACACAACACAGAAGCAATATGCCATCTGCTCTACTCTGGCTGTCTTGGCCTTACCAGTACTGGTCACGTCTAAAGGTCATCATATTAGCCTTGGCCAGGTAGCTCACTTGGTTAGAGCATTGTCCCAACTAGTCAAGATTGCAGGTTCAGCCCTCAGTCAGGGCACCCACAAGAATCAACCAATGAATGCATATATAAGTATAATAAGTCAGTGTTTCTCTCTCTCTCTCTCAAATCAATTTAAATTTTTTTAAATAATTTTTTTAAGTTTCTCTTGCCTGGCCTTTGGTGGCGCAGTGGCTGAAGTACTGACCAGGAAGGCTGAGGTTGTCAGTTTGAAACCCTGGACTTGCCCAGTTAAGTCATATATGACAAGCAATCAGTGAACAACTAAAGTGAAGCAACTAATTGATACCTCTCGTTCCCCCACCTCTCTCTTTCCTCTCTCTGCAGAATCAATAAATATTCTTTTTTTAAAAAAAGGTTTCTCTAGGAAAAATAAAATAAAATAAAGGTCATCATATTGAGGAAGTTCCTTTGGTGGTTAAAGATAAAGTTGAAGGCTACAATAAAACCAAGGGGGCTCCTTTACTCCTTAAGAAACATAAGGCCACCTCACCAAGCGGTGGCATAGTGGGTAGAGAGTCAGCCTGGGACATAGAAGACCCATGTTTGAAACCCAGAGGTCACGGGCTTGAGAGCGGGCTCACCAGCTTGAACGCTGGGTCGCTGGTTTGAGCATGGGATCACAGACATCAGCCAATAGTCACTGGCTTGAGCAAGGGGTCACTGGCTCAGCTAGAGACCACCACCCACCATCAAGGCAAATATGAGAATGCATTCAATGAACAACTAAGGTGCCACAACTAAGAACTGATGCTTCTCATCTCATTCCCTTCCCTTCTGTCTGTGCCCCATCTCTTAAAAAAAAAAAAAAAGAAAAGAAATGTAAGGCCTGACCCCTGACAAACAATTGAGTTGGTTAGAGTATTGCCCCGATGTGCAGAGGTTGCCGGTTCAATCCCCAGTCAGGGCACAGACAGAAACAGATCGATGTTCTTCTGTTCTCTGTCTCTCCAATCCCCTCTCTAAAATCAGTAAAATTGAAAAATAAAAAGAGAAGGAAACTTAAGGCCTGGAGGCAGGCACTCTCTGGAGCACGTGCACACCTTCCTTCATTCTCAGGCATGCCTCTTTACTTTTCTTTCCCAAACTCAAAGGGTCTCCAGGAGACTTGACAACAGTGGAGCAACAGGCAGCAGCAGCTCGTCGCAGGCTTAAACCATGAACCTCTCTCCAAAAACCCTTTCTCTCCAGTGAGCTTACAGTAGCCCCACTGAGGCTACTTTCCTCTAACATTTCTACAGAGCAAAAAGTAGGGCACTGCCTAGGCTCTCTCCTGTTGCTTCTTTTATCCTAAGCCCTTCCCTGTTTCAATGTCCCCAGCTTTAATTAAAGTACTCTCAAAATCAAATTTAAAAAAAAGAAAGTAAAAAAACCCAAGGCCTGAAATGATAGCAAAAAGGTTTATGCCTCTCAGTGAATGAAAGCTACCGAGGGCAAACCATCGTAGTTGTAAGGGACCTTGCATCATCTATAATGAGGACAACAGTATCAAAGCCTTTAGAAACATCCTTGGAATTACTCTGCTTAATGTAAGCAAACAACATTTTGAAACTAGCTCCTAGTGGGCATGTGGGTCACTTCTGCATTTAGACTGAAAGTGCTTTCTGCAAGTTAGATGATCTATAATGGCACCTGGTATAAAGTTGCTTCCCTCAAGAGCAACCACAACCTTCCCATGCACAAGATGCTCAGTACAGACCTCAGCAGAATCTTGAAAAGCCCAGAGATTCAAAGAGCACCACAAGAACCACGCAAGAAGAATTCATCAGTCCTGAAGAAGAATCCACTGGAAAACCTGAGATTTTTGTTGAACTACATGTATATGCAAAGACCATGTGACAGAACACTGTTCTTGGCCAGACGAAGAACCACAAGCTCTGGGAGGATAAAGCAGCAGCAGTGCTAGAAACCAACCCAGATGACAAGGGGGTTCCAGGCAAAGAGCCTGTGGTAAAGAAGAAAGAAAAGAAAGCTGTTGGCATTACGAAGCAGCCTTTGGTGGGATAAAAGGCTGCAGCAGCCTGACCAGGTGGTGGTGCAGTGGATCAACCTGGTAAAAAGGTCTGAAACCCAAGGTCGCTGACTTAAACCCAAGGTCACTGGCTCAGCTGGAGTCCCCACTCAACTCAGTCAAGGAATGTGTGAGAAAGCAATCAATAAACAACTATCTCTCTCCCTTTCCATCTCTGTCTGTTTCGCTTAAAAGAAAATAAATATAAAGGCTGCAGCTATCAAGAAACCAACAGCTGAGAAGAAGCCCACAGAAAAGAAATCCACCACAGAAGATGCCTGTGACATAAACTTAAATTTGTTTTGTCCATAACGGTCAAATCACTTTGGACTGCTAATTCTGGAAGGAAAAAAAAAAAAAAAAAAAACCTGATCAAAAGAAAAAAAAGAAAGCTATGTTAGCATTGTGCAATTAATCATATTTCATCAATTCTAAAGCATAGGCATTCCTGGATATGTCTTATAATTGGTGGCATTTCTTAGTTTATTGGCAGTGTTTCTTTTTTCTCGGTGGTACATAAAGGTTAATCTTATACTACTAATGGGGAAAATGTTAAAGTTATGATCAGTGAACAGTAGATTACAAAAGAGCATATAAGGTAAAATCTAGTTTTTACAAAAGTTATGTATAATCAGTATACACGCCCAGAAAAAAAAAGATTAGAGGAGATACACCAAAATGTTAACAGTATTTAATCTCTAGGTAATGTAAATGAACTTTAAAACAAAAAGACTTGTCCCGAGTGCTGAGGATAGCTCAGCTGGTCGGAGCACATCGGCCTCAAACAGCTAACATAGCTCAGTACTCAAGCCCTAACCCAGAAACAAACCAGTAGTAACCTCTGCATATCAGGAGAATACTCTAACCAATCAAGCTATCTGGCCAGGGCCAACCCACTTAATATTGATAAAAACTTGTCCTGTCCAATACTCCATAACTAAAAATAACCTAGCATTTTATCACATTAGAGGCTAAAAAAAAAAACCTCCTTTATCATCTAATTCATTACACAGATTCAAACTCTTGGGCTGGGACTTAAAATTTTTAAAACTCTATAAAGCCCATTATCACCATTCCATATATAATAGACATATAATCAATGACAAATTAGCAATAGCAGAAGTCATCCTACCACACAACTCTTTATTGTTTATTATGACCTGTTAAGATTTTTTTTTTTTAAGAATTTCATTTTTTAAAAGTTCTCTCCCCAAGTCTTCCTTGCTCACCCATATGTTCACTGTGCTGGAGGGTAATGTGGCCAAAAAGGAACCTAATTCCCTCTCACAAGGTATCCACGGTTCAGCTGAGAAGGGAAAAATACAGGAGAAAAGCTCTACAATATTGAATATGGCAATGTTTTCTTAGCTATAACACCAAAAACACAAGCAAGAAAGGAAAAAATAGATAAACTGGACTTATCAAAATGTAAAACTTTTATGCATCAAAGAACATTATCGACAGGGTAAAAAAAACAACCTATATAAATGGGGGAAAGTATTTGCAAATCATATATGATAAGGGATTGATATCCAGGCTATTTAAAGAACTCTGAGAAAACACAAAAAAAGCCTGGCCAAGAGTAGTAGCACAGTGGATAGAGCCTCACTGAGGTAGCAAGTTCAAAACCCCAAGGCCACCGGCTTGGGTCAACATGACCGCTATGGTTGCTGGCTTGAGCAAGGTGTCACTGACTTAGCTAGAGGCCTCACCACCTCCCCAACCCCTCATCAAGGCACATCTGAGAAGCAACCAGTAAACAACTAAAGTGCCACAACTACAAGTTGATGCTTTTCATCTCTCCCCCCTACTATCTCTCTTCCTTTCTAACACACACACACACACACACACAGCCTGACCAGGTGGTGGCGCGCAGTGGATAGAGTGTCGACTGGGATGCGGAGGACCCAGGTTCGAGACCCCGAGGTCGCCAGCTTGAGCGCGGGCTCATCTGGTTTGAGCAAAGCTCACCAGCTTGGACCCAAGGTCGCTGGCTTGAGTAAGGGGTTCCTCGGTCTGCTGAAGACCCACAGTCAAGGCACATATGAGAAAGCAATCAATGAACAACTAAGGTGTTGCAATGAAACACTGATAATTGATGCTTCTCATCTCTCTCTCTCTCTCTCTCTCTCTCCATTCCTGTCTGTCTGTCCCTATCTATCCCTCTCTCTCTCTCTGTAAAAAAATAATAAAATAAAATAAAATAAAACACACACACAAAAAACCACCTGATTAAAATAGGCAAAGGAGCCTGACCTGCGGTGGCACAATAGATAGAACATTGATCTGGAAAAATGAGGTCCCACCCAGGTACGAAACCCCAAAGTCACCTGCTTGAGAGCAGAATCACTTACATGATCCCAAGGTCACTGGCTTGAGCAGGGATCACTGGTTCGGCTAGAGCCCACCCCAGTCAAGGCATGTATGAGAAGCAATCAATGAAAAACTAAAATGAAGCAACTATGAGTTGATGCTTCTCACTCTCTCACCTCCCTCTCTCTCTCCCTTCCTGCTTCTCCCTTGCTCTCTCTAAAAAATAAAACAAAATAAATTAGGGAAAAGACTTTAAAACAGAGATTTCTTAAAGAAAATATACAAATGACCAATAATCAAATTAAAAGATGTTTGCCCTGGCCGATTGGCTAAGGCAGTTAAAACATTATCCCAAAACATAGAGGTTGTAGGTTTGATCTCTGGTCAAGGCACAAATGAGATGTGATCAATGAACACCTATCTAAGTGGAACAACAAATAAATACTGCCTGACCAGGCAGTGGCACAATGGAGAGATTGTTGGCCTGGGCCGCTGAGGACCCAAGTTTGAATCCCCGAGATTGAACAAGGGCTCACAGACATGACCCATGGTCGCTGGCTTGAGGCTCAAAGTAGCTGGCTCGAGCAACGGGTCACTGGCTTGGCTGGAGCCGCCCAATCAAGGTACATATAAGAAAGAAATCAGTGAGCAACTAAGGTGGCACAACTATGAGTTAATGCTTCTCCTATCTCTCCTTTGCTGCCTAAAATAAATAAATAAATAGATAGATAGATAGATAGATAGATAAATAAATGCTTCTCTCTCCCCCTGTCTCTGTAAAATTAATCAATTAAAAAGAAAATTTGTGTGTCTCAAGGCTAATTCAGGCAGTTAGAAGAATAGTATAAGGATGCTAATTCTGCTTCTCAGGCCACATCCTGCAAAAGGGGCCCCAAGCAAATTGGTGACTTGGCTCCTCTGATTTTGCCAATTGGATTTAAAAAAAAAAAATAGGTCAGGAACGCCCTGAAATGGAACTAACAACACATGAGCATAAATTTAAAGGACTTTTAGATAGTGGAGCTGATGTATCTGTTATTGCTAAGCTACATTGGCCTCCTTCCTGGCCCACTCATGCAGCAACCACAGAATTACAAGGTATAGGGCAGAGTAAACCCCTCAACAAAGTTCTAGTTTTCTACATTGGGAAGATTAAGAAGGTCATTCTGGATTTTTTAAGCCTTATGTGCTCCCTGGATGGCCAGTTAATTTGTGGGGTAGAGATGTTTTGAAAAATATGGGAGCATTGCTTGTCAGTCCTAATGGTTTAGTCAGTACTCAGATACTTGATCAGGGATTTTTGCCCACCAAGGGATGAGGGAAAGAACAGCGAAGAATTCTCACCCCCATAGAAGTGGCACCCAATACCAGAAGGTGTGGATTAGGATATCAAAATTTAGCATAGGGGCCTTGGTAGCTCCTGCTACCTCAATAATGCATTGTGCAGACCCAATTACTTGTAAATCAGATAATCCTGTATGGGTAGGCCAATGGCCCCTTTCTCAGGAGAAACTTAGGGCAGCTGTTCAATTGAATTGGTACAAGAGCAGCTACAGCTTGAGCACATTGAACCATCTAATTGCCCATGGAAAACACTTCCATATTTTGATCTTGTTGCCTCCTGGATTATCAAGGGGCATAGGCGACCCTTACAGTTTATAGGTTTTGAGCCTCAAAATTATTGTTGTTCCTTTTTTCAAAGGATCAACAACAATGGCTCTGGGAAACTCCCATTAAATGGCAAATCGCTCTTGCAAATCAATGGACTTTATACTGAAACTGTCAACTTAAAATCAGCTCAAAGTCTAGAGTTATATGCCATTGTCATGGCTTTTCAGCATTTGCCATATTCCCCCTTTAATCTATATACAGACAGCAAATATTTACTTATGGTGTTTCCACAATAAAGACTGCTGTCTTAGGGACAAATGCTGATGAACTATTTCAGCAGTTCCTGACCTTCTTCAAAGACTTGTATGTCAACATAGAGCTCCATGTTTTATAGGACATACATGAGCTCACTCCATGCTCCCTGGAGCTTTAGCAAAGGGAATGCCCTTTTTTTTGTTTCTTTGTGTGTGTGTGTGTGTGTGTGTGTGTGTGTGTGTGTGTGTGTGTTTTTCTGAAGTTGGAAACGGGGAGGCAGTCAGACAGACTCCCACATGCTCCCAACCGGGATCCACCCAGCACCCCTCCCAGGGGGGAATGCTCTGCCCATCTGGGGTGTTGCTCTGTTGCAACCAGAGCCATTCTAGCACCTGAGGCAGAGGCCACAGGGCCATCCTTAGCACCGGGCTGACTCTGCTCTGGGGGAGCCTCGGCTGCGGGAGGGGAGGGGAGAGAGAGAGAGAGGAAGGGGAGGGGGAGGGGTGGAGAGGCAGATGGGCGCTTCTTCTGTGTGCTCTGGCCGGGAATCGAACCCAGGACTCCTGCACGCCAGGCCGACGCTCTACCACTGAGCCAACCGGCCAGGGCCTAGGAATGCCCTTGTTGATCAAGCTACCCAAAATAAAATTATTTGGAGCAACCATGACAGATCGAGCAATTCAGTCTCATACTATTCATCACCAGAACGCTGCAGCCCTGTGTAAACAGTTTCAACTTTCTCGGGAAGCAGCACGGCAGATTGGGAAATCCTGTCCAAGGGGTCCTATACTACAATCTGCCCCTTCATTTGGAGTTAGCCCTCAAGGACCCCTACCAGGACAACTTTGGCAAATGGATGTTACTCATATACCTTCATTTGGCAAACGGTCCTATGTCCATGTTACAGTGGATAACATATTCTGGATTTACAGTAACCTCTGTCAGAACAGGAAAGGCTGTAAGCATGTTATAGCTCATTGTCTGAATGCATTGTTCTATTATCAGATTTCCTAAACTGGTTAAACTGAAAATGCTCCTACATATGGAGCAAAAGCATTTACTGTATTTTATCATTCTTACAATCCTTAAAGTTAAGGTATTATTAAAGTGTACCCAGCAAATATTTTAAGGTCAATTTAAAAAAATTTAAAAGGGGGTAGTCATATCCTGGAACTCCTACGGGTCTATCATATCAGGCTTTTTACTTTAAAAAATTTTAAATTTCTCTTGAATGCTGATGAACAGGAGATGCCAAATCTTTTTCTCCTGTAAACTACTACCTTCTTTATTTGATCCAGCTAATAATACTGTTTTGTCTTTTTCCAAATAGCTCCAGATATATGGAAAAGATTTATATAGGCGGATGGGGATCCTCAAACCCCTCAGCAAGATCTTCTGAGCATGGCTTTTAAGATACCAAGAGGCAGAAAAAGCCCAACAGAGATCAGGGGAACTACTAGCTTTTAGGATACGCCCTTAAAGGCTCCAATGCCCCAAAGGGGTCTCATAGGATGCCATCTGGGTCCTGCTTCAATAATGAAAAGGAAAGTCATTGAGCTAAAGCCTGCCAGACTTACATTGCCTCTGCTGTGAGGAAACAGGGACACTGGAAGGTAGGCTTCCCCCTTGCTCCTCTAAGGGAGGGTTCAGTCTCTTCCAGCCCTGCTCCAGCCACCTATGACCTAACCTTGTCCAGAATGCTGGGGTTTGCCACGGAAGGCTGAAGGTGCCCAGGGCCATCGGCCCCATCTACGACACTGTGGACGAGCCTAGGGTATTTCTTCCAAGAAGCAGGTAAACTGATCTCATTTGCACAAGGGCCACTTAACTATGTCTTGCCTGAATAGTCAGGTTTTTTATTCTTCCTTCGAAGATCTCTGTTGTGGGTGTTGATAGTCCTATTTTCTGCTGCTTTGTTTAATATATAGTGTTTCCTTTATTCCTCCTACCTCAATGCCCCACTCATATATCAGGCTGGGACCTACTCCTAATTTAAGAGCTCTCTTTCTCCCTTTTTGCCAACTTCTATTATTAATCTACCTTTGCCAACCAGCTTAGTGTATCCTAAGGTTCTCTTTACCATGCCACAGTCGCAGAGCTCCAGGGAAAAGCAACCTGGTCTCATCTCTCCAGGCAGAGGAGAACAGAAGATCCATCTCCACACATGCTGCAGATGGCTTTTCCAGTCTACCTGAATCATTACCAGCAGTGGTCATTGGGACTTGGACGTGAGCTGCAAAGTATAGAATTGTGACAACAATTCCAGCGCCGTGCGGACTTTTCCTGGATGTGGACTTTTCCTGGACTCCTCCTGCTCCTTGTGACAACTCCTAACAGACTGAACTGGGGTTGGGTTGCATTTTTCAGGGATTTGGCATGGTGTTGGGGCCAACTTGGACTTGGTGAGCATGTGAAGGACACTACTTTTTTATGGATTCTTGCTGTACTGGCCAAGAGTTTGCTTAAAGGCTTTAATCACTGTAAAAAATAAATAAATAAATAAATAAATAAAATTTTAAAAAAATAGAAGACTAGATAAAGAATATGTGGCACATATACACCATGGTATACTATTCAGCCATAAGAAATGTTGACATCGGATCACTTACAACAGCGGTTCTCAACCTGTGGCTCGCGACCCCGGCGGGGGTCGAACGACCAAAACACAGGGGTCCGTTTTGGTCATTCGACCCCCGCCGGGGTCGGGAGCCACAGGTTGAGAACCGCTGACTTACAACAAAATGGTGAGATCTTGATAACATTATTCAGAGTGAAATAAGTAAATCAGAAAAAAAAAGAACTGCTGGATTCCATACATTGGTGGGACATAAAAACGAGACTAAGAGACATGGACAAGTGTGGTGGTTACAGGGGGCGGGGGGAGGGAAGAAGGGAGGGGGTGAGGGAGGGGCACAAAGAAAACTAGATAGAAGGTGACAGGGGACAAGCTGGCTTTGGGTGATGGGTATGCAACAGAACTGAATGACAAGATAACCTGGACATGTTTTCTTTGAATATATGTACACTGATTTATTGATGTCACCCCATTAAAATAAAAATTTATTTATAAAAAAAAAAAAAAAGAAAAAGAAAACTTGGCACAGATGGGCACATCATCGCCCTCTAGTGGGCTCGCCAGGTGGATCCTGGTGGGGACACAAGCGGGAGTCTGTCTCTGCCTCCCTGTCTCTCGCTAAAAAATAAAATTTTTTTGAAAAAAAACTTTTTTGTTAAAAAGAAATAATGATGCTCAACATCACTAATCATTAGAGAAAGGTAAATCAAAACCACAATGAGGCCCTAGCCGGTTGGCTCAGCGGTAGAGCGTCGGCCTGGCGTGCGGGGGACCCGGGTTCGATCCCGGCCAGGGCACACAGGAGAAGCACCCATTTGCTTCTCCACCCCACCCCCCTTCCTCTCTGTCTCTCTCTTCCCCTCCCGCAACCAAGGCTCCATTGGAGCAAAAGATGGCCCAGGCGCTGGGGATGGCTCCTTGGCCTCTGCCCCAGGCACTAGAGTGGCTCTGGTCGTGGCAGAGCGACCCCCCGGAGGGGCAGGGCAGAGCATCGCCCCCTGGTGGGCAGAGCGTCGCCCCTGGTGGACGTGCCGAGTGGATCCCGGTCGGGCGCATGCAGGAGTCTGTCTGACTGTCTCTCCCCGTTTCCAGCTTCAGAAAAATACAAAAAAAAATAATAATAAAAATAAAAAAACACAATGAACTACCACCTCACATCCATTAAGATTTTTATTTCAAAAAGTAAGTGTTGGCTTGACCAGGGGGTGGCACAGTGGATAGAGAGTCGGACGGGGACACAGAGGACCCAGGTTTGAAACCGAGGTCACTGGCTTGAGCACAGGCTTAAGCAGAGGGTCGCGGGCTTGAGCGTGGGATCATAGATATGACCCCATGGTCGCTGGCTTGAGCCTAAAGGTCACTGGCTTGAGCAAGGGGTCACTCGCTCTGCTGTAGTCCCCACCCCCATCAAGGCACATATGAGAAAGCAATCAATGAAGAACTAAGGTGCCGCAATGAAGAACTGATGCTTCTCATCTCTCTTCCTTCCTGCCTGTATGTCCCTATTTGTTCCTCTTTCTCTCGTTTAAAAAAAAGACGTAACCACAGAATTTGTACAAGGTACCCAAGAAGCACTGAAATCCAAGGAAAAACCCAGAGGCAGTGATGTCTAAGGTAAATTTTAAAGAATAAGGTTGTCAAATGAGAGAAGAGTGCTCCAAAGAAAACAATATGGAAAAGGCAACTATACAATCAGAACAATATATCCAGATAATAGTTTCAGGGTTCAAAGATAAGAGACTAATCTATAGTAAAAGTATAGAGAATAGAATAAAAGAATTAATGTATACATAAGATACAGACCAGAGAGAGAAGATTTCACCTCTGATGAGATCTGAGTAGAAAGTAAGAATGAACTCTGGCCTTGTGCACTGCCCACAAAAATTAGGGGATATTTCAAAATGAATATGAAGCAATAAAAAAAGCATTCGACTTTTTTTATTAAACATCAGAAAAGCAAATGACAAGTCAAAGAAAGTTGTTCACTTATGCAAATGAGATGCAAACTCAATTATCGTGATTGAGTAGTAAGTGACATATTGGTGGGGGTTAACAGAAGCATGTTGAACTGGACGAGAGTGCCACACGTTGACTGTTCAGTAGGGTATATGGTCACCCAAGACTGCCAAAACACACTGACAGCAGGGGGGCATAGACAGGATCAGATGGTCCAGCAGTTCTTGTGGGATCCTCTGCCACTCTTGCTCCAGGGCAACTTCCAGCTCAAGAAGTGTTGTGGGAGGCATCGAACAGTTTGCCAGATGTCTTCCCAGTGCATCCCAAGCATGTTCAGTGGGATTCAGGTCTGGAGAACGTGGAGGCCAGTTCTTGCATTCGATTCCTGCCTCCTGAAGCATGTTGTTGATGAGATACGCACAGTGGGGCCTTGTATTATTTATCATCCATGAAAAGAAAATTGTTTCCAACTGCTCCAGCATAGGGTTATCACTATAGGGAGCCTGACCTCAATATCTGACAGCAGTCAGCGATCTGTTTCTGATATGGTGGTCAGTACAACCACCAATGCTGACGCCAGCCCACACCATGATTGTACCACCACTGAAGGAGTCCTTTTCTTGCATTAAACATGTATTCTCCAGTGTAACTCGTTCAGGTCAAATCAGGACATGATGATTGTCAGGCTACAGACTGAACCGTGACTCATCAGAGAAGAGGACAGTTGACCACTCATCACGGGTCCAATGATGATGTTCATCAGCCCACCTTCTATGGCAGGGGTCCTCAAACTTTTTAAACAGGGGGCCAGTTCACTGTCCCTCAGACCGTTGGAGGGCCGGACTATAAAAAAAACTATGAACAAATCCCTATGCACACTGCATATATCTTATTTTAAAGTAAAAAAACAAAACGGGAACAAATACAACATTTAAAATAAAGAACAAGTAAATTTAAATCAACAAACTGACCAGTATTTCAATGGGAACTATGCTCCTCTCACTGATCACCAATAAAAGAGGTGCCCCTTCCGGAAGTGCGGCTGGGGCCCGCATGCGGCCTGCAGGCCGTAGTTTGGGGACCCCTGTTCTACAGTGTTCAGCCTACAATGGAATGCACACCACTGGTCGCTGGGCATGCAGTCCAACACAATGGAGCTGATTTCGTACGGTTTGGGTGCATACTGGTTGTCTAGTGGCATCAAGAAACAGTCCCTGCAGCTCTGTTGCATTGCTGTGCCTGTTCCTCTTTGCCAATAAGGTCAGGAAGCAGTCATCTTTCTGTTATGGCCCATGGGCGACACTGCCCTCATCTTCTTCGTACTGTGCCAGTCTCCTGAAAGTGATTCCACAGTCTGCTAATCACACTGTGGGATGTTCCAAGTGCTGTTGCCACTGTTGTCTGTGTTTGACTAGCGTCAAGGCGTCCTATGGCTCTCCAGGCTTCACATTCGGGCAAATCCTGTTGCAGGGGCATTGCAAGGGCTGGGAAATTGCAGGATGCACACTTTCAAGATCAAGGAACATGCAGCTACTCCAGTACTTTAAGCCTTTTTGTATAGTGTATTTTCATCAATGAAATAAAAAGCTGGCATTGCATACATTTGCATAATCACCTAGTTAGAGAGTCATCCCACTGTGAATGTAATCCCTGGTCAGAGCACATACAAGAAACAACAAATGAATGCATAAATAAGTGAAACAACAATAACTCAGTTTCTCTCTTCGCTTTCTCTCTCCTTACTCTCTCTCCAAAATCAATTAAAAATTTGGCCTGACCAGGCAGTGGCGTAGTGGATAGAGCATCAGACTGGGATACAGAGGACTCAGGTTCAAAATCCCAAGGTCGCCAACTTGAGTGCAAAGTCTCTGGCTTGAGTGTGGGATCATAGACATGACCCCATGGTTGCTAGCTTGAGCCTAAAGGTCTCTGGCTTGAAGCCCCAGGTCGCTGGCTTGAGCCCAAGGTCAGTGGCTTAAGCAAGGGGTCACTCTCTGTAGCCCCTCTGCTGTAGCCCCCCATCCCACCCACGTCAAGAAGTGAAGCAATCAATGAACAACTAAGGTGATGAAGACTTGATGCTTCACATCTCTCTCCCTTCCTGTCTGTCCCTCTGTCTCTCTGTCACAAAATATAGTAATAATTAATTTGAGAAGCAATCAATGAACAACTAAGGTGATGCAACGAAGACTTGATGCTTCACATCTCTCTCCCTTCCTGTCTCTCCCTCTGTCTCTCTCTGTCACAAAATATAGTAATAATTAATTTTAAAGATATTTTTTAATATAAAAAAGATGAAAGAATAAAATAGATTTGGTATCCAAGGTCCTACATAATTTGTTTCCTCATATGTAACAGTTCCACCAACAAGCTAGACTCCAAACAGAAAAGACCCTTTCCTCTTCTACTCAACAAAGCATCTACTGTAATTTGCCCTCCACACCAGGTACCATGTCAAATGCTAAGACTATCCATCCCTGTCTTTAAGAAGTTCGCAGTTTCACTTTGTACCAGAAAAAGCAAACAGGAACATCAATAATAGTATAGTACAGCCCTGGCCAGTTGGCTCAGTGGTAGAGCATCGGCCTGGCGTGCGGAAGTCCCGGGTTCGATTCCCGGCCAGGGCACACAGGAGAGGCACCCATTTGTTTCTCCACCCCTCCCCCTCTCCTTCCTCTCTGTCTCTCTCTTCCCCTCCAGCAGCCAGGGCTCCATTGGAGCAAAAGATGGCCCGGGTGCTGGGGATGGCTCCATGGCCTCTGCCTCAGGCGCTAGAATGGCTCTGGTCGCAACAGAGCGAATCCCCGGAAGGGCAGAGCATCGCCCCCTGGTGGGCGTGCCGGGTGGATCCCGGTCGGGCGCATGCGGAAGTCTGTCTGACTGCCTCCCCGTTTCCAACTTCAGAAAAAATAAAAATAATAATAATAATAGTATAGTACAATGGAATACACCATCCAGTAAGAAGAGGTTTGCTACTGGAAAGTCAGGTGCTAATCTGAGTCCTGAGATGTGACTAAGAGCTGACCGTGACAGCAATGAAGCCCTGGCCAGGTGACTCAGTGGATAGCACATGAGCCCAGTGTATGGAGGTCCTGGGTTCAATTCCCAATCAGGACACACATGAGAAGCGATCATCTGCTCCTCTCCTCTCTTTTTTCCCTTTTTCTCCCTCTTCCCCTTCCGCAGCCAATGGCTCGACTGGTTCAAGCCTCAGCCCTGGGCACTGAGGATAGCTCAATTGATTCAAGCATCTGCTCCAGTTGGGGATTGTTGGGGTGCATGCCAAAGTCTACCACACCATCCCATCTCTCACTTGAGGCGATAGAATATAAATGGGAGAGGGGCTGTATTCCTGCTGGGAGCATCACTGAGGTTACAGATAAACCTATCCAATCCATATTTAAGCCCTGTCTCATTTCTCCAAATTACAGCTCTTTCATCTGCAACATACTCATCTTCCTAACTCAACTCCCTACTTCTACTTGTACACAAACACAGGCCCTCAAGTACTAACAAAGTGATCATCTTAAAAAGGAAATCAGATCCTGAAACTCCTACAATGGCTTCTTAGAGCTCTTAGAACAAAATCCAAAACATGTGACCCAGCATTTCCTGACAATCTCATGTGAAGCCTCTCCCCACTCCAAAAGTATTCAAGCTACACAGGTCTTAGCTCTCTAAGCACATGGAGTTCTCTCCTGTCTAAGGACTTTTACAAAGCAGAGGACCTGTTCCGTCTGTCTAGTCACACACATACTACCACCCCTAACAACCAGATCTGTCAGTCTCATACTCTTGTACTCGTTACTTTCTCAAACAAATTCCAGGGCCCTGGCAGTTACTGCTGATCACCACCTCTGATTTAGGTTTCCAATCTCATTTGGGGCATGTTGAGTATGAAAAGCCCCTGGAACACACAATTAGCTCTCTGGCACACAGGTGACCATGGGGTCTGAGAAGACTTGCACTTAAAATAAAAGCTTGGACTTGAGCACGTAAGTTCGATGACAGGAAGACTGCGCAGAGAAGTGATCCTCAACTTGGACAAAGAAGATACCCTGATCTCTACGTCAATGTATGGAATGAGATGTTACTGATGGGAGGGAGGGTAATTCCACATCAGTGGTGTGAAGGACTGAGATATACTGGATAGAATCTTGGCTAAGAGTGGTTGAGGATAAGGCAGATGAGGAGCAAGAGTCACAGGAGACGGTTACATCACAATTTCAGAAACTCCCATGCAGTTTTATGCTTCCTCTCGACAAAACCCTACTCTTTTTCATACAGTTCAAATGCCATCCCCTTATGGTGGCCTTTCTGGCCTTATCCAAATAAAACTAGCCTTCACACCATGCCTCTAGAAGTTTCTCTTATCACTACTATTATAAGATTTAACCCACACACAAGTTTCTCATCAGCACTGTTTATGGCACTTAACGCAATCTACCTGCCTTATACTACACCTGGGTGGGTGCCTTGCCTGTAACACTATGAGCTCTTAGTGGCAGAAACCATATCTTAACCATCTGTGGGGCCTTATGAAAGGGCTCCAAAAATTATTTTTTAACTTAATAAAAGTCAAGAAGGGTAAATAAGTGGGCAGAGGTCATAGATAATTTCTCCGCTCCCTCCTCTGGTAAAATAAAATAACACATCCTAATTAATTTGATTTACAAATTTGTTTTTTCAATTTCTTAAAGTAACAAACACCTGTATAATCTTTTAAATATCACTGCTCAACAAAAGACCCCACTCGTCGAAATGCCTATCCTGTTGCAACACAATGACGTAATCATTTCCTTCAACATAAATATGAAATATCCTTAATTTAGTTGGAAACAACATATTCTTTTCTAAATTATTGTAAATTATGTACAAAAAAAAACAAACAAAAACGTTACAAAGACGCAAGCGAACAAAAGAGGGTGTCAATCCTGGATTTGAGCCAACTGCTGCCTGCATTACTGGGAAGCCATTCCTGCCAGGTCAAGGTTAGGCATTCAGTCAACATGTTTTCCAACAAGTGCTTCACACACACGCACGTTCCTTTAAAAGCCAACAAAAAAAGAGTCTAACGCAACTCGCAAGAACTAGGACTCACCAGAGTTAGGAGCCTCCAGGTAACCAGCACAAGAAGTCTGAGTAATTTCACAACAAAGGTTAAGTTGGTACACGCCAAAAGTCCACACGGGTGTGGCGCACCTCCCGGCGCCGAAAGTCAAGAGAAAGCGAGCGCACAAACTTTCGCATTCGCTGGCGCCGGGAGTGCCGGTGTGCGGGCCAGGCGACGTCCTGCCCCGCAGACTGAGAAGTTTCGATGGCGGGGACGAGGGAGTGATGCCACCGAAACCACAAACCGCGATCACTTCCCTGGAAAACTCAGTTCCCGAACGTTTCCGCACCGAGAACAACGCGCAGACTCCTCTCCACCGAGAGGCTGCCGGGGGCCCAGCGCGGGCCGGCGCGCGCACGGCGGCCACTTGAACAAAGTTTAGAAACCGGGAGAAACTTTCCCGAGAGGAAACGCGGCGGCCGAGCGGGGCCTGAGGTTCGCTGGGCCCCCGCCGCCATGGCCCCTGAACTTTGCGAGCTACAGAAAAGGCCGGCCCCACCAGGCCGGCCAGGACCCAGGCCCCGAGCCCCGCAGGGAAGCGGACCGGCCGCTACAACCGCGCCCTCCTGGAGCCCGATGCTCGCGGGGTGGCGGAAAGACGGCGCCCCGCCCGCCTGCCCACCCGAGGAGCCCCTCAGCCCGACCGGGGAGCCCACGACCGCGCAAAGAGAGTTACCTGCGGCGAAAGGGGCGAGCGCAGGAAGATTCCCGAGGCCCGAAGCCGACGGACACCGCTTTGTCTTCCTCCGGTCTAGCTCCTAGGAGGAAATGGGACGCCCCCCGCCCCCGCCCCCGGCCCGCCCCTAGCCGTGGCCCCCGCCCTGCGGCCTGGGCGCCGCCCGCTCTTCCCGGCACCTCCCTCCGGCATGCTCTTCCTGGAGCCTCCCGCCGCTGCCCTGCTTTCCCGGCCCTCGCTTTGGGGGCGAGCCCCTACCCAAGAAAGCTTGGCGACAACGGGCCGGAACCACCAGAAGGACCTCTTGCACCCCATCCTTGCCACCCTTCACCCCATAGTTACCTCATCCCAGGCCCCCACTGGGCTCTCGAGCCAGAAATGACTCCCGAGAGGAAGGAGGAGAGGTTATTCCTGGAACAGCCGGAGTGGGAGGAAGGGCAGGTGAGTCACAGCAAAGCGCACAGGTGAGTCTCAGGGCGCGGCCCTCAGGTGCCGGTCTCATCCCTTGCTGGTGCCCCAAGGACCTGGGCACACTACTCTGAGGAGTGCCACAGGTGTTACCGAGTTACAGGTCTCCAGAAAAGTATTCTAGGCTCACTTCAGTTTTACAAGAGAAACTGAGTCCTCACAGCTTGAAACAGAGTAGCACTAGAATCAGACTGTAATATAAGGTGGAAACCCTTCTAGAAATCACCTCCTCACTTGACAGATGAGGAAGCTAAAAGGACTTGGTTTCTGTCCCTAGTTTCCGGCCATTTAGGGACTTTTATCTCCACTCTTACCTTCCTGGTAAGTGCTAAAAAATAAAATAAAATAAAATAAAATAAAATACAAAATCTATTTCAATCAGCCCCAATGATATTTTTCCTCCATCACAGAATGATGAACAAGGTTGATTTCAGTATTAGACTATAAATCCAAAATAATGCATGACAATATCCATTGCAGACTTAGTGCTGAGTACTGAGCAGGGTGCTAGGAAGACCTGCCTTCAACATGTTCATCCGTTACAATTCACACTTCACTCTCCCCCAGGAAATGCAAACTCAGCAAGACAGGAGCTGTATCCTCTACAACACTCAGCACAATGCTCATCCCCTAAGCAGGGCCAGTTAACATCTGTGGGTGAATGTGCTCAAAACCTTAACAAGGCCATTCTTATCCAGCTCTAACCTATTCTGTTTCTGGCTTCAGAATCTTTGCTTCTTGGGCCTCCCCTGGAATGGCCATGGCTTCTCCCCACTATACCTGGCTACCTAAAAATATAGTAGTCAATCAGTAAATATTTGCTTAAACTAACAAAAGACTGAATTAAAGGATTATGCTTCATAACTTTGTATATCCATCATTTCTCTCAGGACCAGCTACTTAATCTGTGAGGCCCCTTGTTCAAAAATAATTAACAATTTCAAGACACCAACAGCAGAGCATTAAACCAAGCATGGGGCCCTGCTATATAGATTGAATGTTTGGTTCCCTCCAAAATTTTTATGTTGAAAATCTACTGGCAAAGGTGAAGATATTAGAAGATTGGGGGTGATTAGGTAATGAAGGTTCAGTTCTCTCACTAAAAAAAAAAAAAAAAAAAAAAAAAAAAGCCCCAGAGAGATCCCCTGCCCTTTCTGCCATGTGAGGACACAGCAAGAAGGCTCTATGAACAAGAAAGTTCTCACCAAAATACAACCATACTGGACTTGAAATTTCCAGCCTTCAGAACTGTTAGAAATAAATTCCTGTTTATAAACTACCCAGTCTGTGGTATTTTTGTTATAGCAACCCAAATGAACTAAGGCTCTAAAAATTAAAGTGCAAGGTTTATTTGGGGAAAAGAGGATTAGGTGACAGAAAGAATATGATGAGAGACTTGCAATATACCCCATCAGCTAAGAAAGACTTGAGTGCCTGGCCAGGTGGCGACGCAGTGGATAGAGTGTTGGCCTGGGATGCTGAACACCTAGGTTCCAAACCCCGAGGTCACCAGCTTGAACGTGGGATCATAGACATGACCCCAATGTCACTGACTTGAGTCCAAGGTCACTGGCTTGAACAAGAGGTCACTGGTTAGGCTGGAGTGTCCCTGCCTTCAGTCAAGGCACATATGAGAAAGCAATCAATGAACAACTGAGTTGACGCAACAAGTTGATGCTTCTCATCTCTCTCCCTTCCTGTCTCTCTGTCTCTTAAAAAAAAAAAAAGTCTTAAGTATTCATATGTCACTGTACTAGAGAGTAAGTAAAACTGACTTGATCCCTATTCTCACAACATGGAAGAGATAGGAGATAGGTATTGAACAAATATTGAAAAAGAAGGTCAAGGTGAAGATAAGGGAGAGACACAAATAGATTTAGGGGGAAATTAACCTACTCTGGGGTTCATTGGCCTGAGGAAGGGACCTTTATGCTCTGACCCACTCTAGTCAGATGTTAGCACTCATCTCTCTACCAAAACTGCTTTTATAGCCTAACCAGGTGGTGGCACAGTGGATAGAGCATCGGACTGGGATGCAGAAGACCCAGGTTCGAGACCCCGAGGTCGCCAGCTTGAGCGCGGGCTCATCTAGTTTGAGCAAGAGCCCACCAGCTTGAACCCAAGGTCGCTGGCTCCAACAAGGGGCTGCTCGGTCTGCTGAAGGCCCACGGTCAAGGCACATATGAGAGAGCAATCAATGAACAACTAAGGTGTTGCAACGCGCAATGAAAAACTAATGATTGATACTTCTCATCTCTCTCTATCCCTGTCTATCCCTCTCTCTGACTCATTCTCTGTCTCTGTAAAAAAAAACAAAAAAAAACCTGCTTTTATAAACGTCCCTGATGACCTCCATGATGCCAAATCTAGTGGTCAGTCTCTGTCCACAGTTGACTTCATTTAATCACTCTCTTCCTTTTTTTTTAATTTTTTTTATTTTTATTTAGAGAGAGGGACAGACAGGGATGGACAGACAGGAAGGGAGAGAGATGATAAGAAGCATCAATTCTTTGTTGCAGCACTTTAGTTGTTCATTGATTGCTTCTCATATGTGCCTTGACTGCGGGCTCTAGCCAAGCCAGTGACCCCTTGCTCAAGCCAGCAACCTCTGGGCTCAAGCCATTGGCCATGGGGTCATATCTATGATCCCATACTGAAGCCAGATGACCCCGCGCTCAAGCCGATGACATCAGGGTTTTGAACCTGGGTCCTCAGTGTCCCAGGTTGACGCTCTATCCACTGTGCCACCGCCTGGTCAGGCTGATCATTCTCTTCCTTGAAACACTGTCTTCAGTGGGCCTCCAAGACATGAGGCTTTTCTGATCATCCTCCAACCTACCTGGCAACATCTAGTCTCCTTTGATGATTCTTTCTTAATCCTCCCAACCTGTCACTGTTAGAGCATCAGTTCTCAAAATACAGTCTGTTAGTAAGGTAAAAACTATTTTCTTAATAATAATAAAATATAAGTTGCCTTTTTCATTCCAAATCTCTCCTGGTGTACAGTAGAGTGTTCCACAGGCTATATGATGTATATATGATCTGTTATCACAGAATGCAAAAGCAAATATGAGAATCCAACTACCTTTTATTAAGCGAGACATTAGAGATTCACAAAAATGCAAAACAGTGACACCCCTTAATTTTCTTTTATTTTAAAAACATTTTTCTTTTGTACTATTCATGATAACATGTAATAATATTGTCATAAACATTGATAGATAAACCTATATAACAAAAGCTCTTTGAGATCCTCCAAAATTTTTAATAGTATAAAAGGATCTTGAGATCAAAAATCTAAAAACTACTGTTAGAGTGCCCATCCTTGAACTTCTTTTTCTGTCTGTCATCAACACATTGGTGATCAATCCAGTGTTTTGGTTTTGAATATGCTGACAACTCCAGGTTTATATAACTCAACATGACCTTTTTCCCTGAATTCTGAACTTCTACATCCAGCTTCTGACTTGATGCCTCCACTTAGATATTCAGTAGGCATCTAGACATCTCACACTTTATATGTCTATATGTCCAAAGCTGATTTCCTGAAATCAGCTTTCCCAATCTTTGCTCATCTGTCACTTTCTCAGTGAGGCTTCCTCTTGGCCACCCTATCTAAAATTGTAACCTATTCCCCCACATCCCATCCCTCCTTACTTGCTTTATTTTTCTCTTTAGGGCGTAATACCATCTGACATATAAAGTCATATATATATTTATAGTCATTATATGAATATGTATATATTCATATTTTTAACTAATTGTTTTCTCTTGTCTTCCTCCCACTAGAATTTAAGCCCCATAAGAGCTAGAATTTTTGTCTGTTTTCTTCAATGCTATGTCCCTGGTGCCTAAATAGTGCCTGGCACATAGCAGGTCTCTCGATAAATATCAGTTAAATAAATGAAAGAATGACTAAGCAAGATCTAGAAAAGACATTGCCAAGGTGGATAGGGAGGGAAGGAAAGCGTTGGATTGTAGTACATTTGAAGGCCCTGAGTCCCATTCTGGGAAAGCAAGTTCTGTGATTTGGGAGCTGGTGAGGTAGGCAGAGGCCAGACTAGACAGGGCTTTGTAAGGCTTTAGACTTTATTGTGAGGGAATAGGGAACCACAAAGAATTTGTGCAAACATGCTAATCCCACAGTTTCCTTCATTTATTCAATGGCAACTCCATTCTTCTACTTGTTGATGCCAGAAACTTTAGAGTCATCCTTGGCTATTTCCTTTCTCTCACGCATTTAATGACTAATTTCTCAGAACATGCTGTGCTTCTACCTTCAAAATATATTCAGGCCTGACCAGGCGGTGGTGCCGTGGATAGAGCGTCAGACTGGGATGCAGAGGGCCCGGGGTTCGAGACCCTAAGGTCACCAGCTTGAGCGCGGGCTCATCTGGTTTGAGCAAAAAGCCCACCAGCTTGAACCCAAGGTCGCTGGCTCCAGCAAGGGGTTGCTCGGTCTGCTGAAGGCCCGCGGTCAAGGCACATGTGAGAAAGCAATCAATGAACAACTAAGGTGTTGCAATGCGCAATGAAAAACTAATGATTGATGCTTCTCATCTCTCTCCGTTCCTGTCTGTCTATCCCTCTCTATGACTCACTCTCTGTCTCTGTAAAAAATAAATAAATTTAAAAATTTTTTTAATTTTAAAATAATATTTATATATATATATTCAGTATCCACCAACTTTTTACCATCTCTGCTGTTACCATCCTGAGTCAGCCATCATTGGTCACTTTACTTGAACTTTACGGAGCCTCCTAACTGGTCTCTCTACTTCAGCCCTTGCTTCCCTCAATCTAATCTCAATTCAGTGGTTGGAGTGATTCTATTAAAATGTAAATTAGATCCTGTCACTGTCACTCTGCCCAAAACTCTCCAATCTCTCCTGTTTCAGTCAGTAAAAGGCGAGGTCTTTCTAAGGGCCTCCAGAATTCAACTACCCCACCACCACCACACACACACACACACACACACACACACACGCGCACACACACACACACACACACACACACACACAGAGTTCTCTGACACAGTGGCCTCTTTACCACTCTTGGAACACATCAGGCAGGCTCTTACCTGAGGGCCTTTGCTTTTGGCTTGGAATGCTCTCCTCCAAATAGCTGCCTGACTCACTCTCTCACCTCCCCCAAATCTTTGCTCATCTGTCACTTTCTCAGTGAGGCTTCCTCTTGGCCACCCTATCTAAAATTGTAACCTATTCCCCCACATCCCATCCCTCCTTACTTGCTTTATTTTTCTCTTTAGGGCGTAATACCATCTGACATATAAAGTCATATATATATTTATAGTCATTATATGAATATGTATATATTCATATTTTTAACTAATTGTTTTCTCTTGTCTTCCTCCCACTAGAATTTAAGCCCCATAAGAGCTAGAATTTTTGTCTGTTTTCTTCAATGCTATGTCCCTGGTGCCTAAATAGTGCCTGGCACATAGCAGGTCTCTCGATAAATATCAGTTAAATAAATGAAAGAATGACTAAGCAAGATCTAGAAAAGACATTGCCAAGGTGGATAGGGAGGGAAGGAAAGCGTTGGATTGTAGTACATTTGAAGGCCCTGAGTCCCATTCTGGGAAAGCAAGTTCTGTGATTTGGGAGCTGGTGAGGTAGGCAGAGGCCAGACTAGACAGGGCTTTGTAAGGCTTTAGACTTTATTGTGAGGGAATAGGGAACCACAAAGAATTTTAAACAAAGAGATAACATGACCATATTTGTTTTTTAAAAATTCATTTTGGAAAAAAGCAGATTGTAAAGCAACACACATAATATCCCTTTTATGTTTAAACAATGAATACATATTTGTTTTAATGCTTTCTTCTCATAGCAGCTGAGCCATTTAAAAAAGATCATCTGTTCAAAACCCTCCAGTTCTTCCCATCTCACTCTGAATAAAATTGGCATGATCTTTCCCAGCAACCTCACACCTTCCTTGGCTTTTCCCTTCATCACTCCACTCCAGCCCACACTACGGTCCTAGATATTCCCGTGACACATCAAGCACTTTCCTGTCTCAGGCCTTTATATTTCTAGCTCCCTTTGCTTGGAATGCTCTTTCCCCAGAACACCCTTAGCTCATTCCACAGCTTCTCTCAGACCTCTGCTCAAATGTCACCTCACCCTTAACCACCTTTTGTCACCTTTCCCTAACCACCTTTTGTAAAATAACACTAGCACCCACTTCCCTTCCCTCCCTTCTCCATTTTATTTCTTTTTTTTTTTTTTTTTTTTTAACAGGGACAGAGAGAGTCAGAGAAAGACAGGAACAGAGAGAGATGAGAAGCATCAATCATCAGTTTTTCGTTGAGACACCTTAGCTGTTCATTGATTGCTTTCTCACATGTGCCCCAACCATGGGCCTTCAGCAGACCGAGTAACCCCTTGCTTGAGCCAGCGACCTTGGGTCCGCTGGTGAGCCCTGCTCGAACCAGATGAGCCCGTGCTCAAGCTGGTGACCTCGGGGTCTCGAACCTGGGTCTTTCCACATCCCAGGCCGACACTCTATCCACTGAGCCACCACCTGGTCAGGCTCCATTTTATTTCTTTACCCTACTGTATTTCATAGCATTTGTCACCACCTAACACATTATATGCTTATTTATTTATTTACTGCCTGTTTTCCCCAGTGGAATGTGGTGTCATTAAAGCGGATATGCCTGCCACTAACAGGTACTCAATTGAATGAATAAACAGTTACAGGTCTGTAAGGACACCCAGCAAAGCATTCCAGTGGTTAAACGCAGGGAGGAGGACGGAGGGACTTTTCAGTTTACTGTATATAGGATAGTATATAATATATTAAGTGCAGTGGGATGGAAATAAGTGGGGAGATTTGGGGATTATGCAAAGGTCTTGCCAGTGGATTGGACAGAAAGGTTTCAGACTTGATCAGCTGAGGAAACAGTGATGCCATTTACCCAGAAGAAGCCTTGGAAGTAAAGCACGGAGGGGTAGGGGGGGAAAACAATGCAGACCAAGGACTATTTTTGGTCATGTTTAGTTTTAGTGCCTTCCAAACATCTGAGAGGAGCTATCCTGCAAACGAGTGTAACCAAACCTGAACTCAGGAAAGGCCCCAAGCAGAGCTGGAATTGTGGTAGTCATCTGTACCTGGGGAGTATACGATGAAAAGAAGTGGAAGCCCAGGACCAACATTAAAGACGAGGAGCAGCCAGGACAGGAGACTGAGTTTCCCTCTGCAACCTAGAGCCCTCCTTTCCTTTCCTAAAACGCACCTTTCCTAAAACATATCTTTCCTACACCAGGGTCTTGACACTTACTGTGCCCGCGACTGGGAAATCTCTTCGCTCTAACTCTTTAGGTTGGCTTCTTATTCTCTCTCTCTTTTTTTTAAACTAAATATTTTATTTACTGTCTACTTATATACAGGGTGTCATCAGGTTACAACAGTCTTGACATATGACATCTTGAGTTTACGACACTCACTTCAATAAAAACTTTAAAAAATTAAGACATGAGTGTTTCGGCTTATGCCCTTGCTGTCACACTTACAGACTGCATGGGCTAACTATAGTAGTTTGGCTGTGCGTGGCAGAAAAATACACAGTACAGTAGTATACAATACAGTGTATTTATGTCCTTTTCCTTTTTCTGTGGCTTAGATGTGTTTTTATGTTCTAGATTAGTGGTAGTCAACCTGGTCCCTACCGCCCACTAGTGGGTGTTCCAGCTTTCATGCTGGGCGGTAGTGGAGCAACCAAAATATAAATAAAAAGATAGATTTAACTATAGTAAGTTGTTTTATAAAGATTTATTCTGGGCCCTGGCTGGTTGGCTCAGCGGTAGAGCGTCAGCCTGGCGTGCGGGGGACCTGGGTTCAATTCCCGGCCAGGGCACATAGGAGAAGCAC
Organism: Saccopteryx leptura; assembly: GCF_036850995.1. NCBI lineage: Eukaryota > Metazoa > Chordata > Mammalia > Chiroptera > Emballonuridae > Saccopteryx > Saccopteryx leptura. Next base: position 160,894,836 of record NC_089508.1, on the reverse strand, counting down.
CCATTTGCTTCTCACCCCCCCCCCTCCTTCCTCTCTGTCTTTGTCTTCCCCTCCCGCAGCGAGGCTCCATTGGAGCAAAGATGGCCCGGGCGCTGGGGATGGCTCCTTGGCCTCTGCCCCAGGCACTAGAGTGGCTCTGGTCGCAGCAGAGCGACGCCCCGGAGGGGCAGAGCATCGCCCCCTGGTGGGCAGAGTGTCGCCCCTGGTGGGCGTGCCGGGTGGATCCCGGTCGGGTGCATGCGGAAGTCTGTCTGACTGTCTCTCCCCATTTCCAGCTTCAGAAAAAAAAAAAAAGATTTATTCTGCCAAACTTAGCGAAAATCCGACATAAAGTACTTGGTAAGTAATTACTATTATATGCTTTAACTTACTGTAACTCTGCTTTATAAATTTTATAAAGTAAAGTTACTTCCCTACTTTATAAATCACCATTACTGTGGAACCGGTGGGCGGTTAGAAAATTTTACTACTAACAGAAATACAAAAGTGGGCAGTAGGTATAAAAAGGTTGACTACCCCTGTTCTAGATTATGATTTTATAACTGTGTTAGGATAGGTAAGTGACTCAGACTAAGGTGTGTGTTTTGACTTATACCAAAATTTGGGTGCCTGATCTGTGGTGGCGCAGTGGGATAAAGCATCGACCTGGAACACTGAGGTCGCCGGTTCAAAACCTTGGGCTTGCCCGGTCAAGGCACATATGGGAGTCGAAGCTTCCTGCTCCTCCCCCTTCTTTCTCTCTCTGTCTCTCTCTCTCTCACTACTCTCTCTCTAAAATATCAATAAATAAAATATTTGAAAAAAAAAATTTGGGTTACGTCAGTGTTGTAGGAATAGAACTATCTCGTAACCTGAGGACCGCTGTATTGGATCTGAGATCATTTATATTGTTTTTTTCCAACCTATAAGCCATTTTTAAAGACTTTTATTTTTTAGAGCAGTTTTAGGTATGCAGCAATTTTTTTTTTTTTTTTGACAGAGAGTCAGAGAGAGGGATAGACAGACAGGAAGGGAGAGAGATGAAAAGCATCAGTTCTTCATGGCAGCACCTTTGTTGTTCATTGATTGCTTTTCTCATTTGTGCCTTGACCAAGGGGCTACAACAGACTGAGTGACCCCTTGCTCAAGCCAGCAACCTTAGGCTCCAGCTGGTGAGCCTTGCTCAAACCAGATGAGCCCGTGCTCAAGCTGGCAACCTCAGGGTTTCAAACCTGGGTCCTCTGCATCCCAGTCCGATGCTCTATCCACTGCGCCACTGCCTGGTCAGGCAGTATGCAGCAAAATTGAGAGGAAGATACAGAGATTTCCCATATGCTTCTTGTCCCCCACACATGCATAGCCTCCCCAACTATCAGTATCCACCAACAGAGTAGTACATTTGTTAAAGCTGATAAATGTACATTAACACATCATAATCATCCAAAGTCCATAGTTTACATTAAGATTCACTGTTGTGCCTGACCAGGCAGTGGATAGAGCATCAGACTGGGATGCCTAGGACCCAGATTCAAGACCCCGAGGTCAACAGCTTGAGCACAGGTTCATCTGGTTTGAGCAAAGCTCACCAGCTTGGACCCAAGGTCACTGGTTCGAGCAAGGGGTTACTCAGTCTGCTGAAGGCCCACAGTCAAGGCACATATGAGAAAGCAATTAATGAACAACTAAGGTGTCACAACACGCAACAAAAAACTAATGATTGATGCTTCTCATCTCTTCGTTCCTGTCTGTCTGTCTGTCTATTCCTCTCTCTGACTCTCTCTCTCTGTCTCTGTAAAAAAAAAAAAAAAAAGATTCACTGTTGTGCCTGACCAGGCAGTGACGCAGTGGATAGAGTGTTGGATTGGGATACAGAGGACCCAGATTCAAAACCTTGAGGTCGCTGGCTTGATCATGGGTTCATCCAGCTTTAGTGCAGGCTCACCAGCTTGAGTGCGGGGTCACTGGCTTGAGCATGGGATCATAGATATGACCCCATGGTCACTGGCTTGAGCCCAAAGGTCGATGGCTTGAGCAAGGGGTCACTCACTCTGCTGTAGCCCCTCAGTCAAGGCACATATGAGAAAGCAATCAATGAACAACTAAGGTGCCACAACCAAGAATTGATGCTTCTCATCTCCCTTTCTGTCTGTCTGTCCCTATCTGTCCCTCTCTCTGACTCTTCTCTGTCAAAAAAAGTAAAAAGAGCCTGACCAGGCAGTGGCGCAGTGGATTGAGCATCTGACCGGGATGCCGAGGACCCAGGTTCGAGATCCCGAGGTCACCAGCTTGAGCGCGGGCCCGTCTGGTTTGAGCAAAAAAAAAAAAGCTCACCAGCTTGGACCCAAGGTCACTGGCTCGAGTAAGGGGTTGCTCAGTCTGCTGAAGGCCCGTGGTCAAGGCACATATGAGAAAGCAATCAATGAACAACTAAGGTGTCGCGATGCGCAACGAAAAACTAATGATTGATGCTTCTCATCTCTCCATTCTTGTCTGTCTGTCCCTATCTATCCCTTTCTCTGACTCTCTCTCTGTAAAAAAAGAAAAAAAGAAAAGAAAAGAAAAGAAAGAAAAAGATTCAGTGTATTCTATGGATTTGGACAAATGTGTAATAACATATACTCACCATTATAGTATACAAAGTATTTTCACTGCCCTGAAAATCCTCTGTGCTCTGCCTATTTATTCTTCCCCACCACTTGTCTCTCTCTCTTTTCTTCTTCTTTTTTTTTTAAGGTGAAAGGAGGGGAGATAATGAGGCTGATTCCTGCATCTGGCCCAACCAGGATCCCCCCAGCAAACCCATCTGGGGCCTATGTTCAAGTACTGAGGCTGGTGCGCTCACACGAACAAGAATATCCTCAGCACCTGGGGCCATGCTCAAATCAATCGAGCCACTGGCTGTGGGAGGGGAAGAGAGAGAAAAGAAGGAAAGGGGAAGAAACAGATGGTTGTTTCTCCTGTGAGCCCTAACCAGTAAATCAAACCCAGGATGTCTATATGCCAGGCCAAGGCTCTATCTACTGAGCTACCAGCCAGGGCCCCACTTCTCATTTTTTTTTTTTTTTTTTTTACAGAGACAGAGGGATAGACAGGGACAGACAGACAGGAATGGAGAGATGAGAAGCATCAATCATTAGTTTTTCGTTGCGCATTGCGATACCCTAGTTGTTCATTTGATTGCTTTCTCATATGTGCCCTGACCGCGGGCCTTCAGCAGACCGAGTAACCCCTTGCTCGAGCCAGTGACCTTGGGTCAAGCTGGTGAGCTTTTGTTCAAACCAGATGAGCCCGCGCTCAAGCTGGCAACCTCGGGGTCTTGAACCTGGGTCCTCGACATCCCAGTCCGATGCTCTATCCACTGCGCCACCGCTTGGTCAGGCCCACTTCTCATTCTTGAGGGCTTTTTTTTTTTTTTTTACAGGGACAGAGAGAGATGAGAAGCATCAATCATCAGTTTTTCATTTCGACACCTTAGTTCAGGGGTCTCAAACTCGCGGCCCTCCCACCAATTTTGTGCGGCCCGCAGACTAATCAAACTTCGTAGATTAGTCTGCGGGCCAGTCTGCGGGCTGCACAAAATTGGTGGGCGGGCCGCGAGTTTGAGACCCCTGCCTTAGTTGTTCATTGATTGCTTTCTCATATGTGCCTTGACTGCGGGCCTTCAGCAGACCCAGTAACCCCTTGCTCGAGCCAACGACCTTGGGTCCAAGGTGGTGAGCTTTTTTTTTGCTCAAGCCGGATGAGCCTGCTCTTAAGCTGATGACCTCGGGGTCTCGAACCTGGGTCCTCTGCATCCCAGTCCAACGCTCTATCCACTGCGCCACCACCTGGTCAGGCCATTACTGCATTCTTTATAGCATTCATCCCCTTCTAGAATTGTCTTATTTATCTATTGATTGTCTCCTACATTAGCATAGAAGTTCCATGAAGACAAGAATCTTGTCTTAATTTTTCACTTCTCTACTTCTATAATTTAGTATAGTGCCTGGAATATAAAATGTACTTTAAAAATATTTGCAGAGCCCCAGTTGAGTAGCTCAGTTGGTTAGAGCATCATCCTGAGACACCAAGGTTGTGGGTTTGATCCCTAGTCAGGGTACATACAAGAATCAACCAATGAATATAAATAAGTAGAACAACAAATCAATGTTTCTCTCTCTCTTCTTCCTCTCTTTAAAAATAAATTAAAAAAAATAAATGGCCATAAATATAGGAGGAAAAAATTAAGTGTCATTGAAACCAAAGTCTTGGTTACTATTATCAGTTGATGACATCTGGGTTTAAACTTCAGGTTTCAACTTATTTAAGGTTGCTGAACATAGTACACATAATCAGGAGTTAAGCTGCACCAAGAATGTTAAGAAGAAAAAAACAATCAAAAAAAGTCAATCAGCCTGACCAGGCGGTGGCACAGTGGATGGAACGTCGGACTGGGAGGTGGAGGACCCAGGTTTGAGACCCCGAGGTCGCCAGCTTGAGCGAGGGCTCATCTGGTTTGAGCAAAGCTCACCAGCTTGGACCCAAGGTCGCTGGCTCGAGCAAGGGGTTATTCGGTCTGCTGAAGGCCCATGGTCAAGGCACATATGAGAAATCAATCAATGAAAAACTAAGGTGTCGCAACGAAAAACTGATGATTGATGCTTCTCATCTCTCTCCATTCTTGTCTGTCTGTCCCTGTCTATCCCTCTCTCTGACTTTCTCTCTGTTTCTGTAATAAAAAAAAAATCAATCAGCCCCTTGAGCGCAGTCTCACCAGCTTGAGCTCAAGGTCACCGGCTTGAGAGTGAGATCATAGACACGATCCCATGATCGCTGGCTTGAGCCAAAGGTCACTGGTTTTAGCCCAAGGTCACTGGCTTGAGCAAGAGGTCACTGGCTCAGCTGGGGCCCTCCAGTCAAGGCACATATGAGAAGCAATCAATAAACAACTAAAGTGTCACAACTATGAGTTGATGCTTCTCATCTCTCTCCCTTCTTGTGTGTCTTTGTGTCTGTTTCTGTCTCTCACTAAAAAATAAAAAAAAATCAGCAAGACTTTATGGACTATTCTAATGTCCAAATATCAATAAAGATGAACTATAATAGATCACTTTAGATAGTCTCTACATTACAAGGGCTTCATTATTATTCATATATATTGTGCTGTTAAATAGCTTTACAGTTTACAAAGCACTTTCCTAAATATGACCTCATTTGAGGAACAATCCTCAAGAAGGTAGTACCAAAATGAATGAAGATCCAAAAATGATGAAGATGAGAAGTGAGTTTGCAGCTTTAGAATGAAAGATTGAAAAATCTTTACCTCTTCTTATGGCCATGAAATGATAAGCACCCTTCCCCCTTAAGTCCCAAAGAAGAAATCAAAGAGTCTCTTGGCTTAGCCTTGGGAAAGCCAACAAAGGAGGTCAGATTTGGACAAGTCAATAAAAACTAAAGGTAGAATCAACGTATGGGACCACTTCATGGTCAGAGGCAATAGAATGCCTGGTGGCCCTGGTTGCCTTTCACTTCCTTTTCAGATGGGCAGGGGTGAAGCACTGAAGCCCTGCCCACCCTGGCAGTTTTACTTATTAGCTTAACTAACATCAGGTATTTTCCTTGTTTCTGTATAGCTCAGTAATGCACAACTCTGGCTGTACATTAGAATCACCTTGAGAGCTTTTAAAAAATATGATGCCCAGAGACTACCCCCAGAAGTTCAAATTCTATTGTTCTTAGATAGGGACTAAGCATTTTTTTTGTTTTTTCAATTTATTGATTGATTTTAGAGAGAGTAAAGGAGAGAGACACAGACAGAAACTTTGATTTGTTCCTGTATATTCCCTGACCAGGGTCCTGCAACCTTTACTTATCAGATGATGCAGGACTAAGCATTTAAAAAATCTCCCTGGGTGATTCTAATGTGCAGCCAGAGATGAGAATCATTGGTACCTAGTCTGTTTTAGTTATTTTTAAAATTGATTTGAGAGAGAGAAAGAGAGAAACATTGACCTGTTGTTCCACTTAATGATGCATTCATTGGTTGATGCTTATATCTATATGTACCCTGACCTGGGATCAAATGCACAACCTTGGCATTTTGGGATAATGCTCTAACCAACTGAGCTACCAGGCCAGGGCTGATACCTAGTCTAAGCTTGAGCTGAAAACAAAGTAAAGTATACTTAAAACTCATTTATTAATTATTTGTTCATACAATAATAGTAATTTTTTTGAGAGAGCGAGAAAAGGAGAGAGCAGGAGAGAAAGAGAGGCATCAACCTGTTGTTCTATTTAATTGGCCATTGATTGGTTTTCATATGTGCCCTTGACCAGGACTTGAACCGACAATTTCAGGAGTTGAAACAGTGCCCTCAGGATGGAGCCAGCAGCTCCAGGATCGAACTGGTGACTTCAGCACTCTAGGCCAACACTCTAGCCACTGTACCACCAGGCAGGGCAATACTAATTATTTTAACTCTCAATAACCAAAAGTAATAATAGCTCATACTTGCATCTGTTGCACATGTCAGATGCTGTGCTAAGAGCTGTATATTTTCTCCAACCCTCTTAATAATTCTAAGGTAATCACTATTGCATTCCTCATCTTATAAATGAGAAAACTTGGGTCACACAGGGAGTTTGTGGCAGTTCCAGAACCTAGATCTGCCAGAATCCAGAACCAGGCTCTTAACCACCCCTACTTAGTCTCTGAAATGTCAATGGCTTTTAAAAAAATCTTTGTTGAAAAGCCACATTCAAATTAGCTTCCATGTCAAGACTATACCATGGTTGAGGTACTTTAAATGCCTAGTTTAACCCTGGCCAGATAGCTTGATTAGCTAGAGCATCATCCTGAAGCACAGAGGTTGGCAGTTCAGTCCCCAGTCAAGGCATAAATAGGAACAAATTAATTCTTCTCTCCCTCCCTCAAATCAATTTTAAAAAATGCCTGGTTTAGCCCTGGCCAGGTGGCTCAGCAGCTAGACCGTCTTCCAGGCGTGCCAAGGTTGGTTGCCAGTTTGATCCCCAGGCAGGGCACATACAAGAAGCAACCAATGAGTGTACAACTAAGTGGAAAAATGAGTTAATACATCTCTCTCTCTCTCAAATAAATGGGGGGGGGGATTAATAAATAAATAAGAGCTGGTTTATACTGTATACGTTTTATCTTTTTTGTACATCTTTAAGCAGTTTGTCAAGTAGGACTGGTTGAGGGCTTTGGGGATAGGAAGTCAAATGGGGTTGGGGGGGGACTCACTTATTTTCCTTCTAGGCCTCTTCTAATAGAGTGCTGTTGGCTTTAACCAGTGAGCTAAATTCTAAATAAAAAAATCAAACGTAGGCCTTGGACAATTAGGAAAAATGTGTAAGGTTCTCTTTATTCATGTTATTTATTCCCTGCAGAAAATGAAATCAACATTTAATTCTTAAAACCAATCAGCAGTAGCTGTTCATAATTCTTTCCTCTCTGATATAATCAAGACATGTACACAAAAACAAACACTTCCTGCCCCTTTTATGGTCATATTTTTGTTGATAACAATGGGGAAAGAGAACCTGAAAAGAAAAAAGTTAGACTGTGACAACAAAGCAAAATTATATCTACAAAGAAATCTTAAATGGGGCATGGGCTGGATGGAGGAAGGGGGGTTGTACTTTATTCTTCTCTTGAAAGTATCAGTGGGCTTTATTATGGAAACCTGATTCTTTGTAGTCACCATTCTAAAAATCCTTCTTTTGTCTGGCATTTTTAGATTTTTGTAGATGTATGAAAAGCACTATCAAATAAGAATTGTTGGCCTGACCAGGTGGTGGCACAGTGGATAGAGCGTCGGACTGGGATGCGGAAGGACCCAGGTTCGAGACCCCGAGGTTGCCAGCTTGAGCGCGGGCTCATCTGGCTTGAGCAAAGAGCTCTCCAGCTTGGACCCAAGGTCGCTGGCTCCAGCAAGGAGTTACTGGGTCTGCTGAAGGCCCACGGTCAGGGCGCATGTGAGAAAGCAATCAATGAACAACTAAGAAGTTGCAACGCGCAAGGAGAAACTGATGATTGATGCTTCTCATCTCTCTCCGTTCCTGTCTGTCTGTTCCTGTCTATCTCTGCCTCTGTAAAAAAATAAATAAATAAATAAAAAATAATAAAAAAAAATAAAAAGAATTGTTGGCCCTGGCCGGTTGGCTCAGCGGTAGAGCGTCGGCCTGGCGTGCGGGGGACCCGGGTTCGATTCCCAGCCAGGGCACATAGGAGAGGCGCCCATTTGCTTCTCCACCCCCCCTTCCTCTCTGTCTCTTCCCCTCCTGCAGCCAAGGCTCCATTGGAGCAGGGATGGCCCGGGCGCTGGGGATGGCTCCTTGGCCTCTGCCCCAGGCACTAGAGTGGCTCTGATCGCGACAGAGCGACCCCCCAGAGGGGCAGAGCATCGCCCCCTGGTGTGCAGAGCATCGCCCCTGGTGGGCGTGCCGGGTGGATCTCGGTTGGGCGCATGCGGGAGTCTGACTGTCTCTCCCCGTTTCCAGCTTCAGAAAAATACAAAAAAAAAAAAAAAAAAAGAATTGTTAAAATAAAAAAAATAATAATAGGCCCTGGCCAGTTGGCTCAGTGGTAGAGCGTTGGCCTGGCATGCAGAGGTCCCGGGTTCGATTCCCGGCCAGGGCACACAGGTGAAGCGCCCATCTGCTTCTCCACCCCTCCCCCTCTCCTTCCTCTCTGTCTCTCTCTTCCCCTCCCGCAGCCAAGGCTCCATTGGAGCAAGGATGGCCTGGGCTCTGGGGATGGCTCCTTGGCCTCTGCCCCAGGCGACAGAGTGGCTCTGGTCGCGACAGAGCGACGCCCCGGAGGGGCAGAGCATCGCCCCCTGGTGGGCATGCTGGGTGGATCCCAGTCGGGCGCATGCGGGAGTCTGTATGACTGTCTCTCCCCGTTTCTAGCTTCAGAAAAATACAAAAAATAATAATAATAATAATAATAATAATTGTTACTTTGTAATATAAACTGAATTAAAATTAATACCCTGTAGATCTCCTATGTATTGGTGAATGACTCATTTGTCTCCATTGATTGCTTCTGTTACATAACAATTTTTCTAAACTTTGAGAAAAAGAAAACCTTTTGGAGCACAGCAGAGAGTATACCTGTTGGGAATCTTTACATGCCCCTGTACATCCTCCTATGGGCATTCTGAATGTAGGAGAATTTGAAGTGGAAGCTGGGCCACCTTTGTTTTTGGTTTACTCAGGTTGAATTTGATTCTGGCTTGATTTGAGTCAGGACTGAGTAGACCCTGTGATTCCTAGACACCATGAGCTCACAGTCACATCTGTCATATCTATATTCTATCTTGGCTACCCTGATCAGTTCTTACCAGTCTACATTCTTTTTTTTTTTTTTTTTTTTTGTCCTTTTCCAAAGTGAGAAGTGGAGTAGGGGACAGACAGACACACTCCCACATGCACCTGACCTGGATCCACCCGCATGCCCACCAGGGACCAATGCTCGGCCTCTCTGGGGCGTTGCTCCACTGCAATCGGAGCCATTCTAGCACCGGAGGCAGAGGCTATGGAGTCATCCTCAGCGCCCAGGCCAACTTTGCTCCCATGGAGCCTTGGCTGCAGGAGGGAAAGAGAAAGACAGAGAGGAAGGAGAGGGGGAAGGGTGGAGAAGCAGATGGGCGCTTCTCCTATGTGCCCTTGCTGGGAATCAAACCCAGGACTTCCACACACCGGGCCGATGCTCTAACGCTGAGCCAACTGGCCAGGGCACCAGTCTACCTTCTTAATTTCTTTTTTTCTTTTTAAATTTATCAATTTAGAGAGAAGGGAGAGACAGAGAGACAGAAACACTGATCTGTTCCTGCATGTGCCCTGATTAGGGATCAATCTGCGACCTTTGCACAGGACAACACTCTAACCAACCGAACTATCCAGCCAGGGCAGCTTCTTAATTTCTTCAGTCACAATAAATCACTCTTCTGTCTGCCTGTGAGTCTGGCATGACCAGCCCCTCCATCACAGAAGGCTATTATCATATTCATTCATTCATCAATTTGTTTGCTTAGTCAACAAATATTTTGGAACACCTACAACATGATATTCATTGTATTAAACCCTGGAGATACAGCAGTGGGTGGCCCTCATGAAATTTGCATTCTAGAGAGAATTTCTCTAAGTGAGAAAACAGTAGAACTAGAAGAGGTCAGAGAAGTAGGTAGGAAGTATGGAGTTTGGGTCGTCCTTTAAAAGCAATCGGAAACCCCTGAGGGACTAAGAAGTGGAGTAAACATGATTTTATTTTTACAAGGACATTTTGCTGTATTAAGGATTGAAGTATAGGCATGACCTGTGGTGGCGCAGTGGATAAAGCATCCACCTGGAACGCTGAGGTCGCCAGTTCAAAACCCTGGCTTTGCCTGGTCAAGGCACATATGGGAGTTGATGCTTCCTGCTCCTCCCCTTCTCTCTCTCTCTCTGTCTCTCTCTCCTCTCTAAAATGAATAAATAAAATCTTAAAAATAAATAAGTAAATAAAATTATTTAAAATAAAAAAGAATGAAGTATAAGGGGCCTGACCAGGCAGTGGTGCAGTGATAGAGAGGAGGACTGGGACATGGAGGACCCAGGTTCAAAACCCCATGGTCACTAGTTTGAGCGTGGGCTCAGCTTGAACACGGGTCGCTGGCTTGAGCATGGGATAATATAAGTGACCCCACGTTTGCTGGCTTGAAGCCCAAAAGTTGCTGGCTTGAGTAGGGGATCACTTGCTCTGCTGTAGCCCTCATCCCATCAGGGCACATATGAGAAAGCAATCAATGAACAACTAAGATGCCATAATGAAGAATTGATGCTTCTCATCTCCCTTTCTGTCTGTCCCTCTCTCTGACTGTCTCTGTCAAAAAAAAAAAAAAAAAAAAAAAAAAAAAGAATGAAGTATAAGGGAACATGAGTGAGTGCTTGTTCATTTATTCATCTATTCAAAAATATTATCTGAGTGCCTAATTGCCAGGCAATGTGCCAAGCACTGGGAAATTATGATGGGCAAAGCACCATTCCTCCCCTCAAGGAGCTTACAAGACAGCTGGAGACAGAGAAGTAAATAGGCTCTTATAATGAGCTAAGTGCTATGCTGGAAGTAATCTCCTTGTGTCGTGGGAGGATTCATTCATTCATTCATTTAGTAAGTATTTATGTGCAAAGCTCTTGGGATATAATGGTGAGCTAAACAGACAAGACACATACCCCCACTGTGTTTACAGATTAGTGGAGGAGACATGTTAATTAAACACTCTCCCAGACCGCTCATTACCCTTTGTGATATTAACTATGAATGGAAAACAATGTTAGAATGTGTAAGAGGGGAGCCTGGTATAGTCTGGGAGGACTCGGGAGACCTGAAGGATGAGCTGCAGGTAAGTAGTTAAGTAACTGAAAAAGGATAGAAAGATTGTCAGTTATACCTCAATATACAGAAAATAAAGGAGAAGAGTGCTGCAGGCCCGCTGAGCTCCAGCCCTAGCTCTGTGGGTCAGGACGTTCTGACATCTAGGCTGAGGCCTGAAATACAACTACGAGTTAACTAGGTATAGGGAGTTGGAGAGGAAGTGAAGGCATTCCAGAGCAAGGGAGCAGCTTGTGCAAAGGCGTGAAAGCAACAGGACATAGTGGATCCTGGGGGAAAGCAAGGTGTTCAATATGGCTGGGCTGTAGTGCAAAAAGGCACAATAAAGTCAAAGAGAATGAAGAAGTGACTGGGATTAGATTCATGCCATACTAATAAATTCTTTTGAACTTCATTCTGGGGGAAGCAGGGAACTGCTAAAGAATTTCAAGCAGGAAAGTAACCAGGTCGGATGAAATATTAGAAACACCTCTGGACACAGAGAGGAGACTGGGCTGAGCCTCCACAACATGCCACACTTTACCTAGCAGAGCAGATCCTATGGAAAGTGGGCTTTATGCCCTCAGTGAAAAATCCTTTTTGAGACTTTCTAGGTTGAGCAATAGCCAGTTTAACAAATGACATTGACCACCCTTTTACTGCCTCCCCACTGCACACAGCCCAGCCCAGGATGGCAGGAGTCATGAACTTGGAAGACGTCTGCTAGTTGTGCTGGGCACACCGGAGAACTCAGTTTCTTCTGCCTCATGGGCCATGTGACGCACAGAGCAAAGTCCCCCTAGAGCTTGACTATTTATTCTTTTCATTAATTTGCTTAAGGGGAAGGTGTGACCCACTGATTACTATCATTTGTCTTCAGCATTTTGTTCTCACCTTGAACTTCCAGTCAAACATCTGGCTCTGTAGACCAAAGCCCTTTTTACCTAGTGGTGAGCAATGTCTTCTGATTACCCTGCCCTCCAATGGCTCCTTAGGTTTATGGGGTGGGGAGAAGATGTTCTGTGTCTCCGTTGAGTCTGACACCTAGAAGACCAGGGCTTCGAAAGGCTTCTCATTTACAGGATAAAATCTAAACAATTTAAATTGGCCTTCAGGACCCTTTGTGATCTGCTCCTTTCCACCAGCTGCCCCCTTGCTGGAGAAGGGGGAAATCTTCCCCCAGATTTACCTGTGACAATGCCTTCTTATTCAGGTCTCAACTTAAATGTCACCTCCTGAACTTGGCCCTCCTGACCACCCACTCTAAGGTAGCTGGATAGTCACTGTCCCATCACCACACTGTATTTTCTTCATAGCACAAATCATCACTCATGTCATATGTCAATAAGCAAGCACATGTCAACTTGCTTATTGTTGGTTTTTTCCCAGGGTGTGGGCTAACAGCTTGGATCTTGTCCATTTTGTTCATCATTTTATCCTCAGTACCTAGAACAATGTCTGGCACATAGTAGGTGCAGAATGAATGAACAGGCCTGGCCTATCTTTCCACACTTATCCCACTCCATTCCTACATTCGTCCTCGAGTTTTAGAGGGATGGCAGTCTATGGAGGTCTTCAGACCTGCCTTGTTAATTGAAGCCCCAAATTACTTCAGCCTGGCATGACTTTCCTTCTCTCCTAAACCCATTCCTCTGCACCTAGACTTATTCTCTTTCTTCCAGATGCTGAAATCCACCCAGATAGTCAAGCCTGGTACACACCTGTCAAAGCTCATCTCACCATATTGCAATGACACTTTTACCTGTCATCTACCCCACCTGCCCACATCTGTGAGCCCCTAAAGGAAGGCATCCATTCACATCCTCATCCCTATCACATATCAGAATAACCAGCACACGGTAGGCAATTCACTGATGTTTGTTGATTGCCTAGATAGAAAAATGTGGTTAGAGAAACACGGATTAAGAAACTATGGTCATTTTTATGGCAGTGGTAGGGGGTACTGTCATAAATCTAGACCTGTAACAGAGAAGCAGCCCCTTTCTATGGGCCCAACCAGGAAAATAACACCCTATTAAATTCTGATAACTAAGAACAAAAGTGGGTGGGTATGGCCAGAAAGATCCCGTTTCTGAATATCTCTGTACTCCCAAGTGGGCAAGAACTGTTCATCTGTGGGTGAGATGTACAGGAGTGTTTCAGTATAGTCTCTGGCAGGACCAATCAAGGAGGCCTGGGAGAAGTGTCCGCTAAAGTTTGCACAGTGCTTCCCACTCCACTAGGCATGTCCTTAAACCTTATCTCACTAGGGTCTGAGGGAAAGGAAAGTGAATTTCATCCAATCAATGAGGCTCAAAGAGGTCCAGCAGCCTGCCCAAGGAGACATCACCAGGAGTGAGCTGCTCTGTAGCTGTGCCTTTATTCTGCTTTTTAGAAGACCTTAACATGCTCATCCAAGCTTTAGCTGCTAAACTACTAGAAGTCTAATTAATATTGTCTAAAGTACAGCACAGCGGAATGTGTAATTAGATGCTTGTGATAAAGTCCTTTTGGATAATGCTAATAATGCTGATGATGCTGAAGATGACGGCAATTTTGACAATGATGGTGATGAAGATGCTCTTCCTGAGATAAGGTGACGGAGGCAGCCCTTATCTTAGAATGAAGCCAGCATTAGCACCACAGGCAAAGGGCTGGTCAAGATGCAGCATTACCTAGAAGTTGATCTGGAACCTCCAGTTGGGCCACCTGTGACTCGACTTTTTACTATATGGTCTCACCAAGCCTCAGTTTCCCCACCTCTGAATGGAGAGATTATTACTTGACTCAGGTTGTTGGGAGGCTCTTTTTTTTTTTTGTATTTTTCTGAAGTTGGAAACGGAGGCAGTCAGACAGACTCCCAGATGCGCCCGACCAGGATCCACCCGGCACGCCCACCAGGGGGCGATGCTCTGCCCATCTGGGGCGTCGCTCTGTCGCAACCAGAACCATTCTAGTGCCTGAGGCAGAGGCCATGGAGCCATCTTCAGCGCCCGGGCCAACTTTGCTCCAATGGAGCCCTGGCTGTGGGAGGGAAAGAGACAGACAGAGAGGAAGGAGAGGGGGAGGGGTGGAGAAGCAAATGGGTGCTTCTCCTGTGTGCCCTGGCCGGGAATCAAACCCAGAACTCCTGCAAGCCAGGCCGATGCTCTACCACTGAGCCAACCAGCCAGGGCTGTTGGGAGGCTCTTTTGAAGTAGCCTCTGTAAAGCATTATCATGGTGCCTATATGACAGAAAATGCTTTCTTTTCTGATAGGATACTAGGAAATTCTTACAAACAGTATACTTATGACAGGCAATGTTCCAAGCATTTGATATACTATATTTATGTAACACCCTATACGGTAAGTACCAACACCCTTGTTTTCTAGATAAAGAAACTAAGGCACAGGGAAGCTGAATAATTTGTCCATAGTCTCAGAGTCAGAAAGTGTCAGAGCTGGGTGCTGAAACACAGCTGGTCTGAGTCGAGAGGCGTTACCCAGCTGTGGCAGCCATGGAGGTGCACTGCTTAGACTTCCCTTTGAGAGAACTGTTACAGCAAGTAGTTCACCGACCTTGGAATCATCACAGCATCCACACCAAGGCCATGCCTCCTCTGGCCTCTTTCAGCCTGTGATTAAGAACAGCAGGGGTGGCCCTGGCCGGTTGGCTCAGTGGTAGAGCATCGGCCTGGTGTGCAGGAGTCCTGGGTTCGATTCCCGGCCAGGGCACACAGGAGAAGCGCCCATCTGCTTCTCCACCCCTCCCCCTCTCCTTCCTCTCTGTCTCTCTCTTCCCCTCCCGCAGCCAAGGCTCCATTGGAGCAAAGATGGCCCGGGCGCTGGGGATGGCTCCTTGGCCTCTGCCCCAGGCGCTAGAGTGGCTCTGGTTGCGGCAGAGCGACGCCCCGGAGGGGCAGAGCATCGCCCCGGAGGGGCAGAGCATCGCCCCCTGGTGGGCAAAGCGTCGCCCCCTGGTGGGCGTGCCAGGTGGATCCCGGTTGGGCGCATGCGGGAGTCTGTCTGACTGTCTCTCCCCATTTCCAGCTTCAGAAAAATACAAAAAAAAAAAAAAAAAAAAAAAACCCCAGCAGGGGTACCAGAGTGGGACCATTCCTGCCCAACATGGGACTCCTCTGATGATCAACTGTTTTGTGGGTGTGATAAAATATACATAATGTAAAGTTTACCATTTTAACTGTTTTTAAGTGTACACTTCAGTGTCATTAAGTATTTCATATTGTTGTGAAACCATCACCACTGTTCATCTTTAGAACTTTTTCATTTTTCCAAATTTGCCCCTCATTTTCCAATTTGCTCCTCCCCCCAGCTCCTGACAACCACCATTCTACTTTCTGTGTCTATGAATTTGACTACTCTAGGCACCTCAAGTAGGTGGATTCATACAATGCTTGTCCTTTTGTGACTTTGTGTAGCATAGTGACCTCAAGGTTCAGCCATCTCGTAGCATGTGTCAGAATTCCCTTCCTTTTAAGGCTGAATACTATTCCCTGGTATGTATTTACCTCATTTTGTTTATCCTTTCATTGGAGGAGCAAGCTTTGCTCAGGGACGCCCAATCAGCCTGACTGAGATTGTTTCAGTACTGCACCATGGTCTGAAGCTCTTCTTACCCCACCCTCCCTTACTGCACACCTCTTTCTCTAGACTGTCAGACCTGCATCGTGGTCAGAAGACTCTCACCATCTCCCCCAGCTCCCTCCCCCGACACTCTTCCCAGACCCCCACCCCCCACCCCCACCCCCCAGTCTCTTGCATGCCTAATCTCATCTTGGTGCCTTCTCAGAGGACCATACTGACACAACAGCCTCTTAATAAACCTTATTTATCATTATTATTTATTTGGAAGGGGAAGAGGCATTTAAAGCAAATTTGTAAAGAGAATTTAAGGCAGTTATATAATTATGCATTGTATATACTTTTTTATTTCTTTCATTTTATATATATATATAAAATTGTACAAAAGTTAGAAGATACACACTAGTAAAAAGAAGAAGTTAAATTCACCTGCCAGCCTACTACCCCAGATTGTTTTCAACTACTGTCATTACTGTTTCATTTTGGGGTAGATCTTTCTAGACATTTATCTGCACATATGCCAGACCAGTTTCTTTTTAAGGAAACTGGTTTCTCCCATAAGATGAACTGGATGGAGATGACTCTTTGGAGCTTAGATTTTATAAACTGACTTAGTTTATGAATGTATTCATTCATTCATTTAATACATATGTATCGAACAGCTCCCAAGTATCAGGCCCTGCTCTTGGCACAAGGGATACAAGACAGACATGGCTCTTGCCTGCAGAAAGCATCCAGTCTTAGAAACATAGACACATCTCCAGGCAGTTACACTACACTGCTGTGTGGACTCGGAGCAGGGCCATCCAGCCCAGCCTTATTTCTTTCTTTTAATTTTTTTTTATTTATTCATTTTAGAGAGGAGAGTGAGAAAGAAAGAGAGAGAGAGAGAGAAAGAGAGAGAGAGAGAGAAAGGGGGGAGGAGCAGGAAGCATCAACTCTCATATGTGCCTTGACCAGATAGGTGCAGGGTTTCGAACCGGCGATCTCAACGTTCCAGGTTGACACTTTATCCATTGCGCCACCACAGGTCAGGCCAGCCTATTTCTTACAGAAAGTGATGTCTAAGTCAAGGAGTTAACCAGGAAAAAAGAGAGAAAAATTTAAGAGGCACTGCAAAGCTAGAAGCTAGGCAAAGGGAGCTATGTATGATAGGTTTGGTTGTCTAGGAGCAGCTGACTCTCCCCATGAGTGCCAAAAATGCTAAATGACTCTGTGTGTGTGTGCATATATACCACTTAGACTGACCAACATCAGATCTTTACCAATCAAAGAATTTTGGGCAAAGGCTCTCAATGGAGAAAATTGATGCCCAGGAGCCAACCAGAGAAGATAAACTAACTGATCCCCAACCTTAGACTGGAAATATTAGCTAAGCATTAAGTTCTTTTTTTTTTTTTTGCATTAAGTTCTTTGAAAGCACAGAGAGGAAGCTTATCCACCTCTGTGGAGCCCAAGACAACATCAAGTACAAAAAAGAACCCTTGGCCTGACCGGGCGGTGGTGCAGTGGATAGAGCATCGGACTGGGATGCGGAAGACCCAGATTCGAGACCCTAAGGTCGCCAGCTTGAGCGAGGGCTCATCTGGTTTGAGCAAAAGCTCACCAGCTTGGACCCTAGGTCGCTGGCTCGAGCAAGAGGTTACTTGGTCTGCTGAAGGCCCACGGTCAAGGTCAAGGCACATATGAGAAAGCAATCAATGAACAATTAAGGTGTCGCAACAAAAAACTGATGATTGATGCTCCTCATCTCTTCGTTCCTGTCTGTCTGTCCCTGTCTATCCCTCTCTCTGACTCTCTCTGTCTCTGTAAAAAAAAAAAAAAAAAAAAAAAAGAACCCTTGGCCTGACCTGTGGTGGCGCAGTGGATAGAGCATTGACCTGCAATGCTGAGGTCACTGGTTCAAAACCTTGGGCTTGCCTGATCAAGGCACATAGGAGAAACAATGACTATGAATTGATGCTTCCCATTCCTACCCTCCACACTTTCTCTCTCTCTCTCCTCTAATAAATAAAATATTAAAAAAAATAAAAAGAAGAAAAAGAACCCTTGGCTGTAAGTGGTGCCTATGGCATTATTGTTTCTCAGCCTAAGGAGACACTCTGGACAATGCTGGCATCATCCTAAGCCTCTTAGATGTGCATTTGATTCAACATGAAGTATGGAGTCCAGGGACATATAAGTGATGCAGAAAAAATATGAATGCCCACCTTTCCCTGAAGAGATCTGAATTATTTATCAAGAGCAGCAACAGCACTGCCCATCACAGAGTTTCCCAGAGAGGTTGTAGATCAGCAGAAGGTAAGTATTGTTTCAAATACTGTTCTGTTTGTTTGTTTGTTTGTTTGTTTGTTTTGGGGTTTTTTAAAAATATTTTTCTAAAGTTGGAAACGGGGAGGCAATCAGACTCCCGCATGCGCCCAACCAGGATCCACCCGCCATGACCACCAGGGGGCGATGCTCTGCCCATCTGGGCCACCGCTCTGTTGCATCCAGACCACTCTGTTGCATCCAGAGCCATTCTTAGCGCCTGAGGCAGAGACCATAGAGCCATCTTCAGCGCCCGGGCCATCCTTGCTCCAATGGAGCCTTGGCTGCGGGAGGGGAAGAGAGAGACAGAGAGGAAGGAGAGGGGGAGGGGTGGAGAAGCAGATGGGCACTTCTCCTGTGTGCCCTGGCCGGGAATCAAACCCGGGACTCCTGCACGCCAGGCCAACGCTCTACCACTGAGCCAACCGGCCAGGGCCTCAAATACTGTTTTTGTTTTGTTTTGTTTTGTTTTTGTATTTTTCTGAAGCTGGAAATGGGGAGGCAGTCAGACAGACTCCGGCATGCGCCCGACCGGGATCCACTCGGCATACCCACCAGTAGGCAATGCTCTGCCCCTCTGGGGCGTCGCTCTGCCGCAATCAGAGCCATTCTAGCACCTGAGGCAGAGGCCACAGAGCCATCCTCAGCGCCCGGGCAAACTTTGCTTCAGTGGAGCCTTGGCTGCGGGAGGGGAAGAGAGAGACAGAGAGGAAGGAGAGGGGGAGGGGTGGAGAAGCAGATGGGTGCTTCTCCTGTGTGCCCTGGCCGGGAATTGAACCCGGGACTCCTGCATGCCAGGCCAACGCTCTGCCACTGAGCCAACCGGCCAGGGCTCAAATACTGTTTTGACATTAACTTTCTTCTGATTAGCAGCAATTTTCTGCATCCTGTAACTCTTATTTGCCAAGTTCTATTTTGGCATATGGGTCTAAATAACACTATTTAATGAGATAATATCCAAAAGGCTCAAAGTGTGCTGACAGGCACTACCATCTCATTAAATGTTAATATCTTTACAAGTAACTTGGGTTTTTAAAAAAAGCAGTAGACAATCATGGTGCATATTTATAGGTACGTAGGTGAGGCAGGTGCCCACACATGCCGCCACATCCCTCTGCATGGTAAAGACAGCTCCTCATTTCCCTGGGCTGGGAGGGGATGGACAAGGGTGGGCTGGCACTGCTTCATCAGTGTTCCCTTCCCTGACATTCAGGATGCGCCCCCACCTCCAAATTCAATGCTTGGTGAAACAGCTGCCAGAAAGTGGCCTGGGGAATCAAGGTCCATCTCTGTGGTCAATGAGGCCTGGGCACTGAAAAGGATGGGAACGCACCAGTCCCGGCAGCTGGGCCCAGTGAGATAGGCAACCAACTGCAAAGAGCAGAACCAACCGGGGGTCTGCATGTCCTGCCATGGAAGAAAAGTCACCACCACCTCCCTCAGGAACCGACGTGTGTGGGAGCTGTCACTGGGTGGGTGAACATCTACTGTTCTCCTCAGCCAATTCGATAGTCAGGGTAAAAATAACACCAGCCACATCATTTTCCAAAATTAAGGGCAATGCTATAGCAAATGTATGCAGATGTATACAGACACAGATGGGAACAAGTGTATTTAATTGTAAATGAGTCAGAACAGAGCAAATGAAATTTTCCTTATATTTGGGTTCCAAAAATTACAGAGAAAATGTGCCTGAGGCAGAAACAAACCAAAAAGAAAGAATCATTCGTGTACACACACACACACACACACACACACACACACGGCGGGGGGGTAGGTTATTGAGGCAGGAGCCATATGGAAGGGAACTTTCGGCATGCGGAAGGCTGGAGTAGTTAGTGTCCTCTGGGGTTATGAAAGTGCCCTGGCTCTCAGAGGCCCTAAAGTGATCAAAGTGCTAATGGGATGGACACAGACACAGACAGCAGGACTCATGGCGCCTCAGCCTCATCAGGCTCATAGGTGCCAGGGAAAATGGAGAGAGGAAGGGAGGGCTACAATGGACTTTCCCCGGGGGGGGGGGGTGTCAATGGCCAGCTTTTGTGATCTCAGAGAAAGGGCAGAGAAAGGAGAGGGAGGAAAAGCATCCTGCCTAGCTCCCTGAGGCCAGAGAGAGAGGAATATGACAGAAATACTTTGTTTGGAAAGGACCACTTCTCAACTGCTTTTAAGGAAGGTACCTTGTAGCGTGCTGGGCTCCTGCTAGATGTTCATGAAGTACTAAAAGAGAGAAAGAGGAAAGGGAAGGAAGGAAGGAAGGAAGGAAGGAAGGAAGGAAGGAAGGAAGGAAGGAAGGAAGGAAGGAAGGGAGGGAGGGAGGGAGGGAGGGAGGGAGGGAGGGAGGAAGGAAGGAAGGAAGGAAGGAAGGAAGGAAGGAAGGAAGGAAGGAAGAAAGGAAGGAGGCACTGGCCTGTTGGCTCAGTGGTAGAGCGTCGGCCTGGAGTGCGGAAGTCCCGGGTTTGATTCCCAGCCAGGGCACACAGGAAGCGCCCATCTGCTTCTCCACCCCTCCCCCTCTCCTTCCTCTCTGTCTCTCTCTTCCCCTCTCGCAGCCAAGGCTCCACTGGAGCAAAGTTGGCCCAGGCGCTGAGGATGGCTCCATGGCCTCTGCCTCAGGCGCTAGAATGGCTCTGGTTGCAACAGAGCGACGCCCCGGATGGGCAGAGCATTGCCCCCTGGTGGGCGTGCCGGGTGGATCCTGGTTGGGCGCATGCAGGAGTCTGTCTGACTGCCTCCCCGTTTCCAGCTTCAGAAAAATACAAAAAAAAGGGGGGAGGGAGGGAGGAAGGAAGGAAGGAAAAAGGATGAAAGAATGAAAAATATGTCACCTGCAAGTCCTTCCCATATCTGTGGACTGAAGGGAAGAACAGTGGAGGCAAAAATGCAGACTGCCCAAGTATACTACTCACAAAAATTAGGAGATATTTTATAGCTTCATATTCATTTTGAAATATCCCCTAAATTTTGTGAGCAGTACAAGGACCTGCTTTGAAAAGACAGGAGTGTGCCCTTCCTCCAGGTTCAGGAGGGTGTGGAGGCAGGAAAGTCCTGGCCAGGGGTCTGCATGTTCTGCCAGGCCTCCTATGCCTGTAAGCTCATTCCCTCCACAGGCAGCAGTCTGCAACTCATACCTACCATGCCTGAGCAATTATAATTTGCTCCTCCGAGAACAGAAAACATTGGTTTCACCACAGCGGAAGAATTATCCCCAGGAGCAGCATCCTGACACACAAGCAGAAAGCTTTGTGCATCACAGCTTGGCACCTCCTAGGAATCTAAGAAAATGCCTGCAAGTAGATGAATGTATGAATGAACATGTGTGTAAATGCATGAATACAACAAATACTGTCCCCACCCAAACACTGTCTCACTCTGGTTTGAACTGTTTACCTCTCCTTCCCCAGGCTTGTTTCCTCTGTGTACTGATGATTTTCTGTCTCCAAACCTCCAGAAGCAGCAAATCCAGGCTTCTTTCTTGGGTCCAGCTCCCCTGGCAGAAGGATTCCCGGAAGGCAAAGCACAAAGCCTCGGCTTGGGAAAAGGGCGAGGGGAGCTTTCATCCCAGGTACCCTGCATTCTTTGTTCACCACATTTGCAGTCTTTGTCTTACCTCCCCAGCAAGTCCAGAGGGGCTAGATTGGCCTTGACCCAAGCTCTCCCCAACTCCTCTCCAACCCACTTGGACCCTGCCCCCAGCCTGTGATGTCAGCCTTGAAGAAAGCCCATACTGTGTGCCTGGTGGTTTGCAGGTCAGCTCCAGGAGGGATCTGTGTGCTCGGAGTACCAGGCACCCAGAAGAGCATGTCCCTCAGCTCTGCAAGTCCTGAGCCGCCCATCTAGCACCCAGCCTGCTACATGCCAGTGGGTACAAAAGCAAAGAGGGAAATGAAGAGACCCCGCACAGCACAGCTGTGAGTTGCCCCACATCAGCACTGCCTGCCTCGTGCCAGCCTGGTGGAAGAATTGACTTACAATGCAGTCAAGGAGAATTAAAGAACCTGCTAAAAGCTGAGGCCCATGTCTGCTTTTCACAGGCCTTATTTCAACACCGGCTTCCAAAAAAAGCTCAGTGCCCAAGCTCTGCCCACTTTCTATAACCTGCCACCCCTTGCTCTGCCTTTGCCTCCTGTGTCTGAGTCTGCATTATGTGTTCTAATTTCTAGCCCCTCCATCTTCTTCCTCTTGTTTTTCTTCTTCCTCCTCTTTCTTATTCTCCCCTCTTTCTTACCTGTTTCATTTGCTTAGTACGTTACCGTTTGGGAAGCTCTTTCAGATACATCAGACATAAAGATATGAGTTCTAGGGCATATGGGACAAAGCAGGGCCTACGGCACATACCAAAGTAGGCAATTAGAAGACAGATTTTGCCCTAGCCAGTTTGCTCAGTGGTAGAGTGTCAACCTGGAGTGTGGAAGTCCTGGATTTGATTCCCGGTCAGGGCACACAGAAGAAGTGACCATACGCTTCTCCTTCACTCCCCCTCCCCCTTCTTTTTCTCTCTCTCTCCCTTCCTTTCCCACAGCCGTGGCTCGATTGATTCAAATGCATTGGTCCCGGGTGCTGAGGATGGATGGCTCTGTGGAGCATCCATCCTCAGGCACTAAAATTAGCTCAGTTGCGAGCATGGCCTGAGATGGGCAGAGCATCAGCCCCAGAAGGGGGTCACTGGGTGGATCCCAGTCAGGGCGCATGCAGAAATCTATCTCCCCCTCCTCTCACTTAAATAAAATAAATAGATAAGTAAATAGACAGGTTTTGAAAAGATGGAAAAGAGACTCTGTTAACATAATAACTACCAGAACTATGCTGTAAGAGGAAAAGCATCTTGTAGATGCTTCATCGCAGGGCAGGGCCTTGAAAAAGCAGCCCCTCCCTTTCATTTCCAACAAGCAAGACCTTAAGACTGACATCGATGCCTGTGCTTTGTGAGATGTCTGTCTTGGTTTTGGTTTCCCCCAAACAGACCCTAAAACAGGAGTTCAAGTGCAAATAGTTACTTTGGGAGGTGACTCCAGAAAATGCTGGTGGGGAAATGAGGAAGTGAGACAAAGAGGGGAAGGAAGCCACTAAAGGGTGGGCTATAGGATGTTACTACATGGACAACTGTAGCTCAGATCTGCTGGGAACTCTGGAAGACAATGTGGAAGGTGCCTCAGGGTTGTCCCTGCTGAGAGGTAAGGAGGGTGGGCTACACGTGAACTTCTGTCATTGGTTGAGAGCTGCTTCCAGAGCTGAGCCATAAACTCCCTGGCACTACCCACTTTCCCTGTACAGAGGCCAGGTGTGTTCCTGTGCCCAGAACCAAGCCCTCAGTTGTTTGCAGTAAATGGTCTCTGGCATGTAGCGCTGAGTATTGGGAGGATCTGGGCAGGGCAACAGCAACATCTGCTACACACTGCTGTAGGCTTCCAATCAACATCCTTTAACTGGAGCTGGTCTGAGTGGGTGTCTATTCCTTGAAACTAATCAGCCTCTCACAAAGATATTCCCTTCTTTCCCTCATCTCTCTTAGTAGCTAGGCAAGGCAGTGTAAGTCTCCCTCATTCCTCCTTCCTCTTGCCTCTGTGGTCTTCCCTCTTCACCTCAAAATGTCTTTGAATCTTCACTCATTCTCTTTTCCTTTACTCTGGGCTTGGGATATTTCCTTCCATCTGAGCTTTTGTGCGCACACACATACACTGCTTCCTCCATGGCTGTTCTGTTATCAGTTACCCTCCTTGAATAAGGGCTGGGTGTTCAGAAGAGAGTGTTCTCAAGGCTGCTGAAGCAGCCAGAGCCCACACATAAACTGGGTCTAAGGGTGTCCCTGTCCCGCCCTATGGCTTCTGATCACCCACAATACAAAGTCTACATTCCTGAGCCTGGAATTCAGATGTCTTCTTTTCCCTATGCACCACAATAACCAACAAACATTTACTGAGGGCTTTACTGTATACCAGGCATGGGCCAGGCAACAGGAGGAGCAGTGAATGAGGCAAATACAGCTGCACAGTCCCTGTCCTCACAGAGGTTACAGCACGTAAGGGGTAAAGAAGGGAGAATAGGATGGAGATCATAGGAAGGTTGTCCTTCTCTGAACCAAAAAGCTTTCAGGGGAGAAGCCCAGAACCACCTGCCTTCCTGATCTCTGTGCCCCTCCCATCTGTATTGAGACTCCAATAATTTCAGCCTCCTGGTATTCGCTCTATGCCAGAGTCAGTCTATATGACCAATAGAACATGGCAGTAGTAATGGTATGCCACTTCTGATATTGGGTTATAGAAGACATTGCAGCTTCTGTCTTAGGCGCTCTCTCTCTCTCTCATCATTTGCTCTGAGGCTTAGTTGCCATATCAAAAGCACCTCTATGCCTGACCAGGAGGTGGTACAGTGAATAGAGCATCATCAGCCTGGGACATAGAGGACCTAGGTTCGAAACCTCAAGGTCGCCGGCTTGAGTGCGGGCTCACCAACTTGAGCATGGGATCATAAACATGATCCCAAGGTCACTGGTTTGAAGCCCAAGGTCGCTGGCTTGAGCAAGGGGTCACTTGTTCTGCTGCAGCCCCCTGGTCAAGACACATATGAGAAAGCAATCAATGAACAACTAAGGATACTAATGAGCCACAATGAAGAATTGATGTTTCTCATCTCTCTCCCTTCCTGCTTGTCTGTCCCTATCTGTCCCTCTCTCTGTCTTTCTCTCTCTCTCTCTCTCACACACACACACACAAAATAATAATAATAATAATAAAAAGCACCTCTGTGAAGAAACAGATGTCCAGCGAATGCCACAGCCACATCAGTGACTGGTCTTAGAAGTAGGTCCTCTGGGGGGCATACTGCAGTGTGTAGAAGATGTTATATTGAGTGGAACACTTGAAACCATGTCAACACAATAATAATAATAATAAAAGTAGATTCTCCCGCCCTAGTGAAGCCTTCAGATGACTGCAGACCCAGGCAATGCAGCCTACTGAGAGACCCTAAGCTAAAACTACCTTGCTATGCTGCTCCCCGACTTCTGACCTTCAGACCATGTGAGCTAATACATTTTTATTTTTTAAGCCACTATATTTTGGGGTAATTTGTTACCCATCAACAGGTAACTAATATACCGCCTTTCACTTTATCCCCTCCTTAATACCCAGGGCCTTCCTGCTTGTGCCATACGGCCTTCAGTGTCCACCTGCTCACCAGCATCTCTTGGTGAGCCCAACAGAAAGCATTATGACATAATTCCAAAGACGCTTTCAAAACTTTAAAAGTTGGCTACAATCCTACTCACTCTTCTTTCCCTGAGCAGTTTTTCCTTAATTTATGTTCCCATATGCAACTCAAGGGAAAATAAGAAGCTGTAAGTTCCCTGTAGATTCACACTCAGCTCTTCCCCATGGCCTGGTGAGAGTGATTTGGTATGACAGACGTCTCTCTCTGCACTCCTTAGTAGAGCTTCTACTCTGTGAACAAAAGCAGTGAACTTGCCAAAAGTAAATGGAACTTGGACCTCAAAAAATAGGAGTTGAATTTTAAAGCTGGAATTTGTGTTCTATGAGTGGGCTCCAAACCTGAAAGCTCCCTTGCCCTACTCTGACGCAGACTCTCTGCATCATTGGACTGCTCTTTCCACCAACTATATGTAAACACTTTGGTGGGTGATTTCCTTGAAAGGCATGAAGGAATGACACGCTCAAACACAAAATTGCTGTAAAGCTTTAAGTGCAGGGCTTGGATGTGCTTAGAATAGAATCACAGAGCTGGTGTCTCTATCCATTTGGTCTTGCTTTCCCCCTTCTTGCTTTAATATTCTGTCCTAAGAAGTCCAAAAATTCCCAAGGAACATTAAACCACCTTCCTGCCCCAGGTTACCACCCTAAGATTTGGCATTGAGGGACAATTTCTCCAGGCTTTGTGATAGTCCAGACTAGGACACAAGATAGAAAAGACAGAAGCAGGTTTAGTTATTTTGGCAACATTGGTTGTATTCCTCTCCTTTGGATTGAGTGGAAATTATTCTGCAAGGAAATGAGGAATACATAATACTATTTATGAGCCCTACTCATATACCATATTTATGAGTAGGGTTGTTTTTTTTTTTTTTATGCACAAGGTTGTTATTTCATTCCTCATAGGAACTAAGTGAGGGAAGATTTGGTGGCAGTTTTAGAACATGGTTTCAAATTCTTTGATCTCCCTCTCACTGAAATGTGGGGTCTATTCTATGTCCTCTCTCCTTGAATATGGGGAGGCTGGTGACCTCTCCGACTGTAGAGTATGGTGGAAATGATGTTATGTGACTCCCAAGGCCAGGTAATAAAAGGCCATAAAGTGGCCTGACCAGGCGGTGGCACAGTGGATAGAGCATCAGACTGGGATGCAGACGACCCAGGTTCGAGACCCTGAGACTGCCAGCTTGAATGTGGGCTCATCTGGTTTGAGTAAAGCTCACTGGCTTGAACCCAAGGTCGCTGGCTTGAGCAAGGGGTTACTCGGTCTGCTGTAGCCCCATGGTCAAGGCACATATGAGAAAGCAATCAATGAACAACTAAGGTGTCGCAATGAAAAACTAATGATTGATGCTTCTCATCTCTCTCTGTTCCTGTCTGTCTGTTCCTATCTATCCCTCTCTCTGACTCTCTCTCTGTCTCTGTAAAAAAAAAAAAAAAAAAAAAAAAGGCCTTAAAGTTCCTGTCTTGTTGGCTGGGATGCTCACTCTTGGAACCTAGAGTCATCATGTAAGAAATCCGAGACTCCAGAGGCCACCATGCTGTAAGGAAGCCCAAGCCATTTGGATAGGCCATGGATAGATGTTCTGGTCAACAGTACCAATTGAGAAAAGTTTCAAGTCATCCTAGCTGAAGCTCTAAACACCATGAAAAAGGAACAGCCCATCCCCACTGTTCCTTGTTCAAATGATGACACACAGAATCTGTGAGCATAACAAATTGTTTGTTGTGTTTTCAAAGTATAATTGACATACATCATATTAATTTTAGGTGTATAACATAATGATTTGACATTTGTATACACTACAAAAGTGATCACCACAATTAGTCCAGCCACCATCCCTCACAAATTGGTTGGGGTTTTTTATGCCACTAAGTTTGGAACTGTTTGTTACAGTAATACAATAGATGATCATAACCGTTTTTTTGTTTGTTTGTTTGTTTTCTTAGTGAGAGAGACAGAGACGGAGAGAGGGACCGACAGGGACAGACAGGAAGGGAGAGAAACGAGAAGCATTAATTTTTCATTGTGCCACCTTAGTTGTTCATTGATTGCTTTCTCATATGTGCTTTGACCAGGGGGCTACAGCAGAGCGAGTGGCCCCTTGCTCAAACCAGCAACCTTGTTCTCAAGCCAGTGATCTTTGGGCTCAAGCCAGCAACCATGGCGTCATGTCCATGATCCCACATTCAAGTTAGCAACCCCACGCTCAAGCTGGTGACCCTGCACTCAAGCCAGCAACCTCAGGGTTTCGAACCTGGATCCTCTGTATCCCAGTCCGATGCTTTATCCCCTTTGCCACTACCTGGTCTGGAAAAAGTTTTTTATTCCCATTGCACAGATGTGGAAACTGAGACTTGATGAAGTTATGTTTTAAGGCTAGTAAGTGGCAAAAGGATGATTTGAGCTCAGGTATCTGACTATAAACCTCCTTGCTTTTTCAATAGGAACCCAATCAGGGATGGGATATCAAAATTAGCTGGGTGGTGGGGTTAGGGGGAATCATATAGTTGTACTTTTCCTCAGTTGAACCATAACCTAACTCCTGTACTCACCTTCCCATCTCACATACTTCAACTCCTGGGGACATTTGGCAAAGATTAATCCAACTTCTCTGATTGGTTATTGTCTGATACTGATCATAGAAAGCTGGAGCAAAATTCCTGAGTCTGGAGGCCTGATCTCCAATAGGTCAGATCTATATGCTGATTTGAGACTGACCCACTTTTCAGGCAGATCCTGACATCCAGGAGATGCTCTGAGCTAGCAACTCTTGAGAACCATCAAAAGTCCTTTGGAGATTAACTTAAAATCTGGGTCCATCTGTGAGGTGGAGGTAAGGCATGTTCGGCTCTCTACCTCCTATGGGGAGGAGATATGGGGACTCTCCTCTCCCTTCCATGTTTACAATGGTGCTGAGGGTTTTATTTCATTAGTTTTATAAAGTCTCTGGAGGTGCCAGATGCCAGGTGCTATAATAACTGTGAAATTTAACTACTTTTTCATCAAGGCAAAAAATCCAGCCTCAGAGATTCAAGTGCTGAAAATCCGCTTGTAAATGGCAGACACCCTGTTGTCAACTTTAATAAATTGCAACTGAAGCATGATCAGGCACCAGCTTATCACCACCAGTCCTCTCTGGAGCTCTCACTCTCCGGCAAGAGACAGGCAGTAAAATGCAGTCCAGAAGGAGCTGGAGGGAAGCCAGTCCTGCTACCTCTGATGGGTGGGGACTTCCAAAGGGCCATCTTTTTCCCAGAATGTACCATTTTCCTTTTAGAGGCTCACCACCCCACTCTGCAGACCTTCTTCACCACCCTCCCCACATCCAGTCTGCCCAACCTCCCTGTGCATTAATTTCTGATGAGGGCTATAGGCTGAGTTTTCTGAAGGTACAGCCTGGCCATTAACCTTTACAGAGCAAAATGCTGACAGTGCTGCATCGTAGGGAGCACACCTTCTATAGTATTTACAGCCACTTTTTCAGATCACAAGGTACTAGGCAAAGAGAGAATTTTGCTTTAATAACAAGCAGGTGCTTAGAATTAATGCAGGGGAGAAAAAGCCATGAAGGGATCTGAGAATCCAGAGGAATCCAGGTCAGACACTGGAGATGGGCAGCACACCACAAGAAAATTCCACTCCTCGTAGCTCGGGCCAATTTTATAGGGAAGGGAAATTAGCATTTACTGGGCTCTTACTATGTGTCAGGTGCTGTGCAAAATATTTTACATACTTTATGTATTCCTCATTTTAAACCTGTAAGGTCTCATTTTAAGAATGAGTAAACTGAGGCTCAGGAAAAATGTAATTAAATAAGGTTAATTATACCAAATGACACAGCTAGTGTGGGAGGGACCTGGGATTCAATCCCAGATTTGCTTAGTCCACATTCTTTTTTTTATCTACTGCTGGAAAGAGGTACTTATTATCCTTGCCTTTGCACAGATATCCCAGTGTGTGACCTCCACCCTCCTCAAATGAAAATATAATAGAATAAAAGTTATTTCTAACATGTTTAAATGAACTTTTTTTAAAAATTGATTTTAGAGAGAGGTGAAGGGAGAGAGAGAGAAAGAGAAACACTGACTTGTTATTCCACTAATTTATGTATTCATTGGTTGATTCTTGTGTGCTCCCTGACTGAGGATTGAACCTGAAACCTTGGCATATTGAGACGATGTTCTAATCAACTGAGCTACATGGCCAGGGCCCTAACATGTTTATAGAGTGACCTGAATGAAAGGATCTCTTATACCCCTTGAGAAGGTCCCAGAAAAAATTCTGAACTTACTCAGAACCATGGAAGCACCCGCCATTCCTAATTCTGCCTCCTAATCTCCCTCAAGTCTCACCAAGCCAAGCCTAAACACCCAATCATCCACAGTGCTTCTCAAGTACCTTTCTCTTCATTAAATTCACTAAAGAGACCAGGTGATGGCGCAGTGGATAGAGCATCGGACTGGGATACAGAGGACCCAGGTTCGAGACCCCAAGGCCGCCAGCTTGAGCGCAGGCTCATCTGGTTTGAGCAAAAGCTCACCAGCTTGGACCCAAGGTCGCTGGCTCAAGCAAGGGGTTACTCATCTGCTGAAGGCCTGTGGTCAAGGCACATATAAGAGAGCAGTAAGGTCTCGCAACAAAAATTCACTAAAGAGGCCCTGCATGGTATGTGGATGTCCCAGGTTCTATTCTCGGTCAGGGCACGCAGGAGAAGCAACCATCTGCTCATCTGTTTCTCCACCCCCACTTTCCCTTCTCTCTCTCTCTCTCTCTCTCTCTCTCTCTCTCTCTCCCTCTCCCACAGCCATGGCTTGATTTGTTCGATCACATCAGCCCCAGGTGCTGAGGATGGCTCTGTAGAGCCTCCACCTCAGGTGCTAAAAATAGCTCAGTTGCAAGCATGGCAGAACATCAGCCCCAGGCGGCGGTTGCTGGGTGGATCCTGGTTGGGGCACAGGTGGGAGTTCGTCTCTCTATCTCCCCTCATCTCACTTGGAAAAGAAGAAGAAGAAGAAAAAAAGTAAAATAAATAAATAAATAAATTCATTAAAAGATAACTCCAAATACCATCTCTTGAAGCTATACACTGATGTCCAGCCATTTTGCCCACCCTCATAAAACTCAGTGTTTTAAGCAGGGCCAGGGAGGGTCTTCCACATGTCAGCCACATCATAAGCCACCACTGACACATCATCGCCCAAACCCAATGGTCCCTTTGGATCAGGAAGCTCTGCTGCTTTGGAGCCAGACATGGGGCAGGAGGTTCTTGGGGGCCCAACCTCTCTAGTATACTCCCTCAGAATATTGCCAAGGAGTGGGGTTCCGGTCTGCATAGCTTGGAAGATCCTAGACTTCAGATTTCTTCCAATCTGTCTGTGCTCCGGGGCAACCTCCTCTCTCCCACCAATTCTAGGACCCTAGTGCATACAATCTCATCAATGAGTATGGTTTGGGAGAAAAGAATGAGACACAAAATGGAAACTTTCTGCTCACTCCTCATTATTTCCCATGGCAGGGAAACCACTGTTCATTCGGCTGCAGGCCAAAAATGTGAGAATCACTTCCAATTCCTTTCTCTTATGCTCTGTAATATTCAATCCATCAGCCTATTGCCTTTACTTCAAAACATATCCAGAATCGAACCACTTCTCACCACCCTCAATGCTACCACCTTCGTGCAAGCGCCCATCGTCTCTTATTTGGACTACTGCACTCCTAACTAGTCTTCCTGCTTCAATTCTCACTCCCTTTTAGTCTATTTTGTGCACAGTATCTAGAACTGCACTGTCTAATAACAGTAGCTTCTACCCACGTGTGCCTATTTAAATATAAATTTAAATTAGTTAAAATTAAATAAATTAAATTTTAATTCCTTTAGTCATACTTACCACATTTCAAGTGCCACATGCGGCCAATAGCTACCATACTGGACAGAGTACACATGCAACATTTCCATGACTGAAGACAAACTTCTAGTTCACAGCACTGATCTAGAGTAGGACTTTTAACTCTTCAGTCAGATCATATCTCTCCACCTGCTTAAAATGCTTCAATTATTTTCCATCATACTTACAAAAAAAAAATATCCACAGACCTGACCATGATCTTTAGACGTTAAGCAATTGAGTCTCCTGCTATGCCTCCTGTCTCGTTTCCATCTCTTATTTCTATTCGAGGCCAGTTGCAGCCTCTGGCCTTGCATACACCAGTCACGCTTCTTCTCCAGGGCCTTCGCATTTGCTATTCCCTTTGCCTTGAACACTCTTCCCTTAAATAATTATATGGCCCACTTCTTCACTTCATTTAGATCTGCTCAATGCCGCCTCTCCCACGAGTCCTTCATCTTTTTGGAAAAGGAGCCATGTCCTCTCCCTCCAGTCCAGTTGCTCTCTAGCTACTTGTTCCGCTCTTGATCTCTTTACACTTTTCACTGCCTGACATTCTATTACATATTCATTTATTTATTGTCTGCCTCTCCCACTAAAACCCATGCTCCATGAAGTCAAAGGCTTTGTGGTCTTGTTCACTGCTCTATCCCCTTGCGCCTAGACTCTGAGAGATTCATGAATTGTTTATTGATTTATTGACTGCATGGTTTTTGTACTGCAAATGTTCCTGAGGCAGAGAATTACAAAAGACTTGGCCACATTCTTGGAATGGGGAGGAGTGGAAAAAATGTAGAGAAAACAAATGAGGTAGTATCCTAATAAATT
Organism: Saccopteryx leptura; assembly: GCF_036850995.1. Classification (NCBI taxonomy): domain Eukaryota; kingdom Metazoa; phylum Chordata; class Mammalia; order Chiroptera; family Emballonuridae; genus Saccopteryx; species Saccopteryx leptura. The sequence continues at coordinate 160,862,690 of NC_089508.1, read as the reverse complement.
ATCCTGTTATAAACCTATATTAAAACATTTGGGCATAGGCAGTGATGCACAGTGGGTAGAGTGTCGACTTGGAGTTCTGAGGTTGCCAGTTAGAGGCCCTGGGCTTACCCAGTCAAGGCACATATGACAAGCAATCAAAGAACAACTAAAGTGAAGCAGCTAGGAGTTGAAGCTTTTTGTTCCCCACTCTCTGTAAAATCAATAAATAAAACCTTAAAAAATAAAGAATTCTGTACAGAGTGTGTGTGTGTGTGTGTGTGTGTGTATAAGCATATATATATATGCTTCTATGAGGCTTGTTTTGAAACACTGAATTTGGTCCACAGTGTTTGATATATTAGGAAATAATTTGAATACAAATGCAAATTTCACATTTGCTCCCATACCACTTTATCCACAGGAAACACCAGGTGAGTGCAGAAAAATGCCTTCACCGGAACCAATCCACGTAGAAATACACAAAACACCACACATAACACATGTAGTGAACTGAGCTACTTCAACTTAGCACGTGTGTTATGAGCCACATCCATCCACACAACTTTTTTTTTTAATTTTATTTGTTCATTTTAGAGAGGAGAGAGAGAGAGAGGAGAGAGAGAGAGAGAGAGAGAGGCAGGGGGGAGGAGCTGGAAGTATCAACTCCCATATGTGCCCTGACCAGGCAAGCCCAGGGTTTCGAACCAGCGACCTCAGCATTTCCAGGTCGACGCTTTATCCACTGCGCCACCACAGGCCAGGCCATCCACACAACTTTTCATCAAAGTTCAGCCCGCCTTCTACCACTTCACAGTAACTCACAAGCTGCAACTTTTCTGAAACCCACTTCCACTAACAAACTTCAGGTCCTTGTCAAGTCAAAGTGCCATACTACTATAGTATTTGGTTTTCAAAAGTATTTAATATCTGTAGAGCTGTGCTACCATTTTTATTAGGTTTCTATCTTTTTTCATTGTGTGAAGCTTCTACTATTAACTCCCATCCCCATTTTCCCATAAGCCCTGAGGGATTTTCAGGAGCACACAAGTCACTTTGTGACAGAACTGACTGTCTCTGGGCACATCTACCCTCCCCATCATTCCCCCACTAGAGGAAAAGCACCTGAAAGGCAGGAAGTGTTTTGTATTCTTTTTTAAATCCTCAAGCCCCACCTCCCAACCCCAAGAATGCACATGTAATAGATGGTCATGAAATACATGTTGCTTAATTTATTCCACCCTGGCCTCCTTTCAGAAGATCTGCCATTAGATTCTATCAAACTGAGCTTGGAACAGGTATGGTTAAAGGAACTGTGAAAAACTGCCCAAGGGGCCTGACCAGGCGGTGGCGCAGTGGACAGAGTGTCGGACTGGTTCGAGCCAGCTTGGGTGCCGGCTCATCTGGTTTGTGCAAAAAGCTCACCAGCTTGAGCCCAGGATCGCTGGCTCGAGCAAGGGGTTACTCGGTCTGCTGAGGGCCCGCGGTCAGGGCACATATGAGAAAGCAATCAATGAACAACAAAGGTGTCGCAGTGAAAAACTAATGATTGATGCTTCTCATTTCTCTCCATTCTTGTCTGTCTGTCCCTGTCTATCCCTCTCTCTGTCTCTGAAAAAAAAAAAAAGAATTAAAAACTGCCCAAGGAAGGTTTCTGTTGGTGGTTTGTCCTCCAAGAGCTAGGAAGAGGGGGTGTCCTCCTGCAGGGAACCATTAACTTTCGTCTGAGTGGATGGGAGCCAACTCTGTCCCCCACAACATCCCCAAAGGTGGAGAGTCCCCAGGCAGTGGAGCAAGTGCAGGCATAGGGCCCTGGATATTGCCAGCAGTAGGTCCTCAGCGCCCCACTAAGGATGCAGCAGCTCCTGTAGTGAGGCTCCTTGTAAGATATATTAACATTACAAACTTAATGGACCAGAAAGGGAAAAAATTAACATAAATGACCTTCTGTGAAATCCTGCCTTCCTTGGCAGCTAGAGAAAAAGTTCATTGCGGTGCCAGAGGAAAATCAGGCCGTGGGAGGCAGAGGCCTTAATGGGTTACAATATCATCTCTGACCCCCCTCAAAAACAATAACTCAAAAAAAAAAACCCACAAAAACCCCACAATAACTCCCCACTCATCTGGGCCCAGTAACAAACTACGCAGGGCAAGTGGCACAGAGAAGCTGGTTTCATTTGTGTTGCTTTCTAGTGCTTTGTTGCAGTGTGGGCTTTTTATAGATTTTGCTGGGTGTGCAATGCTTTCCTTGGGGAGATGGTAACTTCTTCCTATCTGGGGAACCATGGGGGTGTCCCTGAACCCCACTGGGCCTCCCTAAGTCCTTGTAGTGAGTGACAGTCATCTTTATTAGGAAACTACTCCAAGGCCTCTTCGGATAGAAAAGATATATCTCCCCGCCACTTCCATACCCCCTGGCCCCTCATGCAGTGAGGCTAAGCAGGAGAGCAGAATCCCCCGTATGAAATCTTGAGTTTCCAGGCTGAAGAGAGAGATGTGAGAAGGTGTTGATGAAAAAGGGGTACACACAGCAAGGCAGCAAGATGGCATTAGAGAAGCAAATTAGACAATTGCTGAGAGATGCCCTGGAATGACCAGGGGACTATATTATTGTTATTATTATTATTATAACTACTTTAGAGAGCTAGAGGAAGGGAGAGAGGGAGAAACACCAACCTGTTGTTCCACTCATCCATGCATTCGTTGTTTGATTCCTGCATGTGCCCTGAATAGGGGTTGAACCCACAACTCTGGCAAATTGGGACAACACTCTAACCAACTGAGCTACCTACGACTCAGGAGGACATAAATAACAGCAATGCTGAGACACAGTATTAAGTTATTGGCAGTGTAGTATGGGCCCCTTCTGTTTCCCTCAAGCTTTTAGTGAGTCTACCACACATAGTCTTGAATTAGAGATGATTTGGAAAGTGAAGAGATATTTGCAGCATAAGGGGAGAAAAGAACGAGGCACATAGTAGGTCAAGAATTCAGAAGAAACAGGTAATAAGAGCAATATTTTTATAGTAATTAATATAGTAGCAGGTACAATGCTAAGTGCTTTATATTTGTATATTGCTGGTAACTCATTTAATGCTATACCAACTCTGCAAAGAAGGAGCTTTAACTATCTCCATTTTATGTATGTATGTATTTATTTTTAATTTTAAAATTTTTTTTCAGAGCTAGAGAGAGGGATAGACAGGAATAGACAGACAGGAATGGAGAGAGATGAGAAGCATCAATCATTAGTTTTTCGTTGCGCATTGTGACACCTTAGTTGTTCATGATTGCTTTCTCATATGTGCCTTGACTGGGAGGCTACAGCAGACCGAGTGACCCTTTGCTCTAGCCAGCAACCTTGGGCTCAACTTGGTGAGCTTTGCTCACACCAGATGAGCCCACGCTCAAGCTGGAAACCTCGGGGTCTTGAACCTGGGTCCTCCATATCCCAGTCTGATGCTCTATCCAGTGCGCCACTGCCCAGTCAGGCTGGGCTATCCCTACTTTTATATACAAGGAAACTGAGGCACAAAGAAGTTAAAAACGAATACAAGGTCACACCACTAGTAAGTGGCAGTGCTGGGATGTAAACCCAGGCTCCAAAGCCATTCTCTTAAACACTATACACTACTGTCTCTCAAGAGGTCCCAAAGACAGAGCTCAGGATATGGATTTCCTATTGTACTGGACGGTCAATATGGGACACTGAGGACCCAGGTTCGAAACCCTGAGGTTGCTGGCTCGAGCACAGGCTCATCCAGCTTGAGCACAAGATCTCCGGCTTGAGCATGAGATCATAAGACAGGATCCCATTATCGTTGGCTTGAGCCCAAAGATCATTGTCTTGAAGCCCACGGTTGCCAGCTTGAGCCCAAGGTCACTGGCTTGAGCAAGAGGTCACTGAGTCAGCTGATGTGCCTCCCCCACCCCACCCCCGTCAAGGCATGTATGAGAAGCAATCAAGGAACAACTAAAGTGATGCAACTACAAGCTGATGCTTGTAATCTCTCTCCTTTCCTGTCTTTCTCTCTCTCTCTCTTTCTCTTGCTTAAAAGAAAAAAGTAGAAAGGTAGGGCTAGGTGAGGCCCAAAATTCTTTCCTGCATTAACGGTCTTTGAGAACAAGACACGGTTCCTTCCATGGAATAGGTTGTGGTATTGTGGGGAGGACACATATCCGGAACAAGTAAAACAGCCGTCTGTGAACAGTTAGAGAGCCTACAAGGCAGTAAAGGATCCAGTGTGAGGTCTTTGGGTCAAAATGATGCATGTTGGGTGCAATGCTTCTGGATAAGGAAAAAGCAGAGATTTCATGCAGGAGGTAGACTCCTGCAGAACAGTAGGCTAGGCTCTTTAGGTCCTGGAGTCTCATTACAAGTATTTCCCAGTCCTAGCCACCTTGTTCAGGCTCCTTCCTCCCTCTCTTTCCTTCCATTTCCCAGACTTCTTATCAAATCAGCAAAACACAAAGGAGAGCCTTGTGGGGAGCTGGGAGCAGAAAGGCCAAGGCTGGGTTGGTCAGTGAGTCAGCAGAGACACGAGCTACAAAGGCTCTGGTTCCTGCAAATGGTCTGTATCTCAATCTGAAGAAAAATATGGACTTCCTATATCATATCAAATCACCTTTTCCTTTCTTTTTTTTAATTAAAAAAAAAAATTTTTTTTACAGGGACAGAGAGAGAGTCAGATAGAGGAATAGATAGGGACAGACAGACAGGAACAGACAGAGATGAGAAGCATCAATCATCAGTTTTTCGTTGTAACACCATAGTTGTTCATTGATTGCTTTCTCATATGTGCCATAACCTCGGGCCTTCAGCAGACTGAGTAACCCCCCGCTCAAGCCAGTGACTTTGGGTCCATGTTAGTGAGCTTTTTGCTTAAGCCAGATGAGCCCATGCTCAAGCTGGCAACCCCAGGGTCTCGAACCTGGGTCCTTCCGCATCCCAGTCTGATGCTCTATCCACTGCGCCACCACCTGGTCAGGCACCTTTTCCTTTTTAATTGAGATATAATTCACCTAGCATAATACTATCTTAAAATGTACAATTCAGCTCTGACTGGGTAGTTCACTTGGTTAGAACATCATCCCAATTTGCCAGGGTTGCAGGTTCAATCGCCTATCAGAGCACAGACAGAATCAACCAATGAATGTGTAAGTAAGTGAAACAACAAATCAGTGTTTCTCTCTCTCTTTCTCTCTCTTCCTTCCTCTCTCTCCACAACAAACACATTTGAAAAATTTAGTGGTTTTTGATATATCCACAAAGTTGTGCAACATCACCACTATCTAACACTAGAACATTTTATCACCCCAGCAAGAAACCCTATATCTATTTCTGTAGTCATTTCTCACTCACCCCAGCCCTGGCCACCACTAATCTACTTCCTGTCTCTATGACTTTGCATATTCTGAATATTTTATATGAAAGGAATCATATATAACCTGACCAGTGGTGGCACAGAGAATAGAGCATCAACCCAGAATGCTGAGGTCCCAGTTGGAAACTCTGAGGTCGTCAGCTTGAGCACGGGATCATTGGCATGATCTCAAGGTCACTGGCTACAGCCAAAGATGGCTGGCTTACACAGGGGTCACTGGCTTGGCTTGAGCCCCCTGCCCCAGTCAAGGCATATAATGAGAGGCGACTAATGAACAACTAAAGTGAAACAACTAGAAGTTGATATTTTCCATCTCTCTTCTCCCTCTCTCTCCCTGCTTGTCTCTCTCTCTCTCCCCCCTTCAAAAATAAATAAATAAATAAATGGAATCATATAATTTGCAGTCTTTTGTGTCTAGCTTCTTTTATTTGGCATAATATTTTCAAAATTCATCTTTGTTGTAGCATGTACCAGTACTTCATTCCTACTGGCTCCAGCAGCTTCCGTTTCAGGTAAACTGACCTGTATTCTGTATAACTACCTGACTCTCTAGTTATAAAAGGTGGCAGTTTGGCCTGTGACCTCAGTCCCAGAGAACTGGTTGATTTTCAGTTTGTTCAGTTTTTTTCTTATTATGAGGCAGCTGGGATTTTGATTGAAACTGAGTTGAATCTGTAGATTAATTTGGGGAGTATTGCCATCTTAACAATATTGAGTCTTCCATGGATATGGAACGTCTTTCCATTTATTTAGGTTTCCTTTCATTTCTTCTTTCTTTCTCTTTCTCTCTCTCTCTCTCTTTTTTTTTACAGAGACAGAGAGTCAGAGAGAGGGACAGATAGGGACAAATAGGAAGGGAGAGAGATGAGAAGCATCAATTCTTCCTTGCGGCACCTTAGTTCACTGATTGCTTTCTCATATGTGCCTTGACCAGGGGGCTACAGCAGAGCAAGTGACCCATTGCTCAAGCCAGCTACATTGGGCTCAAGCCAATGTTGGGCTTCAAGCCAGCGACCATGAGGTTATGTCTATGATCCCACGCTCAAGCCGTGACCCCGCACTTAAGCTGGTGAGCCCGTGCTCAAGCTGGATGAGCCCGCACCCAAGCCGGTAACCTTGGGGTTTCAAACCTGGGTCCTCCCCTTTCCTGTCTGACACTCTATCCACTGCACCACCACCTGGTCAGGCTCTTTTAATTTCTTTCAACAATATTTTTTTATTTTTCAGTGTACCTTTGCTTAATTTTTGTCCTTCCCAAGTTCAGCTGCTACAGAGTTGAAGGGTTAAGATATAAGAAGGGGCAGCGGGTATTGTCAGTATTTCTGAGCTAGGCGCAAGGCCAGAACTCCCCTGGGATGACACACGCTGGGTGCTGGGCTGTTACCTAAGGGCCTTCATGCTGACATGCTAGGCACAGTACATGCCTGGCACTGTCCCACTCCAGGCCACTCACTGGCTCTCCATTCTCAAATGCTGAGATGGAAAATCTGTCAGACTCATTATTTCAGGAAAGCATCCTCTTCTTGGGCCAGCCCTGGAGCAACAGCCCAGTCTGGTCCCCGACACTAGTCAGGATCCTAAAGTCTGGTCCCCAGCTCTTATCTGCCCTTGGAATTTCTCTTGCCAGGAAGGACAAGGTGCCTTCTCCAGGAATGTCATTGGCAGAGAGGACAAGAACCATGCAAATTTATTTCCAAGTCTTCCCCTAATCACATCAAAGTCCTTTGTAAGGAGTCTTCTGGCCTAACCGGAGTTTGATAATTACAAATTATTTCTAGCAAAAATGCTGACTGAGGGAAGGCAAGTTAGAGCAAATTTGATTCATATTAAAACCATGGTCAGATCATCATGAACTCTCAGGATATTTATTTTTCCATCAACCCCTCCCTGGTTCCCCACCTCCCTTTTTGGCCTGGCTGAGCTGGAGACTAGCCTAATACAAATAACAGCATTAAAATAAAATCACCCAAAAGCTCAGGGGAACATGCCTGAGTAATGGAGAAGATAATAAGGTTGGACAACTACCCCAGCCCTCTCCTCTTACTCCCTTAAGGCAGGCAAAGGTTCACAACTGATTTGGGATCTGTCTAACAGTAAACAGGAAGAAAACTATTGCTTAAGTGGTTTAAGGGAAAAAAAATGTAATATGTACCAGATCACTATCACTTCACTGATACTCAGTCTGAAGTAATTTCCGCTTTCTAAATTATGATGGGGGAGCTGTGCGTGGTAAACAAAACAAAGAGATAAAGCTATGAGACATAAACTAACAGAGATGGCTTTGTTCCTTCATTCGTTCATTCATTCTTTCATTCATTCATTCATCAAACACTTAAGAGTTGACTGTCCCAGGCACTGCGCTGGTTGCAAAGGTAGAGATGAAAAAGGTGGGGTAAACTGTGCCTGCCCCCTAGTATAAGAGGAGAGGTAGACTCTTCCCCTTGGCTTGGATTGGAGCAAGGAGGGTAGGGAGTGGTCATCTCACCTCTGCCTCAAGGGGCTGGGAATTAGAGCTACTAATGCACCACTTAAAAAAGAAGGAAAAAAGCCTGACCTGTGGTGGCGCAGTGGATAAGGCCTCAACCTGGAAACGCTGAGGTTGCTGGTTCAAAACCCTGGGCTTGCCTGGTCAAGGTACATATGGGAGTTGATGCTTCCTGCTCCTCCCCTCTTCTCTCTCTCTCTCTCTCTTTCTTCCCTCTCTATAATAAATAAATAAAATCTTTAAAAAAAAAAAAAAAGAAGGAAAAAAGCCTGACAAGGCAGTGGCACAGTGGATAGAGCATCAGACTGAGATGTAGAGGACCCAGGTTTGAGACCCCGAGGTTACCAGTTTGAGTGCGGGCTCATCTGGTTTGAGCAAAAGCTCACCAGCTTGGACCCAAGGTTGCTGGCTCTAGCAAGGGGTTACTAAGTCTGCTGAAGGCCCACAGTCAATGCACATATGAGAAAGCAATCAGTGAACAACTAAGGTGTTGCAATGAAGAACTGATGATTGATGTTTCTCATCTCTCTCCATTCCTGTCTGTCTGTCCCTATCTATCCCTCTCTCTGACTCTCTCTCTGTCTCTTTAAAAAAAAAAAAAAATTATAAAGAAAAACCAAGAAGCCCGACCAGGTGGTGACGCTGTGAATAGAGGGTCAGAATGGGATGCAGAGGACCCAGGTTTAAAACCCCAAGGTCACCAGTTTGAGCATGGGCACACCAGCTTGAGCACAGGGTCACTCAGTCTGCTGTAGCCCCTTGGTCAAAGCACATATGAGAAAGCAATCAATGAACAACTAAGGAGCTGCAATGAAGACTTGATGCTTCTCATCTCTCCTCCTTCCTGTCTGTCTGTCCCTATCTGTCTCTGTCACAAAAAAATAAATAAATAAAAGAAAGAAAGAAAAAGAAAAAAAAGAAAAACCAAGAAGAGTATCTGAACCTAAAAGGTAACACTTGGTAGAAGCTGCTGCCCAGCACATGGAACTCCTCCCTGCCTACCTTCCCAAGAGAGGGTAAGAATAAGGAAGAGGATGGCTGAGAAGGGCCTTGAGTTACCTGGAGAAGTGTTCGTGTCCCAGCTCTCACTGGAATAGCAGCAGCATTACACTCCGGGCCAAGTTATTTGAAAGCAGCTGAAGGTGGCTTTACCTTATTACCACAAAAATTCTATGGCTTTTTATTGTTGTGCATGGCGGTCATATTTTCGGCTCCTCCAGGGCTTGAATGTTTGGTGAGAGTCATCTTTAAAATCTTCTCTCAGTGTGAAATGGATTGCTGCATTTCCAGGGCTTAATTGTCCTCACCAGCTAAAAGCACTGTGCCAGTAATGAAAATACATCCACTCTTTTTATCAAGAAAAAAGGATAATAACTCAGCCGGCTTTAGCTTACATTTTATTGAACATCAGCCGGCTTGTTTCTAAGGACATCTCTGGTATGAGGCTCAGAAAGCTGGGGGCTGGAAGACACTGGGGAACAGTGTGCGAGAGCAGAGGGCAAAAGGGTGTCCCAAGGCTGCCTCCTTACTCCTCAGAGAGTCTAGATTTCCAAGATGACACTTTCCTGTCCCAAAAAGCTAGAGGATGTGACTACTCAAAATTTAAAACCCCTTTTCTCATGGAACAAGAATGACAGCAACAGCAATAATAATTAACTATGGCACATCACCGTTTTCAAAGGATACGCAGACACTCCCTCACTGGATCCCTGCAATTGCCCCAAAAGACTAGCAGAACAAATGTTGTGTCATTTCTTTCTTTCTTTCCTTCTTTTTAAAATTAATTTTAGAGCAAGAGAGAGACAGAAACATTGATCCCTTTCTGTATGTACCCTGACCTGACCGAGAATCAAACTGACAGCCTTTGCACATTGGGGTGATGCTCTAACCAACCAAGCTGTGTAGCCAGAGCTGTTGTGTCAGTTCTGGAGATAATGAAAGTAGGACTTAATGAAAGGAAGTGACTTACCCAGTGTTATCAGCCAGTGTTGGAGTTAGCGTCTGAGAGTTGAGCTGGACAGTCTCTCTTCTTTTTTTAAGCAGACTTAATTAATTTTATTTATTTTGTATAAAATTATGTGGTGGCCATAGGTGGAGCCTGGGCCTTCTGCACCAAAACTGTGATGTGGGTCTTTGCAAGATGGTCAGTGAATTCCTGATAGGGAGACTTGGCAAATACAAGCTCTTTCCAGAGGTCAGGGGTGAGAGAGCTGTAGATACTAGAGATGGCATCAAAGGTGGCCTTGGCAAAGTTGCCCAGGGTGGAGTGCAGCCCCTGGCTGACGGGTAGTGGTCATCGATATCGGCCGTCAGCAGAAGTTCTTGGGCACAGGGGCTGAGATAATGCCAGTGCCCTTGGGGACAGGGATGAGGTGCACTAGCACAGAGCCACAGTGGCCAGTCACTTTGCAAGGATGACGTAGAGCTTGCCAATCTTGTTCCCCCAGTAGCCTTGCTGTACAGAGACAGTAGAGAGCTTGGCCAGGATGATGGTCCCATGGATGGCAGTGGCTACTTCATTTGAGCATGTAATATCCAGACCAACAAGTCTATTGTAGTCGCCAATGGCGACAAATGCCTTGAACCAGGTCCTCTGGCCAATGCGTGTCTGCTTTGGCATGGGCATAATCTTCAAAACCTCACCCTTAAGGGATGCCCCAGAAAAAAGTCAATGATTTCAGATTCCTTGATAGGCAGGGAGAAGAAACAGAGCTCCTCCAGAGATCTGATCTTCATGTCCTTACCCAGGTGGCACAGCTTGGTGACAGGGATCCATTCCTTGTCCTTGTCTTCTCCAGTTCCATGACGTTGGCCTCAACCTTGACCTCAGTCCTGATGCCACTGCCATATCCAACATGGAAGCCACCACGGCCTCCCATTTCAGGGTCCCTGGGCCCTCTGAGCCCTTCTGCAGATGGCCAGTGTCATCTGCCATTTGGTGTTTCCTTGAAAAAAGAAGCTTTTTTCTTTTTTAAGCTGCACAGTCTTTCTATTTTTTTTTTTTTTTTTTGTATTTTTCTGAAGTTGGAAACGGGGAGGCAGACAGACTCTCGCCCGACCTTGATCCACCAGGCATGCCCACCAGGGGGCAATGCTCTGCTGATCTGGGGCATCGCTCTGTTGCAACCAGAGCCATTCTAGCACCTGAGGCAGAGGCCATAGAGCCATCCTCAGCGCCCGGGCCAGCTTTGCTCCAATGGAGCCTTGGCTGCGGGAGGGGAAGAGAGAGACAGAGAGGAAGGAGAGGGGGAGGGGTGGAGAAGCAGATGGGCGCTTCTCCTGTGTGCCCTGGCCAGGAATCGAACCCGGGACTCCTGCATGCCAGGCCGACACTCTACCACTGAGCCAACCAGCCAGGGCTGTACAGTCTTTCTATAACTTTATACTCAGATGTGGAGCAGCTTCTATGGTGGGGGAATCCTGGAGGGAGTAACTGGTGCAAAATGGAGTAAGACCTATAGAAATTTACACAGTTCTGGAAGATTGCATTTGAAGAATCTGAAACAAGCTCTACATTCTCTCAATTCTATCTCCATAAAAATATTTTTTTAAGGCTTTATTTACTGTATTTTTCGCTCCATAAGATGCATTTTCCCCCTAAAAATTGGAGGGGGAAATGCCCGTGCGTCTTAATGGAGCGAAAAATAAGGTATTTTATTAAATATTTAAACACACCATTTGGTTCAGAGTATTTTTTTTTCTTATTTTCCTCCTTAAAACTCTAGATTGTCTTATGGTCAGGTGTGTCTTATAGAGCGAAAAATACGGTATTCATTTTAGAGAGGAGAGAGAGGAAGAAAGAGAAGGGGGAGGAGCAGGAAGCATCAACTCTCATATGTGCCCTGACCAGGCAAGCCCAGGGTTTCAAACTGGCAACCTCAGCATTCCAGGTCAACACTTTATCCACTGCGCCACCACAGGTCACGCTTTCTCCATAAGCTCCTCTTACATGTGTTCCAGCCATTCTGGCCTCCTATGGTCAATATTCTTGAGCATCAACTTACAGCCAGCTGTGCCCCTCTTCTTCCTTGTTCACAGAAGTCTGGTTTTGTCAGAAATTGAAAGTGCTGGCTCTTCAGTAAAGTTCAGTAAAAGTGGGGCCATTCTCTAACCTAACTGTTAAGGTTAAATTAGCCCCTATAAAACTCAAATTCCCCTCACTCAAACGGAACATTCTCATCCCCCACTGTAAGGTTGCAGTTAATTTGTTTGCTATTCTCTCTCCTAAAAGCTGCCTGGCCTTGCCTGACCAGGCAGTGGCACAGTGCATAGAGCATTGGACTAGGATGCAGAGGATCCAGGTACAAAACCCTGAGGTTGCCAGCTTGAGCATGGGCTCACCAGCTTGAGCAAGTGGTCACTGGCTTGAGCGTGGGAGCATAGACATGACCCCATGGTCACTGGCTTGAACCCAAAGATCACTGGCTTGAAGCCCAAGGTCACTGGCTTGAGCCCAAGGTCACTGGCTTGAGCAAGGGGTCACTTGCCCTGCTGTAGCCCCCGCGGTCAAGGCACATATGAGAAAGCAATCACTGAACAACTAAAAAGCAACAACAAAGAATTGATGCTTCTTATCTCTCTCCCTTCCTATCTGTCTGTTCCTATCTGTCCCTCTCTCTATCTCTATCCAAAAAGAAAAAAGAAAAAAAGTGCTGCCTGGCCTTCACTTTGAAATGTAGCAAAAAGTTTACCTTAGCAAAAATGTCTAGGAAAGCTTACATTGGGGAGGGACCTGACCATTAGAGGAATTTAAAATCACAACAGTTGTTTGTGAAAGCTGAGCCGCAGACTCTGGCCTCTAGCTGTTCCTGGGAGACTGACCTCTTGGCTGTCTTCAGAATTTACCAAGGACACTAAGTCTGTGCTACATCAGAGGACTTGTGTTTCTGCAGCAGAATTCCCCTTGTTAAGTCAGTAACTAAGGCCCCCAAACCCCCGATATACTAATCTGACTTTACCCATGCCAGCAAACGCTTGCAACAACTGCTGTATTTACCACTTGCTCCCGCATCTCGGGGCTGACACCTTTCTGCAGCTGGCCTCAGCCTGCTTGTATGCTTGCATCCAGGTGTTTTTAAAATAAATCTTCCTTTTGGAACACACCAGCCTGGTGGTTTTGGTTCATCCTGCAGTTTCTGCCTTTCACTAACTCTAAACCAATCTGAGCCATTCTCCCCTCTTGTTTTGTTGTGAAATGTGAAGAGAAATCTGCAGAATCGAGGAAATAGTTTCCTTGTTCTGAACAGGGAAGAGTTTGCCCTCTTCCTCTCTGCCTCTGAATACCAAGAATGAGAAGTCATATGAAGTTGGAAATTTAGGAGCCATCTTGGCATCTGGAAGGAAGTCACCATAAGAGGGTGGCGGAACAGAAAGAAGGGAATAGTCTGGCCCTAGATCAGCGATTTCTTTTTTTTTTTTTTTTCTGAAGCCGGAAACGGGGAGAGACAGTCAGACAGACTCCCGCATGCGCCCGACCGGGATCCACCAGGCACGCCCACCAGGGGGCGACACTCTGCCCACCAGGGGGTGATGCTCTGCCCCTCCGGGGTGTCGCTCCGTTGCGACCAGAGCCACTCCAGCACCTGGGGCAAAGCCGAGGAGCCATCCCCAGCGCCTGGGCCATCTTTGCTCCAATGGAGCCTCGGCTGCGGGAGGGGAAGAGAGAGACAGAGAGGAAGGAGAGGGGGAGGGGTGGAGAAGCAGATGGGCGCCTCTCCTGTGTGCCCTGGCCGGGAATCGAACCCGGGACCTCTGCACACCAGGCAGATGCTCTACCACTGAGCCAACCGGCCAGGGCAAGAACTTTTAAAACATGCCATATCTGACCAATTATGTAGTTACCAGCAAGGGGACCTGGCCCTTAAATGGGTCTGCCTAGGGCCAGCAAGTAGTGTGTAGATTCTTGACTTCGTGCAGGAAAGATTTCACAACACAAGTCCAGGTGGTTGGAGAGTGAGTTTATTAAAGCTTAGGGCAGTGAAACAAGGAAGGGACTAGACTAGAAAAAGCAACAGGGAAGAGTCTAGACAGGGCTGCCTTGGTTCTCTAGAAATCTTATAGCAAAGAAGTTAGGCTACACTGGGAACTGGGAGAAAAGGGAACCTTGGAAACAGGTTCAGGGGGTTAGCCCTGGTTAGGCCACCGCTGCCCACTGCCCCCCTGGCTGCAAGTCTCGTGGGGACCCTTAAAGTTTAGGAGATACACACCTTAGCGGAAGAAGAAGAAGAGGGGGTAGAAGGGAAAGGCACATGTGTGCTCTCAGGTGGGGTGGAGGAGCCGGTGCTGGGTCCTTTGTTTTGAGGGTTTTAAAGACTGGGAGTTTAGGAGAGGATGTCAATAGAATATTCATTGACTTTTCTGAGTATTTTCTTACAGGGTTGTGGTCTTTATTGATTGGTCAGCCCCAGGGCAAGGGGGTCATTAGTCACTGCAGCTGGTCTTCTTTTCACCCACCTGGTTTTGTTGCTTTTCTGGGCCTGGAGAGAGAGAGAGAGAGAGAGAGAGAGAGAGAGAGTGTGTGTGTGTGTGTCAGAGACACAGAGAGACAGAGAGAGTCAGAGAGAGGGACAGACACAGGAATGGAGAGAGATGAGAAACATCAATTCTTCCTTGCAGCTCCTTAGTTGTTCATTGATTGATTTCTCATATGTGCCTTGACTGGGAGGCTACAGCAGACCGAATGACTCCTTGCTCCAGTCAGCGACCTTGGGTTCAAGCTGGTGAGCCCTGCTCAAACCAGATGAGCCCACGCTCAAGCTGGCGACCTCAGGGTCTTGAACCTGGGTCCTCCACATCCCAGTGCGATGCTCTATCCACTGCGGCCAGGCTGGGCCTGGAGATTAAACACAACTGAGGCTTCGATGTTATCTCTAGGGAGATGACCTTTAGTATCTGGCTGTAAATTGCTTGGCCATCTGAGACAGCTATCTGTCTCAGTTTCCCCATTGTGGTTGCCAAGGAATTTTCCTAGCTTCTTACTACACTACCTCAGTAGGCATTAAATAGGCATGAGCAGCTTGACCAGGAGGTGGCAGAGTGGATAGAGCGTTGGACTGGGACGCAGAGGACCCAGGTTCGAGACCCCGAGGTCGCCAGCTTGAGCACGGGCTCATCAGGTTTGAGCAAAAGCTCACCAGCTTGAGCCCAAGGTCACTGGCTTGAGCAAGGGGTCACTCGGTCTGCTGTAGCCCCTGATCAAGGCACATATGAGAAAGTAATCAATGAACAACTAAGGTGCTGCAATGAAAAATTGATGCTTCTCATCTCTCTCCTTTTCTGTATCTGTCCCTATTTGTCCCTCTGTCTCTGTTTCTGTCACCAAATAAATAAATAGGCATAAATAAATAGGCATGAGCAGAGCATGGATGATAGGCCAGGTAAAGAAAAGTCACCAGGGCAGAAAACCCCACGTACTAGCAAAGGGCAAAACTAGGCCAGAACCTCACCCTCCAGGGTGACCTTTCCTCCCCTTTAATATCACTGGTCATGCCGTTTGGATCCTCCCCTGGCATGTTCCCATTAGAAAGGGGACAAACAGGGGGGTCAAAGAATAACTGTAAAGCCAGTAACCACGGCCATCATCACAGCCGCCTGGCCCATGCAGGTTCACATTTGATTCAGACAGACGGTAATGAAACAACGGAGCCAAGAACTGGTGGGCCCTTATCTTTCATCTTGGCTCACACCCAGTGGACAAGAAATACATACAGTAGGAAAAAACTTCCTTTTCCATTCAGGGCTCCCAAAGCCACTGACCTATCCGAGTTTCCTAGAATCAAAGGTTTCTACCTCACCAGCCTTATTCACCTCTGTTCCCCATCTCCTTCTCTCTGCACAAACTGGCTTCTCCTTCAGCACTCCGCCATCTTGGCTGCTTCTCCTCTGCAATGCTAATTTCAGGAACTGAGAGTGCAAGTCCCCACCACCACCCCACCCCACTCCCGTCTGCCCCATTTTATAGTGTAGAAATCAAAACCTTTAAGCCAATATATAAATAAGGAAGTCTCTGATACAAAATCACTTATCTGAGGCATAAATGGGATTCCTCATAAGAGTGCACCACCCCACATCATGCAACAGTCAAGGATGTGGGGAAAAGTTTAGTGTTGAGATCTTAGTATTAAAAGGGTGGGAAAGACTGTCTTAAAACTAAGCCTTAGGCTATAAGGATCCTGCCTGCTTACAGCCTGTCCCCCACACCCAATGCAAACTATAAGCGAGGAAACATATATATCATATTTACAAACTTATTTGACCTACAATAACCTTTAAGCCAGGGGTCGGGAACCTATGGCTCACGAGCCAGATGTGGCTCTTTTGATGGCTGCATCTGGCTCGCAGACAAATCTTTAATAAAAAATAATAATAATAACATTAAAAATATAAAACATTCTCATGTATTACAATCCATTTATTTCCTACCGCTCATGTTCATGGTTGTGGGTGGCTGTAGCCAATCACAGCTGTCCTCCAGGCCCAGGACAGTGAGGTTCTGACCTGCATCAAATACATCTAGGCCTCAGTTATGTTTCAGCTCCAGGTCCAGAAAAGCAGCAAAACCAGAGAAGTGATGCAGTGGCTGACCTCAGGACCAGCTGTATGGATTAATGACTCTGGTGCCAACCAATCAGTGGAGACCATGGGGGGGGGGGGGTGCCTGGAAAGCTGATGTAGATTCTATTAAGATCCTCCCCTGGAACTTCAGATAAAATCCCTCAAGACTAAGGACCCAGCGCATTCTCTTTCTCACTCCCACCTGCACCTCCCTCCCCCCAAGGCATGTGTTCTTTCTCTTTCTCCTAAGCTCCAAGGGCCTCTCTTTTGCCTCAGTAAGTTGTTTCCTGAGCCCATTTCCTGTACAGCTCACTGCTCCTACATCTGTGACTGTCTAAATAAACTTATTCTTGTAATTTAAGTCTTGGCTCTGAATTCTTCTCTTAGTCAGAACTCAGGAACTGGGGTTGCTGAACGGAACCTATGTCCAATTGCTGGTAACAACTGATGCCGTTTTCAAGGCCAACAGTCAGGAGAACTGACCTCTTTTCCCTTAGATTGCCAAAAAAAAAAAAAAGTGGCAACAGCCAACACAATAGCCATCCAGTGTAAATAAATAAAAATTATATCTATTATTTTGTCATATCAGCAAAAGATATATTTTTTGGTGTGCTGTAAAATTTTAATAATTAGTTCATGTGTGCCACAAGATAAAAAAGGTTGAAAATTGCTGCCCTAGATCAGTGGTCCCCAACCTTTTTTGGGCCACGGACTGGTTTAATGTCAGAAAATAAATATTTTCATGGACCGGCCTTTAGGGTGGGACGGATAAATGTATCACGTGACCGAGACAAGCGTCAAGAGTGAGTCTTAGATGGATGTAACAGAGGGAATCTGGTCATTTAAAAAAAATAAAACATCATTCAAACTTAAATATAAATAAAACAGAAATAATGTAAGTTATTTATTCTTTCTCTGCGGACTGGTACCAAATGGCCCACGGACCAATACTGGTCCGCGGCCCGGGGGTTGGGGACAACTGCCCTAGATGATGTTGATTTGCTCAATTAACCAACCTTAAAATTCTACCCTTTCTGCCCTAAGCCTTCTTTAAAAAAAAAGCTTTATTTATGGATTAATTGATTTGAAAGAGAAATAATATGGGAGTTGATGATTCCTGCTCCTCCCCCCTTTCTCTCTCTCTCTCTCTCTCCCTCCTCTCTAAAATGAATAAAAAAAAAAAATGTATACTTTGGCCTGACCTGTGGTGGCGCAGTGGATAAAACGTCAACCTGGAAATGCTGAGGTCGCTGGTTCAAAACCCTGGGCTTGCCTGGTCAAGGCACATATGGGAGTTGATGCTTCCAGCTCCTCCCCCCTGTCTCTCTCTCCTCTCTGTCTCTCTCTCTCCCTCTCTCTCTCCTCTCTAAAATGAATAAATAAATAAATAAAAATTAAAAAAAAAAGAAATGAGGAAGTAAGAGAGAGAGAGAGACATTGATTTATTGTTAATCTTATTCATGCATTCATTGGTCGATTCTTTTTTTTTTTTTTACAGAGACAGAGAGAGAGTCAGAGAGAGGGATAGACAGGGACAGACAGACAGGAACAGAGAGAGATGAGAAGCATCAATCATCAGTTTTTCGTTGCGACACCTTAGTTGTTCATTGATTGCTTTCTCATATGTGCCTTGACCGTGGGCCTTCAGCAGTTGCTTGAGCCAGTGACCTTGGGTCCAAGCTGGTGAGCTTTTGCTCAAACCAGATGACCCTGCGCTCAAGCTGGTGACCTCGGGGTCTCGAACCTGGGTCCTTCCGCATCCCAGTTCGATGCTCTATCCACTGCGCCACCGCCTGGTCAGGCCATTGGTCAATTCTTACATGTCCACTGACTGGGGATTGAATTCACAACCTTGGCTTTTATTTATTTATTTATTTTTTTATAGGGACAGAGAGAGAGTCAGAGAGAGGGATAGATAGGGATGGAAAGACAGGAACAAAGAGAGATGAGAAGCATCAATCATCAGTTTTTTGTTGCAAGACCTTAGTTGTTCATTGATTGCTTTCTCATATGTGCCTTGATTGCGGGTCTTCAGCAGACTGAGTGACCCCTTGGTCGAGCCAGCAACCTTGGGTCCAAGCTGGTGAGCTTTTGCTCAAAGCAGGTGAATCTGTGCTCAAGCTGGCTACCTTGGGGTCTCAAACCTGGGTCCTCTGTGTCCCAGTCTGATGCTCTATCCACTGCGCCACCGCCTGGTAAGGCCACTCTTGGCTTTTAGGAACAACACTCTCAACAACTGAGCTACTGGGCCAGGGCCTCCCAGGCTTCTTTATGTGAGATAATGAATTCCTTCTTTTTGCTCCATTTTGAATTAGGGCAACTTCTCTTCCTCTCCATGGAAAGTATTCTAAATGATACACCTCCTTCCTGTTCCTCAAACCCCTTGAGCTCGTTCTCATTTCAGAGCTGTTCCCATTGTCTAGGACACCTTTATACCAGATGTTCACACGGTTGTCTCCTAATCAGTCAGGCCTCAGCTCAAATGTCACATTCCCAGAGAGGCATTCTATGAACTACTAAATCTAAACGCATTTTCTTGTCACTATGTTTTCATTTTAGCATTCATTAGCATCAGAAATCACATTTTTATTTGTGTTCACTTATTTACTGTCTATTTTCCTCAGTTGAGTGTCAGCTTCTTATGACTAAGAACTGTGCCTGGCTTGCCCATTGCTCTGCTGTACTCCTAGCACCTGGCACAGAGCCTACCGCACAGAAGGTGCTCACCAAACATTGGGTGAATGAATAGAGGAATCCCAGAGACAAGCTCACCATGATGCTCTTCAGTCTCCCTCTCCTCCAAGCCTGTTGGGGTAATGTATCTGTACCTTGGCCTTTCATCAATTCCTGTTACAAAAATCTGAAATAAAGAAGGCAGCAGAGAAGAAAAATATCATAAAATCAAAATTATTTTAGGATTAAATATAAAAGGAAAGAGGCTGATTGCATAACATATGTAGATCTATGCAAATTACCGTGCGAGTGAACTAGGGGGGAAGTTTGAGGGAGTGGAAAGTCCAGAGTCCCTTGCTGAGTGTGCTTTCCTTCTCCCCAGGAAGTGGTACCAATTTCTTAGGCTCAGAAACTGGGGAAGCTGACATACAGTGAGAGAAAAATCAATGGAGAGTTATACAAGTAAAGAAGAATTTAATTTAGTTGTTGGATTTTTCTAAGAGATAGAAAGCAAAAACATTCCACTTATCGACTTTAAATAGTAGGAACAGGAAGCATAAAACTCTATTCAGTTTTATTTGATGGCCAACTAAGATTACAGAGGAAGAACGAGAAAGGAAACAGACAAAAGAAGAGGAAGGGAGAGACTGAAAAACAACCCCCAAATTACCCATATCCTTTAGAAGCAGGAATCCTACTTTTGTGATAATTCTTTATAGTCACAGAAAACAAAAACAAAAACCTCTCACACAAACAGCCCTCTGGGTTTAAAAAGAAAAAGATATACAATTTTAGAATTTGTTATTAAAAATGTTTAAATTCTTGGCCCTGGCCGGTTGGCTCAGTGGTAGAGCGTTGGCCTGGCGTGCAGAAGTCCCAGGTTCGATTCCCGGCCAGGGCACACAGGAGAAGCGCCCATCTGCTTCTCCACCCCTCCCCTTCTCCTTCCTCTCTGTCTCTCTCTTCCCCTCCCGCAGGGAGGCTCCATTGGAGCAAAGATGGCCCAGGTGCTGGGGATGGCTCCTTGGCCTCTGCCCCAGGCGCTGGAGTGGCTCTGGTCACAACAGAGCGACCCCCCGGAGGGGCAGAGCACCACCCCCTGGTGGGCAGAGCGTCGCCCCCTGGTGGGCGTGCCGGGTGGATCCCGGTCGGGCGCATGTGGGAGTCTGTCTCTCCCCGTTTCCAGCTTCAGAAAAATACAGAAAAAAAAAAAAAAGTTTAAATTCTTACTGAAAATGCTGGAGATATTTTTTTGGGGGGGTTTTGGAGGGTTTTTAAAATATTTTATTTATTGATTTTATAGAGGGGGGGGACAAGAAGTATCAATTCATAGCTGCTTCACTTTAATTCATTGGTTGCTTATCATATGTGCCTTGACCAGGCAAGCCCAGGGCTTTGAACCGGCTACCTCAGTATTCCAGGTCCATGCTTTATCCACTGTGCCACCACAGCATGTACTTACTCATTCAGGCTGTACTTATTCATTTGTTCAACAACTATTTTGGGGATACACATGTCCTGGCCCTTGAGATAGGCGCAGGGGAACATGTGAAAACAGAGTGTGGGCATAATACCTGACGTCTTGGGGCCTGCATTTCATCAGGTTCTCTATTCTCATTTCGAAGGGGGCCGCATGCTGTACCTGCCTTCTCTATTTAAAAAGAGTATCCATCTCATTTGGCAGATGAAAAGGTCCACTTTCTGGAGCACCACATTGTGGGTGGTCCACGTGTTGCTATTAAGAACCTGAGGGCGAGCCCTGCCTGGTGGTAGAGCCAAGGTTGCAGTTGTTCCTTGAGTGGGATCCTCCTGCAAGGGCAGGGCGAAAGCTCGGAAACAGGCGGAGACCCGCAGCTGAGCAAAGGTGCTCGCCAGTGCCCTCAGGACCGAGCATGACGTCACACACGGGGGCGGGGAAAAGGCCAAGGCCACCAACCCTTGTGCACCCGAGCACGTGATCACAGCCACTCCTGTGAAGAGAAAATGCGGAGGCAGAGAAATACAACACAAATAAACCAAGAGAAATCCCCAGAAAAGGACCTAAGTGAATCAGATATAACCAAATTACCAGATGCAGAGTTTAAAATAACGATTGTTAGGATGCTCAAAGATATTAGAACCACCATAGATGGCCATTACGAAAACCTAAATAAAGAGATAACAAATATAAAAAAGGACATTGAAATAATAAAAAAGAATCAGACAGAAGTGACAAATACAATATCTGAAATAAAGAATACAATGGAAGGAAATTTAAAAGCAGGATGGATGAAGCAGAGAATCGAATCAGTGAGTTAGAGGACACAATAAATAAAGGCACGGAAGCAGAGCAGAAAAAAGAAAAGAGACTCAAAAAGTCTGAGGAAACTCTAAGAGAGCTCTGTGACAACATGAAGAGAAATAACATCCGCATCATAGGGGTTCCTGAAGAAGAAGAGAAAGAACAAGGGATAGAGACTTTGTTCAAACATATTATAGCAGAAAACTTCCCCCAATTAAGGCAGGAAAATGTCTCACATGTTCAGGAAGCACAGAGAACTCCATTAAGGAGAAACCCAAAGAAACCAACACCAAGACACATCATAATTAAATTACCAAAGCTAAATGATAAAGAGAAAATATTAAAAGCTGCGAGAGAAAAAAAGACTATCACCTACAAAGGAGCCCCCATAAGGATGAATTCTGACTTCTCAACAGAAACACTTGAGGCCAGAAGGGAATGGCAAGAAATATTCAAAGTAATGCAGAACAAGAACCTACAACCAAGACTACTTTATCCAGCAAGGCTATCATTTAAAATTGAAGGAGAAATAAAAAGCTTTACAGACAAAAAAAAACTCAAGGATTTCACTGCAACCAAACCAAGGCTGCAAGAAATGCTAAGGGACCTGTTGTAAACAGGTCAAAGGAAAAAAAGAATATAGCAAAAGAGAAAAACAGTTTTAAAGAAAAAAAATGGCAATAAACAATTACATATCAGTAATAACCTTAAATGTTAATGGATTAAATGATCCGATCAAGAGACATAGGGTAGCTGCGTGGATAAGAAAACAGGACCCATACATATGCTGTCTACAAGAGACACACCTTAAATCAAAAGATGCACACAGACTGAAGATAAAAGGATGGAAAAAAATATTTCACGCAAATGGAAATGAAAAAAAAGCTGGGGTAGCAATACTTATATCAGACAAAATGGACTTTAGAACAAAGACTATAGTTAGAGATAAAGAAGGTCACTACATAATGATAAAGGGAGCAATCCAAAAGGAAGATATAACCATTATAAATATCTACGCACCTAATATAGGAGCACCTAAATATATAAAGCAGACTTTGATAGACTTAAAGGGCGAGATCAACAGCAATACTATAATAGTAGGAGATTTCAATACCCCATTAACATCATTAGATAGATCCTCAAGAAAGAAAATTAACAAAGAAACAGCAGACTTAAAGGACATATTAGATCAACTCGATTTAATAGATATCTTCAGAACCTTTCATCCTAAAGCAGCAGAATATACATTCTTTTCAAGCGCTCATGGTACATTCTCTAGAATAGACCACATGTTAGGGCACAAAAGCGGGCTCAACAAATTTAAGAAGATTGAAATCATATCGAGCACTTTCTCTGATCACAATGGCATGAAACTAGAAATCAACCACAACAGAAAAACTGAAAAACATTCAAATACTTGGAAACTAAATAGCACGTTATTAAACAATGAATGGGTTAACATTGAGATCAAAGAAGAAATTAAAAAATTCCTAGAAACAAACGATAATGAGCATACATCAACTCAAAATTTATGGGACACAGCAAAAGCAGTCCTGAGAGGGAAGTTTATAGCATTACAGGCATACCTCAAGAAGCTAGAAAAAGCTCAAATAAACAACTTAACCCTGCATCTAAAAGAACTAGAAAAAGAACAGCAAGTAAAGCCCAGAGCTAGTAGAAGGAAGGAAATAATAAAGATCAGAGCAGAAATAAATGACATAGAGGCGAAAGAAACAATACAGAGGATCAATGAAACCAGGAGCTGGTTCTTTGAAAAGGTAAACAAGATCGATGAACCTTTAACAAGACTCACCAAGAAAAAAAGAGAGAGGACTCAAATAAATAAAATTAGAAACGAGAGTGGAGAAATAACAACTGACACAACAGAAATACAAAATATTGTAAGAAAATACTATGAAGAACTGTATGCCAAAAAACTAGACAACCTAGATGAAATGGACAAATTCCTTGAATCATATAATCTTCCAAAAATCAATCTGGAAGAATCAGAAAACCTAAACAGACCAATTACAACAAATGAGATTGAAACAGCTATCAAAAAACTCCCAAAAAAGAAAAGTCCTGGGCCTGATGGCTTCACAAGTGAATTCTACCAAATATTCAAAAAAGAACTAACTCCTATCCTTCTCAAGCTATTCTAAAAAATTCAAGAGGAAGGAAGACTTCCAAACTCCTTTTATGAGGCGAGCATAATTCTGATTCCAAAACCAGGCAAAGACAACACAAAAAAAGAAAATTATAGGCCAATATCCCTGATGAACTTAGATGCAAAAATCCTCAACAAAATATTAGCAAACCGGATCCAGCAATATATGGAAAAAATCATACACAATGATCAAGTAGGATTTATTCTTGGGAGGCAAGGCTGGTACAATATTCGCAAATCAATCAATGTGATTCATCACGTAAACAAAAGAAAGGAGAAAAACCACATGATAATTTCAATAGATGCAGAAAAGGCATTTGATAAAGTCCAGCACCCATTCATGATCAAAACTCTCAGCAAAGTGGGAATACAGGGAACATACCTCAACATGATAAAGGCCATCTATGACAAACCCACAGCCAACATCATACTCAATGGACAAAAATTAAAAGCAATCCCCTTAAGATCAGGAACAAGGCAGGGGTGCCCCCTTTCACCACTCTTATTCAACATAGTTCTGGAAGTCCTCGCCACAGCAATCAGACAAGAAAAAGAAATAAAAGGCATCCAAATTGGAAAAGAAGAAGTAAAACTATCATTATTTGCAGATGACATGATATTGTATATAGAAAACCCTAAAGTCTCAGTCAAAAAACTACTAGACCTGATCAAAGAATTTGGCAAGGTGGCAGGATATAAAATCAACACTCAGAAATCAGAGGCATTTTTATACACTAATAATGAACTGTCAGAAAGAGAAATCAGGAAATCAATCCCCTTCACCATTGCAACCAAAAAAATAAAGTACCTAGGAATAAATCTAACTAAGGAGATTAAAGACTTGTACTCGGAAAATTATAAAACATTGATAAAAGAAATCAGGGAAGATACGAATAAGTGGAGGCATATACCGTGCTCATGGTTAGGAAGAATAAACATCATTAAAATGTCTATATTACCCAAAGCAATTTATAAATTCAATGCAATACCAATGAAAATACCAATGACTTACTTCAAAGACATAGAACACATATTCCAAAAATTTATATGGAACCAAAAAAGAACACGAATAGCCTCAGCAATCCTGAAAAGGAAGAAAAAAGCGGGAGGTATCACACTTCCAGATATCAAGTTATATTATAAGGCCATTGTACTCAAAACAGCATGGTACTGGCATAAGAACAGGCACATAGATCAATGGAACAGAACAGAGAACTCAGAAATAAACCCACAGCTCTATGGACAACTGATATTTGACAAAGGAGGTAAGACAATACAATGGAGTAAAGACAGCCTCTTCAACAAATGGTGTTGGGAAAACTGGACAGCTACCTGCAAAAAAATGAAACTAGACCACCAACTTACACCACTCACAAAAATAAACTCAAAATGGATAAAAGACTTGAATGTAAGCCATGAAACCATAAGCATCTTAGAAGAAAACATAGGCAGTAAGCTCTCTGACATCTCTCGCAGCAATATATTTGCTGATTTGTCTCCACAGGCAAGTGAAATAAAAGACAGGATAAACAAATGGGACTTTATCAAACTAAAAAGCTTCTGCACAGCTAAAGACAATAAGAACAGAATAAAAAGACAAACTACACAATGGGAGAATATATTTGACATAGCGTCTGACAAGGGGTTAATAACCAAAATTTATAAAGAACTTGTAAAACTTAATACCAGGAAGACAAACAATCCAATCCAAAAATGGGCAAAAGAAATGAATAGACACTTCTCCAAAGAGGACACACAGATGGCCAATAGGCATATGAAAAAATGTTCAACATAACTAATGATTAGAGAAATGCAAATTAAAACCACAATTAGATATCACCTCACACCAGTCAGAATGGCACTCATCAATAAAACAACACAGAATAAGTGCTGGCGAGGATGTGGAGAAAAGGGAACCCTCCTGCACTGCTGGTGGGAATGCAGACTGGTGCAGCCACTGTGGAAAACAGTATGGAGATTCCTCAAGAAATTAAAAATCGAACTGCCTTTTGACCCAGCTATACCACTGTTAGGAATATACCCCAAGAACACCATAGCACTGTTTCAAAAGAAGAAATGCACCCCCATGTTTATGGCAGCATTGTTCACAATAGCAAAGATTTGGAAACAGCCCAAGTGTCCATCAGAGGACGAGTGGATTAAAAAGCTTTGGTATATATATACTATGTAATACTACTCAGCCATAAGAAATGATGACATAGGATCTTTTACAACAACATGGATGGGCCTTGATAACATTATACTGAGTGAAAGAAGTAAATCAGAAAAAACTAAGAACTATATGTTTCCATACATAGGTGGGACATAAAGATGAGACTCAGAGACATGAACAACAGTGTTGGGGTTACAGGGTGGGGGGAGGAGAGGGAGGGGGTTGGGGGAGGGGAGGGGCACAAAGATCATGACTTTTCAGCATTTGCCATATTCCCCCCTTAATCTATAGACAGACAGCAAATATTTACGTATGGTGTTCCCACTACAAAGACTGCTGTCTTAGGGACAAATGCTGATAAACTACTTCAGCAGTTCCTCCTTCTTCAAAGACTTATATGTAAACATAGAGCTCCATGTTTCATAGGACATACTCAAGCTCACTCCATGCTCCCTGGAGCTTTAGCACAAGGGAATGCCCCCTCCCTTTTTTTTTTTTTTTATTATTATTATTATTTTTTTTTTTTTTTTTAGTATTTTTTCTTTTATTTATTTATTTTTTGTATATTTCTGAGGATGGGGATGGGGAGGCAGTCAGACAGACTCCTGCATGCGCCTGACTGGGATCCACCTGGCATGCCTACCGGGGGGAATGCTCTGCCCATCTGGGATGTTGCTCTGTTGCAACCCGAGCCATTCTAGAAAAAAAAAAAAAAAAAAAAAAGAACCTGAGGGCCCTGTCACAATTTCCTATATCTAAGTACCCATGGAACTGTCTTTTGGCAAAGATCTCAAGGGGATGCCAATCTTACATGCTGGATTTTCTGATTTCAAACATTTTGAGCCAATGTCTCCCTCAGCACCTGAGCTATCACTCTAGCCACCGCATTACCTCCTTTCAGTCACTACAATAGTCTCCTGACTGGTTTCCCTACTCCCCACCTTGCTTCCTTCCCTTCTCTCTGCGCTCCACTCAACTGCCATGGCCATCCTGTTCAAATCTAAGACTGAGCCGGCCTCTTCTCTGCCACAACTCTGCAATGGCTTCCTGTTTACTCAGGGCCCCTACAATGGCCTCCAGGCTGACAGTCCTGTTCCTCCAACCTCTCTGCCCCTGATGCCCCTCCTGTCACTCAGCCCCAGCCACACAGTACCCACAATCCCACATTAGTCTGCACTCGGCAGCCCTCTGCTGGAGCACTGCCTCCCACACCCCTCATGTTCCCATCGCTCACTTCCTCACCTTCTCTCAGAGGCCTTCTCAGCTACCCCATTTAAAGTCACAAATCCCGCTGCCCTGCACACTCCCTATCCACTTCCCTGGCTTTTTCTCCATTGCTCCCATTGCTCTCTAATTTACTGCGTATTTCACTCATTTATCTTGTTTATTCTCTGTCTCTTCCCCACAGAAAAAAAGCTCCAGCAGAGCCAGGATTTTTGTCTGTTTTGTTCACTGCTGGTATTCTCAGTGCCTTGAAGAGCAACTAACAAATTAGGTACGTGAAAAGTATTTGTTGATTGTCCTTTGGTTTAAATTGACGTCATTTTATAGGAAATGTGACTACATTCTTCTCATTTTTGTCATTTTACAGAGGAACAGTGAATACTTCATCAAAGTTTCAGCCTAGTCCTCAGTCTCATGATTGGCAAGCCATGGCCCAGAAGCTGTAATTCCCTGGGAACAAAGCCTGGCCCTGAGCCTCTAAACCAGTCCCAGAAGGGGTGGGCCCTTTCTGATGCTCAGCTCTCATAGGCTAAATGCCTGAACAGCAAATGTCAGAGCCTCCTCCTAAACGCAGGCAGATTTACTTTGCAGACGGTGAGGATGCATTTTAATTTGTTGATGTGAAATCTTAATTGAACTAAACTGCTAGAGGTAGTCTCTGTTCTCTGTCATAGTTTTAATTTAGTTGGCAAAACAAGATATCATCAGAGGGAAATCACAGGCAAAGACTCCGTGCCCAGACGGTTTGGGAAACACCTCACTGCGTTTGGAGGTAGGTTGGTATGTGATTGGCACAAACATGAACCCCATCCACACAACTCAGGATGCCAACTTGGCTCTCCAGGGATACTCAGGGGGCATCACATGGGCTCAAGCACATGGCTCTTCCCAAAGCAGCCAGGCTAATACTGCTGGCTCCATATATTCCACGTTCTTCTCATATATATATATATATTTTTACTTTTTTAAAAATTATTTTTATTTATTTATTCATTTTTAGAGGAGAGAGAGAGAGAGAGAGAGAAGGGAGGAGCAGGAAGCTTCAACTCCCATATGTGCCTTGACCAGGCAAGCCCAGGGTTTTGAACTGGCGACCTCAGAGTTCTAGGTCAACGCTTTATCCACTGCACCACCACAGGTCAGGCCTTATTTTTTTACTTTTTATAGAGAGAGGGAGGGAGAGAGAGAAAGAGAGAGAGAGAGAGAGAGAGATCAATTTGTGTTCCACTTATTTGTGCATTTCTTGGTTGATTCTTCTATGTGCCCTGACCAGGGATCAAACCTGCAACCTTGACGTATCAGGAGGATGCTCTAACTGAGCTACCTGGCCAGGGCTCATGTTCCATTTTTAGTGTTAGAGCAGGAAAGAGATGGGAGATTTCTCACCTGAAGGTACAGAAGTGTGGGAGGTGCCCGCTCTATCACTGACTTGCTTTGAGACCATTAGCAGGCCACTTCCCCAACATGGGCTGCACTTTCTCCATCTGTGCAACAGAGAGGTTGGAATCCATGTCTGTAAAGGTTTCATTCAGTTGCTCAGATGCCATGTACAACTCTCTCAGGACCCTTAGGGCTGTGTCAGCATCCAGGGTGAGGCTCCTGACTCTTGTCCACCAGATACTCTCTGAGTTCTTGGCCATGGCATAAGCACACACCAGTGGCCTCACTGTCCCCTACAGGGTTCAAGCCACAGGCCTTTCACTAATGTAGCCTTATCTCTGACCCACAAGATCTCAGGCTGTGATTCTGCTTATGCCCCTAGGAGGAGGCCTTAGGAGTCCTTCTCTTGGTGAAAGGCGCTTTCTCGATTCCTCTCCCAGACCTCTGCTTCCAGGGACCTTCTACACATGCCACTTGTCCCACCCCGGCAGCTTCCACTAGGCCAGTCTATATCTGTAGAAGTTCCTGCTAGGGCCTTGCTCCAAGTTCACCCTCAGCTGC
Organism: Saccopteryx leptura; assembly: GCF_036850995.1. Taxonomy (NCBI): domain Eukaryota; kingdom Metazoa; phylum Chordata; class Mammalia; order Chiroptera; family Emballonuridae; genus Saccopteryx; species Saccopteryx leptura. Next base: position 160,833,833 of record NC_089508.1, on the reverse strand, counting down.
GCTGCCTAAATAAACACAGGCAAACAGCCCAAGGCAGTCCACAGGAATCAGCCCCCTGGGCGGGTCAGCTCATTCCTGGATTATTACTATTCTAAGGACAGTCTCTGCAAGGGAGTTTCCAGACAAGTGAGTCAGGCCTTGGGGCCTCCCTCTGAAGCACAGCTGAAGGGCTGAGGCTGCTTCCCTGAGGGTCAGATTCCTGAGCCAGCAAATCCTCGCTTGGGTGACTCAGTGGCTGGGCTGCAGGTCCAAGTACCAGCATTTAGTCACAGGTTCTTCTCATGGTACGAATCAGGTGCCAGGAGGTTCAGCAAAGAGGCAAGGCCATATAGAAGGAAGATCACAGCTCCGTGAGCCTGTTTCTTCATCTCTCAGGTGAAAATGCTAATAGCTACCTCAGAGAACTGTTGGGAGCACTAGATGCTGTCATACTTTGAGCACCTAGCGCTTGCCTGGTCCAGAGAGCATGCTCCCCAGATGGCAGCAGTTGATGTGTCATCACAGTGCTGGGCATTCTGAAGGCGTTCAGTAAATGCAGTTTTGATCATCACCCACCAGAAGATACACAGATACAGAGCTCCTTTCAACGGTGGAATGGTAGCAAACTGCACGTCACACAAACACATCTGTGAGGTTCCTCTCTCCCTAAATTCTGCTGCCTTGCTCTGCTTCCCCCAAATCTCTGAGATCAGGTCGGTGGTGTCATGGCACTTGGGAGATAAACTATGAGTCCGCCTGGAGATGGCTTTTCCCATCACAGGATGGAAGGTTTGAGGATGTTAATCTGAAGCCAGCAGGGCTTCTTGCACAGGAAGGGCCTTGACTTATGTGCAGTATTCCTTGGGGTGGGGTCCTTTGTAGACACTGGACTCAACTTTTGATTAGGTAAGACTCTATTCAAAGTGTCCGAAAACTCTCTCAGATACTTTTTTTTTTTTTTTCAGAGACAGAGAGAGAGTCAAAGAGAGGGATAGATAGGGACAGACAGGAACAAAAAGAGATAAGAAGCATCAATCATCAGTTTTTGGTTGTGGCACTTTAGTTGTTCATTGATTGCTTTCTCATATGTGCCTTGACCGTGGGACTACAGCAGACTGAGTAACTCCTTGCTCAAGCCAGCGACCTTGCGTCCAAGCTGGTGAGCTTTGCTCAAACCAGATGAGTCTGTGCTCAAGCTGGCGACCTCAGGGTCTCGAACCTGGGTCCTCCACATCCCAGTCCGACGCTCTATTCACTGCGTCACAGCCTGGTCAGGTTCCCTCCGATTCTTTTCTTTCTTTTTTTTTTTTTTTTGTGTGTGTGTGTGTGGCAGAGACAAAGAGAGTCAGAGAGAGGGACAGAGAGGGATAGACAGACAGGAAGGGAGATAAATGAGAAACATCAATTCTTCGTTGTGGCTCCTTAGTTGCTCATTGATTGATTTCTCACATGTGCCTTGACAGGGGTGGGGGGGAGCAGGGTAGCCTACAGCAGATCAAGTGACTCCTTGCTCGAGCCAGCAACCTTGGGCTCAAACTGATGAGCTTTGCCCAAACCAGATGAGCCCCCGCTCAAGCTGGCGACTTCAAGGTCTCGAACCTGGGTCCTCCACATCCCAGTCCAATGCTCCATCCACTGTGTCACAGCCTGGTCAGGCAGACTCCCTCAGATTCTTTTTTTTTTTTTTTTTAATTTTTTATTTATTCATTTTAGAGAGGAGAGGGAGAGACACAGAGAGAGAGGTGGGGGAGACTGGAAGCATCAACTCCCATATGTGCCTTGACCAGGCAAGTCCAGGGTTTTGAACCGGCGACCTCAGCATTTCCAGGTCGACACTTTATCCACTGCACCACCACAGGTCAGGCCTCCCTCAGATTCTTAAGGAAAAATTGAATGTGTTAACTCAAAGTTGGGGAGGATTCTAATCAAAGGGTCAAAGAAAGCCCAGAATCAAGGCCACAGAAACTAAAACCAGGAATTTAGCATGCAGGGAAATGCTCTCCCATAAGAAAATAAAACGTAGCCTGACCAGGCGGTGGCGCAGTGGATAGAGAGTCGGACTGGGATGCGGAGGACCCAGGTTCGAGACCCTGAGGTCGCCAGCTTAAGCGCGAGCTCATCTGGTTTGAGCAAAGCTCACCAGCTTGGACGCAAGGTCGCTGGTTTGAGCAAGGGGTTACTCAGTCTGCTGTAGCACCATGGTCAAGGCACATATGAGAAAGTAATCAATGAACAACTAAGGTGTCGCAACGAAAAACTGATGATTGATGCTTCTCATCTCTCTCTGTTCCTGTCTGTCTGTCCCTATCTATCCCTCTCTCTGACTCTGTCTCTGTAAAAAAAAAAAAAGAAAAAAAGAAAAGAAAACGTGGTATGGTAGGGACTGGACCCACTTTGTGTTGGCAGGCCAGCAAAAGTCAGTTATGGGCAGATCGGTGGGTGGGCAGCTCCAAGCAGAGGTAATATAATAGCCAGTGCAAAGGTCCTAAGTCAGGAATGAGCTTGTTCAAGGAACAGAAGCAAACCTGTGTGGGTGGAGAGCAGTAAGCCAGGAAGGGAACAAAGAGAGATGACCCCAAGAGAGAGGCAGGGGCCAGATTACAAAGGATCTTGTAGGCTGAGCTATGGCATTTTTATTGTCTTCAAAGGATTGTGGAAAGCTTTTGGATGCTTTTAAACAACAGAGGGAGGTGATCTAACTTCTGTTTTTAAAAGAACACTCTGGTTACTATATGTAAAGGAGACCAGAGGTCAGGTCTGTTCCACTCCTGTTAAATTTGAGATGTTAGTTGGATGTACTAGTATCCTGGGGCTGCTATAATAAATGACCACAAACTGGATGGCTTAAAAAACGGAAATTGGCCCTGGCCAGTTGGCTTAATGGGTAGAGTGTTGGCCTGGCGTATGGACATCCCAGGTTCGATTCCTAGTTAGGACACACACGAGAAGCGACCATCTGCTTCTCTTCCCTTCCCTCTTCCCCTTCTGTCTCCCTTCTCCTCCTGCAGCCAGTGGCTCAATTGGTTTCAGTGTCAGCCCAAGGCCCTGAGGATAGCTCAGTTGATTCGAGCATTGGCCCCAGACAGGAGTTGCCAGGTGGATCCTGGTTGGGTTGTCTGAGGGACTCTATCTCACTGTCTCCCCTCCTCTCACTTAGGGAAAACAAAGACAAAACAAAACAAAAAAACAGAAATTTATCCTCTTGTAGTCTGGAATCCAGAGCCCAAAATTAAGGTGTAAGTAGGATTGGTTTCTTCTGGGTGCTCTGAGGAAGAATCTGTTTCATCTCTCGTCCAGCTTCTGATTGTTGCTAGCAATCCTTGGCTTATAGACACATCACTCCAATCTCTGTCTCCATCTTCACATGATCTTCTCCCTGTGTGCTTCTTTTTCTCGATATATTCTCCTCTTCTAAGGACATCAGCTATATTGGGTGTAGGGCCCACTATAATCCATTATGACCTCATCTTAACTTGATTATATCTGCAAAGACCATATTTTCAAATAAAGTCATATTCACGGGTATAAGAGGTTAGGACTGGCCAGGTAGTGGTACAGTGGATAGAGCATCGAACTGGGATGTGGAGGACCCAGGTTCAAAACCCCGAGGTCGCCGGCTTTAGCGTGGGCTCATCTGGTTTGAGCAAAGCTCACCAGCTTGAGCCCAAGGTCACTGGCTTGAGAAAGGGATCACTTGCTCTACTGTAGTCTCCCGGTCAAGGTACTATGAGAAAGCAATCAATGAACAACTAAGGTGCCGCAACAAAGAATTGATGCTTCTCATCTCTCTCCCTTCCTGTCTGTCTGTCCCTGTCTCTGTCACAAAAAATATATATAAAAAAGGCTGAAGTTAGAGAAGAGCTCTAGTTTGCAGATATTAATTTGGCAGTCATAGAAAAACACCCATGGGACTAGATGTAGATAAAGAATAAAAGGGTGCTAGGTTGAGCTCCAGGACTGTCCAATATTTAGTAGTTCATGGAAGAGAAGAAGCAAACATAAGATATTGAGAAAAAGTGGTCAGTGAGGTAGGAAACCAGGACAGTATCATGTCCTACAAGCCATGAGGAGATCATACTTCAGGATGGAAGTAGCAGTCAACTTTGTTGAGAAGTGGCTCTCAGACCCAGTATTAGGACTATTGATGGTCCTACTGATCAATTTTAGTGGAGTGGTGGGGATAGAAGCCCACCTGGAGGGGTTAAAGAGAAAATGTGAGTGAGAAAGTATAGACAGCTACTATATACAACAATTTCAAGAATGTTTGCCTGAGCCTGACCTGTGGTGGCGCAGTGGATAAAGCGTCAACCTGGAAACACTGAGGTTGCTGGTTCAAAATCCCTGGCTTGCCTGGTCAAGGCACATATGGGAGTTGATGCTTCCTGCTCCTCCCCCTTTTCTCTCTCTCTCTCTCTCTCTCTCTCTCTCTCTCTCTCCCCCCTCCTCTCTAAAAAAAAGAATAAATAAAAAAAAAATAAATAAATAAAAAAACAAGAATGTTTGCCTGACCAGGCAGTGACACAGTGGATAGAGCATCAGACTGGGATGCAGAGGACCCAGGTTCGAGACCCTGAGGTCACCAGCTTGAGCGCGGACTCATCTGGTTTGAGCAAAAGCTCACCAGCTTGGACCCAAGGTCATTGGGTTGAGCAAGGGCTTACTCGGTCTGCTGAAGGCCCACAGTCAAGGCACATATGAGAAAGCAATCAATGAACAACTAGGGTGTTGCAACAAAAAATGAATGATTGATGCTTCTCATCTCTCTCCGTTCCTGTCTGTCTGTCCCTATCTATCCCTCTCTCTGACTCTCTCTCTCTGTCTCTGTAAAAAAAAAAGTATAGAGTTGGCCATTGATGGGAGCAGGGACACTAAATCCACTGTATAAAGAGGGAAGGCAACTGATGTGAGTACATATACAGGTAGGTTAGTAGAATCCGTGCTAGGAAAATAAGAAAGTACCTTGTCTAACTGCTTCTATTTTCTTCATGAAGCATGAGGTGAGGTCATCAGCTGAAAGTAAGGGGTGACAGAAGTTTGAAGAGATAGGGTAAGTTATGAAGCAGAAGTTTGAAGAGTAAAAAAGTGAGTATAATAGAATATTAGGAGAATTACAGAACAGTAGTGTCCCCTTGAGATTTCCCATTCATGTCTGACCTGTGGCAGTGCAATGGATAAAGCCGCATCGATCTGGAAAGCTGAGGTAGCCTGTTTAAACCCCTGGGCTTGCTCAGTCAAGGCACTTATGAGAAGCAACTAGTATGAGTTGAGCCCTGGCTGGATAGCTTGACTGACTAAAGCATTGGCCTGAAGCTCAGAGGTTGCTGGTTGATACCTGGTCAGGGCACATACAGGAATGGATCAGTGTTCCTGTTTCTCTCTCTCTCTTCCTTCTTCCTCTAAAATCAATAAAATAAACATTAAAAACATTTTTTTAAACTAGTAAGTTGATGCTTCCCACCCCTCCCCCATTTCTCTTTCTCTCTCATCTCTAAAATCAATAATTTTTTTTTTTGTATTTTTCTGAAGTTGGAAACAGGGAGGCAGTCAGACTCCCACATGTGCCCGACCGGGATCCACCTGACAGGCCCACCAGGGGGCGATGCTCTGCCCATCTGGGGTGTCGCTCTGTTGCAACCAGAGCCACTCTAGCACCAAGGAGCCATCCCCAGCGCCCGGGCCATCTTTTGCTCCAATGGAGCCTTGGCTGTGGGAGGGGAAGAGGGAGACAGAGAGGAAGGAGATGGGGAGGGGTGGAGAAGCAGATGGGCGCTTCTCCTGTGTGCCCTGGCCGGGAATCGAACCCGGAACTCCTGTACGCCAGGCCGATGTTCTACCACTGAACCAATCGGCCAGGGGAATAAATTTTTTTTAAAAAAGAGATTTTCCATTCATACCTAGGACTCTTTCTAGACATCTTTCTTCTCAGTCTGCACGTCCTCTCAGGAAAGGGCTCTGATTGGCCCTGTTTAGGTCATATGCCTATCTCTGGTCCAATCACTGTATCGAGAGAATGAAGTACTAAGAATGGGCAGACCTGGGCCACATGACTACCCCTGTAACTAGAGGGGCTGGTGATATGACTAGCAGCCCCAGCAGAAGTGCATGAATTCAGAGAGGGGTGGCTCCCCAAAGAAAACAGGGATGTTAGATACAAAGCAACAGAGGTTCATTGACCCCTACTGTTCTCACAGGGTTGTTCTGAGGCCCAGTGAGACACTGTCTGCGAAATTGCATTGTGGCATACACAGCACCACATAAGGCGAGGGATTATTATAGTAGCACTTAGTAAATGGTAGGTTTGTTTATCTGTTCACTCAGTAAACAGTTACTGAGCCTCTTTTTCTAAAAGATTTTATTTATTAATTTTTGAGAGAGAGAGAGAAAGTGGGGAATGAACAGGAAGCACCAACTCACTTCTCATGTACGTGCCTTGACCGGGCAAATGTGTGGCTTCAAACCGGCAACCTCAGCGTTCCAGGTAGACACCTTATCCACTGCACCACCACAGGTCAGGCGACAATTACTGAGCCTTTCAGTGAGGTTTTGTGCTAGGTTCATGAAGGAGAAGAGACAAATTATGAATTAGATGTGATTTTCCCCATGAAAGAACTTGTAGTTTATTTAGTTGAGATGTATTAGCTTTTGCCAAGTTATGCTGTGATAACAAACAACCCCCAAATCTTTGTGGTTTATAACAGTAAAGGTTTATTTTTTGCTCATCAGCTTCTGGTTAGCTTTGGTTCTGTTCCAAGAGTCTTCTTCATTCGAGCACATGCCATTCTTATGGCAGAGAGTAAACAGGATACTGTGATGGCTCCTAAAGATTCTGCTCTGATCACTTCTATTTTCATTTGATTGCCCAAAGCAAGGCTCATAACAAAATCTGGTTACAATGGGGTAATGGAGTATCCTCCTTCAACAAAAGGTACTGAAAGTCACATAGTGATATCTGGCAATTTATATAATACTTTTACAGAAAAGAAAAGTAAATAATTGGGAAAAATAATATAATCATCACAAAGGGTTAGAAGCAGGTGAACACTCGTTATACAATAGAAAGAGACCAGAGTCCTATGATTCAGGCATTAGGATTCAGATGGGAAAGCAATATTCTCCAGCGGGGGAGATGAAAAGAAGGCTTCTTGGAAGAAGTGGCTTTTGGGTTGGGTTTGAACAACACTAGAATATCCAGAACTGTATAGAAGAAGAAAACAGGGCCTGACTTGTGGTGGTGCAGTGGATAAAGCGTTGACCTGGAAATGCTGAGGTTGCCGGTTCGAAAACCTGGGCTTGCCTGGTCAAGGCACATATGGGAGTTGATGCTTCCAGCTCCTCCCCCCTTCTCTCTCTCTGTCTCTCTCTCCTCTGTCTCTCTCTCTCTCCCTCTCTCTCTCCTCTCTAAAAAAAAAAAAAAATGAATAAATAGAAGAAAACAGGGCATGCTACCGGAAGAACAGTATGAGAAAGCCACTGAAGAGGTAAAGCAGGATGTTTACACAGGGAATGGTGAATGGTTTAGTTAGCCTAAAGCAGAGGAACTGGGAGGGAATAAAGGAAAGAGATCAAAATGAGCCTGTCTGCCAGCCTCTGAGAGCACAGAGCTCTCATCCCCACCCCATTCAAACAGGGGTCCCTGGGTTGGGGGAGTGCCTGCAGTGGCTGTTCAATTAGTCCAGAGTAGGCCAGCTTTTGGCTAGACTCTTCTGCCTTGGCTTGGTCAAGCCCAGGGTCAGCTTTTCTCTCTCAAGCCTCTTTCAAAATTTTTTGGAAAATGAACTCCTAATGTTCTTATAGAGAGGTCTTTATGGGTTTTCTGTTTGTTTCCTCTGCCTATGTCAGACAGACTGATATCCAGAAGACACTATCAAAGTAGGAGATGTTAAAACAAACAAACAAAAACAACAAATATCTTCCCAAAGGCAGGGAGATGGACAAAATGACAAGATGCCATCCTTGCAAAGTAAGCCTCAGTCTTCATCCTGCTGGCTCCTCTTTTCCACTGCAGCAGTAAAATGAGTTTTTGTTTTGGTTAGAATAAGATCCCATAATTTATTTTGTTCATAATGTCCTAAAAGAAAAACATATTGGCTCTTTATCATTGCTCATTCCAGTATGAATTTCATTGTCTTTTTGGATTCAGCATATCATTGCAGCAATGATTTGGGTTAAATGTTTATGTAACAGAAACCTTCTGCTTCTTATTATGTGATAGGAATGTGATGATCAGTAAAATTAATTTTATAACAACCTTGTTTGTTTTCTTTGAAGTTATCAAATGCAGTACACAGATGGAGAAAGCTTTGAGAGTGTGGGTCCTGGCTTATTGGATTAATGAGCTGCCCACATGGTGGGCGTGTGGTCTGACTGATATGGGCCCTGAGCAGGTTTGCATTTTTAATCACTAATGCCCTGCAGCCTGCTGGAAGCATGGGAAGAAACAGGCTGACTAGGACATGCCAGAAGACAAGGGCAGGGTCACAGGGGGCTTCCCTGTTGCCCAGGAGGGGCCTGCCTAAGGGCATAAGTGGAGCTCAGGGCCTGGCAGTAAGAGCTCTCCAATGTCAAACAACTCAGTATGTGCCAGGGCACATCTCAGGCCTGATGAAAGGCCTGCTTATCGCTCATTCCATCATTCATTTACCAAAAACATGTGTTAAGCACCCACTCCATGCCAGGCACTGGATACAGTAATAAACAAGACAGGCAGGTTCTCTGTGCTCAAAGTATCATTTTAGTCTGGGATGCATACAATAAACAAGTTTAGTAATAAATCAGCAAGATATGGTCAGTTAGTAATAAGTGCTGTGACTACAATAAAAGGGTGATGCAGTAAGAGTTCTTGAGTGAGGGGAAGGCTCATGCTAAACGTCTAAAGAATGCTGCTCTGCAAAGCTGATCCTTATGCTGAGCTGAGACTGGAGGCATGGGAAAGAGCCAGCTTTGCAAAATGCTGGGGGGAAAGCATTCTAAACATTGGACACACAGGTGCAGAGGCCCCATGGCAGGAAAGACTGCAATTATTTGAGGAACAGAAAGGAGACAAGTGTGACTGAAGCATAGTAAACAAGAAGGAGAATGGAGCTGAGGTTGGAAAGTTAGAAAAGGTCACGTTATACAATGTTTTGTAAAGCCAAGTGCATTAGCCAATCAGGAAAAATCAGAAATCACTATAGGTATTTCAAGTAGAATTTCATTTGAGGAATTGGTTATAAACGTGTTGGAAGGGCTGGGGGAGCAAAAAGAGGGAGACAAGGTTTTCCAAGGATCAGTAATTATAAGAAGTCACTGTCAGCCCTCAAGCTGGGAGAGCAAAATGAGAAATAGAGATAGTCATAATTGAAAACTGCTGTGCTGCTGAGATTCTTGGGAACTGAACGTCCTGCGCAGGAAACCAAGAGCAAGAATGTGGCCAGCCCTGGCCAGTTGGCTCAGTGGTAGAGCGTCGGCCCAGTGTGTGAAAGTCCTGGGTTCGATTCCCAGCTAAGGCACACAGGACAGGTGCCCATCTGTTTCTCCACCCTTCCCCCTCTCCTTCCTCTCTGTCTCTATCTTCCCCTCCTGCAGCCAAGGCTCCACTGGAGCAAAGTTGGCCCAGCTGCTGAGGATGGCTCCATGGCCTCAGCCTGAGGCACTAGAATGGCTCCTGTTGCAATGGGGCAATGCCCCAGATGGGCAAAGCATCACCCTCTAGTGGGCATGCCAAGTGGATCCCGGTCAGGCGCATGCAGGAGTCTATCTCTCTGCCTCCCTGCTTCTCACTTCAGAAAAATAAAAATAAAAGAATGTGGCCTTTACTAGATGGCTGGGGGAGCAAAAAGAGGGAGACAAGGTTTTCCAAGGAGCAGTAATTATAAGAAGTCACTGTCAGCCTTCATGCTTGGAGAGCAAAGTGCAGAGAAGAATGTGGCTCTCCTTTCCCCTATCTTCCAGTCTCCAGCCAATGGTTCTAATTAGCAGAACCTAACGGGAAGCCAGCTATTGAAAGAATGTAGAAAATGTATACTGCAGGCTCCCAGGTCTGGAGGACAGTGCAGAGGGCAAACGTGGAGCCAACAGACCACATTCTCTATTACTATTCCACAGGTCCTCCTTCCTGAATTCTGCATTTGATATGTACAACAGGCCACAGGGGCAGCTGAACACCTCATTTCAAATCTATAAAATGGAAATGAAAATAGTCATGGGTTTGTTATGAGGGCTCAGGGAGATAATGTATGTAAAACACTTGGCATAGTGCCTGGCACTTAATAAGTCCTCAATAAATGTCAGCTATAGATGAAGCTATACTGAAAGTACACCAACATCATGTGGGTACACCCAGCCTTTTTGATAAAGGATAAAGGGAGTCATAGCACTTGAAAACATTGGGAACCAAGGGTCTTAGAAGAGTTCAGTCTAGACCAGTGGTAGTCAACTTGGTCCCTACCACGCACTAGTGGGCATTCCAGCTTTCATGGTGGGTGGTAGCGGAACAACCAAAGTATAAGTAAAAAGATAGATTTAACTATAGTAAGTTGTTTTATAAAGATTTATTCTGCCAAACTTAGTGAAAATCTGACATAAAGTACTTGGTAAGTAATTATTATTATATGCTTTAACTTGCTGTAACTCTGCTTTATAAATTTTATAAAGTAAAGTTACTTCCCTACTTTATAAATCACCATTACTGTGGAACTGGTGGGCGGTTAGAAAATTTTACTACTAACAGAGATACAAAAGTGGGCGGTAGATATTAAAAGGTTGACTACCCCTGCTCTAGACAATAAAATTTGAGAATCTTCATTTCCAGTTTGCCCCCACAGGGCTCATGCAAAGACCTTTGTTGTGAATGTTCTGCTTCTGTACGCTCTGCTCCCTAGAGTTGAGTATCAGACAGATAATGAGCATTGTTCCAATTATCTATTGCTGTGTAGCAAAATACGTGAAAGCTTAGAGCAGGGGTCCCCAAACTACTGCCCGCGGGCCACATGCAGCCCCCTGAGGCCATTTATCCGGCCCCCGCCGCACTTCCGGAAGGGGCACCTCTTTCATTGGTGGTCAGTGAGAGGAGCATAGTTCCCATTGAAATACTGGTCAGTTTGTTGATTTAAATTTACTTGTTCTTTATTTTAAATATTCTATTTGTTTCCGTTTTGTTTTTTTACTTTAAAATAAGATATGTGCAGTGTGCATAGGGATTTGTTCATAGTTTTTTTTTTATAGTCCAGCCCTCCAACAGTTTGAGGGACAGTGAACTGGCCTCCTGTGTAAAAAGTTTGGGGACCCCTGGCTTAGAGCTTAAAACACTTGTGTTTTGTTTTTTTTTATCCTCATGACTTTCTGGATCAAGAATTTGGACAGGCACATTGGGATACGGCTTGTCTCTGTTCTACAGAGTCTGGGGCCTCCACTGGTAAGATAAAAGGACATGGGTCTGTCAACAGCTGGTTGCTGGAATCACCAAAAGCTCATTCACTTTTATGTCTGGTGCCTGATGTGGGTTGACTTGAAAATGAGGACTGGAGGCCAGAGTGCCAGCAGTTTCCAGGGTGGTTTGGCTTTCTCACAACATAGCAGCCACAAGGTAGTAAGACTACCTATATGGTGATTTGGGTCTCTAATCACGAGTTTTTCAGCCAACAATGTGGAAGCTTCATTGTCTTTTATGACCAAGCATTAGAAGTTTCTCACTATCATTTCTGCTGCAACCTTTTTGGTTTATAATCCATAATTTACAAGGAGCTACAGCCCACTACACTCAAGGGGAAATGAGGTATATTCCACCTCTTGGCAGGGTTCTAGAAGAATATATAGGATGGGAGATATTACTGTGGCAGTTTTTGGAAAATGAAATCTGCCACAGGTCTGCAGCTTACTATTATTATTTTTTTACAGGGACAGAGAGAGGGATAGATAGGGACAGACAGACAGGAATGAAGAGAGATGAGAAGCATCAATCATCAGTTTTTCATTGCGACACCTTAGTTGTTCATTGATTGCTTTCTCATATGTGCCTTGACCGCCAGCCTTCAGCAGACTGAGTAACCCCTTGCTCGAGCCAGCAACCTTGGGTCCAAGCTGGTGAGCTTTTTTTTTTATGCTCAAGCCAGATGAGCCCGAGCTCAAGCTGGCCTCGGGGTCTCGAACCTGGGTCCTCTGCATCCCAGTCCGATGCTCTATCCACTGCACCACCACCTGGTCAGGCAGGTCTGCAGCTTAGAACTCACACTTCCTATGGGCCGGGAACCTTGCCAGCCATCTTAGGTAGACATGGTCTGAGCTCTCCGAGGAAGTCGGGACCAAAAATATATGCCCCTGTTTGTGCCCTGTCTTAGTACTCAGAAGGAGCCTCCCCAAAACCCCAAAAGAGAGAAGACCTGTGACCCAGAATAAGTCCTCAGAGAGTCCACTGATGAACACTCAAGTGACATGTGTCACATTAGAGTTAAAAAGGAAGAAAGAAGCCCTGGCTGGTTGGCTCAGTGGTAGAGCATCGGCCTGGTGTGCAGGAGTCCCGGGTTCGATTCCTGGCCAGGGCACACAGGAGAAGCGCCAATCTGCTTCTCCACCCCTCCCCCTCTCCTTCCTCTCTGTCTCTCTCTTCCCGTCCCTCAGCCAAGGCTCCATTGGAGCAAAGTTGGCCCGGGCACTGAGGATGGCTCAGTGGCCTCTGCCTCAGGTGCTAGAATGGCTCTGATTGCAACAGAGCAATGTCCCAGATGGGCAGAGCATCGCCCCCTGGTGGGCGTGCCGGGTGGATCCCGGTCGGGTGCATGCGGGAGTCTGTCTGACTGCCTCCCTGTTTCCAACTTCAGAAAAAATTTAAAAATAAATAAATAAATAAATAAAATATATTTTAAAGAAAAGAAAGAAAGATGGAAACTGCTAGAGAGTGTCATCACATCTGACACTGGTTAATGGTGATGATAGAGGTGATAAGATATTTACTGAGTGCCTATTTGGGACCAGGCACTTAAATATATCTTTCTCATTAAGCCTCCAAAGAGAGCCCTAAACATACATCTTGAAAAAAGATTGAAAATTAATGAGCTAAGGATCTTTCTTTTTTTTTTAATTTTTATTTATTTATTTATTCATTTTAGGGGGGGAGAGAGAGAAAGAGAGAGAGAGAGAAGGGGGAGGAGCAGGAAGCATCAACTCCCATTTGTGCCTTGACCAGGCAAGCCAGGGTTTTGAACCGGCAACCTCAGTGTTTCCAGGTTGACGCTTTATCCGCTGCGCCACCACAGGTCAGGCTTTTGTGTTTATTTTATTTATTTATTTATTTTTATTTTTTATTTTTTTATTTTTCTGAAGCTGGAAACGGGGAGGCAGTTAGACAGACTCCTGCATGCGCCTGACCGGGACCAATCCGGCACGCCCACCAGGGGCCGATGCTCTGCCCATCCGGGGCGTCGCTCTGTCATGACCAGAGCCACTCTAGTGTCTGGGGCAGAGGCCAAGGAGCCATCCCCAGCGCCCAGGCCATCTTTTTGCTCCAATGGAGCCTTGGCTGCAGGAGGGGAAGAGAGAGACAGAGAGGAAGGGGGGAGTGGAGAAGCAGATGGGCGCTTCTCCTGTGTGCCCTGGCCGGGAATCGAACCCGGGACTCCTGCACACCAGGCCGATGCTCTACCACTGAGCCAACTGGCCAGGGCCTAATGAGCTAAGGATCTTTCTTAATAAGTTAGAAATATAGCACAATACACTCACAGAAAGTAGAAGTAAGTAGCAACATGTGCCGGGGTCCAGCCCCGGGGGGAATCCAGGGATCCCACAGGGAGAGACGGCGTCAGCAAATCGAGTGAGAGAGCCGAATTCTTTTCTTTCTCTTTATTCTCTTGTTAGCATTTACTGCCAGGCATCTCTGCCAATGGTTGGTCTAACTTTACTTTTTATACACACACACTAAGTTACAATCACATGATATTCAGAATACGTTGATTAATCATTTTTTTGTTTCACTATGGTTACATTTCCTAGGTAACAGTTAATTCATTTCTATAAATTATAAATCAGGTGGTAAGTCATTCAAAGTACAATTATACAATAACTTGAACAGCAATAACAATATTGGTACAAACTTCCAAAAGGTCAGTACTGATTAATAACTCTACCTTGTCTAAGATTCTATTGTCTAGCCTGACCTGTGGTGGCGCAGTGAATAAAGTGTCAAACTGGAAACACTGAGGTTGCCGGTTCAAAACCCTGGCTTGCCTGGTCAAGGCACATATGGGAGTTGATGCTTCCTGCTCCTCCCACTTCTCTCTCTCTCTCTCTAACTATCTATCTCCCTCCTCCTCTCTAAAATAAATAAATAAATTTAAAAAAAAAGATTCTATTGTCTAGTCAAATTTTATTTATTTACCATATTCATACACTAGTTAAGTTCTAACTTTATTCTTCTCAGAGTGTTCCACCACCTGCAGGTCAGGTATGCAAGAAGAAAGGAAAGTTTCTTTACTCTACCACATGAAAAGTCTAGGGAGGTAAAGTAATGAATTAAATGAAGGCTGAAAGGTGCTTCTGTGTATAGTTACTGTTTCCTACCTATTCATAAGTCACAATCTATTTTTTCTAACATGATTAATAAGAAGAAATTCTCCTACAAACTTAACCCTTTACGAGGGATATCATAGCCAGCCTCTTATGTCTATGAGCCCAGTTCAAGGGGCTTACAGGCTTTTCTGTGGAACTCACACCCTCTGTCTCATTTCCAAAGAAATTACTACGAATCTACAGGGAAAGCATGGTACTATTATCCCTGTGCCATAAATGATAGCACACACCCAAAAAAGGGGGGATATAAGGCCAGATTAATTCAAAAAGGTCAAAGGGGGAAGTATCGTTGTGCCTTTCCTTTGCGGTGACTTTATCAACCTGCAGCCATTGGTCTTCACTGTGGTGACTTTGTCAACCAGCAGCCATTGGTCTTCTCTGCTGTGACTTGGTCAATCAGCAGTTTTTGATCTTCTTCTGCTGTGACCTTGTCAGCCAGCAGTTGTGGGTCTTCTCCTGCTGTGACCTTGTCAGCCAGCAGTCGTAGATCGGCTCCCAACAAACATGAAGAATAGAAATTGAATAAATAAAAAACAAATAAGCAGCCTGACCAGGTAGTGGTGCAGTGGATAGAGTGTCGGACTGGGATGCAGAAGACCCAGGTTCGAAACCCCAAGGTCACCGGCTTGAGCGCGGGTTCATCCGGCTTGAGCATCGGCTCACCAGCTTGAGTGAGGGGTCACTGGCTTGAGCCTGGGATCATAAACATGACCTTATGGTCGCTGGCTTGAGCCCAAATGTCGCCGGCTTGAAGCCCAAGGTTGCTGTCTTGAGCAAGGGATCACGTGCTCTGTTGTAGCCCCCTGGTCAAGATACAAATGAGAAAGCAATCTGTTGGGCGGATAAAATGTATTATGCTCACTTTGTTAAAGATGGCGCCCGCTGCCCACGTGGAGGCCGTTGCCCAGGTGATATTAATGTGTTGGGGGCGGGCTAAAGGCAAGTAGAATCCTTGTAGCCTGGGGCTTGGTTTTGGGATTAAGCCTTTCCTACCCTTTTTGATGTGGGGTGGTACAATCCAATCATGCCTCAGAAAGTGACTTTGTATTAGAGACTTCCCTATTTTGTATATTGGATTAAAGGTTGTGAAGCTACACTATAAAATGGGGGCAGAACGGGACTTGGTTGTTGGTTCCTGAGGTTAGCATGAGAGAGCGGAGAGAGTAGAGCCAGCAGCTAAAGGAGGCCACGTGGAGGAGGCCAGGAGAAGCAGCCAAGATGGCGGAGTGCTGAGTGAGATGCCAGTTTGTACAGAGTTTGTATCTGGGATAAGGAAGAAGATGGGGAACTGAGGGAAATAAGGCTGGTGAGCTAGAAACCTTTGATTCTAGGAAACTCGGATAAATCAGTGGCTTTGTGAGCACTGAATGTGACTGGGTTTTGGAGCCCAGTGTGTATTTTTACTTGCCCGCCAGGTGCAAGCTAGATTAAAGACTATGGCCCACCAGTTTTTGGCTCCATGGTTTCTTTACCGACTGTCCGAATCCAATGCGAACCTGCATGTGAATGGCCACGATGGTGGCTCCTGGCCTTACACAATCAATGAACAACCAAGGAGACTAAGGAGCTGCAGCGAAGAATCGATGCTTCTCATCTATCTCTCTTCCTGTCTGTCTGTCCCTATCTATCTGTTGGGCAGATAAAATATATTATGCTCACTTTGTTAAAGATGGTGTTGCCCAGGTGATTGCTTGGGATGGCTGTGATTATATTAATGTGTGTGTTGGGGGCAGGCTGTGGGCAGGCAGGATCCTTGTATCCTGGGGCTTGGTTTTAGGACTAAGCCTTTCCCACCCTTTTCGATGTGGGGTGGTGCACTCTCATGAGGAATCCCATCATGCCTCAGATAAGTGACTTTGTATTAGAGACTTCCCTATTTGTATATTGGATTAAAGGTTTGGATTTCTACACTATAAGGAGGGGCAGACCGGGGGCTTGCTCTCTCTCTCGGTTCTTGAGATTAGCATTAGAGCAGAGAGCAGGTTGGAGAGCAGAGAAAGGACACGTGGAGAAGAGGAGAGGTAGCCAAGATGGCGGAGTGCTGAAAGAGAAGCCAGTTAGTGCAGAGTTTGTGCAGAGAAAAGGAGATGGAGAACAAAGGAGAATGAGGCTAGTGAGCTAGAGACCTTTGATTCTAGGAAATTCGAATAAGTCAGTAGCTTTGTGAGTGCTGAATGAGTGGATTTTGGAGCCCAGTGTGTGTTTTTACTTGCCCGCTGGGTGCAAGCTAGGATTAAAGATAATGGCCCACCAGATCGTGGCTCTGTTGTTTCATACCGTCTGTCGGAATCCAATGCGAACCTGCATGGGCCAGGCTGCTGTGATGATGGCAGTGGATACTGCCTTTATCCTTCTCTCTGTTTCTGTCACAAAACAAAAAAACAAACAAAAAAACCCAAAAGACAAATAAGCAGCAGAGAGGATCAGCCGAGTCAAAAGCCAGTTCTGTGAAAACTAATAAATCTCTGATGATCAAGAAAAAGTTGAACAAAGACAATAATAAACAATGTCAGGAAAGAAAAAGAGGGATATTGCTATGGATACTTCAGGTATTAAAAAGTAACAGGAGCCCTGGCTGGATAGCTCAGTTGGTTAGAGCATTGACCTGGACTGCAGCCTGGGGCTTGGTTTTGGGATTAAGCCTTTCCCACCCTTTTTGATGTGGGGTGGCACAATCCAATCATGCCTCAGAGAAGTGACTTTGTATTAGAGACTTCCCTATTTTGTATATTGGATTAGAAGTTGTGAAGCTACAATATAAAATGGGGGCAGAACGAGAGTTTGCTCTCTTAGTTCCTGGGATGATTAGCATGAGAGAGCAGAGGGAGCAGAGCAGAGAGCAGAAAGAGACCATGTGGCCAGGAGAAGCAGCCAAGATGGCGGAGTATTGAGTGAGAGGCCAGTTTGTGCAGTTTGACGCTGGAGAAGGAAGGAGATGGGGAACAGAGGTGAATAAGGCTGGTGAGCTAGAAACCTTTGATTCTAGGAAACTCGGATAAGTCAGTGGCTTTGTGAGCACTGAATGTGAGTGGGTTTTGGAGCCCAGTGTATGTTTTTACTTGCCCGCCGGGTGCAAGCTAGGATTAAAGAGTATGGCCCACCAGTTTGTGGCTCCGTTGTTTCTTTATCGACTGTCCGAATCCAATGAGAACCTGCATGGGTCAGGCTGCTTCGATAGTGGCCCTGGCCATGGCTCCTGGCTTTACACTTACTAATACTCAATTTGAAATAGGAAATCTGAATAATCCTATAACCATTAAAAAAAATTGAAGCAGCCTGACCAGGCAGTGGCACAGTGGATAGAGCATCAGACTGGGATGCAGAGGACCCAGGTTTGAGACCCCGAGCTCGTCAGCTTGAGTGCGGGCTCATCTGGTTTGAGCAAAGCTCACCACCTTGGACCCAAGGTCGCTGGCTCAAGCAAGGGATTACTCGGTCTGCTGTAGCCCCCTGGTCAAGGCACATATGAGAAAGCAATCAATGAACAACTAAGAGGTGTCGCAACAAAAAACTAATGATTGATGCTTCTCATCTCTCTCCATTCTGTCTGTCTGTCTCTATCCCTTTCTGACTCTCTCTCTCTGTCACTGTAAAAAAAAAAAAAAAAATTGAATCAGAAGTAAAATAATTTTCCACAAAAGAAACATAGGCTTCACAAGTGAGTTCTAATTCTTTAACCCCCCCCAGGAGAGAATAAGGATTCCCTTCTTCAAATGAGGGAACTGGAGCTCTGACAGTTGCAGCCATTTGCCTAATGGCCCAGAGATAATAAATGCCAAAGGCAAGATTTGATCCTCCACTGACCTGGCTCAAAGCCAAGGAGTTTAGCCGTTGACACTCTCGAATCCTCTTCAGATGCTGTAACTAGCAGCATATATATGAAGGTGAAGGATAAGACCTTGATGAAAAATAATAATAATAATAATGCGTAAACAGATTCCAGATTTGCAGAGTTGGAAGGTAAAGCTCTTTCTGCCTAGGGAAGCCACAGAAATCTGGTTATGTCCCCACAGAGAAGGAACTTGGAGATTTTCCCCCAGACCCCACCCCACCATCCTTCAAGACCCATTCAACAGCCATCATGCTTCTCTGTAGTGGTGACATTTGATTAAGTCTGGCTCTAAGTCCTACCCTAAGTCCATAGCTCCCCCAGCCTCCAGAACCCTTAGATTCCCATAGGATTGTATCTAGACCTCCTTTATACATTGTCTGCTGTATATCATTCTCACTGTTTTCCCACCTTGAAAGTGCATGGCTCCTTAAGAATACACACCGTAGTGTGAGAAACCTGCATTAAAAAGTTAAATGTCGCCTGACCAGGTGGTGGCGCAGTGGCTAGAGCATCAGACTGGGATGCGGAGGACCCAGGTTCGAGACTCTGAGGTCGCCAGCTTGAGCGCCGGCTCATCTGGTTTGAGCAAAGCTCACCAGCTTGGACCCAAGGTCGCTGGCTTGAGCAAGGGGTTACTCGATCTGCTGAAGGCCCACGGTCAAGGCACATACGAGAAAGCAATCAATGAACAATTAAGGTGCTATAACGAAAAACTGATGATTAAATGCTTCTCATCTCTCTCCGTTCCTGTCTGTCCTATCTATCCCTCTCTCTGACTGTCTCTCTGTCTCTGTAAAAAAAAAAAAAAATTAAATGTTAGTATCCTGGGTGATCACTGGGGCTTTGAAAATTGTAAGGCAGCTCTTGTGGTCATCCAGACTGTTAGATTCAAGGAGTACTGACATGCTGGGGCTGCCAAGAGTGTACAAGGTCCCTGTGACACTGAGAACAAAGAGTTCAGCAACATCCTGCATTGAGTCAGAGACCCTTATCAGAAGTTTATGTTTGAAATTCTCCACTGAGTAATACCCCCCCCCCCCGTAACTGCGCACGACCTCTCTAGCCAATGACTAACAGCCACATCAGCTTCTGTATGATGCTTGCTCATCCTAGACAGCCACCCTATAAAAAGGAGCCATGCCTGACCTGGTGGTGGTGCAGTGGATAGAGCGTCGGACTGGGATGCGGAAGGACCCAGGTTCGAGACCCCGAGGTCGCCAGCTTGAGTGAGGGCTCATCTGGTTTGAGCGAGGCTCACCAGTTTGGACCCAAGGTTGCTGGCTCCAGCAAGGGGTTGCTCGGTCTGCTGAAGGCCCGCGGTCAAGGCACATGTGAGAAAGCAATCAATGAACAACTAAGGTGTTGCAATGCGCAATGAAAAACTAATGATTGATGCTTCTCATCTCTCTCCGTTCCTGTCTGTCTGTCCCTGTCTATCCCTCTCTCTGACTCACTCTCTGTCTCTGTAAAAAATAAATAAATAAATAAAAAATTTAAAAAGGAGCCATTTTAGAAGCTCGGGGCTGCAGTCCCTGCGCAGTTTGTTGGCTGCGCAGGTTTGGTTGGCTGCAGTGCTCCAGTCTCTTCGGAGGCGTGGGTTGCCTGCAGTCCCTGTGCAAGTTTGGGGGACTGCAGTGTTCCCCTGTGTGGGTTACCTGCAGTCCCTGTGCAGGTTTGGGGGGCTGCAGTGCTCCCTTGCATGGGTTGCCTGCAGTCCCTGTGCAGGTCTGCAATAAAACTTATAAAATTCACTTTGGGTCTGCTGTAGTCTTTCTCGCTAGGATGTAACACAGACCACCCAGAGCATATTCACTTTTTAAAAAAGACTTTATTTATCCCATTTTTAGAGAAGACAGAGAGAGAGAGAGAAAGAAAGAAGGGGGAGGAGCAGGAAGCATCAACTCCCATATGTGCCTTGCCCAGGCAAGCCCAGGGTTTCGAACCGTTGACCTCAGCATTTCCAGGTCAACGCTTTATCCCATTGCACCACCACAGGTCAGGCTAATTTTTTTTTTTTTTTTTTTTAGCATATTCTTATTAAAAGGCATTTTTGCCTGACCAGGCAGTGGCACAGCGGATAGAGCATTGGACTGGGATGCAGAGGACCCAGGTTCGAGACCCTGAGGTCGCCAGCTTAAGCACAGGTGTTGGGCAGATAAAATATATTATTCTCACTTTGTTAAAGATGGCGCTGCCCATGTGGAAGCCGTTGTCCAGGTGATATTAATGTGTGTTGTGGATGGGCTGTGGGCAGGCAGGATCCTTGTATCCTGGGGCTTGATTTTAGGACTAAGCCTTTCCCACCCTTTTTGATGTGGGGTGGTACAATCCCATCATGACTCAGATAAGTGACTTTATATTAGAGCAGGGGTCCCCAAACTTTTTACACAGGGGGCCAGTTCACTGTCCCTCAGACCGTTGGAGGGCCAGACTATAAAAAAAAACTATGAACAAATCCCTATGCACACTGCACATATCTTATTTTAAAGTAAAAAAACAAAACGGGAACAAATACAATATTTAAAATAAAAAACAAGTAAATTTAAATCAAGAAACTGACCAGTATTTCAATGGGAACTATGGGCCTGCTTTTGGCTAATGAGATGGTCAATGTGCTCCTTTCATTGACCACCAATGAAAGAGGTGTCCCTTCCGGAAGTGCAGCAGGGGCCGGATAAATGGCCTCAGGGGGCCACATGTGGCCCGCGGGCCGTAGTTTGGGGACCCCTGTATTAGAGACTTCCCTATTTTGTATATTGGATTAAAAGGTTTTGATTTCTACACTATAAAATGGGGGCAGAACGGGAGCTTGCTCTCTTGGTTCCTGAGATTATCATTAGAGGAGAGAGCAGAGAGGTGAGCAGAGAAAGGCCACGTGGAGGAGGCCAGGAGAAAAGCAGCCAAGATGGCGGAGTGTTGAGTGAGAAGCCAGTTTGTGCAGAGAGAAGGAAGGAGATGGAGAACAGAGGTGAATAAGTCTGGTGAGCTAGAAACCTTTGATTCTAGGAAACTCGGCTAAGTCAGTAGCTTTGTGAGCACTGAATGTGAGTGGGTTTTGGATCCCAGTGTGTGTTTTTACTTGCCCGCCAGGTGCAAGCTAGGATTAAAGATGATGGCCCATCAGCTTTTGGCTCCGTTGTTTCTTTACCGACTGTTCGAATCCAATGCGAACCTGCATGGGCAAGGTGGCTGTGATGATGGCCGCAGCTACTGGCTTTACAGCAGGTCATCTGGTTTGAGCAAAGCTCACCAGCTTGGACCCAAGGTCGCTGGTTCGAGCAAGGGGTTCTTGGTCTGCTGAAGGCCCACGGTCAAGGCACATATGAGAAAGCAATCAATGAACAACTGTCTATCTATCTGTCTGTCTATCCCTGTCTCTGACTCTCTCTGTGTCTCTGTAAAAAAACAATAAATAAATACAATTTAAAAATAAAAGGCATTTTTAAGATTTTCACTAAAATAAAAACGAAAAATTTAAATATTATTGACATAGCTACCTTTGTGATCCCTGGAGATAGATTTTATCTTTGTAACAGGCATGAACTGCTACATGAAATAATGTAGGGTTTCATTATCACTCCCAATCAAAATTAAATCCAACATAAATTCCATGGAACACTAGATTTTTTTTTTCTTTTGTATTTTTCTGAAGCTGGAAACGGCGAGAAACAGTCAGACTCCTGCATGCGCCCAACCGGGATCCACCCGGCACGCCCACCAGGGGGCGACGCTCTGCCCACCAGGGGGCGATGCTCCGCCCCTCCGGGGCCTAGCTCTGTTGGGACCAGAGTCACTCTAGCGCCTGGGGCAGAGGCCAAGGAGCCATCCCCAGTGCCCGGGCCATCTTTGCTCCAATGGAGCCTTGGCTGCGGGAGGGGAAGAGAGAGACAGAGAGGAAGGAGAGAGGGAGGGGTGGAGAAGCAGATTGGCGCTTCTCCTGTGTGCCCTGGCCGGGAATCGAACCCGGGACTTCTGCACGCCAGGCCAGGGCCAGAACACTGGATTATTGTTCCCTCTCTTCCCTCCCTCCTAGGTAATAGGATTACATATCCACATTCTTTGCCAAGTGACTTTGGAGTTTCCTCCTGTGGATGAAGTGTATTTCTCCATCCCTAGTAGTATGTCGGCGGATTTGACATAAGCAGAGGTTTAAAATGGGGTTGTGCTCTGAGGCTGTTATTCCTGTGATTCTTTCTTCTCCATGAGATAGACATTCTCTGACTAGCCTGCCTGGCCTGGAATACAGCGTCAGAAATGTGGAACAGTGCCGAACCACCCCTGCCAAAGCCAGCCTATAAGCCCCCAGCCCCCAGCTGGGCCCCAAACACATGAGCTAAATAAATGCTTACTATTGAGTGCACTGAAATATGCTGATTGTTCTACAGGCTTACTGTGGCCATAGTTGACTGATATAAGCCCCTTCTTTACCAAGATTACCAGGTTCTCAGTTCATGCCACAGCAGTGCCCCCTGCCTGGGCTGTGACATACATCTGAAGGTACGGGTTCTGAGGCAGCTCTGCGCCCGCTGTGAAAAGTCCAGCCACAACAACCTTTGCTAAAGCTCCCCATGGTGTGGCCCTTTGTGCTCAGGCCTCACAGGCACTCAGGGTTTACCTAGGTTTGATTCTCAGATCCACAACTATGGGCAATTCATTTGCCTCATCTGTACAATGGAAACAATAATATTATTTACTTCATAGGGTTCTTGTGAAAAATAAGTGAATATATAAAAAGGGCTTAACACAATGCCCAGCATATAGTAAGTGTGAGTGTTGGCTATTACTATTGTTATGTATTTGTTCATCCAAATAGTCCTCTCATCTCAAAATACCTGCAGTCATGTGAGCTCAGGTCTCTGCTCTAGTGGAATTCACACCTCCATTCCCTTTCTAGTCTTGAGTGTTCTAACTCTGCCTCCTGAGTTGGGCCCATCCCTCTTCAAACTGGGAGAAATTGAGCCTCCTATCCTCATCTCTGTAGAACAGCCTGTGTGGAAGTTGTCTTCTGGGTAGTTTGCTCCTCACAGTTTTCCTTTCTACCCGGAAACATACAAATCCTCATGGGGATCAAGGAAGTCCAAACCTGAGGGCAGACTGCAAGAAACAAAAAAAAGTCTAATCTCGAGGACATGAAGCCTGGCTCTCCCCCAGGAGGGATGTAATGCCTTTTGTTCCTTTGAGGTGAACCTGGGCTGTGACATACATCTGAAGGTACGGGTTCTGAGCCACTAGTGGTTCATGATTCCAGACATGAGCCCACTAAAGGAGACAAACCCCTCAGCTCCTCTATAAAAGTGGAATTTGGCCTGGTAAGTTAGCTTAGTCGGTTAAAAATGTTGTCCCAAAATGACAAGGTTGTGGGTTCAATCCCCACTCAGGGCACACATGGGCAACTGAGAACAACTACATCAGTTTTTTTTCTCAATAAGTCATCCTGCTACGTCTAATTTTCAATACATCTTCATTACCAAACTGTGAATGCATGGCTAGGTTTTACTCACTGTGTACCTCCAGAGCTGAGGAGAGAACCTGCACTTGGTAGGTGGGTGATAAATGTCAGGTAGGTGAATGAATGAAGAATACGGAGCGTTGGCCGGATAGTTTGGTTGGAGCGCTGTCCTGATGTGCAAAGGTTGCAGGTTCAGTCCCTGGTCAGGGCATATATAGGAACAGATCGATGTTTCTGTTCATCTGTCTTTCTCTTCCTTTCTCTCTAAAATAAATTTAAAAAAAAATTATAGGACCAAAACAACTGCCAAACTAGGGTTGGAGAAATACACATGAGCACCCACTATATGCTCAGGCTGCTACAGCGAGGCCCATACAGGAAAAGTACCAAGACATCTCAGTCTTCGAAAACTTAAGTATACGTAGAAACAAAGGTCAACCACACAATTCACCTGCTCTGTCCCACATAAGTGAGAGAGGCCACTGAGATGCTTGGTTCAGAAGCAGCTGTGGCCCTGCCCGAGTTGTTGGTTAGAGCATCTTCCTAGTTGCCAAGGTTATGGGTTTGATCTCCAGTCAGAGCATGTAACATACAAGGGTCAATGAGTGCATTAATGAGTAGAACAACAAAGTAGTTGTTTCTCTCTCTCTCTCTCTCTCTCTCTCTCTCTCTCATATTAATCAGTTAATAAATAAATTTAAAAAAATTTTAAAAAGCAGCTGTGGGTTTGATGTTCTATAGGAAGGAGGCTTAGGAAACAGAGAGGCAGGATGTGGCCTAAGATTTTAACAGGTGAGAAAGACTCAAACACTCAGCAGAGGGCTACCGACTTATCAGGTGTCCAAGAACATCACAAACAAATACACAACACAGGAACGAGTTTGCTATTTGTGGAAAATAACAAGAACAGCCTGACCTGGCTGTAGAACCAGTGATTAGGAGTCATGGGAGATATGCTTGGCTATTTCAGGCTGTCACCTGAGTGTGGAGACCTGCAAGTCAGGCTGGGAGTGGATCTCGATGAGTCGTCAGGCAACAAAGGCCAGGTTCCTGAGACGAGGTGTGTGATGAGCATCCACAAGCAGTGGAAGCACTTTCCTTTCCATCCCAGGACTAGATGAGATTTGAATCCAAGCCAGAGATTCCAGACATGAGCCCACTAAAGGAGACAAACCCCTCAGCTCCTCTATAAAAGTGGAATTTGGCCTGGTAAGTTAGCTTAGTCGGTTAAAAATGTTGTCCCAAAATGACAAGGTTGTGGGTTCAATCCCCACTCAGGGCACACATGGGAAGCAACCAAAGAATGCACAACTGAGTGGAACAATAAATGAATGCTTCCCTCCCCCTTCCCCCCTCTTCCCCTTCCTCTCTCTGTCTCTCTAAAAATTGATCAATAAATTTTAAAAAATTAAGCCCTGGCTGGATACTTCAGTTGGTTGGAGCATCATTTTGGAGCACAGAGGCTACTGGTTTGATTCTCTAGTCAGGGCACATATGGGAGCAGGTTGATTATTCTGTCTCTTCCTCCCTGCCTCTCAAAAAAAAGTGGGATCTGTCTTGGTGAGAATGTTTGGTTGAAAACAACCTATTAGCCTGACCAGGCGGTGGCACAGAGGATAGAGTGTCAGACTGGGAGGCATAGGACCCAGGTTCGAGACCCCGAGATTGCCAGCTTGAGCGTGGGCTCATCTGGTTTGAGCAAAAGCCCACCAGCGTGAACCCAGGTCGCTGGCTCCAGCAAGGGGTTACTCGGTCTGCTGAAGGCCCGCGGTCAAGGCACATATGAGAAAGCAATCAATGAACAACTAAGGTATTGCAACGCACAATGAAAAACTAATGATTGATGCTTCTCATCTCTCTCCGTTCCTGTCTGTCTGTCCCTGTCTATCCCTCTCTCTGACTCACTCTCTGTCTCTGTAAAAAATAAAAAATTTAAAAAAATTTAAAAAAGAAAGAAAGAAAACAACCTATTAGCTAACAAAAAATGATTACACTAGAAAGAAATGTGGATAGATCACTGAATCAAAGAAAATACTGAAGAGGCTGTTCCAGCAAGATGAGGAACCAGGACAATGAAATCAAGGGAGCTGGGGCTAAAGAATAATCTCATCATGGTGCTTCCTTGGGAAGAAGTGAATTCCATTTTCATGTCATTCCATTAAAGATTCAAGGGAGAGCCTGACCAGGCAGTGGCGCAGTGGATAGAGCGTTGGACTGGGTTGCAGAGGACCCAGGTTTGAGACCCTGAGGTCGCCAGCTTGAGCATAGGCTCATCTGGTTTGAGCAAAGCTCACCAGCTTGGACCCAAGATTGCTGGCTTGAGCAAGAGGTTATTTGGTCTGCTGTAGCCCCTTGGTCAAGGCACATATGAGAAAGCAATCAATGAACAACTAAGTGCCACAACAAAAAACTGATGATGGATGCTTCTCATCTCTCTGCATTCCGGTCTGTCTGTCCCTATCTATCCCTCTCTCTGACTCTCACTCTGTCTCTGAAAAAAAAAAAAAAAAAAAAAAAAAGATTTAAGGGAGAAAGACCATCTGATTGGCCTAGCTTGGATCACATGCCAACTCCTCAGCCAAAGAATTGAGGGAGTCTTCATTAGTCCACTAAAATTATGCCTGCTGAAGTAGTACCCTAAACCCAAAGCTGGTGCCAGGGGAAATGAATGCTAGAGAGGCCAAAACAGTAGTCTTCTACTACAAGGAAAACCTGGGGCCCAGTTAGTCTTGGAGGTTGAGAGAGGAAAGATAGAATGGTTGTCAAAACTGGTAGGTGTAGGCCCTGGCTGGTTGGCTCAGCGGTAGAGTGTCGGCCTAGCGTGCAGGAGTCCCGGGTTCGATTCCCGGCCAGGGCACACAGGAGAAGCGCCCATTTGCTTCTCCACCCCTCCGCCACGCTTTCCTCTCTGTCTCTCTCTTCCCCTCCCGCAGCCAAGGCTCCATTGGAGCAAAGATGGCCCGGGCGCTGGGGATGGCTCTGTGGCCTCTGCCTCAGGCGCTGGAGTGGCTCTGGTCGCAACATGGCGACGCCCAGGATGGGCAGAGCATCGCCCCCTGGTGGGCAGAGCGTCGCCCCATGGTGGGCGTGCTGGGTGGATCCCGGTTGGGTGCATGCGGGAGTCTGTCTGACTGTCTCTCCATGTTTCCAGCTTCAGAAAAATGAAAAAAAACAAACAAACAAAAAATAAAACAAAAAACTGGTAGGTGTAGCCTGACCAGGCGGTGGCGGTGGCACAGTGGATAGAACATCGGACTGGGATGTGGAGGACCCAGGTTCGAGACCCCGAGGTTGCCAGCTTGAGCGCGGGCTCATCTGGTTTGAGCAAAGCTCACCACCTTGGACCCAAGGTCGCTGCTTGAGCAAGAGGTTACTCGGTCTGCTGAAGGCCCACGGTCAAGGCACATATGAGAAAGCAATCAATGAACAACTAAGGTGTCACAACAAAAAACTGATAATTGATGCTTCTCATCTCTCTCTGTTCCTGGCTGTCCCTATCTATCCCTCTCTCTGACTCTCTCTCTGTCTCTGTAAAAAAAGAAAGAAAAAGAAACCCAGGGAAGTGTATTGACAAATGAACCCATGGAATTTAACAATTTATTAGTTCTAAGGGGAGTAGAAAGGGCCTTAGCGTTTCTAGGAGAGGCAGGAATAGGCCCTTTCTTAGTCTCTGAGATGCTGAGAGGGCCAGGGTGCTCCCCCAGCTTCCCTAGGCTCTTCAGATCAAAATGGAATTTCAGAGGATACAGGACAGAAGCCAGAACCCAGGCAGGGAAGAAGCAGGGAGAAACCTCTTGCCTCATCTAGTTGAAAGAGACTCAGATGGGTGCAAGTGTTTGTTAGGAAAATGTAGTTAGTTACTCGCCTGTTCCTAAAGCCTGGCACAAGGAGCATGGGGCGATCTGGGAATCCTGATGTGAACAGCCAAGGTGGAGGTAGACTCAGCAAAACTGAAGTCCTCCCACATGGTTGGGGTCTCCCCTGAGACTGGCTCAGACCTGGACCACCAGACCTGAGAGATGGTATGGGTTTGAGCACAGATGGTTCAGGGACTTGTAAGCTTTTTAGGAACCAGGTAGGAACACAGTAGGCCTAGGGGCCAGTGACATCAGAAGGAGGAGATGAGAAGGTTCTTCTCTGATCTGCTCAGTGCCCTAGGAAGCTGACCTCTGGACTGTATCACCCTGCCTCCTCGCCCTCAGCTTCCTGTCGCATTTGGCCGATGGGAGGCACCGGCAGGAGGCAATTTCCAGTGCTGGGCCTCAGCGTTGGCAGTGGCTGTATCCCGCACAGCTTCCATAGTACAATGGCTCTGCCACAGACAGATCTGACTAGGCTCTGGCAACACCACTCCCTGCCTTACCCCTTCCCCTTCTAGCCAGGAACCGGTCGTCTTTCTTCTGCGGTTAGGCCTCAGTGCCTCTGCAACCTTTGCTGCTTCCTGTAACCCAGCCCAGAAAATACCCCTTTCATTAGCTTCTCTTCAACTTACCCTCTGAGTGTGCTGTCTCTTTTCTGCAGGGCCATGCCACATGCAGCTTCTTATTGCGGCACAGCAGTGTGGAAGCCCTCTGTCACCCTGGCCCCTTGATAGTCCCTGCCCAGCGCTGCCTCGGGTCAACAAACCACAACCAAAGAATCTCAATCAAGTGTTCCCTTGATTATTTGGCAGGGCCCTTAAGAAGTTATTCCGCCACCTCTCTGCTCCTACACACGGAGAACAGTAACAAGGCAGAAATTGACCGGCCCGAAAGACCATCAGCCAAGCAAAGACCCTCTGGCCTCCAGTGCCCACTGTAATGGGATCTTTCCCTTCAGCCCTGCCTCAGTGACTCCTGCTATCTTGTTCTGCTCCTTGTCCCCTCCATGGACTCTTTCCAGCAGGGAAGCTGAGCCCTCCTTTATCATATGCCCCTAAACTTCAGCTGTCTTCCACTTATTCCTCTTTAAACCCAGAGATAATACTTTTTCCTAACACCCACTTCAGAACACGGGGTGGGGGCAGCAAGAAGGCTGGCGTCTTTCTACGAGCCTTACATTCCCACCGCAGACCTTGGTTTACCTAGGAAGCAGCAGGCAGGGGGAGCCAAGTCTCAGGCTAAAGACAAGACAGCTGCTCATTAAGGAAGCTGAGAACTGAGGGAGGTGACCAATGGTGTCAGGAGCAGAGCCCCGCGTGAGCAGAGAAGTGAGCAATGGCATCAGAATTAAGCAAGGGGAGAAGAGAGAGGCCAGAAGAGTCAGTGCCCAGAGTGGGCAGAGCTCTCACTCCCAAAGGATTCTCTCAGGATAAAACGAAACCGGCCTGACCCTGTCCCTCCTGGAGCTGCCATCTTAGAAAAGAGAACTTCACCTTGTGTAGAACAAGAGGTGGTTGGGACATGGCGTGGAAGAAAAAGGAGATCGATGGAAAGTAACCTCACAGGGTGATCTGATCATAAATTCCTAACCGAGCAGGTCATGGTGTGTAGTCATGCACCAGGCATATAAGGTTTTTTTTGTTTTTGTTTTTTCATTTTTCCGAAGCTGGAAATGGGGAGGCAGTCAGACAGACTCCCGCATGCGCCCGACCAGGATCCACCTGGCACGCCCACCAGGGGGCGATGCTCTGCCCACCCGGGGCGTCGCTATGTTGTGACCAGAGCCACTCTAGCGCCTGAGGCAGAGGCCACAGAGCCATCCCCAGCGCCCGGGCCATCTTTGCTCCAATGGAGCCTTGGCTGCGGGAGGGGAAGAGAGAGACAGAGAGGAAGAGGGGAGTGGAGAAGCAGATGGGCGCTTCTCCTGTGTGCCCTGGCCGGAAATCGAACCCAGGACTCCTGCACACCAGGCTGACGCTCTACCACTGAGCCAACCGGCCAGGGCCCAGGCATATAAGTTTTTAGTAAAACATTTATCTTTGTCTTAAGCAAGCCCTGATGATTGTTTTAGTGCATCTAGATCAGTGATAGTCAACCTGGTCCCTACCGCCCACTAGTGGGCGTTCCAGCTTTCATGGTGGGTGGTAGCAGAGCAACCAAAGTATAAATAAAAAGATAGATTTAACTATAGTAAGTTGTTTTATAAAGATTTATTTTGCCAAACTTAGCAAAAATCCGACATAAAGTACTCGGTAAGTAATTATTATTATATGCTTTAACTTGCTGTGGAACCGGTGGGCGGTTAGAAAATTTTACTACTAACAAATACAAAAGTGGGCGATAGGTATAAAAAGGTTGACTACCCCTGATCTAGATGAACACACTTTTGAAATACACTTAACTTCTTACCAGAAAGAGAACCTTACCTTTCGGATCTGCCTCGGATCAGCCGGTAGGGTGTGGGTTCTTGATTTTGTGTAGGAAAATTTTCACAACATGAGTCCAGATAATTTTGAGAGTACATTTTTTAAAAATTATTTCTTTTAGGGAAGGGAAAGAGAGAGACAGAAACATCGATCTGTTTTTGTATGTCCCCTGACCAGAGATCAAACTCGCAACCTTTGTATATCCAGACAATGCTCCAACCAATCAAGCTATCTGGCCAGGGCAAGAGTACATTTTATTAAAGCTGGGACAGTAAAAAAAAAAAAGAAGGGCCTGACCTGTGGTGGCGCAGTGGATAAAGCGTCGACCTGGAAATGCTGAGGTCGCCGGTTCGAAACCCTGTGTTTGCCTGGTCAAGGCACATATGGGAGTTGATGCTTTCAGCTCCTCCCCCCTGTCTCTCTCTCCTCTCTCTCTCTCTCTGTCTCTGTCTCTCTCCTCTCTAAAATGAATAAATAAAAAAATAAAAATTAAAAAAAAGAGGCCTGACCTGTGGTGGCGCAGTGGATAAAGCGTCGACCTGGAAATGCTGAGGTCACCGGTTCTAAACCCTGGGCTTGCCTGGTCAAGGCACATATGGGAGTTGATGCTTCCAGCTCCTCTCCCCTGTCTCTCTTTCCTCTCTCCCTCTCTCTTCTCTCTAAAAATGAATAAACTAAAAAAAAAAAAAAAAAATTAAAAAAAAGAAAAAAGGAACAATAATTAAAAGAAAAAAGAAAAAAAAAGGAGAGAGCCTAGGCGCGGCTCCCTTGGCTCTCTAGAAAGCTGATGGGAAAGAAATGAGCCCACATGGGAAGTCAGGGAAAAGGGGGCCTTAAAGACGGGTTCACTGTGGCCCTGAGTGTAGCAAGTCTCATGAAGACCCTTAGGGTTAGGAGATCCTCACCTGTGAGGGGAGAAGAGGAAGAGGGGGAAGGGAAAGGCTGGGGGTGCTCCCAAGAGCATGCTGGATCCTTTTTTTGAGGGTTTTGGGTTTTGTTTTGTTTTTTACACTTACTTATTGATTTTAGAGAGAGAGGAAGGAAGAGAGACAGAGACAGGAACATGGATATGCTTCCTGTATGCACCCTGACGGGATCAAACCCACAACCTTTGCAGATTGGCTTGAGGTTCTAACCAACCAAGCTATCCAGCCAGGGCTGTGCTGAAGGTTTTTAAAAGCTGGGAGTTTAAGGGAGGATTTCAGTAGAATTATCATCAGCTTTTCCAGATGTGCCCTTTCAGGGTTGTGCTCTGTACTGATTGGTCAGCCCCAGGGGTCATTAGTCATTGCTGCTGGTTCTGGCATAGCCCGCCTGGGCCTGGAGCTAAACTACAATTGAGGCCTAATGTTATCTCCAGGGACATGACCTTCTGTATCTGGCTTAAATTGCTTGGCCAGTTTGTTCAGCTGTCTCAGTTTGCCTCTTCTACTTGCCAAGGAATTTTCCTAGCTTCTTGCTATCTTGCCTCATAACCACCCTCAAAGAAGCACATAATCTTGTTACCCATTCTATAATCCAATCCCACCTTATTTTCTCCCATCTCCATGGAATCTTCCTTATGTTCCCCCCTTAACTTCAAATGCATAAAAGAAACTGCAAAACTGCCATTCTTCATAGCATTTGAGATCTTGCTTCCTGATAACTGTTCTAAGTTTGGATCAAATAAATTCATAAAAATTCTCTACAAATTTGGACATTTCTTAACTCAACAATGGATACAGGCAAGGATGTATATTCGTTTATTTCACAAACATTTATTAATTGCCTACTACTTGCTGAGGGCCAGCGGTGAATCAGACAACATAATCGCTGCTCCAATCGAGCTTCCTTCCTGATGTATTTTTTTTTTTTTTTTTTTGTATTTTTCTGAAGCTGGAAACGGGGAGGCAGTCAGACAGACTCCCGCATGCGCCCGACTGGGATCCACCCAGCACGCCCACCAGGGGGTGTCGCTCTGTCGAGACCAGAGCCACTCCAGCGCCCGGGGCAGAGGCCAAGGAGCCAATCCCAGCGCCCGGGGCCATCTCCTTGCTCCAATGGAGCCTCGGCTGCGGGAAGGGAAGAGAGTGACAGAGAGGAAGGAGAGGGGGAGGAGTGGAGAAGCAGATGGGCGCCTCTCCTGTGTGCCCTGGCCGGGAATCGAACCCGGGACCTCCGCACGCCAGGCTGACGCTCTACCACTGAGCCAACCGGCCAGGGCCCCTTCCTGATGTATTTAAAACACAACTCCCGCCTGACCTGTGCTGGCGCAGTGGATCGCTGGTTCCAAACCCTGGGCTTGCCCAGTCAAGGCACGTACAAGAAGCAATTACTCCAAGTTGATGCTTCCTGCTCCTCCTCTCCTTTCTTTCTCTTCTCTCTTTAAAATAAATAAATAAATTTTTTAAAAAAATAAATAAAAAATAAAACACAACTCCCTACTGCGGACCACAAAACTGCACTTGGTCTGGCCAGGCCCTCTTCGACCACACTGTGAGTCCCTTCCCTCTCACTCTGCTCTAGACACAAAGGCCTACTTGCTGCCTCTGGGTGGGCCACATTCATTCCCTCCTCAGGGTCATTCATTGGCTTGTTCTTTCTGCCTGGACTGTTCTTCCCTTCCCTTCTCACGGCTACCTCCTAATCATTCAGGTCTCAGCTAAGGGGCTTCCTTGCAGAAAGAAAAGCACTCCAGGCAGTAGAAAAATCCTGCATGAAAATCCTGATGTAGGAAAAAGTTGAAAAACTGAAAGAAAACCAGTATGGCTATGGCAGAGAGAACAGAAGGAAAAGGGAAGTGATTTAGTCTGAGTATTCCTGAAAGCCAAAGGTGGGATAAAGTCTGTGATCCAGGGAGCAGGGGTGAGGGTCAGAGAGAGAAGAGAGCACATGTGACTAGGTATGACTGTGTTATTGAGTTGGTTACAACTGTAAGCAATCAGAGAGCATTCTGAAAAGATTTCTGAAGGGTATAAACCCCTCAACTGGGACAAGTAAGAGGAAAATGCTTATCCAGTGGTTGCCATCCACCATTGTCAAGAGTTGTCTCCAGGGTATTAACTACCCTGCATTTCAGGCTACAAAGCCAGCAGTTAATTCCCTAGCCACTAAGGCCTTGGAGCAGAAAGCCAGAAGGTAAGGTCAGGGCCCAAGGGGAAGCTGCAGTCAGGTCAGGCCACATTAAACTGGTTGAAGCCAGCTTGACACTGTCACAGAAGTGGCCAGAATAAGGGGTAAGGCTGGGACAATTTGAAGTGGGGCACAAGAGGTGTCTCACAGAGTAAGAGGGACACTATGTGACACTGGAAAGGGAGGCTGGAGATATGAGGGAGAGCTGTGCATATCAAAAGAGGGGGGGAGAGGATCGTCTGGGCAGGCATATGTCCTTCCACAGGTGGAAGAGGGAACTATGGTAGTCTGAGGCCCCCAGAGGGTATCTCCTTGTTGGGCAGATAAAATGTATTATGCTCACTTTGTTAAAGATTACGCTGCCCACGAGGAGGCCATTGCCCAGGTGATATTAATGTGTGTTGGGGTGGGCTAAAGGCAGGCAGAATCCTTGTAGCCTGGGGCTTGGTTTTGGGATTAAACCTTTCCTACCCCTTTTTGATGTGGGGCGGTACAATCCAATCATGCCTCATAGAAGTGACTTTGTATTAGAGACTTTCCTATTTTGTATATCGGATTAAAGGTTATGAAGCTACAGTATAAAATAGGGGCAGACCGGGAACTTGCCCTCTTGGTTCCTGGGATGATTAGCATGAGAGAGCAGAGGGAGCAGAGCAGAGAGCAGAAAGAGGCCACGTGGCCAGGAGAAGCAGCCAAGATGGCGGAGTGCTGAGTGAGATGCCAGTTTGTGCAGAGTTTATATCTGGTATAAGGAAGGAGATGGGGAACTGAGGAGAATAAGGCTGGTGAGCTAGAAACCTTTGATTCTAGGAAACTCGAATAAGTCAGTGGCTTTGTGAGCACTGAATGTGAGTGGGTTTTGGAGCCCAGTGTGTGTGTGTGTGTGTGTGTTTTTTTTATAACATTATTTTCTTTTTTTTTTTTTTAATTTTATTTTATTTATTCATTTTAGAGAGGAGAGAGAGAGAGGAGAGAGAGACAGAGAGAGAGAGAAGGGAGGGAGGAGCTGGAAGCATCAACTCCCATATGTGCCTTGACCAGGCAAGCCCAGGGTTTCGAACCGGCGACCTCAGCATTTCCAGGTCGATGCTTTATCCACTGCGCCACTACAGGTCAGGCCAGTGTGTGTTTTTTTTGTTGTTGTTGTTTTTTGTATTTTTCTGAAGTTGGAAACAGGGAGGCAGTCAGACAGACTCCCGCATGCGCCCAACCGGGATCCACCCGGCATGCCCACCAGGGGGCGATGCTCTGCCCATCTGGGGCGTTGTTCTGTTGCATCCAGAGCCATTCTAGCGCCTGAGGCAGAGGCCATACAGCCATCCTCAGCGCCCGGGCAACTTTGCTCCAATGGAGCCTTGGCAGCAGGAGGGGAAGAGAGAGACAGAGAGGAAGGAATGGGGGAGAGATGGGGGAGGGATGGAGAAGCAGATGGGCGCTTCTCCTGTGTGCCCTGGCCGGGAATTGAACCCGGGACTCCTGCACACCAGGCCGACGCTCTACCACTGAGCCAACCGGCCAGGGCCCAGTGTGTGTTTTTACTTGCCCGCCGGGTGCAAGCTAGAATTAAAGAAAATGGCCTATCAGTTTTTGGCTCCATTGTTTCTTTACCGACTGTCCGAATCCAATGCGAACCTGCATAGGCCAGAAGGCTGCTGTGATAGTGGCCCTGGCCTTGGCCTCTGGCTTTACACTCCTTTTTTTTTTTTTTTTTGTATTTCTCTGAAGTTGGAAACTGGGAGGCAGTCAGACAGACTCCCGCATGCGCCCGACCGGGATCCACCCGGCACACCCACCAGGGGGCGATGCTCTGCCCATCTTGGGGTGTCGCTCTACCACAATCAGAGCCACTCTAGCACTTGAGGCAGAGGCCACAGAGCCATCCTCAGCGCCCGGGCAAACGCTGCTCCAATGGAGCCTTGGCTGCGGGAGGGGAAGAGAGAGACAGAGAGGAAGGAGAGGGGGAGGGGTGGAGGGGTGAAGAAGCAGATGGGCGCTTCTCCTGTGTGCCCTGGCCGGGAATCGAACCCGGGACTCCCTCACACCAGGCCGACGCTCTACCACTGAGCCAACTGGCCAGGGCCAGGTATCTCCTTTTTGTGGGGCAACCAACCAGGCCACTGGCCACCACTTTGTGTGCCAAGGAGGCCATTCTTCACTCTTCTAGGAATTGACTGACTGATTTATCTCTCCCTATCCCCACCCCCACCACAGAGCGTTAACTTGCTCCTCGTGGTACCTGCATGTGACCTGTGTTGGATGATAGGCTGGGAGGGATTTTCATGTTTATCAGGAGAATCTGGCCTGGTGACTACAGTCATTCAGAAACCAGTATCTATGTATTAACCAGGTCTTTATCAAGAGCCCTATGGTCCCTGCCCCAACCAAGCCCACATCCCAGCAGTTGACAAGCAAACTTGGTACATGTTCTGAACACATTTCAATGTGCACACACCAGAGGCACGTGCTATGTGGCTGGAGCCTATGATGCTGCTTAGATTCCTGCATCTTCTACTCCTGGTCCCAGTTCCACCCCCTGTCGCCCCCAGCCCCACACTGATGGTCCCAGGCTGTCAGCCCCAGCCCCGCACTGATGGCCCCAGGCTGTCGCCCCTAGCCCCACATTGATGGACCCAGGCTGTCACCCCCAGCCCCACATTGATGGCCCTAGGCTGTCACCCCCAGCCCCACATTGATGGACCCAGGCTGTCGCCCCCAGCCCCACATTGATGGACCCAGGCTGTCGCCCCCAGCCCCACATTGATGGACCCAGGCTGTCGCCCCCAGCCCCACATTGATGGACCCAGGCTGTCGCCCCCAGCCCCACATTGATGGACCCAGGCTGTCGCCCCCAGCCCCACATTGATGGACCCAGGCTGTCGCCCCCAGCCCCACATTAATGGACCCAGGCTGTCGCCCCCAGCCCCACATTGATGGCCTCAGGCAGGCAAATGACTCTAACCCTGGAGGCCAGCTCATTCTCATTTCTCAGGAAGTTTAATTTTGCCAACAGCCAGAGGCAATGACAGCTGCTCTGGAGATCTGGCGGCTGGTACTCTGGCCTGGGATAGGCAGCCCAGAAATAATTGTCTCTTTGAGTATTTTATTGGAATGTGCTCACACTTCCTGCTTCTTGTGGGGGCCAGTCCCTCCCAGGGACACTTTTAAAATCATTTTTTATTTATTATTATTATTTTTCACAGAGACAGAGAGAGAGTCAGTGAGAGGGATAGACAGGGACAGACAGACAGGAACGGAGAGATGAGAAGCATCAATCATTAATTTTTCGTTGCGCATTGCGACACTTTAGTTGTTCATTGAATGCTTTCTCATATGTGCCTTGACCATGGGCCCTCAGCAGACTGAGTAACTCCTTGCTTGAGCCAGCGACCTTGGGTCCAAGCTGGTGAGCTTTGCTCAAACCAGATGAGCCCACGCTCAAGGTGGCAACCTCGGGGTCTCGAACCTGGGTCCTCCGCATCCCAGTTCGATGCTCTATCCACTGTGCCACCGCCTGGTCAGGCAAAAATCATTTTTTATTGTTCAATTATAGTTGAGACACAATATATTAGTTTCAGGTATACACCCCAGTGATTAGACATTATATAACATACTAAGTAATAATTTCTATAAATCTTATACTCATCTGACACTGTTGTTGGGCAGATAAAATATATTATACCTACTTTGATAAAGATGGCGCTGCCCATGTGGATGCCCATTGCCCAGGTGATATTAATGTGTGTTGGGGGCGGGCTGTGGGCAGGCAGGATCCTTGTAGCCTGGGGCTTGGTTTTATGACTAAGCCTTTCCCACCCTTTTTGATGTGAGGTGGTGCAATCCCATCATGCCTCAGATAAGTGACTTTGTATTAGAGACTTTTCTATTTTGTATATTGGATTAAAGGTTTTGATTTCTGCACTATAAAGTGGGGCAGACCGGGAGCTTGCTCTCTCGGTTCCTGAGATTAGTATTAGAGAAGAGAGCAGGTTGGAGAGCAGAGAAAGGCCATTTGGAGGAGGCCAGGAGAAGCAGTCAAGATGGTGGAGTGCTGAAGGAAAAGCCAGTTTGTGCAGGGAGAAGGAAGGAGATGGAGAACAGAGGTGAATAAGTCTGGTGAGCTAGTAACCTTTGATTCTAGGAAAACTCAGATAAGTCAGTAGCTTTGTGAGCACTGAATGAATGGGTTTTGGAGCCCAGTGTGTGTTTTTACTTGCCCGCTGGGTGCAAGCTAAGATTAAAGATGATGGTCCATCAGTTCGTGGCTCTGTTGTTTCATTACCGTCTGTCCGAATCCAACGTGAACCAGCATTGGCCGGTGGCTATGATGGTGGCCATGGATACTGACCTTACAACTGTACATAGTTATTAGAATATCATTGACCAAGCAGTGGTGCAGTGGATAGAGTGTCAGACTGGGAGGCAGAAGACCCAGGTTCAAGACCCCGAGGTCACCAGCTTCAGCGCAGGCTCATCTGGTTTGAGCAAGGCTCACCAGCTTGAGCTCAAGGTCGCTGGCTCGAGCAAGGAGTCACTCAGTCTGCTGTAGCCCCCTGGTCAAGACACATATGAGAAAACAATCAATGAACAACTAAAGTGCCACAACGAAGAATTGATGCTTCTCATCTCTCTCCCTTCCTGTCTGTCTGTCCCTATCTGTCCTTCTGTCTGGCTCTGTCACACACAAAAAAGAATATAATTGACTATATTCTGTATACTGTTCTTTACATTCCCAGAACCCCTTCTTCCCCCTCCTCTTCTTCTTCTTCCCCTCCTCCTCCTCCTCCTTCTTCTTCTTTTCTCCTTCTTCTTCTCTTCCTTCCCCCCTTCTTCTTCTTTTTATTTGATTGATTTTAGAAAAACAGAAAGGAAGGGAGAGGAAGAGAGAAAGAAGTATTTATTTGTTTTTCCACTTAGCTGCGCATTCATTAGTTGCTCTTCATGTGTGCCCTAATTGGGGATCGAACCTACAATCTTGGAGCTTTGGGATGATGGCCTAACCAACTGAGCTAACCAGCTAGGGCCCCTCCTACCCCCCACTCCCCAGGGCCCCTTCTTAATGTGAGGAATGAATTAGGCCAGTAAGGCTGATGGGGGTTGTTTCAAGCAGAGGATGGAGGGTGGGTCAGCTGCAGGGACATACCTTGTCTGTCTTCCTCCTTCCTCCAAAGCCAACTGCAATCTGTCTGTGACATGCACCAAAGCTCACTACCTTTTGGGCATATACTTTCCCCCAAGGTCTGCCTCAAACCCCCCATTGCCTGGGAGCCCCTGGCTGAGGATCGGTGGCCCTGAGACTTGAGCTAGGCTGTAAAGGCTGCTTTGCTCTATGAGTCTTCCCCTTGCTGCTGTCCTTAGTGTAGGATATCTCCTTCTCCTTGCTCTGAGCAGGTAAACAGAATGTTAACAATGATGAGTCCAGATTTCCCAAATGTGGAGCCAGCTGGATGGATAATACCACATCCTGGCCCAGACCACCAGACCTGTGACTGCACCAAGATGACTGCCTCCTCTGCAACTACTGTCAGGGATGAGGGGGGTAAAAGGAAGCGAGAAAGGACGGAGGGAAATGACTATAACACAGGAAGAGGTTTCATTTATCTGACCCAAATCTGGTGGGGTCTTCTAAAGGCCATTGAGACTATCTCCCTGACTCCAGCACCATTAGTGACTCCCAGCCTCCCTGAGGATTGCATTCTGTACCTCTGACTCACTGGGCCCTTGGCTAGGTCAACAGGTATGGGAATACACAATTATTTTAATTCTGTGCCTTAATGAACTCCTCTAGGATTATGGGCTTGTTGACTATATTCTCCATAAAATAATCACCTTTCATGTAGGAAATGGTTGTCAGGGTAGATGCAGGTGACCACAACCCAGTTCAGTTCCCTGGTATGGGACCCAAAGACTTCTAGGCCTGAGGAACTTCTGCTGGTGCTGTTAGCAGCTCTACTGCTCCAGTAGGACCACAGAAGTGCTGTGCCATTTTGCTCCTTTCCCATCTTGGCTTCTGATAACTCCTACTCATTCTTCAAAACCCTGATCAAACATCACCTCTTCTCTGAAGCCTTCCCTGACCCCTTTTCAGAGAGAGCAGATCACTCTCCTTCAAATTAGTACTTCCCTCTGTAAACAGCCTGATTTTTTTTTAATTAAAAAAAATTTTTTTTAATTTTATTTATTCATTTTTAGAGAGCAGAGAGAGACAGAGAGAGAGAAGGGGGGAGGAGCTGGAAGCATCAACTCCCATACATGCCTTGACCAGGCAAGCCCAGGGTTTCGAACCGGCGACCTCAGCATTTCCAGGTTGACGCTTTATCCACTGCGCCACCACGGGTCAGGCTAAACAGCCTGATTTTGAGCAAATTACTAATTTTTATGAAACCTCTATACAATCAGGGTAATATAGCCCTTGCAGGGTTAAGTAGGAATCAGAAATAATGTATCTTTAGATTTCATTTATTCATTTTGGAGAGAGGAGAAAGAGAGATTAGGTGGGGGAGAAGCAAGAAGCATCAACTCCCATGTGTCTTGACCCCGCAAGCCCAGGGTTTCGAACTGGCAACCTCAGCATTCCAGGTTGATGTTTTATCCACTGTGCTACCACAGGTCAGGATAGAAATAATGTATCTTTAAGACCCAGTATTGTACCTGGCACATGGTGAGGGCCAGAAAATGACAGGTCTTGGAGAGATGAGAGTAGTTATTGATAGATATATGGAACTCCAACTGCCCTTTGGTTGTCCCACCTGGCTGCCTGACCTCACCCTTACTTACCGGATAATCGCCCCTGAGGCAGAAAAGTTCCAGAAAGCTGATCAACTGCCCAAGAAGGAGCATTCCAGAAAGCTGAAATCCTAAAACCGTAAAAGGGAACATACCAGAACTTTTGACTCAGTACCCACTCAGGCTCTCCCAAAACACTATCTGTAACCGGTGCTCTTCTCCCCAGAGAAGTGCCCAGCAGGGTTCCTTTCTTCCTTTCAATAAAGCCTGTTACTCTGGTCTTTTTGGACTCCATGGATTCCAACAGTTATAATGTTTCAGTGGTCTGTTTACAAATCTGTCACCTCTAAGAAATTATGAACTTAAGAGCAAGGGTCAGAGTTGAGTCATTGTTGTATCCATAGCACCTGACTTCTCAGAGTAAGCACCTAATAAAGGGTAATAAATGTCAGCATTATCATTAGGATACTTCAAATAATACTAACTGGCTTTTAGTGAGTGTTTACCGTGTGCCAGGTGCTGTTCCAAACAATTTACCAGGATTATCTCACTTAATCTTCACAACAATCCTATAAGGTGTTATCTCCATTTTACAGATGAGTAAACTGAAGGTTAGACAATTTGCCTGAAGTCACTCCATAAGAAGTGAGGGATGGAGGGTTTCAGACCAGGTCAATCTGACTCTGGAGGGGTTTTTTTTTTTAAACAGTTTTTTGTTAAATGGATTAATTTTAGGCAGAGAGAGAGAGAGAAGAAGGGGGGGAGAGAGAGAGAGAGAAAGAGATGAATTAGTTGTTCCACTTAGTTGTGCATTCATTGGTTGCTCCCTGTAGGTACCCTGAAAGGAAACTGAGCCCACAACCTTGTCATCAGGATGGAGCTCTGACTTAGCTGACTGGACAGGGCTTTCCAGAATTTTCCAATAATTATGTACTTGATGCTGAGCATGCTCTGTACTGTATCACAAGCCGCAATCCACCTGTTTCTCTCTTCTAC
Source organism: Saccopteryx leptura (assembly GCF_036850995.1). Taxonomy (NCBI): domain Eukaryota; kingdom Metazoa; phylum Chordata; class Mammalia; order Chiroptera; family Emballonuridae; genus Saccopteryx; species Saccopteryx leptura. The sequence continues at coordinate 160,792,919 of NC_089508.1, read as the reverse complement.
CTGACAACAGGAACTGGATTTGGTTTACCTACACAGTCCCTGACTCCTCCGTACAGACTCTGGCAACACCCCACCCCCCAGTCAGTGTTTCTTGGATAAGATGAGAAAAGGAGAGGGAGAAAGAGAAAGGTCAAGGGCAGATGGTGGGGCTGGGTGGGACAGGACAGCTTCTGTTTCGAGGAGCAATGGGAGAACAGGGCAGGGAGAAAGCTATGTCCTGGCCCTCAGGTTCACACACGTTTTCAGAGGCATCCTGCTGTTCCCACCGTCCCAACTGCACCTGAACCGGTGTTCCCTCCGGAAGCTCAGATAACTGTGCGCTGAGGGCTCAGGTAGCCCCGCCCCATCCCTGAGACCAGAGCATTGAGTTGTAGGGATCAGAGAGACGTTCGTGGTTCATTAAGTGAGCCAGCATTTGACCGAAGAGGAGACAAAAGTAGGCCACAGCATCTCTGTACCTCAGAAAACTAGACCGCGGGGGACTAGGGAGTCACCCCCAACCTCTTTGAACTCAACCATTCAGGGCCTGACCTCACTCGGCAGGGTCATGGCCTGCTTGAGACAACTGCACTGGAGTAACCTCCCTGTGAGTGGGTGGAAGGTCTCTATTCCTTGTCTGTCATCCGTCAGCACCTGGGGTAGGGGCAGGGCCTGCCTGCCCATCTGACCTCGGGGCCAGGGCTGCCGGGACCTTGTCCAGCTGTGTCCTTGCTTGCCCTGGCCTTCAAGTCCAGTTGAAGCTAGGGAGGGAGAAAATTTAATTTACATTTCTCCCCTGATTCAGAGTCTGTGCAGCTATTTTGACTGCTTCACTGGAATATTCTTTAATTTTGAGTTTCTTTTTCTCATTAGGCTTGAAAATTAAAATCTCTCTGCCTTGGGCAAGTAAAGGCTGAGTGAGAGGCGGCTGCCGCCACACATTTCTTACTTGGGTCAATTTGGAAACAGCGACTGACTGCTTTCTCTCAGGGCAGGTGACCAAGAGGAGAGGACAGAGCAGGCTTAGCCCCCTCCTCCCCAGAGCGTGGGCATTAATCCTGCCATTATTCCGGCAGCCCTCACTGACCTGGTCTAATCACAAACTTAATAACACTCTGCACTGGTAAAGCTTTTCCTTGTGTATTATTTCCAGCTAATCCTCTCAACAACAGCTCTGCAAGGAAGAAAAGCAGATATTTTTGTCCTTGATATTATTAATGAGGGAACTGAGGGCCCAGAGCATTTTACAGATGAGAGACGAGGCTCCTGACATCTGTGGGAGGGGTAGTCGAAGCAGTGACCCCTTCCGTCCTGTCTCCTTGCCTCTGAGAAAACAGCTGAGGAGGGCTGCCTCTTTTCTCTGCCCCAGAACACCGACTGGGAGACCCACTCAGCAGTGGTGTTGTGATAAGGTGCCAAGGAACTGCAAAGCTGTTAAAATTAATATTTTAAAAGGAAGAGTCAGGCGCCCTTACCTCTCCTTCCTGAGGAAAAAAAAAACAAGAAGAATGCAAGAAGAGCTTGCAGGGGCAAAAGTCAGTTAGTCATAATTTAATTATTTCTTATAGATCTTTGGAAGGACTGACTCCACTTGCTAGACAGAGCAAAAAAGATAGAACCTATCTGAAAGCCCCTTCCTCTTCTCCTTTCTTAAAAGCCTTTAGGAAACAATGTTTACGTACCTTAATTAAAAATTCCTACATTGCCTGACTGGGCAGTGGCGCAGTGGATAGAGCGTCGGACTGGGATGCGGAAGACCCAGGTACGAGACCCCGAGGTCACCAGCTTGAGCGCAGGCTTATCTGGTTTGAGCAAAAGCCCACCAGCGTGAACCCAAGGTCACTGGCTCTAGCAAGGGGTTACTCAGTCTGCTGAAGGCCCACGGTCAAGGCACATATGAGAAAGCAATCAATGAACAACTAAGGTGTTGCAACGCGCAATGAAAAACTAATGATTGATGCTTCTCATCTCTCTCCGTTCCTGTCTGTCTGTCCCTGTCTATCCCTCTCTCTGACTCACTCTCTGTCTCTGTAAAAAAATTAAAAAAGAATTAAAAAATTAAAAATTCCTACACTAATCCTGACTCACCCTCCCATCCTGGAGTCATAAGAGTGATATATACATCTAGACCAGTGGTAGTCAACCTGGTCTCTACCGCCCACTAGTGGACGTTCAAGCTTTCATGGTGGATGGTAGCAGAGCAACCAAAGTATAAATAAAAAGATTTAACTATAGTAAGTTGGGTTTTTTTTGTTTGGTTTGGTTTTTTTTTTTTTTTTTTTTTTTGGTATTTCTCTGAAGCTGGAAACAGGGAGAGACAGTCAGACAGACTCCCGCATGTGCTCCACCAGGCACGCCCACCAAGGGGGGACGCTCTGCCCACCAGGGGGTGATGCTCTGCCCTTCCGGGGCGTCGCTCTGTCACAACCAGAGCCACTCTAGCACCTGGGGCAGAGGCCAAGGAGCCATCCCCAGCGCCCGGGCCATCTTTGCTCCAATGGAGCCTCGGCTGCGGGAGGGGAAGAGAGACAGAAAGGAAGGAGAGGGGGAGGGTTGGAGAAGCAGATGGACGCTTCTCCTGTGTGCCCTGGCCGGGAATCGAACCCGGGACTTCCGCATGCCAGGCCGATGCTCTACCACTGAGCCAACCAGCCAGGGCCTATAGTAAGTTGTTTTATAAAGATTTATTCTGTCAAACTTAGCAAAATAATCAGACATAAAGTACTTGGCAATTATTATTATTTTATGTTTTAACTTGCTGTAACTCTGCTTTATAAATTTTATAAAGTAAAGTTACTTTGCTACTTTATAAATCACCATTACTGTGGAACTGGTGGGCGTTTAGAAAATTTTATTACTAACAGACATATAAAAGTGAGCGGTAGGTATAAAAAGGTTGACTATCCCTGCTCTAGACAAAGGGATCACGAGCCCGCATCCCACCCTCTTGCATGAAAAATCTGTATTCTGTAACTTTTTATATGCTCTCTAAATCATCATTTTGAAATTATTTGTATGTACAAAACTTGTAAACTATGCAAGCGGGGACTAGCTTTAGATTTCCTAGTAAGCTAACCCCCAACACTCTTAGCAAAAGTAACTTCATTTAGCTTCTCTCCTTATCCTAAACCAAACGTTTCCCACTATTGTGGCAACAGACATAGGTTGTAAATCCTAGAAGGTTTGGGAATGTCTTTGTCAGGTATGTAAAATATTCATCACTACTGTGTTATCTTATGGTCTTAGTGTGTAGGAATGTTTTTTCCTTTTGATAGACCCAAAGATAAACGTTGTAACAAGACAGCAAAAATTCAATAAGCTTGTTAGTAAATGACTTTTGTACCATGCTCCCTCTCCCTTTCCCCAACCAGTATGTGATTTTTCCTATAAAAGAAGCCTCAGAACTGTGATCCATACTGCGTGATTTGGGATTATGCCCCATGCATATCGCCGACTTAATAATCAAGTTCCTCCTGCCTGACCAGGGGGTGGCGCAATGGATAGAGCATCGGACTGGGATGCGGAGGACCCAGGTTTGAGACCCCGAGGTCGCCAGCTTGAGCGTGGGCTGATCTGGTTTGAGCAAAGTTCACCAGCTTGGACCCAAGGTTGCTGGCTCGAGCAAGGGGTTACTCGGTCTGCTGAAGGCCTATATGAGAAAACAATCAATGAGATTGCACATATGAGAGGCACATATGAGAAAGCAATCAATGAACAACTAAGGCAGGGATCGGGAACCTTTCTGGCTGAGAGAGTCATGAACGCCACATATTTTAAAATGTAATTCCATCCCTGGCCGGTTGGCTCAGTGGTAGAGTGTCGGCATGGCGTGCAGGAGTCCCGGGTTCGATTCCCGGCCAGGGCACACAGGAGAAGCGCCCATCTGCTTCTCCACCCCTGCCCCTCTCCTTCCTTTCTGTCTCTCTCTTCCCCTCCCGCAGCCAAGGCTCCATTGGAGCAAAGTTGGCCCGGGTGCTGAGGATGGCTCCGTGGCCTCTGCCTCAGGCGCTAGAATGGCTCTGGTTGCAACAGAGCGACGCCCCAGATGGACAGAGCATCGCCCCCTGGTGGGCATGCTGGGTGTATCCCAGTCGGGCGCATGCGGGATTCTGTCTGACTGCCTCCCCATTTCCAACTTCATAAAAATACAAAAAAAAAAAATCAGTTAAAATGTAATTCCATGAGAGCCATACAATGACCCGTGTACATTACGCATTATCCAATAAAAATTTGGTGTTGTTCCGGAGGACAGCTGTGATTGGCTCCAGCCACCTGCAACCATGAACATGAGCAGTAGGAAGTGAATGGATTGTAATACATAAGAATGTGTTATATTTTTAACGTTATTTTTTTTTTAATTTTATTTTTAAAGATTTTTTTTTTAATTTTTTTAATTTTTTATTTATTCATTTTAGAGAGGAGAGAGAGGGGGGAGAGAGAGAGAGAGAGAGAGAGAGGAGAGAGAGATAGGGGGGAGGAGCTGGAAGCATCAACTCTCATATGTGCCTTGACCAGGCAAGCCCAGGGTTTCGAACCGGCGACCTCAGCATTTCCAGGTCGACGCTTTATCCACTGCGCCACCACAGGTCAGGCTTATTTTTTTTTATTAAAGATTTGTCTGTGAGCCAGATGCAGCCATCAAAAGAGCCACATCTGGCTCGCGAGCCATAGGTTCCCAACCCCTGAACTAAGGTGTCGCAATGAAAAACTCATGATTGATGCTTCTCATCTCTCTGTTCCTGTCTGTCTGTCCCTGTCTATCTCTCTCTCTGACTCTCTCTCTGTCTCTGTAAAATAATAATAATAATAAAGCTCCTCCTAAAATTCTTCTGTAACCTACCTTGGTGTTTCTGTGGAACTCACAAATTAAATTACATTACACAGTGTGATCTACGAAAGCTTCTGTCCCCCTCTGAACTTCAACTTCCTTATATTGAAAAGAGGGTTGGTACTTGAAATGTCAGAGGATCACTTTGTAAAATGATTGCCCAACCACTATATTGTACACATGAAACTAAAACTAATATTGAATGTAAACTGTAATTGGGAAATAAAATTACAGCTTGATGAGGAGGTGGTGCAGTGGATAGAACATTGGCCTGGGGCACTTAGGACCCAGGTTTGAAACCCCAAGGTCACTGGCTTGAGTGCGGGTTCACCAGCTTGAGGGTGGGTTTGCTGGCTTGAGCATGGGATCATAGACATGACCTCATGGTGGCTGGCTTGAGCCCAATGGTGGCTGGCTTGAAGCCCAAAGTAGCTGGCTTGAGCAAGAGGTCACTGGCTCAGCTGCAGTACCCCCCAGTTAAGGTACATATGAGAAAACAATCAGTGAACAACTAGGGTACCACAACTACAAGTTAATGCTTCTCATCTCTCTGTTCCTGTTCCTCTGTTCCTCTTTCTATCTCTCTCACTACAAGAAAAAGAAATTAATAAAATTACAAAAAAAAAAAGAGAGAGAGAGAGAAAGCAAGAAAAGAGGGGGCACTGGCTGGGTAGCTCAGTTGGTTAAAGCATCATCCCAATATGCCAAGATTGTGGGTTTGATCCCCAGTCACAGTATGTAAAGAATCAACCATTAGCCTGGCCAGGCAGTGGCGCAATGGATAGAGCGTTGGACTGGGATATGGAGGACCCAGGTTCGAGACTTTGAGGTTGCCAGCTTGAGCGCGGGCTCATCTGGTTTGAGCAAAAGTTCACCAGCTTGGACCCAAGGTCGCTGGCTCGAGCAAGGGGTCACTCGGTCTGCTGAAGGCCCGTGATCAAGGCACATATGAGAAAGCAATCAATGAACAACTAAGGTGTCGCAACAAAAAAACTAATGATTGATGCTTCTCATCTCTCTCTGTTCCTGTCTGTCCCTGTCTATCCCTGTCTCTGACTCTCTCTCTCTCTGTCTCTGTAAAAAAAAAAAAAAAAAAAAAAGAATCAACCATTAAACAACAAATTAATGTCTCTCTCTCTCCTTTCTCCTTTCTCTAGAATCAATTTTAAAAAATTATTTAAACAAAGAGGGGTTGCCCACCTTACAGCACATGTGTCCTGACCCAGTGGAAAGGAGGACCATGTTCTCTGTTGCTTTGCTCCACTTCTGTTTCTGGCTCTCAGTCCTTGGGTGGCATGGCGACTACTCCTCCCAGTGTGAGAATACCCAGCTGTCTGCCCTACTCTTCTTTGCTTTCTGCAATCTCTCCCTGATTTGCTCACCGACTCTGAGAGGGGTATTTTGTCCACATGGGTTCTCCCAGGAGAGCTCTAGAACATCCCTTTCGAGAGCGGCCTGGAGAAGACAGTCTGGGAAGGTGGCCCCAGGATCGCCTCAAACCTTAGTAACACACTGTTTTCTCTGAGCATATCAGGAGGTGCCTGGGGCCTTCCAAGATCTGGAACAGGTTCATTCCACCAGGGGACACAGAGTCTTAGGAATGCAGGCTGGGTGCATCTCAAACAGCATCAGAAGTTATGACTACCCTGTCTCAGACAGTGGCACCAGTCTGCTAGGGGTGCAGGGTCTGATGGAAAAGGAGTTTCTTTTTCTTTTTTTTTTTTCAGAGACAGAGAGAGGTATAGATAGGGACAGACAGGAATGGAGAGATGAGAAGCATCAATCACCAGTTTTTCATTGCGACACCTTAGTTGTTCATTGATTGCTTTCTCATATGTGCCTTGACCATGGGCCCTCAGCAGACTGAGTAACTCCTTGCTTGAGCCAGCGACCTTGGGTCCAAGCTGGTGAGCTTTGCTCAAACCAGATGAGCCCACGCTCAAGCTGGCAACCTCGGGGTCTCGAACCTGGGTCCTCCACATCCCAGTCCGACGCTCTATCCACTGCACCACCGCCTAGTCAGGTGGAAAAGAAGTTTCTGAGAAGCCAGTAAGGCATCTAGTAAATCACAAAATCCTGTCTTCTGTAACCAACTGTAAATGGTTTACACTTCTCCTCCCCACATAAAGGGTAAATAGCTTAAATCACACTACTCCAGGAGACAGCAGAAACCCAATTAGTTCCATTTGTGCCAACCACATCCAAAGACAGATGAAGTTAAGGGAATAAATCTCATTTTGGTGTATCAGCATAAAGCTGATAAATATTCTATTGGAATCCTCCCCTAAGACCACTCATAAATTTCCAGTCTTTAAAAATTCTCTAAACAGACTCTGGACAGTTAGCTCAGTTAGTTAGAGTATCCTCCCAAAATGACAGGTTTCAGGTTCCATTTCTGGTCATGGCACACATGGGAAGCAACCAATGAATGCACAACTAAGTGGAACAACAAACAAACGCTTCCCTTCCCCCTCCTCTCTCTCTCCCTTCCTCTCTCTGTCTCTCAAAATCAATCCCAAAACTTAAAAATGTAGCTCTGGCTGCATAGCTCAATTGGCTGGAGCATCATCCTGAAGTGCAGAGGTTGCCAGTTCAGTGTCCAGTCAGGGCACATGCAGAAACAGCTTGATGATCCTGTCTCTCCCAACCTCTCTCTAAAAATAAAAAAAATAAATAAACATAAAACCCCTCAAAACAAAGGACCCATTACACTCTCCCTCCCGAAGCATGCCCACACCTTTCCCTTCCCCCTCTTCCTTCTTCTTCCCCCCTTTCTTCCCTGCCCCCCACAGGCATGCATCTCCTAAACTCTTCAGGGTCAAGAGAATTGCAACCAGGGGAGCAGTGGGCAGTGGCCCCTGGTCCAGGCTAACCCCCTGAAACTGTCTCCAATGCTCCCTTTTCTCCACTCATTTCTTCCCCATATGGTTCCTAGAAAGCCAAGACAGACCCACTTAGGCTCTCTTCTATTATTTCCTTTTTATTTTTACTTTATTTTTTTTTTTTTGCATTTTTCCGAAGCTGGAAACGGGGAGGCAGTCAGACAGACTCCCGCATGCACCCGACCGGGATCCACCCGGCACGCCCACCAGGGGGCGACGCTCTGCCCATCCTGGGCATCGCTCTGTTGCGACCAGAGCCATTCTAGTGCCTGAGGCAGAGGCCATGGAGCCATTCCCAGCGCCGGGGCCAACTTTGCTCCAATGGAGCCTTGGCTGCGGGAGGGGAAGAGAGAGACAGAGAGGAAGGAGAGGGGGAAGGATGGAGAAGCAGATGGGCGCTTCTCCTGTGTGCCCTGGCCGGGAATCGAACCCGGGACTTCTGCACGCCAGGCCGACGCTTTACCACTGAACCAACCAGCCAGGGCTTTTTTTTTTATTTTAGTGAGAGGAGGGGAGACACAGAGACAGACTCATGCATGTGTCCCTACCAGGATCCACCAGGCAAGCCCACTAGGGGGCGATGCTCTGCACATCTGGGGCTGTTGCTCCATTGCAAACTGGAGTCATTTTTTTTTTTTTCTGAAGCTGGAAACGGGGAGAGACAGTCAGACAGACTCCCGCATGCACCCGACCAGGATCCACCCGGCATGCCCACCAGGGGTGATGCTCTGCCCACCAGGGGGCGATGCTCTGCCCCTCCGGGGCGTCGCTCTGCCGTGACCAGAGCCACTCCAGCACCTGGGGCAGAGGCCAAGGAGCCATCCCCAGTGCCCGGGCCATCTTTGCTCCAATGGAGCCTTGGCTGAGGGAGGGGAAGAGAGAGACAGAGAGGAAGGAGGGGGGTGAGGGTGGAGAAGCAAATGGGCGCTTCTCCTATGTGCCCTGGCCAGGAATCGAACCCGGGTCCCCCGCATGCCAGACCGACGCTCTACCGCTGAACCAACCGGCCAGGGCTGGAGTCATTTTTTTTAGCATCTGAGGCAGAGGCCATGGAGCCATCTTCAGCACCCAAGGTCACTCACTTGAGCCAATCGAGCTATGGCTGCGGGGGGTGGGGGATGATAGAGAAAGAGAGAAGGGAAAGGGGTGGAGAAACAGATGGTCACTTCTCCTGTGTGCCCTGACAGGGAATCTAACACAGAATATCCATACACTGGGCCAATGCTCTGCCACTGAGCCAACTGGCCAGGGCCTCTTCTGTTGCTTCTTATATCCTAAACTCTTCCTATTTCACTGTCCCCAACTTTAATAAACATACTCTCAAAATCACCTGGACTTGCCTGACTGGTGGTGGCACAGTGGATAAAGCATCGACCTGGAACGCTGAGGTCGCTGGTCAAAACCCTGGGCTTGCCTGGTCAAGGCACATATGGGAATTGATACTTCCTGCTCCTCCCCCCCTTCTCTCTCTCTCACATCTCTAAAATGAATAAATAAAAATAATTTTAAAAAAATCACCCGGACTCATGTTGAAATTTTTCCTGTCCAAAGTCAAGAACCCACACGCTATGAGCTGGCCCTAAGCAGACACAAAGGGCCAGGTGTCCTGTCCGGTCACATTTCCTATTCACCTTTGCCCCCATCCCCAGGTCCCTTGAGGATATGGTAGTTTTCCATGTTCTTTTATTCCCTCTTGTGGAATAAAACTTTAAACTCAGCCCTGGCCAGGTAGCTCAGTGGATAGAGCATTGGCCTGGCATGAAGACACCCCAGGTTCAATCCCTGCTCAGGCCACACTAGGGACTCCAGAGAACTAGGAACCCAAAATACCATGTGACCCTAAACCTCTCTAATCTCATTTTTGTTCATGGCATGAAATTGAGGCAGATACTAAAAAGCTAAGAAAATTCCTTGGTGCCTGACCAAGGACCACTGCGGTGGTGCAGTGGATAGAGCATTGGACTGGGACACAGACGACCCAGGTTTGAGCCGCAAGGTCGCTGGCTTAAGCATAGGCTCATTCGGCTTGAGCACAGGGTCACTGGCTTGAGCATAGGATAACAGATATGACCACATGGTCTCTGGCTTGAGCCCAAAGGTCACTGCTTAAAGCCCAAGGTCACTGGCTTGAGCAAGGGGTGACTCACTCTGCTGTAGCCCTCCACCCCCACCCCTGTCAAGGCACATATAGAAAGAAATCAATGAACAACTAAGGTGCTGTGACAAAGAATTGATGCTTCTCATCTCTCTCCCTTCCTGCCTGCCTGTCCCTCTCTCTGTCTCTCTCACACTAAAAAAAAAAAGAAAAGAAAGAAAGAAAGAAAATGGCCAGATACAGAAGGTCACCTCCCTAGAGATAACATGTAGGCCTCAACTGTGTTTTAGCTCCAGGCCCAGGTGGGCTATACCACCTGGTATGCAATGACTAATAACCAGCTGCACAGGCACTGACCAACCAGTAGAGACCATGACATGTAAGGGCACACCTAGAAAAGCAGATGAATATTCTATTGAGATCTCCCCTAAGACCTCTTCTAAACTCCGAGCCTTTAAACTCAGCCCTGGCCAGGTAGCTCAGTGGATAGAGCATTGGCCTGGCATGAAGACACCCCAGGTTCAATCCCTGGTCAGGCCACACACGAGAAGCAACCATTTGCTTCTCTTCTCCCTTTCCCCCTTCTCTCTTAGCCATTGGCTCAATTGGTTCGAGCATAGGCCCCAGGTGCTGAGGATAGCTCAGTTGATTCAAGCATCAGTCCCAGATAGGAGTTGCCAGGTAGATCCCAGTCAGGGCATATGCGGGAGTCTGTCTCTCTATCTCCCCTCCTCCCACTTCAAATTTAAAAAAGGCCATTCCTGTGGTAGCACACCCACACCTTCCCTTCCCCCTCTACTTCCTCCACAGGCATGCATTTCCTAAACTCTAAGGGTCCCCACAAGAGACTTGCAACCAGGGGAGCAATGGGCAGCAGCAGGTTTTCCCAGGCTGTAAAGCTAGTAGCCACAGCCACCATCATAGCCGCCTGGCCCATGCAGGTTCGCATTTGATTCGAACAGACAGTAATGAAACAACGGAGCCAAGAACTGGTGGGCCATTACCTTTAATCCTAGCTTGCACCCGGCGGGCAAGTAAAAATACACACTGGGCTCCAAAACCCACTCATTCAGAGCTCACAAAGCTACTGACTTATCTGAGTTTCCTAGAATCAAAGGTTTCTAGCTCACTAGCCTTATTCACCTCTGTTCCCCATCTCCATCTCTCTGTACAAACTGCACAAACTGGCTTCTCCCCCAGCACTCCGCCATCTTGGCTGCTTCTCCTGGCCTCCTCCACGTGGCCTTTCTCTGCTCTCCTCCAACATGGGTTCCTCCTAGAATGTAATCACTCTTCTCCCTGAACAATGTGATCTCTCTTCCTTTTAAAACCTTTTTGTGAGGAAAGCCCTCCCCCAACACATATTAACATAATCCCGCCCATCCCAAGCAATCACCTGGGTAACAGGCTTCCATGTGGGCAGTACCGTCTTTAACAAAGTGAGCATAATGTATTTTATCTGCCTGACACAGGCTAACAACCATGAACCAGTCTCTAAGACCCTCTTCTCTTTGACTTCTCAGAGAGCCAGAGAAGCCCTGTTTAGGCTCATTTCTTTGCTATAACATTTTTAGAAATTAAAGTAGCACTGCTTAAGTCTTTCCTTCTATTCTAGGCCCTTCCTTGTTTCACTATCTCCAGCTTTAAAAAAACATACTCTCAAAATTACCTAGACTCGCCTAACCTGTTGTTGTGCAGTAGAAAAAGCATCGACCTGAAACACTGAGGCTGCAGGTTCAAAACCCTGGGCTTGCCTGGTCAAGGGACATATGGGAGTTGATGCTTTCTGCTCCTCCTTCCTTCTCTCTCTTTCTCTTTCTCTCTTTCTCTCCCCTACCTCTCTAAAGTGAATAAATAAAATTTTTAAAAAATTACCTGGACTCATGTGAAATCTTTCCTGCATGAAGTCAAGAACCCACGTGGTCCCAGCTGGCCCAAGGCAGACCCTTAGGGCCAGGTCCCATTTCCAGTAATAAAATGACACCCACTCTCAACACCCTCTCCTCCCCCCTGGGGAGTGGGAGCAAAGGACCCAAATGCTCTCAACCCCAAGGGCCACATAGGTAACTCCAAACCTAACCCAAGGCATCAGGAGAGACAGTCTGGGCAACCATGGCTTCCTGAGGCTGAAGGAGAGAGCAGGGAATGGGAATCTCCTGGAGATAAAGGCTTTGGATTGCAACTCAAAATTGAGAAAGAGGCTGCAACGCTGAAGCAGGGACTATCAGACAGATCTGGGACCAAGTTTTAGCTCCACTTCAAGCTATAAAATCTTAAGCAACTTCTGGAAACCTGTTTCTTCTTTCACTTTCTCCAATGGTGATCATCTCATGATGTCGTTACAGGACTGAATGATATAATGTACATAAGATACTTACCAAAGTTTCTGGCTTATATTTGATAGATACATGAATTTACCAAAACTTCCAAACTACCCTTTTGCTGTTCTGCTTGGCTATCTGACCCCACCCTTGCTGGACTATCGCCCCTGAAACAGAAAAGTTCTAGGAAGCTGGTCAGCCACCCCGAGGAGAAGCATTCCAAGAAGCCGATATCGTAAAACAGAAAGGAGCATACCAGAATTGTTGACGCAACGCACACTTGCTCAAAGCTCTCCCTTAACCCTATAAAAAATTTTCCTCAGAATCTGTTTGGTTGCACTTCTCCTGGAGGAGTGCCCCAGCAGGTCTTTCTCCTCTAATAAAGCCTGCACACCCGGTGTTCGAGTGCCGTCTCATTCTTACATCTGGTGCCGAAACCAGGGACAGGGTACTAACTGCCTGGACGATCCCTCTTTGCCATCCAAACTTACAACCAGGGAAGCAATGGGCAGCGGCAGCTTGTCCCAGGCTTACTCCCTGATTCTGTTTGGACATGTAATTGTAGGTTGATTGGCCGGCAGTCTAATCCTGTCCTGAACCCCTGCTGGACCAGGAAAGTAAGGAGTTTCTCCCTTCACCTTCCCTGGTTGGCCTCTAAATTTCTCTCTAAAAACACCCCTTTCTGGTCAGACGGTTTTCCCTGACACGCCTCACATTTTGAGGGGTTTGACTTTCAGTCTCAGTGGACTGCACGGAAGACTAGGCGCCTAGCCAAACCTCTCCACTCTCTCGGACTTCTCGTCCTCGGAGCTCCCTGACAGGTGGTGACGACCTCTATCAGGGACGACTCCCCCACACGGAGATTCTCTCCTCTTGGGACAGTGACCAAAGGCGGGGACGCCCCTCTTGCTCACCTGTCTCCACTCTGGGCTCTTCAGAGCCTTTCGACCAGCTGTGTCTCTGGCTGCAGTGCCTGTCTCATCTCTGACCTCTCTTCCCTCTAGGATGTCTCATAAAAAACCTCACCAAACTCCGTCTCTCAGACCTCAAACCGAAGAAATTAATCTTCTTCTGTAAGATGGCATGGCCTCAGTACAAACTAGAAAATGACTCCCATTGGCCAGAAAACGGGACATTCGATTACAATATCCTAAGAGATCTTGACAATTTCTGCCACCGAACGGGGAGGGCATCAGAAATTTCTTACGTGCAGGCTTTCTTCTCCCTTCTCTCCTGTCCTTAATTTCTGTGCCTTCTGTTCTACACGCAGGCCGTTTTTGGCCAAAGAAACCTCACCTAAAACCTACATTCTCCACAGACTCCCAACTCTCTCCCTCCTGCCTGACCCCCGGGGGCACCCCTATCTCGGGACCCCTTTCTACTCCCTCAGCAAATCTTTTTGCTGGAGTCTCTTCCCTCCAGAAAGCCCCCTCCCTTAACTAAATTCTGTTTTCTCATTCAGCAGTCTCTCTTTCTTCTCCCCTGCTGGCCGAGGGCCTCTCCCTTCACTGTGTTCTTCATCTCCTCCTCCCCCCTCCTTAGAAGCAGTGTCTCTGGCTGCGGTGCCTGTCTCATCTCTGACCTCTCTTCCCTCCTTACAAACTGCAGTTCTGTCTGTCTCCTCTCCGACCCCTCCTCCTTCCTTACAAACTGTGACTGTGCCTCTTTCCTTCTCGCCCTCTCCCCTCTCCTCAAAGCTCTAAATCTTTTTTCGCTCCTGACCATGTGGCACCACACCAATACTTTAACCTCCTCCTCCTCCTCCTGCAGATTATGACTCTCCTTCTTTTCCATCCAGCTGCTCACACTGTCCATCCATCTGCTTTCTCTCTTCCTCCCCTCTTTGCTGGCAACTCTCTGCCATCTCGAAAAACTTAAAAAAAAAAAAAAAAGAAACCAGAATTGTCTATTAAGCTTTGTGAGTAAGTAATTCGTCTTGTCTCTGTTTGTCAGAAGTATCTCTAATATAATTTGAATTGGAGCAAGTAAAGTGTGCTCATTTAAATTCCTTAATTCATAACTTTTTTTTTTTTTTTTTTTTTTTTTTTACAGAGACAGAGAGAGTCAGAGAGAGGGATAGACAGGGACAGACAGACAGGAACGGAGAGAGATGAGAAGCATCAGTCATTAGTTTTTCGTTGCGACACCTTAGTTGTTCATTGATTGCTTTCTCATATGTGCCTTGACCATGGGGCTACAGCAGACTGAGTAACCCCTTGCTCAAGCCAGGGACCTTGGGTCCAAGCTGGTGAGCTTTGCTCAAACCAAATGAGCCCACGCTCAAACTGGCGAGCTCAGGGTCTCGAACCTGTGTCCTCCGCATACCAGTCGGACGCTCTATCCACTGCACCACCGCCTGGTCAGGCAATTCATAACTTTTATGTAAAGTCTTTGTTTAATGTGTAACTGTGTCTGTTTCTAAGGCCTTAAACCAATAATTACCCACCTCTTAAACCAGGCTTACACATCCCCACGGACTCTCCCTGCAATACCCCCACCCTTCCTGTTCGAAAACCTTCAGGGGCTTATCGCCTTGTACAAGCCTTACACCTAATCAATGAGGCAGTAATTCCCTTCCATCCAGTGGTCCCTAATCTCTATAAATTACTGTCACACATTTTCTCAAACACCACTCATTCAGAATCCTAGACCTCAAGAATGCCTTCTTTACCATTCCTCTACACCCTGACTTTTACTTTCTGTTTACCTTTATTTAAACTGACCCAGACACTAATGCAGCCAGCAAGTTACGTGGACTGTCTTACCCCAAAGGATCAAAAACATCCCACAGGCCCTGGCCGTTTGGCTCAGTGGTAGAGCGTCGGCCTGGCATGCGGGGGTCCTGGGTTCGATTCCCGGCCAGGGCACACGGGAGAAGCGCCCATCTGCTTCTCCACCCCTCCCCCTCTCCTTCCTCTCTGTCTCTCTCTTCCCCTCCTGCAGCCGAGGCTCCACTGGAGCAAGAATGGCCCGGGCTCTGGGGATGGCTCCTTGGCCTCTGCCCCAGGCACTGGAGTGGCTCTGGTCACAACAGAGCGATGCCCCGGAGGGGCAGAGCGTCGCCCCCTGGTGGGCATGCCAGGTGGATCCCGGTCAGGAGCATGCGGGAGTCTGTCTGACTGTCTCTCCCCGTTTCCAGCTTCAGAAAAATAAAATAGAAAAAAAAACCCAACCAAACAAACAAACAAAAAAAAATCCCACACTTGTTTTGGCAGGCACTAGCTCAGGATTTAGCAGCATGCAATCTCAAAACTAGTTCTTTCTTACAATATGTAAATAACCTTCTCCTCTACCGCCCCTCCCTGCCTGCCTCAAGGAGACACACTGCCATCCTTCTTAACTTCCTCACTATGAAGGGATATCGTGTCTTCTCTGCTAAGGCTCAACTTCATTCTCAGTCCCTAGTCTATCTAGGCATTGCCTTAACCCCCACTACCTGAAGTCTCACCTTAAATCAAACTCAGACCCTCTACAGTCTCCAACCACCTACCACCACAAATCAAATCTTTTCTTTCCTCAGTCCAATAGGCTTCTTTAAACACTGAATTCCCAATTTTGCTCTCTTAATTAAGCCTCTCAGTGAGATCTTCTGAGCATGGCTTTTAAGGTCTATAATGACCAAGGAAGTAACAGAAAAGGCAAATAAGGCCCAAAAGAAGTCAGGAAATACCAGTTTTTGGCTTCAGCACTCTAAAGGGCTTCATAGAATTCCATCAGGGCCCTACTTTAAGAGTGGGAAAAAAGTCATTGAACTGAAGCCTACCAGGCTTCCCAGCCTCACTGGTTGACACATCTGTGCTGTAGAAAGAGGGACACAAGAAGGTAAGCTGCCCCCTTGCTCCATGGAGGGAGGGTTCCGTCTCTTCTAGCCCTGCTCCAGCTACCTGTGACCTGACCTTGCCCAGCGTACTGGGAATTGCCACTGAAGGCCCAAGGACATCATTCATGAGCCTAATGTATTTCTTCCAAATAGCAGATAAGCTAATCTCATTTCTTGTAAACACAAGGGCCATCTACTATGCCTCGCTTGAATATTTAAGTTTTATTTATCCCTCAGAAATCTCTACTGTGGGTATTGACAGTCTGATTTTGTTGCTTTATTTAATGTATAGTATCTCCTTTGTTCCTCTTATCTCAATACCCCATGCCTATTATAGGCTGGAACCTGCTGCTAATTCCAGCTAGAAGCAGTGGTCAGTAGGACTCTAACTGCAAAGTGTAGAAATGTAACCACCCTTTCCCTAAGTACTTGCAGGATTTATAGGTTACTCTGCAAACTGTTCAAAGACTGTCCAAGAAGCACTTCCAGCATTACATCACCCAAGGACTGACTTTCACGTGGACAGGTCCACACACCGTGATCCTGACAACTCCTACTACTACTAAGAGTGACTCTTTCCTCCACCCTAACCATCTGGAGCTCAGAAACAGAGAAACAAAACCAACCCCTTGTCATTCCATTTTCTATTCACCTCTCAGCCTGCCTTATCCAGTAAGGTGCTTTCTACTCGTGTGGGACCAACACCTATATGTGTCTCCCTACTAATTAGACAGAAACCTGTACCCTAATCTATCTCACCCCAAATATCAACCTAATCTCACCTCATGAGCCTCTTTCAGTTCCTAGTACACTACCTGTCAATCTAAGGATCAAACGAGCTGTACAGGTAATCTCTCTTCTTGTTGCTTTTGGAATCTCTACAAAAGTAGGTCTAGGGACAGGGGGACTGGCCACTTCCCTGTCTTATTCCTTCTCTCTCTCTCTCTCTCTCTCTCTCTCTCTCTGAAGCCCAGAGAATTCGTAAACATGGAATCTAGTTTCACACAAACTGGGTGTCTTCACTATTGCCTTTCATTAGTCCACTCACTCTCCTATTTATTTTTCTAACATTAAAACCCTGCCTTTTACATTTGTCCACTAGTTCCTTACAGAACCGCATGCAGACCTTCGCCAATCAGAAAATTGGAAAAATCTACCTAACCTATACACCAACCCTGAAACCTGCGAAACAGAAAAATTTGAAACCCTATATCAGCAAATCTCCTAAATCCTATCTTTCAACCTCTACAGGTACCCTAACCCTAAAGCTCTCCCGTATCCCTGAAGAACTAGGAGAATGAATAGCACCTCTTAATGCTTCTCAATCTTTTTATCCTTCACATAGTAAGGGGACAAGACTGCTGGGTCTTCTTGGCTGAAGAAGAGCCTACAAATGGACATGAAACATTTCTTTTAGCTCAAACTAACTGCTCTCTCCAGGGCTGCCAGGAAAAAATATCTCTACCTTTACCATGGAAGAACTTTCCCTCCCTGACATACAATCCTCCTTATCTCTGCACTCCTGATCTCCAAATACTTACCCCCTTCTTTATCAAATTCCTACAGGCCCGGATGAGAGTAATTTCCGGGATTGCCTACAATCAAATGCTTTTGCAACCCCTACTCCAACTGCCCCAGGGAGAGGTCCACGAAGGAGGCCCCAATAGGGATAACAGCAGGAAGTAGCTCCAGAAGATAGCCGGCTGAGACAATCCTCCTTCCTGGACCTCATACCCCCTTATTTTTCTTTTTTTCTTTTCTTCCCCTCACCTCTTTTTCTTTTATCATACCACAGAGTTGAGAAATGATGGGTACATGAATTTACCAAAACTTCCAAACTGCCCTTTTGCTGTTCTGCTTGGCTATCTGACCCCACCCTTACTGGACTATCGTCACTGAAACAGAAAAGTTCTAGGAAGCTGGTCAGCTATCCCGAGGAGAAGCGTTCCAAGAGGCCGATATCGTAAAACTACAGAAGGGAGCATACCAGAATTGTTGACGCAACACACACTTGCTCAAAGCTCTCCCTTAACCCTATAAAAATTTTTCCTCAGAATCTGTTTGGTTGCACTTCTCCTGGAGGAGTGCCCCAGCAGGTCTTTCTCCTCTAATAAAGCCTGCACACCTGGTGTTCGAGTGCCGTCTCATTCTTACAATATTAGGCACTGTAAAGCCAGTAGCCACGGCCACCATCACAGCCGCCTGGCCCATGCAGGTTCGCATTTGATTCAGACAAACGGTAATGAAACAACAGAACCAAGAACTGGTGGGCCATTAGCTTTAATTATAGCTTGCACCTGGCGGGCAAGAAATACACACAATGGAAAAAAAAAAAAGAAATACACACAGTGGGAAGACACTTCCCTTTCCATTCAGGGCTCCCAAAGCCACTGACTTATCCAAGTCTTCCTAGAATCAAAGGTATCTAGCTCACCAGTCTCATTCTCCTTTGTTCCCCATCTCCTTCTTTCTGCACAAACTCTGCACAAACTGGCTTCTCCTTCAGCACTCCGCCATCTTGGCTGCTTCTCCTCTCCTCCACGTGGCCTTTCTCTGCTCTCCTTTATAATGTAGAAATCAAAACCTTTAATCCAATATACAAACAAGGAAGTCTCTGATACAAAGTCACTTAGGGTGGGAAAGGCTTAGTCTTAAAACTAAGCCTTGCCTGACCTGTGGTGGCGCAGTGGATAAAGCGTCAGCCTGGAAACGCTGAGGTTGCCGGTTCAAAACCCTGAGCTTGCCTGGTCAAGGCACATATGGGAGTTGATGCTTCCTGCTCCTCCCCCCTTTCTCTCTCTCTCTCCCCCTTCTCTATAATGAATAAATAAAATATTAAAAAAAAAACAACAAAAAAAAACTAAGCCTTAAGCCTGACCAGGCGGTGGCGCAGTGGATAGAGCGTCTGACTGGGATGCAGAGGACCCAGGTTCGAGACCCCGAGGTCGCCAGCTTGAGTGCCAGCTCATCTGGTTTGAGCAAAAAGCCCACCAGCTTGAACCCAAGATCGCTGGCTCCAGCAAAGGGTTACTCAGTCTGCTGAAGGCCCGCGGTCAAGGCACATATGAGAAAGCAATCAATAAACAACTAAAGTGTCGCAAAGTTCAATGAAAAACTAATGATTGATGCTTCTCATCTCTCCGTTCCTGTCTGTCTGTCCCTGTCTATCCCTCTCTCTGACTCTCTGTCTCTGTAAAAAAAATAAATAAATAAATAAATAAAAATAAAAAATAAAAAACTAAGCCTTAGGCCAGCGGTTCTCAACCTGTGGGTCGTGACCCCGGCGGGGGTCAAACGACCAAAACACAGGGGTCGCCTAAAGCCATCGAAAAATACATATTTATTATACAATACATTTTTAAATAAAATATGTATTTCCGATGGCTTTAGGCGACCCCTGTGTTTTGGTCGTTCGACCCCCACCGGGGTCGTTACCCACAGGTTGAGAACTGCTGCCTTAGGCTATAACGACCCTGCCTGCCTACAGCCTGTCCCCCACACCCATTGCAAACTATAAGCAAGCAAACCTATATATCATATTTATAAACTTATTTGACCAACAGGCACTCAGTAAATGGTTGCTGTTATTATTGGTATCAGTACTGTTGATTGAGAAGTGGAGATCATAAATCGACTTTTTGTAGAGACACTCACCACAGAACAAGGGGAGAAGAAACCCAGAGACAGCAGGTAGGTCTCCCTCCACCTGACACTCTGTGGTCTCGTGAAACCCCAACCTTACTTCTCTGGTTGATTCAGACATAAACCCAAAGGTTTGTTCCCTGTGGCAGCTCAATTTACACTGGGAACAAACAGCATCTTGGGAAATGAGAGTCACAGACTGAGTAGTCAAGTCCCTCTCACTGTCAGATAAAGGGGCCCCTGTTCTGACTCCCATCAGTGGCAAAGGAGGAGGCTCAGGCTGCCGCTGAGCACAAGGCCCAGGCCAGAGGGAACAATGGTTGGGCAGGTGCCAAGGCCTTGGGGAAAAACTGCCATCCCAAGAGAGAAACCAGAGTGGCCTCATTGGGTAGTGCCTTCCCTTTGGTGCCTCTCACTCTTTGCTCCTCCCTCCCACCCCTGCCCCATTTCTAGCTCCCCCATCCCCAGTTCTAATTAGGAGGATGGGACTTCATAGGGTAGACACTCGGTCTCCTCTCCCAGGCCGGGCTGTAGTTTAGAGTATTGGGCTTCCCCCTCCATCACTAAGTCTGGGAATGCAAATACAATTGGAGAACAGGAAATGCAGTAGCAATCCTAAAATCAGGAGAAAGGAGAATCCACAGCTGATAGTTTCACCTCACCCCATTTCTCTGCCCCAGTCCCAGTTCCCTGTTTCTTCTCTCTCTCTGACTCTCCTTTCCATTCTCTTTTCTCTGCCTCTTCCATTTTCTCCTCTCCTTATTCACAGGCTGGCTAAGTTTTCAACTTCTGTTCCAAGACTCCCCTATACATACAGGAATGCCTTTCGGTTTCTTTTGTTCCCTCTCCTGTCTTGATTGCCTCACCCAGAAGAGGAATTCCTGCCTTATCTGATAGAGGCTTAAGGGAAAGCTAAGCCCCAGGGTGTAGGCTCCTGCCCCTCAGGGGTACATGAGGGGCAGGGGCTCAGATGTGTGGAAGAGAAAAGCATGAATTGGCTTATGAGAACATAAAGATGGCCCATAAAGATGGAATGCAGTATTGATTGGGCTCCGGGTGACTTGCCACCTCAGAGGAGGGATCTGGGAGAGTGATGTCATTACTGGAACTGGTGGTGACACTGGCAGCTGCACCTCATCCCTGCCCAGAGACCTTTTCTTGCCTTAGTAGCTTCTTTTTGCCTCCCCATTACAGAGCAAGCCTGGGGAAGCAGGTTTCACCTTTGATGTCATTTAGAACCACAATGTGGTTTTCTTAGACCGACACTTTGTTTCCCACATCCTCACCTTCTTTTCCTCTGCCTGTCTCAGTAGATGTACTAATGTGCATGTGGGCATTCACTGTCTCACAAATGTGTGCACACTTTATATATGTATGTATAGTTTATGTGCATATGTGCATGTGTGCGCGCGCGCACACACACACACACACACACACACACACACTCACTCATACATACTCCCACCAGCCATCTGTTCTGTCAGTGAGGAAAAAATCTGGGCTTCCAAACAACCCTAGAGTACTTTAGACTTTAGAGGGCTGATTCTCCCTGGGAGTGATCTGAGGGAAAGAACTCCTGTGTGCTCTTGTTTGCTGGCATCTTTTTTTTCTTTCTTTCTTTCTTTTTTTGTTTGCTGGCATCTTGATGCCATGTTTTGCTTGACTTCAGGGGCCACACACTTGAACCACAAAAGCCCAGCGTTTGGATAGGCATGTGTCTCTAAAAAGACTGTATGTGCATTTTCAACTTCATAATCATGAAAAAACTGGGAAAGGATGTGGTTGGCATGGGACAGGGATAAGAGGACAATTTGAGTAAGGGCTAGAGACTTTAGAAACTGATTCCAAGGTGTAAAGCCAGGAGGCAGAGTCAGGGCCACTACTATCACAGCAGCCCGGCCCATGCAGGTTCGCATTGGATTCGGAGAGTCGGCAAAGAAACAACGGAGCCACAAACTGGTGGGCCATAGTCTTTAATCCTAGCTTGCACCCGGCGGGCAAGTAAAAATATACACTGGGCTCCAAAACCCACTCACATTCAGTGCTCACAAAGCCACTGACTTATCCGAGTTTCCTAGAATCAAAAGTTTCTAGCTCACCAGCCTTGTTCTCCTCAGTTCCCCATCTCCTTCCTTATCCCAGATACAAACTGCACTAACTGGCATCTCAGCACTCCGCCATCTTGGCTGCTTCTCCTGGCCACATGGCCTCTTTCTGCTCTCTGCTGTCTCCTCTAATGCTAATCTCAGGAACTAAGAGCGCCAACTCTCGTTCTGCCCCCATTTTATATTGTAGCTTCACAACCTCTAATCCAATATACAAAATAGGGAAGTCTCTAATACAAAGTCACTTTCTGAGGCATGATTGGATTGTACCACCCCACATCAAAAAGGGTAGGAAAGGCTTAATCCCAAAACCAAGCCCCAGGCTACAAGGATTCTGCCTGCCTTTAGCCCACCCCAACACACATTAATATCACCTAGGCGATGGCCTTCTCGTGTTATCTTTAACAAAGTGAGCATAATACATTTTATCTGCCCAACACAAGGCCTGACCAGTAGTGGCACAGTGGATAAAGCATCCACCTGGAACGCTAAGGTCACCAGTTCAAAACTGTTGGTCAAATAAGTTTGTAAATATGATATATAGGTTTGCTTGCTTATAGTTTGTATTGGGTGTGGGGGAGAGGCTGTAAGCAGGTAGGGTTGTTATACCCTAAGGCAGGGGTAGTCAACTTTTTTATACCTACTGCCCACTTTTGTATCTCTGTTAGTAGTAAAATTTTCTAACCGCCCACTGGTTCCACAGTAATGGTGATTTATAAAGTAGGGAAGTAACTTTACTTTATAAAATTTATAAAGCAGAGTTACAGCAAGTTAAAGCATATAATAATAATTACTTAACAAGTACTTTATGTCGATTTTTGCTGTTTGGCAGAATAAACCTTTATAAAACAACTTACTATAGTTAAATCTATCTTTTTATTTATACTTTCGTTGCTCCATACCACCCACCATGAAAGCCAGAATGCCCACTAGTGGGCAGTAGGGGCCAGGTTGACTACCACTGCCCTAAGGCTTAGTTTTAAGACTAAGCCTTTCCCACCCTAAGTGACTTTGTATCAGAGACTTCCTTGTTTGTATATTGGATTAAAGGTTTTGATTTCTACACTATAAAATGGGGCAGACCAGCCTGGCCTGTGGTGGCACAATGGATAATCTTTTGGCCTGGAATGCCAAGGTTGCCGGTTTGAAACCCTGGGCTTTCCTGGTCAAGGCACATACAGCAAGCAAGCAATGAACAACTAACATGAAGCAACTATGAGTTGTTACTTCCCATTCTATGTTCCCATTTCTCTCCTGTCTCTGTAAAATCAATAAAGTATTTAAAAAAAATTTCTGATTAAAAGAACAATGATTCTTATTTAAAAAAAAAAAAAAAAAAAAAAAAAAAAAAAAAAAAGGGCCCTGGCCGGTTGGCTCAGTGGTAGAGCGTCGGCCTGGCGTGCAGAAGTCCCGGGTTCAATTCCCGGCCAGGGCACACAGGAGAGGTGCCTATCTGCTTCTCCACCCCTCCTCCTCTCCTTCCTCTCTGTCTCTCTCTTCCCCTCCCGCAGCCGAGGCTCCATTGGAGCAAAAGATGGCCCAGGCCCTGGGGATGGCTCCTTGGCCTCTGCCCCAGGCGCTAGAGTGGCTCTGGTCATGACAGAGCGATGCCCCGGATGGGCAGAGCATTTCCCCCTGGTGGGTGTGCCAGGTGGATCCCGGTCGGGCGTATGCGGGAGTCTGTCTGACTGCCTCCCCGTTTTCAGCTTCAGAAAAATACAAAAAAAAAAAAAAAATGGGGCAGACTGGGAGCTTGCTCACTCTCAGTTCCTGAGATTAGCATTAGAGGAGAGAGCAGAGAAAGGCCACATGGAAGAGAAGAAAAGCAGCCAAGATGGCAGAGTGCTGAAGGAGAAGCCAGTTTGTGCAGTTTGTGCAGAGAAGGAGATGGGGAACGGCGGTGAATAAGGCTGGTGAGGTAGAAACCTTTGATTCTAGAAAACTCGGATAAGTCAGTGGCTTTGGGAGCCCTGAATGGAAAGGGAAGTGTTTTCCCACTGTGTGTATTTCTTGCCCACCGGGTGCAAGCTAGTATTAAAGATAATGGCCCACCAGTTCTTGGCTCCTTGTTTCATTACCGTTTGTCTGAATCCAATGCAAACCTGCATGGGCCAGGCGATTGTGATGGTGGCCCTGGCTACTGGCCCTACAATAACCCTGAACCTGCCTGGTCAAGGCACATATGGGAGTTGATGCATTCTGCTCCTCATCCCCTTCTTTCTCTCTCTCTCTCTCTCTCTCTCTCTCTTTCTCTCTCTCCTTTCTAAAATGAAATAATTTTTTAAATTAAAAAAAAAAAGAAACTGATTCCAAGACAAATGTTATCATCATCCCCTTGTCCCACCCACCCTCTCACAGTGACTGTATTTTATCCTCTACATCCTGGGAAAAGAGTTCAATCTCATTAAGTGTTAACTAAATACCAGGAATCCAGCTTAAACTGGGACAGAGGAAGAGTTCCAAATATGAGCATGACTATTAATGTTATGTAAATCACAGTCTAATGAGTTGATAGCAAAAATATAGCTTGTGAGTCTTTCTTTTCTTTTTTTTAGCCTGTGGGTCTTGAAAAAGAACAATTAGCCTAAGGTGAAGGCAGAGCAGGATGCACAGCCCT
This sequence comes from Saccopteryx leptura, assembly GCF_036850995.1. NCBI lineage: Eukaryota > Metazoa > Chordata > Mammalia > Chiroptera > Emballonuridae > Saccopteryx > Saccopteryx leptura. The sequence goes on along the minus strand of NC_089508.1, from coordinate 160,768,630 downwards.
CAGAATGGGGTGACTGCCAGGGGCTGGGGGGAGGACGGACCATTCTAGTGCTGGGGAGCTTCTGGCTTTTGGGCCATAAACAACTAACTAACAGCATTTGCCAAATGCCCACCTGACATGGTAGCCGAGGTGGATCTTCCATGAAGGTGATGAACCTTAAGCTTCAGGGCTTCCCATTTGCACCAGCCCTTTCCAAGCCTTCGTTTCATTTTGTTTATAATTTTATTTTTTTTCTTAAAGAGGGCTCCCCAAATAAGCTTTGGGACCCACAAAACCTGGGTCAACCGCCAGAATGAAGAGTATAAACTGTCTGTTCTTAATTTAATTAGCAGCATCCTTTGAAACCATTTCTCTCTATCAGAGCTGCCCAACTGTCAGAATGGCCCATAAGCTTCTTTGTCTGGGCAGAGGAGGATCGTAGGACCTTCAAGGCTGCTCTGAGCTCCAGAACGCCACAACTTTTGGTGTTGAGACTAGCGTAGGAGAAGGATGAAGGTCAGAGGCGGATTAAGGTCGGTTGAGGTCCCGGGCGCAGAAGAAAATATTGAGCCCTTTAAAAAAAGAGAGAGCGACAGGGAAAATAAAAATACAGTTAACCATATTCTTTTTTTTTAATAGAGACAGAGAGTGAGTCAGAGAGAGGGATAGATAGGGACAGACAGACAGGAACGAAGAGAGATGAGAATCATCAATCATTAGTTTTTCGTTGTGACACCTTAGTTGTTCATTGATTGCTTTCTCATATGTGCCTTGACCGTGGGGCTACAGAAGACCGAGTAACCCCTTGCTCAAGCCAGTGACCTTGGGTCCAAGCTGGTGAGCCTTGCTCAAACCAGATGAGCTCACACTCAAGCTGGCAACCTCGGGGTCTCGAACCTGGGTCCTCAGCATCCCAGTCTGACGCTCTATCCACTGTGCCACCGCCTGGTCAGGCCATATTCTTAAATAAATGAAAAATATTATGTACGATTAATGTTTAAACTGCACATAGGAAACCAAACGTGGTGTCATTAGAAAAAAGTGTAAATTGGGGTTTTGCGGAGCCCTTTAGAAGCCGGGACCCAGGGCACATGCCTGGTGCACCCTCAGTTAAATCTACCTTTGATGAAGGTAACCGCTTACACTTGTTATTAAAGGGAAGGTGAAACTTTTGACCTTTCAGGGAGCAAATACCTGATAAATAATAATAATATCTTTTTTTTTTTTTTTTTACAGAGAGAGAGTGAGAGAGAGGGATAAACAGGGACAGACAGACAGAAACGGAGAGATGAAAAGCATCAATCATCAGTTTTTCGTTGCGACATCTTAGTAGTTCATTGATTGTTTTTTCATGTGTCTTGACCGTGGGCCTTCAGCAAACCGAGTAACCCCTTGCTCGAGCCAATGACCTTGGGTCCAAGCTGGTGACCTTTGCTCAAACCAGATGAGCCTGCACTCAAGCAGGCGACCTCAGGGTCTCAAACCTGGGTCCTCCACATCCCAGTCTGACTCTCTAGCCACTACGCCACCGCCTGGTTAGGCAATAATACTAATATCTTACAGTTGTAGAGCCTGTGAGAGTTGATAAAGGGAATGTGTCATTTGATTATAAAGCAACCTTGAAGCAGGGAAGAGATATATTATGGAGATTTGTTACAGACAAGGAAACTGAGGCATTGAGAAGTGAAATTACAATAATAATTGTCCAGCCTGACCAGGTGGTGGTACAGTGGATAGAGCCTCAGACTGGGATGCGGAGGACCCAGGTTCGAGCCCTGAGGTTGCCGGCTTGAGTGCAGGCTCATCTTGCTTGAGTGTGGGTTCACCAGCTTGAACACAGGGTCACTGGCTTGAGCATGGGATCAGAGACATGGCCTGTTGGGCAGATAAAATGTAATATGCTCATTTTGTTAGAGGCCATTGCCCAGGTGATATTAATGTGTGTTGAGTATCCTTGTAGCCTGGGGCTTGGTTTTGGGATTAAGCCTTTCCCACCCATTTTTGATGTGGGTTGGTACAATCCTATCATGCCTCAGAGGGTGACTTTGTATTAGAGAGTTCCCTGTTTTGTATATTGGATTAAGGGTTTGGATTTCTACACTATAAAATGGAGACGAAGCGGGAGCTTGGGCTCTTGGTTCCTGAGATTAGCATGAGAGAGCAGAGAAAGTAGAGCCAGCAGCGGAAGGCGGCCACGTGGAGGAGGCCAGGAAAAGCAGCCAAGATGGTGGAGTGCTGAGTGAGATGCCAGTTTGTACAGAGTTTGTATCTGGGATAAGGAAGGAGATGGGGAACTGAGGAAAATAAGGCTGGTGAGCTAGAAACCTTTGATTCTAGGAAACTCGGATAAGTCAGTGGCTTTGTGAGCACTGAATGTGATTGGGTTTTGGAGCCCAGTGTGTATTTTTTACTTGCCCGCTGGGTGCAAGCTAGAATTAAAGATGATGGCCCATCAGTTTTTGGCTCCATTGTTTCTTTACCGACTATCCGAATCCAATGCGAACCTGCATGAGCCAGGCTGCTGTGATGGCCTTGCCTACTGGCTTCACAGGGGCCCTGGAGGAAGGGACAAGGGATTGGTAGGAAGTCCAAGGGATTGGTTTAAGGACCAGGGTCTATCCAGGGAAGGAGGGATGCGGTTCCTCCTGGGCTGATAGCTCAGGGAGGGCAGAGAGCCAGCAGGAATCACCAACCTGCAAGAGCCTAGGGAGTCTTCTTCCCTCCTGAGCCCTGAGGAACCCGAAGTCTTTGACCGTTTCTCCCCCACCTGCAATTCCCAGACAAATGAGGTTAGGGTCAGAGGTGTGTTTAGGAAGTTCATAATGGCAACAAAGTAAAGGCTGTTCGACTAGAGATGAGGGTGAGTTAGGAAACAGTTGTGAAAATGCTAGAGAAAAATAATGAGGTCCCAAACAAACCAAGGTAGTGAAAGGAGATGCTGCAGGAGTAAACGGATAAAGGGCATAAAGGGCGGACAGTGATGTCTTCTTCAAATGACACAGCCCACATTTAAGCCCCAGGGAAAGAAGAGAATGTGGGAAGTATGCGAGCAATAAACAATGAGGCCTGGAGGATGAGCAGCCCCTGGAAGATGCCAGAGGCGTTACTATCCCATGTTCCTGCTCTGTGGGTCCCCAGTCAGGCTGGTCCCCCCACCCCAGCTGTGTGTGTGTGTGTGTGTGTGTGTGTGTGTGTGTGTGTCTAGAAGTGTCAGTCCTGGGCTCTGGAGCCACATCACAGGGAGGTGAACTATGGGAAGCATCAGGGAAGTATGATTTAGAGTCTAATTCCCACTGCCCTTCACTGTGCTGCAAGGAGAGTTCAATGTAATACATAATTACCACCGCCCAACAAGGCTGAACTGTACACAGAGCAGAGCTCTCCACCGTCCTCCCACTCCCTCCTGCCTGCCTGCAGACTGTAAATCAGTTTTCAATCCTGAGTGCTACCTGTAAATGTTCAAGCTCAGGATTCTCTCCCCGTACTCCTGTATCCCTGGGGGGGTGGTTTGGAGTCTGAATGGTCCCCCATTTCCCCCAGTCTTGATTCTGACATCCTTATTCCTTGATTGATGATGGGAATAACAACCAGGAGCTGCAATTGGCTTGAAGGTCTCTGGATCCCTGGCAGGTCTGAGCTGGACACAGCCCAGTGCATAGCACTATGGACATGCTCCAGATCAACTGGGCCAGAGACACTGAAACTGACCGCCCCCCCCCCCCCCAGAATGGCAACCTCCTCCCAGTCTTACAGAATATGCCAGAAAGAGGCAGGTGGACACCTCCCCTGGAGAGTCTCCAAAAAATAGTACCCTTACCATGGGCTGATGTGGGGACAAAGAGGCAGCAGCCCCCGGCTTTGCCCTGAGCTGGGATGGGAAATCCCATGGTGTACCTTGGGTGTGATAAAAGGATAAATCAAGAGAGCAATTCTTGATTTGTAGCTAGCAGGTAACTTTAGGACTTTGATTCTCCCTTAAAAAAAAAAATCTGGGCCCTGACCAAGTAGCTCAGTTGGTAGAGCATGCTCCCTATACTCCAAGGTTGCAGGTTTGATCCCTGGCCAGGGCACATACAAGAAATAACCAATGAATGCATAAATAAATGGAACAACAAATCAATGTTCCTCTCTCCTCTCCGCTCTGTAGAGCTGGCAGCCACTGCCACCATGGCAGTGCAGGCTCTCACTGGATTCGGGCAGACGGCAAAGGAGCTGTGGAGCCGGAGGATGGTGGGCCATTCCATTTTATTCAAGTCTTGTAATGGCAGACGAGTAAACAGGCAGGAAAGACCGCTTCCCTTTTTCACTCCAGACTCTCCAGACTCATAGGCTCCCACAAGCAAAACAGCAGCTCCAGCCAAACAGGCCAGGCCAAAAATCTCAGGGCTCCCATGCCCCACAACACACTCTCTCTCTTTCTTTCTGGATTCTCCCGCCAAAAGAGGCTGGGGGGGGGGGGACCTTCTCCAGCAAACTACAGCAAACAATCGCCCCTCTCAAGCAGCAAGGCAGTCGGCAATTTGCATTCTGCCGTCCTGAGAACAAGCACTTCAGCCTTCCATAGACTATACACACATGGTCCTGCCCTAGTACAAGCAAGCAAACTTTAAAAATATTTGTTTACCCAACACTCTCTCTCTAAAATCAATTAAAGGGCCTGACCTGTGGTGGCGCAGTGGATAAAGCGTCGACCTGGAAATGCTGAGGTCGCTGGTTCGAAACACTGGGCTTGCCTGATCAAGGCACATATGGGAGTTGATGCTTCCAGCTCCTCCCCCCCTTCTCTCTGTCTCTCTCCTCTCTCTCTCCCTCTCTGTCTCTCTCTCTCCCTTTGTCTCTCCTCTCTAAAAATATGAATTAAAAAAAAAAATAAAAATAAAATAAAATAAAAATCAATTAAAGAAAAAAGAAAAAGTTGGCTCTGGCCAGATAGTTTGGTTGGTCAGAGCTTCAGCCTGAATCGCAGAGGTTGCCAGTTTGATCCCCGGTCAGGGCACATACAGAAACAGATTGATGTTCCTGCCTCTCTCTCACCTCCTTCCTCTCTCGAATTAATAAATTAAAAAAAAAATTTTAAGTTGGTTGCTTTCTTTCTCACTTTCCTGTCCCTCTCTGCTCAGATGACTGCAACAGCCTCCTTGCTGGTCTACCTGTATTCATGAGCACCCTTCTAGCACATGCTGCTGAATGAAGGTCAGATCATGCCTCTTGCTTCCTTGGTCAAATCTCTGTGAACTTCCCTCCATCCTTAGGTTAACTCCAAACTCCTTGCCATGGCTCACAAGACGTACCCTGCCCACCTTAACCACGGCAACCTCCGCAGATGCCACCCCTCCTCCTCACCCCCTCTAGCCGCACCACTCTGCCCTCCAGCACTCCTGCCACAGGCCTTTCCTGCAACCTGACCTGCCCTTCTCTGGGTTTGTTCCCATGTCACCACCCTTCTCTGATTAATGCACCTGAGGTAGGGCCCCTTTCCATGTAGCATCCTGCTTGTTCACTGTAGAGTGCTATATCATTTGTAACCCTGTATTCCTCATTTTTTATGGATTTCCTGGTTAGACTGGAACCTCTGTGAAGGTAGGGGCCACACTGGCTTATCAACCACTATATTCCAGGTGCTTCGCATAAAACTTGAAACATAGCAGGTATCCATTATTCTTTGAAAGAATTGCATGGGAGGTGGCAGCCAGAGGAAGTCTTATAAGTTGAAGCTGACTCTGCCTAGCCCCATAGCACCTCCACTTGCAAGTAGCAAGTAGATTGTCCTTCCCTAGATCAGGCTTGCAGCCACCCTGGGGGAACTCAGGGGCTTCCCTGGGTCCCTGGTCCTCCTTCCTCTCCTTCGGGAAAGCTCAGCTCTGGTCCCTCCAGCTGCCCCTCCATGGATCTTGAGTCAGTGACAGTGTGTACCTCCTCCACTCCCCATCAAGGTCCCTGGGTTGCTGAAAAGCATGGCCCGACCAGAGTCATACCTGTGCCCACTGCTAGGGACAGGGGAGAAGAGCCTGGAAGGAAGGGGTGGGGGTGAGGTCCAGGGACTTAAATGGGGACAGTGAAGGGAGGTTGAGGAGGCAGCTCTTCCATACATTATGAGGTCTGTGAAGTAAATTCAAATGAACTGCCTGACCAGGCAGTGGTGCAGTGGATAGAGCGTCGGACTGGGATGCCAATGACCCAGGTTCGAGACCCTGAGGTTGCCAGTTTGAGCGTGGGCTCATCTGGTTTGAGCAAAGCTCACCAGCTTGGACCCAAGGTTGCTGGCTTGAGCAAGGGGTTATTTGGTCTGCTGTAGCCCCGCGGTCAAGGCACATATGAGAAAGCAATCAATGAACAACTAAGGTGTTGCAATGCGCAACAAAAAACTGATGATTGATGCTTCTCATCTCTCTCCATTCCTGTCTGTCTGTTCCTATCTATCCCTCTCTCTGACTCTCTGTCTCTGAAAAAAGCAAAAAAAAAAAAAAAAAAAAAAAAAAAAGATTCAAATGAACTGAAAGCACCTTTTGAACAGGCAGCTTTTATTGAGGGAGCTGCTCTAATCCCTAAATGGCTTTATGACTGTGAGGAGCTTCCTGGTGGGGGAGGGGTGGGAAATGTGAACTGCTTGTCAGGAACGCTGTGCAGTGCCCTTGTCCCTGCGCTTTTAGATTCAAGACATGCTTCTTGTTGCTAATGGAACTCACAGATCTCTAACCTCTGCTTCCACAGTCCACTGCCCTTCCCCACCCCGAGTCTAGGGAGCCTGGCCTCTGGGTTTGCAGGAGGCCGAGGCTGCTGATTGCTGCATCAGAGGTCTCCAGACGTTGAGTGAATCTTGGGGACTGTAACAACTGAGTGTGGCTACAGGGAATCAGCTCTGTGGGCTCTCTGGTACAACTACCCCTGGGCACGTTGGAACCCCTGTGCCTGTGTGCAAAAGCATGTGTGCTGCATGCAACGGTGGGTTTGTGTCAATTTATGCACACCCCTGGGACCGAATATCACTGTTTGTATCAGTGTGTGTGTGTGTGCCCCCACCCTTTTCTCCATCCATTTGTACCCCTCCTCAGGTTGTGTGGGGCTGCCTCAGCCTCATGTTTTTTCGAGGACTAGTGACTTCTCTCAGAATAATAATGAACTGAGGACACATGGAGGCCCTTGGGCCCTGGGGAGAAACCAGAGGAGAACCAGAGACAGAGCAGAGACTGGTGATACTTAGGGGCTCAAGGACCTTGTCTCTCAGAAAGCTTATTCCAGCTCTGTTCAGATTTTAGAGAGGATGGAGATGGGGACAAAAGAGACCTAAATGGTGTTGGAAAACACATTATCAACATGCCCATCCTGGCCTGCCTGCCGCTTCTAGAACCCTCCATTCCCTGCTTTGCTGACTCTTTCGCCCTCTCAAAGCACTCACCTTGACTACGGAGCTGTGAGGGGTAAGACTGGCTACTCCACTCCCAGCCGCTGCCACTCTGGCCCTCACTCCAAACCAAGTCCTGCCCGGAGATGGAGAGAGGGGACCACTCTTCTGTATTGAATAACATAGAATTCTGACAGGACAGGGACACATAAACAGGTCTTGGAGCACAAAAACTGAAAAGTTGCCCCTTGGACATGAAGCCTGTCAAGGATTTGAGCCAGCTGAGTTGTCACTGGGGATAGAGGCGAGTACAGAAACTTGGAGACCAGCCACGATAGAGGCATCTGATTGCAAACAGAAACTCCTCTCCTGGGTCAGAGCAGAGTGAGCGCTGCACACCTCCTACAGGTTTTGGAGAGGCTTTGTGCAGACCAGCTCGCAGCCCACAGGGGCTCAGCCCTGCACAGCTCCACACCCCACAGCCACTGAGAAGCCGCTGCTTCTCCCCAAGCTGGAAAGCTCCACTTCCCCTCATGCACCCGGGCACTTAGTCAGTGTTCAGTAAGTATTAGTTCTCGTGAGTGTCAGCATAACCTCCTGTTGGAAAGTCTCTGAGGGTGGTCCCTACAGAGAGGGCTGGGCTGCTAGGACCTCAAGAGCCAGGAGGGGCAGGAAGAGTGCAAAGCAGGCATGGCACCGAGATGCTCCATTGCAACACCAAAGAGGCAGGGACCCGGGCCTCTGTTGTGGCTTCTCCTTCCCCTGCCCCAGCTTCCTAGGGGCACCCCTCCTCTGCTCCCTCCAGGGAGTCCTCCCTCTTTCCCAGGCAAGCCCAGTGACCTTTCACTAAAGTCTGCAAATACATTCTTGGCAAGTCTTGGAAATAAAATTGTGTTCAACATTTGTATAGGGCTTTCCTGCCGCCTAGCCCTCTACAGATATTAGCTAATTAAATGCAGGAGGAGAGAAAGGAACAGGGCCCGGCTTTCGAGGCCAGGGGCTCCAGGCCCTCCTGATCTGGGCAGCTCCAGGCTCACTCCTCCCTTCTTTTCCTGCAAGGTTGGACTTACTCTAAAGAGGAAGTGACTCCTGGGGAGATGGCCACTGAGTCAGAAAGCAAAGGGAGGAGGGGTTTGACCCTACGCTAACAGGTGTCTTCCTGAGGTCATTTTGTCCCACTGCCAGCCAGGTCTAGCAACTGGCTCTGTCTGAAAGTGCAGTTATGTATCTGCCATAAATGGGTCAGCCACCATCTTTCCCGTTGGAGGACATGAGATCAGACAGACTGTAATTAGAACCAGAGCAGGTTGTCAAAGATTCTTCCCAGAGGGATGGGGGAGCAAGGCACACAGCTGTTCAGCCTGGTCTAGGGACATAGCCAATCTCTTAGCCCATCTGGGAGTCACAGACTTGGACAGCAGCTTCTATCTATCTTAGAGAGAATCATATAAACCTCTGCCCTGAACCCGCATGCTCTGACTGGCCGACAGGGTTGGAAGGAAGCCATTCCAGCATCAGTAGAATTTTCTGCACTCTCCATCCCCCCATCTCTTCCCACCATCATCAGACCCTGTGCCAGCAGTGAGTCAGCAAGTGGAGCCGCCCCTATAATAGGCAGCCAGTCAATTCCCACCTGAGGGGGAGAAGTGGAGAGAAGGAGAAGGAGGAAGGGAGGAAGAGAGGGAGACAGGAGGAAGGGAGATGATAGATAGATGATAGATAGATAGATAGATAGATAGATAGATAGATAGATAGACAGGCAGATAAATTCAGGACTAGCACTGAGGGGAAAGACCAAAAAAGAAACAGAGGCCAGTTATAAAGACTGAACTATGGAAGAAATAAACCATATTTCAGACTGAGACTGTGGAAGAAAGAAAAGGGTGAAGACTAGAAGGGAAGAAGAAAGAGCCCCAGAGGTAACAATGGTGTCAAGATTGAGAATTTCTTGGCACAGCCAGGGACAACCCCATGTAGGAATCTCTCCAGGAAGCCTGACAGGGCTGCCATAGGCCCTTGGAAGGAGAGCCACACCTCCCCTCCCACTCCCCAAGGACAGCATCAGCAGGGGCTTCTTTAAGGGGCAGGCAGTGCAGCTTGATCCCATAACAGAGACGACAAGAGAAACTCAGGCCCTCCTGCCACCGTGAATTTATCTCCCCTGCCCACCAACCTGCCTAGACCACCCGTATCTCATCAGTCTGCCTGGTGCTAATTGGGGAGTCAGCAATTCTGGAGGCCTCACCAAGTCCAGCTGAGGAAGACCTGACCTCTTCTCACTGCAATTTATCTGTCTCATAAAAATAGGCATTGAACTTCATAAAACCAATTAAGACTTCAGAGCCAGGGCACAGGAGCAAGCAGGAGTCTGGGGAGCTGAGACAACTATGGGAGCCAACTCCAATGGCAGAGTGGTACCTGACAGCTCCCTCTCTCAGGCCCAGCTCCCAAAGCTGCAAAGTTCCTGCAGATGCAACAGAAGAGGATGAAGTCAGACCCAAGGAAGAACTGGCTGGCTGGCTGGCTGGCAAGGGCAGTGAGTACTGGGACGTTTAATTCTCTTTTGTGATTAGCAGCCTAACAGAGTGTGGTTCCTCCCTCCATAGCCTTCTCTGGTTCTAGAAAGCCTCAAGAGCTTCCCATCAAGTTACCAAGGCAACCACAGCCCAGCAAGATTCAGTGAGGTTGGAGAGAGAGCAGAGACTAACTGCAGCCCCACAACAGGCTGCCAAGGTTGGGGGGCGCGAGGTTGGTGGCACATCTCAGGATGAGCAGGGAGGCAGAGGCTTCAGGCCAAAGCTAACACCCCCTCCCCCCTTGTCCAGCCTGTTCCAAGGTCTGTTTTCCTGCAGTTTGAGTTTGCACAGCCCAGTCCCAGGTGGGTGAGAAGACAGCATGAAAGCTTCCCTCACTGCCAGGTAGGAATAGGGAGGGTACTCTTCCACAGCTTCCTGGAATGGCAGATGTTGGGGCTCCTGGCCTAGCTCATAGGCCTTAGCTTTTAAAGACCAGCAGAATTAATTAATTAATTTTATGCAGAGAGAGAGATGGAGGAGAGAGATGAGAAGCTTCAACTCATAGTTGCTTCACTTTAGTTGTTCATTGATTGCTTCTCATATGTGCCTTTACCAGTGGGGCTCCAGGCAAGCCAGTGACACCTTGCTCAAGCCAACAACCTTGGGCTCAAGCCAGCGACCTTTGAATCATGTTGATGATCCCGCATTCAAACCAGCAACCCTGCACTCAAGTTGGCTATCTAGGGGTTTTAAACCAGGGACCTTAACATTCTGGGCCGACAGTCTATCCACTGCACCACCACCAGCCAGGCAAGACCAGTAGAATTTAAAAATAAAAAATAAAGAAATTAGCCTGACCTGTGTTGGCACAGTGGATAAAGCATTGACCTGGAATGCTGAGGTCACCGTTTGAAAACCTGGGCTTGCCTGGTCAAGGCACAAATGGAAGTTGATGTTTCCTGCTCCTCCCCATCCTCTCCCTCCCTCTCTCTCTCTCTCTCTCTCTCTCTCTCTCCTTTCTCTAAAATGAATAAAGTCTAAATATATATATAAAAATTAAAAAATAAAATTCATAAAGAATAAAAAATTAATAAAGGCCAGTAGAACTCTCTTCTATAACCACCTGCTCTCTCCATGATGGGCCTTTGGGAGGCAATGTTGCTAAGGCATTATGAGGAGCACAGACTGCTTCGGAATCAGACAGAAATGGGTTTGGCTTTTGCTTGGTCACTTTCTCTGTATGACCTTAGGCAAATCACTTCTCTCTCAGTCTCAGCTTTTTATAGCTGAAAATGAGGATAATATGATGAATCCCCAGGACTTAATAATATAATACATATTATGTGTTTGTGCAGGGCCTGGAACTAGGTCAGCTTAAAAAAATTAAAATAGTCCTGCCTTGGCCGGCTGGCTCAGTGGTAGAGTGTCATCCCGGCATGTGGAAGTCCCGGGTTCGATTCCCAGCCAGGGCACACAGGAGAGGCACCCATTTGCTTCTTTACCCTTCCCCTTCTCCTTTCTCTATATCTCTCTCTTCCCCTCATGCAGCCAAGGTTCCACTGGAGCAAAGTTAGACTGGGTGCTGAGGATGGCTCCTCCACTTCAGGCGCTAGAATGGCTCCAGTTGCAATGAAGCAACATCCCAGATGGGCAGAGCATTGCCCCCTGGTGGCCATGTCAGATGGATCCCGTTCGGGCGCATGCAGGAGTCTGTCTCTCTGCCTCCTGCTTCTCGCTTCAGAAAAATACAAAAAATATATATTAAAAAAACCCCAGATAAATAAAAATAAAATAGCCCTGACTGGGTACCTCAGTTGGTTAGAATGTTGTCCTGATACACCAAGGTTGTAGGTTGATTCCCAGTCAGGGTACATACAAGAATCAGCCAATGAATGCATAAATAAGTGGAACAACAAATTGATGTCTCTCTCGCTCTCTTCCTCTATCTCTCTAAAATCAATAAATTTAAAAATATTTTTAGCCCTGGCCAGATAGCTCAGTTAGTTAGAGCATCATCCTGATGTGGAGAGGTTGCTGGTTCAATCCCCAGTCAGGGCACATACAGGAACAGACATTCCTGTCTCTCTCTTGCTCTCCCCTTCCTCTCTAAAAATCAATAAAATAAACATTAAAAATAAATAAATTAGCCTGACCTGTGGTGGCGCAGTGGGTTAAAGCATCGACCAGGAATACTGAGGTTGCTGGTTCGAAACCCTGGGCTTGCCCAGTCAAGGCACATATGGGAGTTGATGCTTCCTGCTCCTCCCCTTCTCTCTCTCTCCCTCCCTCTCTCTTTCTGTCCTCTCTGAAAAAACAATTGAATAAATAAAGTCTTTAAAAAAATAAATAAATTAAAATATTTTTAATTAAAGCTATTAAAATTTTATCATTATTATTTTAATTTTTATTGTCATTAGCTATGCGTACCTCAGTTTACTCATTTGCAAAATAGGGATCATAAGTTAATGGGTTATTTAAAGATTATTTCCCCATGTATAAGACGCACTTTAATTTTGGGGCCTAAAATTTGAGAAGAAAAATGTATTACATAAAGTTATTGAACTCAAGTTTTTTTGTTGTTGTTGTTGTTTTTTCTTTTTTGTATTTCTCTGAAGTTGGAAACAGGGGAGGCAGTCAGACAGACTCCTGCATGCACCCGACCGGGATCCACCTGGCACGTCCAACAGGGGGCGATGCTCTGCCCATCTTGGGGCGTCGCTCTGCCACAATCAGAGCCATTCTAGCGCCTGAGGCAGAGGCCACAGAGCCATCCTCAGCGCCCGGGCAAACACTGCTCCAATGGAGCCTTGGCTGCAGGAGGGGAAGAGAGAGACAGAGAGGAAGGAGAGGGGGAGGGGTGGAGAAGCAGATGGGCGCTTCTCCTGTGTGCCCTGGCTGGGAATCGAACTTGGGACTCCTGCATGCCAGGCTGACGCTGTACCACTGAACCAACCGGCCAGGGCCGAACTCAAGTTTCGTTCATCATAAAATTCATACAACTTCTCATCACTGTCAAAATTCACATCCATTAGTTTGTTCTCATCTGTGTCTGATGACGAATCGCTATCTTCAACAATGAGCACAAAAACAAGCATGAAAAAGCAGGAAGTGCAAGTAAATAAACTACAAACACTATATAAGACACACCCAGTTTTTAGACCCCAAATTTTTCCCCAAAAGGCATGTCTTTTTTTTTTATTATTATTAATTTTTAGAGAGGAGAGAGAGAGGGAGAGAGAGAGACAGAGAGAGAAGAGAGAGACGGAGGGAGGAGCTGGGAGCATCAACTCCCATATATGCCTTAACCAGGCAAGCCCAGGGTTTTGAACTGGCGAGCTCAGCATTTCCAGGTCGACGCTTTATCCACTGCACCACCACAGGTCAGGCTGGCATGTCTTATACATGGGGAAATACAGTATATAAGATAAAGCATGTAAGCCCTGGCCAAGTGGCCCAGTGGATAAAGTGTCAACCCCGTGCACTGACATCGCAGGTTTGATCCCCAGTTAGGACATGTAAGAGAAGCAATCAAGTGCACAACTAAGTGGAATGACGAGTTGATGTTTCTCTTTCTCTCCCTTCCTTTCTCTCTCTCTCTCTCAAATCAATTAAAAAATGTTTTTAAAAATCTTTTAAAGGCCCTGGCCGGTTGGCTCAGTGGTGGAGAGTCAGCCTGGTGTGCAGAAGTCCCAGGTTCGATTCCCGGCCAGGGCACAAAGGAGAAGCGCCCATCTGCTTCTCCACCCCTCCCCCTCTCCTTCCTCTCTGTCTCTCTCTTCCCCTCCTGCAGCCGAGGCTCCATTGGAGCAAAGATGGCCCAGGCGCTGGGGATGACTCCTTGGCCTCTGCCCCAGGCGCTGGAGTGGCTCTGGTCGCAACAGAGCGACGCCCCAGAGGGGCAGAGCATCGCCCCTTGGTGGGCAGAGCATCGCCCCTGGTGGGCGTGCTGGGTGGATCCCGGTCGGGCGCATGCGGGAGTCTGTCTGACTGTCTCTCCCAGTTTCCAGCTTCAGAAAAAAAAAAAAAAAAAACTTAAAAAAAAAAAAGATAAAGTGGCCTTGGTCAGTGGCTCAGAGGTGTATTGGCCCAATGTGTGAAAGTCCCAGGTTCGATTCCCAACCAGGGCACACAGGAGAAGCGTCCATCTGCTTCTTTGCCTTTCCTCCTCTCCTTTCTCTCTGTCTCTCTCTTCCCCTCCTGCAGTCAAGACTCCATTGGAGCAAAGTTGGCCCGGGCGAATGGCTCCAATTACAGCGGAGCAACACCCCAGATGAGCAGATCATCACCCCCTGGTGGGCATGCCGGGTGGATCCCAGTTGGGTGCATGTGGGAGTCTATCTGTCTGCCCACCCCCCCACCCCGCTTCTTACTTTGGAAAAATACAAAAAAATTAAAAATAAAAAAAGATAAAGCATGTGAAATGCTTAGACCTCCAGTGCCCAGTAACACTTGTGACCTTTGAAACCCATGAGTAGGCTGACTTGAGATACAGTCTTCCTCATCCTCAGTTCTTTCTACACACTTGTGCCTTACTGGTCCAGTGGCACACAAAGTGTGTAGGTGGGTGTCCCAGGGATCTCCAGAGCATGCCACAAGCTAAAGGGTGGGCTAAAACCATAGTTGTAAGAACCCAGATGAACCCTCAGGGAAAATGTTCAGGTTGAAAGAGTTGAGAGACACATAGAAAACACTACAGGCAAGGTTCTGTGTGTGTGTGTGTGTGTGTGTGTGTGTGTGTGTGTGTGTGTGTGTGTGTATATATATATATATATATATATATATTTTTTTTTTTTTACAGAGACAGAGAGAGGGATAGATAGGGACAGACAGGAATAGAGAGAGATGAGAAGCATCAGTCATCAGTTTTTTGTTGCGACACGTTAGTTGTTCATTGATTGCTTTCTCATATGTGCTTTGACCACGGGCCTACAGCAGACCGAGTAACCCCTTGCTCAAGCCAGTGACCTTGGGTACAAGCTGGTGAGCTTTTTGCTCAAACCAGATGAGCCCGTGCTCAAACTGGCAACCTTGGGGTCTCGAACCTGGGTCCTCCGCATCCCAGTCCGACGCTCTATCCACTGCGCCACTGTCTGCTCAGGCATCTCTGCAGATTTTTAATCGGAAAAGGCCCCGTCCCTGACCTCTACTGCCAGAGAGAGCTTGAAAGGCAATGCCTCAGTGGGTATGGGCTGGGGCTGTCAAGACCCCTACGACATTGAAGGAAGGTGAGGCGGTTCTCAAGCTACACTGGGCCAGGAACCCCAACACTGGCCTTGTCTTTTCCCCTCCCCTGGACCAGCAGCTGCCTAGATGTTGCCAGCAAGCCCAAAGCCCTATTGGATGTACTGGTGTTCCCCGCAGAGCCAGACTCCAGGGAGAACCAGAGGCGCTGGTTTCTGATGTCAGAAACCAGATCTGAGGATGACTTGGACATGTCCTTCCTCAGAATAAATTCATAAACTGGGGCCTGTGCCCTCAGCTCTGTTGTCAACAAAGTCCTTGTCTTCAGCCGAGAGATCCCTTCCTCCAAACCAGCCACATGCCCCATTCTTTGGACAGGGAGGACCTGGAGGTGCTAGAGCTAAAGGCCAGGCTTTCTTTTTTTTTTTTTTTTTTTTAGAGAGAGACAGAGTGAGAGTCAGAGAGAGGGATAGATAGGGACAGACAGACAGGAACGGAGAGAGATGAGAAGCATCAATCATCCGTTTTTTTGTTGCGACACCTTAGTTGTTCATTGATTGCTTTCTCATATGTGTCTTGACCGTGGGGCTACAGCAGACCAAGTAACCCCTTGCTGGAGCCAGGGACCTTGGGTACAAGCTGGTGATCTTTGCTCAGACCAGATGAGCTCGTGCTCAAGCTGGTGACCTTGGAGTCTCGAACCTGGGTCCTCCACATCCCAGTCCGATGCTCTATCCACCAGCCTTTCTTTAAAGGCTGTATAACCTGATACAGGCATCTTACTCTCCCTGTAAGATGCCCATACAGGCCCTGTTACAGGAAAAGGGGAATTTCTGAGGGTCTGTAAGGTGAGTGGGTAGAGAATGAGGAAGTCTGAGGGAGGCAACTGGAAAGGAAGCAGGAGGGGAGACTTGGGAAGCAACTGATGCGCAGAAAGCCTTGGCCGTGTCAGATACAGGTGAGGAATGTGCCATACCCCACTGACCTGTCAGTCACCTCATCCCCATTTGACTCCCAGACAGGCCCAGGAACAGTCACAGAGCACTGTGTCAGATCGGGAGAGAGAAACAAAAAGGCATTTTCCCCCATGAAGAACCCAGTGGGCAGGCCAGCGGCAATAGCAGCTCATTAATCTGGAAGTCATTGTGAAGAAAAGACAGCCAGACCAGGGTCAGTTTCTGAGGACTGGCAAGGGGGGAGGAGTTTCACTGTGCCCCAAATGGCATTGGCCATGGGCCCAGGATGGTGATCTGCCCCACTAGCTGGTCCCCAAGAGGCAGAAGCCAGGTTCCTTCCTGCCCAACGAACCTCAAGAACAAGTCAGAAAAGTCAGTTTTCTCTCAAGGCTCTGTCTCTGTCTGCTAGAAAAAAAATGCTTCCAGCTCTCAAAGGGTCGGCCTTGCTCACTCTCAGACTGACAAGAGGACAGAAAAAATTTCCAGTGTTTTGAGTCCAGGCTGAAAAGAAAAGAAAAAAACCAAAGCATAACCCTGAACCCTCTCTTGGGGAGACCCAGGAGCGCCCCCTGCTGTCTTGTTCAGCTGAAACCAGATGTGGGGTGAAGGAAGGTTAGAGCAGATTCTAGTTGCCCCCCAGAACGGGCCTGCTTTATGCTGTCCCCTCTGTACACTACCAGCACCTGAGCCAGATCTGGACTTCCCCAGGGGTCACTGGGGAGGCAGTGCCCAGAGAGCAGTCTGGAGAAGGACAACATACTAGGGCCCTGCAGCCTGGCCTCTGGGCACATGCCCAGAGCTCTGATGAGGGCTGTCCAGTCTGCAGATGTCCCTGGCTTTAGAAGAAAAGTCATGTTCTGCATGGCAAGATCAACTGTCTCCTCTGAGCCTCAGAGGAAAGAGGGTGTTCCACGCATCTCAGTGAGTCTATAGTGGGAGACCTCGCAACCTTGGGGGAGCACAGGAGAGACCCCACTTCTTCCCAGGTACCAATGAGACACATCCAAATTTACTATTGATAATACAGATTATAACAGATAACAATAGCTGTTTATAAAAGAACCCCTGGCTACATGTCCATAGATTCTTCAGGTCTCTGTAGCTCTAACACTCCATGAGGCTATAGGATTCCATAGCTCACCCCTAGTAAGTTGCCTTCTCTCCTGATCATCCACTACTCCCCGCTCCTAGTTCTTTTTTTAATCTGATTTAAATCCATCTTGCTGCATCCTGAATAGTGGCAGCTAGAAGAAAGGGTTATTGTCCTACAAGTCCCATTTTCTAATCAGAGAGAGAGAAGAGAGATACTGAAAAACAAAGGGAATAGAAAGAAGCCGCAAGAATAAGGAGTAGAGAGAGGAACAAATAAGACCCAAAATAAATATCTGAGAAAAACCATCTGAACAGCTAGAGAGGTGGGGAGTAAGTCTCAGCACAGTCTCTAGGCATTTTCCCTCTAACACAGTGGTTCTCAACCTTTCTAATGCCGTGACCCCGCAATACAGTTCCTCATGTTGCGGTGACTCCAAACCAAAAAATAATTTTGGTGGTTACTTCATAACTGTAATTTTGCTACAGTTATGATTCGGAATGTAAATACCTGATATGCATTATGTATTTTCCGATGGCTTTAGGCGACCCCGCCGGGGTCGTGACCTACAGGTTGAGAACTGCTGCTCTAACATGTTATAGCTGTATCTCAGCACTCACACTCAATGTAGGAGTGAGTGCACGCACGTGTACACACAAGTTCTTAGATTGTGAGGAAGGCCTGCCTGTGTGGAGCTGGAGGGAGCAGCAGTCCTCTCTTAGCCCAGAGCGTTCTGCCCCCATCTGCATAATTACCTTCCCTGTTCACCGCCCCCCTCTTCCCAGCCTCTGAGGCTTACAGCACTAGGTCTTTGTGTTTCCAAAACAGCTCCCCTGTTGTCTGTATATATGTTATGTGTAGAAGGTGTTATATTGAGTGGGACACCTGAAACCATGTGAACATAATAATTTTTCTTAAATTAAAAAACAGAAAGCAAAAAAGCAGCTCCCTCCCTGATTGCCACCTTCAGGAAGTGCTGAGCTGCTCAGAGGAGGGAACGGAAGGGAGGAGAGCTAGTTGTCTTCTCTCCAGAGCACTATCCCCTCAAATAGCCCCCTTTACCTCCCTTCCCCTCCTCTCCATCTCTTTCATCACTGCCAACAACAGCTGCAAAAACAGCCTCCTCACCCTGAGCAATGGGCTGCAGGGGATATGCCTACTTCCTAGGGCAAGAGACAGCTGGGGGGGAGGGCAGCATTCCCAGCAATGCCAATACCTTTTGCCTCCCTTCCCTCTGTAATTCAAGAACAAAAGGGAAAGCCTTCCCAGTCAATCTCTACAGTCACTCTGCAGGCACCCCAGGTTCCCAACATCCCTAACCAGGTTGCCCCCAACCCTGCCCTCCCAAAGTAGTCTGTATTTCTCAGACCTTGGAAAGTCGCTCCAGGGTGTCACCCTGAAAGACAGATCTTGCTCTTTTTTTTTTTTTTTTGATTTTTTTTTTGATCTTGCTCTTGAATGCAAAGAGACAGTGATGAATTCGCCCACACACTAGCAACCTACTTCCATTAACTCCTATGTCCAAATAATTTCTTTAAATCACCAAGGATGACGTTGGGGGAGGGTAAGGGAAGTTTGTGACATCAATCTTCAATTGGGATTCCTCCTACAAATTTGGCCAGGGCTGGGCAGGAGAAAAACCCTACACACACAACTCTGGGGACTTCTAAGGCAAAGCAAGGAAATGAGACCTCACCTCCCACCCCATCCCCACCATCCCACAGTGCCTCCTCTGACCTAGGTTATTTCCACCCACCCCTTGGGTCCTTGGAGAAACAACAGAGATATGGACTCATATACCCCTTCCTGGAGGTTTCAAGGCTCTGGCTGCTCCTGGGCAAGGTGGGGCTACCTTTTAGGAGCATCCTGACCCCTCAGGCAGACAAGAGAGCATATCCTGTGTGCCCAGCATCCAGGAGGACCCAAAGGAACAGATCAAGAAAACTAAGATCTGTACTACAGTCCCAGGTTTAATCATTCCTTTGCAAATTACTCTACTTAATGACCTCATTTCACAGATGAGGAAAGTGGAGTGTCAGAGGGCTTGACTTGGACTTGTCCAAAGCTACCAGCCAGAAAAGGAACAAATATGCATCAAGCACAGGTCTTCAAAGCCTACTTCAGGGAGATCAATCCTGGTAGGGAGGGGCACCAAGAAGCAGGTGACCTTTCATTTGCTAAGTGTGCCCATCTATTCTTGGATCCAAAACACAGGATCATGAAAAAATAAAATAAAATAAAACAAAACAAAACACAGCCTCATGAGTTCAAAGCCTACAGTTCTAGCCTCTGCCCAGCTTATACTGCCTGCCTGTAGGCCAGCCTCCAGCTGGAAGGTTTGTACATCTTGGGGATGGGCCAGGTGGGGCCCAGAAAGGCAGAAGGGACAGAGAAGGGAAATGCTGGCATTTCTCCAGGGCCCAGGAGCAGGAGAAGGGATGAGAGCTGCGCAGATGGGCCTGAATAGGCCATGTGGGAAGGTTGGGCTATAGGAAAAGTGTGGACACAAAGTGGCCTGGCTGAAACATGGCTTTGCCCAGTTGGCGACCTAGCACTTCTCCCTTCCTCTATTCTCCTCATCTCCCTCTAAATTGCCTGCTTTAAATGTGATTCTTTCCAAATGCCCCCCTCCCCCCAAGGGACTGGCATGTGGAGGGATGCTGCAGACTGATGACTGACATAACCTTCTTCCAGCAGCAGCAGGCTGGGGTGCTGGCGGCCCAGACCACACAGGAACAGCTTGTGATGTTCTGTTCCAGCAGATTGGAGAGGGCTCCCCATGGCTCAGACCTGAGGCTGAGGAGCCAGGATGGACAAAGCAGGAAAGAGGAGGCCACCAAACTATTGGCCAACCAGTGGCTTATTGGTGCCTGGAAATATAAGAGCCCATATGGGCTCTCCCTGCCCAGAAGGAGAAAAATCAGCATTGTCCAGCCCTGTGATGCTGAGGGATGTTGGGAGCTCAGTGTTGGCATCCCCATTAGAGGTAGTTAACTTGTCCCAGGCCCAGTGTTCCCAGAAATGAGGGGCGGTGAGCATAAACCAGTCATCAGCACTTTCTAGCTCCTTCCATACTTTTTTTTGTTTTTCTTTCTGAAGCTGGAAACGGGGAGAGACAGTCAGACAGACTCCCGCATGCGCCCAACCGGGATCCACCCGGCACGCCCACCAGGGGCGAAGCTCTGCCCACCAGGGGGCGATGCCCTGCCCCTCCGGGGCATCGCTCTGTTGCGACCAGAGCCACTCTAGCACCTGGGGCAGAGGTCAAGGAGCCATCCCCAGCGCCCCGGCCATCTTTGCTCCAATGGAGCCTTGGCTGCGGGAGGGGAAGAGAGAGACAGAGAGGAAGGAGAGGGGGAGAGGTGGAGAAGCAAATGGGCGCTTCTCCTGTGTGTCCTGGCCGGGAATCGAACCTGGGACTTCTGCACGCCAGGCCGACACTCTACCACTGAGCCAACCGGCCAGGGCCTCCTTCCATACTTCTTAATGGCAGAAACTCATCTCTTCTCTCGAGCGTTTCACTGAAAGGGGTGTGGGGAGAGAGGAGTGTATCTTTGCCTCTTCACATCCTGTGGAACTACCAGTAGTAGTTGGAGTTGGTAGGACCAAGAGGAGCAAGAGACAAATACTTTGAGATTGGATTCAAGGCATAGCCTCCTGTCTGAGAATATGATCTGGTCACACCTAAATGAGGGCACTCCCAGTATTTCCCCCGTAGACTAAAGCCACAGGACCCGAACTCTTCAAGAGCAGCTGCAGCAATAGCAGCCAACATAGAAGCACAGAGTTTTAGAATTGAACAGCCCTCAGGGATCCCCTAGTTCCAGGCCAAAGGACCTCACCACCTATTTGGTGACAAAACAATGTGTGGGTTTGGGATTTTGGAGGGGGAAGCAGGTGATGTGGGAGAGAGGCCTTCATGGAGAGAAGTGCTCAATAAATGCTCGATGAGGGTCCTGGTACCAGAATATGCTTCCAAAGGAGCCCACTGTCCTTTCATGTGGGGAGTGAGCGGCCGGAGTGGGAGAGGGGAGGGTCTTGCTATCTCACCCACGGTGAGGAAGGGACCTAGTCCGGTATCTCTGCCAAAATGGAAGTGGAAGGACAGGTTCCCATTAGATGGGCCACCTACACTGGCATGAATCATTTTCAGGGCACCTCTGAGCCTGTCTTGGGCCCTGATCTTTGTCTAGATGCTTCCTCTCCAGCTGAGGCCGGGAAGCTGGTGCAGACACTCACAGCCGCACGCTCCACAGTGCTGCCATTAAGGAACCTGATTAGCAGAGCCCCATGCCAGGCTGCTAATGGGTTGGGGACATTAAGCATAAATTGTTTCCCAGACATCAGCATTGGGCAGAGCCCAGGAACAAACAAATATTTTAATTTTAAAGAAATAGAAATGTGGGAAGAGAGGGGGTTCCCTCTGCCTCTTTGGCATCTATTGTTCTCTCATCTCCCCCTTGCAACACTTTCCACAATCCTCAGGACCAGGGCTTCCCTGCCCTAGGAGGGCTGTGCAGAGGGGTTGGGAGACCGGGTGCATGCAGACAAGAGACCTTCACTTTCCTAGACATATGGGAGTGGAAGAGATTCTCAAAGATCTACAGGGAGGGAGAATTCTGAGACTGACTTGGCTAACAACTCTTGTCGGTCAGAAAATGCTTGACATCTAATTTGAATTCATTTTCTAAAAACCCAAGACCCAGTTTCCTGTGTTTGGAGAGTGGGAGGAAAGGACTGGAGTGGAAGATCAAGAATGGAACATTTTGGCCCTGGCCGGTTGGCTCAGCGGTGGAGCGTCGGCCTGGCGTGCGGGGGACCCGGGTTCGATTCCTGGCCAGGGCACATAGGAGAGGCGCCCATTTGCTTCTCCACCCCCCCCCTCCTTCCTCTCTGTCTCTCTCTTCCCCTCCCTCAGCCAGGGCTCCATTGGAGCGAGGATGGGGCGCTGGGGATGGCTCCTTGGCCTCTGCCCCAGGCGCTAGAGTGGCTCTGGTCGTGGCAGAGCGACGCCCCGGAGGGGCGGAGCATCGCACCCGGGTGGGCAGAGCATCGCCCCTGGTGGGCGTGCCGGGTGGATCCCGGTTGGGCGCATGCGGGAGTCTGTCTGACTGTCTCTCCCCATTTCCAGCTTCAGAAAAAAAAATACAAAAAAAAAAAAAAAAGGAACATTTTTAGACCCAAATTAGTTGTTCTAGAGGCTAATGGTTCCACCCATTAGCCTGTGTGTTTGGGATCAGCAGGAGCAGCCATCTGAGAACTTGCTAGAAATGAAAATTCTCAGGCCCCATCCTAGAAGTACTGAATTAGTGAACTCTGGGTGGCAACTGGCAAACTTGTTTTAACAAGCCCTCCAAGTGGTTCCAGTGCATGTTACAGTTCGAAAACCACTGCTCTTGGCATTACCTCTGAGATGGAAGGGGGATGTCAAAAGAGAAATAAGAATTAGAAGGGGGTGCAGACAAGCAGCCTTGTCTAAGGGGGGAAAAGATGGAACTTTCCCACTGTGGAAATTCAAAGGCAGGCCTCAGAGGGGGCCTCTGATCTTTTCAGGCTGTAAATGTCAAAGCAGTGTGTAAGTGGCCCTGCATGGAGGAGTCTGGGAAAAAAACCCAACCCTGACCTTTTGCATTTTGCCTAGAGCAGGAAAAGATAATGGAACAATTGTTTCAGGTAATATATTTCCTACCCAACTTTTCTGAGCTACCTTATCCTCCAGCTGCAACGCCCCCCACAACCCCACTCACCACCCCCACTCCCATCCCTCTCCTCCATCTCCCCCATCTCCCCAACCCTCTGGCCACCCTACTAGTCTTATGTCTTTTTCCTTAGCTATTGAATGAGAACAAGTTCAAACTGTTTCTTAATCAGACCAGCAGTGAGTGAGGCCTTACTCCTAAGAGAAAAAGCACAACGTAACATAGAACTATAACCTATACTGTATTGGGTCAACCTCTCTTTTTTACTTTTTTGTTTTGTTTTTTCTTTTATTTTTAAAGAGACAGAGAGAGAGTCAGAGAGAGGGATAGACAGGGACAGACAGACAGGAATGGAGAGATGAGAAACATCAATCATTAGTTTTTTGTTGCGCATTGCGACACCTTAGTTGTTCATTGATTGCTTTCTCATATGTGCCTTGACCGTGGGCCTTCAGCAGACCGAGTAACCCCTTGCTGGAGCCAGCAACCTTGGGCCCAAGCTGGTGAGCTTTTTGCTCAAACCAGATGAGCCTGCACTCAAGCTGGTGACCTCGGAGTCTCGAACCTGGGTCCTCGGCATCCCAGTCCAACGCTCTATCCACTGCGCCACTGCCTGGTCAGGCTCTTTTTTACTTTTTAAATTTTTTTAATGTTTATTTTATTTATTTTAGAGAGAGAGGAAAGAAGATAGAAAGAGAGAGAGAGAGAGAGGAACGTTAATCTGTTCCTGTATGTGCCCTGACCAGGGATTGAACCAGCAACCTCTACACTTTGGGACGATGCTCTAACTAACTGAGTATACCACCAGAGCAGGTCAGCCTGTCTTTATAGTCTACCCTCTTCCCCCACCCAGGCCACAACAGTTCATGGTGCTGTCATAAATAAAGGAGTCACTCTTTCCTTGATCTTTTATACTATACCTGAGTCGTCATACTTGTAAAGAAAAATAAAAAGGATAATATTAAGGCTCCTAACAAACCTGTAACTCTCCTGAGGGCCAGTGGTGGTCTATCACTTATTTTCCTTTTAAATCCACCATATTAAATACCTAACATACAGAATGGCTAATGAACATTTGATAAATTGAACTGAAATAACAAACTAAAGTGTCTCTGCTTCCAAACTGGAACCATGGCAGAGATCAAGAAATTGGTCCTTCCCTGATCAGTCAGCTCAGCAGTAGAGTGTCAGCCTGGCATGTGGAAGTCCCTGGTTTGTTTCCCTGTCAGGGCACATAGAAGAAGAGACCATCTGACTTTCTACCCTCCCCTTTCTCTCTCTCTCTCTCTCTCTCTCTCTCTCTCTCTTTCTTGCAGCCATGGTTCAAATGGTTCAAGCAGGTTGGCCCCAGGCACTGAAGATGGCTCCATGGCCTCACCTCAGGTGCTGAAATAGCTTGGTTGCTGAGCAATGGAGCTGCAGCCCCAGATGGGCAAAGCATTGCCCCCTAGGGGGCTTGCCAGGTGGATCCCTGTTGGGGTACATGCAGGAGTCTGTCTCTCAGCTTTCCTGCCTCTCACTTAAAAAAAATAAAAGAAATGGGTCCTTTCCTGAAACAATTAGGAAAGAAACCCCTTCCTGCCATTTTTGAGACCAGGCACTGCCATCTTCATCTATCATTCATTTAACAAACATGTATAGCACATCCACTGTATATGGACCCTCAATGTCATGTTCTAGTTGGGAGAAACAGATATAAGGTAAGTGAACATGAAATATTTCAGGTGACATTCATTGACTTGGGGAAAAAAGTAGTGTAAAGGGGCTAGAGATGGTGGGAATAGGCATCACGAAAAGATGCTCTTCCTGACCAGGCAGTGGCGCAGTGGATAGAGCATCAGATTGGGATGTGAAGGACCCAGGTTCGAGACCCCGAGGTCGCCAGCTTGAGCATGGGCTCATCTGGTTTGAGCAAAGCTCACCAGCTTGGACCCAAGGTCGCTGGCTTGAGCAAGGGGTTACTCGGTCTGCTGAAGGCCCGCAGTCAAGGCACATATGAGAAAGCAATCAGTGAACAAACAACTAAGGTGTCGCAACGAAAAACTGATGATTGATGCTTCTCATCTCTCTCGGTTCCTGTCTTTGTCTGCCCCTGTCTATCCCTCTCTCTGACTCTCTGTCTCTGTAAAAAAAGAAAGAAAAAAAGAAAGAAAGAAAGAAAGAAAGAAAGAAAGAAAGAAAGAAAGAAAGAAAGAAAGAAAGAAAGAAAGAAAGAAAAGATGCTCTGAGGAAATAGCATTTGAGCAAATATCTGAAGGAAATAGACTTGCGCTATCTGGGGGAAGAGTGTTCCAGGCAGAGGGAACAGGAATTGCAAAAGCCCTGAGATGGGAGCATTTTGAAAAAAGTACAGCATGGCTAGAGTGGAATGAGCAAGAGGGACAGATGTAGGAGATGAGATCAGAGGACCTTGTAGACCACAGTAAGGATTTTAGATTTCATTCTGAGAGAGAAGTCATTAGAAAGTCTGCACAGAGAAATGGCATGTTCTGATTGTAGAGAATGATGTGTTGAGAGCATCCTGATGAGACGTGAGCAGGGGGATACCTGCAACTTTCAGGTCATTTTCTTAAAGGAATAGCCCTGCCCTCTACTTCTTCCTTCTCCCCTTTCCACAGGCTAGACTCCCATGGGCATGATAGGGGCAGCTGCCACAGCTAGCTTAGGCCACAAGATGAAAGTTACATGTCGAAGATGACAGGGTAGCAAGCCAGCAGAAGCTAGAATCCCTGACCTTGTGGAGTGACTATATCAACCCCCGACTACTAAGCACAGGTTCACACTTGAGAAAGAAGCAACCTTCTAACTTGCTTAAAGCACGGTATTTTGGAGACTCTGATAATACCAGCCTAATCTGAATTGTAACTCATTCAGAGGTGATTGCAATTGCCTAGGTAATGATGGTGGCTATGATGAGAGTGGGAGTGGTATAAGTAGCCAGATTCTGGAGATAATTTAAAAGGTAGAATTGAGAGCATTTTCTGAGAAATCAGATAAAGGTATGAAAGAAAGAGAAGAGCCAGGAATTATTCCCAATGCGTAACCTGGGAGACTAGCTGCACTTATTGCAGTGGAGAAGACTGGGGACCAGTGTGTTTGAGTGGACTAGGACTGACATATACATGCAGGTGTCCAATAGCAGCTGGATATTATTCTACCATTCAGGAGAGAGGCAGGGGCTGAAGATATCCATTTGGGATTTATTAACATGTAGCCGAATTTAACATCCCGAGATAGATGAGATTTTTTAGGGAGAGTAGATAAAGTAGAATAGAGGTGTGATGACAGTCCCCAGGCATCACAGAAATGGGGGAGATGAGAAGGAGCCAGCACAGGAGACCAAGGAAGTAAGAAAAGAAATGAGAGAGAGGTGTTTTGGAAGCCAAACAAAAGGTTTCTTGGGGATTTTTTTAAATTTATTGATTTTAGAGAGAGAAGAAGGGAGAAGGAGAGAGAAAGAAAGGAATACTGATTTATTGTTCTACCTATTATGCCTTCATTAGTTGATTCTTTCTTTTATCATTTGTTTGTTTATTTTTGCAGTAAGTAAAGGAAGATTTTATTGGCCGTATAGGAAGAAAGTTAAAGGAAAGGGGGACCATGGAGACAAGTTCAAGGGGTTTGCCCAGGATGAACTGCTGCTGCCCACTGCTCCCCCAGCTACAAGTCTCGTGGGGTCCCTTAGAGCTTAGAAGAAAGAAAGAGGCAAGGAGAACATGCCCTGGAGAAGAAGAGAAGAAGGAGAAGGGGGAAGGAAAAGGCATGA
Source organism: Saccopteryx leptura (assembly GCF_036850995.1). NCBI lineage: Eukaryota > Metazoa > Chordata > Mammalia > Chiroptera > Emballonuridae > Saccopteryx > Saccopteryx leptura. The sequence continues at coordinate 160,742,101 of NC_089508.1, read as the reverse complement.
ATGTACTCCTGGAAGGGAGAGTGCCCATTGGTCGATTCTTGCATGTGTCCTGACTGAGGATCGAACCTGCAACCTTGGTGCATTGGGATGATGCTCTAACCAACGGAGCTACCTGGCCAGGGCAAAGAGAGTGTTTTAAGAAGGAATGAACAACCATCCATGTCAAATGCTACTGCTAGGATGAGTAAGATGAGGACAAAGAGATGAACTATGAGATTAGCAACAGGGAAGTCGCTGGTGACACTGACATGAGAATTTTCAGTGGAGCGTAGAGGACAAAAAAGAATAAAAAGAGAGGAAGTACAGACAACTCTGAATTCTGGGCAGGCATAAATCATTCCAGCAATCTAACTCCCACCCTTCCTATCACAGTTACAAGCATTCTGAAGGACATCAGTGTACCCAGCTGCCCTTCCCCGCATGTCTGAATGACCCTGCTGTCTCCTCTCCTGGATTCCCAAGGCTTGGGAGCCCAGCCCTCCCTGCTGCTTTGCCTCTGCCCTGCTGGCTCCCAAGGCCACTGTCAAGGACTGCCTGCACAGCCCAGGCAGCCAGGCCTGACTTTCCTGGATCATAATTAGTGCTGCTGCTAACAATGTTTGGCCCCTGTGGAATAGCAACCTGGGAAATTCTGATAGTTGCAATTTTCTCCCTCAGTGCTTTCCTGGATGCAATTTCCCAGCCAGTGCCTGTGCTGCCTTTTCACCAGGGAGAATGAAGACAGTTCCTCAGATGCCATTCCAGGGAACCTAATCAGTTAGCTGAAGTCATGTCCTAGCCATTATCATGGCATTATCATATTAACACAGGTACCAGCTTTGGGGAAGGTAGGGAGGTTGGGAAGAGGTGAGGGCTCCAAGCCAGCTCTACACAGCACACAGTGAGCATTGTTAGTGGCATGACCAGAAAACTGATGGCTGGAGAGAAGGGAGCCCTCCTGGAAGAGCTCTGCAGTTTCCAGCAGAGATGCAGCTGAACCATTCCCTCTTCCCTGGTGAGAAGCCTCCCTGGAACCCTCTCCCCAGGGGAGAGAGCCTCAGCAGTCAGAGCCCTGGACACTGTCCCACGACCTGCCATCCTGAGGTGGGGCCTGCGCAAATCTCAGACCCAGCTCTCTTCTGCCCCAGCAGCCTCAAGTCTTGGCCTCATCCCATAGCAGTCCTGACCTCCGGGGTCTGGAGACTTCATCGCCCCAGTGGGCCTCCAGCTCTCCAGGGCAGGGGGCTATCGTGGGTGCCATGCATCAAAGTCTTGGAAGAGAAAGTTGTGTTGGCTTAAGGCCCCTGGGGTTGCTAGACCTTGGCTTCTGCTACAGGAGATAAAGACAGAAACCAACAGCCTGACCAGGCAGTGGCGCAGTGGATAGAGGGTTGGACTGGGACGCAGAGGACCCAGGTTTGAGACCCCGAGGTCGTTGGCTTAAGTGCGGGCTCATCTGGTTTGAGCAAAAACTCACCAGTTTGGACCCAAGGTCGCTGGCTCAAGCAAGGGGTCACTCGGTCTGCTGTAGCCCCCTACTCAAGGTACATATGAGAAAGCAATCAATGAACAACTAAGGTGCTACAATGAAAAACTGATGATTGATGCTTCTTATCTCTCTCCGTTCCTGTTTGTCTGTCCCTATCTGTCCCTCTCTTTGTCTCTCTCTATCTCTGTCAAAAAAAAAAAAAAAAAAAAGACAGAAACCAACATTTATAAGACATCTGCTACCTGGAAGACCAATGTAAAGTTATCGACTGTTATTCTATAACCATTTGAGTCCAACTCTTAGGGCACAGTAAGCTCAAATAGGTTAGTGTCAGAATGCATGAAGAGCCACGTGGGGCCTCTCAGGACACTCCAGGGCAGGCACTGAAACTGGGAAGGGATTTAGATTGACACTCTTCAATGGCTGAAGGTCATGGCTCTTCCTTGCCAGGCTCCAATTTGCCTTAAAGTGATTCAGACACACTGGGTAAGTCTGGTTGCTGCTGGGGAACTCTTTACTTTAGGTTGAGGTTTCTAAGAAAGGTAATCTGGCCCTATTTGTCTTTTTTTCATGGGCCCATACATTAGAGTGTCTGGCCAGCCTATGTACTGACTTACCTTGGGCCAAAACCTCCCTCTGGTCCAATCACTTAGGGCAGAGGAGGTGGGTAAGTGGTGGTTTAAGAAACTGGGGGGGGGGGCTGATCAGGCGGTGGCACAGTGGATAGAGCGTCGAACTGGGATGTGGAGGACCCAGGTTCGAGACCCTGAGGTTGCCAGCTTGAGTGCGGGCTCATCTGGCTTGTGCAAAAAGCTCACCAGCTTGGACCCAAGGTCGCTGGCTCAAGGAAGGGGTTACTCGGTCTGCTAAAGGCCCATGGTCAAGGCACATATGAGAAAGCAATCAATGAACAACTAAGGTGTCACAATGAAAAACTGGTGATTGCTGCTTCTCATCTCTCTCTGTTCCTGTCTGTCTGTCCCTATCTATCCCTCTCTCTCTCTCTGTCCCTGTAAAAAAATTAAATAAAAGAAAAAAAACTGGGGGTGGGGGTGTCATGTGGTATATAATATGGCTTACATTCAAGTTTTGGCCAGTACAGAGTCTCTTAAAGGGGGCTGTGGAGTGGGTAGGTGGGTAAGCAGATTTAATATACCCTAATAAATATACAAATTACTTAACCTCTCTGGGCCTTAGTTGTTTTCTCATCTATATAAATGGGATGATAATTCCAACCCCATAGGGTTGTTGTAAAGACTAAATGAGAGAACAAAAGTCAAAGTTGCTAGCAGGTACTTAATAACACAGTAGATGCTTAATAAATGTCGGTTTCCCTTCCCTCTTATAGGAAAGGCCACTTCCAATGCTATATTTACCTGAACTAAAACAATTTTTTTTAAACCAAGAGGGATTCTGTCTTCTACAGCAGATTAAAGTCTCCCTGAGGATAAACATCATGACTCATTCCCCTTTTGTCTCCCTTTTGGCACCTCTACGTGATATATTTTATTCTCTCATGCTGAAATGAGCCTCCTAGCCAAGCACCTAGTAGGAGAGAAATGAGGTGTCCTCCTTTATATTCCTGGAAGGCCAGTATTGCTAGCTAACCTTCTCTGAAAGCCATTGGCAGCATGAATGATGTGGAGCAAAAAGGAATGCTATGTCAAAAGGAAGATAAATGTGCCCCAGCTCTTAGGAGGACACTTTGATTGAAAGCCCAGGACAAGGCAGCATTTTTCTTTTCTTTTTTTTCTTTTTAAAATAGCATTTTATTTTTATTTTATTTATTTTTTTTTTATTTTTATTTTTTACAGAGACAGAAAGTGAGTCAGAGAGAGGGATAGACAAGGACAGACAGACAGGAACGGAGAGAGATGAGAAGCATCAATCATTAGTTTTCCATTGCGTGTTGCAACACTTTAGTTGTTCATTGATTGCTTTCTCATATGTGCCTTGACCACGGGCCTTCAGCAGACTGAGTAACCCCTTGCTGGAGCCAGCGACCTTTAGTTCAAGCTGGCAGGCTTTTGCTCAAACCAGATGAGCCCGCACTGAAGCTGGCGACCTCGGGGTCTCAAACCTGGGTCCTCTGCATCCCAGTCCAACGCTCTATCCACTGCGCCACCACCTGATCAGGCAAGGCAGCATTTTTCTCTGAAAGCTATGAGACAATAGAAATAAAAATAGGTCTTCCCCCAACTCAGGGGCCTGGGGTAGAAGATTTACTTTTCTATGGTTATTCTATGCTCAGAGGAGTTGTCCTAGGCTTCATTTGATCAGTGACTCAAGAAATTAAATATTTATAAAGTGTCTGCTGTCATAGAACTTACAAGCTCATGAGGGAGAGACAATCAAACAGTCCCACTCATGAATATGTAAGTGCAAACATGATGAACATTATGAAACATGTTCTAGTCCAGGCTGGGTAACTCAGAGCATTGTCCTGATATGCCAAGGTTGCAGGTTCAATCCCTGGTCAGGACACATACACAAATCAACCAATGAATATGTAAATAAGCGGAACAAGCCTGACCAGGCAGTGGCACACTAGATAGAGCATTGGCCTGGGACACAGAGAAACTAGGCTCGAAACCTCGAGGTCACTGGCTTGAGCACCGGCTTATCTGGCTTGAGTGCAAGGTTGCTAGCTTGAGCATGGAATTATAGACATGACCACATGGTTGCTGGCTTGAGCCTGATGGTTGCTGGCTTGAGCCTAAGGTCACTGGCTTGAGCAAGGGGTCACTGGCTTTAGAGCCCCCCAGTCAAGGCACACATGGGAAAGCAATCAATGAACAAATGAGGTGCTGCAATGAAAAATTGATGCTTCTCCTTTCTGTCTGTCCCCCCACCCCCATCACTCTCGCTAAAAATAAATAAATAAATAAATAAGTGGAACAATAAATTGAGATTTCTTTCTCTCTCTTTGTTTAAAAACAAACACAAAAACATGTTCTAGGAGAGTATATACCAAAGAACCTGACTTAGATTGAGGAGTCAGACCATGTTAAAGATTTTGACCTTCATTGTGAGAGCAATGGGAGGTTATTGAAAGGTTTAAGTAGGGTTGCCTGACCAGGTGGTGGTGCAGTGGATAGAGCATCAGACTGGGATGCGGAGGACCCAGGTTCAAAACCCCAAGGTCACCAGCTTGAGCGCAGGCTTATCTGGCTTGAATGCGGGCTCACCAGCTTGAGCACGGGGTCACTGGCTTGAGCATGGGATCATAGACATGACCCCAAGGTTGCTGGCTTGAGCCCAAAGGTCACTGGCTTGAAGCCCAAGGTCACTGTCTTGAGCAAGGGGTCACTTGTTCTGCTGTAGCCCCTCAGTCAAGGCACATATGAGAAAGCAATCAATGAACAACTAAGGAGCCACAATGAAGAATTGATGCTTCTCATCTCTCTCCCTTCAGGTCTGTCTGTCCCTATCTGTCTCTCTCTCTGTCTCTGTCACACACACAAAAAAAAGGTTTAGGTAGGATTTTGGCATATGTTTTGAAAAGATCACTCAGCTACAATGAGGAGAATAGGTTGTAAGAATACTGTTGTATTGATAGTAATTCCAGGAAGAGATGATGGTGTCTTTAACTTGGGTAGTGGTGATGGTGGTGAAGGTAAAGAGAAGTTATGAATCAAAAGGATATTTGGGAGATAAAATTAACAGGTTGGTGATGCAAAAGTGCATGTGGTAAGGACAAGGATTCTGGTTTGTATAAATGGATGGAAGACAACAAGGGAGAAGAGCACAAGTGAAATCTTAGGTTATCCTGGAGGAGCCTTTGAGGTATCAAAGTGCCAGTGTTGAATTGGCAGCTGGATACATGGTTCTGGAGCTCCAGGGAGAGGTCAGGGTCAAGTATATATGGTATGTCATTTGTTCAGACATCGTTCGAAAGCAGTAGAAGAACTCACCTAAGGAGAGAGTAGAGAGTGAGAAGAAAAGAGGACCTGAAGAACTCAGACATATCACTTAGGACAATGATTCTTAAGATGTGATCCATGGACCTCAGGGAGGTTTCCAAGATCCTAAGGGTCCACAAGGTCAAAACTGTTTTTGTAGCACTATTAACGCCTGACCAGGTGGTGGCGCAGTGGATAGAGCTTTGGACTGGGATGCAGAGGACCAAGGTTCAAGACCCCGAGGTCGCCAGCTTGAGCCCGAGCTCATCTGGTTTGAGCAAAGCTCACCAGCTTGGACCCAAGGTTGCTGGCTTGAGCAAGGGGTTACTCGGTCTGCTGAAGGCCCGCAGTCAAGGCACATATGAGAAAGCAATCAGTGAACAAACAACTAAGGTGTCGCAACGAAAAACTGATGATTGATGCTTTTCATCTCTCTCCGTTCCTGTCACAACAAAAAACTGATGATTGATGCTTCTCATCTCTCTCCATTCCTGTCTGTCTGTCCCTGTCTATCCCTCTCTCTGACTTTCTCTCAGTCTCTGTAAAAACAAACAAAACACTATTAACGCATTATTTGTCTTTACTACTGTGTTCACATTTACAGCAATGGTACAAAAGCAATGGTTGTTAAATAGATTGCACATTAGCTCAAATCAAAGCAGTGGCACTAAACTGTACTAGCAGTCCTTATACTCCTCACTGCCACACACATTCAGTAAAAAAAAAAATAAAAAAAAAAAATCTCTTTTGTTTAAGAATATCCTTGATTAAACAGTAAAAGTTATTAATTTTTACTAAATTCAATCTCTGAGTACATCTTTTAAATATTCTGCCCGATGAAATAGAAAGTACACATAAAATATTTCCTCTGGCCTGACCAGGCAGTGGCATAGTGGATAGAGCATCAGACTGGGATGCCAAGGACCCAGGTTCAAAACCCTGAGGTTGCTGGTTTGCACGTGGGCTTATCCAGCTTGAGCATGGGCTCGCCAGCTTGAGCGCGGGGTCACTGGCTTGAGCGTGGGATCATAGACATGACCCCATGGTCACTGGTTTGAGCCCAAGGTCACCAGCTTAAACAAGGGGTCACTCGCTCTGCTGGAGCCCCCCAATCTAGGCACCTATGAGAAAGCAATCAATGAACAACTAAGGTGCCACAACAAAGACTTGATGCTTCTCATCTCTCTCCCTTCCTGTCTGTCTGTCCCTCTCTCTGTCTCTTTGTCTCTGTCAAAAAACAACAACAACAAAAAGCCTTCCTCAGTATTCCAAGTGCAATAGTTGTTATGCGTCCAGGGAAAGCACTTATGCAATTGTTTGAGTTTCAGGCTGAACTAGCCTCTTTTTCCATGGAACATCATTTTTACTTGAAAGAACAACTGAAAGACAAACTATGATTATTCATATTTGAGTGTTTGGCAGACAGTTTCCCAAAAATGAACAAAGCAAGCCTGTCACTTCAAGGATAACAACTGAAAGCATTTGTTGCCAACGATAAAACCCAAGCTTTCAAAAGAAAATTAGAATTTTGGAACACTTGTATCTGCCATCATGAACTTGACAGCTTCCTAATGCTTAAAGACCCCTCCAATGCGCTGGTTTCTCTTCAGATCGTATAAATCTTTCGCCTTTTAAAGACTCCTCTAAAGAGATTGATGGTGATATAATAAATGTGATTTTTTAAATTTATTATTATTATTGATTTGAGAGAGAGTGAGAAACATCAATTTGTTGTTTTACTTATTTATGTATTCATTGGTTGATTCTTATATGTGCCCTGACCAGGGATTGAACCCATAACCTTGGCATATAAGGATGATGCTCTAACCAACTGAGCTTCCAGGCAAAGGCCTAATGGATGTGATTTTTAAAATATAGTAAAATATATCAACATTTGGAAGATCTGTATAACTCAAGAGAATCTATATTTTCCAAATGATCAATGCTTGATGTTACAAAATCTATTCATGGGGCAAGATAAGCTAATGGATTTTAATGTAATAGAGTAGGTATTGATTGATATGGTTTCAGATTCCACATTGCAAGTAACCTTTAAGAAATTACCATATGTAGAGTTTTGGTGTAGTATCAAAGAAAAAATATCTACAATTGTTTGAAACCTAAAATACTCTTCCCTTCCCAAGTCTATGGAGGCCAGATTTCTTCATGTACTTCAACCAAAACACATATTGAAACTAACTGATGCATCTGAGAGAGCAAGGTGAGTCACCAGCAGCTCTTCTGGAGTCATCCAAGAAAATCTGGCCAGGGTGTTCATTCTTGCAATGTCTGCTCAAATTGGCACGGTCTGATCCGAAAACATGGCCTTAGTATGTGCTCCCGTGTTCCCTCAGCACACGAAGGATATAGGCTACACTAAGTTGGACTAAGTGAACCTCCTTGAATGGGTCATTCAAGACATCTACCTTACTGCAGAAACAATGCTAGCTAGCTTTTTGTACAGAAAACAAAAATTTTTTAAACTTAAAAAAAAGCTTATTGCCAGTTGGCTCAGTGGTAAAGCGTCGGGCCAGCGTGTAGATGTCCCAGGTTCGACTTCCAGCCAGGGCACACAGGAGAAGCACCCATCTACTTCTCCACCTCTCCCCTTCTTGCTTCTTTCTATCTCTATCTCTCTCTTCTCCTCCCTTCCAGCAGCCATGGCTTGATTTGAGCGTGTTGGCCCCGGGTGCTAAGGATGACTCCATGGCCTCTGCCTCAGGTGTGAAAAAATGGCTCTGGTTGCAATGGGGAAAGGGCTCCAGATGGGCAGAGCATCACCCCCTAGTGGGCTTGCCAGGTGGATCCTGATTAGAGCGCATGTGGGAGCCTGTCTCTCTGCCTCTACTCCTCTCACTGAATTAAGAAAAAAAAAACTAATTGAATGCAAGATTAGAAATGATAATTCAGGTGTCTTCTATTAAGCCAGATATTAAAGAGATTTTTAAAAATGCAAAACATGCCTGGCTGGGTAGCTCAGTTGGTTAGAGCATCATCCTAATATGCCAAGGTTGTAGGTTTGATTCCTGGTCAGGACACATACAAGAATCAACCAACAAATCCATAAGTAAGTGGAGCAACAAATCGATGTTTCTTTCTTTTCCCTCTCTCTCTAAAATTAAAAAATAAAAATTAGCCTGACCAGGTGGTGGTGCAATGGATAGAGAGTTGGCCTGGGACACTGAGAACCCAGGTTTGAAACCCCAAGAAGGTTGCCAGCTGGAGCGTGAGCTCATCTGTCTTGAGTGCAGGCTCACCAGCTTGAGCACGGAGTTGCTGTCTTGATTGTGGGATCATAGACATGACCCATGGTCACTGGCTTGAACCCAAAGGTCACTGGCATGAAGCCCAAGGTTGCTGGCTTGAGCAAGGGGTCATTGGTTCAACTGGAGCCCCCTGGTCAAGACATACATGAGAAAGCAATCAATGAACAACTGAGGTGCCGCAACTATGAATTGATACTTCTCATCTCTCTCCCTTCCTGTCTGTCTGTCCCTTTCTCTCTCTCTCTCTCTCTCTCTCATTCTCACTAAAAAAATTAAAATTACCCCCCCAAAATGCAAAACATGACAATCTTATCACTAATTTTTTAAATATAGTTCTCTTTTAAAGAAAATGTGCTATTTATGTTTACATATGATTTATTGTTGTTAAATGGGTTAATAAATATTCTTTCAATTTTTCAGTTTTAATTGTTAATACAGTAAATATCAATAGATATAACTCATATAAACAAAAGCTCTGAGAGGCCCTCAACAATTTTAAAGAGTATAAAGAAATCCTGAGACCAAAAAATTTGACAACTGGCCCTGACCGGTTGGCTCAGTGGTAGAGTGTCAGCCTGGCGTGCAGGAGTCCCGGGTTCGATTCCCGGCCAGGGCACACAGGAGAAGCGCCCATCTGCTTCTCCACCCCTCTCCCTCTCCTTCCTCTCTGTCTCTCTCTTCCCCTCCCGCAGCCGACGCTCCATTGGAGCAGCGTTTGCCCGAGCGCTGAGGATGACTCTGTGGCCTCTGCCCCAGGCGCTAGAGTGGCTCTGGTCATGGCAGAGCGACGCCCCAGATGGGCAGAGCATCGCCCCCTGGTGGGCGTGCCGGGTGGATCCTGGTTGGGCGCATGCGGGAGTCTGTCTGACTGCCTCCCCGTTTCTGGCTTCGGAAAAATACAAAAAAAAAAAAAATTTGACAACTGCTGATTTATAAACTGCAACCCCCTCATTCTATTCATCTCCATGAACAAACAACTTGGAATACAGTATCTCTCTTAATTTGTAAATATCTCTAGGGAAGAGGAAACATTATGACTGGCACTTACAATGTTTTGGAACTGCAGGGATGGACCCCCCCTGAAGTTTCCAAAATGTACCAGGAAAAGTCTTCTATTGGAAAGCCCCACCCACCCTGTCCTTCTCTCTTTCCCCCAAAAGTAATGGTTCAAATGAGTCACTAAATCTAACATCTTACTCCATCAGTGCCATCACTTCTTCCCATCAGCACATCCTACTCTTGATTTTTTATTTTTATGCTCATAGTGATCTTTTGTTTGTTTTTTGTTTTTTAATTCAGTGAGAGGAGGAGAGTCAGACTCAGACTCTTGCATGTGCCCTGACTGGGATCCACCAGACAAGCCCACTAGGGGGCAATACTCTGTCCATCTGGGGCGTTGCTTGGTTGCTCAGCAACTGAGCTCTTCTTAGTGCCTGAGGCAGAAGCCATGGAGCCATTCTCAACCCCTGGGGCCAACTCCCTCCAATTGAGCCATGGCTACAGGAGGGGAAGAGAGAGAGAGAAAGAAAGAAGCAAGAGAGGGAGGGATGGAGAAGCAGATGGGCACTTCTCCTGTGTGCCCTGACCAAAAATCAAACTCAGGACATTTACACACCAGACTGACATTCTACCACTGAGCCATCCAGCCAGGGCGGTCTTTTGTTTTTAAGTAAATTTATTAGGGTGACATTAGTTAACATAATTATACAGGTTTTAGGTGCCCAATTCTACAACATATCTCTGTACACCATATTGTGTATTCACCCCCACCCATCCATGTCAAGTCAAGTCTTCATCCATCACTATTTATGTTCCCATATCCTCCTCCACCGCCCTGCTCTCCTGGCAATCCTACCCTTGATTTTTCATTCTGAGAGCGAAGTAGTGCTAGAGGAAGGGAACACAAAGAGGCAGGTAGGGTCAGATGTGTTTCTAAAATGCCAGCACATTCAATTTGTCGGATATTTTGCGTGAATTTCCTCTTGAGTTCTCAGTCTCCTAACTCAGCAGAATTAAAATGGAATGAAGTAATTAGAGCAGCAGGCAGTGAGGATGTTCTGGGTCTGGTACATATACAGAAAATGTGGAGCAGAAGGAAATGAGAGGAGAGACCTTTAAGGCAAAGGGCTAGGCAAGAGACCCATCCTAAGGACTAACTCCTTGGGAAAGCCTTCCCCAACCTCCCTAGTCCCTGGTTCAGGAGCCCTCTCCTCAGCTTTGCTTCCTAAGAATCTACTCCCGGCCTAGCCCCTCACAATAAGGCTCTGATCTTCCTTTCTAATCCTCTTTCCAGACATTCCCACCAGACGCACCTCACCTCTACTCATACTAAACCTATCATTATGCACTTACAGCTTGGTTCTTTGTGCCTTTGTACCTGCATTTACTACACTGTATTGAAATAATTGCTTATTGGTCTGACTCCCTTGTGTAACAGCCATCAGTAGTTCCCCAATGTTCATGTGATAAAATACAAACTTCTTAGCAGCGTGCACTAGTTCATTCACAATTCGTCTCCTATTTCCCTTCCTTTTCAGACACTCTCACAGAATGTCCCTAACCTCAACTCATACTAAACTCCCCATTCTCCCCATTCATTTTTTGTAATTCCTATTCCTTCTGCCTAGAATCTGCTTTTTCCCTCCTTCCAGAATGGCCAACTCCCCACTCATCCTAAGTAGATCCAACCTACATGCTTCTTTCCCTCTCCCCTTCATGTTAGCTGTGCTCTCCTCTGAGATCACGTTCCCTGTACAGCGGCAACCACCAACCTGATCACCAACCCTGATTATACTTATTTTCTTTTTTTAAAGATTTTATTTATTGATTTTTAGAGAGAGATAGAAAGGTGGTGGGGGAGGAGCAGGTATATGCCCTGACCAGGCAAGCTCAGAGTTTCGAACCAGCAATCTCAGCATTCCAGATTGACAGACACTTTATCCACTGTGCCACCACAGGTCAGGCCTGGACTGTGCTTTATTTTATGCCTGTGTTCCCCACAAGACTGTGCCTCTTGGAGGACAGGGACTGTGACTTTTTCTATTCTCACATCTCCAATGTCTGGCACTGTTAGTAAATAAATGAATGAATGTAAAAAGAAAAAGAAAAAAACTCAAAACCTAGTTAACCCTCTCTTTCTTGCTGGGCAGTCCAGAGTTAGAGGCAACTGTGGATTCAGCCAATAAAGTCAGAGTCCTTCTTCTGCAGGGTATGAAAGCCATATGAGATAATGCCATCCCTTGACCAAAACTTTAAATGCATCCTTCACTACCTTTCGTGCCTGAGGCATTGCTGAGGCTGAGCAAGAAAAATTCAGGTATCGTTTCCCCCTCAAACGCACTTACACAAACCCACTGAAGTTACCAATACCAAGAGCACCAACAGGGGCCTTGGTGCTCAGTAAAGGAGCACTTCACCTGGGTTGAGGGCTTCAAATTTAAATTTTGGTTGAAACTGAAGTTACAGCTGAAGGGAGAGTAGAGTCTTGGTGTGTTGTTCATTCTTACACTCTCACCAAATATAAAACGTGGGAAAACATAATATCTCACCCGTGAAACAATCTTTTCATGTGGTCTTTCTCTGCTTGTTCCTAATTATTATTATAATTTTAATGAGTCACCCTCCCATCAATTCCTCATTAATTTCTCCCATGTCTTTTAGCCATGACACTTAAAAAGAAGGGACAGGATGTGCTTCTTGACTCATATCTTATATCTTTAATATATACTGCTCACAAAAATTAGAGGATATTTCAAAATGAATATGAAGTGATAAAATATTCTCTAATTTTTGTGAGCAGTAGAGCTAGGGCATGGCTAAGACTCCTCTGACCCAGGCTCCATTGTCTCTGACAGATGAGTGCATTTGAGCAGTTCCTAAATTCTGGGAAACCAGGGATTCCTATACCTGTCTACTACCAGACACACTTGCAGGGCCAGAGGGCTTTAACCTCCATTGGAGTCATACAGCAATCTGGAGCTCACCGTGTAGCCACTTTATCTTCACCCCAGGGCAGAAGGGGAGTTGGAAAGACCAAGAGACAAAGCACACAGAGATTAGGAAAGACCAAGTGGGAGAGGGAGAACAAAGATATTCAGAAAGGAAAATGGCTAAAGGGAGTGGGAAAGGGCCAGAAAGCAACTATGACAAGAAAAGAGGAGAAAGAGTATTGAGGTAAATGACCACATAGGTGAAAACAATGAAGAGGGAACAGGCTGAAGGAGATAGGGCCAATTCCATCAAAAGATATGTTAACTTCCTCAAGAGTAGGGGCAGTCTCATGCTTTTTAAATGCATCTCCCATATAACTCCCCACAGTGTTCAATAAGTACTTATTGAGTCCAGCACTGTGGGTGGACAAGGCTTTCAATAGAATTACTCTTTCCATGCCAGGCTCTCAACCTTGCCTGTTAAAGACAGGATTTTAGGCTATGTAGACCTTGTGCTAACAGGGTCTACCTCAGGGGCAAGATTGCTGTGTCTATATACCCCAAGGGGGCTGCAGACCTTGGCTAACTTATCCAGCTGTGATAATTGCCTACTTGTCCCAACCATTAGTAAATAACTCCCTTTGGCTGGATGCAGAGGAGATTCAAATAAATCTCTGGTGCACACTCTGCCTGTATCTCCTTGCAGGGAATATGTTTCCACAGAGAACGTCTCATTAATTTCAGCATAGGGGCTGTTTTCCCATGCTAGGTCCCTGAGCCAGCCTCTCTTTCTGTTCCCTTCAGGCAGCCATTTACTGAACTGCCTCTCTCTCCCTGTTCTCTAGCCTGGCTTCTAAGGGAAGGCATGAAGGCAGAACTGCTCCATGTGTTCTCTACTCTGCCAGGCTTCTCAATGGCTCGGTAAAGGTGTTTCCAATTTCTTCCCTTCTAGATCCCTCAACCAGTGGTGGGATTCAGCTGGTTTGCACCGGTTCAGAAGAATCAGTACTTAATTTTTTGTTGAGTTCAACGAACCGGTTGCTAAAATGGTACTTATAATCAGGGTTTTCTCTCTAAGGTGGTGCCTGGGCAGCCATCCAATGTGGAAGTCACAAATTTACATTCCTTACTCTTTACTTTTTTCTTTTTTTTTTTTTTTTGGTATTTTTCTAAAGTGAGAAGCAGGGAGGCAGAGAGACAGACTCCCGCATGCGCCCGACAGGGATCCACCTGGCATGCCCACCAGGGGGCGATGCTCTGCCCATCTGAGGCATTGCTCCATTGCAACTGAAGCCATTCTAGCACCTGAGGCAGAGGCCATGGAGCCATCCTCAGCGCCCTAGCCAACTTTGCTCCAATGGAGCTTTGGCTGTGGGAGAGGAAGCGAGAGAGAGAGGAAGGAGAGAAGGAAGGGTAGAGAAGCAGATGGGCGCTTCTCCTGTGTGCCCTGGCTGGGAATTGAACCTAGGACTTCCACACTCCAGGCAAACGCTCTACCACTGAGCTAGCCAGCCAGGGCTCATTCCTTACTCTTTTTTAACTTTCATCTGTGCAACAGCATATTCTAAGTGCCTGTAGTAATGTTCATTCTGTCCATAGGTGAAAAAAATCTGATGGAACTATGCTTGTAATATTTAATTATTCATTTCATAAAACTCATTATACCTTTGATGAAATATTATATATTTTAATTCCCTTGCATTTGTTACTTCAGTAAACAAACATATAATGTAAAGAGAAAAAGTGCCATACAACTAGGGGATGACAAGCTTTCATTGGAAATATTTTAAATAACAGTTATATTGTTTTTTGTCAGGTTTTATTTAATATTTTTCATTAATATTTTAAAACTCTTTCTTATAATATAGTTTTATGTACCTCTTTTATTGTTCTTATATAAGTATTAAATGCATGAAATAATAAACTACCTTTTGTTTTTTGATACTTAAAAAGGTCATTAGGGCAGAGAACCGGTTGTTAAATTATTTGAATCCTACCACTGAATAGCTCATATATTTTTAAAAAATCCTTCAGCAACTAGATAACTAGTCCCCAACTTCCAGAACCTCTTTTCTCATAACCAAAATTAAGTTTTCAGTACAAGCCCTACTGGAACCACCTTTTTTTTTTTTTTTTTTTTTAAGTGAGAGGAGGGGAGATAGAGCAGAGACCACATGCGCCCTGACTGGGATCCAACCAGCAACTCCTGTCTGGGGCTGATGCTCGAACCAATCAAGCCACTTGCTGCGAGAGGGAAATGGAGACAGAAGGAGGAGAGGGAGGGAAAGAGAAGCTTCTCCTGTATGCCCTGGCCGGGGATTGAACCCAGGACATCTACATGCCAGCTAACACTCTATCCACTGAGCAAACTGGCCAGGGCCCCCAGTGGAACCTCTTCGAGCTTCGCCATTTATTTCTAGAAAAGCATTGAATGCAGTAAGAGGCTAAGAGCATGCTGACATGTGCTCGTCAGCAGGCCAGAAATGATGGCTTCACTTTCCTTCCTCATTTCATTTATTCCCAGGCTGCTCCCTCCCCATCTTCATAAGGCAGTTCTTAATTCAAAAAGTCAAATTAAGCCCTGGCCGGTTGGTTCAGCAGTAGAGCGTCGGCCTAGCCGTGCGGAGGACCCGGGTTCGATTCCCGGCCAAGGCACACAGGAGAAGCGCCCATTTGCTTCTCCACCCCTCCGCCGCGCTTTCCTCTCTGTCTCTCTCTTCCCCTCCCGCAGCCAAGGCTCCATTGGAGCAAAGATGGCCCGGGCGCTGGGGATGGCTCTGTGGCCTCTGCCTCAGGCGCTAAAGTGGCTCAGGTCGCAACATGGCGACGCCCAGGATGGGCAGAGCATCGCCCCCTGGTGGGCAGAGCGTCGCCCCTGGTGGGCGTGCCGGGTGGATCCCGGTTGGGCGCATGCGGGAGTCTGTCTGACTGTCTCTCCCTGTTTCCAGCTTCAGAAAAATGAAAAAAAAAAAAGTCAAATTAATAAAGCTTATCTCCTTTATTCATTGGGTGTATGCTTCCTTCATGTCACATATATCTCTCACACCTACTCCTCCACTTCTTCCCACCACCTCCCTGTTCTCCCTTTGTTTCTCCCTCACCCCTTCCAGAGGGAATTTAGGGTCCTTCATTACCTTTCCTCAAAGTCCTACACTATTCCTAGAATCTTCTGAAATTGTTCTTAGCTGGGTTGGTGATCACAGTGCTAAAATACATAATTTATTATATGCTTTGTATTGGTTGATTTCCTCATGTCAACATCCCATGCTATATACATCAGAGAAAAACCTGCTGTCCTAGAGAGAACTGAAAAATCCCAAGGGGGCCCTGGCCAGTTGGCTCAGTGAATAGAGTGTCAGCCTGGCATTCGATTCCTGGTCAGGGCACACCAGGAGCGACCATCTGCTTCTTTCCCCCTTCTCTCCCTCCTCCCCTCCCACAGCCAGTGGCTCAATTGGTATGAACATTGGCCTCAGGTGGGTGCTGAGGATAGCTTGGTTGATTTGAGCATCAGCCCCAGACAGGGTTTGCCAGGTGGATCCCAGTCGAGGTGCATGTGGGAGTGTCTCACTACATTCCCTCCTCTCACTTAAAAAAAAAGAAAAGAAAAATCCCAAGGGACTCATGGGCCTTAACCTGGCTGGGTTTATCCTTGCCCATTTCCAAGATGGGCTGACCCTAACACAAAGGCACTGGCCCTGCAACAAGTTGATGCTTCCCACTCCTCCTGCCCTTTCTCTCTCTCTCTCTCTCTCTCTCTCTCTCTCTCTCTCTCAAAAAAACAAAAACAGCCCTGGCTGGTTGGCTCAGTGGTAGAGCATTGGCCTGGTGTGCAGGAGTCCCAGGTTCGATTCCCAGCCAGGGCACACAGGAGAAGCACCCATCTGCTTCTCCACCCCTCCCCCTCTCCTTCCTCTCTGTCTCTCTCTTCCCCTTCCTCAGCTAAGGCTCCATTGGAGCAAAGTTGGCCCGGGCGCTGAGGATGGCTCCATGGCCTCTGCGTCAGGCGCCAGAATGGCTCTGGTTGCAACAGAGCGACACCCCAGGTGGGCAGAGCATCGCCCCCTGGTGGGCATGCCGGGTGGATCCCTGTCGGGCGCATGCGGGAGTCTGACTGCCTCCCCATTTCCAACTTCAGAAAAATACAAAAAACAAAAAAACAAAAACAAAAAAAGTACACAATAGAGCATGTGGGGTAAGACATGGGATAGAAACTTGAATATAAATTCTGCCCTGACACTTATTACCTGTACATGAACTTGGTTAGGCTACTTAACTTTGCTATGCTTTAGCTTAGCTGTAAAGTAACAGTACCTCCCTGGTTGGAAGGACCAAAGGAACACATATGTAAAGTATTTAATGCAGTGCCTGGTACATGACAGCACCCAATAAGTGTTAGACATTATTATGATCATATATGAACAGACATTAATAAGTCAGATAAACTGTTCAAACTCATTATAGGCCTTTACATAAAGAAATACAGCCTTACTATTTTTTTTTAAAGGGAGACATTGAGACTTTATTTATTTATTTATTTATTTATTTATTTATTTATTTATTTATTTATTTTACAGAGACAGAGAGTCAGCGAGAGGGACAGACAGGGACAGACAGGCAGGAACAGAGAGATGAGAAAGCATCAATCATTAGCTTTTCGTTGCACATTGCGACACCTTAGTTGTTCATCGATTGCTCTCTCATATGTGCCTTGACCGCAGGCCCTCAGCAGACCCAAGCAACCCCTTGCTTGAGCCAGCGACCTTGGTTCCAAGCTGGTGAGCTTTTGCTCAAACCGGATGAGCCCGCGCTCAAGCTGGCGACCTCGGGGTCTCGAACCTGGGTCCTCGGCATCCCAGTCCGACAATCTATCTATCCACTGCGCCTCTCCTGGTCAGGCACAGCCTTACTATTTTTTAAAAAGTATTGCCTTCAGGAGTTGTTTTAATGAGTTGCTAGAAAGGAGTGATTTATAAGTACCATATTGTTGGGATGCAAATAGATACTTCAAAGAGGTGAAAAGAGACTTATTTTCTTAAGTGGAATAAACATTTCCTTTGGGATTTTATTTGTTTACAAGCTCAACTACTTTGTAAGCAAATAGTACTAAAATGAACTGCAGCACTTATTTAGGTGAATGATTGCAAAACTATTCCTGAGCTTTGAACAAATGAGGTTTTACTTTACTGAAAAGGAGTCATTGCTCAGATGAGATGCCCTAACTTCAAAAACACAAAGAAAAATGTCTATCTTGAGGTTTTCCTTTTATACATCTTTATTCTAACTTTGTAAAGTTTTGGATCATGGCGAACCTATTGAACAAATACAGTAAATTTTTAATTATTTATGGGTGGACTATTTAAGGCAGATATTTAACCAACCCTGTGTTTGCTTCTTTCTATTCTGTCTGCCCTTCATCTTTAAAGTCCCCCTGAATTCACACACACATACATACACTCATATACTAACAACACACACTCTCACAGACACACACTCTCACATACATTAACTCTATTTCACAAGCACACACACACAGAGACGCTCACACCCCACTTTGCCCAAAGCAAGCAGAGCACAGAACTGTCTATTCTGGTAGTTATAGAAAATGTTGGAAATATTTCTGTAGGCAAAGCATCTTTGTTCCTTTTCTCCCCTCACTGCAGGTCTCCCTTTTCCTGATCTCATGAGGGCAGGAAGGGAAGGGAAGGGAAGGAAGTAAGAAGGAAGGAAAGGAAATCGTGGTGGATGGCCCCCAGGAGTGCAGGCTGTGAGAAACAGAAGGCTCCAGTTCCCTGTGTGCTGGCATCTCTCTTGCCATTTTACTGAAACTTTGGGGTGTTTTTCTCTCTACAGCACCCACGCTCCCTCCCTTTCTGCCACAGCTACTTATGACAGAATGAGAGGATGATGGGCTGGGGGGAGTGAAATGTAGCTAGGTAGCTTGAGGACAGAGTTACAGCTCCCCCTCCAGGAGCAGGGAGGGGAGATGAATCCTAGAAGCCCCCTCCTGGTGTTGAACCTCATACATGCCCAGAGCAGCTGTATACACACAGAGCTGTGCACGGGCCCCCACCTATACACACACACACACACACACACACACACACACACACACACACACACACACCCTGACTGGAACACGGCAGACACCACCATGCATTCAGTAATACTTGGACAGAAAATCCCATGTCACACTGGTGTGGATCTGTTCAAAGCAACATATGCCCCAGGTCCCCCTTCTTTGATCCCTGTCCTTTCTGATGGGTCAGAGAATGCTGCTGGGTGTTGGGTATACTTACAGTATAAGAGAGTGGCAAGTCCTGAGTGTACAGACTAGTCTGTATCACTTGGCACTTCGCACAGAGGGAACACCAATGGCAGGGCCAGCAGACTACTCAACCCGCTTCTCAGCAGTCTTTACTCAGAGCACCCATGGGTTCTCTTCCAGGACTCCAGAAGCACACCCTGGATAACAGACCGAAGTTCTGGTTAGGTGGCAGAGAAAGTCTGGGCCACAACCCACAGGCTGCACCTCCTCACTCCCCTCTGGCTTAGCCGATATCCTGGGCTTGTCTGAAGAAGAGGCCCTCTATAGTAAGGAAGGAGAAAGGACCCAATGAGCTCTCAAAGCTCCAGGAAGACTAATCAATGAAAGACAATTAATCCATCTGAACATCAGGCTAAAAGATAGATGACCAAACATTGCCAGGCTAGACCCTCACCAGGATAGTCAAAAGGAGGTTCTCAACTGTGTGAGATGAGGCTTTATGAGCTCAACTGCAGGTAGCCAGGCTAAGATGGACTCGATCCTTCTCCCTAGCACTGCTGGACAAATAAATACTCACAGCCTTCCTGTCTCCCTGAACGCTTCTCTTTATTAGACATCTACACTATTCCTTGTACTTTATGCACATTATTTATTTATTTTTTTTAATTTTAGTGAGGGAGGGGAGGCAGAGACAGACTCCCACAAGCTCCCTGACTGGGATCCACCTGGAAAGCCCACTAGGAGGCGATGCTCTGCCCATCTGGGGCCCTTGCTCCATTGCAACTGGAGCCATTTTTTTCCTTAACACCTGAGGCAGAGGCCATGGAGCCATCCTCAGCGCCCAAGGCCAACCCACTCCAGTCAAGCCATGGCTGCAGAAGGAGAGGAGAAGAGAGAGACAGAAAGAAGTGAAAAGGGGAGGTGTGGAGAAGAAGATGGGCACTTCTCCTGTGTGCCCTGACCAGGAACCGAGCCTGGGACATCCACACGTAGGGCCAACTCTCCACCACTGAGCCAACCAGCCAGGGCTATATGCACATTATTCTAATTTAAATCTTCACAGATGTTATAGTAGAGAAAGTTGAGAAAATTTGAGGTTCAGGGATTTTACATGAGTTGATCAAGATAACACACCAGCAAGTGAGGGAGCCAGTATTCACCCCCATGCCTGGGTGACGCCAAAACTTTGCCCTTTCCACTGTTTCTCAAGAACACTCCATTGGGAACCCTCCCATCTGCCTCTGAGTAAGTGTGAGACATTGTCTGGTGGTGAAGATAGTGTTGAAGGAGTTAGAAGAGGAGAAACCTTCCTGCTGACCTTCTTCCAAGGGAGAAAGAAAGCAGTGCAGCCAGAGTCTCCCGACACTGATAAACCTCCAAGTATTGTGGTTGAGTGTAGTTCCCCTGCAGCAGGGCCCCAGCCTGAGTTGGCAGTGCCCGGTGGCATGGGTGATTCATCTAGGGTTGTTTCATCTTTAGGACCCCGTGCTTTCTTGGCCAGTGGGCTGCATAGCTGCAAAACGCCAAGCCCTAGACATGCAGAGAATGTGTTGATTCAGAAACTTTTCAAAAATTAATCAGCACATGGTGATGCAGGCTGTTTGTTTAGGGCAATGTACTGCCTAAATTGTAATGTGCCAAACCCCCTTCCCTCTCCCCCTTGCCCTCCCCCTCCCCAGATCCTGGCCATTACCCATGTCATTATGGCATGAGTGTAGCTCCTTCATTCCCTCAAGGGTGACTGTTTGCAAAGCTCAACTTGCCAACTGAGCAGCTTCCCCAGGTATGTGTGTTCTCATCTTTCTAAACTGAAAAGTGATGAATCTATTGGTTTCTCTACTTTCTGAAACATGCCCTAGGAAGACAGGTACTTCATTTCAGTTTCAAATCTGCTTTCAAGAAGCAGGTATTGCCTGACCAGGCGATGGCGCAGTGGATAGAGCGTTGGACTGGGATGCGGAAGACCCAGGTTCGAGACCCCAAGGTCGTCAGCTTGAGCGAGGGCTCATCAGGTTTGAGCAAAAAGCTCACCAGCTTGAGCCCAAGATCGCTGGCTCCAGCAAGGGGTTACTCGGTCTGCTGAAGGCCCGCGGTCAAGGCACATATGAGAAAGCAATCAATGAACAACTAAGGTGTTGCAACGCGCAACGAAAAACTAATGATTGATGCTTCTTGTCTCTCTCCATTCCTGTCTGTCTGTCCCTGTCTATCCTTCTCTCTGACTCTCTTTGTCTCTGTAAATAAATAAATTTTTTTAAAAAAAGAAGAAGCAGGTATTAGCAGCTACTCCTTGAAGCAAGAATTATGGGTCAGACTTTCTTGAGAATGACCAAACTAGAGATAACAGTAGTCTCCTTTCATCCGGGAGAATATGTTTCAAGGGCCCCAGTGGATGCCTGAAATGCCGGATAGTACTAAATACATATATAAAATATATAAATTTTTCCCTCTACATACATACATACATACCTGTAATAAAGTTTAATTTATAAATTGGGCACAGTAACAGACTAACAACAATAATAGAACAGAACAATTATAACAATATAGTGCAATAAAAGTTATGTGAATACAGTCTCTCTCTCTCTCTCTCTCCCAAGATGGCTACTAAGTGACTAAGGGGTGGGTGGGGTAGCATACACAGCATGGGTGTGCTGGACAAAGAGATGATTCATGTCCTGGGTTGGACGGAGCTGGACAGCGTGATATTTCATCACCCTACTTAGAACAGTACACAATTTAAAACTTACGAATTATTCATTTCTGAAACCATAGTTGACTGCGGATGGGTAGCTGAAACTGTGGAAAGCATAACCATCGAAAGGGGGTACTGCTATATTCCTACTGAAGGGGCTTCCATCGAAAGCTTATTTTATCTTATCTCCTTCCCAACAGGGTTGCTCTTCCCTTTAGTCCAGATAAACAGAATTTATTCAAACACTCAGTTATTCAACAATTATTTATTGAATACCTACTATATGAGTCAAAAACTGTTCCAAGTGCAAGGATACAGTGGTAACAAGACAGAAAACCTCCCACCTTTCATAAAGTTTGCATTCTAGTGGGGGAAGGCAGATAAGAAACAAGTAAACCAATAATCAGTGCCAAATATCAAATAAAATGACATAGTAGGGCAGGGATTAGCAAACAAATTTGCCCACTGCCAGTTTCGTAAATAATTTTTTTAAAGATTTTATTTATTCAATCCTTTTTAGGTTCATAAGTGTGATGATTGGGTGTTCACGCTTTTGTGTGACATGTGCCTCCCTCAAAACTTGTTACGACGTCGGCACATTACCCGTCTGACGTGAAAAAAAAAAAAAAAAGAAAAAAGAAAAAAAAAGATTTTATTTATTCATTTTAGAGAGAGAGACAGACAGAGTCAGGGACAGAAGAAGGGGGGAGGAGCAGAAAGCATCAACTCCCATATGTGTCCTGACCAGGCAAGCCCAGGGTTTCGAATCAGTGATCTCAGCATTCCAGGTCGACGTTGTATCCACTGCGCCACCACAGGTCAGGCATAAATAAAATTTATAAAGTAAATAAAGAATGCTCAGCAGGGGACTACTTTCTTTTTTCTCTTTTTATTTGTATTTTTAATTAACTTTTAAATAGATAGTTTATCCAATGACTAAATTAAAAAGAAAAAATAGAAAAAGATATGCAGCCTGACCTGTGGTGGCACAGTGAATAGAGCATCGAACTGGAATGCTGAGGTTGTTGGTTCAAGACCCTGGGCTTGCCCAGACAAGGCACATATAAGAAGCAACTGCAAGTTGATGCTTCCCGCCCCTCCCTTCCTTCTGCCTTTCTCTCTCTTGCCTCTCTCTAAAATCAATAAATAAAATCTAAAAATGAAAAGGATATACATAGAAGTTCTCTCCCAGCCCTGTTTCCCAGCTATCCAGTTTCCCTTCCCATAAGCAACAAGTTAATTTCTTGTGCATCTGTCCAGAGAAATGTACACATATAGAAGGCAGATACATGTATATAGGCTATATTTTTCCCTCAAGGAAGCTATTTTAAATTGGGAGATCAGGAAAGACTTGTAATTTAGGCAAAGACTCAAATGATATTAAGGTGCCAGCCACGCGAAGATCTATCTCTGAGCAGCAGATTCCAGGTTGTGAGAACGGCTAGTACAAGGGCCCTAAGGCAGGGGTCCCCAAACTACAGCCCATGGGCCACATGCGGCCCCCTGAGGCCATTTATCCGGCCCCCACCGCACTTCCGG
This sequence comes from Saccopteryx leptura, assembly GCF_036850995.1. NCBI lineage: Eukaryota > Metazoa > Chordata > Mammalia > Chiroptera > Emballonuridae > Saccopteryx > Saccopteryx leptura. The sequence goes on along the minus strand of NC_089508.1, from coordinate 160,719,034 downwards.
AAGGGGCACCTCTTTCACTGGTGGTCAGTGAGAGGAGCATAGTTCCCATTGAAATACTGGTCAGTTTGTTGATTTAAATTTACTTGTTTTTTATTTTAAGTATTGTATTTGTTCCTGTTTTGTTTTTTTACTTTAAAATAAGATATGTGCCGTGTGCATAAGGATTTGTTCATAGTTTTTTTTATAGTCTGGCCCTCTAATGGTCTGAGGGACAGTGAACTGGCCACTGTGTAAAAAGTTTGGGGACCCCTGCCCTAAGGTGAGACTGAACATTGTGGGTCCTAAGATTTAGAGAAAGGAGGCTCCATTTGTTAGGGGCACACTAAGCCAGAAGAAAGTGATTTGAGTAACTTTTTTCTTTTATTGATTTTAGAGAAAGAAGAGAGAGACAGAGAAAAAGAAGGATGTGGAGGAACAGGAAGCATCAACTTGCAGTTGCTTCTCATATGCGCCTTAACTGAGCAAGCCCAGAGTTTCGAACCAGTGATCTCAGCGTTCCAGGTTGAAAATTTAGCCATTGTGGTACCACAGGTCAGGCTGTGATTTTAGATAAGTTGGAGAGAAATTAGGAAGCAGGAAGTCTACTCTTAAAGGCTCTATAGGGTCCATATATCCCTGCTCCTGAGGCTCCATACTGGAGTGAGGGAAGTCATTCCTGATATCTAACTCTAGTCTTCTTTACTATCCTCTTGAATCTGAAGAGGGGCCACTCTGTCTTTCAGTAAAAGAATTCATCTGTATATGCTGTATGTACTTATATGGACACAGAGAAAGGTACAGAGCAGGGCAAGAGGATAGGAAGGGGAGTAGGGAGGAGGTAACACAATTTGCATTTCTAGAGGCAGGTCCTGCAGTAAGAATTCTCAGTCTGGTAGCCTGGTAAAGACTGTGTAAAGATGATGACAATCAACCTGATTGGAGCAGATGGGTCCTTTCCTGGTGGCCAAGGGAGAGAGCAATAATGAACTCTTCACCCAGGGCTTTGCTTTGTAAAGTAGAGGAAATTCTCCATTTATGCAACACCTGTGTGGCCAGAAAATTTGAATCTCAAGTTTTCTAGAGTGCCGACTATGTGGTTAGTACCTTGAAGACAGCAAGCGAAAGAGAGCAACCTGAAGGAGTTAATAGTGCAGCTGGGGTGAGAAGTTGAGCTTGTAAAATAATGGTGGGCTTACCTAGAAGGTGCGAGCTAGTTTAGAAAAGTTAAGAACCAATGTGAGCAAGAGCTGTCCAAGGAGCTCTCATGGAATGGTGAACTGTAAGCTTAGTCTTAAAGGACTGGGCAGGGGACGGGGGAATCTCAATAAACATAGTATCTTGTGTGTGTGTGTGTGTGTGTGTGTGTGTGTGTGTGTGTGTGTGTGTGTGGCAGAGACAGAGAGAGTCAGAGGGACAGACAGACAGGAAGGGAGAGAGATGAGAAACATCAATTCTTCGTTGTGGTTCCTTAGTTGTTCATTGATTGATTTCTCATATGTGCCTTGACTGGCGGAGGGGGAGGGAGGGGGCGGGAGGGGCAGGGAGGGGGCGGGAGAGGAGGGGGCTATAGCAGACTGAGTGACCCCTTGCTCGAGCCAGAGATCTTGGGCTTAAGCTGGTGAGTCCTGCTCAAACTCGAACCCGCGCTCAAGCTGGCGACCTCAGGGTCTCGAACCTGGGTCCTCCGCGTCCCAGTCTGACGCTCTATCCACTGCGCCACCGCCTGGTCAGGCAATAAACATAGTATCTTTCTTTCTTTTTTTTTTTTTTTCTGAAGCTGGAAACGGGGAGGCAGTCAGACAGACTCCCGCATGCGCTCGACTGGGATCCACCCGGCACGCCCACCAGGGGGCGATGCTCTGCCCATCCGGGGCGTCGCTCTATCACGACCAGAGTCACTCTAGCGCCTGGGGCAGAGGCCAAGGAGCCATCCCCAGTGCCCAGGCCATCTTTTGCTCCAATGGAGCCTCGGCTGCAGGAGGGGAAGAGAGAGACAGAGAGGAAGGAGAGGGGGAGGGGTGGAGAAGCAGATGGGCGCCTCTCCTATGTGTCCTGGCCGGGAATCGAACCTGGGACTTCTGCACGCCAGGCCGACGCTCTACCACCGAGCCAACCGGCCAGGGCCAAACATAGTATCTTGATTAAAAAGAGACCATGTGAATAAAAAGGACAGCAATTGACACAGTAACCACTTAATGGCAGCAGCTGCTTCTTATTATTTTTCTTTTTATTATTATTCCTACTACTTACAGTTTACAAAATACTTTCTATAAATTACTTCATTTGATATTATAATAACCTTGTGATTGGGCAGGGTGGGTGTTACTGTTTCCATTTTTACAGGTGAAGAAAAAGAGGCTCAGGATGATTAAATACATTGCTCTAGTCACAGAGCAGAAACTGAAACCCACGTTTGTTTTGAATCTACCTAGTGCAGGCTTCCCTCCCTGCAGGGAAAGCAGCAGGCAGTTCAAGCAGGCAGAACAGTAGGAACCACAGAAAGAAGCAGGGAGCCTTGGTAAACCCAATTACATCTCTCTCTCTCTCTCTGCCTACAGGCTCCACTTTCTCCCCTAGAAAAGGCCCATATTCCCAGATCACAAGTCCTAGATCAGGAAAAGGAGAAACTTATTGGTGGACAACCTCAACAAAGTAAAAAATCTGTAACCAAGAGAAATTCACCATTTCTACAATCTCATTAGCACTACAGACGTACACACACCCATTGGAACCTGCAGGTTGTCAATAGAAGTTACTAAGTCTGAGGCCTAAAGTAAATTAGGCTGCGTCACAGAAAAACAGGCTACCCTTACTCATATTAAGTCCGGTGAATTACAATGCCATCTGTTTTGCGAGTCTTTTCTTTTCTCAGGATCTTGCTGCGTGGCTGGAAGGGCTATTTTCCACACCCTTCACTTACACCCACCTGAGCACACTGACCCTGTCCTGTCACTTCCCAGAGGGGACTGACTGAGACCTGCCAGTTGTCATCAGAGCCCTGGGGCAAGGGGCTTCAGGGACTGCCTTTAAAACGAGGCTGCCTTCTGGGGTTGCCCCTGGCAACCAAGCTGCTCCAGTGGTGTCATCTCTTTGATGAGACAGGAGCCTGGGGAGGTTGCTAACCCACAGGATGCAGTGAGCATGTCAGTCATTGTCCTTTCCTCCTTCTAGCCCCAGACTCCACTCCCCTGATGCATACATGTGCTCTCCCCTCACCTGCTGTCCCCAGGTCAACAGGGTCAGTCTAAGAATCTCTGTGAGGATTTTCCCTGAGGTAGGGAGAACCTGTCCTGTTTGCCCCGCACCAAAGATCTGGGTATTCAACACATCCTCAGCCAGCCCCTGGCACACCACATGCCTTTTTACCCTTTAAGTATCAACATTCTTTTCTCCAAGAAACCTACCCTGAATTGCCTTTGGTGTGCCCTAGGCAGGGATAGATGCCCATGAAACCCTGAGTGTCACTACATCATGTGTGCACCACCCTGCATGGATTCATCTGTTTTTATTAGCTCCTTGAGGTTAAGGACTATGTCTTATTCTAGCACAGGATCTAGCATACCGGTGGCACAAAATAAATGCTGTTGAATGGGATAAGTGAATGAATGAGAACACAAGATTCTGACAGGAGGAAAGGGGTTGGAGGTTGGGGTGAGAGACAGATGTTCAAACACTGGGTGAAGAAATCAGCACACACAGAGCACAGAGGGGCCCCAGGATGATGATTCAGCTTCATCTAAAATGCAGGATGTGAGGAGGGAGTGGGAAAGGAAGGCGGGGCCAACCAGGACAGTCTTGAAAAACAAAATTAATACTTTTGGAACAGGAGAGTGACAAACTCAAAGCAGCATTTTAGGAAGACTGATCTGGCCAGGTGTGCGGGATGGACTGGAACAGAGAGCCAGCTGGAAGACAGACTAGTCAGGGGGCTGTTTTGACAGCCCCCAACTTGACATGTAAAGGGTCTAGACAAAGGCAGTGACAAGGGGAAATGAAAATAAAGGATAAGGCCCTGGCCGGTTGGCTCAGTGGTAGAGCGTCAGCCTGGAGTGCAGGAGTCCCAGGTTCGATTCCCAGCCAGGGTACACAGGAGAAGCGCCCATCTCCCCTTCTCCTTCCTCTCTCTCTCTTCCCCTCCCACAGCCAAGGCTCCATTGAAGCAAAATTGGCCCGGGCGCTGAGGATGGCTCCATGGCCTCTGCCTCAGGCGTTAGAATGGCTCTGGTTGCAACAGAGCAACGCCCCAGGTGGGCAGAGCATTGCCCCCTGGTGGGCATGCCGGGTGGATCCCTGTCGGGCGCATGCGGGAATCTGTCTGACTGCCTCCCCGTTTCCAACTTTAGAAAAATACAAAAAAAAAAAAAAAAGAAAAGAAAGGGATAAACTACCCACTCTGTTGGATGGCTTCCTCCTACAGCCTAGGAACATCAGTTAGTGCCTGATGTTGGTTAATTCACATCTTCTTATTGCCATCTGAGCTACTGGTCACTGACCACTCTATGCTCTCTGCAGAAATCTTAGCTGCCGTCCTAAGTGCAGCCATTACTTCAAGTGGACTGAGTGGTACTGGGGTGGAGAGTAAGCCTAGAAGAGCATTTCCCAAACCAGTCGTCCTGGAACAGTGGTCTATTCTATACTAGTGGGCATCTGGCAAAGAAAAGAATGCATTCTCTGCTCAGATAATTTTAGAAAACTATAGATCCTTCAAAGGACAAAGCCATTTCTTTACTGTAGTATCTCAAGTGTGCCATATACCCTCAAGTGTTTATCAACCTTAAATGGCAATGGAGCCTTATTTATACCACTTTCATTCCTAGCTCCTAAAGGAGCACTAACAGGGGAGCTGAAAGACTCTAGAATCAAATTTGTTTGCCTTGACTCCTGTAGGAGACATCTGGATTACATAGGCAGATCATCCTGCATGCATGCCCACCACCTTTGCTTACAGAAATAGCTTCCCATGACCTTACCCAGAAGCTGTATAGAAGCTGCTTATAAGCTCTGGCTTTGAAGCCAGTCTGCCTGGATTCAAACCCTAGCTCTATCACTTAATAGTTATCTAGCCAAGCCTGACTGGTGGTGGCACAGTGGATAGAGCATCGACCTGGAATGCTAAGGTCCCAAGTTTGAAACCCTGAGGTTGCTGGCTTGAGCATGGCCTCATCCGGCTTGTGCACAGGCTCACGAGCTTGAGTGCAGGGTCACTGGCTTGAGCGTGAGATCATCAGTCAACATGAGCAAGGGGTCACTGGTTCGGCTGGAGAAGCAATCAATGAACAACTGAAATGCCACAACTACAAGTTGATGCTTCTCATCTCTCTCCCTTCCTGTCTCTCTCTCTCAAAAAAAAAAAGTTATCAGCTTCTCTGTGCTTCAGTTTCCTTATCTACACAAAAGGGAAAATATTAGAACCAACTTTAGTGGGGTTGTTTGGACAATTATATTCATGAGATAAACGATTAAGAGCACTAAACAGTGCCTGGTACACAGTAATACCTCAATAAATGTGAGCTACTCCTTTTATCTTATGTGGCCAAGTAGGCTATGATGGGAGTGCATGGCTCTGAACTGAGACAGCCTGGTGAGGCCTGCTATGAAAAGGTAAGGGGGTTAGATGCTCTCTTTGGAGAATTAAGATTGGAACGTGGCTATAAATCTGGCATTTCCACCCCCCCCCCAACCCTCCTCCCCAGGTGCAATAATTTGCTAGAACAGCTCAAAGAACTAAGGAAAGCACTTTATTTATGTTTACTGGTTATAATAAAGGACATTACAGAGGATAAAAATTAACAGCCAGATGAAGAGGTGCATAGGACAAGGTCTGAAAGGGTCCCGAGTACAGGAGCCTCTGTCCCCGTGGATTTGGAGTGTACCACCCTCCTGGCATGTGGATGCATTCACCAAACTGGAAGCTCTCTGACTTTTCTATTTAGGGGCTTTTATGGAGGTTTCATCACATAGGCATAGTAGATTATTTATTCAATCTCCAACCCCTCTCCCCTCTTCAGAGGTTAGTGGAAGAGGAGCTGAAAATCTAGGCTTCTAATCAAGGATGAATCTTTCTGGTGACTAGCCCCCATCCTGAAGCTATCTAGGGTCCCACCAAAAGTTGCCTCATTAAAACAAAAAGAGGCTTCTATCACCCTGGAAATTCCAAAGAATAGCCTGACCTATGGTGGCGCAGTGGATAAAGCGTCGGCTGAAACACTGAGGTCACTATTTCAAAACCCTGGGCTTGCCCAGTCAAGGTAAATACAGAAAGCAACTATTACAAGTTGATGCTTCCCACTTCTCCCGTATCTTCTTTCTCTCTCTAAGATAAAATTAAAAATTTTTTTAATTAATAAGTAAAATGAATTTTTTAAAAATTAAATTCTAAAGAATTTAGCAGTACTGTGTCAGAAATGAAAGATGTTGCTATTCCCCTTCCCACTCAGGAACTTACAAGGGTGTGAGGAGCTCTTTGTCAGAAACTAGGGACAATAATCAAATATGTATTTCCTATTATACCACAGGTACCAACTGAGTAGGTGTTTATAGATTCTTACTGTATGAGAAGCTCCTGTCACATCCTCCATGACTACAGAGGACACAGGGGACACCACTGCACCATACCTTTTACTCTCCTGTCACCCCTCCTGCCCACACCACATCCACATCTGTCCAGATGCCTATCTTGACCCTAGCAGCTTTCACACCTTCCAAGCTGAGGTCTTCATCTTTATCAGATAGAGTGAAGGAATGGGGAAATAATTCCTTCCAGCAATACAGCATTTTATAAAGTGCTTGCATAGTACCTGGTTTTGATAGAAAGCCCTCTGAGGGACATATTATTAACTCTATTTTAGAGATAAAAAACTACTCAAGGTCATACAGCTACCTGAGGTAGCATTAGGACCTGAACCTAGTACTTCTGACTTCTAAGGCAAGGGCCTGTTCACTGTACTCTCCAATTTGGCCTCCACCCCAACCCAGGATGCAGGGTCAGGTCTTGTACTCAAGAATCACAGTCTTGCCCTGGCGAGATAGCTTGGTTGGTTAGAGCATCACCCCGAAGCGCAGAGGTTGCCAATTAGATCCCCGGTCAGGCCACATACTCCTGTAGATTGACGTTCCTGCCTCTCTCTTTCTCTCCCTTCCTCTCTCACTAAAAGCAATAAATAAAAATTTTAAAAATTAAAAAGAATCATAGCCTTCATCTGACCTAGAACTTGTCTCTGGACAGGCCATACTCAGTTCTGTATATTTGTGGGTAGGCAGCACCCTAAATACCTAGCTTTACCTCTGGAAGTGACTTTTGAGAAGAGGTGAGCTGGCAAGGGTATCAGAGAGGCCAGGAGCAAGGTCTTGGGTCAGTACTGCTCTGCCACTTTTGTCACAACATTCCTCTCTGGGAAAATCCCTAGCTGTTATGATATGATTGGCTCAATATTCTGTGCTGATGTGGTCTGACAGCAGCTAAAAGGCTGGAGTGAGAAGACACTAAGACTGAAAATCACTCAGTGGAAAGAAAGTGATTTCTTGTTACTACTCTTTGTGTTCTCTGGGTACCACAGGAAGTCTCAGGCACCAGGATAATCTGACAGTTTTTTAAGTCTCATTCATTAGCCATGGTAAGAGCCGTCTTATCCTTCTCTCGCTTCAGAGAGAGCCTGAACCTAGGCACCCTCAAGCAGAAGATGGGTGTTTGCTTCCCTTGTTTTTCCCTTCAGACCATTCTCACCTCTCCTCCTGCAGTGGGAACCAGTTTCTTCTTGTTCATGAACCAGCTGCTGAATCCTGGGACTTCTTTACCTTTCCATTCCCCTTTTCTCCTCATTCACCAGCATTATCATAACTCTCAGAAGGCACCCCAAGTCCCCCATTTTTTATCTTCTGAATTCCACGACCTACAATTTTTTCATTACAAGGGGAGAAGATATATCCCTTCCTATCTTCCCTATCCTGTAGGGATCAAGAGGCAGGTGATTTGAGCCCTCATCCTACCCTATCCAAATTGCTCCCCTTCCCAGCTTCACCTCAGCTCCAAGCTTTTTAATTTCTCCCAACACATACACATACACTCATTCACTCATCTCTCTCACCCTCTCTCTCCTTCTCCCTGTCTCTTCCTCCCTTGATGCAAGATGTTAATGGAGCACATTGTCCATTAAATGCAGCACCTCACCAGAGTATTAGGCTGACTGCGCAGAGGGCCTGAACCCGTTGATCCACACTATAGCTCCTATCACATATCTCAGGTTTTCACCTTTTCATTTCCACATTGCATCTCAGCCAGGTTGCTAAGTGCCAACTTCAGGTCTGAGAGCCCACATGCTTCCTGGAGCAGACACTGATGCTTGCTTGTCTACCAGCCACAGAAGTAGTGCATGGAGACATGGGAGGGAGGATGGTGGAAGGGGAAATTAGTATACATCTTCCAAAGACCACCCACATCCAAGAAAATATTGCTTAAAAAAAACCCATTGTGGAATCTTTCTCTGACATTTGTCTATAATTGTGACAATCTACTACAAGGTCAGAAACCTAGAAGCCACTCTCAAAAGGAACACTGCCTGTTTTCTGAAGACTCTGGACCTGAGACCAGTATCTGCCTGTCCTTGCTATCTGATACCTGCCTTGACCTCCATCGTGAGTTATTAGAAGGTCATATACTTATAGTAGCAAAGCAATAACTTGAGTCATAGTATGGGAAAAATCCTAGAGTATCAGCTGTTGTATAATCTGGCAAATTGTGGAAACACAGTTTGGTCTAAGAATGAAACTCTGGCATAGCACATGAGTCTGCTTGAACTTTTGGTTCTTCTGCTTCTCCCAGCTTTCTCTTTGACCTGTGATTCTCAGAGAAGCCATTCCACAAATACTAAGTGCCACTATGTTCCAGGCTGCTCCTTCTGGCATAGCCCTTGGGTTAATAGCAAGACTGCCTCCTCCTTATGGTTCTCTGATACCCTCATCTGGTTCTCTGGATACTATGAAGAGACTCTCCTCAAACCAGGTGAACTGATTAGATCCTTTCTTGGGCTAAGATTTCCTTTCTTCACATCTGAGTCAGAAAGCACCATTCCCATTGACTGCTGAATCCCAAATTTGTGTCATAAGCACTTTCATTTGAATCAGTGAGATATACTCTACAAAGAGGAAAATGCACACATGCTGTCATGGACATATGTTTTCTCTAAGCATCACTTCCTTAGGGGATCAGTCGTTCTCATTCTCTAGGTTAGTCTAAGACCACATGGCTCTAGAGAGACAAGATCCTTCCCCTAACTTCAGAGGTAAGTACATGACCCAGCCCTAGCCCATCAAATTACTCCACAACTCTGGGCACAGCAACTGGTTCAGATAAGGATATATGACTCAAACTACACCAATAACAGTCTTTTCTGGGCTTCTGTAGGAGCCATGGGGAAAGGAAAAAAAAAAAAAAAAAAAAAAAAATATATATATATATATATATATATATCCCTCTGGAATGGTGAATTCTAAGGGTAGCACTGGTGGCCATCTGGTTGCATATGTGGAGTACCTATCTAAGAAAGAAGCAATAGAGCAGCAAGCAAAGCCCGGAACAAAAATAGTCTACAACTTGGTGCATCACTTGATTGAACTCATGGATTTAATCTTCTTCTTTTTTTTTCTTTTTTACAGAGGCAGAGATAGACAGGGACAAACAGACAGGAACAGAGAGAGATGAGAAGTATCAATCATTAGTTTCTCGTTGTGCATTGCGACTTCTTAGTTGTTCATTGATTGCTTTCTCATATGTGCCTTGACTGTGGGCCTTCAGCAGACCGAGTAACCCCTTGCTGGAGCCAGTGACCTTGGGTCCAAGCTGGTGAGCTTTTTGCTCAAACCAGATGAGCCCACGCTCAAGCTGGCAACCTTGGGGTCTCGAACCTGGATCCTTCCGCATCCCAGTCCGACACTCTATCTACTGCGCCACCACCTGGTCAGGCGGATTTAATCTTCCTGAAGCAAGTCTACTTTTTGTTAGAGATGTTTGGGATTAAAGCTGATAGCTACCTTTCAGTTGTCTGATATAAGATCCTTATACTACTTCTATTTTATTCTCTGCCACAAAATATGTCAGGAGAAAAGTTACGGAAATGGGTAAAGTTGTCTAAATTTCCCTTTTTCACCTTTAGATCTAAATACAAGCTCCCAAAGCTCTTGAGAACAAGGATTGGGAGCCACTCTCATTCTAGCAAGTCAACAAAATAACTGCTAAAAAGCTTAGGGATATTTGAGGCATGTCCCTAAATCTTTGGGAGCATCTAGATAAGCATTTACTATGCTCTCTCCCAAATTTTTCCTGGGGTCACTATCAAAATAGATGGGTCAAGGTATGTCTGTGGCAAGCCAGGACCCAGTGGGAGTTCTCTGCACCTTTGCCTGCTCCATTCCTTCCTATCTTCACCACTAGTGGAAAGGCAGTTCAACTCAAAGAGGTAACCAGAAGCAGTAGGGAGCTGTCTTGTGGCAGCTTTCTTGGGAGAATGTAAGAATCTACCTGCATCTTCCCAAGACGGAGTCAGCCCCAAATTTTACAGGTGCTGATGATATAAATCTGAGAGCGGAAAGCAGGAGATAGAAAAGAGGGAAGGAAATCATAGGAAACTATCACAAAAAGAGTGAAAAAGAATCTCCCAAGTACAAAATAGAATCATGAAGAAGGCAATAAGCTGAGCCAAACACAGCAGAGGGATGACAGGACCTGAGGACCCGAGGACCTGAAGCCCCCATCAGAGCAGGCGGGTCCTGGGAAGGTGATGGGCTTCTCCTTTCAGGGAACTCTGGCCCCTGCCCCGGGGGAATGTGGAAGCTGGTGGGCTACCAAATCAGAGCACAGACCTGCCTGACTGACTGCTGCCCAGTCATGGCTCAAAGGTTCTTGCAGTCAAGATGCTTTCATATTCGGGTACGCCCATGAACCTCGGCCTGTGGCCCTCTGCTAACAAGGGTATTGAAGCCCTTGCTGCAAGGAAAGCACAGCCGTTCACCAGGTGTCTGTGGAAGAAGCCGTCTATTGTTAAAACATCCTCAGTCTCTTTCTCGGTGGACCTTTATGCCTCTACACTTTCTGGACACAGAAATAGGGGATGTTGTTCCTAATATTCACTATCATTGGGCATTAATCATCAAAGCTATACTCACAAGATACTAGACAGTCATTTGGGTTGCTCAATACTCTATTACTCGGGGCCCTGGCTGGTTGGCTCAGCGGTAGAGCGTCGGCCTGGCGTGCGGGGGACCCGGGTTTGATTCCCGGCCAGGGCACACAGGAGAAGCGCCCATCTGCTTCTCCATCCCCTCCCTCCTTCCTCTCTGTCTCTCTCTTCCCCTCCCGCAGCCAAGGCTCCATTGGAGCAAAGATGGCCCGGGCGCTGGGGATGGCTCCTTGGCCTCTGCCCCAGGTGCTAGAGTGGCTCTGGTCGCGGCAGAGCGACGCCCCGGAGGGGCAGAGCATCGCCCCCTGGTGGGCAGAGCATCGCCCCTGGTGGGCGTGCCGGGTGGATCCTGGTCGGGCGCATGCAGGAGTCTGTCTGACTGTCTCTCCCCTTTTCCAGCTTCAAGAAAAATACAAAAAAATAAATAAATAAATACTCCATTACTCGGGAGAAGTGCTGCCTTAAGTTGGGTTCCCCAAAAGCAGAGCCTGAGACAAAATTCAGGTCACATGATTTATTGAGGTATGTGTCAGGAGGAAGAAAACGAAGGAAGCAGGAAGTGGTAGGAAAGAATGTGGTCGCAGCTTTGTATCTTTCTTTAGCCTGATCCCACAGGGGAACTTAGGAGCCTACATAACTCCAAAAGAATTGGTCTTTGTACCCTCTTGGCTAACAGCTGTAGGGAGGTACAGAAGGGGTCTTCCATCCATCAGAAGCAATTTCCTGGAGAAGGGCAGGCATCTGTGAGCCACTGGTACCCAATAGAGCAGCTGGGGAGATGGATACACTGATGTTGAAGGGGGATTTGGGCCAGCTACCAACAGCATCCACTAGAGCTACTGTATTAGTCAGCTCAGGTTGTCACAAACTACCATAGACTGAGTGGCTTGCACTTATTTTCTCATAGTTCTGGAGGTTGCAAGTCTGGGGTCAAGGTGCCAGTGTGGCTGAGTTTTTGCAAAGGCTTTCTTTTCTTTTCTTTTCTTTTTTTTTTTTACAGAGACAGAGAGAGTCAGAGAGAGTCAGAGAGAGGGATAGACAGGGACAGACAGACAGGAACGGAGAGATGAGAAGCATCAATCATTAGTTTTTCATTGCGCATTGTGACACCTTAGTTGTTCATTGATTGCTTTCTCATATGTGCCTTGACCACGGGCCTTCAGCAGACCAAGTAACCCCTTGCTCGAGCCAGTGATCTTGGGTCCAAGCTGGTGAGCTTTGCTCAAACCAGATGAGCCTGCGCTCAAGCTAGCAACCTCGGGGTCTCTAACCTGGGTCCTTGGCATCCCAGTCCGACGCTCTATCTATGCGCCACCGCCTGGTCAGGCTGCAAGGGCTTTCTTTCTGGCTTGTGGAACTGCTGCCTTCTTGCTGTGTGCTCACATGGAGTGGGGGAGATGGGTGAGGGTAGACAGCAAACCCTCTTGTGTCTCCTCCTTACAAGGGCACTAATTACATCATGACAGTCCCACCCTCATAACGTCATCTAAATCTAATTACCTCCCAAAGGCCCTTCTCCAAATACATATTACCATGTTTGGGGGTTAGAGCTTTTACATATGAATTTTAGGGGGACACAATTCAGCCCATAGGAGCTACCGTTTTGTAAACATTACAAAGAGACCAGCATTAGCCAGATTTGTTCAATGAGAGCCATTTCCCTTGCACCCAAATTCTTCTGAAAGTCCATTTATTAACTGATGCAGGAATGACAGTTAAACCTTAACTAACAGAGCCAGACCAGGATCTCCCAATAGTTTCATTTTTCTCAGTCTCAGCAGGTACTGCTTCTTGCCCTGGAAAAGTCAGGCTGTGACTGTTTGCAAGCAACAGTCATCAGTGAGTATTCTGCAGGTTACAGCAGAGGCAGAGGTATCTGAGTGCGAGCCTATCCAGCTCAGGCTTTGAAGCTCAGGAGCAGAGCCATTAATATTCTCTTCAGTCACAGACAGTTCTCTTCAGCCCTTGTTAGTCTCACTTTTCTTCCCTCCTGACCTTTCCATCAAGAGCAGCAGCTTCCTTGTTCTTAGAACCTTTTCTTTTCTTCAAAGAGCTCTGGGCTCCCAGGAGACCTGTAGCCAAGAGACTTGCCAGATACCTCTGGATTCCCAATGAAGAACAGCCTGTGCTGCCTGCTCTGCAGTGAAGAACCCAGCACCTCCAATTCCCCTCACTTTAGGACCGAGCAAAGGACAGCTAGGAGCCACCTTGGGCTTCCTGGACAGTCTGCAGTGGGTAGACATTGGGTTATGGGAGCTATCCTGCTGCATCCCCCAATCCACCCCTACTTCTGGATTTGGGTTATTTAGAGAGAGGAAGTTGGTAGGAGGTGGGGGTGGGGAAGATTCACAAGCCCTGCCCTCAGAAAGTAGGACTCCTCCACTGCTTATCCTTTATTTTGAAGCCCTTTTCCATTCTTATGGGAGGAGGCAGGGAGGGCTCTCCATTTCACAGAAGGGGTCCTGTAGGCCTGAGAGTAGAAGAGAATTATCAATGAGAGTGCCAGTCATATCTCCATTACTTATTAAGAGCTGCCATATATCCAGCTACTTCTTAGAAAATAGAAGTAATCTTGCCCTAGCTAGGTAGTTCAGTTGGTTAAAGTGTCATCCCATTACGCCAAGGTTGTGAGTTCAGTCCCTCATCCCCAGTCAGGGCACATGTAAGAAGCAACCAATGAATGCATAAATAAGTGAAACAACAAATCAATGTTTCTTTCCCCCCCCTTCCTCTCTCTATCTCAAAAATCAATCAATAAATAAAAAATTTTAAAAAGAAAATAGAAGTGGCCTGACCAGGCAGTGGCACAGTGGATAGAACGTTGGACTGGGATGTGGAGGACCCAGGTTCGGGAGACCGAAGTCGCCAGCTTGAGAGCGGGCTCATCTGGTTTGAGCAAAAGCTCACCAGCTTGGACCCAAGGTCGCTGGCTCAAGCAAGGGGTTACTCAGTCTGCTGTAGCCTCACGGTCAAGGGACATATGAAAAAGCAATCAAAGAACAACTAAGGTGTCGCAACGAAAAACTAATGATTGATGCTTCTCATCTCTCTCCGTTCCTGTCTGTCTGTCCCTATGTATCCCTCTCTCTAACTCTCTCTCCGTCTCTGTAAAAAAAAAAAAAGAAAGGAAGAAATGATGGGCCCTAACCGGTTGGCTCAGTGGTAGAGCATCAGCCTGGCATGTGGATGTCCCAGGTTCGATTTCCGGTCAGGGCAAACAGGAGAAGTGCCCATCTGCTTTAAAAAATAAATAAATAAATGAATAAAAAGAAAATAGAAGAAATAGAAGTAATCTCAGGGAAGCTTAAATTCTACTCCTGGCCCCAAAGTAAATTTCTTAAGTAATGTAGAGATTTTAGTAAGAGAGACCCCAGTGCCTACAGTTCAGACAAGAGTGAGCCGGGCAGATAAATGGTAATGCAGCTTCATTGTTCAAACTTTCCCATTAAGACAGACTGCCCTTTCCCATCCAGAGCCACTGCTTGTAGTTCTGTCTCCCTCAAGGTTTATCAGGGTGAGGGGGTCATATATTCCCTCACCCAGGACTTGATTCTGTCATCTCCATGTCCTCCTTCCTCTTACGCCTCCCAGTTCTGTCAGGCACACAAGCACTCACTCCTCACAATTGCTTCTGCAGTAATTCCAGGGGGACACATGAAAACAACTTTCCCTGGATCATATTTTACCAAACTCCTCCACAGACAGGACAACAGTTATGGCAATGAGGTGCAATCATTTGTATTCATTTCCTTGTCCCCTCTGGCCACAGGCTGGGCCCAACATCATGCAGCATAGCAGCCCGGGTGGGCCCAGAGGCACCCAGAGAAGGACTGCTACTCCATCTGCTGGCTTGTCAGCAGCTCTGGGTTGCAGCCTTTGAATTCCTTACAAGGCAGGCTCCGGCTGAACCTGGAGACCAAGATGTCTTTTCATCATGATAGAGTAAAGATATTCAGCCATTTTGTCAAAACTGATGACATCTACCTTAAACCCACAGACACAGACACAAATACAGCTGGAAAACACAGAGCCAAGGATTATTGATTTAAAAGGAGCTGGCTCTGTTCTAAACGAGCATTGCTTTAGGGCTATAACGGGGACCTGCTTATAGCAAGGACACAGCTCCAAACCGGGTAGGGGAGGGAGGGGTAAGGACGGGGTGTAGAAAAACACTGATGAATTGGGCATTTTCTTGTCTTTCCATTAAGCCCTTCATCTCTACTTCTCTTTATGAAAAATGATTGCTCTGCAGATTACTTAACTATTCCCCAGGGCCTGTAGTCCATCCAGAGTCATTTTATGCTCATAATTTCTTATTTCTCTATCTTTACTGAGGCAAGGAAAGGATGCAGGTCCATTTTACAGGTGAGGACAATTAAGCTTCCTCAACAGAAGAGAGATGGAGATAATGATATTACCTAACCCTTACCCAGAAATTAATTACTTGGTTTCTAAAATCCCTGTTTAAGTGCAGTAACTACATGGTTTTATTTGGAAGTTGACAGGCTCCAGTCTGTAGTATCCATGTCGTGCCAGCAAAGATGTAAATTTTCATAGAAACCAGTTGAAAAACAATAATAAAACTCTAAAACCGCCTAACCTGTGGTGGCGCAGTGGATAAACCGTCGACCTGGAAATGCTGAGGTCGCCGGTTCGAAACCCTGGGCTTGCCTGGTCAAGGCACATATGGGAGTTGAAGCTTCCTGCTCCTCCCCCCTCCTCTCTCTCTCCCCTCTAAAATGAATAAATAAAAATAATTTAAAAAAAAAACAAAAAAACTCTAAAACCTTCACCCATTATCAAGGGAAAAAAGAAGCTGGCGGATTAGGACAAAGTTTTTGGAAAGGATTTATTTGGTGAGAGGTATTCAGTCCCTGTCTGTCTTTTTCTCTCGCATGCACGAAAAAAAAAAAGAAAAGAAAAGTGACTCAGGGCTTTTTTTTTTTTAGACAGACAGAGACAGATAGGAACACACAAGACAGGAAAGGAAAGAGATGAGAACCATCAACTCAGAGTTGTGGCTCCTTAGTTGTTCATTGATTGCTTTCTCATACATGCCTTGACCAGGGGACTCCAGTTGAACCAATGACCTCTTGCTCAAGCCAGTAACCTTGGGCTCAAGCCAGTGACCTTGGGCTCAAGCCAGCGACCATGGGGTCATGTCTATGATCCCACACTCAAGCTGGTGAACCCACGCTCAAGCTGGTGACCTTGGAGTTTTGAACCTGGGCCCTCAGCATCCCAGGTTGACTCTATCTACTGCACTACCACCTGGTCAGGCACTGCAGGGCTTCTTAATACCTGTAAGAAAAACATTTCTCCAGGAGCAGAGTTAGGACCATCACTACTGAGCCTGTTTAAGGAACAGTGGGAGCCAAAAACAAAGTATCTTTTATGACTACTCCCAGAGTCCTGCTTGTCATTTTCCAGTTACAGTTGTAAAAGTTGTTCATCAACCTTTATTTTAAAAGTAATAAAACCACCAACAAAAGGGTCATAACAAGTAGAGCTGCTGTTAGAGCTAAATGTTTTTCACTTAACAGCACTCTAAGGACCTTGTGGAAAATGAGGCCTTTGGATCCAAGCTCTGTCCACTTCCCTTTCTTCTCAATTTCCCATAGCATCCTTCCCTCCCTCTGATACCCTGAAAGTATGTACCATAGTTCTGAGTAAAGTCACTTTTAACAATGTCCTAAAACCTCCTGTGCTGCCGCAGTACTAGCCCACACCCTGCCCCTTGCGTCCTGACCATCCTCAGGGATAACACGGGAAGTCAGAAGTCACCCCCACAGAGTTACAGAATCTCCTCCATGGTACCACTGCTATCTTTCCTATCTTACCTCCTTAGGAGAGACACCCACCTACATCCACATACAAAGCACTATTCAAAGAAAATTATATACATGGATTCTCTGCCCTCCAATAAACTGCAGCGTAAGACAGCTAACATTAAACAGACAAGCATAAATGTATATAGAGCAGAAAAGCAGTAGTAAACCAGTACATGGATGGACAGCACGGGGAATGCGTGATTAAGAGGGGAAACAGAGTTGTCCAGTCAGTGAATGTTTACTGAACAGCTACTAGGTATCAGGCATAGGACTAGGTTCTAGCAATAAAATTTTAAACAGAATAGACATAGAGTCCTTATACATGTGGAGCTTTCAAAATACTGGAAAGATAAACACTAAACAAAATTTTACTAAAATGTAGTTTAGGCCCTGGCCAGGTGGTTCAGTAGATAAAGCATTGTCCCGGTGCATGGAGCTAGTGGGTTTAATCCCCAGTTAGGGCACATACGAGAAGCTACCAATAAAGCACAACTAAGTGGAACAACTAAATGGAACAACAAGTTCTCTCACTCTCTCTCTTTCTCTCTCAAACCGATGGGAAAAAAAAAAAGTTTTAAGGAATCTAATCTAGGGGCGGTTAGAGAAGCTTGCCTAACATAAGTGATATTTGAATGCGTAGGAACTGGAACATGTCCTGTGGTGGTGCAGTGGATAGAGCATCAACCTGGAGCACTGAAGTCATCAGTTCGAAACTCCAGGCTTGCCTGGTCAGACACAAGAGAGGAACAAACAATGAACAACTAAAGTGAGGTAACTACTTGATGCTTCTTGTCCTTGCTCTCTCTCTCTCTCTCAAAATCAATTAATAAAATATTTTTTAAAAAGTAACTTCATGTTCATGATAGAAAATTTGAAAAATATAAAAAAAAATTGGGACTAGAAATAGGGCTAGACAATGGCTGATAGAGAGAACAGTAATCTAGGAAGAAGAAAGGGCATACGGAAAGGCAAAAACAACATATTCAAGGAACTAAAAGAAGGCCTGTGTGGCTGCTGTGAATCTATCAAGTGGGAAAGAGGCCAAGCTGAGGAAGCTAAAGGGATCAGCAGGAAGCTGGGGAATTTTAAATGTTAAAAGCAAGTGAAAATTATAGGGTCAAATATTCAAAGGATTGAAGGAACATAAAGGTCTGAGTCCAACTACCTAGATACTGGAATCAGCCTCCTGCCTGTTTCCTACCACTGGATCAATATAAATGGAGGCCAGACAGGGCTCAGCATGGGGTCACAAAAGGCTGGCATAAGGGAGCAACTGAAGTACCCATGGAGCCCCAAGGGTTGAGGCAGTAGGGCTCTTGATCCCATTCCTCCATCCCAGAGTATGAGTTGGAACTTTCTGATTAATCAGCCTGCTTATTTGTATAAATACACCCTCATAGAATTGGCCAAGGAGATGCAGACAGCAACCATAGCTTGGTGGGAGAATCAGTCTGAACAGGTGTCAGGAAGGTTGGTTTATTTAAGAGGGCTTGGCTAGTTTGCATTCATGATAGAGTCACCTGTTGTTTCTCTAGGCAGCCTGTGAAGAAGCCAAAGGACCAGAATGCCCAGTGCCAGAGGAGCCTGGCCCATTTACTCTGATAGTGGAGTTTGGTCATCACTATTGGGGCAGGTGCTTCTTCTCATGCTGGAGGGAGGACAAGGAGGCTACTCCTTGTTGGTACAAACCAATAAAACACTCATGGTTTTATGTCAGTAATGAAACCTGGGACCCCTTTTCCCTTATTCCCCTGCTTCTCATTGTATGGTAGAGCTTCTCATTGTATGGTATGTGTGCTCAGGAGGGTCCCAGGTCCATGTCATTATTTTTAATTAGAATTTAGTAAGCACCCCCCACACACACACACACACACTGTGAAGATCCCCGTGGTGGCTCAGGATACAAGAAAGTGGAGTCTCTGAATTTGAGAGGCTCACAAATATAGATAAAGAGGTAGAAACATACACCAGAGGATAAACCATAACCTCAGATATCAAATGGATATACAGAGAAGAGCTAGGTGTGGTGTTGGGTTTTTTTTTTTTTAGTTGAAAGTGAAAGGGAAGTGAAGGAGTGGAACAGAGAGAAGGCTACTCCATAGGCAGAGCAGCCAAGAGCGAGGCTTTATGAAGGACTATCACTGTGGAATAGGCGAACCCTCAAGCTCTCTGAAGGAGCTGGCACTTGATCTGGGAGACATACTAGAGTCAGGTGTGGTGAGGAGGCAGGAAAGCATTGGGGGAAAGTGGAAGAGAAACCAGGCTAGACCAGGGACTTCCAATAAAGAAGTAATGGGAAATTAGATTTGAAAAGTAAAGAAAATCATGAAAAGTCCTAATGGTAGACAAAGGCACTTGGAGCTTTGATTTTATTATGGAAACAGCCAGAAACCACTGAGAGTTTCTGGGAAGGAGTTTTAAAATAACTATGCTGATTGAAATGTGCAAAATAATTTGAATGAAGAAGAGGGGAGGAAGAAGGCAAGGAAGCCAGTTAGAAAATCAGCATATGGTAGGATTTGATAACTTTTAAATTTTGCTTCTCTCTCTCTCTCTCTCTCTTTCCTGAAAGAACTGGAATAGAGCTATTTCCCTTAACCTCTCACGGAAATTTAAGGAAAAAGAAATAAAAGTTTTGGTAGTAGTGATTGCAAATTAAAAAACCATCAAGACTACAGTAAAAGAGTACAGCAGAAGCTAGAGCTTGAGGAAACCAGCCTCCGAGCAGCATGATGCAGGGAAGTGCTCCAAGTAGACAAGAGATCCCCTCCTGGGTTGCAGATACGATGAGTTTGTAGGACCTAGAATAGGCCTTGCTCTCTGGCAGCACCTGTAGAGGGAACACAATCCTAGAGAAGACTGGCTGTATGAAGCAGCTAGGAGACAGGACACTAGATCACAGGATTCACAGCCTCTCAAAAGAGGTATGGAGGAAGGACAGGCAGTCAGAACCTGGACTGGAAGGGATGGTGCAAATGACCAAACAGCATTTCAGCAATCAGCAGCAATTCAAAGCCCCCTCTCATCTCCTAGCAAAATAGAAATTCAAGTCTATAGAAGAGAAAAAGGTGAGGTTAAATTTCCCACCAGTCAGATCAGATAGAAGCATATAATTGTAGTTTACCTTTATTTAAGATTATAAATAAATGTGATACTTCCCAGATACATGAATTTATAAGCTGCAAGTCATACCTGCTATAATTGCTATAGTTCAATAGTGAAAGGATGACACCTAGATTAGAATGATTGCAATGAGAAGACAAAGACATAAAGTCCTAGAGATATTATATAGCAATTAAGAACATGTCTTAATCCGCCCAGAATCTATGGAAAACCCCAGGACACATTGAGAATGCAGGAAGTTTCTCTTGCCTGTCGCTCTCTACCCTTAGGCATCCCTGTAGGGGACTTAAGTAAATGCTCTATATGTTAGTCTTAGCATCCATAAATTATGATGAAATGCAACTTTAAAAAGCTTTGTTCTCTCCCAAGGTTATATGTTCGTGCTCAGGTATACAGGGTAAAAAAATAATAATATTCAATCACTGAGCTTCAACGTGTCACTAGCAATACCAAGATTAATAAAGCTGGTCCGGTCCTTGAGATGCTCACAATTTAGTGGCAGGAATGGATAAGCTGACAAATAATTAAACCACCTGTGTCATAGCAGAACTGTGAATAAATGTTCTAGAAGCACAGGGGACCAAGTGACAAGCTCTACCTCAGGAACCCAGAGAAGGCTTTTCAGAGTAGGTAAGAATTAAGTGGGTTTTACAGAATGAGTAGGAGTTCAACATTTGGATAAGAAAAAAAAGAACATTCCAGGTAGTGGGTAAATTCATATAGGCACAGTGAGTTTACAATGGAGCAGCAGGAGAGGGATGAAAAAAAAGTTGGAGAAATAAGCCATCTATTATAGTATTTTCTCCAAGGTTAATTAAATCACAAAGGTCATCAGCC
The DNA here is from genome assembly GCF_036850995.1 of Saccopteryx leptura. Taxonomy (NCBI): domain Eukaryota; kingdom Metazoa; phylum Chordata; class Mammalia; order Chiroptera; family Emballonuridae; genus Saccopteryx; species Saccopteryx leptura. The sequence continues at coordinate 160,698,093 of NC_089508.1, read as the reverse complement.
TTGGCCATTAGCTCAGTTAGTTCGAGTGTTGTCCCAATAGGCCAAGGTTGTGGGTTTGATCTCTACTCAGGGCACATACAGGAATCAAGAATGAATGCATAAATAAGTGGAACAACAAATCAATGTCTCTTTTTTGTGTGTGACAGAGAGAGAGAGATAGAGAGAGGGAGGGACAGATAAGAAGGGAGAGAGAAGAGAAGCATCAATTCTTCATTGCACCTCCTTAGTTGTTCACTGATTGCTTTCTCATATGTGCCTTGACCTGGGGGATCTACAGCAGAGAGAATGACCCCTTGCTCAAGCCAGCGACCTTTGGGCTCAAGCCCAGAGACCTTTGGGCTAAAGCCAGCAACTGGTAGCTCATTTGGTTAGAGAATTGTCCCAATACACGAAGATTTCGGGTTCAATCCCTGGTCAGGGTACATACAAGAATTAACCAATGAGCCTGGCCTGCAGTGGTACAGTGGATAGTGCCAACCTGGAGCGCTGAGGGCACCAGTTTGAAACCCTGGGCTTACCTGGTCAAAGCACATACCACAAATAATCAATGAACAACTAAAGTGAAGCAACTATGAATTGATACTTCTCACTCCCTCGCCCTTCTCCTCTCTCTGTAAAATCAATAAATAAAATTAAAAGAAAAGAATCAACCAATGAATGAACAATTAAGTGGAACAATAAATTGCAGTTTCTCTCTTTCTCTCTTCTTTTCTCTCTAAAATCAAGAAATAACAGATTTTTTAAAACACTAATTTGAAAATATATATGCACCCCTATTCTCATTGCAGCATTATTTATTATAGCCAAGATATGGAATTGACCCAAGTGCCCCTCAATAGATAAGTGAATAAAAAAGTGGTGGTACATATACAATGGAATATCACTTGATCATAAAAAAGAATGAAATCTTACCATTTTTGATAACATGGATGAACCTAGAGGATATGCTAAGTGAAATAAGTCAGAGAAAGATAAATGCCATATGATTTCACTTATATGTGGAATCTAAAGACCAATATAAAAAAACAAAACAGATTTATAGCCATGGAGAACAGATTGATGGTTGCCAAATGGGGGTGGGGTGGATGAAAAGGGTCAAGGCATTAGGAAGTACAAATTGGCCTGACCAGGCGGTGGCACAGTAGATAGAATATCAGCCTGGGATGATGAGGATCCAGGTTTGAAACTCTGAGGTCTCCAACTTGAGCATGGGCTCATCCGGCTTCACCATGGGGTCGCTGGCTTAAGCATGGGATCACAGACATGATCCCATGGTGGCTGGATTGAGCCCAGAAGTTGCTGGCTTGAAGCTCAAAGTCTCTAGATTGAGCCCAAGGTCACTGGCTTGGCTGGAGCCCCCAGGCAAGGGACATATGAGAAAGCAATCAATGAACAACTAAGGTGCTGCAACTGTGAGCTGATGCTTCTCATCTCCCTCCCTTCCTGTTTGTCTGTCTCTCTCTTATTAAAAAAGAAAGAAAGAAAGAAAAAAGAAAAGGAGTACAAATTGATTGTAACAAAATAATCATAGGGATATAAAGCATAGCACAAGTAATATAGTCAATAATATTGTAATAACTATGTAGGGTGTTAGGTGGGTACTAGACTCACTGGGGGATCACTTCATAAATTATATAGATGTCTAACCACTATGCTGTACACTTGAAACTAATATTATATTGAATGTCAACTGTAAATGACAAATAAAAATAAATAAGTAGCCTGACCAGGCAGTGGCGCAGTGGATAGAGCGTCAAACTGGGATGAGGAGGACCCAGGTTCGAGACCCCAAGGTCGCCAGCTTGAGCATGGGCTCATCTGGTTTGAGCCAAGCTCACCAGCTTGGACCCAAGGTCACTGGCTCGAACAAGGGGTCACTCAGTCTGCTGTAGCCCCACGGTCAAGGCACATATGAGAAAGCAATCAAAGAACAACTAAGGTGTTGCAATGAAAAACTAATGATTGATGCTTCTTATCTCTCTCCATTCCTGTCTGTCTGTCCCTATCTGTCCCTCTCTCTGACTCTCCATCTCTGTAAAACATAAATAAATAAATAAATAAATAAATAAATAAAAATTTTTAACCAAAAATGTTTAGTTTTTATTTATTCATTTTAGAGAGAAGGGGGGAGGGAGAGAGAGAGAGAGAGAGGAATCAAGAGAGAAGGGGGGAGGAGGAGGAAGCATCAACTCCCATATGTGCCTTGACCAGGGAAGCCAGAGTTTTGAACCAACAACCTCGGCAGTCCAGGTCGATGCTTTATCCACTGCGCCACCACAGGTCAGGTGATATAAAAAAATTTTAATTACAAAGGTCAAATAAGTGATTTTGCAAATTCACTAATAGGTTAGGACCTATTTCTAAGCCTCAAAATTGGGATTAACAGGGTTAATTGGGATAATCTCATCAGAGAAGAAAATTTGATTGCACTCAAAAAAGATCTTCTATCTGGAATTGACCTTTACATCCTGAACCAAAGGTAGGCTACCCCCATGATGAACATAGGAGGGGTAGCTGTTCACATATTCACACCAAAAGGACTTCTCACCAGAGAAGTCACATGTCATCTGTGACATCATATGGCCCCCTGCTGGAGACTACACAAAAAGATGCAGACACTCAACTGGTGGACCTAATAGCCTCAGGCAAAACTTCATTTTTCTCTTTTTCTCCTTGAAGTCCTCACTAAAAGCACTAATTTGTTTCCCTTCAATACTATCTAACCTCATAGCCTTCTTCCTCTACCAAATAGGCAACTTTCAGGGAAGAAAATTTCGTTTATTTTTTAATTTTTATTATTTTTAAAAATTATTGATTAATTTTTATAGAGAGAGGAAGGGGAAGAGAGAGACGGGAAGGCACTGATTTGCTGTTGTACTTATTTATGCCTTTATTGGTTCATTCTTGTATGTGCCCTGAATGGGGATCAAACCTGCAACCGTGGTGTATTGGAATGACGTTCTAACCAACTGAGCAATCCAGCCAGCGTAGACAATTCAGTTTAATATCCATATTCCAGGAGTTTAGATATAGCCTGGGAACTTAAAGGGGTACATCACACTGCACAGCTTTCTGTCCCAGGGAATCAGTTCCCTTCAGGTTCTACCCCTTCCCCTTCTTTGGCCCTGAAGGTACAAACAGTGTGAAAGAGGTTGTGCTTGCCTACTATCCATGGTAACTTCATGTAAAAAAATGGCACAAAAAGAAAGCACCCCTCCAAACTTCAAAGAGTTTTTTCTTAATATTGTGCCTCAAGATTTAATGAAACAGCCTGACCTGTGGTGGCGCAGTGGATAAAGCGTCGACCTGGAAATATTGAGGTCGCCGGTTCAAAACCCTGGGCTTGCCTGGTCAAGGCACATATGGGAGTTGATGCTTCCAGTTCCTCCTCCTCCTCTCTCTCTCTCTCTCTCTCCCTCTCCTCTGTAAAATGAATAAATAAATAAAAATAAAAAAATAAAAAAAGATTTAATGAAACACCTGAATCTCCTTTTCTGCACATTGAAATCTGGATTGCAGATGTTCAGGTTATATATTTTGTAATAGATTTCTGATAGAATGCAGGGATCAGGGAAGAAAAAATATTACTGTTGGTGGATCCTTTGAAGGTGAAGAGAGGGTCCTAGAAAACTGACTTCAACTAAAAACAGAAAGGTAATCTGGTTTAACTTTTCAAATAAAAAATACATTTGATTTTGAAAAACAATCACTGAGACTCACATTTTTGTGTTTAACAACCACCTTGAAATTGGTCTCCCTCAGAGGACAGCATGATTCTGGGCTACCTTGGCATGAATGATTTATGACATTCATGAACTTGGCAACTACATCACTTTTTCTAAACCTGGCACCTAACACCACCTGCATGTTAAGTGAAGATTTATGATTTATAAAACTCAACTCATTATGCAGAGATACATACATTGTCTTATACGTGCAGTCTCTAAATCCCAAGACAGATAAGGAGGCAGCTATATCACAAAATTTATGGCTCCTTCTTGCAAAAGCTAAAGTTTTGGAGAAAAACAAGAGAAATAACTGACCCTTTAGAGAAAAATAGCTTGAGCTAATCATTACACCCCAAATGATGAACTGGCTCTACCCCAACACTATATCTTACAGTAGCTAACAGAGAAAGTCACTTTAATCGCAGCATGAACTATGTGTACATTTTGAACATGGCAGTAATAGGCAGAACCTAAGTGACACTTTGAAACTATCAAGCACTCTGTCAGTTTAATTTCTCTCCCCTAGTTTGGTGTCTGAGATCTCTTGCTGAGATTTCCCATCAAGTAACCCAGCCAGACCCACAGATATGGAAAGAGAATTCAAAACCTTAGTGTGTCTAATGGCTTCCTGCGTGCACCCTCAAAATGAAGAAAAGGAAATGCTGGTCTAGGTTATGAAATGCACCTGTTTTCAGAGATATTTTAGAGATGCAGTAAATCTCTCCTCGTACCCTGCAAAAAAGTAGAAGCATAGAAGATTCATAAGATTAAACTTATAAATCTTAAGAAAGAATGAGATTATATAGACAGCCATTGAAAATGACAAGTATATGGGACCAGGTTGACAAGCAGGTAGGTATCTTTAGACAAGATAATACTAAGCATAAAAAGCAGAACTCAAAAATGGTAAGCATACATGCCAGCTGGAAAAAGGCAAGTGACAGAAAAAACGTTTCCAGTCTAGAGATCTTCAATAGTATAAAGCTTAGTAAAAAACAATAAAATTCTAAGTAACTTATTTTTTTATATCCCTATCAATCAGGAAAAAGATATCTATTCATGGCTGCTAACTGCCTTGAATTCAAGAAGTACACTGTTCCTCTCTTCTCAGCAGAGCTCTCTAAACAGCATTCTACCCTCCCTGGCCTTTGAGAGTACAGAACACTTGCATTCAAATACCTGAGGGCAACAGAAGACAGCTGAAAACATAAGTAGGGGTAGGAAAACTACTTGGAAAAAAGGATATGGGGAACCCACCTCCAACTTTAATAGCTAATTATTAAGTCATTTGATTTATGAAATGTATCCAGGATTTGTCCAGTTCTGACTTTCAGCTCTAATATTGAATGCCCTATGTCCACTTGTCCCAATGTGGTTGCTCTAACTCAAGCAAATGATGTTCTACTCATGAAATGGCACCCTTGGGCAAGAGAGTAATATCAAAGAACCACAAATTATGCATCAGGAAAAGTGAAGCCTCTTTGGCCACTGGGAGTATATCCAAGAACAGAGTAGATGCACAGGGAAGAACTGCATTTGGGTTCAGGGACTCAGTTGCTACTTCTCATTAAGCTACTAGTAAACATTTAACCACTCAAATACAGGTGCTGTTTTTCAGGGCTCCAAGTACTGGTGTTCTGTTGACTGCTTTTAATCTTGAGAGTGAACACCCCAGCTCAGGCCAAAGAGTCAGGCTAAAAATGGAATGAGAGAGAAGTAGGCAAGCACTATACACAAACACACACATCCTGGAACAGCAGCCTGGGCAGAGCAGACTTCCTCCTGGGAAGCCATTCAAAAGCTGTGGAGAGCACACACAGCCTCATCCACAGCCTCTGTGGCGTCACCTTTGCACTATGTCAGGCTCAGAAACAGTTCATAATTCTATGATGGAAGACAGGTGTTCTTGAGACCCATGGCAGCTCTCATGCTCACAGATTCCCCCTTTCCTCTGCAGGGTCACAGGGCTCCTTCCAGATAAATTGCTGTTTCACATTATGTAACACACACACAGAGTCACCACCCCAACCTCAACTGCTAGTTGAATAAAATGAGAAATTGGCACTTAAACCAAAGGTCTATGAGCTGATCCTTGAGACAACTTGGCATCTTCTTGTGCCTTCCTGTGCCCCAATAATATTGTGGGATCAAACCCACAATAAAGGCGCTTTATAGGGAAGGTGCAATTTAAGCCACACAGAACAGTACCAAGGGAAGTACAAGCAGCCCAAGGGGTACACTGGGGTTCAGGAAGGAAATATTCAATCCACTTATATTTATCTTTTCCATTTTTATTTTCTATTTTTATATATATTTAATAATAGTACTATATAAATATACAGTTGACTCTTGAACAACAGTGGTTTGAACTGTGTGGGTCCACCTATACATTCTTTTTGGTAGATTTTCTTTTTTTTTAAGTTTTATTTATTGATTTATTTAAGAAAAAGAGAAAATCTATTTGTTGTTTGTCCCGCTTATTTATGCATTCATTAGTTGATTCTTTTTAAAAATTTTAATAATACATTTATTTAATGTGTTATATAATACATTAAGTATGTAAATGTATTGTTTAATGTATAACAATAATAAATTTTATTTAGTCCAATATTTAATAATATATTTTATTTAATCCCATAGCCAAAGTATTATCATTTCAGTATATAAAATGATAAGTAAGCCCTGGCCGGTTGGCTCAGCGGTAGATCGTTGGCCTGGCGTGTGGGGGACCCGGGTTCGATTCCCAGCCAGGGCACACAGGAGAAGCGCCCATTTGCTTCTCCACCCCCGCCCCCTCCTTCCTCTCTGTCTCTCTCTTCCCCTCCCGCAGCCAAGGCTCCATTGGAGCAAAGATGGCCCGGGCGCTGGGGATGGCTCCTTGGCCTCTGCCTCAGGTGCTAGAGTGGCTCTGGTCGCGGAAGAGCGACATCCCGGAGGGGCAGAGCATCGCCCCCTGGTGGGCAGAGCGTCGCCCCTGGTGGGCGTGCCGGGTGGATCCTGGTCGGGCGCATGCGGGAGTCTGTCTGACTGTCTCTCCCCGTTTCCAGCTTCAGAAAAATACAAAAACAAACAAACAAAAAAAAAAAAACGATAAGTGAGTTAGTTTATTTTTTTTTCATGCCGTGGCTTTGAAATCTAGTATGTATTTCACATTTACATCTCATTTTATTTTATTTTTTTAATTGAATTTATTGGGGTGACAATGGTTAATATAATGATACGTTCAGGTGTCCAGTTCTATAGCATATCTGTGTACACTGTATTGTATGTTCTCTCCCTTGTTGACTGATTCTTATATGTGCCCTGACTGGGGATCAAACCCGCAACCTTAGAGTATTGGCATGACGCTCTAACCAACTGAGCTACCTGGACAAGGCCTATACATGGTTTTTTTCAATAAATACTGTAAATATATTTCTCTCCCTTATGATTTTCTTAATAACATTTTCTTTTCTCTAGCTTACTTTATTATAAGAATACAGCATATAATACAATCAACATACAAAATATGAATTAGCAGATTGTTTACATTATTAGTAGGGCTCCCAGTCAACAGTAGGCTATTAGCAGTTAAGTTTCCAGGGAACCAAAAGTTATATGCAATTTGTGACTGCCCGGTGTGGGGGAGGGTTCAGCACCCTAATCCTCACATTGTTCAAGGTCAACTGTATATAGTTTAAACTTTTTTTTTTTTTTTTTTTATTTTATTCATTTTTAGAGGGGAGAGAGAGAGGGAGAGAGAGGAGAGAGAGACAGAGAGAGAAGGGGGAGGAGCTAGAAGCATCAACTCCCAGGCAAGCCCAGGGTTTCGAACCGGCGACCTCAGCATTTCCAGGTCGACGCTTTATCCACTGCGCCACCACAGGTCAGGCCTCAACTGTATATAGTTTATAGTTTATTATATGTTTATAGTTTGTATACATAAATATACAAATAATGGAGGTGTGTGCTTAAATATTTTTTAAAATTTATTGATTGATTTTTAGAGAGAGAGGAAAGGAGAGAGAGAGACAGAGAGACAGAAACATTGATCTGTTCCTATATGTGCCCTGACCGGAGATCAAACCCACAACTTTTGCATATTGGGACAATGCTTTACCCAATCAAGCTATCCAGCCAGGGCTCAAATATTTTTTTTTTAATATTTTATTTGATTTTTTAGAGAGAGAGGAGTGAGAGAGAGAGACAGAGAGAGAGACAGAGAGAGAGAGAAGGGGGAGGAGCAGGAAGCATCAACTCCCATATGTGCCTTGACCGGGCAAGCCCAAGGTTTCGAACCAGCGACCTCAGTGTTCCAGGTCGACGCTTTATCCCACTGCGCCACCACAGGTCAGGCCTCAAATATTTTTTTTAAATAGGGAGGTGTAACGAAAATGTTTTGAGACCAGAAGATACCATTGTACTTGGGGTGTTTCTGTGTAAGGTGTGGTCCTAATCGCCACCCCACCCCCATCAGAATTCCTGTGGAAGTTGTTAAACAGGCAGATTCCTTGACCCATCACAAATCTACAGTATCTGAATCTCTAGGAGTTGGATGCTTTAAAGAACTTCCCAGTCTGACACTACTGGAGTTTGGGAACTACTGCAATAGAAGAATTCGAGAAGCAGTGCCTGACCTGTGGTGGCGCAGTGGATGAGGCTTTGACCTGGAGCGCTGACCTGAGGTCCCCAGTTTGAAACCCAGGCTTGCCCAGTCAAGGCACATGCAGGAGGCAGCTGCTAAGCGTTGAGGTTTCCTGCTCCTGCCCCCCTTTCTCTCTTTCTCTCCTCTCTCTAAAATCAATGAATAAAATCTTTAAAAAAGGAAAAGAATTAGAGAAGCAGATGTAAAGAAAATGGGCTACGGAAAGGGCAGAGTCAATGCAGACAGGAGTATCAGAAGCCCACTTCTGAGGTGTTGGGGAAACACGTATGTTATAAGTGTGTTAAGCTTGCTTGCTTGTACTTTGCCTGATTGTTGCACGAGCACAAGGCAGTACCATGTGTATATAGTCTATGTAAGGCTGCAGGTGCTTGCCCTCAGGGCAGCAGATTGTAGATTGCGGATTGCCTGCCACCATTGGAAGGGGCCATTTTTTGCTACTGTTTCCTAGAGAAGGGGTTTTACTCCTGGCCTGTTTTGCTTGTGAATCCTGAGAGAGAAAGAGAAGTGGTCTTCCCTGCCTGCTTGCTCGTCTGCCATTGCAAGACTCCGATAAATGGAAGGGCCCACCATTTTCCAGCTTCGCAGTTTCTCTACTCTGCCCAAATCCAATGTGAACCTGCATGGCCATGGCTACTGGCCCTACAGGAGGGGCAGGTCATTCGCAGCAGCTATAAGCAGTTCCTCCTGGGGCCTGACCAAAGAGGAGCCACCCTCCTTGTTCTTCCAGAACTCTGGCTCTAAAGGTATTGAGACAACACCTGTACCTCCCTAACTAGCCTGCACTTAAATCCTCATCACCTAAGGTAACCTGGGCACTTCCTCTCCTGATGTTTAAGGAGAGCAGAGGTGTGGAATCTTAGAAACCAACAGTGTCTGTCCTGTGGCGGCACAGTAGATAGAGCATCTGTAGGAGTAATATAATGTTATAGTAACTAAATATATAGACATATAGAAATATATGGAAGATATATAGAAATAAGTTAGGATATAATATTTATATTAAAAGCCATTAAGGCAAGTGAATAAGGCTACACCCTCTGGGTGGGAAATAATCTAGTATGTACAGATATGATAGGCGGACTATGCCTTTTGCACAGGGCCCAGTTAGTGTGTGTGTGAAGTTATATGTAGATAAAAAGTGGCTTGATGTGACAATTCTGTAAATTAAAAAAAAGGGCTCCCTGCTAAGACCTCCAAAAAAATGGCTTGATGTGATAATCCCATAGATTAACACCTGTTAGAAGGCATAGGTAAAGCTGAGGGGCCCCCACCTGCAGTTAGTCGTTCAGACTCCAACATTGAATGTGGACTATCTCCACGCCCTCTGACCAAGGACAACTGGGGGGAGCAGGCTGACAGGGCCCCATTAGGCTGTAACCAGGCACCCCCTAAGGATTTGTGAGTAATAAACTACTGCCTGTGTGTTTCTTGCAACTAACTTGTGTGTCGGTCGTGTCTTTCCTCCAGTGGCAGTTGTCTCGGTACCAATAAGTAGAGTTCCTCATAGCCACCTCAAAAGTAGTCTCGAACAGACTCCTGTTAAGCAGGAGTGTCCCACTGTAGAGAAGTTGAATTGGGGACACCTGATTGACGTAGAGCTCGGGCTCTACTGGAACAGCATCTTCTTGGAACGCTTGGTTGCCAGTTCAAAACCCTTGGCTTGCCCAGTCAAGGTACACATGACAAGTGTGGACGAAAAAGGGACCACATACTGAACCTGACAAGCCCAGGGAAAGCCGGCATGATGTCCTTAAAGACTCTGGGACTTAAAGTAATACACAGGATGGACTGAAATTGAAACTTTTTAACTAAAAGCAGTTTATGGTGGGTAGTCATGTCCTAGGGAGTTATTCTTTATCTGAACAAGGCCAATGTCTGCTTTAAAGTCTGTCTGTTGTCTTTTGCATCTACAATAATGTACCTGATAACATGCCTTTGAAATGTAAGGTGTATGGCCAGTGGCTGCTGCCTCTGTGGCCATTCAGGTTCTCATTGAATTCAGGCAGGCAGTAAAGAAAAAGTGGAGTCAAATAATGGTGGGCCATTCCATTTATTAAAGTCTCATACTGGCAGATGAGCAAACAGGCAGGGAAGGCCATTTCCCTCTCATTCAGAGCTCCCAAAGCCCTGACGCATTCTCTCGTTCTACAGCCTGGAAAATCTTCTCCAGTTCCTTCTGGAATCAAAGGCCCCTACCAGCCTCAGTGGAGCTCCCAAAACTTCTTAGCTTCGGTTCCACTTCTGCACTCCTTCTCTTCCTGCAAAACCCAGGCTGGGGGGAAATAATCCCTTCTCCAGCAAACATTAGCAGTACAATGGCCCCTCCCAAGCAGGAGGCAATCCACAATTTGCAATCTGCTGCCCTGAGGGCAAGCACCACAGCCTTTCACAGACCACATATACATGGCGCTGCCCAGGCCAATGCAAGATATAAACCAGTGTTGTAAAGTACTGTACCCCAGCCCTGGTCGGTTGGCTCAGCAGTAGAGCGTCAGCCTGGCGTGCGGGGGACCCGGGTTCGATTCCCGGCCAGGGCACTCAGGAGAAGCGCCCATCTGCTTCTCCACCCCCCCCCTTCCTCTCTGTCTCTCTCTTCCCCCCCCCCCGCAGCCAAGGCTCCATTGGAGCAAAGATGGCCCGGGCGCTGGGGATGGCTCCTTGGCCTCTGCCCCAGGCGCTAGAGTGGCTCTGGTCTCAACAGAGCGATGCCCTGCCCCAGAGCCTCATCCCTGGTGGGCGTGCTGGGTGGGTCCCAGAAGCTGGAAACGGGGAGAGACAGTCAGACAGACTCCCGCATGCGCCCGCCAACGGGATCCACCCGGCACACCCACCAGGGGGCAACGCTCTGCCCACCAGGGGGCGATGCTCTGCCCCTCCAGGGGCATCGCTCTGTTGCGACCAGAGCCACTCTAGCGCCTGGGGCAGAGGCCAAGGAGCCATCCCCAGCGCCCGGGCCATCTTTGCTCCAATGGAGCCTTGGCTGCGGGAGGGGAAGAGAGAGACAGAGAGGAAGGAGAGGGGGAGGGGTGGAGAAGCAGATGGGCGCTTCTCCTGTGTGCCCTGGCCGGGAATCGAACCCGGGACCTCTGCACACCAGGCCGACACTCTACCACTGAGCCAACCGGCCAGGGCCAAGTCCAGATGAATTTGAAAAGTTTTATTAAAGGAGGAGATTTATTAAATATGCCAGCTGCATATGGCTGACATAGGGCAGTTGCAAACCCAAATCATGTGTACCCAAGATACATCTCAGGGGCTGGTTATATACCCTTGATCACACACGAGCTGGGGAGAGAGCATGACATCATGGCACAAGCTTACAACATGTGTTTAAGACAGGGGTCGGGAAAACTTTTTGGCTGAGAGAGCCATGAACACCACATATTTTAAAATGTAATTCCATGAGAGCCATACAATATGTTTAACACTAAATACAAGTAAATGTGTGCATTTTATATAAGACCAACACTTTTAAAGTACAATAAGTCTCTGAATTCTTTTTAATAATGTTGTTATGCTATTGCTAACCAATGATGAACAAAGTACTTCTTACCATTAATGCGACTTCTGGTGCTGCATGGTTTTGCTGATGGCTTTGTAGTCTGGTTGATACGTGGTGAGGTTAAGCTTCATGCAGGCATTGAGACTTCCATCCGTTAAATGTGATCGTAGGTTGGTCTTAACATTTTTTAGATGTGAGAAAGACTATTCACATGCATACATAGAGCCAAACATTGTCAGTACAGCAATACTCACACACTGCAGTGTGTGGTATGTGACGGGAAGTGCGTTCCAAGTTTAGACAATCAGCTGGTTCGTGGGTTGAAGTTTTCTCATTTCTCCACACTTGTGTTTGCTTGCCAACTCTGCTTGCTGTCATGCAAGTCTTTCCAAATCTTCATTCAGTGACTTGAACTTATTCACCTACATGTCTGAGGCCTTCAGGTCAGCAGCTTGTAGCTCAAAATCTCTGATGGAGACACCGGGGCTGTAACTCAGGTTGGTGCTGTCCACTGCACACTCGTGTGGATGGGTGATGAACTTAAAAAGATGAGTGCGCTTACAAAATTCTCCAAAGTGCACTTTGAATAACTGCAGGAGATTAGATGTGAAGCCCGCTAGCTGCTGGAGATCAAGATGTTGAGCAGGGTCACTTGCTGTGCATGCATCTTTAAACTCTCCCAGTTTTTCAAAGTGTAGTAAACAACCTGTTTAAATGTCTGCGATGAAGAGTTCCAGCTTGTTTTCAAATGCAAACACTACTTGTTGAAGGGATAAGACTGTATTTGCAAGGATTTTCACATTGAGGTGGTTCAGATGTTCAGTCATGTCCACGAGATAGAACTTAAGGAGCCACTCAGTGTTAGCTAACTCAGGATGCTCAATATTTTTCATTTCAAGAAAAGTCAGGATTTCACTCAGACAAGCCACGAAACAGCTGAGCACCTTCTCTCTTGACAACCAACACACATTGCTGTGCAGAAGCAGACCAGGATAATTATTCCCAACTTCATCCAGCAGTGTTTTAAACTGGCGATCATTTAAAGCTCAGGCAACAATAAAGACCACCTGAATGACTAGCGACATCACCTCACCAAGCTGCTTACCACACATCTGAGCACAAAGCGCCTCCTGATGTAGGATGCAGTGAAAATTTAGGATAGGTCTCTTTTCATGTTCATGAAGAAGCACTACAAATCCTCTGTTTTTCCCCACCATGCACGAAGCACCATCAGTACACACCAAAATAAGTTTATCCATCGGTAGATTTTTTTCTTTAGCAAACTCAGTGAAAGACTTGAATAAATCCTCCCCACTTGTTGTCTCTTTCATAGGCAAAACAGTAAGACTTTCCTCACGTAGTGTGTCACTGACAGCATACCTTGCAATCACGCTGAACTGGGATAAATAGCTTACGTCTGTTGACTCATCCAAAACGAGAGAAAAGAATGGTGCTGCATTTATATCCTTCACTTGTGTTGCCTCAATTTGATTTGCCATCATGATGGTACGATCGTGAACAGTTCTTGCTGACTGTTCTTTTATCCATTTAATTGTCTTGTCTTTATATGAGAAGTCATAAAAAAGTTCATTGGCAACATCAAGCACGAATGTTTTGGCATACTCTCCATCTGTGAATGGCTTTCCGTTTCTCACAATTGCTAAAGCACCAGCAAAGCTAGCCAAATTCCAGTCACCTTGTTGGGTCCAAACATGGAGTCGCTGCTGACTAGCTTGCACTCTGCACAGTAGCTCTTGACATGCTTTCTTCCTGCTGTCCCTGCTGGATATTTCGATGCAAATGTAGTATAGTGTATGTTGAAGTACCACTTTATATTTGACCATTTCATCAATGCAATTTTATCACACTGCAGAACCTGTTCTCTCCACAAAGGCAAATTTCTCTGTTCATTCCTGCTGAAAAGTACAATACTCTTCATCTTTTTTTCTTTTAGCCATCTTCTTCGTCAAAAGGGTTTCTGCAATTAGCTAGCTGACTACTTGATTAAAAGGAGGCAAGTTTACTTTCTGACCTCACAACGGCCCGTGTACGTTATGCATTATCCAATAAAAATTTGGTGTTGTCCTGGAGGACAGCCGTGATTGGCTCCAGCCACCCGCAACCATGAACATGAGCGGTAGTAATAGTACATGAGAATGTTTTATTATTTTTTTATTAAAGATTTGTCTGCCAGCCAGATGCAGCCATCAAATGAGCCACATCTGGCTTGCAAGTCATAGGTTTCCAACCCCTGGTTTAGAAGATACACAGAAACATTAAGACTTTCAAGGTAGCCTGACCAGGTAGTGGTGCAGTGGATAGAGCATCGAACTGGGATGCAGAGGACCCAGGTTCGAGGCCCTGAGGTCGCCAGTTTGAGCACAGGCTCATCTGGTTTGAGCAAAAGCTCACCAGCTTGAACTCAAGGTTGCTGGCTCGAGCAAGGGGTTACTCGGTCTGATGTAGCCCCACGGTCAAGGCACATATGAGAAAGCAATCAGTGAACAACTACGGTGTCGCAACAAAAAACTAATGATTGATGCTTCTCATCTCTCTCCCTTTCTGCCTGTCTGTCCCTCTCTCTGTGTCTCTCGCTAAAAAAATAAAAGAAAAAAAGAAACCAAGAGCCCCTCACATAGAGAGAGCATATAATCCAGATGAACTGAAAAAGATAGCTGACATAATTTCACTAATCATGTTCTCTAAGGAGGGAGAATGAGGTAGGAAGAAAGGAGCATATTGGCCAGAGTTGTCAGTAAGCATTTAAAAAAAGTCCTGTACTAACTGAACATTTAATCTGAATTCAGGTAGGTGATTTCTTTTTTTTTTTAATTTTTTATATATTTTTAAGATTTTATTTATTCATTTTAGAGAGAGGAGACAGAGAGAGAGAGAGACAGAGACAGAGACAGAGAGAGAAGGAGGGAAGAGCAGAAAGCATCAACTCCCATATGTGCCTTGACCAGGGAAGCCCGGGGTTTCGAACCAGCGACCTCAGTGTTCCATGTCAATGCTTTTACCCACTGTGCCACCACAGGTCAGGCCAGGTGGGTGATTTCTAAAAAGCATACCAAGTAAAAAAGAAGGCTGTAGAACAGAAGCTAATGCTATCTATGTAGCCTTGGACAAGTCACTTATTGTTAGCTTATAGCCTATCTCTCACACTCATCTATTAAACAAAAGGTTAGACTTTAAATGATCTAAGGTCTTTTCTCTGTTTCTAGACTCAAGTTTGCATTCAACTCCTAGTTCAGGGCTCCTTTTACTATATCAGGCTAATCAATAATATATTAAAATTCTGGCCCTTTAAACTAAAAAATTCAGAAAAGTCTCCTAAAGCCTTAAGTCTTTTTTTTTTTTTTTTTTAGCATGCACACGCAAGAGAGGGAAAGAGAGAGAGAGCGAAGGAGAGAGGGACAGACAGACAGAAAGTGAGAGATGAGAAGCATCAACTTGTAATTGCGGTACTTTAGTTGTTCGTTGATTGCTTTCTCATATGTGCCTTGCCCAGGGAGCTGCAGTAGACCCAGTGACCCCTTGATCAAGTCAGCAAACTTGGGCTTCAAGCCAGCGACCAAAGGATCACATCCATGATCCCACACTCAAGGCGGCAAACCTGTGCTCAAGCTGGTGAGCCCACACTCAAGCCAGATGAGCCTATGCTCAAGCTGCCGACCTTGGGGTCTCAAACCTGGGTCCTCTGCATCCCAGGCCAATGCTTTATCCACTGATCCACAACCTGTTCAGGCTAATGGATCTTAAAAAGCAAATCTTTTGATGAGTATACAACATAATCAACAGTTAAAAAGCTATAGAAACGTTTACCTGAAATCTATGTACTCTTATTGATCAATGTCACCCTGTTAAATTTAATTTTCTAAATAAAATTAAAAAGAAAAACAAAACAAAAAAAAAAACCAAATCTTTGCTTTTGTCAGCCCTCCCCCTTTCCCAAATGGGGACTTCATATACAGGTCCTTGACCTAGCCAATAGACAATTGTTTTCCAAACCTGAATGAAAACCCAGAGTAAGATTAAATGGCTGATCTTTACCCTGTGTAATGAGACTGCATTATCACTGGGATATAAATGTTCTACCTAATCAAAGTGACTTTTTTTTTTGTTTGTTAGTGGGGGGGGGGGGGAGAGAGAAAGATGGAGGTACAGACAGGGATGGACAGACAGGAATGAACAGACAGGAAGGGACAGAGATGAGAAGCATCAACTCATAGTTGCGGCAACTTAGTTGTTAATTGATTGCTTTCTCATACATGCCTTGATGGGGTGGGGGGAGGCTGCAGCAGAGCCAATAATCCCTTGCTCAAGCCAGCAACCTTGGGCTCAAGCCAGCAACCTTGGGGGTCAAGCCAGCAACCTTTGAGCTCAAGCCAGAGTCATATTTATGATCCCATGCTCAAGTCAGCAACCCCACACTCAAGCTGGTGAGCCCGCGCACAAGCCAGAGACCTCAGGGTTTCAAACCTGGGTCCTTAGTATCCCAGGCCAATACTCTATCCACTACTCCACCGCCTGGTAGGGCTCAAAGTGACATTATATTTTAATTTATTGCTGCCTCACTTTTCTTTCAGGGTCACTCTCCATTTCTTTATTCTCCTATCAGGAGGGTAGGTTGAGGGGCTACCAGACATTCAGTACAAAATGAAATCTGCTAAATCAGTGGTCCCCAACCCCCGGGCAGCAGACTGGTACTGGTCCGTGGGCCATTTGGAATCGGTCCGCAGAGAAAGAATAAATAACTTACATTATTTCCATTTTATTTATATTTAAGTCTGAACGATGTTTTATTTTTTTTTAATGACCAGACTCCCTCTGTTACATACGTCTAAGACTCACTCTTGGCGCTTGTCTCGGTTACGTGATACATTTATCCATCTCACCCTAAAGGCCAGTCCGTGGCCCAAAAAAGGTTGGGGACCACTGTGCTAAATGACACCATCTCTGGAGACAGAGACATCACCTGACATAATACTTCCTATGCTTCACCGGAGCAAGGTCTCTTGAATCAGGCTTGAATGGAGTGACACCATGCAATGCACTCCAATATAGTGTAGCTAATGCCAAACAGAAAAGTGGGGACTGTTTCCTGAAATCTGCTACAGATACATGAAAAATTCCAAGGAGAACAAAAGTGACACATCCCTGCAATATGTCACATTTTTATTTCATGAAGATGGAAGATGCCACAGCATGATATTCGTCTTTGGCAAGACTGAATAAAACCTCATCTGAGTCACCAGTTTAAAGAGACTTTGCTTTAAAAATATAAACTTGATTCTGAGCTATATTACAGATTGAGCTGTCTTTCTAGTTGTCCTGGAATCTAAACTACTTAAAATTTTGAAAATGTATTTCTAACATTTTTATTTTATTGCCTAAAATAACTGTTAATAATGGATTAAACCAGTATTATAAAATCTATCTTCTGTATACATGGAGGTAAAAAAGATCAGACCTAGTTTGGTTATGAGGCAGCAGAGCCTAATGATTAGCATCACAGATTCTAGAGCCATACAGTCTGGCTTCAAATTCTGGCTTTATCATTCTATTATGTGACCTATACAATCACTCTAAGCCTCAGTTTCTACATCTGCAAAATGGGAATACCAATAGTATTTACTTGAGACTATTGTTGGGAGTATTCCATTAGCTAATGTATTTAGGGCAGCAAGTGGCATATAACTAAACACTTAACAACTATATATTAGTGATTACTATCCAATGACAATTCTTATTAATGTCTGGGAGTTACTTAAATACTGAAACTAGTTTCCTGTCTTCAGATATGCTAAAATATCATTTCAGTTAGGATATAATTTAAAACATAGGAAGCACAGGTCTTACACAGCCCCCTATTCTGTCTGGTAAACATTTACCCACATGCAAATCATATACCATCTTCTTTTACTTTTCACTGTGACGCTGGACAAAAGTACAGTACTGTGCTCTATGGTCAAAAATTATACCATCTGGCTGTGGAACTAATTATCGTTCTTATTCATTTGCACCCTATTTCTTTTTAGATTCACACTCATTTCTTCAAGTTCAGGCTGTAAACTAGATTAATTTGCAAAACATCCAGAAGCCTGCCCTTCAAAACGGCTAATACAATATGGCCCCTCTCAGGCTCCTGCTTATCTTCTAGAGCCATCACATCCCCCTGGTGGTCATGGTGAGAATTTGTTAGGCTCTTGGGAAAATATCCAGGAAGGAACATGTACTGCACCTACAAAATAAAGGTCTTAGACACCCTTTAACTCAGTGGTCCCCAACTTATTTTGGGCCACGGACTGGTTTAATGTCAGAAAATATTTTCACGGACCAGCCTTTAAAGTGGGACGGATAAGTGTATCACGTGACCGAGACAAATGTCAGAGCGAGTCTCAGACGGATGTAACAGAGGGAATCTGGTCATTTTTTAAAAATAAAACATCGTTCAGACTTAAATATAAATAAAACGGAAATAATGTAAGTTACTTATTCTTTCTCTGTGGACCGGTACCAAATGGCCCACTGACCTGTACCGGTACGCGGCCCGGGGGTTGGGGACCACTGCTTTAACACTATTTTTTAACTCATTGATTTTATCTTTTTTACAGAGACAGAGAAAGAGTCAGAGAGAGGGATAGACAGGGACAGACAAAGATAGGAACGGAGAGACGAGAAGCATCAATCATTAGGTTTTCGTTGCGCATTATGACCCCTTAGTTGTTTATTGATTGCTTTCTCATATGTGCCTTGACCGCGGGCCTTCAGCAGACCGAGTAACCCCTTGCTTGAGCCAGCGACCTTGGGTCCAAGCTGGGAAGCCTTTGCTCAAACCAGATGAGCCCATGCTCAAGCTGGCGACCTCGGGGTCTCGAGCCTTGGTCCTCGGCATCCCAGTCCGATGCTCTATCCACTGCGCCACCACCTGGTCAGGCGAACTCATTAGTTTTAGAGAGGTGAGGTGAGGAGGAGGAGGAGTGAGAGAGAAATCTTTTTCTTGTATGTGCTCTGATGGCGTCTCAAACCCTCAATCCTTGCATATAATCAACCAAGCTATCCGGCTAGGGCTGGCTAACACTATTTGTTACCAGGGTTCCTTTGACAAACACTTTGCAGCTTTTAAATGTATGCAGGAAGAAGAAAAGAAAGCAAACTCTTTTTTTTTTTTTTTTTTACAGAGACAGAGAGAGAGTCAGAGAGAGGGATAGACAGGCAGGAAGGGAGAGAGATGAGAAGCATCAATCATCAGTTTTTCATGCGACCCCTTAGTTGTTCATGATTGCTTTCTCATATGTGCCTTGACCGCGGGCCTTCAGCAGACTGAGTAACCCCTTGCTCAAGCCAGCGACCTTGGGTCCAAGCTGGTGAGTTTTTATGCTCAAACCAGATGAGCTCATGCTCAAACTGGCGACCTCGGAGTCTCGAACCTGGGTCCTCAGCATTCCAGTCCGACGCTCTATCCACTGTGCCACCGCCTGGTCAGGCAGAAAGCAAACTCTTTTTTTTTTTCTTTTTTTGTATTTTTCTGAAGTTGGAAACGGGGAGAGACAGTCAGACAGACTCCCGCATGCGCCCGACCGGGATCCACCCGGCACGCCCACCAGGGGGCGATGCTCTGCCCCTCCGGGGCATCGCTCTGTTGCGACCAGAGCCACTCTAGCGCCTGGGGCAGAGGCCAAGGAGCCATCCCCAGCGCCCGGGCCATCTTTGCTCCAACGGAGCCTTGGCTGCGGGAGGGGAAGAGAGAGACAGAGAGGAAGGAGGGGGAGGGGGTGGAGAAGCAAATGGGCACTTCTCCTATGTGCCCTGGCCGGGAATCGAACCCGGGTTCCCCGCACGCCAGGCCGACGCTCTACCGCTGAGCCAACCGGCCAGGGCCGAAAGCAAACTCTTAATAACACATTGTTGACCACTCACAAGTTACCTCATGTTTGCACTTGCATTAGCTATTTCAATTTTTGAAATTCAGGGTAATAAAGGATTATTGTATTTGTGACTCTTCGCACTGAGAGTCAAAGTTAAAAACAGCACATCGTTCTATATTCTCATGAGGACTCCTTTTCTTCCCACTCCTCCAGGCGTGAAACTGCAAAATCGAAGGTATGGTAAACAAAAACAATCAGTGTCTAGCCGTCTAAACTTGGAGTATCTTCTAACCACTTGCAGTTTGAACATATATATCAAGGATATTGTAAAATCTTTCTTCATCATGTTCGTGTTTGGTTTATTATAAAAAAGTGACTTTTCTTGATATTTAGGTTTTTATCACAATTATAGTACTGTATTACCCAAGTTTCAACCATGACGGATTGTGAAGGTGAAGAACTTTTCAATGAATTATATGCAGACACTTTATCTGTAGCAGATATGTACAAAGTTTCATTTAAATTCATTATGTATAAATAAAGTATACGGAAGTTTATTTAGATTGTTTCACTTTCATACTCAATTACGAAAAAATAGCCAGTGATATGAGATGACTTCTGCTTAAAACTGCTGGTCAACAATTTGAGGGAACCATTTGTGATAAGAATGTGGTGACTCCAATTATTCCACTTGCCCTCCTCCCTTCCTGTCATATACTACATAAAGATGTAAACTTCTTGATTTCTATTTTGCTTCAATGTTTAATATTATTTCTTTGTCATCCCCCCCCTTTTTTATTTTTTTATTTTTTATTTTTCTGAAGCTGGAAACGGGGAGAGACAGACAGACTCCCGCATGCACCCGACCGGGATCCACCCAGCACGCCCACCAGGGGGCGACACTCTGCCCACCAGGGGGCGATGCTCTGCCCCTCCGGGGGGCGTTGCTCTGTTCCGACCAGAGTCACTCCAGCGCCTGGGGCAGAGGCCAAAGAGCCATCCCCAGCGCCCAGGCCATCTTTGCTCCAATGGGGCCTCGCTGCGGGAGGGGAAGAGAGAGACAGAGAGGAAGGAGAGGGGGAGGGGTGGAGAAGCAGATGGGCGCTTCTCCTGTGTGCCCTGGCCGGGAATTGAACCCAGGACTTCTGCACGCCAGGCCAACGCTCTACCACTGAGCCAACCGGCCAGGGCCTGCCCCCCCTTTTTTGCATCAATATATTGTCTTAGAATATTAATCAAACAGGGGTCATTAGCTGTCCCAGTAGAGCCCAAGCTCTACGTCAATCAGGCATCCCTGATTCAACTTCCCTGTGCAGTGGGACACCCCTGCTTCTCAGCAGGGCTGGCAGCCTCTTTGAGACTACTCTTGAGGTGGCTATGAGGATTGAGGATTCTACTTATCAATGCCGAGACTACCACCGGAGGAAAAACACAACCGACACACTAGTTAGTTGCAAGAATTACACAGGCAATTTATTACTCACAAATCCTTTTGGCGTGCCTGGGTACAGCTTAAGGGGGCCCTGTCAGTGTGCTCCTCTCCTCTGTCTTTGGTCAGAGCTCAGAGTGGCATGGAGACAGTCCACGTTCACGTTGGAGTCTGGGTGCGACTACCACAGCAGGAGGCCCCTCAGCTTTGGTACCTTTTCTGGCCAACGCTTTCTAACAGGTGTGTCAATCTATAAGATTATCACCTCAAACCACCTTTTTGGGAGTTCCTTGAAGGGAGCCTTTTTATGTTAATCTACTGAAATGTTACATCAAGCCACTTTTAAGATGTTCCTAGGGAAGCTTCTTGTTTATATTAACTTACAGTTATTACATTAAGCCACTTCTTATGTATAACTTCACACACACAGTAACTGGGCCCTTCTGGAAAGAGTCTGTTTATCATATTTTTACACACTATATTAATTCCTATCCAGACAGCATAACTTTAATTTCCTTAATTGATTTTAATATTATATTTTAATTACTTCTATATATTTTCCATATTTTTATATATTTAATTACTATAACATTGTAGTATTACTACAACATTTGTAACTTGGATGACCTCAGCAAAGTCTACCTCTGAGGGAATTTTTTAAAATGTAAGAAATGGGTGTCAAGTAGACTAGGGAAGATAGTATAATAGGAACTAACATGGGGGGGGGGGCTTTTTTAAAAAAAAGAATTTGTATAATCTACAACCAGTGTTGTCTTCTAGTTTCTTACTTCCACTTTCATACCCATCACAATGTAAACTCTCCAGTTATCTTTTCTTCCCCAATTTCCACCAACATTTCCTTCATAATTCTTCACACAGTGACCACTTACTAGTGGACTATCTTTTTTATTTTGAAATAGCACTTTAAATCAGTGGTCCCCAAACTATGCCATGCGCCCCCCCCCCCCCGCACTTCCGGAAGGGGCACCTCTTTCATTGGTGGTCAGTGAGAGGAGCATAGTTCCCATTGAAACACTGGTCAGTTTGTTGATTTAAATTTACTTGTTCTTTATTTTAAATATTGTATTTGTTCCCGTTTTGTTTTTTTACTTTAAAATAAGATATGTGGCCTGACCTGTGGTGACGCAGTGGATAAAGCGTCGACCTGGAAATGCTGAGGTCTGGAAATGCTGAGGTCGCCGGTTCAAAACCCTGGACTTGCCTGGTCAAGGCACATATGGGAGTTGATGCTTCCAGCTCCTCCCCCCCTTCTCTCTCTCTCTGTCTCTTCTCTCTCTCTCTCTGTCTCTCCCTCGCCTCTCTAAAATGAATTAAAAAAAATTATTTAAAAAAAGAAGATATGTGCACTGTGAAGAGGGATTTGTTCATAGTTCTTTTTATAGTCCGGCCCTCCAACGGTCTGAGGGACAGTGAACCCGCCCCCTGTGTAAAAAGTTTGGGGACCCCTGCTTTAAAGCTTAGAGGACAAATAGCTTCATTTGCCAAATCAAACTCAAGCTGTGATCAGTGAATTCATGTTTTTTCACAGTATTCTCACTACATGGAAGTGTCTGACACATGGTGGGCACTGCAGAACATATTTGTTGAATCAATGAATTAATTATTTTTCTTAATTCCTGGCCTGTGGGGACGTAGTGGACAAAGCCTCAACCTGGAATGCTGAGGTCCCCAGTTTGAAAGTCTAGGCTTGCTGGGTCAAGACACAACAATGAACAACTAAAGTGAAGCAACTATATGAGTTGACACTTCTTGCTTCACCCACTCCCCTCTGTAAAATTGATAAAAATAAAATCTTTCAAAAAAACAAAAAATCTGAAACTGGTCACAGCGCCGTGGCCATTGCATCTTGTTACAGAACCTATAGCCTGGGCCTAGCAAGCAGCACAAGGTTTGCGATGGACCTGAGGAGTCTCAGTAAGACCCAGCACAGCCCAGCGAAGGAAAAGCCTTAATACAGTATTTTTTCTGCGGGTTTGCATGATAATCAGCCTAATATAACCCAATGCGCTGTGGGAACGGAGATCCCTGTGATAAAATATAGAATGAATTTGCCGAAGGTCTGAGTCTTCAGCTGTTTCAAGTTACTGCAATACGGACAGCCAACCAGAAAATGAATATAAAGGATTGAGACGAGCAACAATTGTTGTGAACCTGATATTTACACTGAACAAATACCCAGGACAAAATGGCGCCCTCCGCGTGGAACGGGAACAGGAAAAACGTCCCCGCGCGAGAAATGTACATACGCCCGGGATCATTCCCGTCTACGTTGGGCCCAAACTCTCAAGCGCCCGAGCATCCAATGAGGATTATAGTTAGACTCCACCCACGTTTTCCGCCACTATCTGAGCACATGCGCTCCAGGCACTCAGCAAGATGCCTACTACGCAAGCGCAAGACGTCCGTTCTCTCACGCAACTGACGCAAGGAGCCTGTAATAATTTCGCAATTCATCCCGTGTGACCTTGAACCTTTGTAGCCTCCGAGGACCGGGACTGTCCAAGGTATTGCCTTTATAACTCTCTTAGTCCTCTCGCCGCTCACTGAGCTCATACATGCCTCAGCCAGGACGGAAGGACATACTTTTTCAACCATCATGATTTGGAGCGTACCAGCCCGTACGCCCTGACTCCAGGGGCGGCGGTCAGATAGTTTCTGGTCAGGCAGTGCAGGCGGCGCCTCAGCGGAAGAGCGGGCCTCCAGGTCCCAGCAACCAACCCCGCCCTGCCACCCCACGTGGTTGGAGGTTTCCAGAAACGTTTTCCCTGTCGCGCTGCGCAGCTCTCGGCTGTTTGAGTGTGTGTTTGCTCTCTCGCAGTTAACATTTAGCCGCCATGATAAGCGCCAGCCGAGCTGCGGCATCCCGTCTCGTCGGCGCTGCAGGCTCCCGGGGCCCCTCGGTCGTCCGCCACCAGGTAGGACTCTGCCAGGCCTTCCCCGATGGGCTCGCGGCTCACGGTCTCGGGCTTTGCAGCAGTGGGCTGCGCGCCCTTCGGGGTCAGTCCTTTGGTAGAGACTAGTGGGAAAGAAGATGACGGGCCTTCCCTTAACCAAGGTTGCCGGCTCAAGGCTTATTTCAGGACTTTGCCTATGCGTCTCGGGCCTTGCTGAGTCTCACCCCTTGCCAGCGTGGAGTCTTTATTTCACGAGGTAGCGGATAGTGGTCAGTTCTGAAGCTGATTGGATGTTTGGCCTTGGCGAGGGACGCAGTTCTAGTTAGGGAGAACCGCTGTTCTAGTCTGTACTCTCACCTACGAATCGGAGACAACTGTCCTCTGTGAAATACAGTGTGTGCAAAGACTCCTTTGCTACGATGAAATGAAAGAAGAAAACATCTTAGTAAATAAAAAAATTAAAATAAAACAGTTCCGAGGCTTTTGCTTAAGAATGTTTGTGTAGTTAGTTCCACAGAGTCTTTGGGGTAAAATTGCTATTATTTCAGAAAAAGTCGGCAGATTAGGTGAAGGCCATAGTGCTCCTTACTGTATAAGAGCAAAAACATACGTCTTTGGAGAACTGTAGTTGTCTCCCTGCTCTCTTGTAGGATTAAAGGAGGGCTTGGAAGTAGCCTGAGGTTCGGTAGTAACAAAGGTCTTTCTTTGATCCTGGTTGAAGGCCACTCCTGAAAAAAAAAATTTTTTTTCTAAACTGATTCCACAAGATTTCTAATCCTATCCCTTTAAAGCAGTTGTTTGGCAAGGTCAGGGAAAATGTCTCTAAATAATTTTATATTTATACTTGCAATACACACATGTATATATAGGTCTTAGATGTAAACTGCTCCTGACAACGAACTTGAGAAGTTTCTGAGTAATATTTTGTAATGCAGTGATTCACAACCAGGGGCAGTTTTGTCTCCCCACAGGACATTTGACAATGTCTGGAGATAATATTGTCACAAGTCGGGGAGCCATGCTACTGGTTTCTAGTGGTAGAGGCCCAGTATGCTGCTAAACATCTTACAATGCACAGGACAGACCCCCTTCCCTAATAAATATTTGGTTCAAAATCAGTTATGTCAGGGTTGAGAAACCATATCGTAATTGAGTTGAGACTATTTTATACTTGCTTTTATTTATTTTTATCTGATTTATTTGGAGAACTCATACCTTATTAAATTTGTTGGTACAGTGCTTTTTATACATGAAATACTTTATCTCAGTATACTTCAAACATAATAGCCACATTCATTTGTTCTTCAGAATAACTGGAACAAGCTTACATTTTCATGCATAGTAATGGCTGGTGCAATTTCTTTTTCTTTTTTAGGATGGTTGGAATGGCCTTAGTCATGAGGCTTTTAGAATTGTTTCAAGGCGGGATTATGCGTAAGTGGAACTTCATTTCTTTTGAGAAATAAATAGTAAACCCCCAACAGTGGTCTCTAGATTTTTGCTTAACAATTCTAATTCTGTTCAGGAAATAATGACACATCTATATTTATTTGCAGATTATGTAATTATTACTATTCTTATAGTATCAGATATTTTCCTATGTATTTCTATAACTATTTTGGAGAGCACTATTTAAATAACTGTATCATTGTTTTAAATGTCTTACAGATCAGAAGCCATCAAGGGAGCAGTTGTTGGTATTGATTTGGGTACTACCAACTCTTGTGTGGCAGTTATGGAAGGTAAACAAGCAAAGGTGAGCATGATTGGAAGCTCTGGATCATGTAATGGTAGCTAGTACCCAATTTGGAATTCTGTGTCCTTCAGCTTAAAGGGACATTTTAAAAGCTTGTAAGTTTTTAAGATCTTTGTGCTTATTTTCATGGTGCTGATAACTGAATGGATTTGACTTCCCAGGATTTAAGTGTGTCCTCTTGGACTACTGAGTTACCATTACACCCATTAGGATGGCTTGCAAATGGATTACAGGTTACTTCTGTAATCAGTCCTGCACTTTTGTGAATCAGTTCAACCAAGGTTGTAGATGCAGAATAGTCTAGAAGCAAGTGGAACTCCACATAACACATGGGCTGAAGCCCAAGTAAACCATGTTCATAGGAGCTTTCTGCTTTGGTAGAGGCTATTTAACAGAAGCCTCCTTAATCTTTTTTTTTTCTTTTTCTTTTTTATGACAGACAGAGCGAGGGGCAGGCAGGCAGGCAGGGAGAGAGATAAGAAGCATCAGTTCTTTTTTGTGGCTCCTTAGTTTCGTTAGTTATTCATTGATTGCTTTCTCATCTGTGCCTTGACCAGGGGCTACAGCAGAGCAAGTGACCCCTTGCTCAAACCAGCAACCTCAGGGTTTCAAACCTGGGTCCTCTGCATCCAGTTCAACGCTCTATTCACTGTGCCACCGCCTGGTCAGGCACTTTTTTTTTTTTAATTAATTTATTTTTTTTTTTACAGAGACAGAGTGAGTCAGAGAGAGGGATAGACAGGGACAGACAGACAGGAGCAGAGAGAGATGAGAAGCATCAATCATTAGTTTTTCATTGCGTGTTGGAACACCTTAGTTGTTCAGTGATTGCTTTCTCATATGTGCCTTGACCGCCGGCCTTCAGCAAACTGAGTAACCCCTTGTTGGAACCAGCGACCTTGGGTTCAAGCTGGTGGGCTTTTCCTCAAACCAGATGAGCCCGCACTCAAGCTGGTGACCTCGGGGTCTCGAACCCGGGTCCTCTGCATCCCAGTTCGACACTATCCACTGTGCCACTGCCTGGTCAGGCTGGTCAGGCACTTTTTACATGAAACCTTTATCCCACTGTGATTCAGTTCTTAAGAGGACCTGGGATTCTTTATTTATTTTATTTATTTATTTTTTAAATAGAACAACTGTATCTTGAAGTGATAAGTGCAGATAATTGGTTTTTATTGTTGATCTGTGAATTTAATGATTTTTTTTTTTAATATTATTCTGAAGTCGAAAATGGGGAGGCAGTCAGACAGACTCCCGCATGCGCCCAACCGGGATCCACCCGGCATGCCCACCAGGGGACGATGCTCTGTTGCAACCAGAGCCATTCTAGCGCCTGAGGCAGAGGCCATGGAGCCATCCTCAGCGCCCGGGCCATCTTGGCTCCAATGGAGCCTTGGCTGCGGGAGGGGAAGAGAGACAGAGAGGAAGGAGAAGGGGAGGGGTGGAGAAGCAGATGGGCGCCTCTCCGCACTCAAGCTGGCGATCTCGGGCTCTTCAACCTGGGTCCTTCCGCATCCCAGTCCGATGCTCTATCCACTGTGCCACCGCCTGGTCAGGCCTGAAACTTTTAAAAAAAAAACACAAGAGAGAGAATGACAGACGGGAAGGGAGAGGGATGAGAAGCATCAACTCGTTGTGGCACTTTGGTGGTTTCATTGATTGCTTTCTAATACATGCCTTGATGGATGGGGGGGCGCTCTTGCCAGTGACCTCTTGCTCAAGCTGGCGACCTTGGGGTCATGTCTATCATCCCAAGTCAGTGCTCTATCCACTGCGCCACTGCCTGGTCAGACCATGCCTAAAACTTTTAGCCATTACAAAAATATTGGGAAGTAGATTTAATTCTCCTGGAAGGAAAGATTCCTTTGGTCCTACATTGACTATGAAAGATCTGATTTATATACTGTATTTTTTTCTGTAGTTTTTGGTTGTTTCAAAGTCAAGGACTAAATATGTTTTAAATACCTATTATTTCTAGCAGAAAGTATTTCTGTATCAGCATTCACAGTAGAAAAGTGTGACCATTAGTATTCTTGAGAATTTGTTTTGCGATTTGGCATCAGTTATAAATCACGGATACAGAGACACTAGGGTGACTAGAACCTCATTCTCTGTCTTTACTTCGGGTGTTTTAGGTGCTGGAGAATGCTGAAGGTGCCAGAACCACCCCTTCAGTTGTGGCCTTTACAGCAGATGGTGAGCGACTTGTTGGCATGCCGGCCAAGCGACAGGCTGTCACCAACCCAAACAACACATTCTATGCCACTAAGCGTCTTATTGGCCGACGATATGATGACCCTGAAGTCCAGAAAGACATGTGAGTAATTGCAAAGGTCACAAGAAAAATCTTTTTATTAGGACCCCTGGAGCACCTTACCTTAGTTATTTTACATGTCCCTGAGGGCAAGCCCTACCCCTGCCAAAAGGTTATCTCCTTTAAAAATTATTTTGGCTCCACAGATTAGGTCTTTGCTTTATATAGACATGGTCTATGAAGGTTTGGCTGATCATTCTTGGGTCATTTAAATTGTTGTTAAACTCATAAGGCAGATAGTGGTCCAGGCTCCATCAGGTGCTGATCAGATATGTTTTCAAGATTTGTCCATGTTGTGGCATATATCAATACTTGGTTACCTTTTATGGCCAAATAATATTCCATTGTGTGGGTATATACTACATTTTGTTTATCCCCTTACAGTTAATGGGCACTTGGGTTGTTTTCAGTTCTCAGTTATTATAAATAATGTTGCCATAATTACTTGCATACAGGTTTTTGTGTGTATATGTTTTCATTTCTCCTGGCTATACACCTAGTAATGGAATTACTGAGCCATATGGTGGTGTTAACTAACCGTTTCCCAAAGCAGCTGCACAAATCTTTTGTTTGGTGAGAAGTCCAGAGTGTTCAGGTTTCACCAGTATGTTTACTTACCAAAGGTTTTCATTGCATGAATTTGAAGTTCTCATTGGCCATGGATCTCTTGGGATGGAGGGTGGATATTCATGGTGTATGGTGGTAACTTTGTTGTGGATTGCACTGGCATGTTTTTTCAAATGTAACTTTTTGTGTCTTGCAGTAAAAATGTACCCTTTAAAATTGTTCGTGCCTCCAATGGTGATGCCTGGGTTGAAGCTCACGGAAAACTCTATTCCCCAAGTCAGATTGGAGCATTTGTGTTGATGAAGATGAAAGAGACTGCAGGTAAGAAGGTATAGTTCACATCTGGGAAAGTGCCAAGAACTGGGTGATTTCTCTGAGATCACTAGCTTTCGTACTCTTGTGTCCCTTGGATGATTCTGATGGCTTTCATACAGAAAACCTTAGGAATGGCAAAACTTTGTTGTTATTCATACTTTCCCTGCAGATTAAATATATCTGCCAAGTTTTCGTGATGGTGGCTTTCTTCTTTTTTTCCAGTAGAGTAGTAGTGTATTGAAAGTCAAAGGACTACACAGTAAGCTTTTGTCTGTTAGGCAGAACTTCCTATTTGAAGAAACTAGTGGCTATTTTAAGTCATTCTAGTTGGTGAACCTTCACTAAAGTGTTAAAGGTGAGGTCTTGGTTTTTAATCAGTATCTTTAATTGGAGTGTTTTCCTGCAGGATCTCTACATTTTAGATCACGTGCTGAAAAACATTAATGAATGCTATTTGTGGCTACAAGAGGATGACATAGGTTGTTAGGGCTACATTAGTAATTCTGTTACCTATTTCACCTGACAGACGCTCATGATTGGATTCTTTCCTTGATTCTTTTCCAGAAAATTACTTGGGGCATACAGCAAAAAATGCTGTGATCACAGTCCCAGCTTATTTCAATGACTCTCAAAGACAGGTTAGTCATTTAGTATTTTTATTTAGGAAAGTAGTGGTACCTGGGACACAAAAGTAAAAAATGCTTTTTTTTTCTTTTTTCTTTTCTTTTTTTTAGGCCACTAAGGATGCTGGCCAGATTGCTGGACTCAATGTGCTTCGGGTGATTAATGAGCCCACAGCTGCTGCTCTGGCTTATGGTCTAGACAAATCTGAAGACAAAGTGTGAGTCTGTACAGTAAACTCCACCAGGACTTATCCAGTCATCTTCATTTCATAGTGAATGAACCTTGTATTTAGAATAAAAATGGACTGCCTTGATTTGTTAAAAGCTATATAATTTGTGATTTTCATTCAAGACTTTTGGTTTTTTTCCCCCTTTGGTATGTATGTTGACAGGTATTTATCCAAAAGAGTGGTTGAGTGCTGTTGATTTTACTTTTATTTTTTATTTATTTATTTATTTATTTTTTGTTGTTGATTTTACTTTTAAATGAATTTCTTTCATTTCAACTGTATGTGTACTTGGCCCGTAACTGTTAGGACCATATGTTAATACAAATGTTACTTAGCAGTTATCGGATTTCATAATAATTACACCTTGGGGAAAATATCCAAGTTTATATTCATTTACTGAAATACGTAGTGGTATAGGCTCTTATCATATACTGGTCAAATATATTTTCAAGGTTTGTCTATGATGTGTAGTATGTATTAATACTTTGTTACCTTTTGTTCCTTAAGGCCCTCTTTTTTTTTCTTTCTTTCTAGCATTGCTGTATATGACTTAGGTGGTGGAACTTTTGATATTTCTGTCCTGGAAATTCAGAAAGGAGTATTTGAAGTGAAGTCCACCAATGGAGACACTTTCTTAGGTGGTGAAGATTTTGACCAGGCCTTGCTACAACACATTGTAAAGGAGTTTAAAAGAGAGGTTAGTTACAAGTGTGGTTAATATATAGATATGAGGGTAGTGGAAATTTCCTTGTTCAGATTGCTGCCTTCATGGGTAGACTTAACTATTCTGGTTATTGTAGCTTCAGAGTGGGAATAAACAATAGATTGAAAGCATATGGCACTCTGTGTGTAATATTGGAAAAGGAATTCTGGGAACTCCTTTTATTGAGCTAGAAGAATCCTGTGGCTGAAAGAACTGAAATCACTTGAGCCCTCTGGCTCTAGGCACAGATAACTTTTAGATTAGGTTTTCTTTTGCCTACAGATTTTTAAAGGTAATAAGTAATTTATGCTTATTTATAAAGGTATGTATGGCTTTACTTTATGCTGTTTACAGCTTATCACTGAAATTTAAGTAGTAGTTATCACCTCATTAATATTAGTTTTGTGTGTTTTCACTTCGTAGACAGGAGTTGATTTGACCAAAGACAACATGGCGCTTCAGAGAGTTCGGGAAGCTGCTGAAAAGGCTAAATGTGAACTCTCCTCATCTGTACAGGTGAGACATAGATAAATGCCAGCAGTCTTTATGGGTCTTTTTAGCCTGAGCTTTACTTGAATGGCATATTTTAAATGCCTTAAGGCTTTCTGGTTGGTGGTAAAAAAACAAACACAAAAGAAAAAACTTCCCTAGTTCTTTTTTTTTTTTTTTTTTTTAATGGACTAGCTTAATTTGTTAACTGTCCAAATAAGTTACACATACTAGAGCTAAAATCTAGGCTAGCACTGTTCAATATTAGAATTGCTAGCCTGTAAATACTAGACTTTCAGAACTGCCACTCAAGATAACCTCTTTGTGTGAGTCACTGATTGTCTCTCATTTAATTTAATTATTTGGATCACCAATCTAGAAAGGGAGCTGTGAAACCTGGCTGAAGGCTCGGGTTTATTTTTATTTTTTAATTTTTTTTTTAAATGTCAGATTATTTTCTTTAAAGATTTTTTTTTTTGGCATGATATATTCTTTTAAATTTTATTTATTTGTTTTTTACAGAGACAGAGTGAGTCAGAGAGAAGGATAGACAGGGACAGACAGGAACTGAGAGAGATGAGAAGCATCAATCATTAGTTTTTCATTGCGAGTTGCAACACCTTAGTTCATTGATTACTTTCTTATATGTGCCTTGACCGTGGGCCTTCAGCAGACCGAGTAACCCCTTGCTACACCTGAGCAAGTTTTTCCCTTTGGGCATCAGATTTGCTCAGCATCTGCTTAAGGTATCAGCTTGTATTTCGTTTCTGAGAGATGAGGCTGCACGTCGTCTTAATCACTAGAATAGAATTGTAGAAAGCATGTTAGATCCAGGTCAGAGACGATGCAAGGTGGAAGGCATGAGGTGTAATTCTGAGGTATTGGGTGGCAGCAGAGACACAGAGCCTATGACTACATTAGTTGTCAGTTTGATTACCTTCTGGGAGGGGAAGAGGTATTAACCTTCAGTAAAACCTGGATTTTTTTTTTTTTTTAAGTAGCTGTAAGGAGTAACAAAGTTGTACAAAGTCACCCATGACATTGATGGTGTTGCTTTGTTTCCTGCTAGTAGAGTGGCAGAACTTGGCATGATAGGTAGGGTTGCAGTTGAAATATTGTGGGACTGCAAGAGAATAGCTTAGAATTCTTCCTAGAGATCTTATACTTCCTGGAAGGAAAGGTTGGTATTAGCATGGCTGTACAGTAAGTCCTCACCTAACATCATCAATAGGTTCTCCACCTTTAAGCAAAATGTTGTATAAGGAAACTAGTTTTACCATATGTTAATTGATAAAAATGAGTTAAATTCCTATGACATTTTATCACTGTTATAACACAATGTTTTTATTCAAAGGCCTGCTGTATCCTGTTGATAGGTATTTGGATTGTTTTCCAACCTCTTGCTATTTACATTGACTATCCTTGTACATTAATGTTCTTGCATGTGTGATTGTAAATCTGTAGGATAAATTCTGAGAAACATCCTAATGAAGTTCAATGTGGTAGGGGAGGTGGGCATTATTTAGAACATTATATTAAACATCAGACCAGAGGTATCAAAATAAGAGTGGCTCTACAAGTAAACTGCTAGGATTCAAGTCCTATTTCATCATCTCAAGCATTGTGACCTTGGATGGATTACTTAACATTTCTGTCTTATCTATAGAATGAAAATAATAGTGCCACTTTCTCCCTTAAAATTGTAAGGATTACTAAATTAACATATCATACATGTGTAACATGCTTAGGACAATGTATAATAAGTAATAAGTACTCTAAATGTAAGCTATTATTAGTGTGATAAAAAAGGTAAATTTAGCTTGTCATAGAGGAGGAGCCTGATGGTTGTCAGAGCTGTTTGACATAACGAGGAGAGCTTCTGAAAGGTGAATTAATCAGGAAAAGATAATGGGTCAAATAAGAGGGACTGGGGTGAAACCCAAAGTGCAGACAGGCAGGAAGAGCATGGGACATGAGGCTGGAGTCTTTATAGATTTGTGATTTGGCATCTGTCCTGAAATGAGTGAGTGTAAACCACTGAAAACATGCTGTGTGGGGCAGTAACATGGTCAGGTCTGGATTTATGAAAAGCACTTTGGCCGAGGTGGAGTGGAGTTTTCAGTGGGGAGAGGTTCTGTGACGGAGGTCAGCCTGAGTGGATGTGGGAAGCCACTGGGAGGCTATTTGTAGTAGATAGACCCTGTGGTGAGAGAGGATTTGGTCTAGAGTGACAGTGGGAGGTACTAGGTTGGATTTGAGAAAGATGAAGGACAGAACTTTGTCGTGAAGGGTTTTTCACATGGTCACTAATTTTAACAATGTCTGGCACTACACGAATACAGTAGCCACATGTGGGTGGTTAAAATTAAGTAAAATTTTAAAATTCTATTCCTCAGTTGTACTATCTGTATCTCAGATGCTCAGCCTGAATTGAACAGCACAGATTATAGAAATTTCTGTTGGATTATGTTGGTTTGGATGATTAAATTCTATTTTCTGGTTTAGGTTATTGACATTTTGCAAAGAAGGAAAGAAATTGTCAATGGTGTTCTTTAAGGCAGTACCCAGTAACACTATATTGCTAGAGAAGGTGAGCCAACTTTCACTGTTTATTAAGCAGTTTAGTAGTTCCAAGTACTTTACCTGAAGAAAGGTGGTTTAAGGATTTCTTCCCCTTCATCTTGATTCCCTGCTGGCTGTGCTTTAATGTGAAGTTAGAGGAGAGGCATAAGGAATTCTGTTCCTGAGGATCTACCCCTCGGATGCCTGTTTCAGCATGTTTAGTGATGAGTTTTGTTAGTCTAAATAATTATAATCTATGCCTTATTAGGATTTATTAAATAATGAATATTACATGGTGTGACTGTGGCTATGTTCGCTGCTCTGTGGATGTGATGTTGGTAAAGTCAGTCCTTGTAATTCTCTCTAAGCATTTCTGTTTATAGCTGTCTAACTATCTTCCTGAAACTTACAAAACCCTGGCTTGGTGGTAAGTTATTTGATTCAGAGCATACTATTGATGGGTTTTTTTGTTTCTGTTTTTTTTTTTTTAACAGAGACACAGAGAGTCAGAGAGAGGGATAGACGGGGACAGACAGACAGGAACAGAGAGATGAGAAGCATCAATCATCAGTTTTTTGTTGCGACACCTTAGTTGTTCATTGATTGCTTTCTCATATGTTCCTTGACCACGGGCCTTCAGCAGACCGAGTAACCCCTTGCTCAAGCCAGCGACCTTGGATCCAAGCTGGTGAGCTTTTGGTCAAACCAGATGAGCCCGCGCTCAGGCTGGTGACCTCGGGGTCTCGAACCTGGGTCCTCGGCATCCCAGTCTGACGCTCTATCCACTGTGCCACCGCCTGGTCAGGCCATTGATGGGTTTTTTTCATGCACATGGAATTTTTTAAAACTTGGTGGAGAAAAACAAGTGTAGTTTTTAATACACAGGGTGGGACTAAAGTAGGTTTGCAGTTGTTTATATGGAAAATAATACATTAATAACAAGCATAAACTATGTTTCATGTACTCACAATTGTAGATGTACTTTTGCCCACCCTGTATATTTATTTTTATTTTTATTTTTTTCCACCCTGTATATTTAGTGTTAGAATGTTTATCTCCTGAACAGAGTTTTTTCTGCTTCTCTACTCTGTACTTCATTATTTAATAATAGATGCTCTAGTGTTTACCTTTGGAAAGATAAGAGGTTGAATCTTAAAGAGGCAGTCTCTTTTTGGTGGCTGTTCCTTTAGAGTGGGTATAACCACTATGGCATTCAGTCTTAGTTTTTTTTGTTGTTGTTGTTTTTGTTTTATTTATATTTATTTATTTTCCAGAGACAGAGAGTCAGAGAGAGCGATAGATAGGGACAGACAGACAGGAACAAAGAGAGATGAGAAGCATCAATCATTAGTTTTTTGTTGAGACACCTTAGTTGTTCATGGATTGCTTTCTCATATATGCCTTGACCGTGGGGCTACAGCAGACCAAGTAACCCCTTGCTCAAGCTAACGACCTTGGATTCTAGCTGGTGAGCTTTGCTCAAACCAGTTGAGCCCGCGCTCAAGCTGGAGACCTCGAGGTCTCGAACCTGGGTCTTCTGCATCCCAGTTCGACACTCTATCCACTGCGTCACCGCCTGGTCAGGCCAGTTTTTAATTAAATAAGAAACTTCACGATGGCCCTGGCCACTTGGCTCAGTGGTAGAGCGTCAGCCTGGCATGTGGAAGTCCTGGGTTTAATTCCCAGCCAGGGCACACAGGAGAAGCGCCCATCTGCTTCTCCACCCTTCCCCTTCTCCTTTTTCTCTCTCTCTCCCCCTTTCACAGCCAAGGCTCCATTGGAGCAACATTGACTCTGGTGCTGAGGATGGCTCATGGCCTCTGCCTCAGGCGCTAGAATGGCTCTGGTTGCTACAGCAACGGCCCAGATGGGCAGAGCATCGCCCCCTTCTGGGCATGCCGGGTGGATCCCAGTGGCATGTGGGAGTCTGTTCCCTGCTTTGCACTTCAGAAAAATACAAAAAGAAAGAAAAAGAAACTTCACAACTACTGGTCTTCTGTTTCCTTTGCAGACCGACATCAATTTGCCATATCTTACAATGGATGCTTCTGGACCTAAGCATTTGAATATGAAGCTGACCCGGGCTCAGTTTGAGGGGATCGTCATCGATCTAATCAAGAGGACCATTGCCCCATGCCAAAAAGCCATGCAGGATGCAGAAGTCAGCAAGAGTGACATAGGAGAAGTGATTCTTGTTGGTGGCATGACTAGAATGCCCAAGGTATAGATGGACTCATGAAATTCTCAACATGGAGAGGAGAGAGGGCTGGCACATAATATACTGCTCAAAAAATTTAGGGGATATTTCAAAATGAATATGAAGCTGTAAAATATCCCCTAATTTTTGTGAGCATTGTATATATTTTCTTATGGCTTATGGGACAGATGGCTTATGATGTGTAGGGACATGAATATGTGGCCTTTCATCCACAGTAGCCCTGATGAATTTTTGCCCTAATTAAGAATTATTTTTAGCCTCTTTTTAAAATCCAAGGGTATAAGAAAAAGGAATAGGAAGGGCAAAGTGTCATTGGGGTGGTAGCAGAAAGAATCCTGAACTGAAGTCTGCAGAATTTTAGGAATGAATGTTTGCAGTCAGAGATAGCTTAAAACCTTGGTACTAATGAGCCTCCATGAGGCAGTATTAGGCGTATGTCTTTGCAGCATAGTGTTCAGAGTTTCTCATTGTATCTCTTCAACAAAGATATGTGCGGTGATGCATTCTGTTCATCAACACATCATGCTGAAAAGACAGGTGTGTAGAAAGCTAACGACTGAGCACAGAACCTGTTGAAGATGCACTTCTTTATAGCTTTCATAGAATTATTTTGGGCCTTCATGTTTTCTTAATTTTTTTGAGTACATGCTCTTAGGAAAATACGCACAGAATAAATCAGGAGAGAAAAAGAGAGGCTGTGGACCAGAAAGATACCTTTATGTTGACAAATTATTCCAGATGCTATTTAAGTAGTATTTTTCCCTAACATTAGTAATAAGGGGTGGGGGGTGGGGGGCAAGGAAGAACATGTCCCACATTAGCACTAGTGTTGTCATTGTGTATCCACCACTTCTTGGATGTTGGTTTTACAGATAACATAGAAGAGGACTTAGACTATGTAATTTCTGAGTCACCATGCCTTGTACCCTCTATTTCTTTTAATCTTTTTATTTTGAAATTAAAGTTAATGAGTGACATTGATCAATAAGAATACATAGGTTTCTGGTGAACATCTCTATAGCATTTGAACTGTTGGTTGCATTGTGTGCCCATCACCCAAAGTCAACTCATTTTCTGTCACATTGTTGTCCCTCTATATTCCCCTTTCTCCCCAACCCCACACCCTCTATTTCTAATTTAATGTGTTGTGTGGGAAATTAGATGACAAAAATTCTTTCCAAATTTACAAGGACTATGAATGAGCTGTCATGTAAGAAAAGTATATGAGTGTTACCTACATGATACACTCAGATTATTAACAAGAATTCAACTAAAATACTACAGTAATTTGAGTGGAACTCTTAGATCTGAAGTAACTTGTCCTTTGATTTGCTGTGGTCTTGGGACACGTGTTCTGTCTCCCTTCCTGGGCAGTTAGTTGCTTTGAGTAGTGGGTGACAGTTTTTTTCTTGATACTCAGGTTCAGCAGACTGTGCAGGATCTCTTTGGCCGAGCCCCAAGTAAAGCTGTTAATCCTGATGAGGCTGTGGCCATTGGAGCTGCCATTCAGGGAGGTGTGTTGGCTGGTGATGTTACAGATGTGCTGCTCCTGGATGTCACTCCCCTTTCTCTGGGTATTGAGACTCTGGGAGGTGTATTTACCAAACTTATTAACAGGAACACCACTATTCCAACCAAGAAAAGCCAGGTAAGAGCCTCCACTCTCTACCTAGTCACAGAGATACCAGGGTCTGGGAGGGATGTGATTGCAGCCACCTTTGTGAGCTTTTCTGGGAAATGTTTTGTTTATAGTCCATACTAGGTGAATGTGGGTGGTAAGACTGATGTTTTCTCTCTTTTTTTTTTTTCCAATTAGCAGCTGAATTGTGCCTTGGATAAACCTCTGGCTCAAACTACCACTGCATAGATCTCAATCATTTTTTTTAGTTTGTTCCTGGAAAAATTCTCTTTGCTGGTTAGCTGATAGTGATGATTGTAGGGAAGACATTAATAGTCTCCGTTAATAACCTGCCAAAAGGAGCGTCATCATTTGGGACTAAATTCCCTATACTCTTTGTTGTCAAAGGAAGTAAAAATAGTGGTGGGGCCAAGACTGTGGAATGTGCTTCTGTTCATGGTGAACAGTGGATGGCCTGGGGTGCCAAGTCAGGGCTATCTGGACAATGCCTTGGGTCTTGGATTAAGTATTTTCCCTGATTTTCTAAATTTTTATGTTTTAATGAAAAACTGGCTATTGCTATATTTGTGTGGTGATGTGTTGCCAACACATCATTCTGAAGGTGTGGTGACTTCCTGTGACGAGCAGAAAATACATGTCCTGTCTCTGACGTATTTCCCCAGATGAGCATGTTTCAATGTCCCATTTTTTTTAGCTCCTCCTCTTAAGGCCGCCTGTGCCAATGCTGCATCTTTGTATGATGCGTTTGCTTAGCAGAAACAGTAGCCATCACATGACCTTTTGCTATGCTAATCCTACTCGTTTCCCAGCAAAGACATAAATCTTTGTTCTGAAAATAGTGTACATTAGGATTCTTCCACTGTTGGGGTATGAATATCTCTTTGGCTTATACTTTGTGTTAGGCAAGTAGTTTAATTAGACTGCCAACCCAGGAAGTTTCTTTTTCTCTAGGTGTTTTCTACTGCTGCTGATGGTCAGACTCAAGTGGAGATTAAAGTGTGTCAGGGTGAGAGAGAGATGGCTGGAGACAACAAACTTCTTGGACAGTTTACTTTGGTGGGTATTGGGAATCCTAAATATGTTCCTCATTCTTTTAATTTATTTTTTATTTTTTTATTTTTATTTTATTCATTCATTTTTAGAGAGGAGAGGGAGAGAGAGGAGAGAGAGACAGAGAGAGAGAAGGGGGGAGGAGCTGGAAGCATCAACTCCCATATGTGCCTTGACCAGGCAAGCCCAGGGTTTCGAACCGGCGGCCTCAGCATTCCAGGTCGACGCTTTATCCACTGCGCCACCACAGGTCAGGCTGTTCCTCATTCTTTTATACTGTAAAGTTAGACTGTATTCTAACCCTTATTAGTAGTACCATAAACTGCTGAAGCACTCTGTTAACAGTATACATACAAATTCTGCAACTGGATAAACCTTGGCTTGAGTTTTTACTTGAAAGCCTTGCTTGTGTTATAAGAGCTTTAAGAATAGTATGCCTGGGCCCTGGCCGGTTGGCTCAGTGGTAGAGCGTCGGCCTAGCGTGCGGAGGTCCCGGGTTCGATTCCCGGCCAGGGCATACAGGAGAGGCGCCCATCTGCTTCTCCACCCCTCCCCCTCTCCTTCCTCTCTCTCTCTTCCCCTCCCGCAGCCGAGGCTCCATTGGAGCAAAGATGGCCCGGGCGCTGGGGATGGCTCCGTGACCTCTGCCCCGGGCGCTAGAGTGGCTCTGGTCTAGGCAGAGTGATGCCCTGGATGGGTGGAGCATTGCCCCCTGGTGGGCGTGCCAGGTGGATCCCGGTCGGGCGCATGCGAAGTCTGTCTGACTGCCTCCCCGTTTCCAGCTTCAGAAAAATACACACACACACACACAAAAAAAAGAATAGTATGCCTGGCCTGACCTGTGGTGGTGCAGTGGGTAAGGATTGACCTGGAATGCTGAGGGCATCAGTTCAAAACCCTGGGCTTCTCCAGTGAAGGCACATATGAGAAGCAACTATTATGAGTTGATGCTTCCCACTTCTCCCTCCTGCCCCCCCCCTCTCTCTCTTTAAAAAAATTAGTATTTAAATAAATTTAAAAAAATATTATGTCTGACCAGATGGTGGTGCAATAGATAGAGTGTCGGCCTGGGATGCTGAATACCCAGGTTTAAAACCCTGAGGCTGCTGGCTTGAGCGTCTCGTTACCCTTGAATGTGGGCATTGCTGGCTTGAGTGTGGGGTCTTAGAAGATAGGACCCCATGTTCGCTGGCTTGAGCATGGGGCCACTGACTTGGCTGGAGCCCCCCTCCTCCCAGTCAAGGCATATGAGAAAGCAATCAGTGAACAACTAAGGTGCCACAACTATGAGTTGATGCTTCTCATCTCCCTCCCTTCCTGTCTCTTGCTTCCAAATAAATTATTATAAGAGACAGGGAAATGTTCATAGATAATACTAATTAGAAGAATTACTGGCTACTAATTTAAGACACATTGATACTGGCTTCCAGTTAGCATTGTTTTTTGTTTCTTGGTGAGATAAACAGTGAGGGAGAGTTTGCTCTTGCTATAATATATGTGCCCCCAGGTACATAAGCCATTATGGTTACTTGCTACAGCTAACCTTAACTGGTATGAGCCCTATTCATTTTAGGTAGCAATGGAACTAAACTACTACCTTTACTTATAAACTTGTTTTTGTATAATTAAGCAAAGTTATAGCTTGCTCTTACCTGGAACCAAGTGACTTGTTCCCCAGAAGACTACAGGTTTGGAACTACAGCACTGGATCTCTTTGTGAAGGAGTTTCGTTTACTCTATTTGCTTATTTTAGATTGGAATTCCCCCAGCCCCTCGTGGAGTCCCTCAGATTGAAGTTACATTTGATATTGATGCCAATGGGATCGTACATGTTTCTGCCAAAGATAAGGGTACAGGACGTGAGCAGCAGAGTAAGTTTCCTCATTTATCAGACTGTTAAGAGTGAGGTGAAGGACCTTAGAGTTCCTTTATGTGGGGAACATGACCTTCTAGAATAGATTATGCATGTCTTTTCTCACCACCTTGGGAGATGAGTCCTCTTTACCCCTTTTCTCCTCAGTTATCAGATTCACATCGACAGATGTGTTTCAGAAAATAGGCAGTGGATTGCTGAAGTTTGGGTAGGTAGGCGAGACAGTTGGTCGTTGTATACATCATACCCTTGGTTTCTCTGCTTATTGTAGGACAACAGGGTATTCCTCTTCATAATTCACATCAAGATTGGCTATTTTGAGCAGTATTTTCTTTTTTAAATGCAGTAGATGATGAGATATGTAATTTTAACCTGAAGTAATGAAATGCTTTCTTTTCCCTGTAGTTGTGATCCAGTCTTCCGGTGGGTTAAGCAAAGATGATATTGAAAATATGGTTAAAAATGCAGAGAAATATGCTGAAGAAGACAGACGAAAGAAGGTGATTAACACATTTCTGCCTTTTCAGCAGGAAGGTGAAAGAGGGAGCTTGGACATTTGTCATTGATCTTATATCTTCTGTTATCCTCATCTATCCCTTCTCCCCTTTGCTCATAAC
Source organism: Saccopteryx leptura (assembly GCF_036850995.1). NCBI lineage: Eukaryota > Metazoa > Chordata > Mammalia > Chiroptera > Emballonuridae > Saccopteryx > Saccopteryx leptura. The sequence continues at coordinate 160,657,047 of NC_089508.1, read as the reverse complement.
TATGTGGAATGCCTTTATTTTGTATTTTCAGTTTTCCCATGTTAATTCTTATGTTATAAAATCCAGCTAAAATCTGTTATCAACATTTCAGACTACCTCAGACCACCACAGTGATTTTTTTCCCCATTTATGTTTTTATTCTGTAACAATATGCAGCAGAGTAAGCATGTTGTTTTTCTCAGTGAGATAGATGTTCAGCGAAACAACAATGGGGAAGTCTTCCAATTTTCCATTTCTCTTAGGAACGAGTTGAAGCAGTTAATATGGCTGAGGGAATCATCCATGATACAGAAAGCAAGATGGAAGAATTCAAGGACCAATTGCCTGCTGATGAGGTGAGCCCTCTTTTATAATGGAATAGTTCATGAAGTTGAGAGGCATTGTAACCAGTGTTAATGAGGTTTTATCTGTCTGTGTGCATCTTGGTAGGAATTTAGTTTTTAAGAAATGTTTCTGAATATTTCTGCTTCATGTAATGGAACAGGAAACCCAGAAAAAGGGAGGGATTTGTTTCATTTTGTTTTTAAGTGCAACAAGCTAAAAGAAGAGATTTCCAAAATGAGGGAGCTCCTGGCTCGAAAAGATAGTGAAACTGGAGAAAACATAAGGCAGGCAGCATCTTCCCTTCAGCAAGCATCACTGAAGCTCTTCGAAATGGCATACAAAAAGGTATAAGGACAAAAGGGTCTTTTGCTTCTAACTTGAAACTTGATGTAACTGCTGTTGATTATCCTCACGAGTGGCTCCCAACATAGCCATTTATAAAACTGGGAGTACTGAAAATATCCTTCTTGGCTTTACTTTGGAAGGGAGAGAGGGTGGGGTCAAAGGGAAGGAGACAGAAACCATCAGTAGTGTATAAGGAGGGAAGAAGGGTGGAATAGGTGGGATATGGCTTCTCGTTTTATAGGTCATCAGTGAGCAAGCTGTCAGTCTTAACATTAAATGAATGGCTATCCAATGTTTTCTTAACAGATGGCCTCTGAACGAGAAGGCTCTGGAAGTTCTGGCACCGGGGAACAAAAGGAAGATCAAAAAGAGGAGAAACAGTAATGGCAGTAAATGTTGGAGACAGATAACATATGACGCTTGGGAGTGAAGGGACTTCCTGAGCAGAAATAGGCAAACTTCAGTCTTACTGTGTTTTTGCAGTATCCTATATATAATTTCCTTAATATGTAAATTTAGTGACTCTAAGCTAATGATCATTTAATGAGTGATAATGCCAGCAGTACAAAGCTCACAATGTCCTATCCCTAGCCTATCGTTTTTCAGCTGCACGTAAAAGGGAAGATGATTTATTGATCATTATAAAGACTTTACATTGTTTTGTGCTGAAGTAGCCATATTTCCAAGGGGTGAAACCATCCCACACACCACAATGAAGGTAGTCAGTGATAGACCTAGAATGAAACTTATCTGGGGATAAGATACTTAAGTATTGTTGTACCAGCCTGTATGTACTTGGCATCCTTCAACTGAGGCCTTGCAAGGCAAGCCCGCCCTGTCACATTCAGAGATAGAGCAGGGGAAGCTAGGTTGATGGAAAACCTAAGCTAAATATTTATGTTAGGTACAGTTTTTGAAACAAGGTCATAAGGCTTCCTAATTTTCCTATGGTGTACTTTTATAGCTACCTTCTGGCCTTTGTCTGGCACCTGTATCCTTGATTGTTCTTTTTGATCCATTCTGGACTTTTTAAAAAAATAAACATGAAAAGCATTTTGATCTCCTGTTTGTGAGGGGTGAGGCTCTGAGATTTAGCTTTGATAATATAACATGCATCATACTTTCCAATTCCCTGACCTAGGGTCACTCAGGTAAAACACAGGATTTGGAAAGGCTGGTATAATGAAATAATTAGCATGTCACCAAGGACAAGTCTGGTTCTGAGGGTTTTGGGTTTTTTCCTCTTAGAGCCCCATCTTTTGTTTGGAATGTTAAAAGGCTAGACTTTGATCTAGCATGAAAACGGGCTACTCTTTCCTGGTTGCTTTCAGTTCCAAGTAGCTTTATTAATATAAGTCTAGTAATAAATCCTAAGGTACAAGTATAGTGGCTTGGTAATATTAGGTACCAAGTCTTTCCATATTTTTGCTTTCATCCTCAGTGTCTTATTTTGTCCTTAATTCTGATGTAGTTCTAATTACCGAGTGTTGACAACTTCAGAAGCTTAAAGGTGACTGCATCTTTCTTGTATCTCAGTTAAGGGTTGAGACTTAGTCCCCAAAAGTCTTCCAACAGACTTCCCCCTCATGTCATGGATTACTGTTGTATGCAGTGCCTCAAAGAATCTTAATCAAGAACATGGGGCTCAGATCCCTTCAGAGGTAATGCCTCCTTTTATTTTGTGGTGAAAGTATAAATGAAATTCATATATTATATACTTTAAAAATCAACACAAGGCTCTAATGTGAAGGACATTGTTTACATGATAATTACATTCCTGGAAAATTGTTCATTAACACCCATGTAACTACTTCTTGAGAGTCATAAAAAATAAATTCTAGGCTCAAGTTCTCAGCCACGTGAACAAGTGGGAACTTTGTGGGATGTGAAGTAATTCTTTATGAAGGATTGTTTTGTGCTGTGTTGTTGAAACGTTTAGCGTTGGCCCTTGTCCACTAAATACCTCTAATATCTCTTAATCACTGTGATAACTAAGCCCTTCAAGGATTTCCAAAGTACCCTAAATAAGAACTACTGGCTTATATGATTCAAGATCTGTCCTTGGAAGAGTACCCAAACATCCCCTGAACAATATGGGTTCTATTAGGAAGGAAGGAGAGTCTAGAGCAGCTTGGATAGGTACCCACAACTGTCAAGCTTCCCAAAGTGCAGTAAATGCAGCAGTATTCCAGTTACAGACCAATAAAACTCATATTGGTGCAGCCTTGAAAAACAGATTTTTATTCAGATACAGTCTCCCTTTTATGACAAGTGCTTGAATATTGAATAGGTCCCAAAAGAAACCTTGTAATGAACAAATCTTAGCTACCTTCAAAGTACATCCAGGACCATCATCTCCAAAGCTACAACTCAGTGTAAGTTACTACTTGGATTATTACAAGTACTTTCCCAGAACTTAAAATGACCTTGCTCCTGCTTTCCCACAGCACTTAGCAGTCAGAGGCCTAATAGGCTTCATGTGATCAGGCCCCTCACTGCCTCTTTCTTCCTACCCTCCAACTATTTTACTTTGTAGTCTCTGTTCTCCCTTGCTGGAAAGGCCCCCCACCTTTCACTTGGCCCACCTCACCTTTTTCCTCAAGTCCTTGCCATTGAATCTTTTACCCTTCTCTGCTCTTTTCCTTGGCAATTACCACATATTTGTTTCTCCTTCCCCCACTGCTATGGTCTGAATTTCTGTGTCCCCCAGTCCCATATCCATATGTTGAAATCCTAACCTCGCCCTGGCCGGTTGGCCTAGCGTGCGGAGGACCCGGGTTCGATTCCCAGCCAGGGCACACAGGAGAAGCGCCCATTTGCTTCTCCACCCCTCCGCCGCACCTTCCTCTCTGTCTCTCTCTTCCCCTCCCGCAGCCGAGGCTCCATTGGAGCAAAGATGGCCCGGGTGCTGGGGATGGCTCCTTGGCCTCTGCCCCAGGCGCTAGAATGGCTCTGGTCGCGGCAGAGCGACGCCCCGGAGGGGCAGAGCATCGCCCCCTGGTGGGCAGAGCGTGGCCCCCTGGTGGGCGTGCCGGGTGGATCCCAGTCGGGTGCATGCGGGAGTCTGTCTATCCTCATTTCTAGCTTCAGAAAAATACAAAAAAAAAAAAGATTTGATGCTTCTCATCTCTCTTCCTTCTTGTCTGTCCCTATCTGTCTCTGTCTCTGTCACACACAAAAAAAATCTTCAAAACAAAAACCAATGTTTATCAGGGTAGTAAAATTGCTGATATATATTTTAAAAAGACCCCAGCAGCCCAATATTTTCCTTTCTTAACTGGTATAATAAGGTGCTTCAGGCTCATCTTGTTCATTTCTTTTTTTTTTTTGTATTTTTCTGAAGCTGGAAACGGGGAGAGACAGTCAGACAGACTCCCGCATGCACCCCGGGGTCCACCCAGCACGCCCACCAGGGGCGACGCTCTGCCCACCAGGGGGCGATGCTCTGCCCCTCCGGGGCTTCGCTCTGCTGCGACCAGAGCCACTCTAGCGCCTGGGGCAGAGGCCAAGGAGCCATCCCCAGCGCCCAGGCCATCCTTGCTCCAATGGAGCCCCAGCTGCGGGAAGGGAAGAGACAGACAGAGAGGAAGGAGGGTGGGGGGGTGGAGAAGCAGGTGGGCGCTTCTCCTATGTGCCCTGGCCGGGAATCGAACCCGGGTCCCCCGCACGCCCGGCCGACGCTCTACCGCTGAGCCAACCGGCCAGGGCCCTTGTTCATTTCTACCTCAGTCCTGATACTTCTTTTATACCGTTATCTATTTGTTTAACTTTCCTGTATTTTCCTCTGAAAAAGACTAAGTTTAAGGACTGTATACTACATCTTAAAATTTTCAACATTTTATCCCAGTGCTAAAAAGAAAAATGATACACAAATATGGAATTGAACGAAAAGACTAGATATGTTTAGGTATTCTGTAAGTATCTCAAGAGTAAAATAAGAAAAGGTACCTCTGAAAACATTAAGCACTTGCCTGACCAGGCGGTGGCGCAGTGGATAGAGCGTTGGACTGGGATGCAGAGGACCCAGGTTAGAGACCCCGAGGTTGCCAGCTTGAGCGCGGGCTCATCTGCTTTGAACAAAAGCTCACCAGCTTGAACCCAAGGTTGCTGGCTCGAGCAAGGGGTTACTCGGTCTGCTGAAGACCCGAGGTCAAGGCACATATGAGAAAGCAATCAATGAACAACTAAGGTGTCGTAACGCGCAATGAAAAACTAATGATTGATGCTTCTCATCTCTCTCCATTCCTGTCTGTCTGTCCCTGTCTATACTTCTCTCTGTCCCTGTAAAAAAACAAAAACAAAAAACATTAAACACTTACTTTCTCCCCAAGTAGTCTACAGACATGGCTCAATCTCACCCTGCTAATTATTCTTTCATGTCATAGGAAGACCGACTGTAGCTAGTGAGGGCTCCCTAAAGCAAAGAGTTCTTTAAAAAAAGAAAAAATAATAATCTTTTTAACAAGTCTACAAATTGGTATAATGTTTGGTCATACAGGGAGGAAACTGCTGTCATTTCTTAGTAGTAACTCCCCCTCCCACTGAAGGGTTACATTTCACCAGTGGGTGTCCACAGGAAAGGAAATGCTACCTTACATTTGCCTACTTCTTTTTTTTTTAAATGATTTTAGAGAGAGAAACATTGATTTGTTGTTCTACTTATTCATGCGTTCATTGGTTGATTTGTGTATGGTGCCCTGACCAGGGATCGAGCCCACAACCATGGCATATCAGGACAATGCTCTAATCAACTGAGCTACCCCGCTAGGGCCTACACTTGCCTACTTCAAGTCCCTTTCACATACATTACACTCCATAGTTAAGCAATGTTTTATGTCAATTTACACACATCTTAAATCCTTTGAGTTTTATACTGTACTACTAAAGCTTAATTACCATAACATTTCTCTATGTAAGGACAGAATCTACAGAATGCATTCCTCAAATTCATTATGCTTAAGTATAGCCAAGAACTTCAAGACAGACTAGACATTCCTGTATTGATCTTCATCTACTTCATGAAGTTGTTAGCACTTTAGAGGTAGTCTAATCCAGAAATTTATTTATTTATTTATTTATTTATTTATTTAATGATTTTAGATTGAGAGGACAGGAGAGAGAAGCATCGATCTGTGCCCTGTCCAGTGATAGAACCAGCAACCTTTGTGTATCAGGACAGTGCTCCAACCAATCAAGCTATCCAGCCACAGCTAATCCAAAGATTTTTCAAATTAATTTTTATTTGTATAGGCACAAAATCTTTTTTTTTAAACAAAATCTTACATGGAACTCTTTGATTGATGGATCAGGGGCAGGGAAAACCCACACATAACTATAAAGGTAACTAAGAAAAAGTCATTTATTCTACATAATATAGTTAGGGTATAAAAATACCCAATATTTTAAACTCTGACTCTGGAAAAATCCAAATTTCTAACAACACACTAGCCAGTGAAGCAGGAAAAACATCCCAAAGACCTATTTTGCTGGCTCTTTCCACCATGAGAAAAAAAAAGTATCCCTAGGAATTATACTTTGGATCTGCTCTACTTTTAGTATTTCAACTTTATTTTCTGCAGAATGATGAAGTTGTTTCACAGGTCCTAGCGAACAGAACTAGGAGAAACTAAAAATACAACATCCAATTATGATAATGATGATACATGCTTGCTATAAATGGTACTAGTCACTTTATGCAAGTAATGTAATCCAACAATACTCCCACAAAATAGGCATCTTCATTTTACAGATACGAAAACTTGAGATTCTGTGAGATTTAAGAAGTTGAACTGCCCAAGGTAAGAAGCAGAGTCTGCATTCAACCTTACGGCTGCCTAGATCGAGAGGTCTTTCCTTTATAACTGCATCAAATTCCAGAAGAGTCAAGCGTATTTAACAGTCCTTATCAAACCTTCCACAACCATCCCTCCCATTTTTTTTCATCTTGGCTCCTCTTGAACTGGCCACCACATTAGCAATCAACTATCTCTGTACCTAACAGCACTATATTCTCAAACTGCTACTGGTGTTTTTAACATCAAAAACAATCTATCCCCGCCTGACCAGGCAGTGGCACAGTAGATAGAGCGTCGGACTGGGATGCCGAGGACCCAGGTTTGAGACCCCGAGGTCGCCAGCTTGAGTGCAGGCTCATCCGGTTTGAGCAAAAGCTCACCAGCTTGGACCCAAGGTCGCTGGCTCGAGCAAGGGGTTACTCCGTCTGCTGTAGCCCCACGGTCAAGGCACATATGAGAAAGCAATCAATGAACAACTAAGGTGTCACAATGCGCAACGAAAAACTAATGATTGATGCTTCTCATCTCTTTCCGTTCCTGTCTGTCTGTCCCTGTCTATCCCTCTCTGACTCTCTGTCTCTGTAAAAAAACAAAACAATCTATCCCTCTTTTCTCTCCACCCATACCAACTAGGAATGTCATCTATACCCAAAGCAATATTTAAGTTTATTACCTGCCCTGGCCAGTTAGCTGGCACATCATCCAGATACACCAGGGTTTCAGGTTCATGTGCAGGAGTCAACCAGTGAATGCATGGATGTGTGCAACAACAAACCAATGTTTCTTTTTTTCTTTCACCTTTCCTCTCTAAAAAAAATATATATTTTTTAAGTTTATTACCTAACATTAGAGCTAGGAAAGAAATTCTACGGCCAACAAGTACAAATCATTTTCCAGAGAAGGGCAACCAGAAGTTATTTATTCCATTCTCACCATACAGCATTTAGAAAAAATTTTTATTACCCTATCACAGGATGTTCCTTCTACACACAGAATGGTCATGCTCCCATTTAAAAAGGCCTGTCTTTGCTGAAAGAAATAGCATCTCTTTTCTGTTCCTCCCAAATTTCTTCTGCTAAGGATCCATGTCAACCTTTGCCTGTGACACACTGATTTCCAATACTAAATTTGGAAACTGTAAATTTGCAGCAAATTGGGGTTACAGTTAAACTACCTGAGTCTAGACTACTCTAAGAAACAAGTTGCATATCTTGGTAATCAACAAGTTTGAAGGATTCAAAGGTTGAGAAACAGCAATTCTCTCCAGACTATCACCCTGTTTGCTTCTTCTGCATGAATCACACAGAAAAGCAAGCTTGGAAGTTAAGTCTACAAAACCTGTGAAGCCATCCACTATGGACAAGAAACAACACTATAAGCATAAACATAAAAATGAGCAGGAGGCCCTGGCTAGTTAGGTCAGTCGGTTAGTGTGTCATCCCAACGCCAAGGTTGTGGGTTCAATCCCCGGTCCGGGCACATACAGGAAGCAACCGATAAATGCACAACTACGTGGAACAAGAAATGAATGCTTGTCTCTCTCTCTCTCTCCTTCTTTCTCTCGAAAATCAACAAATAATAATCAACTTTTAAAAAGTTATGTAGTGTGTGAACATATGCCAAAAATTACAAAATAGAACCTTAAGTGGAGATTCCAGCCTGGGAATGCATTTGCTGGGGGAGAAGACTTGCTCTACAGGAAGTCTGTGTCCCTACCCCATGGAAATACTGCTGCTGCATGATTAAATGCACTGAACATTGAGTCTGGAAACCATAAACTAAATTTGTGATTACGAACAAGTACCTGTCACCTTTCTTTGCCTCAGTTTCCCGATCTGTGAAATGTAGGTAACACCACTCGCCCCATAGTGTGAAGAGTTACAATAACATGCAAAAAAAAGATTCAAAGCCCAAACAAATGCAATCGCCTTACTGACATCACCATTTTTCATGTCTCATAAGCAATCTCAAATAGGCCTAAGATGAAGTTTTCAGTCATCTTCCAAAACCTCATTTTTCACATCTCAGTAAATGTAACTCTATCAGTACCCTGGGAGCCATTCTTGCTCTTCCTCCGCATCTAACCCATCATCCAATCCTATCCAGGCTAAGCCCCACACATCACTCACTTCTTTCTGCACGTCATCTCCCTATTCTAAGCTACATTGATGTCACATAAATTACTGGAGCAACCAGAATGATCTTTAGGCTTCCAATTCTGCTCTCTCCAATTCAAGCAAATCCATCTCCTTAAAAACATAACTGTATCTTCACGTCACCTCCCCATCTCTACACCCTTTATTAAGCTGTGCATTGTTCTTAAGAGAAAGCGGCTAAACTCTTACACCTAGCATCCCAGGTTTTACCCGATACCCTGCCTCCTCCTCACGCCATTCTCTCCAATCCGGACTTTGCTCCAGCACGCTGACTTTTTGTAGTTCCTCAAATGTGTTATGCTTCTTCCTGACAAACTCCAGCTTATCCTTTGGGTCTCATTCCGAAGTTAGGCACTTTTTCATTATACTCTCACAGCGGTCTGAACTACTCGTAATTATTTGATTACATAAAAGTAGTATAAAAGCAAAAACGGTGATTAAACCAACTAAACTGAAAGCTCTACGAAGGTAGGCACTGTTATCTGGTTCACCTCAGCATCCTCAGGAAAACCGGGTTTGCCCAAATCTGGGGCCGAATATTTGAATGTTCCAGAAGACAAAGTAGCTAACTAAAAATCCTTACTCAGAAAGAAAAAAGTTCTAACTTACATAGCTCCCCATATTACTTCAACACTCTTGCCACTTGCACTCTGAACAGATCAGACTAAACCTTAGGATCGGACACCCTTGGTCTCAAACTTCAAATAGCTCTGTCCCCCACCCGAACACTGAGGCGAGAAGGAACGTGCCTTTTTTGCCCCTGCAGGTGGCGGGGTTGCGAAGCACCCGGCGGAAGTTTCCTCATCCGGATACCCTGGCTGAGAGTCAGAACTCTAAACCCAGCAATAGTGACGCACGAAAGCCAGAACACTTCGTCAGCTGTGAAGCCGCGAAGGGCTCCTCTGAGGCTTCTCAGGCGCAATTCAAACGCCGCGTCCGGGCCCGAGCGCCTACCCGCGCGTCTCAAACCTTCAGAAGTCTATTCGATTCAAAGAGGTGGGGCAGTGCCTCGCCCTTTAAGAAACTCCCCTATTCGAGCCGGGCGGTGCTGAGTAGACCCTCGCGAGAGCCACCGGATTCGCCCGCTTCCTCCTCTCAGCTTGCCGGGCCGGAAGGAAGACGGTACTTCCCCGCCCCTGGCCTTATCTCACAAGCAGCGCGGTCTCAGCTGTAGCCAATTGGCAGGCTCATTGTAGGCCGCGGCGCAGAGAGCCAATGGAAAGTCGCGGCGCGCGCAGAGCTTTCCCTTTTCCTCACAGGTCCCCTCCCTTCCGCCCGCCGACTTCCACTCAGCCCTTGGCGGAGGAAGTGATGTCACAGGCCCCATGTGAGCGGATTGCAACACATGCAGCTGCCAGGAGAGAGGGAGCCGGTGTCCTACGTCAGAGCCGCCGCCGCGGAGCCGCCGCCGGGGAGGAGCAGCTGCTGCCGCCCAGGACTGGGCCTTTAGGTAAGCCAGGGGGAGAGAATGGCCAGCTACCACCACGGCGGGTCGCACGGGGCGGGAAGAGGAGGGCCTCTCGGGGGTGGCAAGGAAGGGGGCCTCTCTGCCCCAGTGGCGGCGCTAACTCTGTGGTCTTGGTGTCTCCGGGCTCCGCCGGGCCGCTCTAGGGAGGAGGAGGCGAGAAGATGGCGGACGACCCCAGTGCTGCGGACAGGAACGTGGAGATCTGGAAGATCAAGAAGCTGATTAAGAGCTTGGAGGCGGCCCGCGGGTGAGCGCTGCGTCCGCGTCTCCCCCCCCCCCCCGTGCCCTCTTGGTAGCCGGACCCGTAAGGATGGCCGCCCCCGCGCCGCATGGCCAGATGAGGAGAACCAGACACTAGCTAGCTCCCGCCTTCTGGACCTTTGAGTAGTTGTCCCTGACCCAGGGGCGGGGTCTACGCGATTGGCCTGAGAAGGGTCCTTCCCCCGCTTGAGGGTAAAAAGGGCCTGGTCCTAGGGCTCAGACCACTCGACCCCCTCGTGACAGGCCACTGCTACTTTTGGACCCCTCCTAGGTCCTCGAATCCAGCTGCTTCCTCTTCGAGCTCCAGGTGCTGCCACCAAACTCGGGTGTTGTTGGGGAAAAGGGCTTGGCCTTCCTTTCCGAACGCCCTTCCCTAATTTACTCCCTTCCTCTTCCTTCACGTTCCTCAGCCAGACCTTGTTAAAATGGCCTCTCCTATCCAGGCCTCTGGGACTCGGTTGGGTGAAGTTTGGATGGGACAGGAAGGAGAAATGGTCAGAGACAATCTCTTTCTGACATCCCCTGCTTTCTCTGGGTCTTGCAACTCGCCCAAGATGACTTCTCTTAAATCCTCTAATTACTCCGGAGCTTCCTAGTTTTGTCTATTTGAGGACTCACCTATAAACTGAAAATGCCAATGTGTGCTGGCTGGGATAGTAGGGGAGGTTTTGGTTGATGAATCTATATCTGTATATCCAGGAAAAATCCAGGTTATAGGTCGTTTATATGAATGGCAACAACAAGGGTCCCTTTTGGCTTCTCTGGAACTTCTGGGGTTAGAGGTGGCTGATGCTTGCTGAAAATCAGAGTTGAATTAGGTGGGCTGGAGTCTCCTTTTGTAAATTTTGATAAGGAACTGTAGGTACATCCACTGTGGAAAGGGTAAACTAGTTTGAAACGGGCTTTATGTGCTTTAAAAAGAAATGTTTTTAATTACTCATTTGGGGAAGGAATGTCAGAGGTGTTCCTGTTTTCTCATTTATTTTTCCCCAGTCATAGAAATTTACTTCTAGGAAATAGCTCAAAAAGAAACTGGGACGTTACATATTTGTGTGTCTGAGCATTCTTAGAACAGCAGAGTGACTTGCCCCAGGCCATTATGAAAATTCTCAGTGTAGGAATTAAACATTTTGGTTTTGGGTTCCAGCCCAAGTTTGTCCTTGATTGTTAGTAAGTTCTTAATTGTTATTGCTTTATGAAATAAGGTAAACTTAGTTCCATGGAGGGCCCAAATTCTTTGAATTTTATAGAATATTCAAACCTAGTTAATAATTTTGCAGGAATTTGAACACAAATAGTTTTTGCTACATAGTAGAAGAAATAATTATTCCCCAAATGTGAGAATACTGTGTGTGTGTGGGGGGGGGGTAATATAGGTCATGACCCATTATGATGCACTACCAAGAATTAGCCGAGTTCTTTTGTTTCACTAGGATCTTCTGTTGTGTTACTTGAATCCCTCAATTGAGTATGGCTTTTATTTATTTATTTATTTTTTTAGATTTTATTTATTCATTATAGAGAGAGAGAGAGAGAGAGAGAAGGGGGGAGGAACAGGAAGCATCAACTCCCATATGTGCCTTGACCAGGCAAGCCCAGCAACCTCAGCGTTTCCAGGTTGACACTTTATCCACTGCGCCACCACAGGTCAGGCTGAGTATGGCTTTTATAAGTTGCTGCTGTTGCAGTGTTGTTTCAAGTTGGCTGTGACTTACCGATTTGTTCTCATTTAATTTGGAAGCAGGTTTACACATTAGCATTTGCATACATTGTATTTTCTGAAGAAGTCTAGCCTATGATTAACACCTGTAATTTGTCTGTTGTCCTTGTGAAGTAACATTGAAGAAATAACACTGCTTAATAAGTAACAGCATTCTTTTCTACTGCTTCAGGAAGCTCATTCTTAAATTTGTTTCTAGCCCCTTGAAACTTTTATGCTCCCCTTTAAAGCTTTAAAAGTTTATCTCTTTGATTTGCAAAGTGCATTCAAGTTTAAATGAAGTTCTTAAACACAACTTTTCTTCCAAGTGCAGGAGTTTATAGACATTTTAGACTGGATTAAAGCTGTTTAAAATATCCAGGAGTAATCTTCTCTAAACAAACAATGTGGTTGATAATCCTGTCCTACTTTGCCTACTTTGCTTTTTATTCAGGATTTGGTTGCACCCTGAGCCCATGAAAATTTAAAATCTTGGCCCTCTCTAGGTATCAGTAAAGGAGTCACAAGTTTATTCTGTTTGGTTCAGAAGTTTCCCAGGACATACCAATTTATTTTCAGGACTAGCAAGATTGTATTTTTATGGCTAAACTGTATTATAGTCTGACTCTGAGAATTTTTTTTTTAAATGCTTAAGGAGAAATGTAGTGGACTAAAAAGACAAACTGGATAGCAAAACAACTCTAGGTGTGCTGGTGTTTTGAGGCCAGCCTGGGTTTCAGAAGAAAACTGAGGTTGTATACAGGTGAAACTTGGTGGATTAATAGAATTGTTTGAGTTGAAAGGGGTGTTAAGTTGGGTGGGACCATCCCTATTTAGTCATAGATAAGTCTGGGTGAATGTTTCTGTGTATGCTAGTAAAATAACCAACCAGTTCTTTTGCTATACACATAATGTCCCACTTAAAGTTAGTGGTAGTTTATTCCCAATTTGCAGTTGCTCCTGATGTATTCCCCACAGTTGGTTTAATGAGCATAAATGTGGACATAGCCAAAATTGGAACCAGGGCCATGTGAAGAGACTGGTGGTTGCAGGTATTCTGAATAAAAAACTAAAGCTGGTGATTGGAAGGTGGGAAATTTTGGTTGTTTTTTCTTAATGTTTTGTGAACCAGCAAGAAGTAGTTCTAGAAATAGTTTTGGAAGCTTTACAAGTTTTAGGTAGTAAAATTATAATCAGAGCCTGTTCTAACCAAGGACAGCAGTGAATGTGATAGAGGAACAGACAAGGTTAAGTTGGGTTAAGCTGTGTCTGTAGGTGTTAGAAATATTTGTTCACTTATCTTCAGCGGGGAACCTTGTATATTTCAGACAGAATGAGGGCTTCATAAGATAACCCATGTTAGAAGAAAATCAGTGAAGTTTTTAAACTTCATTTGGGTGTTGTCTGTGGTCATTGGGAATTTTTAAAGCTTACTGTTTAGTTAAAAACATGTAGATACCTTGGCTTTGAAGAAAATAGAAATTAACTGGCTATATATAACTGTCTTTCCTGCCCCCAATAAAACTTTAGGGGGGGAAATTGCTCTCTTCTCTTTCAGTAATACTGTTACCAGATGTGTATGGGCTTTTTCCGTACCAAGCATTTTAATTCTTAGCGACACCAGCCGAGTGTCCTACAATTCAGTTCACTTCTGACAGTACCTGGAATCAACACCAAATCCCACAAGGTAAAAGACTCAGCCACACAAGACTGCCCTACTTGCGAACTTGGCCTTTCTTACTTCTGACCTTCAGGCTACAAATTGGGGGTTCAAATATTTGCTAGAAGGGCCCTTGGAGCTCAGGGAAACACTTTACTTGTGTGTACTGGTTTATTGCAGAGTATATAGTATAAAGCAGTGGTTTGCAACCCTTTATATTTGGGGACTGGTGAAAATAGTAGGAGAATTGTTTCAGGCACTGCTAAGGCAGAAATACCCTGAGCATAAGCAAATTTGACTAAGATCATTGGGTCTGTCAAATGGTCAATAGACAGCATCAGGGTATTAACTCATTTACATACGCACGAGAAATTTCTGGCAGACTGGTCTGTGGAGCAGCAGTTGGAAAACACTGCTATAAAGGAAAGAGATGAACAGCCAGGTGAAGGGGATGTATAGGGCAAGGTCCAGAAGGATCTAAGTGTGGGCACTTCTGCCCCTGTGGAGCTGGGATGCACCTGGATTTACCAACCTAAAAGTTCAGTGCAGCCCTGGCCAGGTAGCTTAATTGGTTAGAATGTCATTCCCATATGCCAAGGTTGCAGGTTCGATCTCCAGTCGGGACAGACACACACGAGTCAACTAGTGAATGCATAAGTAAGTGGAACAACAAATTGATGTTTCTCTTTAAAAAAAAAGTTCAATACATCTTGTTCAGGAATTTTATAAAGCTTAATCTTCTGCACATTACTCCCTTGTCTCCTTCCCTGAGGCCCATGGATGGAGCTGCAAGTTCCAATCCTGGATTCACTTGGTCTTTTTGGTGACCAGACCCATCCTAAGGCTGTCCAGGAGCCCCACACTAAGTCTTATTAGTATAAACCCAGATGTGCTCCATAGAAACTTACAAATAACAAAAATAGTCCCATCAGGGAATTCTAAAGTTTTTCAGGAGCTTTGTTGAAAGCCTGGGACAAAGACCAAGTTTATTTCTTATTACATTGATATATACACCATGATAATTTTTTTTATCTCCACAGAATTCCTTACATTGTGTTTATTAAAAGTAATTTTGAGAGATCATTGAATAGGTTTTGTAAAAATCTTGTAAGGCAGATAATATGTACAAATTGTTAATATATCTATAATTTAAATAAAGTATGTTAAATGTGTTTGAGTAACTTCCCCAAGTGAAAATCATTGATTAATAGAATATTCACTTAAATGGTAACTTGGAATGTTCTCAAGGTGATGAATTCAAAAGGTAGTAAAGGGGAGAGGGGCAGATAATAGTATATTTCAACGGTTCTCAACCTGTGGGTCGCGACCCCGGCGGGGGTCGAACGACCCACAGGTTGAGAACCACTGGTATATTTGATAGGGTGTGGTGGTGTCCTCAGTCCACTTCAAGTGTCACAGGCTGCCTGCCTCAACTCTGAACTTGTCCTAACAGCCCTTGTATTCTGGCATGGTGTACTATGCACTGTGAACCTAATGAACAATTACTCTCTTTGAATTTCAACTCTTGACAGACTTCTCATTGTAATAGCAGATCCTTCCAGGAAAGGAAGGCCTACTCTGGACACACTCCTAGGGTAAGCAAAAGTACCTAATTAGAATACCATTGAAGGCCTATTGCAGTGTGTATTATAGGTGGCTGTCACCCACCTGACCTCTCCCCATACATACCAGTAGGACCCTTTTTCTAGTGTGCACACTCAACTCTGGCCCCTGGTACTGGGAAGGTGTTCGATTGTGAGGAAATTTTAAATGTTTGTTTTGTAGCAGGACTAAGTTCTCTTTAATCGTATTGAAAAGTCAGAAGAAGGAATTTCTCTTTTTTTCCCTAGATCGGCTGCTAGAACTGTCCACTGAGAATTTGGGACAATAGAAATTTCTTCTAAGTCCACCTTATTCTCTAGGGATCTCGGGAATACATTCTGTAGGTGTCTCTTAATTCTTCAGCAGCCTGCTCTCTTAGTGAGGAGAAGAAGGAATTAGGGAGGTTCAGGGCTCTTCATTCCATCAGGTTAGAAATTATGAGGTTTCTCACTTTGGGACACTATCTTCGGAGAGCATAATAAAATTCCCTCTGATAGCTTTATCTTGTGCCACTGGACACAATTACTTTTTTAGAGAAAGGGAGAGAGAGAAAAACAGACAGGAAGGGAGAGAGATGAAAAGCATCAACTCATAGTTGCAGCACCTTAGTTGTTCATTGATTGCTTTCTCTTGTGCTTTGACTGGAGGGGGGGCTCCTGCTGAGCCAGTGACAGCTTGCTCAAGCCAGTGACCTTTGGACTCAAGCCAACCACCATAGGGTCATGTCTATGATCCCATGCTCAAGCCAGCGACCTTGTGCTCAACACACCGATTTTGGAGATTTTTTTTCTTTTTTTAAACTTGAGAGAGAGAGAGAGAAACATCAGTTTGTTGCTCCACTTAGTTGTGCATTCATTGGTTGATTCTTGTATGTCCCTGGCCAGGGATCAAACCCACAACCTTGATGTATTGGGACTACACTCTATCCAGCTGAACTACCCGACCAGGGCACCACTGGACACACTTTGAATCCTTGCCTACTGTATATTAGAAAAGGAGAATTCCCTTTTTTCTTATTGTTGTCACTTTTCCTGAATAGGTATATTTTTATTCCTTTGGATCTAAATGAATGGAAGACCCCCCCCCCCCAAAAAAAAGTAATGCTTGTATTCTCAACCCTAAACATAGTTGAGTTTTAGTTAAGAGCCTTAATTTTACTACTTTCTTCTTGTAGATACAAAAATGAAAATATTAAAATAAACATTAAAGCTTTCTGTGTTTTAATCCAGGCCTTTCTCTCTTTCATCTACCTAATTTGTATGTAATGGGTGCCTTATAAGTCTTTATATGTTTGCTTTGTCCCTTTTTTTTAACCCTCCAAGTCACTTTATATTTTTCACACATTTTCAGACATGTGGCTTTTCATCCAGTGTTTATTTTGTCTTTTTTTTTTTTTTAATTTTTTCTTTATTTTTTATTTATTCATTTTAGACAGGAGAGGGAGAGACAGAGAGAGAGAAGGGGGGAGGAGCTGGAAGCATCAACTCCCATATGTGCCTTGACCAGGCAAGCCCAGGGTTTCGAACCGGCAACCTCAGCATTTCCAGGTCGACGCTTTATCCACTGTGCCACCACAGGTCAGGCTATTTTGTCTTTATTCTCGCTACCTACCCGGTTCAAAAGACTTGATATTTTCAGATGCCTGATACTGCTTCTTGTCATGTAGGTAACTCAGGATATTGGTCCTGCAAGTCTTCTGTTTTCACATTTTTCTTTGATTCTCTACAGTCTCTTTTAGAGGAATTATAGTCAAAACAAAAAAATTTTTATGCCTTATCTGTGGCCTTCTAAATTAGTTTTCCCCCAAACTTACATCTCGGTGTATGAGAAATGAAGTCCACTAATATTTTTTTATTATTGTTAACCAGTCAGCTTGCAAGCTCATCAAACATCTGCTGTGAGTTGGACACTAGACACTTTGGAAGAAATGTGTAATGCAATGAGAACGTGATTTGACACATAACCTGGTGTGATGATAGGAGCCATTTCTATCCCCATATTATAGTAGTAAGTACAAAATAACATGGTATATGTTGAAGGGGTGTAGTGTAAGCAGGTGGTTTGGGTCTTGAATAAGGTGTTGGATATTGTCAGAAACCAAAGAGATTTTGTAACTCTCAGGCACATTTCCTAGGAGAGGCAAGTGTTGTCAAAAAATGCTATTTTGGGCATTGATATTATTTGGCTGATGATACAGTGGAGTGGAGCTGTAATTGATCTGCAACATTGAAATTGTAATTGAAATTCATTCTTGATTAAAAGCTAGTTATCCTAAAATTAGATCCAAAAGCTTTGTGTTGGTTGATGGCTGGTGAGCTGTCAGGGTATTGAAATATATAGTCTAGATCAGCGGTTCTCAACCTGTGGGTCGCGACCCACAGCTGTATAGATTATTTGCACATGCATACCTTGGTAAAGTTAGCATGACAGAGCTTATGATAGTTCCAACACAGTTTGCTTTTGGCCTAAATAAACTTTAGTCTGCAAGCAGTGAAAATGTACTTATTCTCAAACATTAATTCCTTATCACCTCTGGACATTTTTAGCTTTTTACCGGAGGAAAAAAAGAGTTTCCCTTTCTGGCACCTTAGAGTTTTATGACCTAACTTAAATGGATCCTCAGGAAAGACTAGGTTAGAGGTTCATAGATGAGATGTGTTTTAATCAAGTAACGAAACTAGTTTTCTGAAGATAAATTGAATAGCATACATTTTGACTCCTTACAACAGCTCTGTGAGAAAGGCTGTCACTATTTCATGGACAAAGAAATTAAAGTACAGAGCGATTACTATTACAGCCTAGTAAGGGACAATGCTAGATTCTGCTTGTACTTTTCTAATTTCAAAGCATGTGGTCCTAGCTGTTATGTACCACAGTGCCTTGCTCTTTGATTAATATTTCTTTTGTTGAGTAGAAACATCTCCCATTCCCATCTGAAAAGATGGCTCTTGTCCAAGGAGATTTGCAATTTACTAGAAGGAGCAGGTGTGCTGAGACCAAGGAGTAAAGATAAAAGGAAAGCACGCATTCAGTTTGCAGTCTCTCCTAGGAAAAACTTGGGTACTGAACATGTTTGTTCTTAATGAGCGTCCATGGTGAGGAAAAGAACTTGCTTTTAAATCCATCCTTAGAAGCTCATGTATTAAAAAAGATTTAACAAGGCCCTGGCCAGTCGGCTCAGCAGTAGAGCATCGGCCCTGCGTGCAGGGGACCCGGGTTCGATTCCCGGCCAGGGCACATAGGAGAAGCACCCATTTGCTTCTCCACCCCCCCCCCCTCCTTCCTCTCTGTCTCTCTCTTCCCCTCCTGCAGCTAAGGCTCCATTGGAGCAAAGATGGCCCGGGCGCTGGGGATGGCTCCTTGGCCTCTACCCCAGGCGCTAGAGTGGCTCTGGTTGCAACAGAGCGACGCCCCGGAGGGGCAGAGCATCGCCCCCTGGTGGGCAGAGCTTCGCCCCTGGTGGGCTTGCCGGGTGGATCCTGGTTGGGCGCATGCGGGAGTCTGTCTGACTGTCTCTCCCAGGTTCCAGCTTCAGAAAAATAAAAAAAAAAAGGTTTAACAGGAAGGCTATGGCTTTTTTTTTAAATGGTACTGGCATATAGTGGTCAAGATTTTCATTTATAGGGTCCCATGTAGAACACTGGTAGTGAGTACCTAATGCTGTTTGTGATTGATATCTCCTGGCTTTGCACTGATTAGAGAACACTAGAGAAATTTTCCAGCTTCTGCTGCTCCCTGGTGGAATATTCCACTAGGTTAATTTTGTGAAGTTGTCATTTTTTCTTTAAGACACAGTAAATGTTGTAGAAAAAAATAACAGTCTGTCAGATATATACTTTTTGCTTTGGATAACTGAGTAATTGTAGTGTTTTTGAAGTTAACACTAAAATGAACCTTTCTGCTGCAAATTTTTGAGACAACTGAATTATTTTGTCATGTAGGGTAGAGGCTGCTTTATGTTCGGAATTAATCGTTTATTCATTTCTCAAATGTTTGAACATCCAGTATGTACTAAAATGATTTCTGCCTTCAAGAAGCTTGTATAGGCCTAGTGTAAGCAACGTGTTGTTTTATTGGTACTTGGTTGGAGAAAAAAACAGGTCACATCTTTGAAGTGGTTGATTCAGGTTTTATCAAAATACTGAACCCATGCCACAGCTGTAGGGTAGAGCCACTTAAGCTTTTACATAGTATGACTATTTAAAGTTTTAGCAGGGAATGAAAAATAATTTTTTTATTGATTTTTGAGAGAGAGAGGAAGAGACAGTGAGAAGCATCAACTTGTAGTTGCTTCAGTTTAGTTCATTGATTGCTTCTCACAGGTGCCTTGATGGGGTGTGGTGGGGTGTTCAAGCCAGCAACCTTGGTTTCGAACCTGGGACCTCAGCATTCCAGGTCATCACTCCGTCCACTGCGCCACCACCGGTCAGGCAAGAGGGGAATGAATTTCATTCCCTTATGATAAATTACAAATAGTTTCTGGTGTCCTGGCCATATTATTTTGAACCAAATTTTTGGCTCGGCACTTTTGTTATGTTGGAAGACTTGGCAAGTCCTGTAATCCTGTAAAGGTAATCACCACTTACCACAAGGTCTACTTTTTTCACTTTCTTTGGACTTACTCAGATTCAAATAAGACTTCAGCACCATCTAACAGTGCCCCTCCCCCACCCTGCCTCTAGCTGTGCTATGATGATAATTCTGTTAAAGGTGGGCAGGACACAAGGAGCTAGAGTTCCATCTAGTTAACATTTAGTGAGTACTATCTATTCTCCACACTAGGTATTTGATATATTATCTTGATAGAATCCTCATGACCTTGTAAAGTAAGTAGAAACTAGGGCCCAAAGGGATTTGTATAATTTGCCCCAAGTCACAGAGGTAGGGCATGAACCCAAATCTGATTCTAAAACCTTTGCTCACTCATAACCACCTTCCTGTTCTATTCCCGTATTAAACCCATATCAAAAGGATTGCTTTTAGCCTGACCTGTCAGTGGATAAAGCGTCGACCTGGAATGGTTCAAAACCCCAGGCTTGCCCAGTCAAGGTACATGTGAGAAATAACTACAAGTTGATGCTTCCCAACCGCCCCCCCCCCTCATTTTTCTCTCTCTTCTCTCTCTAAAATGAATAAGTAAAATCTTTTTTTTTTTAATGATTTTAGTCTCAAAGTTTAAATTTAGCTTTGTGCATGTGGTAAAAGAAAAAAAGTGCAAGCCCCACGATAAATAAAAAATAAGGCAAAGGGGCCCTGGCCGGATGGCTCAGCGGTAGAGCATCGGCCTGGCGTGCGGGGAACCCGGGTTCGATTCCCGGCCAAAGCACATAGGAGAAGCGCCCATTTGCTTCTCCACCCCCGCCCCCTCCTTCCTCTCTGTCTCTCTCTTCCCCTCCCGCAGCGAGGCTCCATTGGAGCAAAGATGGCCCGGGCGCTGGGGATGGCTCCTTGGCCTCTGCCCCAGGCGCTAGAGTGGCTCTGGTCGCGGCAGAGCGACGCCCTGGAGGGGCAGAGCATCGCCCCCTGGTGGGCAGAGCGTCGCCCCTGGTGGGCGTGCGAGGTGGATCCCGGTCGGGCGCATGCAGGAGTCTGTCTGTCTCTCCCCGGTTCCAGCTTCAGAAAAATACAAAAAAAAAAAAAAAATTAAGACAAAGGTAGTAAAAATTGGAGAGGAGCTGATTTTCAGCTGGTGAGGTAATGTGGCTAGCTTGTCAACTTATAGAAATGATCCAACAGGTTAATTTAAGCTTTGTGAGCTTGAAAAGGGTATGGTGGCAAACTTAGCCATCCATATCCCGGGCACAACCCAGTCATCAAACATTGATGTAAAAGCTTCTTGGAGAGTATATTCTCTAAATCGGGGGTAGTCAACCTTTTTATACCTACCGCCCACTTTTGTATCTCTGTTAGTAGTAAAATTTTCTGACTGCCCACCGGTTCCACAGTAATGGTGATTTATAAAGTAGGGAAGTCACTTTACTTTATAAAATTTATAAAGCAGAGTTACAGCAAATTAAAGCATATAACAATAATTACTTACCAAGTACTTTATGTCAGATTTTCGCTAAGTTTGGCAGAATAAATCTTTATAAAACAACTTACTATAGTTAAATCTATCTTTTTATTTACACTTTGGTTGCTCCGCTGCCGCCCACCGTGAAAGTTGGAACGCCCACTGGTGGGCGGTAGGGACCAGGTTGACTAGCACTACTCTAAATTCTAACTAGAGAAGATAGTTAGCAGTCTTTAATATGTTTCTGGTCCTAACCTGAGAGTAATTCTATTATGTTTGGATGAAGAGATGGATGGCAGTGCATTTGATGGGGAAGGGAGTGTTCTAGCTGGAAAAAGTTGGACATCTCTTGAGCCTTGACAATTAAGTGATTGTTAGTGCTATGGTGGACTACAGCAGCTCACTTGCAGCAAGTAGGCTGTGACTTTATCTTTAGGAGGGGTGGGACCTGGCCAGTTGGCTCCGTGGTAGAGCCTTTGCCTGGTTTTTGGAAAACCAGGTTTGGTTCCTGGTCAGGGCACACAGGAGAAGCGACAATCTGCTTCTCCACTCCTCTCCTCTCTGTCTCTTTCCTCTCTCTCTCTTTTCCTCTCCTGAAGCTGTGGCTCAAATGGTTTGAGCAAGTTGGCCCCGGGCGCTGAGGATGGCTCCAAGGCCTCACCTCAGGCACTAAAATAGTTTGAATGCCAAGCAATGGAGCAGCAGCCCCGATGGGCAGAGTATTGCCTGGTAGGGGTCTTGCCAGGTGGATCCCGGTTGGATCCTGGTTGGTCAGTGCATGCAGGAGTCTGTCTGTGCCTCCCTGTGTCTCAATTAAAAAAATAATAATAATAAAGGGAGGGGGTAGAGTCATGGAATATCTCTGACTTCAGCTGGGCAAGACATCTTGCTTAAAGGTGTATATAGAAAGCAAATCAGATACATTGATTCTCAATCCTAGTTGTGCGCTAGAATTTATCTGATTCTATTTGAATCTATTTAAAAATCAAGATTCTTCTTACCCACAGTCACCATCTCTCTCACTTTCCCTTTTTAAGAGCTATTGAATTAGAATACAGGCAGGGGAGATCTTTTTGTGTCTGAGTTAATTTGTTTTTGGTGTTTGCTTTTAGAAAGTTCTCCAAGGATTAAGGGTACTCCTGCAAATTGGTCAGTGGGCAAACTTGTTGGAACATTTTTTTATACCTACCTTTCTAAAGTGTCCTTGAGCATTGTTGATGATGAGCTTTCATAAGATATTTAAGGTCAAAAAGTGCCTGCTACATTTTCTTGTTTGCCTGTCATTCTTTTTATTTTAGAGAGAGAGAGAGAAACATCGATTTGTTATTCCACTTACTTATGCATTCATTGGTTGATTCTTGTAAGTGCCCTGGCCAAGGATCAAACCCCACAACCTTGGCATATACCTGGCCAGGGCTGCCTATCCTTCTTATGGATGACCAGAAGGCATCCAAAGGCTGGAACTCCCTAAAGTTACATACCACCACCACCACCCCTCCAGGCATTGCTCTAATTACTTTGAGTTTTCTTCCTTCTTAGAGACCTGTCAGTCTGGCAGTTTGGGTGACCTATTAAATGTTTTCCTGTTCATAGTGTTCAGGGGCCATAAAACCTTGTATTGGATGAGTAACTTGTGGTACTATTCTAACCTCCCATCCTAGGGAGACTTTTCCTTCAACAGTCTCTTTAAGAGTGAGGGAAAGAACTATCAGTTTTTTGTTGTTGTGTTGTTGTTTTTTTTAGAGACAGAGAGATAGGAACATTGAGCTGTTCTGTAAGTGCCCTGACCGGGGATCAACCCAACCAAGCTATCCAGCCGGGGCTTAATTTTATTATTATTATTAATTGATTTTTAGAGAGGGGGAGGGGAAAGGGAAGCATTCTTTGTTGTTGCACTCAATCATGCTTTCATTGGTTGCTTCCCGTTTGTGCCCTGATCAGAGATCGAACCCACAACCTTGCCATTTCTGGAAGACACTCTAACCCACTGAGCTAACCAGTGGGGCATGTCAGCTATTTTTTAAAATTCTCTTCCTTCCCAAGTTGTCTAGTTTTATTTACTCTCTGTATTTAGTCTATTTACAACTACTACTTCCTGTCTCCCAGCTGTTTTATTTCTCAGAAGTTAGACCTCTGCATGGAAGCATTGATGAACCCTTCTTAGGGAAAGTGTCACTATAATTAGAGCAAGAAAAAATCTGAGAGCAGAGGTCCCCAGAAGCCTTATGTTAACACATTGTTGTATATTGTGTCCTGCTTTTTTGCCTAGTTTTTATAACCTGCATGTCACTGCTGTCTATCATAATTCACTGCCTCTGGAATGAGTGCCTTTGATTGTGGAGAAGGGAGGGATACAGTGACAAAGCAGAAGAGTGGATGAAAACTGAAGATTTTAAAAGAGTGTAATTTGTATAGGTAGCCAGCAGCTCCTTGGCTTTATTTCTTGTTTTTCCCTGGGGTTGTCACTCTAAAATTAAATATTCAACTTCCTTGGTGTTACTTTGGTGTTTACACAACCGGTTTAACCACTTTGATTGGTTTGCCTATGGGGTAAATGAGTGTTTATTTTGTATGGAAACTTTCCTGGAAAAACTTTACTCTGCTTTATTAAACCCAAGATACAAAACACCACAGACTATAAAGTAGCCTTTACATTTCTAAAGTAGAAGCCATGCATTTAATAATACTTAGTTTCCTGTTCACTAATCCGGTGTCTTATAATAAAGATGAATTCTGCAACTTAAGGTTACCTCCAGAAAGTTTTCCCACAGATGAGATAGGAAGAGTCAAGTCACAAAGGAAAACTAGTGAACGGTAATTTTTTGAACATTAGTCAAAATTCAAAAGGAGTAAGAGGCCAAAATTAACTGGAGTAGTGATTCAGATTTAGCAACTTGCTAGAAATCTCAATTTTTTTGACGAGCTGCACTTCTGAACCATGTTTTGAGTGCATTCCTGTAACAAGATTTTGTTCTTAAGTACATATTTTCACTACTCTGTCCCCTCTAGAAGTTATTGGATGTGAGTGCAAGGTTGCCCACCTCTGGCGGCTATACCATAAAGTTGCTTAATGAATGCGTATCTTCTTAGCCTATCTGCTGTAGGAGGTAAATAACTACTTATCTTAAAGTCCTTGTCTTGTCATCCACTTGATTATCTTGCTTTAAGGATTTTCTTCAGGCACTTTTTTGGGCTCACTCCATTAATTTGTCCCAACATCTTCTTTAGCCTCAAACTTTCTATCCTTTTTTTTTTTTTCCTTTGGAGACTTTATTAGAGTTTATTTGAGCCAAACTGGTGACATCTGCCAGGGAGCAAGATCGCAAATGCTCACAAACTTTCCATCCTTTGGGGTTTGGTGACTGGAATTCTGAGCCTTTGTTCCTGCTATCTTTGGAGCCCCTTCTCATTTTATTCCCTACTATTGCCTCTTTGCTAGTTCCATCTCCTAGGAAACTACTCTGTAAATCAGAGCACGTCAGCTTTTAAAAACTGAGCCCTTTTGAGAAATAACTCCCTTGGTCCCTAAAGATTCCAGGAGCCTCCAGGGCAGGGGTCTCAAACTCGCAGCCCGCCGAACAGTTTTGTGCGGCCCGCAGACTAATCCACGAAGTTCAAAATATTTTGGATAAAATTAAGTAAGCCTAGGGGCCTACTTGTATTTTTCATTTCTCTAGCATCCTAGCTAGATATTAGCTTAGTTAACAGCAGTTGTGATGCGAACTACGGTTTCTGGTCGTTTTGTGACACTGAGTAAACTGCATGTACAATTGTGCTTGTTGTACTGATTTTTTTTTGTTTTCAACTGCAGTGAGAAAAGTGTTGCATAACAGTTGCCTTTTGTAGACCTAGTGCGGCCGCTGAACGGTTGTGATCTTGCTCTGCGGCCCACGTGCTGAGTTGAGTTTGAGACCCCTGCTCTAGGGTGAAGAAATATACTCTCTTGAGAATTGTTCCTCTGAGAGGAAGCACAAGCTAGTATTCAAACTTATCTTTTTTCCCTCTACCTTGGATATTATACATTTGCGTAAGTTGAAACTTTGTAGAGATAGGTAGGTGGCACCAACAGTCTAGACCATGATTGAAGTTAAATGTACTTGTCCAATGTTTCCAGCCACTCCCAAGCCAAGCTCCTTTTCTTTGCCTTGTTATCAGAAAGGTTTTTTGGAAATTTCTCTTCAGAAGCCTAGCAGGATAAATTATTGGAAGAAAAGTTTATTACGTATGATTGCTTAAAAACCGGATCCAAAGAACACTCACTGACTGGAAAGAGCTTGTACTTTTTTTTTTTTTTTTGTATTTTTCTGAAGCTGGAAACGGGGAGAGACAGACAGACTCCCGCATGCGCCCGACCGGGATCCACCCGGCACGCCCACCAGGGGGCGATGCTCTACCCCTCCGGGGCGTCGCTCTGCTGCGACCAGAGCCACTCCAGCGCCTGGGGCAGAGGCCAAGGAGCCATCCCCAGCGCCCGGGCCATCCTTGCTCCAATGGAGCCTCGCTGTGGGAGGGGAAGAGACAGACAGAGAGGAAGGAGAGGGGGAGGGGTGGAGAAGCAGATGGGCGCTTCTCCTATGTGCCCTGGCCGGGAATCGAACCCGGGACTTCTGCACGCCAGGCCGACGGTCTACCACTGAGCCAACCGGCCAGGGCCTTTTTTTTTTTTTTTTTTGGCAGTAAAAGATACTAGTTTGTTTCACTTCTTTTTCTATCTAGTGGGGAAATTGGAACAAGGCCACAGGTGGAATTTTACTTGTGTCCAATCTTTTTATTTCTAGGTACCTTATCCTGTTTTTTTTTTTAAGTTCCTTTTATGTAGTTGTGCTAGGAAAATTAAAATGGAAAACAGTGTAGATCAGGGGTAGTCAACCTTTTTATACCTACCGCCCACTTTTGTATCTCTGTTAGTAGTAAAATTTTCTAACCGCCCACCGGTTCCACAGTAATGGTGATTTACTTCCTCTCAGAGGAACAATTCTCAAAAGGGAAGAAACTTTACTTTATAAAATTTATAAAGCAGAGTTACAGCAAGTGAAAGCATATAATAATAATTACTTACCAAGTACTTTATGTCGGATTTTCGCTAAGTTTGGCAGAAGAAATCTTTATAAAACAACTTACTATAGTTAAATCTATCTTTTTGTTTTGGTTTGGTTTGGGTTTTTTTGTTTGTTTTTGGTTTTTGTCCTTTTTATTTATACTTTGGTTGCTCCACTACCGCCCACTATGAAAGCTGGAACGCCCACTAGCGGGCGGTAGGGACCACGTTGACTACCTCTGGTTTAGAGAAGGATAACACCTAAGTTGATATGAGTGAGAGTGTGTTGTGTGTGTGTGTGTACCTGTGTAGACACACACAAACAAGAAATTGTTCTGGATCACAATACTGACTGTCAGTATTGTAATAAAATTTTAGCTTGATTTGAATATTGGGAACTACATTTGTAAATGAAGAGAGAAGTATGGCTCAGGTTTGGTGTTTTGGAGATTCATCTTATATGAAGTATATCTTGGAAACAGCTTGGTTTTATGATCATTTTCCTTGTGTTTATGATGGCAACCAAAGTTGCATCTCAACTTTGCTAGATTGTCTAGTTGGGCTAGAAGACTTGCTCCCTTATCCAAGGGGTGGCAGCAGAGCACACACCATACTTGACCTGGTACTGTCATTGATCAACTTATGTTCATTGGGGAAAGCATCACAAAGGTTTTGAACCAGCCCTCTAGGTCTTGAGTAGAAACCCCAACAGAAACCTACTGTTTTGAGAGCTATAACATGACTGGCAATCTGAAAGTAACTATTTTGATAATGGAAGGGCTGGATAGCCAGCTTTTCTGCTTGTAAAGAAAACTTGTCTGAGACAGAGAACCTGTGGAAGTTACCACTAAGTGAAAACTGTCAGAAGGCAGGGTCTTAGGTAATAAGATCCTGTTCCAGTGTTAAAGGTGAGGGGAAAGAAATTCCATGTTGCATATTTGTGAAATTAATTTTACATGAAGATGTTTCTAGACATTTTCCGTTTTCAAACACCTGTAGTTATAAAGCAACAGGGGTTCTCTCTAATTTTTGTTATTGTTCCTCTGACTGTGCTTCTTTCTTATTAGTCACTTGACACATAAGCCCATTTTACTTGATGTTGTACCCATCTTTCTAATTTCTTTTTCTTGCCAGCTTTCACTGGACACTGGATATGTGAGATTCTATTAAAGTTAGCATATTGAGGCCTGACCTGTGGTGGCACAGTGGATAAAGCATCGACCTGGAATGCTGAGGTCGCCGGTTCAAAACCCTGGGCTTGCCTGGTCAAGGCACATATGGGAGTTGATGCTTCTTGCTCCTCCCTTCTCTCTCTCTCTCTCTAAAATGAATAAATAAAATCTTTTTTAAAAGTTTAAATAAAGTTAGCATATTGACTACTGTAAAATTGTGTAAGCTCAGTAATTAGTGGAAAGTTTAGGCATTTTTGAGTATTCCCAGTTTACCTAAAGAAAGCCCTCACCTGTTTCCCCGTGATACTGATAATTAACAATGATTACATTTGGCATAACCTTTAAGGGCACCATCTATAAGAATCTCAGGAAGTGACATATAGAAACATTGTAAAATGATAACACATTTCTTAACATGCTTTGGCTCATATCGGGTCCATTTTTGCCTTCAAAATATATACCAGCTCAATTTATACTGTAGCTATTGTGAGAAAGCCAGCCATTAGGTGTGGTCAGGGCAGATTTAGGGCTTTTAATTTCCTATGTATATGTGTGGCGTAAATTCGGTTGTTTATATTACCATTTATTTGTTTCTTTATGAAATTGATTATCTAGTTTTTTAAACAAAATTAACAATTTATTGTTAATTTGGTAAACATAAATCAATATTTCTTTAGGAAAATCCATTCTTTGGCTTCTCTAGTAAGCTGTCAGGTTAAAAGACCCTAACAGGAAATGTTCTGTTATGGACTGAGTCTTTCTCATAGATTTTTTTTTTTTGTAACAGCTTTATTGAGATAAATGTACATGCTGTAAAATTTACCCCCCTTTTAAAGTATACAATTCACTGGGTTGTCTTTTGTTTTTTTGTCTGTTTTCAGGTATAGTGATAACCACTGTGTGGTTTTCATCAGCTCAAAAAAGAAGGCCCACCGGTACCCGTTACCAATAATTCCCCATTTCGCCTTGGCGATCATTCGCCTTTCTCTGTGTCTAGGTTGCCAATTCTGAACATTCTTGTATTTACCCACTTTTAATTTTGATGAATTCCACTTGATCTAAATAATCTTGTAAATAGTAATTTTCCATGCTGTTTGGATGATAATAAGAGCTTATTGCATTTGCATTTTCTAAACTAAGAAGAAAGTTAGAGATGAGAAAAGTACCTTAAGGAATGCAATTTACAGAAATCTTTTTGAAAGAAACCACCTAGAATGAACTCCCAGGTGATTTTAATGTACAGCCAAGGTTAAGAGCTGCTGTTTTAAGGGAAGTATGTATTTTAGTTCTGGGTATCCTTTGATTACACTGATATGCTCCCTACCTTCCTGGTCACTTTGAGAGTGATCTAATTCTACTATTTTAGGGAAAGCTCACTCAACCTCCCTTTACTAATGATACACATAAATTTAAACTCTTTGTTGTACTTGAACCTCTAATGTTATTGTTTCTTCCACAGCAATGGCACAAGCATGATATCCTTGATCATTCCTCCCAAAGACCAGATATCACGAGTGGCAAAAATGTTAGCAGATGAGTTTGGAACTGCATCTAACATTAAGTCACGAGTAAACCGCCTTTCAGTTCTGGGAGCCATTACATCTGTACAACAAAGACTCAAACTTTATAACAAAGGTAATCTGGGGCTTGATCATTTTCCTCCTCTCCTTTGTTTGTCTTAGTTATGTTTTCCACTTTGATCCTGCCATCATGCTTTTGGTCACTAGTGTTTCCTTTAGCTAGTCAGTGTTCAGCAGTATCCCTTTGACCTTGGAATTTAATCTTTTTTTTTTTTGAAAGTTTAGTATTAGAATTAAAACATTTCAAGAGTTAAGTTTCAAAATCTAGGATAGAGTTATGCCTGAGAGATTTATAGACATTTCTGCTTTATTTAAATTATGATTTAAAGGGCAGGGACTGTAGGCTGTGGAAACATTTTCTATCAATGGGGGGAAATTAGCTGTGGGTTTAAGTAGAGAAATTGTTTGTGTTCTTTGCAGTACCTCCAAATGGCCTGGTTGTTTACTGTGGTACAATTGTAACAGAAGAAGGAAAGGAAAAGAAAGTCAACATTGACTTTGAACCTTTTAAACCAATTAATACATCATTGTATTTGTGTGACAACAAATTCCATACAGAGGTAAGAAGTTCAAGCATAGAATATTTAATCACCCAAAGCCCTGGCCAGGTAGCTCGGTTGGTGAGAGTGTCGTCCCCATATGCCAGAGTTGCAGATTCAATCCCCAGTCAGGACGCATACAAGAATCAACCAATGAATGACATGAATAGGTAGAACAAGTTGATGTCTATTTGTTCATTTCTCTCTCTTCCCCTCCCCTTCTCCCTCCCTCCTTCTTCCTCCTTCCCTTCCTTCTCTCTCTCTTTCCCTCCCATCTCTCTCTAAAATCAATAGATTAAAAAATATTTTTAAGCCCATACCCATTAGCAGTCACTCCCATTTTCTGTCCCCCCAAGATCTCTCCTCTCTATGGTACCACTGATCTATTTTTTATCTCTGTAGATTTGCTTATACTGGCATGTCATGTAAATGAATTCATACAATTAGTGACCTTTTGTGATTGGCTTCTTTCACTTAGCATAATGTTTTCAAGGCTCATCTATTTTTATTACTAGACATTTGCCACATTTTGTTTCTCTGTTCATCAGTTGATGGACATTTGTGTTTCTACTATTTGGCTATTATGAAAAATTTTGCATTGAACATAAATGTTGTACAAGTTTTTGTGTGACTGTGTCTTCATTGGAGGGAGTATATAAACCAGGGGTCCCCAAACTTTTTACACAGCGGGTCAGTTCACTGTCTTTTAGACCGTTGGAGGGCCGCCACACACAGTTCTCCTCTCACTGACCACCAATGAAAGAGGTGCCCCTTCCGGAAGTGCGGCGGGGGCGGATAAATGGCCTCAGGGGGCTGCATGCGGCCCGCGGGCTGGGCCGTAGTTTGGGGATGCCTGATATAAACCTAAGAGTGGAATTTCTGGATCCTATGATAACTTCATTGTTGTTGTTCCACTTATTTATCCATTTGTGTGTTGTGTTTGTGTGACCGAGACAGAGAGAGGAACAGACAGGAAAGAAGAGAGATGAGAAGCATCAGTTCTTTGTTGCGGCTCCTTAGTTGTTCATTGATTGCTTTCTCATATGTGCCTTGACTTGGGGGCTACAGCAGAGTGAGTAACCCCTCACTCAAGCCAGTGAGCTCATGCTCAAGCTGGTGAGCCGTGCTCAGGCCGGTGACCTCAGGATTTCAAATGTGGATACCCCTGTCCCAGTCCAATGCTCTATCCACTGTACCACTGCCCGGTCAGGCTATTTATGCATTTATTGGTTGACTCTTGTATGTGCCCTGACTGAGAATTGAACCTGCAACTTTGGCATACAGGGATGACGCTCTAACTGAGCTACCTGGCCAGGGCTTTGTTTAATTTTTTGAGGAATTGCCAGGCTTTTTAAAATCATTGTGCCATTTTATAAGGCTGGCTATAATAAAATAGTAGCATTTACATTTATTTTAACACACTGGAAGATGTAATCATTCCACATGTTTGAGGAAAGTGCTAAACTGGGCTTGGAGAACTAATTGGAGGTGAAGAAATCATTGGCTACCTGATCTCCACTTCTCCCTATGTACCCATGATGCTTGCTATATTCCTTGAACCTTTTGTTTTCATGCTTACAATATAAAAATCTTTAGTAACAGGACTGTAAGAGCTATTTTTATCCATGAAAATTCTGAGTGACAGAACTGCTATAAGATGAACTTTAAGGGTAAAAAGGAAACCTCATTAGAGTGACCTAAATCAGTCAACAGCAGAACAATCAGGAATTCACAGCTGGCTCCTAGTTTAGTCTCTTGCCTTTCATCAACCTAGGAAAAAGTCTCTACAGTGGAATTAGAACTGACATTCGTTGACACAGTTTACAGTGGATGATTTCTGCTAACTTGACAGGAAGTCCAATTCCAGTTGGGTCTTGGTTGGTTGCATAGATGATCAAGACTGTTCTTTTGGGTATCACAGCCTCCTGGCAAAACGTTTATTGGGAGGCTCTCAGCCACCCTGTCCCCCTTCCCTATATCTCATTTGATGAAAGCAAATTTTGAATCTTATTGAGTTATATAGTACTTGATACTCATGTTATAGAGCTTTAGCTTTCTTATTGTTAGCTTCATCTTTCAAGGTACCATTTATTTTACCTAGCTGTTTATTTTAACTTTAGTTGATGTGTTAGTAACAAGATATAAATGTGACATACTGCACAACACAATTTATGTCCTCTTTAATCAGGATAATTATACCTTTCTATGAAGGATAAGTCTATTCCCTGATGAGCAAACTTGTTGAAAGCCTAAATTAATCAAGCCACCTGACAGATCATTTCACTAAGCAAATTTTTTAGCATGTGCAATATTTATGTCTTAATGTTCATTATAAAAAAATTTAAAATGCTAATTATCAAACATGGTTTAGTTGAAGATTGGTTCTTAGTGATTAATCTGCTTTCTAATCAATTCTTGAAGACACTATTTTCTTCCTTAGTTAAAATGGAATGGGTGATTTTTCTTAGCTCTAAAGAGGCTGCCACCTAGCAATCAGTCATCTCTCATGCCTATGGTATTCAAAATCCATCATGAAAATTTTTGCCAATCTATGAGTCCCAGAACTATTTAAATACAGTACTTGCTTTCTCAGGAGGCAGAAATACAAGGATATAATGCTAACCCAGAAGGAGGGTTCCCCCCCATAAAAATATCAGAATTATTAGCTATAATACCTTAAAAATTGAGTTTTGTATCTTGATATCATATGTGCTCAAGACACAGGAGTTAAACATTTCAAAACATGTTCATAGACTCTCCGTCCACTTCACATCAAGGACTAGGAAGAATTGAGCCTTTTGTAACTCTGGGTTTTGTAATCTTGTGCCCAGGTCAGTTTTGTTGAAAGGTTTCATATCAATATCATTAGCTTTTTCCTGTATCAAGAATTCAAATTTGTCTTTGTGAGTTACATAGCTCAAGTCCATAAATTACCCCATGGGTTTTCCGTGGTATTCATGCCATTCTGAGTAGGGTGAAAGGGCTCATATACGTATGTCCTTTCAGGGTTTGTCTTGACCCTGTCAGAGTTTGGGGATTTACTGTATGGTACTTGTGTTTGCTTTTCAGGCTCTTACAGCACTACTTTCAGATGATAGCAAGTTTGGCTTCATTGTCATAGATGGTAGTGGTGCACTTTTTGGCACACTTCAAGGAAACACAAGAGAAGTCCTGCACAAATTCACTGTGGATCTCCCAAAGAAACATGGTAATATAGGAAGAGAACATTAGCAAATTTGCTTTGTTTCTGGCAGTAAGGAAACAAATGGGGGTGGGTAGTAAATCCAGTGATGGGAGAAGCATCATGAAATATCTGTGGTGCTTATGGCTCTTTCAATAAGAGAATTGGTAGTCACTCTGAAAACAAGTAAAGGTTTATGCCAAACATTTAGTTAAGGAAATAGTGGTTTTTCTCTTTGTCCTTTTTTGGGGGAGTAATAGCATGATTAGTTTTCAATTAGCAGAGCATCTTGTACTTATTAATAATTGACTTTCTTCTCACCACTTTTGTGTCAAAGGTAGAGGAGGTCAGTCAGCCTTGCGATTTGCTCGTTTAAGAATGGAAAAGCGGCATAACTATGTTCGGAAAGTAGCTGAGACTGCTGTGCAGCTGTTTATTTCTGGGGACAAAGTGAATGTGGCTGGTCTTGTTTTAGCTGGATCAGCTGACTTTAAAACTGAACTAAGTCAATCTGATATGTTTGATCAGGTAAGTGAGAAGTAAATGCTCCATTATGTAATTTTCTGGTGCGAGTCAAAGAAGTTGCCTTGTACTTTACCACCTTGTATAGCGGGAACCAATAATTTTCCCTTTCCTTCACAAGATACTTAGTTTTGTTTATATTTAATGAGTTAACCTGTTATAGGTCTAATAGAATGGATATGACTTGGCTGTTTTGCTCACTGAGACCTAATGACTAAATTGGGCACTTTCCCCATATTCTCTCTCTTTAGACTTCAGTGATCGTGTTGCTGAGTTCTACATGCCATTAAGAGGTCCTGGGTCTTGGTAAAGATGTTTTGAAGTACTAATTATTGTTTGTTTGTGTTTTTTTAATTATGTCAGAGGTTGCAATCAAAAGTTTTAAAATTAGTTGATATATCCTATGGTGGTGAAAATGGATTCAACCAAGCTATTGAGTTATCTACTGAAGTCCTCTCCAACGTGAAATTCATTCAAGAGAAGAAATTAATAGGTATCAGTGAAATGCATGTTACTTGTTTTGTGAAATGTTTTTATATATATTTACATGATTGTATGATGAAGTGATGCTAAAAAGGTAAGAGGAAGATTAGCATTTTTATTAAGATCTTCCTCAGTGGAATCATTCTTGATATTTCTCTAGTCATTGGGTCTAATAAATGTTTGTATTTATCCTTTGTAATAGAGGGGTGAATAGAGAGCCTGAATTAAAGATTAATGTGGCCATTGTTTGGCTTGTTTGCTTTAATTACACACACATTTCCAATGGCTCTGTGTTTGGCTCAGCTATTGGCCCCTTTAGAGTCAGTTTTGGGGTCCTCAGTGATATAATTCTTCACTGGTGGTATCGTTTTTAATTATTAAGTGGGAAACAGAGAAACAGACTCCCTATGCAACCGGGATCCACCCAGCAAGCCCTCTATGGGGCAGTGCTCTGCCCATTTGGGGCATTACTCTGTTGCTTATCAACTGAGCTATTTTAGCACCTGAGGCCAGGCCATGGAGCCCTCAATGCCCGGGGCCAACTTGCTGGAACCACTTCTAGCCATGGCTGTGGGAAGGGAAGAGAGAGAAAAAGAAGGGGAAGGGGTAGAGAAGCAGATGGTCACTTCTCCTGTGCCCTGACCAGGAATCAAACCTGGAACTTCCACATGCCAGGCCAGCTACTACTGAGCCAACCGGCCAGGGCTGGTGGTATCATTTTAAGTTGCTTTTTTACGTCTCTCTGTCTCTGATTTTGAGTGTAAAAGGGTCTATATCTACAAAGGAAACTTTAATATATACTTATTGACCTGTCCATATTCACAGGACGATACTTTGATGAAATCAGTCAGGACACGGGCAAGTACTGTTTTGGAGTTGAAGATACACTAAAGGCTTTGGAAATGGGAGCTGTAGAAATTCTAATAGTCTATGAAAATCTGGATATAATGAGATACGTTCTTCATTGCCAAGGCACAGAAGGTATGAGAATTAGAAAATCAGATTACTATTTCTTAATGATCTGTGTATTCAGGAATCCTGGGGTGGAGATTTAGGAGAGATGGCTGGTTGCAGAAGCAGTCAGAAGGCACATCTATACCTTGTTCCTGTCTTTCACTCTGTAGCATATTCCTGCATAGTTTCTGCTTGAACTGATAAGTGTCTACTTAAGATCATTCAAGTGGGGGAGGAATGTTGTTAAATTTTTGAGAACAGGACTGTACCTTGAATGTCTGGTGTTTCCTCACAATAAGAGCAATGTACCTAGTATACACTCAGTGCATGCTGACTGATAATCATATGATAATCATATGAACAAAAGGTCAGTAGAATGAGTTCAGGAGCCCTTTCATCTAACGTAACTCATCTCATGGGACGTAGACTTGTTAGTATATGAGAACCAGGTTAACATAATTTTTTCCCCAATACTACAGAGGAGAAAATTCTCTATCTAACTCCAGAACAGGAGAAGGATAAATCTCATTTCACAGACAAAGAGGTATGTGATTGTATTCTTTGTTTGGTGAGACATGCAAGGACAGATGAATCTGTATGTTAGGGCACTGGCAATGTAGAGTATCTGCCTGGGAACCCAAACCTTGTGTTTGTCAATTGTGGGCAACAAGAGGTGGTCAGCTCATATCTGTCACATACCAGTCTGATTCCAGAGACGGAGGCCAAGTGGTTTCCGTGGTTCCTTTTTTTTAAATCCATTTTTAGAGAGGAGAGAGAGAGAAGTGGGGAGGAGCAGGAAGCATCAACTTCCATATGTGCCTTGACCAAGCAAGCGCTGGGTTTTGAACCAGCAACCTCAGCATTCTAGGTCAGTGGTCGGCAAACTCAGTCAACAGAGCCAAATATCAACAGTACAACGATTGAAATTTCTTTCGATAGCCAAATTTTTTAAACTTAAACTATATATTTAGGTACTTTGTTATTATCTTAATTAGGGTACTCCTAAACTGGTCTTTGCGCCCGCACATGGTATTTTGTGGAAGAGCCGCATGTGGCTCGCGAGCCAGGGTTTGCTGACCATTGTTCTAGGTCAACACTTTATCCACTGCGCCACCACAGGTCAGAAATGTGGTTCCTTATTTTTAAAATAATTAAATAACTCTCCTTGTAATAGTAGAGAGTAAGATTTGATTGAATAGTGTCTTTCTTACAGCATGAAATCTGCATTTTTCACTTACTGTATTAGCTTTTCTATTGAAATGGCTACAGCAGGATTAGTGTAGATGTACCGCTACAGCATATGGTGCCACCTGCCCACCACAGGTCCCTTTAAGTGGTAGCTTCTTCCAGTTCTGAGATGAAGGAATTTTTGACAAGGCTGCTCCAAAAAGCAATTGTAGCATGTCTCTTCTGGGCTATTGAATACCTAGAGACACTTGACAAAAGAAACAACAGGATCCATAAGTTGAAAAACTGCTAAGTGTGTGTTAACATTTCATTATTAATGCTAGAGCCTGGGGAAGAATGTTGTTTGAATTAATCACAATTTCTTTGCTTTTACAGTTATTCTCTCATTGAGTGCATGTGTGTAAAGCTCTAATACAAAGATATTATATCTGAGTTTTACACGCATGTATTTAGTAAGAATAATGATGGGCAGGGAAGTGAGGGTCACTAAGTCTTGATATGTTCTAATTGCACTGTTTCTGTATCTCATGGTCACCCCTAAAGACAGGACAAGAACATGAACTAATTGAGAGCATGCCCTTGCTGGAATGGTTTGCTAACAACTATAAAAAATTTGGAGCTACATTGGAAATTGTCACAGATAAGTCACAAGAAGGATCCCAATTTGTGAAAGGATTTGGTGGAATTGGAGGTGAGTAGCCAATTAGAAAACTAAACTTAGACCTGGCCAGATATTGATTGGTTAGAATACTATTCCATTATGCAAAGGTTGCAGGTTCAATCCCCAGTCAGAGCACATACAGGAACAGATTGACAGTCCTCTTTCCCTACCTCTCTAAAAATCAGTAAAGTATTTTAAGAAAACTAAACTTGGGTGACGTGTGGTGGCACAGTAGATATACAGCATAACCTGGAATGCTGAGGTCACTGGTTCAAAACCCTGGGCTTTCCTGATCGAGGCACATAGGGAGTTGATGCTTCCTGCTTTGCCTCCCCCCACCCTTCTCTCCTCTCTATAATGAATAAATTTCTTAAAAATTAAAAAAAAAAAAAACACTAAACTTAAAGCTAGGGTCTCGAGCCAAGGCCTTTCCTGGACATCCCAAAATAACATTACTTCAGGTGAGATGCTAACCTCATCCTTCACTGAAGCAGGAGGTTGAGGCAGCACATGACTGCCAGTTCCATGGTTGGGAGCCTTTTTAATCTTTACCTCTTTGCTTTCTGTAATTCTGCAAGGGAATTGGTCCTTCTGCATTTTGTGAACACAGATGATTTATTCTTTGGTTTGTGTCCCCAGGTATCTTGCGGTACCGAGTAGATTTCCAGGGAATGGAATACCAAGGAGGAGACGATGAATTTTTTGACCTTGATGACTACTAGGTAGTCGACCTGGGTCCGGCAAAATGTGCCTCACCCTCCAGCATCCAACCCAAGGAGCATACCCATGGTGGAATCCAAACAGATCCCTGCCTTACAATTGGAACATTTCCAGAACTTAATCCATGAGCATTGGATAATGAAAAGAAAACCGATACAAAACCAGACCCAACCCTACACTTTGGTTTGTCATGGTGTCAGCGCAGCAGCCTACAACTAAGTTCCTATATGCAACTTTGGACTAACTTAAACAAGAATCCCAGTTTTTACTTTTACTCGATGGTGAAATTGGTTGCTCTTGTATTTTATGGGGGAAAAAAAAATTTTTTTAACCTTCATACATAGAAGCAAAAATACTTTAACTGCTGTAAACCTTCAAGTTAATAGAAATGAGGTCATACTGGTTTGTTTCTTATTTTGATTGGAAGAAAATTAAATTGCTGCATTTTGCAATGACCCATTTACATGGCATTCTCAGCTTAGCCTGCATAAGAAGAAATATATGTGGTGAAATGTTGGAACCATTTCTCTCTTGGTCTCTTGTTTAATGTTGAAAGGGTGAACTAATAGGCAATTTTAATTTCACTCCCTTACACTACCCCTCCTCCCTCCAGACTGTCAGTTTCAAGGATGCAAATTGCATTATAGTCAGGCTGACACGTGAAGCATTTGGGCCAGTGCACTGTTTCCTTGCATCTGTTTTGCAGGCACATTTGTGCCGGGGGTTTGGGAGCCTTTAACATCGGTTGCTTTGACAAGGGTTCCCATAATCTTTGCCTACTAGAAACCAGTTTGGGATGGACATGATGGAGCTTCTGTGCTATTGCTGTGATTGGGAGAAATAAAAATACAACTTAAGTGGAAGCAAAGAAATTTAAAGAATATTTTATTTTGCTTGGGTCTGTCCTTGGTAAAGGGAGGTGGTTGTGTTTTCCTTGTGTTGGATGGCATGAGATTATGTGAATATTTTGATTTTTTAAAAGTGAACTGCAAGGTTTTTCACAGGAACGACAGATAAGACATGTATGACTGCATGTAATTATAAACCCCTGACCTCCTGGTGGGGTTGGAGCATCTGTTTCGAATATGGGACTTGCAAGCACCTCTCATATGAGAAATTATGGGAGGGGGGTGGGAAGCGTAGGGGCGGGAAGGTATGGGACTCAGCTTCTGGCACCAAGGACTTACCATGTCGGATCCAAAAGTGGGCCTGAAAACGCGAAGCTCATGCTTCACAGCTGGGCTGTGAGCTGGAATTGAACCCCAGCTGACATGCAAGGTCATGGTGTGCCCGAGGTGGTGACAGTGAACAAAGTGTATCGGATGTGCCCAGTGATAGCAATGGAAAAACGTGTACCAAATGGACTTTGTAGGACCAAAGGTTTTTAAAAGTCAATTGGTATCCCCCCCACACCGATAGGGTAGTGGGGTGCATTTGGTTTTCAAATTGGGTACTTTCAACACTTTAGTGCCTGACTGCTGTTCTTCATTGACTTGACTCAGTCACTTGTAGCTTTATTGGTCTGAACCAGCTCCTTGTTCCCAGGTTGCAGACCTGCCTATCGTTCCAATAATCCTGTTTCACTTGAATGAAGGGAGTATGTCTTAAATGTAAAGTTCCTGGTTCTCACACTGTACTCTGAGGTCCAAATGACTGTCTGTCGATGTGTAACCTGATGTCTCACAACCCCCAATGAGAAGTCAGTTCTTTGGTATTCAGCAATGCGTGAGAGAGGCTTCACTGGAACAGGCTTTTGCTTTGGGCTCTGCTATTTGTTTGCAGAACACCCAGGAGCAAGCAAACAGACTCTCTTCGCAGCAGTACCTTAGGGTTTTGCCATTGTAAATGGGTCTAATGTGATATGACAAGACCAGAGAAATTGGATGTAAATTTACATTTTTGAATATGCTTGTTGTTTCACATGATACACTTAGGGTATGCAGCTCCTTTTGTAGTTTTTATTTTTACTATTTAAGTTTGGAAATGATGCCAAATTTTTGTATTTCTTTAATCAATGTGTTCAGTGATATATATTGCATTATATATTGATGTGTGTATCAATATATACTGATATGTATTACACTTAACATACAAACACATCAATATGAGGGGGTAAAACCGTAGCCTTTGCATTCTCTATAGCCTCTTACAGAGAGATCCTAAGCAGCAAAATCTTGGTGTTGTGATGTACAGAAATGGAGAAGAGTATTAAACCATATTTAAGAATATACTTTGTGTGCTTGAGATTCTTTAGGACTGTGATTAGAAAGATCTGAATGTGGAGATTGAGCTTTCCAAGGCATGTGTCAGTTTAGTAAGGGCTGATAACTTTGATAACTTTCCAGCCTTATTTTAACCGTCCTTACTACATCACCTGTGGAAGGGTATGTGCAAAGGATGCCTGAGGTCATGATCTCAAAGTTAACACCAGAGGCAGGAGGTTCCATTGCTGGGACCTAATTTGTATCTTCTCAGATTCCATGCACAACAAAAGAAAACCTTGTCTGTGCCCCCCCCCCCAATTTTTAAGGCACAAGTATGCTGTCCCATGTAATTCAACATTCCATGGAAGTAGGTGATGTACCCCAATAGTCAATAGAATGGTTCAGATGGAAGAACAGAAACAGCCTCACTATCCTGCATACCTGGCACTGGGTAGAAGAGGAAATAATATGCAAGAGCAAGTCGGAGGCTGGTCCAATTGGAGTACCGCTTCCAGGCCAGGTAACAGCAGAAGAGGATTTGTTTGTTTCGCCCAAAGTCTGAGGTGCTAGAACTGAGTGGCACTTTAGGAAGCCTGTAACCAGGGTAGTGCATGATTTGCTTTCTCTGGATTTAAGAGAACAATATTTTTAATTAAATTGACCCATAATGGCACCTATTTCTGTCACTTTGCTTTTTCAACTCACTTTGGCCCATTTTCTAATCTGATCTAGATAACTGATGAAACCCAGTCACCCTCTGGGAAGGGCATATGTGCCTGCGCATGCCTTTCCTCATGCATCCTTTGGTGCTGTTTGAAGTCAGAAGTTGGAAGGTAGCGCAGTGGTGGACTGCCGTGCTCGCCTGCCTGGGCCTGCAGCATTTGCCATCTTTTGTTCTCTGGCTCCAGCTCACATGCCAAAATACTCCCAGACAGGCACAGTGGGTTCAGGGCTGAACGCCAAGGCGGAATTTTAAACCTGTGCCAGCTTCTACCTTGTCAATTTCAGTAAGCGCCTGTTGGGGTTCACACCTGCCAAGGTCCACCCTGATGGGATTCTGCCTCCAGAGACATAGGGACTGACCAGCCAAAGACTGTGGAAGCACTGGGTGCCAAAGTTGCTGAGGACAGGAACTAGAGGTACTGTGAAAAAAAAATTTACCTCCAGGGTTCTCTGATCATCAACTCCAAACCCTGTCTGGGAACTCTGTTGTGGAGTCAAGTCTGAAAGTGCTTGGTAGGCTCATCCTGAGGCTCAATTAAAAGAACCCAGGGCAGCCTGACCAGGTGGTGGTGCAGTGGATAGAGTGTCAGACTGGGACATGGAGGACCCAGGTTCGAGACCCCGAGGTCACCAGCTTGAGCGTGGGCTCATCTGGCTTGAACAAAAAGCTCACCAGTTTGGACCCAAGGTCACTGGCTCGAGCAAGGGGTCACTTGGTCTGCTGAAGGCCCGCAGCCAAGGCACATATGAGAAAGCAATCAATGAACAACTAAGGTGTCGCAACGAGAAACTGATGATTGATGCTTCTCATCTCTCTCTGTTCCTGTCTGTCCCTATCTATCCCTCTGTCCCTGTAAAAAAAAAAAAAAAAAAAAAAAGAACCCAGGGCAAAGTCGGCTCTTTGAACAAACAGTTCTGATTCTGGCTGCCGTTAGCTGGGCTTGTGGTTTCAGGTAAGTCCCTTTCTATCCCTCAGTTTCCTTAGT
This sequence comes from Saccopteryx leptura, assembly GCF_036850995.1. Lineage (NCBI taxonomy): Eukaryota > Metazoa > Chordata > Mammalia > Chiroptera > Emballonuridae > Saccopteryx > Saccopteryx leptura. The sequence continues at coordinate 160,615,773 of NC_089508.1, read as the reverse complement.
GTAAGGATGGTTGTGAATCTGAAGAGTCTAGGTGTAAATGCTCTCAAGATATCACAATGAGCAAGATACATGACATCTTGCTCTATGAAGATTTGGCAAATTGTTTCTGAGCAGAGCAGCAATTCTTCCTGGAACAATGCTTACTCCATTATGATTATGGTCAGGATTAAATGCAGTAAGACATGAAATGCGTAATACAGTGCCTGGCACTTAGCAAGGGCTCAAAGATGAGAGCTGCACTGATGGGCCAACCACTACCAACCTTGGTCCTCCACAAGTGGCCTGGGCGAATTGGCGCTGGCAAGCCACAAGGTGGTGCTAGAGTTAAGGATATTGGCTGTAGAAGAAATTTGTTGCTTCTAGTGGAGAGAGTTGTGACAAGCATTAAGATGTGCCTGGTACAACTTATTTACCCTTAAAATTTGGAGAAATGGAGAGGGCAAACTACCAAAAGTAGGAATGAGTGAACAGAGAGGAAAGCCCAGGAGTCTCATCCTGGGCTACTAGCTACCCATCTATAAAATACCTACAATCTAATAAATACTAGATGTCAGGTAAGGTGTCACTTCATACACATCATCTCACTTAATCCTTAGGGAAACAATGAGGTAGATGCTCTTATATCTGCCAGTCCAAGTTCATAAGCTATTAAGTGGCAAAATCTGGAACTCAAAAGATAAATCTGTTTGGTCCCAAGACGAATACAAACGCAGGTTATTCCTCAGTGGAGAAGGAAGACATGCCCTACACAGACAGCTCAGTTGGTTAGAGTGTCGTCTGGAAGTACAGAGGTTCTGTTCAATCCCCAGTCAGAGCACATATAGAAAGATGTTCCTGTCTCGCTCTCTCTCCCCCTTCCTCTCTCTAAAACCAATAAGTAAAAATTTTGAAATAAAAAAAAAGGAGATAATTGCTGAGAAGATAGGTGATGGACTCACCAACCCTTGTGTTCAGTCAACCAGTGGCTCAGATTGCATCTGGAGGGCACCCATCTAACAGTTCTGACCTTGCCCACCAACACCCACACTTTGGTGAGCTTAGTGTATCCACAGCCACAGTGGAAGATGGATAAAAGGAGCTCCCTTGGACTCTGTAACCCTCTAATTTATCCAGTATCTTCAAACAATACATATGTTGTGAAAGTTTTCCGAGACTAGGGTATCTATCTGCCCCTGCTTTTAAATGTCACCAGTAAGACGAAACTGGAATGTGGACTATAGGTAAAAGTATTGTACCAACGTTAAACCTGTATTTGGTAACTACTGCACTTATGAAAAAGAATACCCTTTTCCTTAGGAAATACGCACTGAAGTATCAAGGGAGTTAAATAAGAATTTTCAGAAATGTAGAAGAGTGTTGTCCCAAAACAAGTTTGTGGGTTCGATCCCTGGTCAGGGCACACACGAGAAGCAACCAAAAAATGCATGACTGAGTGGAACAATAAATGCTTACCTGCCCCCCCCCTTCCTTTCTCTCTAAAAATTAGTAAAAATGAAGCCCTGGCCAGATAGCTCAGCTGGTTGGGGAGTCACCCTAGAGCAGCGGTTCTCAACCTGTGGGTCGCGACCCCGGCGGGGGTCTAACGACCAAAACACAGGGGTCGCCTAAAGCCATCGGAAAATACATATTATACAATACATTTTTAAATAAAAAAATATGTATTTCCCGATGGCTTTAGGCAACCCCTGTGTTTTGGTCGTTAGACCCCCGCCGGGGTCGCGACCCACAGGTTGAGAACCGCTGCCCTAGAGCATGGAGGTTGCTGATTTGATTCCTCCATGCTCTAGGGCAGCGTTCAGTGTTCCTCTCTCTCTCTCTCTCTCTCTCAAAAGAAAAATGTAAAAGAAAAAGGTAAGACCATTATTTAACTGTCTTTATTTTTTTTTAAATTCATTTTTAGAAAGGAGAGAGAGAGAGAGAGAAGGGGGAGGAGCAAGAAGCATCAATTCCCATATGTGCCTTGACCAGGCAAGCCCAGGGTTTTGAACCAGCGAACTCAGCATTTCCAGGTCGACGCTTTATCCACTGCGCCACCACAGGTCGGGCCATTTAACTGTCTTTAATAGTTTAGTCATCATGACCACCCATTATAGAACTAGTGTAATAATGAGTGTTTAGGTTCTAAACTGGTTCACAAGGCTTTTTTTGTTTTTGTTTTTGACAGACAGAGGGACAAATAGGGACACACAGGAAAGGAGAGAGATGAGAAGTATCAATTCTTTGTTGTGGTACTTTAGTTGTTCAATGATTGCTTTCTCATACGTGCCTTAACCAGGTGGGCTACAGCAGAGCAACTGACCCCTTGCTCAAGCCAGCGATCATGGGTAATGTCTATGATCCCGTGCTCAAGCTGGTGAGCCCGTGTTCAAGCCGGCAACCTCAGGGTTTTGAACCTAGGTCCTCTGCATCCCAGTCCTACACTCTATCCACTGCACCACTGCCTGGTCAGGCGGTTCACAAGGTATTTAAAACACAACTTTGGTTTAATCATTTATTCAAGTGTGGTTTTTACTCAGGATTTGGATTTGAGTCAGAGGTCAGCATTTAGAAGAATTAGTTCTGCTAGCAGGTTTTTTCAGTTCAGAAGAGATCCTTACTCTCACTCAGCCAGTGGAGGTGGGGGCTGAGCCTGAGATTTGGACCCAAACTAGAAGAGAAACAGAGGCAGGGCCAGGAGAGGAGTTGCTGTCATATGCCTCAGATATGAAATCGGCTTTGGGGCTGGTTTGGTGCTGGGTTAAGATGAGGCAGTATATGGCCGGTTTGCTCAGTGGTAGAGCGTCGGCCTGGCGTGCAGGAGTCCCGGGTTCAATTCCCAGCCAGGGCACACAGGAGAAGCGCCCATCTGCTTCTCCACCCCTCCCCCTCTCCTTCCTCTCTGTCTCTCTCTTCCCCTCCTGCAGCCGAGGCTCCATTGGAGCAAAGATGGCCTGGGCACTGGGGATGGCTCCTTGGAGTGGCTCTGGTCGCAACAGAGCGATGCCCCGGAGGGGCAGAGCATCGCCCCCTGGTGGGCGGAGCATCGCCCCTGGTGGGCGTGCCAGGGGATCCCAGTTGGGCACATGCGGGAGTCTGTCTGACTGTCTCTCCCCGTTTCCAGCTTCAGAAAAATACAAAAAAAAAAAAAAGAAAAAGATGAGGCAGTATCAAGAGCATGTGCTTGCCTGACCAGGCGGTGGTGCAGTGGATAGAGCATCAGCCTGAGATGCAAAGGACCCAGGTTCGAAACTCTAAGGTTGCCAGCTTGAGTGCAGGCTCACCAACTTGAGCACAGGGTCACTGGGTCACTGGCTTGAGTGTGGGATCATAGACATGACCCCATGGTCGCTGGCTTGAAGCCCGAGGTCATTGGCCTAGCTTGGGCAAGGAGTCACTGGCTCAGTTGGAACCCTCTCCCAGGTCAAGGCACATATGAGAAGCAATCAATGAAGTGACGCAACTTCGAGTTGATGCTTCACATTTCTCCCTTTGTGTCTCTCTCCCTCAAAAAAAATTTTTTTAAAGGAAAGTGAGAGAGAGAAAGTTGAAGACCCAGAGAGCAACATAATGACCTGGCATGCTTTAGCAGCAAACTAGAGCCAACATGAGCACCTGATGTTACAACTCCAAGTTCAGTGATCTTAACACATAGATGTTCTTGTTGTTCTTACTAAAAGCCTCTTTCTGCCCCTTGTTAGGGATGAGAAAAGGGAGGATCAGAGAGAGAGTGAATGAGCAGCCTGAAGCCAAAGACAAAGCCGGGAGGGGAAAGGTGGCCAACATCCAGGTGGGGTTATGAAAGCTGTTTTGAAGCCACTTCCCTGTGAGTCAGGGTTGGGTTGCGTGTGTAGATTAACTTGCTTGTCCAGCCCCCAGGGTTCCAAATTAGCCCCATCTAGGTTTCCTGTCAGACTTCCAGCTCCTCCATTCTGCTGAGGTCCTCTGCCTGGGCTCGGCCCCTTTTCTCCATTCCCACCCAAAGGAGACCTAAAGGGCAAGCCAGTTTCCAGGAAGCCTGGAGACCAGGAAAGAAAGATGGAAATTCAGAGAGAGGCTCTCTAGGCAGGTACAGTAAGGATCTTCTGAGTTAAAGGCAAAGATTCAAGGATAGTCTGCTACATAGGGAAAGGGAGGTGGGAACTGGGCTTGAAAATGAGAAACCAGGGCCCTGGCCAGTGGCTCAGTGGATAGAGCATCGGCCCAGCATATGGATGTCCCAGGTTTGATTCCCAATCAGGGCACACTGAAGCAACCATCCTCTGCTCTCCCCCCCCCCCCCCGCTCTCTCCCCCTTCTCTCACTCTTCTCCTCCATCAGCCAGTGTTCGGATTGGTTCAACTGTGGCCCCAGGCACTGAGGATAGCTGGCTGGTACTAGCAAGTCAGCCTTAAGTGCTAAAAATAGCCCTTACTAGAGCATCAACCCCAGATGAGGGTTGTCGGGTGGATCCTGGTCAGGGTGCATGCAGGAGTCTGTCTATCTCCCCTCCTCTCACCTATAAAAATGAAAATAAAAATAAATGAGAAATCAGGTCTTGCCACATGCCTGCCCCATATTATCTGGTTGTCCAGATCCAAGTACATTCCCAGCATCGCCTCCCAGTGGGGTGAGATGGACCAACCTCCTATATAACCCTACTGGAGGGAGGGCCTGAGAAGGGTACTCTGTACTAGGGCAGGATGTCACCTGGGGAAGAGGGATTGAGATAAAGATACATTCCTGTGCTCAGGGCTAGAGGCCCTCCCCTCCTCCATCAAACTGATTCTGAAGAGATGTTGTCTGGAAGGGGTTATGCCCCACCCTGGGGAGCTGAGCAAAAAGAAATCCAGAATCCCCAGCTTTCAGTTTCCATAGAGAGCCCACTGCCATCTCTATTCCTAAACTGGACTTGGGTTAATCCTGGTCTCATTTTTTCATTCAGCAAGCATGTACAAACATTTCCTGTGTACTAACTCTGTGTTAAGATGCTGGGATACAGGCCCTGGCCGGTTGGCTCAGTGGTAGAGCATCGGCCTGGCATGCAGGAGTCCCGGGTTTGATTTCCAGCCAGGGCACACAGGAGAAGCGCCCATCTGCTTCTCCACCCCTTTCCCTCTCCTTCTTCTCTGTCTCTCTCTGCAGCCAGGGCTCCATTGGAGCAAAGTTGGCCCGGGCGCTGAGGATGGATCTGTGGCCTCTCCCTCAGGCGCTAGAATGGCTTTGTCACAACGGAGCAGCACCTCAGATGGGCAGAGCATCACCCCCTGATGGGCGTGCTGGGTGGATCCCGGTCGGGCGCATGCGGGAATCTCTGACTGCCTCCCCGTTTCCAACTTCAGAAAAATACAAAAAAAAAAAAAAAAAGATGCTGGGATACAGTGGTGACCAACATAAGCATTCTCTCTACCCATCAATGAATACTTATGGTCCAGCAGGGGAGACAACAAGGAATGACAATGAGTATTATTTAAAAAAAAAAAAAAAAAAAATATATATATATATATATATATATATATATATATATATATCAGTCCTGGCCGGTTCACTCAGTGGTAGAGCGTCGGCCCAGCATGTGGAAGTCCCAGGTTTGATTCCCAGTCAGGGCAGATAGGATAAGTACCCATCTGCTTCTCCACCCTTCCCTCTCTCCTTCATCTCTCTCTCTCTTCCCCTCCCACAGCCAAAGCTCCATTGGAGCAAAGTTGGCCCAGGCGCTAAGGATGGCTCCATGACCTTTGCCTCAGGCACTAGAATGGCTCTGGCCACAACGGAGCAATGCCCCAGATGGGCAGAGCATCACCTGTGGTGGGCATGCGGGTGGATCCCAGTCAGGCACATGCAGGAGTCTGTCTGACTGCGTCCCCACTTCTAACTTCAGAAAAATACACACATAAATATATATACATATATTATATCAGATTTGCCCTGGCCAGGTGGCTCAATGAATAGAGCATCATTCCAGTATGCTGTCACAGGGTCAATCCCCAGTCAGGGCACATATGAGGAGCAATCAATGAGTGCACAACTAAATGGAACAAATAAGTGAAACAATAAATTGATGCTTCTTTCTCTCTCCTTTCCTCTCTCCTTCCTTTCCTCTCTCCCTCTCCCTCAAGTAAAGGAAAAAAAATTTTTTTAAATAAAAAAAATCTGCTTTTTATTTTTAAACACTCCAGCAAATATCAAAGAATACTTGTATAGCCTGACCAGGCAGTGGCGCAGTGGATAGAGCGTTGGACTGGGATGCAGAGGACCTAGGTTCGAGACCTGGCTCATCTGGTTTGAGCAAAAGCTCACCAGCTTGGACCCAAGGTTGCTGGCTTGAGCAAGGGGTTACTTGGTCTGCTGTAGCCCCACGGTCAAGGCACATATGAGAAAGCAATCAATGAACTAAAAAAGTGCCACAAAGAAAAACTGATGATTGATGCTTCTCATCTCTCTCTGTTCCTATCTGTCCCTATCTATCTCTGTCTCTGTAAAAAAAAAAAAAAAAATTCACCCACTGTAAGTATATTATTACTTGAAGTAAACTTGCACAGTTTTGCAAACATCACACAATCTAGTGTCATGACCCCAAAAGGTTGTTTGTAGCCTTCTGTAGCATTATTGTAGGGTCAACTGTATACACTTGGTCTTTGTACCTAGTTCCTGACACAGTTCTTAAAATCCTTGGAATCTCCCAGGTGCTAAGTCTTTTGTATGCTAATGAGATGACTGGTGGCTGGGGGTCCCTAAAAAGCTTCAGGATAGGGGCTAGTTATAAGAACGGTGTAATTACAGGTCTGGAACTTCCAGCCCCACCCTGAGGGAGGAGAGAGGGGCTGGAGGTTGAGTTAATCACCAAGGACCAAATATTTAATCAATAATGCCTAAGTAATAGCACTTCCATAAAAACCCCTAAATAATGGGGTTCAGAGCTTCCAGGTTGGTTTGTGAACACATCGAGGTACTAGGAGAGCTCCTTGCAATTCCACATGCATTTGAGAATCCAACTTTTCCATTTCTGCAAAAAGGCATTTGGAATTTGGATAAAAATTGCATTGAGGCCTGACCTGTGGTGGCGTAGTGGATAAAGCGTCAACCTGGAAACACTGAGGTTGCCGGTTCAAAACCCTGGCTTGCCTGGTCAAGGCACATATAGGAGTTGATGCTTCCTGCTCCTCCTCTCTCTCCCTCTCTCAATCTCTCTCCCCCCTCCTCCTCTCTAAAATAAATAAATAACTAAAAATTTTTTAAAAATTGCATTGAAACTGTAGATTGCTTTGCGTAGTATTGCCATCTTAATATTGTCTCCCAATCATGAATGTCTATTTATTTAGTTCATCTTTAATTTCAGCTGTGTTTCATAGTTTTCTGTGTAAAAGTGTTTTATCAATACTTCCTTGGTTTAACTTATTCCTAGGTATTTCATTCTTTTGGATTGTAAATGGAATTATTTTCTTTTTTTTTTTTTTTTTTTTTTCTTTTGCATTTTTCTGAAGCTGGAAACAGGGAGAGACAGTCAGACAGACTCCCGCATGCGCCCGACCGGGATCCACCCGGCACGCCCACCATGGGGCGACGCTCTGCCCACCAGGGGGCGATGCTCTGCCCCTCCGGGGGGTCGCCATGTTGCGACCAGAGCCACTCTAGTGCCTGGGGCAGAGGCCAAGGAGCCATCCCCAGCGCCCGGGCCATCTTTGCTCCAATGGAGCCTTGGCTCCGGAGGGGAAGAGAGAGACAGAGAGGAAGGAGAGGGGGAGGGGTGGAGAAGCAAATGGGCGCTTCTCCTGTGTGCCCTGCCGGGAATCGAACCCGGGTCCTCCGCACGCTAGGCCGAAGCTCTACTGCTGAGCCAACCGGCCAGGGCTGGAATTATTTTCTTAATTTCCTTTTTGGGTTTTTCATTGGTGGTGCCATTCTGGTTCTGATAACTAATGATGTTGGATGTCTTTTCCTGTGCTTATTAGCCATTCATATATCTTTTTTGGTAAAATGTAATTTTTCATTTTTTTTTTTTTTTACAGAGTCAGAGAGAGGGATAGACAGGGACAGATAGACAGGAACGGAGAGAGATGAGAAGCATCAATCATTAATTTTTCGTTGTGACAGCTTAGTTGTTCATTGCTTTCTCATATGTGCCTTGACCTTGAGCCTTCAGCAGACTGAGTAACCCCTTGCTCAAGCCAGCGACCTTGGGTCCAAGCTGGTGAGCTTTTTGCTCAAACCAGATGAGCCCGCGCTAAAGCTGGCGACCTTGGGGTCTCGAACCTGGGTCCTCCGCATTCCAGTCCAACGCTCTATCCACTACGCCACTGCCCGGTCAGGCTAATTTTTCATTCTTAATCTCCAATTCTGCATTTCCATGAGTGCAGGGGGGGGGGGGTCCCTTTGTCTCTCAGATACATTTCTTTTCCCCTTCTTTACTTTTTCTCTACTTTCAAAAAGCACTTAACAGGTGCAAGGGCAGCACAGTGCAGGGGAGCACACTTGAACCAGATGTCCAGGTCACACTCTACCACTCCCTAGCTGGGTGACCTTGAGCATGTTACTCCTCTTTCTGTTTCTTTAAGTTTAAAATAGGGTTTTGTGTTAAATAAACTAAGTTTTTATTTCATTTGTTACATAAAAGTGCCTAATACAGCCAAGCACTATGCTATACCCTAAAACACAGTCATGCAAGAGACATAATTGAATGTCCCAGTGGGCTTCCAGGCCAACAGATCACTCCAGTGAACGTGAAGTCCCTGCTGAAATTAACACGTGAAGAAAGACCACAGGTAAGTCTGCAGCAGAGGAATTAGACCTGGCCAGTGAGCCCACAGAAAGCTTTTCTAAAGATATTGTGCTTGAATGGCACAGATTTAACTAGTCAAAGAAAAGGAAGAGCATGAGAGGTACAAGAACAACACATGAGGCCCTGGCCGGTTGGCTCAGTGGTAGAGCGTCGGCCTGGCGTGCAGAAGTCCCAGGTTTGATTCCCGGCCAGGGCACACAGGAGAAGCGCCCATCTGCTTCTCCACCCCCTCTCCTTCCCCTCTGTCTCTCTCTTCCCCTCCCGCAGTGAGGTTCCATTGGAGCAAAGATGGCCCGGGCACTGGGGATGGCTCCTTGGCCTCTGCCTCAGGTGCTAGAGTGGCTCTGGTCGCAGCAGAGCGTCGCCCCCTGGTGGGCGTGCCGGGTGGATCCCGGTCGGGCGCATGCGGGAGTCTGTCTGACTGTCTCTCCCCGTTTCCAGCTTCAGAAGAATGCAGAAAAAAAAAAAAAGAACAACACATGAGAGGTGGGGTGAGTACGGCTGAGGAGGTAGGTGGGAAGCAGTGTGGATGAAGCTCAGAGAACAAAGGAGAGCGTGGTGGAAGAAGGATGCCAGAAGAGGCCAGCAGGCGCAGAAGGGGCGAGCCTCAACGCCTTGCTGAGAACTTGAAAAAAAAAATTATTTTTCTTTTCAAGAGGCAGGGAGAGAGAGACAGAGAGACAGTAACAGTATGTGCCCTGACTGGGGATCAAACCAGCAAGCTGAGAACTTGAAATTTTGCTCTGAGCCAGAGGTACCTACTAGGTGCCAGCATGAAGGCAGCCTAAGTTTTACTGTGAACTCAGACACCAGTTCCTATCACAGTGAAAGATATTTAAACAGCTGAAGCTATTCTCCAATCTGTAAAACACTGTGATTAAATGTGACAGTGAAACATGTATCAAATACTCTACAAACAGTATTAGCTATCATAGGTTCATATCCATTCAACAATTGTTCATTGTGCCAGGCAATGTGGGTATACTAGTCAACAAGGCAGACGCCATGTCAATAAGGAGTGCCCAATCTAGTGAGGAAGCCAGTCAAGCAAAGATTCTCTGCTTTGATGGGAAAGATATAGGACACTGGGTGGAGGGTTGGTTGGGTGGGGGAATAAAAGTCACACCTAACCTGTTTTCCTTTTGGCAAGATCACTTGTTACAGCATGAAGATGGGGTTGGTGCCATTGGCAAGAGAAAGTCTGGTTCCTGGACTTAAAGAAATATCATTTTATTGAGAAGGCATGTGTAGGAAAACAATGACAAAAATGCATAGAAATATGAGGTGACTGTTAGACTGGCATTTTTTGCAAAAAGTCTCAGCTTATCCATTCCCAGGTTCCAAACATCCCCACTGCAGAGAGGCAGTATCTGTCTCTCTCAAAATCCCTACTGCTTAACATACCTTTCTGTGGCTCAAAGCCCTCACCCAGAAGAGAACACAAGGCCTACCCAGCAGAGACCTACAAATTCTGTAGCTAGAAAGGAGACTGATGGAGCTACCAGCTCCTCTCAGGACTTCCCCCTCTGCTAGGCTCAGCTATAAATAGCTTGCTAGTTTCCAGCAGGGGATCTCCCAGCCCAGCAAGAAGCAGGCACCGCCTTCTCACCCTGTGCTGCCCTCAGCCGGGAGTAGAAGGGAGTGGTGGCTGGCAGGGGGGAATGAGAGGGGGCGATGGAGGGCGGGAACTAGCACCACAGAGAAGCTGGCTCTGTACTACATTACCCACAATTCTAGACGGTAGTTAGGAAAAGGGGGGGGGGCTGCAGTCATAGGTTGGAAAACAAGGCCAGAGGCATCCTAAACCCTGAGTGTGCAGCCTAGGTCCTGAGGCCCAGCTTTTTTTCCAAAATCTAACCCCTAACTTTTCAGTTCTGGACCTTAGAGATCATCTTTCCATGCACCCAGCTCACAGGCACTCAGCTGACCTGTGGCCAAGGAGACCAACAAAGCTCCTTATCTTTTGGACTTAGCCCACTGTGTGTGCGTGTATGGGTACAAGCCCAGCCAAAAACTGGAAGCCTGTGAGTGATTTTATTCTGGATCAAGCCCAAAGGCCCTAGAAGCCTCTTCCCTGGCACATTCCCTAACTCTGTCCCATGCTCTGAGCTTCTCTTTCCCTGCCTCACCCAAGGCAGAACAATCAAGAGCTTGCTCACAGGCTGGTCCAGCAGAAAGCCTGCACTCTGGTGACATGCTGCACTTCTGGAAGAGCTGGAGGTGGGGGTTCAGGAACTCTGCTGGGGTTTGGTCCCTCTCTGACCTTTGCTCATCTTCTGGCAGACACTCGGGGTAGTGACGTGACTGGAACAAGTTTAAGTCTCTGGAAATGCTGTAGGGAAGGCCTGTAGAGGCTTGCTGATTCGTGTGGTGGATAAACCAGATTTGTCAGACTAAGCAAGGAAGGCCATTCTCGGCGGTGGCGGCACCAGTGTGCACTGCTTCCAGACCTCAGCCCCACTGTGGGTGTACACCTGCCCCAGTTCCGGCTCCCCAAACCTCAACCCTCCCAACTTTCCCTATAGAGTCAAAATATTCATGTAGGGTTCTGGCACTCTTGAACCTCCAGACCACAGGGAGCCTAGCAACTGCAGGTATTAGGGGCACCTGTCCAAGGTGAAAAGGCACTATGGCCTCAACACAGGACCTTTCCCTTTTTCCCCTTGCTCAGATATAATAACAACTCTCACTTACTGAACTAGGCAACAGGAACGCAGAGATGAGTGAGATCAAATCGCTGTCTCAATAAATAAAGGAGCCCTGGCAGGATCGCTCGGTTGGTTTGAGCGTTGTCTCGATGCGCAGAGGCTGCTGGTTCGATCCCGTTATGGCACACAGAGGAACAGATCAGTGTTCCCTCTCTCTTTCCCTTCCTCTCTCTCTAAAATCAATAAATATTTTTAAAATAAAAAATAGACAATGTATAATACTGTGTTGAGTGCATAACAGGCCTATGGAGTGGGTGTGGGAGGGATTCCCAGATAGCCAGCTGTCTGAACCAAGTAAAGGATGAGGACATTCTACCAGAATGGTGTGGCAAGGGCATTCCAGGCAGAGGGGACAGCTTCAGTGACAGTTGAGGAGAAAGAAATAGCAAGGAGGGAAGGGTGAAAATACCTAAGACCAACTTGCAATAGGCAAGGGGAGGAGCAGTAAGGCAAAGCGCGCAGGCCCTAACACCACGCTTAAGAATTTGGGCTTTAGGCCCTGAGCTAGAGCTGGGGACGGGTCCAGCGTGGTGTGCTGTGTCCAGGGCTGAGGTAGGAAAGGGGGGCAGAAGAAGAAACCGGGGCACGTGAGGGCTGTGGGAACCTCAGAGCTTCCGGGGATGGAAGAAGGCATCGTACTCCCAAGCCCGCCTGTCCCGCGTTTACCTCGGCCAGGCCCGAGCCGCGGCGGGGCCGGGCCGCGCGTTCCCAGCCCGCCGGCCGCCCCCTCCTTGGCAGCGAGTCCCCTGGCCGCTGGCTCCCGGCGCGGGCGACGCGGAGGGCCGGGCTCCCGCCCACAGCCGCCCGCGGGCCGCCTGCCAGCCGCGCCGGGAAGGAAGCGCCTTGTATGGGCCTCCAGCGGGAGGAAGCGCCTTGTAGGGCCCGGGGAGGAAGCGCCATACATGGCGAGGGGCGGGGCGCCCGCCCGAGTTGGAGGCGGTTTCCGCCGCCGCGGGCCCGGGCCGCAGTGCTCAACCCCCACCCGCGTTGGACTGCGAGCCGCGGCCTCCAGCCGACCCCAGCTCCCAGAACCCCCGCGGCGCCCTCGGTCTTCTCAGCGCGGGAGCTACAGGCCTTCGGGATCCCGCGGACCGCGCGCCGGGGCAGGCCAGCTGGCGTGGGCGTCTGGCTGAGCCGAGTTGGATCCCAGCTCCGCCACCACACACTCTGTGACCTTGGGTAAAACGCTTTCGTCTCTGAGCCTCAGATTCCTCCTCTGAGGTTTATGAGGATAAAATGAGAGAATGCCCATTAAGCACGGTCCACTGGGCATGGACCGCAGTGACATCTCCGTCGTCCTGACAATCGTAACGGGAGGGAAGCAGGGTTTCCTGTCACCTGCTGTTTGTGTCCTTTTAGCCTTTTCCCAGCTGAATGAAGGGCTGGGGGCCCTGAGTGAACGGCTTATTTGGGAGGTGATGGATTCAGAAGAGCTTTTTCCAGAAGAAAATAGGGCCACCGTCAGGTCTCGAGTTCCCCCTTCCAAGCTGTGGGGTTTAGACAAAGGGAGCTCCAATCCTAACATCTCCCCTTATGCTCTGATGATAAGTACTTTACTTCTCTGAATCTGCCTCTCCTGGTCAGTAAAATGAGGATAATAATTACTGACTTATAGAGTTGTTGTGATAAATAAAATGTGTGTGAAGTCCCTGACCTGAGAAGTAGGTGCTTAATTAATGCCAATACCTCGGTTCTCTGTGCAGTTTCCCAAGTGGGTATGGGAAGGAGATATGAGAGGCTTGAGTACTTGACCATTCTTCCTGGAAACCTGTCCCCCTGGGGAAAACTGTCCCTTCTTTGACATCTATGAGCCTTTTTTTTTTTTTTTTTTTTTTTTTTTTTTTTTAGAGAGACAGGAAGGGAGAGAGATGAGAAGCATCAATTCCTTACGGCATCTTTGTTGTTCATTGATTGCTTTCTCATATGTGCCTTGATGGAGGAGGGGCACTCCAGCAGAGCAAGTGACCCCTTGCTCAAGCCAGCGACTTTGTTTTTTTATTTTTTAATTTATTTTTTATTTTTATTTATTCATTTTAGAGAGGAGGGAGGGAGGGAGGGAGAGTGAGAGAGAGCGCGCACGGGAGAGAGGGGGGAGGAGCAGAAAGCATCAACTCCCATATATGCCTTGACCAGACAAGTGCAGGGTTTTGAACCAGCAACCTCAGTGTTCCCAGGTCGACGCTTTATCCACTGTGCCACCAGAGGTCAGGCAAGCCAGCGACTTTGGACTCAAGCCAGCGACCATGGGGTCATGTCTATGATCCCACACTCAAGCTGGTGACCTCGGGGTTTCAAACCTGGGTCCTCAGCATTGCAGGCCCATGCTCTATCCCCTGTTCACCACAGGGTCAGGCTCCATGAGACCTTATTGCCAAGATTTGTTACCTTAAACAGAGGCATCTGTGTGGCCCTGATGCTCCTCTTTCTGAGTTCAGCCAACACCCCAATGCCCTCCCTCCCTGCTGCTCTTCTCTCCCTACCCCAGAGCCTAGGTGACCTGGAACATCTGGCAAGGACAAAAAGAACTTGGAGGAAGTTGAAATTCCCATCATAGCCAGAACCTGATATCTAGGACACCATACCCTCCCATGCCTTCTGCAGTACCACACCCACTCATTTCAACAACTGATGGGTATCAGTCTCAGGACAGCATTTCCCAATCCTCCCTGTTGGCCCTGCCCTGCCCTCATCAGTTCTGCCTGTCCTGGAATTCCACTTCAGTCTAACTTGAATCTGCCTGCCTCCTAGTTGCAGCCCCTTCCTGCTGATCTGCAGTTAGCAGCTCTTAAGAGGTTCCAGGCAAATTTGTGGACACACACAATAGATGTATATCGCCCACGGCCTTGTTTCCTTTCATCCTTGTTGGACAAGGAGGCTGGCGTTGGCATGGTAACCTTCCCAGTATAAGTTGCAGACCTCAAGGATGTTCTTCAATTCCAGCAGGGACATAGCTCCTTCCCCCCACTGTAGATCACAGGGTGACATGAAGCTGTGTCATTCTGCCTCCCCCAGAATGGGGAAAGCAATGCTAGTGGCACAAAAGAAAGACTGGTTCATGGAGGGCAACAAAGGGCTTAGAGGATGCTGATTGGATCTCTGAAGAACAGGTTCTTTCTGCCCTATGGGTTGATCCTTAGCCACCCAGAGAAACCAGTTCTGAAGCTCAGGATATTTAGGGAGCCTCTCAGGATCTCGTGGTGAATAATAAGCACACATCTTCACTAAAACCGCCCAACAAATGATATAATGCTGGTGCTTAATTCTATAGAGGTTGATAACCATATAGCCTCTGTAATTCAGTGATTTCCTTTCTCCCCAGCCCCTCTGTGGAATAAATGGATATTTATTAACTATCTCACTTGTTCCAGTTTCTCATACATTATTTCAACTAATCCTTCCGACAGTCCTAGCAGGGGGATAGTAGACCACTCATTTTACCAATGGGGAAACTAAAAATTTGGCAAAGATTTGCCTGACTGGGTGGTGGCACAGTGGATTTAGCGTGTACCTAGGATGCTGAGGACCCAGGTTTGAATCCCTAAGGTCACTGGCTTGAGTATGGTCTCATAGACATGAGCCCAAGGTCACTGGCTTGAGCAAGGGGTCACTGGCTCAGCTAGAGTCCTCCACTCAAGGCACATATGAGAAGCAATCAGTGAACAACTAAATTACCACAAGCCGAAGTTAATGCTTCTCATCTCCCTTTCTGTCTGTGTGTCTCATTTTCTCCCTAAAAAAAAAAAAAAAAGATCTTAAGAGTTTGACCTAAATCCATGGAGTGGTGGCCTGAGGATCTGAACCCAGGTTTTCAGATTCCCAACTTCACACTCTTTCTACTAGGTCCTGTGTTCCTTTGTATTTGTTACTGTGTTCCTGATAAAGAAATCCTTCCCCACCAGGCATTGCCTTTCTAGGAGTTCTAGACATTGGTATCAGTCTCCGTGGCAGCAGGGTCCTGTGGGGTCTTGTGCCGCCCTGTGTGGCTCAGCAGCAGCAGCAGCGTCCTCAAAATCTTGAGGCTTCTCCTTGTCAGCTGCCTCGTCTCCTTATCTCCATCATGGAGTTTCCCC
Source organism: Saccopteryx leptura (assembly GCF_036850995.1). Taxonomy (NCBI): domain Eukaryota; kingdom Metazoa; phylum Chordata; class Mammalia; order Chiroptera; family Emballonuridae; genus Saccopteryx; species Saccopteryx leptura. The sequence continues at coordinate 160,600,261 of NC_089508.1, read as the reverse complement.
AGCAGAGGGCAAGATGAGGGAAAGTGGTTCCCAGCTGCCAGCTTCATCTAGGCAGAATTGCATAAGAGTCAACCCCAGCTTCCCTCAGTCCCTCCAGAGTGAGCACATTCAGCTCCTCCACAGAAGGGAGGGGAAGAGAGACACAAGCAAAAAAGGGAAACTTCCATTTCTCTCTTTGGCTGGGAAGCACTTGGCTTTGAGCTGCCACTCATCTTGTAGGTGGAGAAGATTAATACTGATCCTTTGGAGATTATACAAGTCACTAAAATGAACCCTTGGGCCAGAGCTTTGCCTGGGAGAGATGCCAGGAGGAAAGTCCTCGGTTTGAGTGCTTTGGAAGAGGAGGAAGGCAGGTCTCAGGAGGGGAAGAGGGTCCCCTGGGTCTCCTCCTCCTAGCCTCAGGAGCCCTTTTTTGGCAACCATTCTTTCTGTGGGTCTTCTGTCTGAAAAGATGAGGAAAGTCATGTCCTGGCAACTGGAACAGGGTGAGGAAAAAAAGCAGTAGGAGCAGGGAACTATCATGTTTGACCTCAAGCAAAACAGGAGGTGTTAATATATAGTATTAATTGTTACTATTTACAGGTGTCAGTGACACTTCATTTATTATCTCATTTTATCCCTTCTCAGATCCTACTGTCAATCCTGTTTTATAGATAAGGAAATTGAGCTTTGTGGGCTCCTCAATAACAATAGCTCCCAATGAATGGGAGTGGACCAGGTACTCTACAGACATCTAATCTACATTCCCCTAGTGCTCCCCTGCACAGTGACAACCTGGTTGGGAGTGTTCACTTGTTAGTTCAGACTTGCCACCAAACTATTTCTTCGGGCTCTGTGTCTTGGGATGCTGGCTGTCTCCAATGCAAACTCCGGAGGCAGGAAGAAACCTTGATAAAGCTTCACTACCCTCCCCATGACTTGAGATACAAACATGTATAAATAGAACAGGCCTCAGGAGGTCTTCTTAAGACCCAGGGAGGTACTTCTTGAAGAAGAGGTTGGAGAACCCAGCGATTTCAACCAGGAAGAACAGCCAGTGGCAGCCTCTCCAGCCGGTTGGGCTCCCTGTGGCCTTTCCCAGAGGCTCCTCTGCACTATGACAGCAGTAGACTCCATCAGTCCTACCATCCCACCCCCCCCACCCCCAACCCACCCCCTCCCCTGAGGCAGGGCTGTGGGGTGGGACCCACTTGGAATCCTGAGTCAGAGGAAAGGTTCCACTTCACTTTCCCTGAAACAGCAAGTCAGGGCTGCAGCAGTCAGTCTTTCTGGAGAGGAAGGGGAACTGGAAAGTGAAAAACAATAGTGCTTTTATTTTTAAAGCCGTTTATTCTTTTTATTCCATCATAGGTGATCCATGTTCACTGCAGAAAATGCAGGTGATGGAAATAAGATTTATTAGTGAGTGTCCTCCCTTTTTTCTCTCTTCTTACCCAACCACCAAAATGTTTCCAGCTCAGAATCCAACCTGACTTCACAGTGTACAGAGTTTGGTCTTTGCCAGCCAAGTTTCTGGATCTTTGTTGTGTAGAATCAGAATGGGGGTGAGGGGGGCTGGTTGGAAAGAATGAGATGTAGAGCCTGAGAGGCTGGGAAAGGGAGGACTTGGGCTGAGAGGCTAAACTGATCTATATAATAAATAAGGTGTCCAACTTTTTTCAGTGAAAAGGAGGACAAAAACAACTTGAAGAAAACAATATCGTAAATAAAAGAAATTTTATTCATTGCAACAATAATACATTATAATATGATAAATGCATAATAAAAACATTTGTGCCCTGGCCGGTTGGCTCAGCGGTAGAACGTCGGCCTGGCGTGCGGGGGACCCGGGTTCGATTTCCGGCCAGGGCACATAGGAGAAGCGCCCATTTGCTTCTCCACCCCCACCCCCCTCCTTCCTCTCTGTCTCTCTCTTCCCCTCCCGCAGCCGCAGCCGAGGCTCCATTGGAGCAAAGATGGCCCGGGCGGGCGCTGGGGATGGCTCCTTGGCCTCTGCCCCAGGCAGCAGAGCGACGCCCCGGAGGGGCAGAGCATCGCCCCCTGGTGGGCAGAGCGTCGCCCCTGGTGGGCATGTCGGGTGGATCCCGGTCGGGCGCATGCGGGAGTCTGTCTGACTGTCTCTCCAGAAAAATACAAAAAAAAAAAAAAAAATTGTAATATTTTATATTGTAATTATGCTTACATGCCTATTAATTTTTAATAATAATTGTAAGAAAAAAGTATTCATTTAGATACAAATACGTCACATCCACGCAATGGATCAACTCTGCATCAATCAAATACAGACATTTACAGACTGGTCTTCCAATATCAAAAAGGAGGACATGTAGGAGGACACTTTTTGAGGGAGGATGGACTTACAAAAGAAGGACTGTCCTCCCTAAAGGAGGATGATTGGTCACCTTAAGAACTAGGAAGGGGGAGGGAGAAGGGAGAGAGACCAGCTAAAAAGGAAAACTGGGGGGAACTTTATGAACTATTGCTGTGGGGCATTAACTGGATTCCCCAAGTAGAGATGAATAACTTTTCATTTCAGGGCTCCAGGATCATAATTCTTTATTTGCAACTCCATTGTAGCACTTTAACTACATAGAGACCCAGAATTTATTGGGGTTCTGTTGAGCAAATAAGTTTGTAAAATTTGTGTTATTTGGTTTTGCTCTCTTTTAATTAAAAATGGTGCTACCCATGTGGGGCGGCTTGGTTATGCTAATGTGTGCTGGGGGCGGATTGTCCCCACAAAAGGTTTTTTGTTTTTGTTTTTTTTTTAATTTTATTTATTGCCTGACCAGGTGGTGGCGCAGTGGATAGAGCGTCGGACTGGGATGTGGAAGGACCCAGGTTCGAGACCCCAAGGTCGCCAGCTTGAGCGCGTGCTCATCTGGCTTGAGCAAAGAGCTCACCAGCTTGGACCCAAGGTCGCTGGCTCCAGCAGGGGGTTACTCGGTCTGCTGAAGGCCCACGGTCAAGGCACATGTGAGAAAGCAATCAATGAACAACTAAGAAGTCGCAATGCGCAACGAGAAACTGATGATTGATACTTCTCATCCTCTCTGTTCCTGTCTGTCTGTCCCTGTCTATCTCTGCCTCTGTAAAAAAATAAATAAATAAATAAATTTATTAATTTTTAGAGAGGAGAGAGAGAGGGAGAGAGAGAAAGGGGGAGGAGCTGGAAGCATCAACTCTCATATGTGCCTTGACCAGGCAAGCCCGGGGTTTCGAACCAGCGACCTCAGCATTTCCAGGTCAATGCTTTATCCACTGCGCCACCACAGGTCAGGCACAAAAGGTTTTAAAAGGAGGAGCTAGGAGGCCATTTTGAAGAAAGAGACCATGTTGTTCCAGGGGAGAGAGGCCACGTGGTTGGAGGAGAGGAAGCAGACAAGATGGCCAGGTGCTGAAGGAGAAGCCAGTTTGTGTAGAGAGGAGAAGGGAGATGGGGAACAGAACCAGAGGGGATAAGACTGGTGGGAACCGTTGATTCTAGGAAAACATGGATGTGTCAGTAGCTTTGTGAGCACTGAATGAGTGGGTTTTGGAGCCCAGTGTGTTTGTGTTTACCCACTTGTCAAATGCAAGCTAGGAGTAAAGGTAATGGCCCACCAGTTCTTGGCTCCGCAGTTTCATTACCATCTGTCTGGATCAATGCGAACCTGCATGGCCAGGCGGCTGTGATGGTGGTCGTGGCTACTGGCTTTACAGGTTCTGTACAGGAAAGTACAAAATACCATTATTTGATAAATGAAAGAAAGCAGTCAAGTATTTATCCTTTCTTTCTTTTTGTTTTTCTTTTTTACAACAATTTAGTGTAAGTTCCTTATAGACAAATTCTGGCTAATAAATGCAAATAGAATGATAGAATTACAAAATCAACATTTTGTAACCTCTAATAAGATAATGGATTTAGCCTAACCAGACAGTGGTGCAGTGGATAGAGAGTTGAACTGGGACGCAGAGGACCCGGGTTTGAAACTCCAAGGTCACCAGCTTGAGCACGGGCTCAAATGGTTTGAGCCAGGTTTGCTGGCTTGAGCCCAAGGTCGCTGGCTTGAGCAAGGGTTACTCGGTCAGCTGTAGCCTCTTGGTCAAGGCACATATGAAAAGGCAATCAATGAACAGCTAAGGTGCTGCAGCAAGGAATTGATGCTTCTCATCTCTTTCTCTTCCTGTCTGTCTGTCCCTATCTGTCCTTCTCTCTGTCTCTCTCTGTCTCTGTCACACACACACACAAAATTGAGTGGAACTTTAAAATACCAATAATACTTGAACCCACCAATTAATTTTAACAACACAAAAAGAGAGACCACCCAAGAGAATTAAAACATATGTTTACATATAAACCTGTACATAATGTTCATAGCAGCAGCATTGTTTATAATAACCAAAATTGGAAACAATCCAATCAAGTCATGAATAGGTAAGCAAAATGTGGCATGTCCATACAATGAAATATTATTCAGCAAAGAAAAGAAATGAAGTACTGTTGTATGCTATAATATCAGGGGTAGTCAACCTTTTCATACCTACCGCCCACTTTTGTATCTCTGTTAGTAGTAAAATTTTCTAACTGCCCACCGGTTCCTCAGTAATGGTGATTTATAAAGTAGGGAAGTAACTTTACTTTATAAAATTTATAAAGCAGAGTTACAGCAAGTTAAAGCATATAATAATAATTACTTACCAAGTACTTTATGTTGGATTTTCGCTAAGTTTGGCAGAATAAATCTTTATAAAACAACTTACTATAGCTAAATCTATCTTTTTATTTATACTTTGGTTGCTCTGCTACCACCCACCAGAAAGCTGGAATGCCCACTAGTGGGCAGTAGGGACCAGGTTGACTACCAGTGATATAGATGAACCTTAAAAACATTATGCTTAAGCCTGACCAGGTGGTGGCGCAGTGGATAGAGTGTCAGACTGGGATGCGGAGGACCTAGGTTTGAGACCCTGAGGTTGCCAGCTTGAGCGCAGGCTCATCTGGTTTAAGCAAAACTCACCACCTTGGACCCAAGGTCGCTGGCTCGAGCAAGGGGTTACTCAGTCTGCTGAAGGCCCATGGTCAAGGCACATATGAGAAAGCAATCAATGAAGAACTAAGGTATCGGAATGAAAAACTGATGATTGATGCTTCTCATCTCTCTCCGTTCCTATCTGTCTGTCTGTCCCTATCTATCCTTCTCTCTGACTCTCTCTCTGTCTCTGTAGAAAACAAACAAACAAAAAAACATGCTTAAGCCTGACCAGGTGGCATCAGACTGGGACACGGAGGACCTCAGGTTCGAAACCCTGAGGTTGCCAGCTTGGGCATGGACTCATCTGGTTTGAGCAAGGCTCACTAGCTTGAGCCCAATGTCATTGGCTTGAGCAAGGGGTCACTTAGTCTGCTGTAGCCCCCCAGGCAAGACACATGTGAGAAAGCAATCAGTGAACAACTAAGGTGCTTCTCATCTCTCCCTTCCTGTCTGTCGCAAAAACAAAACAAAACAAAAACATTATGCTTAAGTGAAGTCATTAACAGATTTTGTTATTCCATTTACATATATTAAAATGTCCAGAACAGGCAAATCCATATCCATGGAAACAGAAAGCAGATTAGTGATTGCCAGGTGCTGGGGAAGGGATAGAATGAGGAGTGACTGTTAACAGGTATGGGTTTCTGTTGGGGGTGATTGAAATGTTATGAAACTAGATAGTGGCAATAGTTATACCACATTGTAAATATATTCAAAACTATTAAATTGTACACTTTAAAATGGATAATTTTATGTTATATGAATTATTTTGCAATTTAAAAAATCATATCTAGGAAATTAGAGGACAACCAAAACTTATGTGCCCTTTGATGTATTGTAAGAATAAGTACATAGCATCTGAATCTAATCAAGCCTCTAGGTATAACAACCAGTTTATAAGGAAATGTATAGGATAGAAGGACATATTACAGGGAGAAAAGTGAAACCTGTCAAATTCCAGAAGTGAGGAATTCTTCAGGACAAAAAACCTGGTTTCTTCAATTAATAAATAGCAAGGGGCCCTGACTGATTGGCTCAGCGTTAGAGCATCAGCCTGGCGTGTCGAAGTTCCAGGTTTGATTCTGGCCAGGGCACACAAAAGAAGTGCCCATCTGCTTCTCCACCCTTCCCCCTCTCCTTCCTCTCTCTCTCTCTCTCTTCGCATCCCTCAGCCAAGGCTCCATTGGAGCAAAATTGGCCCGGGCGCTGAGGACGGCTCCATGGCCTCAGCCTTAGGTGCTAGAATGGCTCCAGCAGCAACGGAGAGACATCCCAGATGGGCAGAGCATCCCCCCCTGGTGGGCATGCCAGATGGATCCCAGTTGGGCGCAAGCGGGAGTCTGTCTGACAACCTCCCCATTTCTAACTTCAGAGAAATACAAAAAATAATAAATAAATAAATAAACAGCAGGGGACCTACTACCCTGTTTCCCTGAAAATAAGACCTAGTGCAATTTTTTTCAAGCTTAGAAATATAAGCTCACCCCTGAAAATAAGACCTAGCATGTCTTTGGGAGCAAAAATTAATATAAGACACTGTCTTATTTTCGGGGAAACAGGGTAGATTGTTGTACATGGACATACAGTCACAAGAAGTTCTTGATGGAATTCAGAGTTTGGCTGGTATGCTGATGTTTGTGATGACATGACTACAGTATATTAACAAACGTTGATTTTTTTGTTCAACAATAAATGTGTGCGGAGAACCCGGGTTCAATTCCCGGCCAGGGCACACAGGAGAAGCGCCCATTTGCTTTTCCACCCCTCCGCCGCGCTTTCCTCTCTGTCTCTCTCTTCCCCTCCCGCAGCCAAGGCTCCATTGGAGCAAAGATGGCCCGGGCGCTGGGGATGGCTCTGTGGCCTCTGCCTCAGGCGCTAGAGTGGCTCTGGTCACAACATGGCGATGCCCAGGATGGGCAGAGCATCGCCCCCTGGTGGGCAGAGCGTCGCCCCTGGTGGGTGTGCCGGGTGGATCCCCGGTCGGGCGCATGCGGGAGTCTGTCTGACTGTCTCTCCCTGTTTCCAGCTTCAGAAAAAAAATAAAAAATAAAAAAATAAATGTGAATTCTTGTTCATGGAAAAATAAGACATTCCCTAAAAATAAGACCTAGCGCTTTTTTTTGTTTGTTTTGTTTTGTTTTTTTACAGGGACAGAGAGAAAGCCAGAGAGAGGGATAGATAGGGACAGACAGACAGGAACGGAGAGATGAGAAGCATCAATCATTAGTTTTTCATTGCAACACCTTAGTTGTTCATTGATTGCTTTCTCATATGTGCCTTGACCGTGGGCCTTCAGCAGACCGAGTAACCCCTTGCTTGAGCCAGCGACCTTGGTCCAAGCTGGTGAGCTTTTTGCTCAAGCCAGATGAGCCCACGCTCAAGCTGGCGACCTCGGGGTCTCGAATCTGGGTCCTCTGCATCCCAGTCCAACGCTCTATCCACTGCACACCACCTAGTTAGGCAGACCTAGCGCGTCTTTAGGAGCAAAAATTAATATAAGACACGGGGATAGAGAAATCGGGGAAACACAGTATGAATGAAAGAAACTTAAAAGACCTATCAACCAAATGCAAAAGGGGGCCTCTTTTAGGTCCTGATTCAATCAAAGGAATTAAAAAATACTTATAGGACACTTGACTCTATGTAAACACAATAATTTAAAATCAATAAAAATAGCTTGACCTTGGTGGCGCAGTGGATAAAGCGTCGACCTGGAAATGCTGAGGTCGCCGGTTTGAAACCCTGGACTTGCCTGGTCAAGGCACATATGGGAGTTGATGCTTCCAGCTCCTCCCCTACTTCTCTCTCTCTGTCTCTCTTCTCTCTCTCTCTCTGTCTCTCCCTCTCCTCTCTAAAATGAATAAATAAAAAAATTAAAAAAAAAAATAGGCCCTGGCTGGTTTGTTCAGTGGTAGAGCGTCGGCCTGGCGTGCGGAAGTCCCGGGTTCGATTCCTGGCCAGGGCACACGGGGGAGGCACCCATCTGCTTCTCCACCCCTCCCCCTCTCCTTCCTCTCTGTCTCTCTCTTCCCCTCCCGCAGCCAGGGCTCCATTGGAGCAAAGATGGCCCGGGCTCTGGGGATGGCTCCGTGGCCTCTGCCTCAGACGCTAGAGTGGCTCTGGTCGCGGCAGAGCGATGCCCCCCGGGTGGGCGTGCCGGGTGGATCCCGGTCGGGCGCATGCGGGAGTCTGTCTGACTGCCTCCTTGTTTCCAGCTTCAGAAAAATACCAAAAAAAAAAAAAAAATCAATAAAAATACTTATAAAGATATATACTGAAGTATTACAGGTGAAATTTTTATAACACCTGGAATTTACTTCAAAACAATCCAGGGTGCCATGGCAGGGAGGGTCAAGGGTAGTAAAGAGGAAACAAGCTGGCTTGTGAATTAACAGTTGTCAAACTACTTGATAGATATTAAGAGGTTTATTACACTATTCCTCCTAGTTTTGTGACCAAAAAGGTACACAGCAAAAAACATGAGGTTTGATTTATCAATGAAATTGAAACATATTTAGAAGTTATATCTTATTTGATGGAAAATGGACTAAGATTGAATAAACGACTTTGAGGAGACCCATAGTCTATTGAAAGCTGAAATTAAAGAGCATGTATAAAATCTGAAGTGACCAGGCTGAATTATTTTATCATTACTGCTATTATTTTAGTAACTACATTGGAAGTGAATCAGGGTACCAGGACCCTTCCAAAGAGGCACCCGGAAGTGCAGCCTTTCAAACACCCAGAAACATGCTCAAACTAAGTTGTCTGCCCTCTTTCTAACACCTCTTGAGTCCTCGTTGCATCTAAGGAACATAGAACCTTCCAAATCTGGTCCCAACCTGTCTATCCAGCAGCATTTCCTGCCCCTCCTCTCCTTTCTTCCGGGCCACACCACCATTCAGTCCTGAACACAAGAATCTTGTTGCCTGTGCACTTGCTGTTCCCTCTGCCTGCAGATCCTCTTAGGAACTCCCAGTCTTCCTTCTACAACCTGTTTGTCTCCTCCTCCTTGACAGAATTAGTCACTCTCTGTTCCATACACACCTCTAAATTATCATACTGTAAGGTAATTATTTGTGTCTCAATCTTCCCCCACCCAATTCAGTGCTGCCCTGGACTCTATTTTGTTTATTTCTACATCTCAGAGCCTGATATAAAATCGGTGTTTGATACATGCTTTTTGGATGACAGACTGAGTGACTGAAGGAGCAGTATAGACTTTGAATGGCCCAGTGCTGAGTGTGCTTCCAAGATAGTCATCCAGACTTGAATTCTTCCTTCCAAAATGTGCCCACTCAGTCTGGGCACCAAAAGCAACCAGTTGGATCCAAGAACAACCAACAAAACGACCTGGTTAACACCAACTCAACAACAAGCAGAAGAAAGAAATTTAAGAGAAAGGCTTTGGGCCTAGTAGTATGCATGAATTTTATATATATATATATATATATATATATATATATATATATATATATATATATATATATGAAACGGGGATAGAGAGATTCTTTAAGAAGTAGTTGAGAGAACTTGATGATCTAATAAAATAACTACCCTTTCTAACTTAAACCGTACAGCCCCCAGATTTAGAAGCCAGCAGCAGCTTACTGGTTCTTCCAGCCTCCCATCCCCAACAGACCATCCACCTACAGGATATAGTAACAGCTATTTGTGTCTACTCTGCAAAGAACCCAAAGCCCTGAGTACCTAGAAAAATCTTTCCCTTCCTTATTTTTTAGCATTCTTCTTTTATACCTGACAATTGAAGGGGCAGATATCTGCAGGGGAGAGAATATTCTATCAGAAGATCTTCATAAAGACCATTATGACACACCAGATTCTAGAAAATAATTATTGAGACACCAGGATCCTGTGTGCACACAGGGCTGGTCACAGGAAGAGGCAGCAAGAAGGCGGCCAAGCAGAAAGGCCTCAGAGAAAAAGAAACCTGCCAGCACCTTGATCTTAAACTTCCAGCCTCCAGAACTGTGAGAAATAAATTTCTGTTGTTCAAGTTACCCACCCTACTCCCCCCAAAAGAAAAGAATTATTTGTTTACTTAAGTTTATTTTTTCTTTTATATATTTTCTTCTGATTAAAAAATAAAACCCTGATTATTTGAAAAATACAGAAAAATATAAAATATAAAATTAAAATTACCCATAATTCCACCAGATGTAACAACTATTAACATTTGATATATATATGTGCGCCTGTCTCTTATAAAGTTGGAATCGTGCCATATATATAGTTTTATATATTACTTTGTCACTTAGTATTATATTATGGGCATTTTTTCAGGTCATTAATTATTTCAAAATGTGATTTCTAGTAATGACTGCCTAGTAATCCATCATATAACAATTTGTTTCAGCCATCACCCATGGGACATTAATATTGTTGCCAGTGCTTCTCCATTACAAATAATACTGTAATTAACAACAGTCTCGGCCCTGGACGGTTCGCTCAGTGGTAGAGCGTCGGCCTGGCGTGCAGAAGCCCCGGGTTCGATTCCCGGCCAGGGCACCCAGGAGAAGCGCCCATTTGCTTCTCCACCCCTCTCCTTCCTCTCTGTCTCTCTCTTCCCCTCCCGCAGCGAGGCTCCATTGGAGCAAAGATGACTTGGGTGCTGGGGATGGCTCCTTGGCCTCTGCCCCAGGCGCTAGAGTGGCTCTGGTCGCAACAGAGCTATGCCCCAGAGGGGCAGAGCATCGCCCCCTGGTGGGCAGAGCGTCGCTCCCTGGTGGGCGTGCCGGGTGGATCCCGGTCGGTCGGGCGCATGCGAGAGTCTGTCTGACTGTCTCTCCCCATTTACAGCTTCAGAAAAAAAAACAACAACAGTCTTGAAAGAATTACTTGGTAAGAGAGCTTGAACTCTAATAAGGCTCTTTTTTCATGCTCTTGAATTGCCCTCAGGAAAGTGTGTGACAGGGTTATTCTCCCTCCATCAGTGTATTCTTTCTCCATAAAAGTATGACATTTGTATGTCAGAGGTAAGGTGTAAAAAGGGGAAGGTGTTTCTGTATTTCTCATAATGAATAGATATTTTGTAATCAGGGGGAGAAAATCCTTTTCAAGAAAATGAAGAAGTCTGACCAGGCGGTGGCACAGTGGATAGAGCGTCGGACTGGGATGTAGAGGACCCAGGTTTGAGACCCCAAGGTTGCCAGCTTGAGCACGGGCTCATCTGGTTTGAGCAAAGCTCACCAGCTTGGACCCAAGGTTGCTGGCTCGAGCAAGGTGTTACTCAGTCTGCTGAAGGCCCATCCATGGTCAAGGCACATATGAGAAAGCAATCAATGAACAACTAAGGTGTCGCAACAAAAAACTGATGATTGATGCTTCTCATCTCTGTTCCTGGCTGTCTGTCCCTATCTATCCCTCTCTCTGACTCTCTCTCTGTCTCTGTAAAAAAAAAAAAAAAAGAAAAGAAAAAAATAAGCATTATTTTTCCCATTAAACAGATGGGGAACCTGAGGCCCATGAATGATAACTTAGACTTGCTTTATGAGTGAAGCCTGACAATTGGGCCTGAGGAGACTGAAAAAAATCTTTTGGGAGAGAGCCAAGATGCTTGTGAGAAGAAAAGTCTCAGGACCGTGGTAGTTTCATCAGCCAAAAGTGAAAACTGGCTCCGAAGAGAATGAACAGTGGTTCTGAGAAGACAATTCAAGGGAGCTGTCACAAGTCTGAGGGGACAGAATTGGTTCTGAGGCTGCTGTAGTGGGATCAGAAGCGGTCATCACTCCAGAGTTTCTGTTTTCTGGGAATGGGGGACAATCACAGTTGTGTTTGTGTCATTCATAAAAGATTGAGGCCTGACTTGTGGTGGCACAATGCATAGAGCATTGACCTGGAACGCTGAAGTCGCTGGTTTGAGGCCCAGGGCTTGCCTGGTCAAGGCACATACAAATTAATGCTTCTTGCTCCACCCACACACACACCTTTCTCTCTCTCTCCCTCTCTGCTTTCTCTAAAATCAATAAATAAATCTTTAAAAAAAATTTTTTTTGAAAACCCTGCCCAAGGTTGGTCTCATCACAGATCTGAGATGGCTTTACAAATGGGCCAAATCAGGTAGATCTGAGAATATTGAATAGGTGGTTCTGAGAGGACAGTTTGAGTGGACCTTTGGTGTTGAGGTGGCTGAAATTGGTTCTGATCAGACAGCAGGAGGAGATAGACTGTTTCTGAGAAGACAGTTTAAGGAAATTCAAAGTTGATTCTAAAGAGATTCAGAATTGGCTGGCAGACTAGGGTGGTTTTGTTTTTCCTTCTCTCAGAACCCTAAATTCCCTGGACCAACACACCCATAGCAGGTGCTCGACTAACGTGTTCAATAAATGAAGTGCAGTTTAGTTCTCAGGAGTCTGGTCACTGGATTGGAAAAGATTCTAGGATGAGAAATCCGTTCTGAGGAGTAATTAGCTTCCACAGAGGCCGAGATTGTTTTCTCTGAGGAGGGCAACCACTTGCTGGCTTTGTGGATGCTCTAACCACAGCGACATCTAGTTTGCTTGGGAGCTGAGGAGGCACTCTGGCTCTCCTGGGCAGCCTGATGGACCTGGGTCGCAGGGATGGGAGAGAACACTTCCGGATAGATTCATTTCCACCCATGTGCCTCCCCAGATATCTTAAATTCCCTCCCTCAAAATGAGTCCCAGTGAAAGCCTCAGGAGGGCCTTCTCCCCTGTACCATGGGGCCTGCCTGCACTTTGGCCTCCAGTTTGCAAATCAGCACCAAGATTTTAGAGGGCTGTGTCTTTCACGCAGAGGGGCTGGTCAGAACCCAGGCCAGGACAGCTAGCAGAAGAGAGGGCCCAAGAGGGTCAGCCCACCTGGAGAATGGGCGCTCAAAGACAGGGAAGAAAAAGATTTTTAAAATCTAGCTTTACTGAGGTGTGCAGGATTTTTAAAAAGCTTTCTCGAGATATAATTTACATACAACAAAATGCATCCATTTTAAATGTACCATTCAACGACTTTCGATAAATTTACAGAGTTGTCCAATCATCCTCAAAATAACAAGCTGATTTTCAGTCAAAACTTAATCTTGCCTGACCTGTGGTGGCACAGAGGATAAAGCGTTGACCTGGAAATGCTGGGGTCGCCTGTTCGAAACCCTGGGCTTGCCTGGTCAAGGCACATATGGGAGTTGATGCTTCCAGCTCCTCCCCCCTATCTCTCTCTCCTCTCTCTGTCTCTCTCTCCTCTCTAAAATGAATAAATAAAAATAAATAAAAAAATTACAACCTTACCTGTTTAAAAAAAAAATTAAAAAAAAACAAAAAAACTTAATCTTATGCCCAGTCTCCGGCAACTACTAACCTGCTCTCTGCCTCTATGGACTTGCCTTTTCTGGACATTTCATATAAATGCAATCATACAATATGCACCTAACTTCTTTTTTTCTTTAATTTTGTTTATTGATGTTAGCAAGAAAGGAAGGAAGAGAAAAAGGGAGAGAGAGAGAGAGAGAGAGAGAGAGAGAGAGAGAAAGAGAGAAAAAGGAACATTGATCCATTCCTGCATATGCCCTGACCCAGGATCAAACTGGCAACCTCTGCGCTTCAAGACAATGCTGTAACCAACCGAGCTATCCAGACAGGGCTGCATCTAACTTCTTTATAATAATGTGGTTTTTTTGTTGTTTGTTTTTAATGTTTATTTTATTGATTTGAGAGAGAGAGAGAGAGAGAGAGAGAGAGATAGAGATAGCAACATCTATATATTCCTGTATGTGCCCTGACCAGGGATTGAACCAGTGACCTCTGTACTTTGGGATGAAGCTCTCTAGCCAATCAAGCTATCCCGCCAGAGCCCATAACATTTTTGAGGTTTATCCATGTTGTAGCACACATCTGCATTTTGTTTCTTTTTATTACTGAATGGCATTTAATTGTGTACCACATCTTACTTATCCATTCACCAGTGATAGACATTAGGTTGTTTCCACTTTTTGGCTATTATGAATAATGCTGTTATGAACATTCACATGCATATCATTGTATGAACATGTTGTCACTATTCTTGCATAGACACCCAGGAGTGGAATTGCTAGGTCATATGGTCAGTGTATGTTTAATTTTATTAATAAAAAACAAACAAACAGCTAAACCATTTTCCAAAGTGGTTGCACCTTTTTACATGCCCACCAGCAATATATCAGGTTTCCAGTTTTTCTACATCTTCACCAGCACTTGTTATTACCTGTCTGGAAACCCTAATCATTCAGGATAATTTCCTAAAATAAGTGAAGCCACCCTTTGTCTACCCCAGCCTTAACACATCCTGGGCAGGCACCTGGACCAGTTTGTCAGAGTTGGGGACTCAGACCAAGACCAGTCCTCTGGTCTCAGCTGCCTTTTTCACTCAGGCTACTCCCCAGCTCTCTGGGCCCAGGGAGAAGAAAGAAAAGTTGTGGTTACAACTCTATCTCAGAACCTAGGGGTGGGTAGGATAGGGTTTCTGCCAATTCATGGGTGAGTGGGTCCTGTGTTCCAGAAAAACCATCCAAGGAAGAACCCCCAGAAAATAGTAATAAAAGGCAAAGTGTACAGGTAACCTGTTAGGACTAGTCCCCTCCAGGGTAACTTCCTACATCATCTGATCTTAGCCCCTTCCTCCTTTTGAGGTAGGAGTGCCTCATCAACCTGTAGCCTGCACTCTATCAGGTGCGTTTCGCCTTAGAAAAGTATCATCAAGGACTTACCTACCTTTGCCAAGCTGAATAAATAATGACAGCATATCTTGCCTAGTCCCAGACATCTCATTACAAGGAAGGAATAAACAAACAGGAGGGAGTTTGAAGTAGAGCAATAAAAATGATGAAGGGGGTGGGTTTGTTTATGAAAGAGAGATTAAATGAAGCAAACCCCTTAGGAGGCTGGGCCTGACTCTGAATATGAGGGAGATGAGTGTTTATTTGCTTTGAGTCAGAGGAAGGCAAGTAAATGGAGACGTGGTGGGCTAAAGGAGCCAGAATAGGGGGCTTTGGAGTGAATGGGGACACACCCACAGAAAGACTTGTACTCAAATGTGCATGGCGGCTTTATTGACAGTAGCCCCAAAGACAATCCACCCAAATATCCATCCACAAATGAAAGAATGAACAAATTGTACTATAGCCAATGGAATACTACTCAGCAACAAAAAGGAGAGAACATTTATTCACACAACGACATGGAGGAATCTCAAAATGTGATAGTAAAAGAACCCAGACCAAAGTGAGTACATAATGAATTATTTGATTTATATGGAACTCCAGGAAATGCAAATTGGTAGGTTCATAATGAACCTACCAATTAAGATAATCTCTTTTTTTTTTTTTTTACAGAGACAGAGTCAGAGAGAGGGATAGATAGGGACAGACAGACAGGAACGGAGAGATGAGAAGCATCAATCATTAGTTTTTCCTTGCGCGTTGCAACATCTTAATTGTTCATTGATTGCTTTCTCATACGTGCCTTGACCGTGGGCCTTCAGCAGACCGAGTAACCCCTTGCTGGAGCCAGCGACCTTGGGCTCAAGCTGGTGAGCCTTTGCTCAAACCAGATGAGCCCGCGCTCAAGCTGGCGACCTTGGGGTCTCGAACCTGGGTCTTCCGCATCCCAGTCCGACGCTTTATCCACTGCGCCACCGCCCGGTCAGGCCAATTAAGATAATCTTAATTATGGTGATGATATTTCACCTGTGTACACATATGTCAAGGCTCTTAAATTGGACACTTTGCATGTACAGTTTACTGTATATCAATTGTACCTCAATAAAGTTGTAATAATAATTTAACAACCTAAGTATTAAGGAGAATGGGCTTGTTGGAGAGAGCTTTTTGAAAAGGGAGATGAGAGTTTCACTTGGATCTGAGGAACTGAGCCATCAGCTTGACCTAAGACAGCTTCTCAAGTCAGCTTTACCTCAAATGGGTCTCCCAGATTCTAGCAATGGGAAACTGGAGAGGGGAAGAAAAATTGCTGAAGTAGAGGGCTAGATATACTGTCTGGATGCAAAAATCTTATTAGCACCCAAAGGTTTATGGGTAAAATGTTGAAATCTTATTTGCTTGACACCTGATTCTTTTACACTTGGCCTCATTTTCTTTAGGACACTGGGATCTCACTCTGCCCAATCTTCCCTTCCCAGACTGTCCTAAGTATGGCTGCAGCAGGAAAAACAGCAGATATTAGGAGAGCGGGCAACTTTGAAGAGATACCTCTGAGCCTATAGTCATTCCTGACTTCATTTCTGACTGGGGGGTAGGGGACTCTGAGTAGGAGTAGGTATACAACCCAGCTGAGAACCAGGCTAAGCTCCACCATCATGGGTGCTTAGAATCTTTGAAAATGAATGAGGCTGCCTGACCTGTGGTGGGCAGTGGATAAAGCGTTGACCTGGAGTGCTGAGGCTGCACCCAGGGCTTGCTGGGTCAAGGCACATACAACAAGCGATCAACAAACAACTAAAGTGAAACAACTATGAATTGATACTTCTTGTTCCCTCCACCCTCTCTTTCCTCTCTCTGTAAAATCAGTAAGTAAGGCCCTGGCCAGTTGGCTCAGTGGTAGAGCATCAGCCCAGCTTGTGGATGTCCCAGGTTCAATTCCCAGTCAGGGCACACAGGAGAAACAACCATCTGTTTCTCCACCCTTCCCCCTCTCCTCTCTCTCTCTCTCTCTCTTCCCCTCCCGCAGGCAAGGCTCCATTGGAGCAAGTTGGCCTCGGGCACTGAGGATAGCACCATGGCCTCACCTCAGGCACTAAAACGGCTCCAGTTGCAACAAAGCAATGGCCCCAGATGGGAAGAGCAACGCCCCCTAGTAGGCTTGCCAGGTGGATCCCAGTCAGGCGCTTGTGGGAGTCTTGTCTCTCTGCCTCCTGCTTCTCACTTAAGAAAAGTACAGCCTGACCTGTGGTGGCGCAGTGGGCTAAAGCGTCGACCTGGAACACTGAGGTTGCTGGTTCAAAACTCTGGGCTTGCCTGGTCAAGGCACATATGGGAGTTAATGCTTCCTGCTCCTCCCCCTTCTCTCTCTCTCTCTCTCTCTCTCCCCTCTCTCTAAAAAAATAAATAAATAAAACATTAAAAAAAAAGAAAAAAGAAAAGTACAAAAAAAAAATAAATCAGTAAATAAAATAAAAGAAAATGAATGAGGCTGAACATTCCTGGAATTCAAGAGCAGAGTCCTGGGAGAAAGGGTCATAGGTACTTAGGACCTGGACCTGGTTCTTTCTTTTACTTCAGAATCTAAATCTATCCTATGCTGGAGGAGTTCCCTCACCCCTCTCCTCCACCACCCCACTCCTCTCTGTCCTTCTCCACATTCCTGAAGCCCTAGACAATGTCCCCAGGTAGCAATCAATTGTTCAACATTATCTGGGTCCCTTTCCAAGCCTCAGCCTTTATGATGATAGCTTTTATCAGCACTGCCCTGTGCCCTTCGTTTCAGATTTCCCTCACAGGAGCAGGAGTTAAAATGAACACTTTCCTTTTATTTTACACGATAGTACTGTAAAATGGGGCAATTTTAAAGTCTTGCCCTATTTTAACCATGCCAAGAAATTTGAGTTTGGACTGTCGGAACCTAAAGACACCCTGCTGACAGGACTTATAAAAAGTAGCTAGCAGCCTTGGCAGAATTTCTCACCAAGCCATCTGCATCAGAATCACCTGGGGTGTTTGCTACCAAGGCTATTTCCAGGACCCCATCACAGACCTCAAGAATATGATGACCTGGGAATCTGATACTGATGCACTGAAATAATATAGGCAACCCTCTGCTTTACAGGGACAGATTCTCTTTTTCTTTTTCATATTTTACTCTTGCCATGTTTTGTTTCTTGGGAGTATGTGGGAGAAATTCTTAAGAATGTGTTACAGGCATAGACTTGTATTCCTGGGCTTAGGGTGAGATGGGAGAGAGGTAGGCAGGGCTGGGTAGAGGTGTGCCAGCGCAAATACTGTCCCATCACGACCTGGCAATTTTACCTGGAGGCTCACAAGGACATGCCCTTTGCTAGAGAATGTGGCTTGGTTCTCCTGTTCCAGGATGAGGAGTCTGGTATCATGGGAAAAGGCAGCGATCAGCAGTGTTGGTTGGAAAGCTAGCATGGAAGAGAAAGAATTGGGCCGATTCCAGGGGATTACTGGAATTCCTCTGGCCCCAAGAGAAGATGTTAATTGGGAACCTGGGACAAACCCTCAGAGGGAAGAGAAGACGTGGAAACAGATGAGACCTTGACTTCACTCAGAGCCTGAGAACCACACCTGGTAGAGAGGGCAATTCTTCATTGTCCTTAATTTTGGGGGTCAGAAATTGGGAGGGGAGCCAAGGCTTTGGAACTCCAGGACACCAAATCTATTGCACCCATCTGATCAATGGCTGGTGGTGATAAATTCACAGAAGACTCAAGGTTGGCCCTGGCGAGATAGCTTGGTTGGTTAGAGCATCATCCCAAAACACAAAAGTTGCTGGTTTGATACTTGGTCAAGGCACACAGAGGAACAAATTGATGTTCCTGTCTCTCTCTCTCTCTCTCTCTCTCTCTCTCTCTCTCTCTCTCTCTAAAATCAGTAAAATAAATATTTTTTAAAAAAGAAAAAAAGACTCGAGGTTGGAAGTAATGCTTCCATTCAGTGATCCATCCATCAATCTCCTGGGTATACTCAGCCAACACCCTTCCTGCCTCACACACAAAGCAAGTCAATTTGGTTGACTCCTACTTACCCTTTCCAACTCAATTTTTCCACCTTTCCTAAGCCCCAGGGTAAGTCGGGTGTCCTTCTCTGTGCTCCCATAGAGCCCTGTTATTGCTGGTATTACATAACACCATGTTATAATTTCTGGCTTACATCTCTGTCTCCCCAACTGACAATCTGCATTGTTGTTGTGGTCAGCTCAAGGCCTCTCACAGAGTAGACAGCGGCTCATGAGCCCACAAGGATTACCCTAGTCGTCAGAGTGGACCCTCATGAGGCTGGGGCCAGAGGAACCTAGCATCTCAGGCCTCCCACAAAACAGGTACAGACTTGGTCTGGATGGGAACCTTAACCACCAGGCCAGCCTCCTGCCCACTCTGTCTCGTGTCCCCGGAAGCTGCCAAGGATGGCAGCTCCAGCTGGCAAGTAGTAAGATTTCTTCCTGGAAGGATACTTGGCTTGAGAACCGGCCCTCACCTTTTCTAAGTTTCAACACTCTCAGGTTTCTGGGGACATGGAGGATGTGAGGGAGAGGCTGAGTCAGCTCCAGTTTTTACTGTTTCCCAAAGCCCTTGTGCCCACCCCTTAACTCCTGCCAAGTGCATATGGCAAGAACTCCCAAGACAGAGATTTTCACAACCCTTGGTAGAGATGGGGCGGGGGGTGGGGCAGGGCTGGCTGAACATTTGGCACCAGGAGAATAGCACTGTCTTTGTCCATGTGTTCCACTCCTACCTCTGGCCTTCTTTAGCTTTAACCAACCAAGATAAGGCTGCAGCCCAAGAGGAACAGAGCCCAAATCAAGAAGAGGAGACCCACACCCACTCCTCATAAAGAATTCACTAAAAAACAGAAAAACAAAAATAAACCGGAATTCACTGCAATAACCCACAGTATGCACCAAAACTCTGGTGGGGATATCCTTGTCTCTGTAAAAGCCCCTCAAGCCCCTTCAACAGGGAGGGCAACTGCAGAGCCCACCCCCAGCTCAGGAAAGACACATGCAACCACAGCTATTTTATTTTCCTTTTAATTTTTCTGAAGGATATACACCACATATCCCATGGGCAATAAAGCGCATTCAATGTGTTTATAAGCCAAACAGTCACTTTGTTTAAGCAAACACAAGTACAAAGTAAAATAAAACCACAAAATAATGAACTCCATGTTCATAACATACAAAAATCGCCGCCTACTCAGTAGGTAACTACAACATTCCAACTCCTGAATATATTTATAAATTTACATTTTCAGTTAAAAAAATAAACTTTTGAGTTCAGATTTTGTTTTAGATTTTTTTTCCCTTACATTCTGGAGGACTGAGGCTCAGCTCAGCCTTCTTCCTTATTTTGCTCCCAAAGCCTCCCCGGAATCATCATCACTCCCTGCCCCCCTTAAGGCTAGAGGTGAGCACGTCCCTTAAACTGGCACATGTCAAGCTGTCAGCAAGGCGTATCACACAAAAGGCACCAAGACGTGAAACTTTTAAACCAAAAGGACGAAGGAAACCACTTTCAAAAAAAAAAAAAAAAGAAGAAGAAAAACCAAACCATATTTTGCCACATGTGAGATTACAGTCGGGCAATATTTACAAAAAGGTTAACGGAACATCACTCTGACACATGCTGATCAATACCAAGGACTGCTGTTTCAAAGAAAGCTTCAAACTTAATTGTCACAGCATCATCACAAAATGAAGGATCGCTATTGGTTTGCTTGGCTTTTCTTTTTTCTTTTTTTTCCCCAAAGTGAGGACCTAACTCCAAATAATACAATAGAATATGCAAATTATCTTCACATCAAGAGTACCCCAAGAAAAACAAAACCCATGGCACAGACACTGTACAAGGGCACAGGGCTGGGCTCGGAGGGGCCCAGACCCCATTTTGCCAACTCAAGTTTCTAGCATTGAAGGGAGCACGGGGTCAGGCATACGGTGAAGATGATACTGAAATGATATATCCAAAATCCATGCAAATCAAGTTCTTTGGGTAGAGGTGAAGAACTTGGACATGGCTGTTTCAGGCAGCTGAAGTCAAAGGGAATCGAGGGGAAGGGAAGTGGGCAGAGAGGATGGTTGGCCGACAGATTGGCTCTGAGAACCTCCATCTAGCCTAAGAGGAAACCGTCCTATGGCCATCTCCTCCTGTCCTTTAAGTCTCTTGTGTTTCTTTTTCTCCCTTTCCCCTTTTCTCCTTTAGCAAATTTCAATTGTTCTGGGAGAAAAGGTTGTTGTCATGTCCGAAAGCCCTGTGGAGGCGCTGAAGGAGTTGCTCACAGCTGAGGAAGGGAAGCCGCTGATTTGGGCTGGGAAAGCAGCAGGGATGGAGGAGTATGTGGTAGCCACCGAGGGCGAGGGGAATCCACTGTGCACAGGAGATGGGTATGTCGAGGAGCAGGGAGAGGAGTAGGAGGTGGGCACAGGTGATGGGTATGAGGTGGTGGCTGGGGATGGATAAGAGGTAGTGACTGGGGAGGTATAGGAGGTAGCCACTGGTGATGAGTAGGAAGAAAGGGATGGAGTGGTGGAAGAGGCCACAACACCTTTGTCTGCCTTTTTGTCCTTCTGACGCAAGTGGATCTTGGTATGCCTCTTGCGTTCATCGCTCCTGGCAAACTTTCTCCCACAGATGTCACAGGCGAAGGGCTTCTCGCCTGTGTGAGTGCGGATGTGGGTGGTGAGGTGGTCGCTGCGGCTAAAGTTGCGCATGCAGATGCGACACTGGAAGGGCTTCTGGCCAGTGTGGATGCGAATGTGGCGAGTGAGCTCATCTGAGCGGGAGAAGCGGCGGTCACAGGACTCCACTGGGCAGGCATAGGGGCGTTCATGGGGTGGTGTCTTGCTGGGCCGGTTGGGGTACTTGCGCATGCGGCTGGGTTTGATGAGCTGGGACTGGTAAGTGGTGTTGAGGGCCTTCAGGTCCTGGGAGCCCGACTGTGTGGCAAAGGCCTTGATAGTAGAGAGTGGAGTGAGCGAAGGCTGCTGGGTACGGCTCTCCAGGCCCTGGAAGGGCTTCTGGTCTGGGGTGCCCAGGCCCAGGTCCCCCTGCTGTTGTGGAAACAGATAGTCTGGAATCATAGGGACCTGGAAGCTACCCTTGGTAGCAGGGTAGGCAGGAGGCGGGTACTGGAGCACCGTGCCTGCTGAGCCTGAAAAGGCTTGGCTTTGTGGCTCAGGGAAGATGTCAGCGTTAGGCGTGGGGAAGGTGGGTGCTGCTGAATAAATGGGGCTGCTGTCGTTGGGCTGCACGGCACAGCTTAGGGGTGGGCTCTGAGAGGCGGAGGATGAAGAGGAGGCCGCTGGAGATGGTGCTGAGGATGAGGTGGCCGGTGGGTTGCTCATGCTCACAAGGCCACTGACCAGACTGAAGAGGGGCTCAGGCCACAAGGTGTTGCCACTGTTGGGTGCAGGCTCCAGAGAGAAGCGGCCAGTGTAAGTGATGGGGGGCAGCCGGGTGGTTTGGCTGGGATAACTTGTCTCCACCAGAACCTTCTCGTTATTCAGAGAGATGTCAGGAAAAGATTCTGGCAAGAGAAAGAGAAGGAGGAGGCTTGGTTACTGGAGAGCAATCACTGGAGGACGAGAAGTGGAGCTGCCAAGCAAGAGGTCGGGCGGCCACCATTGACTGCGAGCTGGTTAATAATTGATAACAGCAGATTGCAAAGTTCCTGGACCCGCTCCAGCAGCAGAGCCCATTTCAACAACAGCTGACGCAAATACGGAGAATCCCCCTCCACTGCAGCTCCCAGCGCTCCGCAGCAGCGGCTGCGCGGTCCAGGGATTCCCGCCAGCACCCCCTCGGCCACCGCTAGTGCGCATCCCCTACCCTAGGCTGCCGGGACAACCCTGGTCACGGATCATGGCCCTTCCTCGGGGACGGGTGGCAGGCAAGGCAAGCTTTTCTGGAGGGGGAGAGGGTCTCGCAACCCTCCTTATCAAAACAAGCCCTCCCCCCCACCTCCACCCACCCACGCAGCCCCAGAGCTCGCTATCCAAAACAAAAGCTCGCTCCTCTGCGCACCGCTAGGGACAAGGAGGGTGTCTGTGGGGGTGGATATCCCCAGGCATCCCTCTAACACATGACCCTGGGGAAGCGAGAACTATACGGGAAACCCCACTCGCATCCCTGAGGTCAAGCAGCACTGCTGCGGTTAAGGGGGCGCTGCAAAGGCCGTAGGGAAGGACTAGACGCTAGGATGGTGGCGAAGGGCTAATCCTTGGCATAGACCACCGCTTACCTGAGGTCAGGTGCTCGTAGGGCTGCTCGTTCGCCTCCCCTTGAGGGTTGAAAGCGCTGCCGCTGTTGCTGTCGCTGCCGCCCCTTCCACCTCCACCGCCCCCGCTGCTGCCGCTGCTGTTACCGCCGCTGCCCTCTGGGGCTCCGGCGGCACCGAGGAACTGGGGAGCCCCGTTGTTCAGCAGCATCATCTCCTCCAGCTTAGGGTAGTTGTCCATGGTGGGCGAGTGAGGAAAGGAGCCAAACGGGTCCGAGATCTGCAGCGGGGACATCAGCTGCATCTCGGCCTTGGCTGCGGCCATCCCGGGCGGGTGGGCTGGAGAACTGGTGTTGGGGTGAGTGGGCGCAGCTGCGGGGGACACACTCTCGGGGGCCTTCCCGGGTCACATGCGGGGCGCGGGGCACACTGTAGAGAGCGTAGGTGGGCTTCCCCTCGCCGCCCGCCTGTGTGGACGCGGCGACGCTACCGAGGCTGAGGCAAGGGCCAGTCCTGGGCTGCGGAAGCTCGCGGCGGCTGTAGCTGGCGGCGGCTCCTCAAGTTCTGCGCGCTGGGATCTCTCGCGACTCGCCGGATCCGCCTCTATTTGAAGGGTCTGTAAAGACACAGGCCCGCCTCCGTCGTGACGTACATGTCCATATATGGGAAGCAGGAAGCCCTAATATGGCAAGACCGGCCGGGAGGACCCAGAGTGACGTGAAGACCCCTAACCGAGAGTGGTGGGCACTGCCATCCCGCATCCAGGGCCCTGCGCTGGCTCCCGAACCCTAGGTGCCCAGGCCTCTAGAAAGCTTATGGTTCAAGCAGCAACTGGGGACTCCCGGCCCCTGGCTGACCCGGGGTTCCCGACGTTACCCCCGCCCCTTCCCTCCACCTTCTCCCCTCCTCCCGGAGCCGGAAGTGGCCGGGCCATATCGAGCCTCTCCAAATAAGGCGCTGACCAAATAAGGCCTGTTCCGGCGGGGGGATCCTTCCTGCTCCTTATATGGCGTTTCCGGGTCCCCGCTGGCTGCTCTTTGGCTCCCTCCCTCCTCCCTGGTTCCAAACTGGGAACCTAAACGCGCGCAGGAGTGGGGGACGCCCTGGCGAGGAGAGCTCTAAGCGCGGAGAACTAAGAGCACCATGGCTCAAGAGGCTCCCGGGCGGGGACTGGGCTGGGGAAGCCCGGCGCGGGGCGGGGGCGAGGGCGAGTTGGTTGAGGGTTCTGTCTCTTGTCATCCAGTGCCCGTCCGCCCACCTCTGGGACCGTGGGAGCGGGGCGGGAGCGAAGGGGAGGGGCGGCTGGGCAGGCCAGGTTAGAGGCCGCCCAGGAGAGGCGGGGCAGTGACCCAGGGCTTCGACTACCAGCGTGATGCTTTTTTAGGTGTCACTGGGGAAACTGAGGCTAGGAAATAATAGCCAGATGGTTCGTGGGTTCCTGTGCGTTGGGCGCCTGTTTCTCCGACATTTTCCAATGGGATATTGGAGCCTGGGCATCCCTCTGCGCCACCCAGAACCGAAGGGCTAATTCCTTGGACCCTTCTGGGGAAGAGACCACCTTTGAATGACCGGATGTGGGAACCTGATTGCCCTAGGAGACACCTGAGTCCTTTTACCACCGGGAGCTAGTTGTCCTTGTGGTGGTGGAAGACCTTCCTATCTTTACCCAGAACAGGTGGTGGTGTGGTGGGCAGTGCGACGATCTGAAAAGGAGGCTTCCCTATGCACGGTTTGGGGACCCTAGGCTAGCACGTAGAAAGACCCTGCTTAGCGGTTTGGTGCTGCCCCCTGGAGGTCCCTCTCTAGCTGGGTTTCCGGAGCCCCTAGCCGAGTGGGCTCTTCCGCCGTCTTCTTGCTCCTCCTCCCGGCTCCTGTGCTGGGCGCCGGTCCAGGCCGGGGGAGCCTTAGACGCAGTGAGCTCGAACTGAGCAGGCGCCGCATCCCAGGCTCTCCCCGCAGTGCCTGGGGAGCTGCCACTGCCGAGGCGACTAGACTCGGGGCGAGATAACACTCCCCTCCCTGAGTGGAAACGGTGGTGTGTGGGCGGCAACTGTTACTGCAGGTCTCCCAGGAGTCGGACGCGAACCGGGAAGCCCTTCCCTGTCTCGATTACCCCGTAGTCAAGTGCGCACCCCAAAGACAACAGGGATTCCGGGAGCTGAAGGCTCCAGCTCCAGCTCTGAACCCAGGGAAGCTGTTGTTTTTCCGAATTTAAAAAGAAAATAAAAAGTGTGTGTGTGTGTGTGTGTGTGTGTGAGAGAGAGAGAGAGATGCGCGCGTGTAGGGTGCTTAGGACACCTGGAGAGAAGGGGACGACAGCTCGAGGCCTCCAGGAACCCAAACAGCTTCAGGAGGTCAGGGTCCAGGAGTTTGAATGGGGAATATTGGTGGGGTTGTAACTCTCTTGGGTTTCATCCCTCTGTAATGCCCATCCCCCAACACACACACACACACACACACACACACACACACACACACACACACACACATTTTCTTTCTTTCCTTTTTTTTTTTTTTTTTGTATTTTTCTGAAGTTGGAAATGGGGAGGCAGTCAGACTCCCTTATGCGCCGGCATGGGGATCCATCCGGCATGCCCACCAGGGGGTGATGCTCTGCCCATCTGGGGCGTTGCTCTGTTGCAACCAGAGCCATTCTAGCGCCTGAGGCAGAGGCCATAGAGCCATCCTCAGCGCCCGGGCTAACTTTGCTCCAATGGAGCCTTGGCTGCGGGAGGGGAAGAAAGAGACAGAGAGGAAGGAGAGGGGGAGGGGTGGAGAAGCAGATGGGCGCTTCTCCTGTGTGCCCTGGCCGGGAATCGAACCCGGGACTCCTGCACGCCAGGCTGACGCTCTACCACTGAGCCAACCGGCCAGGGCCCAGATATTTTCTTATAAAAATCTACCAAAGGAATCCAGCGATATACCTGGACTCCCTTGTCTCTCTGCTATAAGTCTGAGATCCCCATCCCAAGTGCCTAGGGCTGGGTACGAGGTTCACTCCTATCACCTACCTGTACAAGTTGTCCATTAAGAGGCACTGAGTAATGAGCCCTCTGAGGCTTTGTGAAGGGCAAGAAGGCCAGGCCAAGCAGGGTCAGATGGTTCTGTGTCTGAATGCCTAGTTTGCCACTCCTTGGTGGGGTCCCTTCCCCAGGCTTTTTGTATCTTGCTTTCTTCAACTGAAAAATAGGGGTAATGTTAATGATACCCACATGGGAGGATTGTTATGAAGACAAATTTAAGTGGACTGTCATCTGGAAAGGCCCAAAGCACAGGGCCTGCCTTGCAGTTGGCATTCAATAAACAGTGGCTATTGTTATTTTCAGGGGCTTGTGACCCACAGGGTCACCCACAGTTCACCCACCCATCCTCAGACTCCAAGCAGTGACGCTTTTCTGACAAGTGGTACAGAGAGGGCGAAACATTCCAATTTCAACACAGGGGACACTGTGCTGAAGAGCTAATCTGAATCCTTCTTGCTGCAATAGAACATCATTTCCTAGAGCAGAAATTTTCAACCTTGACTATGCAGCAGAATCACCCCTGGTGTTCTGAAAAAGAAAGGTTTTACCAAACCAACTGAATCACAATCTTCCTGAGCTTGTGAGGGTCAGAACTGAGCAGGCAACTCACCCAAGGATCCCTATTCTGTCCCTGGAGAGCTGTCCAGACCCCAAGAGCACATCCTCCCTCTCCAGGCACGGAAAGCTGGTTGGCTCCCCTATGATTTTTTTAAATTTATTTTTTAGAGAGAGAGACAGAGAGACAGGAACAATGAACTATTCCTGTATGTGCCCTGACCAGGGATCGAATCAGCAACCTCTGTGCTTCGGGATGATGGATTTCCATATGACTCTAATGAATAAGCTGACCTAAGGTATCGTAAGGTCCTCAATGAAGCTGAGCTCTGGAAATCCTTATAGTCTACATCTTTTGTTTTGCATGCCCAACATCAGTTTCCATTCCTTTTTATAACTATTCCCCAGCCAGTGACTTCCTTTGGGGAAGAATCCCAATCCATGTAGTTGGCAGAAGGAAAACCCCATCCTAGATCCAGGAGTGGGAATGTCACCCATATATGGCCATCCATCTAGGGATGCTCTAGTCTAGGAGCATTCCATCTTTCTAGCCATGGAGGTTGAATCTGGACAGGCACATGACCCAACCCAGGCCAATGAGAATCACTTTTGGGACTCTTGAAAAAAAAAAATTATCTTTCCCTGGAATATGAGCATGGAGGTCATCTTGCCAGCAGGACTGGAGAGCCTACCTGAGAATGAAGCCAATGCAGAAGAAGTCAGAGAGAAAAGATCTACCTACAGAGAATAAGTCTCTGGGTAAAACCTGGGAGTTTTAGTTATGCAGACCAGTGATTTCCTCTTTTACTTAATAAAATAAAACAGACTCATTTCAAGTTTCTTTTTTCTTTTTTTTTTTTTACTTACAACCCAGGAGGTTCTGATCAATATACCTAATCCACAACAACAAAAAACTTTTTTGAGGATTAACTGTGAGCAAGGCCTGGGATAAGGCCTAAAGCATAGGTCCCTGTCTCTAATGGACTTACAGTTGGGTAGAAGTCTGGGTTCTATGTTACATGAGAATTAAGAATAGCAAGCAGCTCCATTAGCCCCCAAAAGTTAGTTACACCAAAGGATAAGGGATAAGGGAGAAAGAGGTCTCAGGGTGTTGGGAGTAGGGCAGGGATGATGAAGAGATCTTGAAGGAGAAGGACTGAAGTTTGTGGTTTGTAAATGAGAGGCACTTTCAGGCCAGGTGGCCGAAACATCCATGTGTGGCCTGAGAAAAATGGGCTGAAGTAGAGAGGGTTCCTATTGGGAAGTTGTAGGGGTAAAGTTGAATAAAACATTCATTAAAAAAATTTTTGGCCTGACCAGGTGGTGGCGCAGTGGATAGGGCGTCGGACTGGGATGCTGAGGACCCAAGTTCGAGACCCCAAGGTCACCAGCTTGAGCGCGGGCTCATATTGTTTGAGCAAAAGCTCACCAGCTTGGACCCAAGGTCGCTGGCTTGAGCAAGGGGTTACTTGGTCTGCTGAAGGCCCGCGGTCAAGGCACATATGAGAAAGCAATCAATGAACAACTAAGGTGTCGCAATGCACACTGAAAAACAAATGATTGATGCTTCTCATCTCTCCGTTCTTGTCTGTCTGTCCCTGTCTATCCCTCTCTCTGACTCTCTCTCTGTCTCTGTAAAAACAATAAAAATTTGGCCTGACCTGAGGTGGCGCAGTGGATAAAACGTCGACCTGGAAATGCTGAGGTCGCCGGTTCGAAACCCTGGGCTTGCCTGGTCAAGGCACATATGGGAGTTGATGCTTCCAGCTCCTCCCCCCCTTCTCTCTCTCTCTGTCTCTCTCTCTCCCTCTCTCTGTCCTCTCTAAAAATGAATAAATAAATTAAAAAAAATTATATAAAAAAAAATAATAATAATAATAATTAAAAAAAAAAAAAGTTGGCCTGAACTGTGGTGGCACAGTGGATAAAGCGTCGACGGTTCAAAACTGGGGCTTGCCCTGTCAAGGCACATACAGGAAGCAACTACCATAAGTTAATGCCTTCTGCTCCTCCCTACCCCATTTCTCTTTTGCCTTTCTCTAAAAAAATCAATAAATAAAATCTTAAAAAAAAAAATTGGCCTTGGCCAGTTATCTCAGTTAGTTAGAGCGTCATTCCGATATGCCTAGACTGCAGGGTCAATCCTGGTTCAGGGCACACACAAGAATCAACCAAAGAATACATAAATAGGTGGCCTGACCTGTGGTGGCGCAGTGGATAAAGCGTTGACCTGGAAATGCTGAGGTTGCCTGTTTGAAACCCTGGGCTTGCCTGGTCAAGGCACATATGGGAATTGATGCTTCCAGCTCCTCCCCCCTCTCTCTCTCTGTCTCTCCCTCTCCTCTCTAAAAAAATGAATAAATAAAAAAATTTTTTAAAAAGAATACATAAATAGGTGGAACAACAAATTAATGTTTCTTTATTGGCCACAGCTTGTTAAACACAGTGCTATATCTAAGGGATTCCATAGTGGGGAAGGCAGATGTAGTTTTGCCCTTCTGGGAACTACCATTCAGGGGGACAGATGGAATTGAACAGCTACATAATTGAAAGGAGAATTTCAGATTATGAAAAGTGTAACATACTAGAGAGATGAGAAAACACATCTCAGAGAAGGTGACATTTATACAGATATAAAGGATGAGAGGAGCCTGACCTGGCGCAGTGGATAGAGCATCAGACTGGGACACAAGGACCCAAGTTTGAAACCCCAAGCTCACCAGCTTGAGAGTGGGAACACAGACATGACCCCATGGTCACTGGCTTGAGCCCAAGGTCACTGGCTTGAGCAAGGGGTCACTCGCTCTGCTATAGCCCCTTCCCCCTCTCCCGTCAAGGCACATATGAGAAAGCAAACAGTGAACAACTAAGATGCTGCAACGAAGAATTGATGATTCTCATCTCTCTCCCTTCCTGTCTGTCTCTATCTGTCCCTCTGTCTCTGTCTCTCTCTCTCTCTGTCTCCGTCACACACACAGAAAAAAAAGGATGAGAGGAAACCAACTTTTCAAATGGGAGTGTGATGGGGAGAACATTCCAGGCAAAGGGGACAGCTGAGTAAAGGCCTCAGGAGGGAGAGAGGTCTGGCCATCATCAGTCTAGAGCTTCAGACTAAGGTATGGGCAGTGAGAATGTTTGGGGCTCAACTGTACCCCTCCACCTTTATTTCCTTTGTCTCCCCTCTACAGCTCATATAGAGGAAAAGGTGGCCTTCTCAACCCTGCCCATTTTCCGTGGTGTATGCTCCTGAGGAGTAGCTTCTGCCCAGGAACAGTGAGAGGAGCTGGCTCAAAGCCTCTACATGTTATCCAAACCTAACCTCTCTCTCTCTGATGGGGTGACCAGTGGGAGGGAAGGCCTGAGAGCCTGTGTCCTGGGGAGGGCTATACTGCTGGCCTGCCTTCTTGCCAGCAAGGCTGGAGGCATCAGTTATCCCCACAGTCCTCTGGACTGTCTTTTGGCCAGTGGCACACTTCTGTTTGCTGTGACTAGGCGGAATGAACGGGGAGGAGACATGGTGAAAAGAATTGTCCCCTTTCAAGGAGCCAAATTTCAGCTTGGGCTTGTGAGCACTCAACTCATGACCAACAGCCCAAATGGGACAACTGGCCTGGGGCCTAAAGGAAACCAGGTTGGGGATGAGGAAGGTTCTGAGCCACTCTCACACCCTGGTCTGTGTGCCCATGGGGCCTGAAAACATGTTTAAGGATGAGTCTGGAACTCTCAGACCTTGCCCACCAGGTAACTGGTTCCAGAAACCCTGGGGAAGGTGAGAGCCCTTAGAGGACCTGCAGGTCTGTGCTCTGACTTCCCTTGCAAACAGAGGAGGAGGAGGAGGAGGAGGAGGAGGCAGCGAGGTGAGAGAAGAACTGAGCTTGTCCATGGCAGCGGGGGCTCCAGGAGAAAGCCAGCAGACACCATCATGTCTCAGACACCCGACCCAGGGCTGAGCAGGCTGCAGCTCTCAGAGAAAAACAAGCCCCTTTTTCCACTGCCACTTCCTTCTCTTCAACCCTGGGCTACGTCAGCACCAACATGTGCTGCTCAGATTGTGGTTTGCCACGGCTGTGGCCAGCCCTGGGGCTCAGGAAGTGACTCTCCTTTTGGTACTGTCTAGAGCTCTTGTCACACTTTCCGAAGGCTGATGGGCTCTGGCGGAAACATGGAGGGCCTGGCTTCAGTGCGTGTGGGGCAGCTTTGCTCTCACCTCAGAGAGGGTTTGAGGGGTAAGAAGAAACCTGCAGAGGCCAGGAAGAGGCTGGCTCAGAAGGCGCACTGAGAAGGTAGGGAGAAATGGAGACACAGAGAAAGGCAGGCGACACGAGAGAGAAAATCATCCAGAGTGTTGGAGTGTGAAGCCATCTCAATTTCAGATGGGGAACTGGGTGCCAGAGGCGAACCTGAGTCCTAGCATAGGTGGAGAAGGCCGTTCTGAGACGGGCTCATGAAGAGGGACGCAGAAGGTCACCTGGGCTCCGAAGAGGGTGCCTGGCGTGCTCCAGATGGAACCTAGAGGCTGTAGGGAAGAGACAAGAGAGAACTTGGCCCAAGGTGGGGGGTCTTCCTGAGAGAGTTGGGGTCTAGGCTGCTGTCCTGAGTCTGCCAAAGGGGTCACGTGCCAGAGTTAGGTTAGGCCTGAAGAGGAAAACTCGGGGGCATCATAACTTGGTGAGGTGGCACAGGGGGTCTGTTAAGGGAAGAGGGAGTGGGTGGAGGTAAATGAACACTTAGGTAAGGCTCTCTGGGTCCTCTCTGTCCCAGAGTTCTCTGCAGATACAGAAAGCAAACTACTGTCCTTGGACATCAGTCCCTCTGCCCTATGTTGGGTGGCCACTCTCCCAGGCCAGGGCTGGCAGGACCCTGGGCTTAGAGGACAATCCAGCTTGTTGTGACTTCTTTGCTCCCCCTACCCCAGCTAAGTGTGCGGCAAAGTCGACTGCAGAAATCTCTGGAAGCTCGTTGGGCAGGCAGAGGGAGGGGGATGTTACATAAGAGCCCACTGATGTGCAGGAAGTCTAGAGCAGCCTTTAGATGAGAAAGGCAGCGTTCCCATCCAGCCCAGAAAGGCAGGAATAGCAACAACGGTTATTTCTGGCCCCTCACCACTGCCTTGAGCTAGGCTGCTCAGCGCACGGCAGGTGAGCCTAGACTCTGCAGACCTGGTGTGAAGAGGAGGAGAGGGGGAAGCAGCCCCCAGGATTACCCCACTCTGGCACTACCCTCACCCCTACCCCCACCCCCAAACACCAGAATGCAGCAATCAGGGGTGGTGCTTGTTTCCTCCTTAATCTCTAGATGCATTCTCTAACACACACCCCTCACCCACGAGACACACTGATGATGTGATAGTCTCTGTGCTAAACACTTTACAGGCATTTGTCCTCAACATGCCTCACAATGCATTCTTACCTCCATTTCATTGATGAGAGAACACACCCAGAAGGCAGTCGACTTGCTCAAGATCAGGGAGCCAGGCAAAGGTAGAGCCAAGATTCCAGTCCAGACAGTCTAACTTCAGAACCCTCTAGCTCAGTGGTCCCCAACCTTTTTTGGGCCACGGACCGGTTTAATGTCAGAAAATATTTTCACGGACCGGCCTTTAGGGTGGGACGGATAAATGTATCACATGACCGAGACAAGTGTCAAGAGTGAGTCTTAGACGGATATAACAGAGGAAATCTGGTCATTTTTAAAAAATAAAACATCATTCAGACTTAAATATAAATAAAACGGAAATAATGTAAGTTATTTATTCTTTCTCTGCGGACTGGTACCAAATGGCCCACGGACCGGTACCGGTCTACAGCCCAGGGGTTGGGGACCACTGCTCTAACTGAAAACCCCACCTCACACGAACTGTTCTCTGGGGTCATAGAATGAGTTAGACAAAGCTGTCACCCTACAGCGGTTCTTGAGTCAAGTGGAATAGGGGAGACAGACGTGAACGGAACATTTCAATTCAACAATTTCTCAAACATCTACTCCACTTTGGGCATTAGAGATACAAAGAAAAGTAATAAGGGGGTTACTCCTTTTGCAGTTCACAGCCTAGCGAGGGAGGCAGGCTAGTAAACAAGCAAGTGCAACCTGTGCTCTCTCAGGGAAGTGTGACCTGTGCTCTCTCAGGGAAGCACAGTGGATGGGATCTCCCAACCCAGCTCCCACCCACTGAGCTGTCCAGGGCAGCAAGAAAGCCAACTTGCCATTTCAAAATAATGGCAGGAAGCTGGGTGGGAGAGGACTGGTGGTGAAACCAGGAAACCACGCTATAGTCCAGGACATAGAGGGTGCTACAGTCCAGGAGAGATGCGAGATGGTTCAGGAGAGAGGGCAAGGGCTGGATGAATCAGCACCAGCTACCACAGACTCCCTTCAGGGCCCTCCCAATAGGAGGCAGGGAGCCAGAAAAAACAGATGCTCAACTTTGCTAAAAGGCAGATTGGTCCAAAGTGCATTGCTTTTCTTGGTACAGAGGCAGTGGGATAGTCAGAGTGGCTAGATGGAAGGGGGTCCTCTCTTTTTCCTCCTCCAACCACCCTACTACTCTACCCATATGGAAACCTTGTTTTAGGGCAACATCGGAGTGAGCGACTGATGAGAAAGCTGGCACCCAGAAACAGGAGGAAGAGCTTCCATCTAGATTATCATCGCACTGACAGGTGGTGTTAAGGGAAGGTAAGTTAGCTTCTCTCCCTACGAATAGCTGCAGAGGGGTCTTGGCTTTGCTCTGGGCTGAGGCAGCATTTCTGCTCCTATCAGCAGGCAAAGGATGAAGATCTATGGAATTTGTAGGACTCAGTTTCCCTCTGAGCATATATGGGAGTTAATGCTTCCTGCTCCTCCCCCCTTTCTCTCTGGTTCAGTTACAGAGAGAGAGAGCCATCCTGGTAGGATGATTGTCTTGAAGCTGATATTAGACTCAAATATCTTTTTTTTAATTGATTTTAGAGAGGACCTGGCTGATTTGCTCAGTGGTAGAGTGTTGGCCTGGCTTGTAGATATCCTGGGTTCAATTCCCAGTCAGGGCACACAGGAGAAACATGCATCTACTTCTCCATCCCCCTTGCTTCTCTCTCTCTCTCTCTTCTCCTCCTCTCCTGCAGCCATGGCTCTATTGGAGCAGTTGGCCCCAGGCACTGAGGACGGCTCCATGGCCTCCACCTTAGGCACCAAAAAATGGCTCCGGTTGCAATGGAGCAAGGGCCCCAGATGGGCAGAGGGGCGCATGTAGGGGTCTGTCTCTCTGCCTCCCCTCTTCTCACTAAATTTAAAAAAAAATTGATTTTAGAGAGACAGGAACATAGATCTGTTCCTATATATGCCCTGATTGGGGATCAAACTGGTAAACTCTGCACTTCAGAACAACACTAACCAACTGAGCTACCTGGCCAGGGTGGACTCAAGTATCTTTTTTTTTTTATTTTTCCTTTTTTGGGGTATTTTTTCCGAAGTGAGAAGCATGAGGTGGGGGGGGGAGGCAGACAGACAGACTCCCGCATGCGCCTGACCAGGATCCACCC
Organism: Saccopteryx leptura; assembly: GCF_036850995.1. NCBI lineage: Eukaryota > Metazoa > Chordata > Mammalia > Chiroptera > Emballonuridae > Saccopteryx > Saccopteryx leptura. The sequence continues at coordinate 160,566,234 of NC_089508.1, read as the reverse complement.
AGCATGCCCACCAGGGGGTGATGCTCGGCCCCTCTGGGCCATTGCTCCACCGCGATTGGAGCCATTCTAGCACCTGGGCCAACCTTGCTTCAATGGAGCCTTGGCTGCAGGAGGGGAAGAGAGAGACAGAGAGAAAGGAGAGGGGCAAGGGTGGAGAAACAGATGGGCGCTTCTCCTGTGTGCTCTGGCCGGGAATCGAACCTGGGACTTCCATACACCCGCCAATGCTCTACCGCTGAGCCAACCAGCCAGGGCCTCAAGTGTCTTTTTTAAAAAAAAATTATTGCCATAGCCCTGGCCAGATAGCTCGTTGGTTAGAGCACCATCCCGAAGCACAGAGGTTGCTGGTTTGATCCCCAGTCAGGGCATATGCAGGAACAGATTGATGTTCTATCTCTTCCAATTTTCCCCTTTCTCTCTCTAAAATCAGTAAAATAAATATATTTTTAAAATTATTGTGATAGCCTGACCTGTGGTGGTGCAGTGGATAAAGCGTTGACCTGGAATGCTGAGGGCACCGGTTCAAAACCCTGGGCTTGCCTGGTCAAGGCACATATGGGAGTTAGTGTTTCCTGCTCCTCCCCCCTTTCTCTCTCTCTCTCTCTCTCTCTCTCTCTCTCTCTCACTCTAACTGTCTCTTCTCTCTAAAATGAATAAATAAATAAATAAATAAAATTTAAAAAAAACACTAAGCTTAAAAAAAATAAATTATTGTGATAAAATATACATGGCATATTTTAATCATTTTAAGTGTACAATCTAGTGGCATTAAGCACATTCACAGTGTTGTACAACTATCACCACTACCCATTTCCAGAACTCTTTTTCATCATCCCCAAATAAAAACCTTATACCCATAAAATACTAATTCCCCACCCTGTTCCCCTTTCCCCAGCCCCTGGTAAACTCTATTATAGTTTCTGTCTCTATGAGTATGCCTATTCTAGGTACCTCATAAGTAGAATCATATTTGTGCTTTTGCAACTGGTTTATTTTACTTAGCATAATGTTCTCAAGGTTCATCCATGTTGCAGCATGTTGCAGAATTAGATTCCTTTCTAAGGCTATTTCATTGTGTGTAGCTATTGAATTGTGTTTATCCATTCATCTGTTGATGGACATTTGGGTGTTTCCACCGATTGACATTTGCGAATAATGCTGCTATGAATATTAGTGGGAAATCTGTTTATGAACTCTTTTTGTTCATCATCTATCTCAGCAGAGATTCAAGTTAGATTTAAGAAGGACTTCCTGGTTTCCTACTACCAGTGACCAAAGCAACAGCATCTCCCGCTTTGGATAGTTTTGATAACCAGAGTCTCCTCTGCCTCCCCTAATCCCACCCTTAGACTGGGGATTATGCCTGGAATGGCTGCACTGAAACAGGATAGAGGCTTATAGGGGTCACTCTGGGGTCATGCTCTGGATGGTTTATTTTTAGGAGCTGGGTGGTGAGGGTTTTGTAGTCTTCTCTTGGGCCTGTTTGCCACCACTCCCACCCCAAACCCAACTTTCTCCTTTCTCTGGCAACATCCAGGCTGTCTCCCTTTTTCTCTCCCACGCTAAATTGGGAGTGTGAGGCTGCTCTTCTTCCCAATTTAGCATTTGAATTAAAGTGAGAACTGAACATGGCTGGAAAGCTGATTCCCATCTGTGTATGTGAGAGAGAAAAGGAACACAAGTGAGCCCTAGCACAGGCCGAGCAGTCAGAGGGAGGGGCTGTCCGGGCAGCAGCTGTGCTATCCTCAGGTGCAGGCCAACAGCTCAGCAGAGGGATGCTGAGGTCGGAAGGTTGGTGTTTTTCCCGGAGTGCTGCAGGGACATCATTTGAACATTCCACAAAAATGTGCCGAGTGCTTACTGTATGACCGGCTCCGTACTGAATGCTGGGGAAGTAGTGGTGAACCAGACAGACCCATTGCCTACCACACGACTTTCAGTGTGGGGGCAAGCAGGCAATGGTCCGACAGTGTGGTGTGTGCTGTCAGGAGGGATGAGCAGGGTGCCACAGGGTCTGGAGGGAGTAGGGTGGGGGAATCACATCTAAGCTGAACCCTGAAGTGTACATGGGAGTTGACCAGGGAAGCAGGAGAACAAGAGTGCTTGGGCAGGCCCTGGCTGGATGGCTCAGTGGTAGAGCGTTGGCCCAGCATGTGTATGTCCCGGGTTTGAGTCCCAGTCAGGGCACACAGGAGAAGTAACCATCTGCTTCTCCACCCCTCCCCTTCCTTCTTCTCTCTCTCTCTCTCTCTCTCTCTCTCTCTCTTCTCTTCCTGCAGCCATGGCTCAACTGGTTTGAGCGCATCTGCCCTGGTGCTGAGGATAGCTCCGTGGAGCCTCTGCTTCAGGTGCTAAAAAAAATATAGCTCGGTTGCCAACAAGGCCACAGATGGGCAGAGCATTGGCCCCAGACAGGGGTTGCCAGGTGGATCTCAGTCTGGGTGCATGCGGGAGTCTGTCTCTCTGCCTCCTCTCACTTGGAAAAAAAAAGAGAGCTTGGGCAGGCCCTGCCTAGATGACTTGGTTGGTTAGGGTGTCGTCCCAAAGAACCGAGGTTGCTGGTTTGGTCCCCGGTCAGGGCACATGCAGGAACAGAGTTATGTTCCTGTCTCTCTCTCTCTCTCTCTCTCTCTCTCTCTCTCTCTCTGTCTCTCTCTCTCCCTTACTCCCTCACTAAAATCAATCCATAAAAAAGAAAAGAAAAGAAAAAAAAAGAGTGCTTGGGCAGAAGGCAGTGGTAATGCGAAGATCTGAGTAGGCCAGGCTCCTGCAAAAGGCACTGGCATCGAGGGCTCAAGAGCACCCACCTCTTCCTCCTTCTCCTCTCTCCTCCCCTTCTTCCAGGGGAAACAAAACCAGATGAGAGTGACTGAGGCCAGAGAAGTCTGGGAGCACCTTAAGTCCCTTCTGCTCAGGCTCTAAATAGTTGAGGTGGGAGTGGGAAAGTCATAGGTCTTTTCTTGAGTCACCACTCAGAAAACTGGGCCTGACAGGTCCAAGATGGACATAGAACAGAGGAAATGATATCAAAGGAGGCACTGGTATCAAGAAGGACCTTTGATTGATTTAGTTTACCCCGTCTTTCCCTGGGGGCTGGCCGTATCAGTCGCTGGGGGACCTTTCCTCTTCTAACTTGATAGGAGTGAATCGTAATTCTGGCTGAGATGGGAACGGGTTGAAATCTTGGCAAAGAAAGACCTTCTCTTGGCAGAGACAGGGAAGAGCTCTCTGGGGGTCATGCATTTCTCTGTCAGCTCTCAAGTTCCCCAACAACAGGCACAGCAAAGGGATCCTGGTGTAAAACTTGCCATCAATATTTCAGGCAGCATTATTTATTGATCACTCATCTGGCTGGGACAAAAGGAGAGGGTAATTCATTAGGTATGCAGGGCTGATGGGGTCAGTTTGGGAAAGAGGTCAGGCAAAGGTAGATCACTGAGGATCTCCAGCCTGGGCTTCTGCAAAAATACCTTGGGGCCCTGGCCGGTTGGCTCAGCGGTAGAGCATCGGCCTGGCGTGCGGGGGACCCGGGTTTGATTCCCGGCCAGGGCACATAGGAGAAGCGCCCATTTGCTTCTCCACCCCCCCCCCTCCTTCCTCTCTGTCTCTCTCTTTCCCTCCCGCAGCCAGGGCTCCATTGGAGCAAAGATGGCCCGGGCGCTGGGGATGGCTCCTTGGCCTCTGCCCCAGGCGCTGAAGTGGCTCTGGTCGGGGCAGAGTGACGCCCTGGAGGGGCAGAGCATCGCCCCCTGGTGGGCGCATGTGGGAGTCTGTCTGACTGTCTCTCCCCGTTTCCAGCTTCAGAAAAATACAAAAAAAAAAAAAAAAAAATACCTTAGGATTCCAGGATTTGGGTATTAGGGTCTGTCTTCCTTTTTAACCCCATGATAACCCAGGTGACTATAAGTGAAGGGACATGGAACAGGGAAAATTAGGCAGACTTGGGACTCCCACTGTGGCTATCAGGGAGATCATATCCATGGACTCCTGCAGCTGGGTGGGCTTCCTTCCCCTGAGCCCAAGCTGTCCCCCCAAGCTTTCTGCCTTTTGCCACCTCATGGGTCCCTCTCCTCAACTCACCCCGAAATAAGTTCAGAAGCCTCTCTAGATGCCATTTCAGAAGCCAAGTTTGGGCCGGTTGGGCTGCAGGGCCCTTCCTGGGTCAGCCTCACAATTTCCCTGCTCCCCAGAAGGGGCCTGATCTTTACCTAAACGGAATACCTGCCCTCTGGTCTGACCTTCTTTGGGTAGTAGGTAGGGGGTGTGCATACAGGCTGGGCTTAGAAAGCAATTGCTTGAGAATCCATATCTATCCTGTCTACCTGCAGGAATGCTTTCTTTTTTTTCTTTTTTAATTTTATTTATTCATTTTACAGAGGTGAGAAGGAGAGAGCAACAGAAAGGGAGAGAGAGAAGGGGGAGGAGCAGGAAGCATCAACTCCCATATGTGCCTTGACCTGGTAAGCCCGGGGTTCCGAACCGGCGACCTCAGCATTCCTGGTGGATGCCTTATCCACGGTGCCACCATGGGTCAGGCGCGGAATGCTTTCTTTATGAACCTCCAACTCCAGGGAGTGAGGCACGAAGCACTCTGCTCACCATATTTTAGGCAAACCTGCTGCAGCAAAGATTGTCCCATGCAGGGGCCGGGGAATCCCACATTGGGAGGGAGCTGCGCCACCTACCGGGCCTTTTTCTTTTTGCAGGCATTCCTCCCACGCATTGCTGCCTCCAGCCTAGATGTGGGACAAGCTCTCTGCAGAACAGAAACGGCTCTAAGACTTTAGGTGACCTCTCCCTCCAGGCAGACCTTGCCGAGCTCAGAGAGAGAGAGAGAGGAAAAAAACTGGGGGAATTTGGGAGAGAAATGGTCACATACTGGCTGAAATGTAAGGCAATGGGGAAGCCAGCAGTGGGTTTCGGCTTGGAAACAGTTTCTCCCAGTTATCCGGGATAGCACAGATACGAAGACCATGGCCCAGAGTCCTCAGAGCCCCTGCCTCCTCTGCCTTCCCCTATTTCCCAGGAATGAACAAGGTTGAGCTCAGCTCTGATGATGGAGGAAGAGCTGGCCCAGGTTGGAGCTGCTGGCTTTCCTGTGATATCACGGCATGGAAATCCCATTTTAAGCTCATTCTCCAGGTGTGGGGCTCACAGACAAAAGGCAGGGGGAACCAGCCAAAGAACTTCCGTGCCTGAGGCCATTCTAGCCAGAAATCTCAGGCCTGGAGGGCTGTCCAGTGTCCCCAACATGATCTGGGTGTGGAACACAGGGCTAGACATCAGCCTGCCCCCAAATCTAATTATCCCTCAATGCCCACTGCAGGCCCAGGCAGTGATTGAGCGCCCTCCATAGAGCTTGAGCCATATGCCTCTTTTCTTTTCTGACCTCTCTATCCAACTCTCCTGGCCTAGAGGGATTCACTGAGACAGAGGGGAGAGGGCAGCTGGTCCCAAAGAATGAGATAGCAAGGGTTCTCCTAGACTCAGATGTGTCCCACCAACCTCCTTCTAGGAGACTTCCCACTCATTCTTTTTTTTTTTTTTAGATTTTATTTATTCATTCTTATTGAAGAGAGAGAGAGAAGAGGGGAGGAGCAGGAAGCATCAACTCCCATATGTGCCTTGACCAGGCAAGCCCAGGGTCTTGAACCGGCGACCTCAGCATTCCAGGTCAACACTTTATCCACTGCGCCAACACAGGTCAGGCCTTCCCACTTATTCTTTTTTTTTTTTTTAATTTTATTTATTTATTTTACAGAGACAGAGAGAGAATCAGAGAGAGGGATAGACAGGGACAGACAGACAGGAACAGAGAGAGATGAGAAGCATCAATCATCAGTTTTTCGTTGTGCATTGTGACACCTTAGTTGTTCATTGATTCCTTTCTCATATATGACCGTGGGCCTTCAGCAGACTAAGTAACTTCTTGCTCAAGCCAGCGACCTTGGGTCCAAGCTGGTGAGCTTTTGCTCAAACCAGATGAGCCCGTGCTCAAGTTGGTGACCTCCGGGTCTCGAACCTGGGTCCTTCCGCATCCCAGTCCAATGCTCTATCCACTGTGCCACCACCTGGTCAGGCCCCACTCATTCTTTTTGTCACTCCCCCATATCTCTTCTTCTCCCCTGCACCACAGTGGCCAGGCTCTGTGCCCAGCTCTAGGAGAATGATTGTTTCCATGGCAACAGACCAATGAGTTTAGAAAGCTGAGCATGTCCCTGTTGACACAGGGAAACCCAGATGTGCATGGAGAGCCTGGCAATGTGTAATGTGACAGTGACCTCAGCTACTGTCACTGTGGGTGCAAGCCCATGTGCGTGTGTGTAATGCAGCAAATGGGATTTAAAATTTTTATTTTTTTCTATCTTCCCTCTTCTCACTGAGGTAAAATACAGCACACTCTGACAGCTCTCTCATATGAATCCACAGAGTCCAGAGGGATGTTAGTCTTTCTATTCCAAACTTTAGAGTTCACATAGCTAAAGCTCTGAGATGTCACAGGAGTCAGGATGTACCTGTGAGCGAGGCACGGCCGTTGGTCGGGCAGAGCTACAGGTCAGCGGCCCTGAGTCAGCAGGCCCGCTGGACGGGGAGCCGCGCACTGGCCTTCCAGCCGGCCGCATGGCAACATGTTCAGCGTCTCAATCCGGGGTGGGCTCCCAGGATGGGACGGCCCGCCGGGAAGAGGCTGCAGGCACGGAGGCGGGCCAGAGCCGGGCAGACTCCGAAGGGGCCCTGACAGTCGGAATAGGGAACGGGGAGAGGGCCAGGAACTCAGGGGACGGATTAGGGGGGGCGGAGGGGCACACCCGGCGGACTGGGTGCGGACTGGAGGGAGCAGCAAGTGGGATTTAGGTTAGAGAGGGCCTAACCTGCTTTTCTAGCCACATGGTAGTTGCTAGCATGAGACTGCAGCATCTTACTCTCTGGAGATATTTCTAGAACAAGGGAGTTTCTCTTCTGAATTCTTCCCTGACACTTCCTCTCTTTCCTGGTAGAGAAAGGGGCCCATTTGCTCAGAGGCCAAAGGTGAAAGAAATGACTGTGAGAGGGCTGTTGACTGGAGGCTTCCAGGGAAGATGAAAGGGCATCTCCTACGTCACCTCCACTGTAACCCCAGTTCTGGACCTTCTTGGCCAGCTTGGCTCAAGTGTGTCTGGAGGACTGTGTAGCCAGTAGCCACGGCCACCATCACAGCAGCCTGGCCCATGCAGGTTCGCATTAGATTCGGACAGTTGGTAAAGAAACAACGGAGCCAAAAACTGATGGGCCATTACCTTTAATCCTAGCTTGCACCCGGCGGGCAAGTAAAAACACACACTCCAAAACCCACTCACATTCAGTGCTCACAAAGCTACTGACTTATCCAAGTTTCCTAGAATCAAAGGTTTCTAGCTCACCAGATTTATTCACCTCTGTTCCCCATCTTCTTCCTTCTCCCTGCACAAACTCTGCACAAACTGGCTTCTCACTCAACACTCCGCCATCTTGGCTGCTTCTCCTGGCCTCCTCCACGAGGCCTCTCTCTGCTCTCCTCTCTCCTCTCTCCTCTAGTGATAATCTCAGGAACCAAGAGAGCAAGCTCCTGTTCTGCCCCTATTTTATAGTGTAGAAATCCAAACCTTTAATCCAATATACAAAATAGGGAAGTGTCTAATATCATACAAAGTCACTTATCTGGGGCATGATGGGATTGTACCACCCCACATCAAAAAGGGTGGGAAAGGCTTAATCCCAAAACCAAGCCCCAGGCTACAAGGATTCTGCCTGCCCACAGCCTGCCCCCAACACACATTAATATCACCTGGGCAATGGTCTCCACGTGGGCAGCGCCATCTTTAACAAAGTGAGCATAATACATTTTATCCGCCCAACAAGGACATACCACTATAATGCCAGAGAAGGAAGAGGAAAGCCTGATGCAGGGCGTTTTACCAACCTTGGGGCCAGAGGCTGCAGCTGGGTCCCGACACTCCCCGCCCCAGCCCATGCTCTGCCTCCTCCATTTTTCTTCCATGAGGCTGAGCTGCTCTTTATTTGCTCCCTTCTCTCTCCCTCCTCCTTCCTGCCCTCTCTCCCCCCTCCCTCTCCATTCTTTTCCTTTGTTTATCTTCTGATGCTGCTTCTACTCCCTGTCATCCTTTTCCTTTTCCTGGGTTCTGCCTTCCAGGGTCTCTTCCCAGGCAGTTGTGCCCCCAGACCCCTGGTGGCCTTGACTCTACCTCCCAAGGGTTCAGACCCCATGTCCTGCAGTTTCCCTCCTTCTGTCCTTCTACCTAGCCCAGTAGCTCAGGGCTCAACCTCTCCCTTCTGGGGCCACAGGGGGCTGCTTCTTTGGCCCCAGTCCTTGGACCCTGTCCTTGTCTGTTCCCAGGGTCGGACATGGGTCTTGGGGCCGGTTCCCATCTCCACCTCCTTTCTCAGCCCACCTGGCAGTCTCAGGCTCACAGCCCTTCTTCAACATGTTTCAGTCTTTCTGGGTACTATGGCCATCCAACCCTCCAGCCCTGCCCAGCTGCCCACCCTCCCTTCCCTGGGGGCCTCACTGGGGTCTCTGTCCTCAGAGCTTACACCTGGCACTTTCCATGGGGTACCAGAAAGTCTGTTTGGGGATGGGGGTCTCAGGGAAGGATTCTGAATGACAAGGCAACCCTAGAGGGTTGAGGACCCCAACCCTTCTTAAGTCTTGATCCCAGTTGGTCCCCTTAGTCTATCTTGAGCCCCAAACCATTTCCTCAGAGCTCCTTGTGTTCAGTCTGACCTCTTTCCCCCCTCCCTCCCCAGCTGGGCCCTGCTTCTCACTCAGGTCCTTTTATCTAGACTGGGTGGGGCAAGAACAAAGCAGAGGCCGACATTAGTGAAGTGCCAGTGTTTGGTTTATTGGCTCATTCAATGCCAAAGGTCCAATAAGCATTTACTTTCCACTGAATTGGGAGCCCCTTGGCTCCTAAATTTCTTTTTCTTCTTCACACATTCCTCCTGGCTCTGACTGAAATCACAGCAGAAGCTGGGGCAAGGTGTGGGGTAAGGCTGGGCTCTGACAGGTCTGCTCACATGGGCCCAGTCTGCTTGGCACAGGAGGGGAGCCCGGGGGAATAGGAGGGTGGGCCTCCAGGTGTGCAGGAAAGGAGTTAGCTCAGCAGGGGCCTGGGGAGGGGGCTGAGGGGTAGAGGAGCACAGTCCAGGGGCAGGGCAGGAATGGGAAGAGGCAAAAGAGAACCGGGGGCAGAGGAGGAGGTGAGAGGCCCCTCAGAGTCCCACTGCCCCATGGGCTGGCGTCCTTTGAGGCTCAGAGATTAGGAGGGAGGGCTGAGGGTAAGGGGAGATCACTGCTGGAGGGAAAGTCCTCTACCCCAAATCCCCCAGCCCTATACCCAGAAACACACATCCACACGCACACACACACCCCTAGAAACCCACTTCTTTTTTGTGGGGCTGGTAGCACACACTTCATCCAATCCTCCAGCTACAGTTCTGGCCTGGCCATTCTGGTCATTTCAGCACACACTAAGCCCTTGTCCTCCGTTCACAGATGTGGTCTGGAGCCCCTGCCCAGGTTCTCCGAGGCCTCCCCCACACCCTCTCTCCTCCAGGTGCCTTCGGGCCCATCTCTGGTCTATCTGGGCTGTGACTGCCCCCTACCCGACCCAGGGAGAGCAGCAGGTGCACGGCAGGATCTCAGAGAAGCAGATGGCCATGGTTTTCAACAAGGCACTGGGTGGGCGAACAGGACTGGAGCTGGGAGAATGGCAGTTCAGGCTCTGAGAAGCCCCCACCTCCTTGGGTAGCTCAGTTCTCAGCTCCAGGTCCAGCTTCTACCTCCAATTCTCCAGCAGGGCCTCCCTCCTTTTTCTCAAGCCCTTCCAGAAAAGTGGCCACTGGGTAGGCACCAGAAACAGCCATCTGAGGGGCCCTGGGGCCTGAGACACATGGGCTATGGGCACAGTGTGGAGCAGGGGCTCTGCAGTCTGCAGGGGGCCAGGACCTCAAGCCGAGTCACCCCCACCAGAAGTCTTCTTCTTGGGCCGGGTCTTCAGGGTCTTGGAAGCTAGTGGCTGTGGGAAAGAGGAAGACAGAGAGCGCTCAGCCAAGAGCCACAACCCCCTCCCCATCCCCCCGAATTCTGGGCTCTCACCTCAGCTTTGGGCACTTTTTTGATGGATTTAACCCTCTTAAGGGCCTTGTCTCCCACATCGTCCTCGGAGGCCTCTGTCCGGGAATCAGCCTGGTTTGTGCCAGACCTCAGACTCAGGGCAGGGTCATCTCCTGGTTATTGGGGGGAAAGGAGAATAGGAGTCCAGGTGTCTCTCCCATCTGGTCACCTCCTTGCCCCCCTGCCCCCTGCCCAGCTGTGGACCCTGCCTGTACCTAGGTCCTCAATGGTGTCCAGGAGGCTACTGGGGCCAGGTCGGAGGCGGCCGTCAGGCCCCTGCAGGGGCAGTGTATCCTCGTCCCGGATCAGGGTCAGGTCCTGCATGCTGAAGCTTCGGAGCTTCTCTGACAGCACCCCCTGGCCCTAGGGTCACCACCACGCACCGGGAGGACCGGAGAAAGGGGCGGGGTGGAGATAGAGGTCATCATGGGGCACTGGGAACCACTGGGCTCAGAGCCTTTCCCACACTGTCCGCATTCAGTCCTAAGGCAGCATTGACAGGCTGGGGCCATATTTTCCTTTTGGATAGATGCGGAAACTGTGGCTCAGGGAGTGGATGTCACTTGGCCAGAGTGTGACAGAGCCAGGAACCCTGAGCTCCACAAGTCCCAAAGCTTCAAAGCCCTGAGGACAGAGTGGAAGCAGAAGGGCCAAACCAGGGAGACAAAATGAACATGCTGTGGCCCCAGAAGCTTGGGGTACCCCCATCTCACCTTGGCAGCAGCTGTGACCGCGGCATTGGCGGCCAAGTTCAGGCCCCTCTTGCCCACCCTCATCATGGTCTCATAGCTCTTGTCTCGAGCCTGTGTGATGTACTCGTCGATCTCCTGAGGGGTCAGAGAGAAAGGAGGAAGAAGGGAAGGCAGGCCCTGCTCTGCCCCCTGTTTCTCCCTGGACAAAGGCACTGCCTGCTGCAGTAGGCCAGGGCCTTGCTGGGTCACTTCAGGCTCTGGGCACCCACAGGGAAGGCTAGGAGTGTACGAGGCTGCAGGCACTGGGCTGCCTTAGCCTGGAGCCATCTGGGAAGCAGAGTGGGGGCAAACCTTCTCCTTGTTGGACAGTGTCGGGTGCACGAACTTGCGGTAGAGCACACTGGAGCCCTTGGTATAAGGGGACAGCAGCCATATCACAAAGGCGATCTTGAGCTCAAAGTAGAAGGGGAACCTGTTGGGGGAACAGAGGCAAGTGGCAGAACCCAGGGCAGGGCGTCAGTAGGGTCATGAATCCCCTGTATGACCCTGGCCAGCTCCCCACCCTTTAGTGCATTGTGTTCCCCATGTAGCTCAGGAGACGTCATTTCTAATCTCAAGGAGGCTGGGAGGCTCAACTGAGATCCCAAGCAGGAGCTGCCCTCAGCAGTGGCTCCCTTGCCCTCTTCTCTTTTGGGAGTCCCAGCCCTCTCACCCTGACAAGACCCCCCACTCCTCTGTCCTGGGGTCAAGACTAAGATGTGCTTCCTAACCTTCTAGGTCTACTGTGTCCATACCCCCTTCTCCTCTCCTTCTTCTCAGGAAGATGGGGTTTCTCCAGCTGTGCTCTGGATCCTATCCCTTGCTTTTAAGGATTATTCTCCATTCCCCACAGTTCCCTCTCTCAGGTCACAAATGCCTAGGCAGGTCTCCTATATCCTTACAAAACCTCCATCGAAGCTCTCTCCTTTGCTTGTTACTCAAGAGACATCTCCACTCACTGCCCTCAATTTTCAACCCACTTTCTTTCCTCTGCTAAAACTATTTTTCTCAAAGGCCATAGGCCCTTGTACTGCAGGACCTAGAATAACATTGTTTTGATTTAATATCATTTTGTTATAACATTGATAAGATGCTGTAGGAACTTAACTCTTATTTATATCAATTAGCCTATGGTAAAACTGGTTTCCTTATACTTTGTTTTGCTTAGAGTTGCATAACCTATTGCAAATTAAGTGAGGATTTACTGTAATCTACAACACAATAATCTTTTGTCCTCTACCTCTCCCTAAACTCTTCTTGTGACTTCCAATGTACTGTGTATGCTATGATAGCCCTCTCTTCCAAGAGGCATTTGCCCATTCAGTAAATATTTTTGAGCTTCTGCTGTGAATATACAGATGATTAAGATATTCCCTTCTTGTCCTCATAGTGCTCATGCCTTTGAAGTACAAGCATCCAATGTATATAGGACTGAATCATTTACAAATAGAGAAATTGAGGCTTAGAGATTTCTGACCTGCTGAAGGTCACAGTAAGTCTGGCAGAAACAGCTTTCCTGAATTCTATTGTGATGCTTTGGCTGTCACCAGAAACGTGAAGGGTATGTTTGTTCTTATTCTGTCAATCAGGCCAAGTCTGGGTTTGGGTTGGTGGCATCCAGAACCCTATAGAATTGTGGTCTCTACCCTGGGTTTCAATCTTGTTTGGCTGGCTGGGTAGCGAAAACGAGAGGCCCTGGACGCTGAGAAGCAGGGAGGGGATGCTGGACCTCACCAGGAGAGCACGATATCCGTGAGGGTCTCAGCTGTGGTGAAGAAGGCAAAGACGATCCAGTACATCATCCATTTTACCTAAGGGTATAGAGGGCAGCATTGGCTGGGGCCCGAGCAGCCTCTGCTTGCCAACCATGCTGGGGTCCTGTGGGAAAGGGACTCTCCGACCTCAGCTTTGCCTGAGGGTCACACCCAGGCAGGGGAAAAGGAACACAGAGAAACCTCCTTTGAATTAGGGCCTCATTAGTGCCAACAGCGTTGGTACAAAGTCACCCCATCTATAACGTGACCCACTGTCCTCCCCTATGTCTGCCATGCGGGTTGGATGGGAGCTGAAGGGTCATTCACTCACATATTCCTTCACGTTTTTTGTCTTCACAGCTTTGTAGGAAGAATAGGCTGGGTACAGGGTGCCAAAGATGAGCCTAGGGAGGCAGGCATGGTTACTGGGCCCCTCTGCTAAGAGCAGTGGCCTCTCCCTCCCAGCTCTGCCTCAGTCTCTGGGTAGGTAAACAGGAACTGAATTGATGAACTCAAGACTCAGGTGACACATAAGCATGGAGGTCCCAGTCAGCTAAGGTGATGTCCCTACCTACCTCTATTCAGTTTTTCTCCAGCCACTGATATATATAGAAAGACCCAGAGGCCAGAAGGTCTAATGTGGTCCCTTCAGCCACAATCCTTGGTTGTGCACATACATGGGAAGTGAGGGGTCTAATCACTGCCATGAGGGTGTCTTCCTTCTCCAAAAACCATGTGCATTCATACCCATCTGCCCTTCCCCTCTACCTCCCTATCTCAGAGCCAGACTGGGTCGGGCCAGGTCTACCAGGGAAACTGACACTAACAGGGCACTCTACCTGGTAGTCAGAGGCCCTAGGGAGCAGAGGGCATAGGGCAGGAAGCCCTGCAATGGGCAAAGAGGTTTATTCCCCTCATGTAAACACTCTTGGGACTAATCTCAGGGGCGGGGAAGCTGAACTTGAGGCCCTGGCTGGAGTAGACTTGGTGGTGATCCCCTTAGAGACCACAGATAGGTCTCAGGTGAGGGGATAAGAGGGCTACACCCCTCAGGGAGCTCATCCAGACAGGGAGAAGCAGCCACTCTGGAGGCTACTGGATTCCCTCTGGGGTGGGATGGGAAAGAGGAAGGAAGGAGATGAGGGTGGATCCAGAGGAAGCCAGGACACAGCACATTATGGCACTGAATGGGAAGAAGGTAGCAGGGATTGGATTCCGGGGTGTCAGTCCCCATGGTAGAAGCTGAGGGCCAGGATCCTGAGATGGGGCAGGGGTTGGTTGAGGCCCACGTGGGGCCTCTGGCAGACCCAACCCTTTGACAATGTGGGGGTCCTGCCTGTATCCCAGGGACCCGCCTTACAGAGCCAGGATACTTCATAACTGGCCTGTGGATATAGGAATTGGGGTGGACTCCTAAAGGACAAAATCTGGGGTTGTGGGAGCAGGATTCCCTCCTGGAGCCTGGGGGAGGTGGCAGTAACATAACTCCATGATGTGGCTGGCAGCCTGGAATGAAGGCCACCTAACGCCCTGCCCTCCCCTACATAGCTTTCATGATCCCAGGCTGAGCACACACATCTCCTGATTACCTCCCACACTTTGTCCTCCAAGCATCTCTGCTTTCCCATACCCAAATGTTGCACCTGGGGACCTTCAGGGCATGTGTCCTCATCCTCCATCTCTGGACAGTCAGTGGAAGACAGAAGAGGGACTGGCCCTTTGGGGAGGCCAAGGCTGCTGCTATGGCCCTAACTATGGAATGACGAGGCCCTGCCTTGCTCTCCACTTTTCCATTAGCTCTCTCCTCCCAGGGAGATGAGGGCCCAGGTCTGAGCAGCTCCTCCAGACCAGATCTGCTAGGTGGGGGAAGGGACATGTCCGCCTCCCCCATAAATCAAGCCATGCTGCTCAGCCCTTAGGATGAGGAAAGGAGAAGGAGCAGAAAAATAAAAAAGGGGTGGGAAGCCAGGCCTGCTAGTCCTGGGTCCCACACCTCGATGTCTCTAGGGATCCCAAATAGGGACGGTGTGTCTTTAGGTGACTGTGCCGTTAGAAGCGGCAGTGGTCCATCCCGGGCTTCAATACCCCCTCAATCCCCTCCCTCAGCCCCCACCCCCCTCCCAACCGCCGCGCCGCCCGCCTGCCCCGGCACTCACACCACCAGGCGAGAGATGATCCAGGACACCATGGCGGGGCGCGGACCCCGCCCGGGCGAGGATGCAGATGCCGGGGGTCCAGCGGCCGTGGCAGAAGCCGCAGTAGCAGTAGTAGCAGCAGCAGCAGCCGCAGCCGCCGCGGGGGCAGCCGAGCAACCAACCTCCGCTGTTAAAGGGGAGGTCCCTGCCGCAGCAGCGGGCTGTGGGCGGCGGCGGTTCTTAAAGGGGAGGCCACCGCGCCCCCCGCACCTGCTGTCGCCGGGCATGCGCCTTTGACCCTCAGTGCCCGTCCTTCCTCTCGAATCTCTCGTTCACCTTTTTGGGTTCCAAGGCCTGGTTAAGGTCCTCAGAGGCCTTCACGGTTCCATCCTGACATCCCAGCCCTTCTCCTGCTCTGCCCACATTGTGCTGACTTAATTAAACATTACACGAGGAATAACATCTGTGATTTTGAGTGCTTATTGTGTGCCAGCCTGTAAGGCGGAGGTTATAATTATCTTCATTTCAAAGATAAGGAAATGTGGTTTATGGAGGTTCAATGATTTGCCAAGTGTCACAAAACCATAAGGCAGTCCACTTTAAATAGGCTATTTCTCCCAACTGCTGACTAGCAAACCTTCTACCCCACCCCCACCCCCTACAGGCCCTGTAAAGACACCTACCTACCAAGAACTCCTTAAGTCTAAGGAATATAGCTGCATCTGTCCACCCCACCTCTTCTCAGCCATCACCAATCACCCCAGTTGGAAAACTCCCTAATCTGACCTGTCAGTTTCTAAGCTTTGCAGGGAAGCCCTGTGCTCTTAGGGTGAACACCTGGGGTAGGGGAGTCAGACCTTCTTTGAAGGCCTAGAGTCTAGGTTGGAGGTGGATTCATGAGCTCCGTTCCACCCCCATCAGCGAGCACTGGTGGCTATGTATGCCCTAATTCTGAAGACATTTATATCCAGAATGTAGGCTAGCACTAGCCTGTCCCCTGATTTTCACCAAAACAATATAGCTCCAACCTCCCTAACTCCTCTCTAGTGCCTGCTTTCCTTTCTTGCCTCATCTACCCTTATGTGGAGGTGTAATCCTTTTGGTGGTCACAGCATCAGCTCATGCCGTCCAGGCTGAATGGGCTCTGTATTTCAGTTATGGTCCTATACAAACTCGGTATCTTTGAACCACACAATGTCTGTTTCCACCCTGATAATTGCATTTCCAGGTTTAAACACTTTGGAAGACATTTTCCCACAGGCTCCAGATAAGTAGCCTCTGATGACCCCTCTTGCTATTCTTTACAACTTCCTCTTCAAAAGGCCTTTTCTAATTAGAATACAGTCGGTCCTAACTCTTCAAGCCACGTTTACTGCTTGATTAAAATGACCCCTATTTGGATAATCTCCCACTAACTCCGAGGTGGATGTACAGCCACATTTCATATGTGGGCAGCAGGCCTCCTGTTTTAAGGAACTCCACCAGCGTGCCCAGAGCCTTGCTCAGGCCATCTACCATGAGCCTTTCCCCCCAGATTGCCCCAGGAAGGTAGGATCCCACCTTCCCCACTCCATTCACTGAGTAAACTATGGGAAGCCAGTCTTTTCTCCCATCCTCTAGCTCATGTGGCCCCTTTCTCCTCACCCCCAGGCGCTCAGACCACAATGACCTTGGCACTTCCCTCTCCCAACTGGGAACCAATTTGGAAGCAAAGGGCAACAAATGGATGCAGCAATGTGATGAAGATCTGAAAATGAACCATCCTCCACTCCCAATTCCACCTTCCACCAGCCTTACATTTTAGAATGGCTGGCACAAGAAGAATTTGGTCCACTCCAAATAGATTTGTTAGATTTTTAATAAGAACATGGAAATCCCAATCAGCCCTTCAACAAAATTAAAATACAGAAAGTAAAATTAAAAGTATTCTACAGTAAATAACTTTTATTAAAAAAAAAAAAGTAACTGTGAACATATAAACAAGCCTGCAGGGCACTACAGTACAGCCGGAAAGAAGATAGATACATTTCCCAATGTACCCAGGGGCCAATGAATGCCATTATTTTCAAATAAATTCTTAATAAAACTCCACTAAGTTGGAAAGTTTTGCTGAAAATATTTCTGGACAAAAGACCCCAAAAACCAAAAAGCCTCATGTAGGAAACTCAAATTTTCCTTCACATTTGAAACTGTTAAGAGGAATCCCAAGGGAACGCTCGTAACAGGTGGAAACGGTTCCTGGAGTCCCCAGTGTGTATATGTGTGGAATACACCACAGCTCAGACATGACCAAGTTCTTTCTCAGCTGACTGTTCCCTCAAGATAGAACTGAGATGGGAGGGAGAGAAACTATGGGAGGGAGAGAAACTAAAAGAATCTTAAAAAGCCAATTCTTTTAAATTCTGCTTTGGCTGATTTTGTGCTATAATGGGCAGTTGATTTCTAAAAATCATATTTCTTCAAAGAGTTTTATCGAAAGGAAGACTAAATGTAATGTGCCTTTCCTCATAACCCAGGAAAACAACTGTGGTATTTCAAAAATTCTAAAAATATCTACTTTCATGAAATAGTAACTATTTCACTACAAACCTATTTTTCACTAAATACACACATTTCCTAATCCTGGAGCCTCCTGGGAAAAGCAGTGGGTTCTCCCTCGGTCCTGCAAGACTCCAGTGTTCATGGGAGATGCTGGGGAATGGCTTCACCCTGTCTCCTGGGATGGGCTGTGTCAGAGGTCACGTGCAGAGACGCTGCCAGGCTTCCACCAGGCACATTTAAGCAAGTGACCCCTACTTGTACCAGTTATGTAATTCCTCACACCTCCAAACATTCCCATTTAACT
The DNA here is from genome assembly GCF_036850995.1 of Saccopteryx leptura. Taxonomy (NCBI): domain Eukaryota; kingdom Metazoa; phylum Chordata; class Mammalia; order Chiroptera; family Emballonuridae; genus Saccopteryx; species Saccopteryx leptura. The sequence continues at coordinate 160,548,616 of NC_089508.1, read as the reverse complement.
AGGCACGAGAGAAAAAAGAAAAGAACGGTGTGCCCACATTCCTTGTTTCCATGAATCCCAAATCACAAGACTGTGCAGGAAAGCCCAGCGGTGTTCAGGAAATTCAGAGTCCCAAAAGGCCACAGGATGGGAATGTGGCACTCTCGGCATGGAGTCTGAAACTGTGTGTGTGAACAGTGCAACTTTCCTGTGTCAACCTTCAGTGTTGAGGCAGCATAGAAAAGAGTGGCTGGAGACTTTGTAATACTGACCACACTGGCTCCGAGTGAAGGGCCTCTGCTCCAGCAGAGAACCCTGCCGTTCCCTGTATGTGTGTGAGTGAAAGACCTGCTTCACGGGGGAGTCTGGAATTTCTCCACGCCTAAGATCTTGCCAGTTTGGATTCATGAGCCTTGAGAGTTCCCACAGCATCTTTCACTGCATGATAAATAATGTTCTTCACCTGGAGAAAGCAAACAGCACAGTCAGTTCTTTTTTTTTTTTTCATTTTTCTGAAGCTGGAAACAGGGAGAGACAGTCAGACAGACTCCCGCATGCGCCCGACCGGGATCCAACCGGCACGCCCACCATGGGGCGACGCTCTGCCCACCAGGGGGCGATGCTCTGCCCATCCTGGGCGTCGCCATATTGCGACCAGAGCCACTCTAGCGCCTGAGGCAGAGGCCACAGAGCCATCCCCAGCGCCCGGGCCATCTTTGCTCCAATGGAGCCTCGGCTGCGGGAGGGGAAGAGAGAGACAGAGAGGGAGGCGCGGCGGAGGGGTGGAGAAGCAAATGGGCGCTTCTCCTATGTGCCCTGGCCGGGAATCGAACCCGGGTCCTCCACACGCTAGGCCGACGCTCTACCGCTGAGCCAACCGGCCAGGGCCAGCACAGTCAGTTTATTGCAGCCCTACAATGTCTTGTGCAGATGAAAATGGATGCTCTACAATGCCCACTGGTTAGTGAGAAAACTCCTCAACCAGGACTGCGTGCTTCCCAAATCAATCCCAACAGTGACTTACAAGTTTCATAGGTTACATGAGCTATAGTAAAAAAATAATAAAATCATTTGAAAGGCTATATAATCACTACCATCTATGTGCTTACTATGTGCTGAGTACCATTGCTAAGCTCTTTACGTGAACTTTCATTTAATTCTTATCATAATCTTGTGAGGTAGATTTTTTAAGACTTTATTTATTCATTTTAGAGAGGAGAGAAGGAGGAGAGAGAGAGAGAGACAGAGAGAGAGAGAGAGAGAGAGAGAGAGAGAGAGAGAAGAGGGGAGGAGCAGGAAGGATCAACTCCCATATGTGCCTTGACCAGGTAATCCCAGGGTTTTGAACTGGTGACTTCAGCATTCCAGGTCGATGCTTTATCCACTGCGCCACCACTTTTTTTTTTTTTTACAGAGACAGAGAGTGAGTCAGAGAGAGGCATAGACAGGGACAGACAGACAGGAACGAAGAGAGATGAGAAGCATTAATCATTAGTTTTTCATTGTGCGTTGCAACACCTTAGCTGTTCAATGATTGCTTTCTTATACACAGGCCTTCAGCAGACCGAGTGACCCCTTGCTGGAGCCAGTGACCTTGGGTTCAAGCTGGTGAGCTTTTGCTCAAACCAGATGAGCCCGCGCTCAAGCTGGCGACCTCGGGGTCTCAAACCTGGGTCCTCTACATCCCAGTCCAACGCTCTATCCACTGCGCCACCGCCTGGTCAGGCTAGATTTTTATTTTTAATTCAGTGAGAGGAAGGCAGGCAGACAGACAGACTCCCGCATGTACCCAACTGGGATCCACAGAGCAAGCCCACAAGGTGGCGATGCTCTGCCCATCTGGGCATCACTCCATTGCTCAGCAAAGAAGCTCTGTTTAGTGCCTCAGGCAGAGGCCACGGAGCCACCCTCTGTGCCTGGGGCCAAATCGCTCCAATCAAGCCATGGCTGCAGGAGAGGAAGAGAAAGAGAGAGAAAAACGAGAGGGAGAGGGGTAGAGAAGCAGATCACTTCTCTTTTGTGCCCTGACTGGGAATTGAGCTTGGGACATTCACATGCCAGATCGATGCTCTATCACTCAGCCAACCGTCCAGGTCCATGAGGTAGATTTTTATAAAAAATGTATTGACTGCCTGACCTGTGGTGGCGCAGTGGATAAAGCGTCGACCTGGAAATGCTGAGGTCGCCGGTTCGAAACCCTGGGCTTGCCTGGTCAAGGCACATATGGGAGTTGATGCTTCCAGCTCCTCCCCCCTTCTCTCTCTCTGTCTCTCCTCTGTCTCTCCCTCTCCTCTCTAAAATGAATAAATAAAAAAAAAATAGTTAAAAAAAAAAGTGCGTGTCCTTTAAAAAAAAAAAAATGTACTGACTGATTTTAGACAGAGGAAGAGGAAGAGGAAGAGGAAGAGAGAGAGAGGTAAAGAAGGAAGGAGGGAGGGAGGGAGGGAGGGAGGGAGGAAGAGAGAGAGAAGTACTGACTTGTTTCTGTATGTGGCCTGATCAAGGATCGTACATGCAACCTTTGTGTATCAGGACAATGCTCTAACCAACTCAGCTATCTGACCAGGGCTTGTGAGGTAGATTTTATTATTAGTTTCATGGTCAACCTTGCCTAAGGTCCTGTACTGAATAAGAATGCACTAAAACAAAGTGGGCAGGTAGGATTATTGGGTATATTTTCCTTTTGTGCTTATATGTAATTTATTTATTTATTTTTATTTATTTTTTTACAGAGACAGAGAGTGAGTCAGAGAGAGGGACAGACAGGGACAGACAGACAGGAACGGAGAGAGATGAGAAGCATCAATCATTAGTTTTACATTGCACGTTGCAACACCTTAGTCGTTCATTGATTGCTTTCTCATATGTGCCTTGACCGCAGGCCTTCAGCAGACTGAGTAACCCCCTGCTGGAGCCAGCGACCTTGGGTTCAAGCTGGTGACCTCGGGGTCTCGAACCTGGGTCTTCCGCATCCCAGTCCAACGCTCCATCCACTGCGCCACCGCCTGGTCAGGCTATATGTAATTTCTAATTTGTCTAAAAGGAACATGCACTATGTGTGAAGTAGGAAGTTAAAAACCAACAGACAGGCCCTGGCTGATTGGCTCAGTGAATCAAGCGTCAGCCAGGCATGCGGATGTCCCAGGTTCAATCCCCAGTCAGGGTACACATTAGGACTATCTGCTTCTCTTTCCCTCCCTATTCTCCTCCTGTAGCCAGTGGCGCTGAAAATAGCTTGGTTGATTCAAGCATTGCATTGGCCCCAGGGGTTGCCAGGTGGACCCCGTTAGGGGCACATGCAGGAGTCTATCTCCTCGCCTATCACAAAAAAAAAAAAGAAGAAAAAGAAACCAACAGATAAAATACAAAGTATGTTAGATGGTAAAAACAAGCAAACAACCCCCCCTTAAACAAACAAAACAAAACAGGAAAAAATAAGGCAGTGACAAAGGATTGAAAGTGCTGGAGTTGACCTGTTAGAAGTAGAGACCTAATGGAGGTGGAGTCTGATATATGAATTCCTAAATAGTTGCACTATGTCTATAATGTCAATATTACCTATTTATCAGTGTGATTGTACTCTGTGTAAGAACTTTATGGTTGAAATATTCTATAATTTTTAAAACAGCCTGACCAGGCGGTGGCACAGTGGATAGAGCGTCGGACTGGGATGCAGAAGAACCAGGTTCGAGACCCCGAGGTAGCCAGCTTGAGTGCGGGCTCATCTGGCTTGAGCAAAAAGCTCACCAGTTTGAGCCCAAGGTCGCTGGATCAAGCAAGGGGTTACTCAGTCTGCTGAAGGCCCACGGTCAAGGCACGTATGAGAAAGCAATCAATGAACAACTAAGGTGTTGCAACAAAAAACTGATGATTGATGCTTCTCATCTCTCCCTGTTCCTGTCTGTCTGTCCCTCTCTATCCCTCTCTCTCTGTCTCTGTAAAAAAAAAAAAAAAAAAAATTAAAACAAAATAAAACAGCAATATAAATCAGATTCAGGGTTGAAGGTGACTGAATCTACCAGCAACCAAGAAAAATCTCCAGCCTCACTGGTCACTAACCAAAAAAGACACACCTGAGCCATAGGCATGATGGGGAAAATGGGCCACAGGTGAGAGTCTGGGAGAGCGTGTATTCAGATTGCTGCAGTTCTGCCTTGGTAATCTTTCTTCTTTATTCTTTCTTGTTTTATGCTACTAAAGCACCCAATGTATTAACAATGAAATTCTGCCCTTAAAGTTCCAATCCACTTCAGGAACAGAGGAAAACCTAATCTGATGGTCCAGCTTAGATCTACAAGGGTAAACAACCTCACTTCTCTTATGGACATGAACTTGGTCCCTAGCAGAGCTCTAAAGAATTGAGTCTGCACAGAAATCTGCTGTGAGAAGCAGCTTCAGAGAAATATCCCTTCTCAGAAACATGTTCAGAACTAACTGTGACAGTGCTTTTCCCACCTGACTGGGGAAGTCAGTCTAGTCACAGTTACTAACACTGAAACACTGTATCTTCCAGGGGCAAAGAAAGAGAAGACTTATACTGTGAATGATTCGGCTAAAACAAGAACATTCTCTCTAAAACCAAACCTGAAGAGGAGTCCATATCCCCCAGACAGAGTTCCCTTTATCATCTCTCCACAGTTTTACCTCTCAGAGAATACCCTCAGAAACAGAATGGGCCTCCTCTGTATGTAGCCAAGTAGGAGACCAGAAGACAGTGTGGGGGTGAAGGAGGAGCTATTTACCTGCAGTTTATCCTCATGGTTTGTATGGGTGTTAGAGAGATGCCTGAATTCCTGCGTTAGGCGGAAACAGTGCTTTACATGTTCTGGAGATACAAAATCTTCTGCTACTTTTATGCAACTGTATAGATTGTGCACCTGGAAGGGGAAAAGTACAGAGGGAAACTATCAGACATTAGAGATTCAGTAACACATGCAAAATGTCCATGATCAAGTTAAAAAAACTTTAGATACTTATGGTTCCATTTTTATAAAAACATGCAAAAAAACCCCTGTAAGTATATAAATGTATAATTAAAACATATATGAGTATACGAGTAGAAAAGGATCTAGAAAAATATACACCAAACTGTTAACAGTAGCCTACCTCTGAGGAAGGCAGGTGGAGGGGCTTGAAATGGGGTATGGGCCTGACTTGTGCCGGTGCAGTGGATTAAACATCAACCTGTAATGCTGAGGTTGTTGGTTCAAAACCCCATGCTAGCCTGGTAAAGGCATATACGAGAAGCAACTACTATGAGTTGTTCCTCCCTTTCTCTCTCAAATCAATAAATAAAAATTTAAAAAGGGGGGGTATGGGAGCTGAGCTGGAACTTTCACTTTTTCTTTTAACAGTCTCCACTGTTTAAAATCTTTAAATGAGCCTGACCAGGCGGTGGCGCAGTGGATAGAGTGTAAGACTGGAATGCGGAAGGACCCAGGTTCGAGACCCCGAGGTCGCTGGATAGAGCAAGGGGTTACTCGGTCTGCTGAAGGCCCCAGTCAAGGCACATATGAGAAAGCAATCAATGAACAACTAAGGTGTCACAACGTGCAACAAAAACTAATGATTGATGCTTCTCATCTCTCCGTTCCTGCCTGTCTATCCCTCTCTCTGACTCTGTCTCTGTAAGAAAAAAAAAAGAAATCTTTAAATGAGCATTTAAAATTACATAGAAGAAAATAAAAAAACAAACAAACATAAGTTATAGTTTAAGAGCAACTGGTTGGCCCTGATCAGTTGGCTCAGTGGTAGAGTGCCGGCCTGGCATGTGGAAGTCATGGGTTTGATTCCCGGCCAGGGCACACAGGAGAAGCGACCATCTGCTTCTCTACCCTTCCCCCTCTCCTTCCTCTGTCTCTCTCTTACCCTCCTGCAGCCAAGGCTCCACTGTAGCAAAGTTGGCCTGGGCGCTGAGGATGGCTCCATGGCCACCTTCTCAGGTGCTAGAATGGCTCCAACGGCAGTGGAGCATCGCCCCCTGGTGGACATGCCAGGTGGATCCTGGGCGGGTGTATGTGGGAGTCTGTCTGCCTGCCTTCCCCCCACTTCTCACTTAGGAAAAAAAAAGAAAAAAAGAGTAATCTGTCTAATCCAGCCATTTGTATCTATTGCTAGATTAGCAAGAAAGTGGAAAATAAGGAAGACCATGGAACTGTGTGACCCAACTCCTAAGATGGAACTCACCTGGTGTGGGGCTCCAGCAGGTATGAAGACTGCATCTCCCAGGAACTGAACGATGGCCCAGCCTTGCACGCCATACTCTTCATAGAGCCGCTTACGGAGGGTCTGGTCCAGGTACCAACTTTGGTCATGAATTGGGTCATGATCAGGGGGATTCTCTTGGCCTTGTTCTTCTCCAACCTGAAGCCATGACCAAAACACAAAGTCTTCAAATACAAAAAAATTGTTAACAGCATAAATCCACCTTGCAATGTCCCTAGTGGGCCAAAGCTTCTGCTTTTTCTTATTCAACATCCTCCAGGTGTAGAGTCAGGCCTTTGGGGCATGTTGATAAGAGGCACAGGTCTTTAATGCCAAGGAAGCCCACATGAAAAACCTAGGCAGGCTGTTCAGCGCCCCCAGACCTTTGATGTGTGCAGCTCACTCAGGGGCATACCTTTCGGAGCAGCTCCCGGATCTTCTCTGCATCCTTGGCTGCATAGATGTGCCACAAAGCACCTGGCTTCTCATTTCCATCGTGAATCCTCTGCTTTGTCACCTCATCAGCATCTCCCTCGTCAATTGTCTTGAGTACTTCTGAAAAGAGCAAAATGCCACTTTTCAATAAAACCAGTCATTTCAGTACTTCTGCATGAAGCAAAACGTCTAATTCAAACAAGTTTAGTTTCTACTATTGTATTCTTAGAGTAATAGAAGATAGAATCAAAGAATCAAAACTCACACAGGTCTGAGCTTCCTAAACACAGGAGTGGCCCGAATCTTCCTTACTTAACCTCTGTTAAGTAAGGCATAGTTTTCCTTTAAAACATACCTCTTGTTCAAACTGTGTAGCCCTATCTTATGTTCAAATTGCAGGTTATTTCCTGTTGCAAGTAGATAACCTCTATACTTTCTCAAGAATTCTTTTGGCCCTGGCCGGTTCGCTCAGTGAATAGGGCCTTGGCCCCGAATGTGGACATCCTGGGTTCACGATCCCTGCTCAGGGCATCCATAATAAGTGATCATTTGCTTCTTTTTTCCTCTCTCTCTTCTCCTCTTTCAGCCAGTGGCTCGACTGGTTTGAGCATAAGCTCCAGATGGGGGTTGCTGGGTGGATCCCGGTGGGGCACACGCGAAAGCCTGTCTCTATCTCCCCTCCTCTCACTTAAAAAAAAAAAAAGAACTCTTCTAAGCTCTATGCATTCTATTGATTTAAAGTCATGAAGTGTAAAGCTCCTCTGGCAAGGTAAGAGGGCTGGTTTCTAATGCTTATATGTTATAATCCCTCAAAGGACAACACAGTGGCAGGATATGCAGGTATAGAGCATCAAAAGCAAATGAGGCCCTGGCCGGTTGGCTCAGCGGTAGAGTGTCGGCCTGGCGTGTGGGGGACCCGGGTTCGATTCCCGGCCAGGGCACATAGGAGAAGCGCCCATTTGCTTCTCCACCCCCCCCTCCCTCCTCTCTGTCTCTCTCTTCCCCTCCTGCAGCCAAGGCTCCATTGGAGCAAAGATGGCCCGGGCGCTGGGGATGGCTCCTTGGCCTCTGCCCCAGACGCTAGAGTGGCTCTGGTCGTGACAGAGCGATGCCCCGGAGGGGCAGAGCATCGCCCCTGGTGGGCGTGCCGGGTGGATCCCGGTCGGGTGCATGTGGGAGTCTGTCTGACTGTCTCTCCCTGTTTCCAGCTTCAGAAAAATACAAAAAAAAAAAAAAAAAAAAAAAAGGCAAATGAGTGTGCTCTGACCAGATAGCTTGGTTGGTTCGAATGTCATCCTTATCACAAAAATTGTGGCTTCCAGGCCCTAGCTGATTGGCTCAGTGGCAAAGCTTCAGTCTGGTGTGGAAGTTCCGCGTTGCATTCAATTCCAGATTCCCAGTCAGGGCACACAGGAGAAGCGCCCATCTGCTTCTCCACCCTTCCCCTTCTCCTTCCTCTCTGTCTCTCTCTTCCCCGCTCACAGCCAAAGCTCCACTGGAGCAAAGTTGGCCTGGGCACTGAGGATGGCTCCATGGCCTCTGCCTTAGGCGCTAGAATGGTTCCAGTTGCAATGGAGCAATGCCCCAGGCAGGCAGAGCATAGTCCCCTAGTGGGCACACCGGGTGGATCCTGGTCGAGCGCATGCGGGAGTCTCTCTGCCTCCCTGCTTCTCACTTCAGAAAAATGCAAAAAAAAAAAAAAAAAAAAAATTTGCGGCTTCAATCTCTGGTCAGGACACAGATGAGAAACAACCAATGAGCGCACAACTAAGTGGAACAATGAGTTTATCCTTTTCTGTCTCTCTTACTCAAATCAATGGGGGGAAAAAAGCAAATGTGTGGCAGGAAATATACCAAAGTAATGATACTGAGTATCCTGAACCTTGAGATTTTTTTTTTTTGAACCTTGAGATTTTGAGTTACTTATTTTCTTCTTTCAAATTGCCTATGTTTTCTAAAACTTTAATTAACACATATTAATCTTACACTGAAATAGCTAGGAGTGTAAATGCAGCAAGTTATCACTTTTATGCTTCATTTCTGTGCTAGTGACTTGTCTTTATCATTTGCCATCCCATGACTGGTCTGGCTGATGACCACGCAGGCTGGTTTGCTATTCCTTCTTCAATCCTCTTTGTGGTGTTGTACTCAATGGGAAAGGCAGTACTCCCAGAAGGAAAATGTCAGGTCAGATACACAAGTAGCACTCTTCTTTGCTAAAATTCCTCTTCATCTAGCAATATCCACTGGGTACCCTACTACACATTAGTCCTGGTAGAGAATTAAGAAAAAGCCACCAACCCTGACTGAGGAGTAAGACACTCAATTCTACTCCCAAGGCTAACCCTCACCATCCTGAAGTAGTGGGTTCTAGAAATCATACCTTCATCATGAGCACCCTCCCCGATGGGGATCCCAACATACACCATCACATTAACTGCATCAGACACATCCAAGTGAAGATTTGTTGTGCCAACTCTTCTATCTTCCGCTGTTATCAATCCTGAAGATAAAAGATATGCAAGGTGAAAGGGAGTATTTTGAAGAATACATATAGACCCTGCAACTGAAAACATACTCAAAGATGTTCTTAAATATATAACACTGGGAGAATAAAGAATATGTTTATCGCTCCTATCTCTTTTCTAGTTTATTTATTGATTGACTGATTTTAGTGAGAGAGGAAGGGAGGTATTGAACTGGCAACCTCTGTTCTTGGGGAAAATGCTCTTACCAATATAGCTATCTGTTCAAGGCATTTTTCTAGTGTTTAAAGACTAGTTTTCAACTTGGTTGATAGTATTGTTTAATTAGCTTTGGCTTCTGAACCAAATGATCTCTTTTCTAAATGCAAAACAGAAATGGGAATTAGTAACATTCAATTACTATATTTCCCCATGTATAATACATACCATTTCCCCCCCAAAAATTGGGGTCTAAAAACTGAGTGTACTTGCATTTTCCGTTTTGGACTGATGAAGAATTGTATGAATTCTGATGAATAAAACTTGAGTTCAATAACTTTATGTAATACATTTTCCCCCCCAAATTTTGGGCCCCCAAATTAAGGTGCGTGTTATATAATTTATACATAGGGAAATACAGGTAAAGCTTGGCTTTCACAGCGATTTAGGACATTACTAAGACTTTACAAAGAGCTTGTTGGGTAGCAGGGTAACCAGGCTTCTTCACTTTTATTTTATCAAGTCTCTTCAAAACCAAGAATCATGTCTCCTCGGACAGAATTTTTTTTAATTTTATTTATTTATTTATTTTTTACAGAGACAGTGAGTCAGAGAGAGGGATAGACAGGGTCAGACAGACAGAAACGGAGAGAGATGAGAAGCATCAATCATTAGTTTTTCATTGCGCATTGCAACACCCTAGTTGTTCATTGATTGCTTTCTCATAAGTGCCTTGACCGTGGGCCTTCAGCAGACTGAGCAACCCCCTGCTGGAGCCAGCGACCTTGGGTTCAAGAAGCTGGTGGGCTTTTTGCTCAAACCAGATGAGCCCGCGCTCAAGCTGGCGACCTCGGGGTCTCGAACCTGGGTCCTCTGCATCCCAGTCCGACGTTCTATCCACTGCGCCACCGCCTGGTCAGGCGGCTCCTTGGACAGAATTTTTGAGAGGCAACTTTCCAACTGGTAGGGACATATGGCTTTCTAACTAATATAGACTATGGGCTTTCGGATTGGGGCTATATGGATATTACACAAATCAGTACAACAAAAGCAAACATGTTCAAAACCATCCTGGATACTATTAACTTCTCCAGCACCTGACACTACCCTCTATCATCTCTACACTACCTTTGTAGGTGAAATGGGAACAATAATGTCCAAAAAGGGCCTCATGACCTTGTTCTCATACCATAGGCATTGTACATCTTGGGGCCCAGATCGGGCCTTACAAAGTAGCTGGGAAGCCTAGATGCCAGATTCAGCCTGCCATCTCGTTTGGTATATTCTGGCAGAGGAAGGTTCTCCATCAGATCTTCAAACCTACAAAAAAGTAGGAAAGGTGACTTAATTTGTTACTGGGGGGGAAAAGCAAAGAAGCAAAGCTTATTTTTCTGTGATGAGTTAGTGATAGCTTTGGCAAGGCAAAAGTCTCTTAAAATGACCCACTGTACTTCACTAACCTTGTTGGCATCATGTCCCGAAAATCTTCCCCAGGAGGCCAATCCTTGAGTTTGAGCACCATTGGTTGTCCATCTTCTGACCTTAATCGTTCTGGAAGACAGAAGCACTTCCACAAACATCTGCTGCCTGATTTTCCACTGAATACAAGTTTTAAGGAGACTAAGATCATATTTTCAGATTTTTAAACTCCCATAATGGATTAGATGGGATGTTTTCCTCACAGCTTTAGTACATATTTTTCCATCTCAGAGGGAGTCTATCCCCCTTACTTAGGGTGAAACTGTACTCCACACACCCATGAGTTTACATGCTTAAACTCAGATGGGCTCTGGAGTCTGTGATTGCCATGCTAGTTACATGGTTGGCACCAGGAAGAATGTTTCTCCCACCAAGAGGATGAAAGTTGTTTTTCCATGGGCTGGTCTAAATACAGAGATGCTTACTTCTCAGTCTGCCATTACTGAACTAGATATAAAAACTACTTACTGCATATGATCTCGAAACCATCCCAGAAATCTCGAACTTTCACATCGGAAATTATAGCACAGTTCCTGCAGTTTACCAAGTCCACATCCTGGTCTCCAAATTCTTGGCTAAAGGCTTCTGGCTTCCAGAGTTCAGACTTGAGCTTTTTATGTACCCCTGAAACCAGCACTGGCTGTGGAAACAAAGATATCCCATTTAGAAAATACTTTTAGCTCAGAGATAAGGGATGGAATAGAAGGATTTCCTGGGGGTTACTTCTTCTTGGCCATGATGATTTATTGTTCCTTCCCAGATTCAGAATCTATGGATTTCAACCTGTCAGCTACAGCAAATGGAAACTACTCATACTGTACTCCATTATACTTGATTCTTACCCTAGGAGCATGCCATAGAAATCATCACTAGTTGCCCTGGTATCTACCACTATTTTGAGGCGAGAGTACAAAAGTTGACAAATGCACCTTTCAGAATACTTCCTCACAGTGAGAATTAAAAAAAAATCCAGACAATTCCATAAACCCCCCTTCCTCAAGCACCTGTTAAAGTATAAAAATTAGGCAGTGTTATTACACTATCACAAAAACTTCTGTGGCCTTGAAACATTTACCTAGAAAAGTACCACCTACTTCTACCTATCTTTGCCTCACCCCACGCATCACACTTAGGGATTTCCCCCTAAAGGTGTCATTAATGTCAGATCACCACCTAACAGGAATTTCAACTGCCCTAATAAGAACACAGAGCTACGCAACTTAGAAATAAAAGAATTGGCCCTGGCTGGTTGGCTCAGTGGTAGAGCACTGACCCAGCATGTGGATATTCCAGGTTTGATTCCCAGTCAGGTCACATAGGAGAAGTGACCATCTGCTTCTCCACCCTTTCCCTTCCCTCTTCTCCCTTCCTCTCCTGCAGCCATGTTCTCAGGCACCAAAATTAGCTCAGTTATAAGCATGGTTCCAGATGGGCAGAGCATTGGCCCTGGACAGGGGTTGTTGGGTGGACCCCAGTTGGGGCACAGGTGGAAATCTATCTCCCCTCATCTCACTTGGAAAAAATAAAGATAGAAATAAAAGGACCCACAAGAACCCAAAATGCATTTTCAGAAATCTATTGATTTTTTTTTCTTTTTTTTCCTGAAGCTGGAAACAGGGAGGCAGTCAGACAGACTCCCGCATGCGCCCGACAGGGATCCACCCGGCGCGCCCACCAGGGGGCGATACTCTGCCCATCCGGGGCGTCGCTCGGTTGCGACCAGAGTCACTCTAGCGCCTGGGGCAGAGGCCAAGGAGCCATCCCCAGCGCCCGGGCCATCTTTTGCTCCAATGGAGCCTTGGCTGAGGGAAGGTAAGTGAGAGACAGAGAGGAAGGAGAGGAGAGGGTTGGAGAAGCAGATGGGCGCCTCTCCTATGTGCCCTGGCCGGGAATTGAACCCAGGACTTCCGCACGCCAGGCCGACGCACTACCACCGAGCCAACCGGCCAGGGCCAGAAATCTATTGATTTTTTTTTTTTTTTGTATTTTTCTGAAGCTGGAAACGGGGAGAGACAGTCAGACAGACTCCTGCATGCACCCGACTGGGATCCACCCGGCACGCCCACCAGGGGCGTCGCTCTGCCGAGACCAGAGCCACTCTAGCGCCTAGGGCAGAGGCCGAGGAGCCATCCCAGCGCCCGGGCCATCTTTGCTCCAATGGAGCCTTGGCTGCGGGAGGGGAAGAGAGAGACAGAGAGGAAGGAGGGGGGGCTGGAGAAGCAAATGGGCGCTTCTCCTATGTGCCCTGGCCGGGAATCAAACCCGTGTCCCCCGCACGCCAGGCCGACGCTCTACCGCTGAGCCAACTGGCCAGGGCGAAATCTATTGATTTTTTAAAATTCAAGAAAACTCAAAGTTGCAAGACTGTCCATAATGAATTTATGTCTAAATCTCCCAGGCCAAATATCTCCCAGAGAGAACTACAATTTTCCTGGTAGCCGTGGTGGATCAGTAGACAGGCAGGCAAACAAAGCCCACAAAAAAAAAAAAAAAAAAAAAATCCAGACAATTCCATAACCTCCCCCCCTTCCTCAAGCACCTGCTAAAGTATAAAAATCCTTGTTTACCTGGCCTTGCTTCCAACACTCCCGGAAAATCTTCCAATTGTTTTTGTTGCTGGGGTCATGGAGACACAGAAGTCTTCCATCACAGAGCCAGGAGTGAGAGGTATGGGGGTCTAGCACATTTAACCCCATCACCATCTCCTTCACCTCCTTTTGGGTATCAGTTAAGTTACAGGTCCGCTTTGTAGCATCTGAGGTTTTCTTATTTTCTACCACTGAGGCAATGATGTGGTCAAGGAAGTTGGGTAGATTGGCCTTGTTCTTTACGCCCTGCCAGACACAAACCCATCAAGTAAGTTCAACAGAGCTGTGAAAAGAGTATTCAAAATTTGTCTCATAGTTGTATTCAAAAGGAGTTCTGATCTACTTACTCAATTAGATTCCATAAAAGTTAAAATGTCTTTCTGTAACTGAAAGGGGAACCTATTAAGTCAATATCATAAATTTCCCTATCCTTTCACATTTGATTTCCATAAATAAAAGAAAAATATAGAAAGGTCCCTTCTGCCTCAAGAGATTTGACACCTAAGAAATATCTTTGCATTCAGCCCTTAATTTGTATTAAGCATATGCATGTAGACGACAGGGATCACAAAATATTGTAACTGAGTAAAAAAGATCATTTACTTTGAGGGTTATCATTATTTTCTGGCCACAATGCCCAGGGATATAATACTTGGGCTTCTGTAAATTTGATAATCCTATGCCTGCTATGTCTTAAATATTACTAATCAATATTTCTATAGGATATACATAATCATAAAACATCCTGGGAAAATTTCAAAAGGAAAAGAAAAACTGGGGTTCTGAACAAGTGTGGAAACGTAAAGTCAAAGTAAGTCCTTTAAAGTCACTTATCCAAGAGAAAACCCACAAGGTATAAGGCCCAACCACTTACAGCTCATTGAATTTCAGCCATTAATCAATAAACAAAATGAGAAACATGTTTATGTACTTGTTTGACATGATCTTTAGACATATAAACTGAGCCCGACAAGGTGGTGTTGCAGTGGATAGAGCATTGGACTGGGATGCATAGGACCCAGGTTTGAAACCCAAGGTCGCTGGCTTGAGCATGACCAGCTTGAGCATGAGGTTGCTGACTTGTACATAGGATCATAGACATGATCCCATGGTCACTAGCTAGCTGAAGCCCCCAGGTCAAGGCACATATGAGAAAACAGTCAATGAACAACTAAAGTGCCGCAATGAAGAATTGATGCTTCTCATCTCTCTCCCTTCCTTTCTGTCTGTCTGTTCCTTTCTCTCTCTCCCTCTCTCTGTGTGAGACACACGAAAAAAGACATATAAACTGAAAACAGAAAAACACTTTAAAACATCTGTGTAAAGAGAGGGGGAATAGCTATATACAAATGATATTATCACTGAAAGGACAACGATAGTAATGAGTATCAACAATAGTGACCTCCAGAAAGGGAAACAGGAGGCTGGGAGACACCAGGGGAAGGATATTTTTCATTGTGTACCTTGTGAATTCACTTGTTCAGTAAATGCTTACTATACACCAACTATGTATCAAACGCTCTGACATTAGGGATATAGTGGTGAATAAAACAGTCAAAAATGCCTGTAAGGAGAGGCAAGCAGACAATAAATAAAACATACACTAAGTCAAATGGTTGTATAAGTGCCATGATCAAAATAATAAATGCAGAAAAAACAGATGTGAGTGGAGAATGAAACTGGGATAGACTTTTAAAAAGGTGATCTGCCTTGGCTGGATAGCCAATGGTTACAACTTCATCCCGAAGCACAGAGGTTGCTGGTTCAATCCCCAGTCAGGGCATATAAGAGAACAGATTGATGTTCCTATCTCTATCTCTCTCTCTCCCTTCCTCTCCCTAAAATCAATGAACATTAAAAAAGTAAAAATAGGCCCTGGCCGGTTGGCTCAGCGGTAGAGCGTCGGCCTAGCGTGCGGAGGACCCGGGTTCGATTCCCGGCCAGGGCACATAGGAGAAGCGCCCATTTGCTTCTCCACCCCTCCGCCGCGCTTTCCTCTCTGTCTCTCTCTTCCCCTCCTGCAGCCAAGGCTCCATTGGAGCAAAGATGGCCCGGGCGCTGGGGATGGCTCTGTGGCCTCTGCCTCAGGCGCTAGAGTGGCTCTGGTCGCAATATGGCGACGCCCAGGATGGGCAGAGCATCGCCCCCTGGGGGGCAGAGCACCGCCCCTGGTGGGCGTGCCGGGTGGATCCCGGTCGGGCGCATGCGGGAGTCTGTCTGACTGTCTCTCCCTGTTTCCAGCTTCAGAAAAATGAAAAAAAAAAAAAAAAAAAAAGTAAAAATAAGCCTGACCAGGAGGTGGCATAGTGGATAGAGCGTCAGACTGGGATGCGGAGGACCCAGGTTCGAGACCCCGAGGTCACCAGCTTGAGTGCAGGCTCATCTGGCTTGAGCAAAAAGCTCACCAGCTTGGACTCAAGGTCGCTGGCTCGAGCAAGGGGTTACTCGGTCTGCTGAAGGCCCACGGTCAAGGCACATATGAGAAAGTAATCAATGAACAACTAAGGTGTTGCAATGAAAAACTGATGATTGATGCTTCTCATCTCTCTCCGTTCCTGTCTGTCTCTCCCTATCTCTGACCCTCTCTCTATCCCTGTAAAATAAATAAATAAATAAAAAATAAAAAGGTGATCTAAGAAGACTTATTAAGGAGGTGACATTTTGGGAGAGAGGAGGAAGTTGATGAAACCAGCCATGTGGTTACCTGAGAAAGAGAACTCTAGGTGGAGGAAAGGACAAGTGCAAAGGCTCTGAAGAGGGGGCAAGCCAGGCCACACTCAAGGAACAGCAAGAAGGTGTGCGTGGCTGGAATGGGGTGAACAGCAGGGAGAGTGGCAGTGGAGAAAGAGACACGAGGGGAAGATGCACAGATGTGGCTGGAGCTGTAAAGTCCACTGAAAGGGTTCTGCTTATATTATGAGAAACAGGAAGCCCAGGAAGAATTTTAGGCAGAGGTAACATGATTTGACCTGTATTTTAAAAGGATTACCTAGTTGCTGTGTAAAATAGACTGCAGAGTGGAAAGGGGAGAAATAAAGAGGACCTATATAAGGGATTTACTGCAAAAATTCAGGCAAGAGAGGATGTTGGCTCAGACCAGAGGGAAAGCAGTGGAGCTGACGTGACAAGGGTAGACTCTGCACTCTGAAGATCAAACTGAAAAAATCAGACGACAGATTAGTTATGTAATGTGAGAGAGGGGAGTCCCAAATGACTCCAAGATTGTTGGCCGAGCCATTGGAAGAATGGCGATGCCACTGGCCAAGAGAGGAAAACTAAAGGAGGAGTGAGCAGGCTACAGGCAGATCAGGAGTGTGGCTTTAGATGTGTTAGATTTGAGGTGTCTGTTAGATATCCAAGAGAATAAAATATGAATGTACTGCCTAGGTTAAAAAAAAAATTAATGCCTGTCAAGAAAATAAAGTAGCCCTGGCCGGTTGGCTCAGTGGTAGAGCGTCAGCCTGGTGTGCAGGAGTCCCGGGTTCGATTCCCAGCGAGGGCACATAGGAGAAGCGCCCATCTGCTTCTCCACCCCTCCCCCTCTCTTTCCTCTCTGTCTCTCTCTTCCCCTCCCGCAGCCGAGGCTCCATTGGAGCAAAGATGGCCCGGGCGCTGGGGATGGCTCCTGGGCCTCTGCCCCAGGCACCAGAGTGGCTCTGGTAGCAACAGAGCGACGCCCCAGAGGGGCAGAGCATCACCCCCTGGTGGGCAGAGCGTCACCCCCTGGTGGGCGTGCTGGGTGGATCCCGGTCGGGCGCATGCGGGAGTCTGTCTGACTGTCTCTCCCTGTTTCCAGCTTCAGAAAAAATAAAAAAATAAAAATAAATTTAAAAAAAGAAAAAGAAAATAAAGTAGTTTCTATTGATAACTGAAAATTTCAACGTCTCAATTTCTATTGACTTCCTAACATGGCACAAAAGGTTCACTACTTAAAAGGATCTCAAACTCAATGTAAAGAAAGATATTATTGGCTGACAATGTAGAGAACACGTCACCCACATACCCTCTAATCCAGTTATCAGATCTCTGATGGTTCTTTATGGAAAAACAGCAAAGGCTAAAGTTGTAGAGAGGACACTTACTGCTGAGGATGTAGAAAAGACCGGGGGGAAGGGTATGCCTGTGTCCAAGGGGGGTTGAGGAAGCTTTCCGGGCCCGGAGTGAAGGAGGTCTCGAAGGCTAGAGCCTTCACTTTTGTTGTTGGAGGCAGTGGGACCCAGTAACAGACTGTTAAAAAGCTTTGGAGTCAACGGAGAGACTTTTGCAGTGGAGTTGAACGAGTCCAGCCCAAAGGGTGAATGAGATTCTTTACTGAGCACTGACCTCAGGGATCCTGCTTCTGTAAGAATATAACCGGGAATAGCATTAGGCACGAAAAGGAACACCTAGCAGGCAAATGACTCCTCAAAATCAGCCAAGTTGGAAGGAGGAAAGTCTCTTCCCTCCCCTGCCCCCCAAACTATGTACAGTTTGTCTGGGCCAAGCCTGAAGAGCTATGACTATGGTAGGTCTCATAGTTAAGGAGAAGCTCTACTACTTTGTCCCTTTTTTAACAGATCTGGATTTCAAACTTCCTTTTGTTCCCATCCATCTTTTGTCTCCCTCATTTTCTAAGACAGTGTTTCTTCAATTGGGTCTCCAGAACACTTGTGTTGGAATCACCTGGAGTGCTTGTTAAAAATGGAGATTTGGCCCTGGCCGGTTGGCTCAGTGGTAGAGCGTCGGCCTGGCGTGCAGGAGTCCCAGGTTCGATTCTCGGCCAGGGCACACAGGAGAGGCGCCCATCTGCTTCTCCACCCCTCCCCCTCTCCTTCCTCTCTGTCTCTCTCTTCCCCTCCCGCAGCCAAAGCTCCACTGGAGCGAGGTTTGCCTGGGCGCTGAGGATGGCTCTGTGGCCTCTGCCTCAGGCGCTAAAATGGCTCTGATTGCGGCAGAGCAACGCCCCAAGATGGGCAGAGCATCGCCCCCAGGTGGGCATGCCGGGTGGCTCCCGGTAGGGCACATGCGGGAGTCTGTTTGACTGCCTCCCCGTTTCCAGCTTCGGAAAAATACACACACACACACACAAAAAAAAAAAAAAAAAAAAAAAGGAGATTCTTGGTCTTACTCTAAGAGATTCTCATTGGATAGTTCTAGTGGGGCACAGGAACCTGCATTTTTAACGATTCCCCTGGTGATTCATGTGCCCATTGAAAACTGTCTAGCCCTCAACCCTGGTTGCATAACAGAGTCATCGGGAAGCTTATTAAAAATCTCGCATCAATTCTGACTAAAGAGGTCTGGAGTAGAGCCCAGGCATGTGCCTTTTTAAAAAAGCTCCACCTGTAGAAAGAAGTCAAAATATATTCCTCCCTCATTTTATGTGATCAACCAGAGAAAGCAAGTGACATGTTTCATAAATGTGAATGGTAATGCGTGAGTGTGAAGAATCCCAGAATAACTCAAGGGTTCCACCCACAGGCAGGGTAGAGGCTTCTGTTCATCTCACCTTTTGTCTCTTCTTTAGCTTTTTGAGTTGCTAAATCCGCCAACCAGTGCAGGGCAGAGGACGGTGGGGCTGTGTCAGGGCAAGGGGGCCTGATGGCTTTGAGCTCACTATTGCTGTTTGATGCCATACTGTCTACTTTCAGAGACTCATCGGCTCTGATGTCAGTGCTGTCAGCTTTGGGATCGGGCTCAGGAGTTGTTACGGCTGCAGTTCCTCCTCCGCCTGAGAAGGTGGTTTCACTTCCAGAAGAGGCACTAGGGTTTATGCTAGGAAGCTGAAGCACAGAAGGCCAACATGGTTAGTGTTGAGCAAAAATAATGGCTAAAGAGGTCTATTTAGTTGACATTAAATAGGTATGGGAAAACAATCTGAAACTGTCCCATAAACTGTTATAAACTGTTACTTCATTCATTAATTCAACATATATTTATTGAGTCCTAAGATGTGATAGAAACTATGCTAGGTTCTGTGGAAAGAGCAGTGAACAAGACTTGAAAATAAAATAGGGTTTTATTTAGCATGTCTGAGGCTCAAATTCTGCAATGGCAAACTGGTGATCAGAACTTGACCTCATAGAGCTGTTCTGAAGATTAAATAAGATAGTATATGCATATATGCAAAGAGCTTAACATATTTTCTGGTACACATAAACTCAATAAATGTTTATTATTCTATTATTGAATTATCCACATGATTTGCTCTAATATGGCAACTCTACTGAAAATATATCTTGAGGTCCTTCAGCATTAATCCCTGTGCCTCTTATTGACCATGTGTTAATAGTAACATTTCTGAAAGGCCTCCAAATATAAGTAGTTGGTTGTGCATGTGCGTGTGCATGTGTGTTTAAAAAAACACAGACTCTTGTTCAAAATAGTCACAATCAAGCAGGAATGACCTCCACTTCTGACAAAGCAATGAGAAAACCACTAACCCTTTTTGGAGGTATGGATTGGTTTCAGGATAAAATGATCCCAGCTCAGCAGGCCAATCTTCATATTTCTGCTCTGTGTACCCAACATGACAAGGACAGGAACCATTGTATCCCTAGTAAATTTTTCTGTACTCTTCACCTACACTGGACCCGGAATTATAAATCTTGACGGGATGCAAAGAATCTGTGCTACTTATCAACTAAGCCTGGTTTTAAAGATGAATTGGTTTTAAAGATGAATCAAGAGAAACTTGTACTGGGAATAAAATCCCATGAGTCAGAGGCAATTAAAATCCCTTGAGTAATCTTCTTAGGTTCTTCCTAGAAATGCTTCCCTCTCCCCTAATTCTCCAGGAATCCCATAACAGGCTGGGATAACACAGGTAAAAATGGGACATTTCCTGGTACTAAGAACTTAAGTTTCACTCAGTTATACCACAAACACTTTACCTGTGATATCCCATTGGTGACAGCAGGTCTCAGCACAGATTTGTTTTGCCGACTAATACAAGGGCAGTTTGCTTTAATTCCCCATTTGCCCCGGGCAGCATGAACCATATCTCCAATATTATAAAGAGCTGTAAAAAAGACAACAATAATAACAGTTAACATTGGAATACCTGCATGTATTAGCTATTGTGCTAAAGACCTTATTTAAATTATCTCCCTCAGTCCTTACCACATTTCAGTGAGGTAGCAGCTTTCCCCCTCAATTTTGGATGATGAAACTGAGACTCTGAAGTTAGGTCATTTACTCAAGTACACATACTTGGGCAATGGAAGAACTAAGACTTTAAAGGTCTATGCACTCTTAACCATTAAACTACACTTTCTCCCTCCTTAAGGTATCATCAAGGAGAAACTTTAGGGGTAGATTTCTCAATGTTCAACAGTATGTAAACATTTTGAAATGTACACTTCAGATTTATGTACTTTACTGTAAGTGATACCAAAAACAACAACAAAAGCAAAAACAAAAACAAAAACAAAAAATACCCAGCCTGACCAGGCGGTGGTGCAGTGGATAGAGTGTCGGACTAGGATGTGAAGGACCCAGTTTTGAAACCCAAAGTCACTGGCTTAAGCATGGGCTCATTCAGCTTGAGCATGGGCTCACCAGCTTAGCATGGGATCGCTGGCTTGAGTTTGGGATCATAGGCATGACCCCATGGTTGCTGGCTTGAGCAAGGGGTCACTTGCTTTGCTGTAGCCCCTGGTCAAGGCACATAAGAGAAAGCAATCAATGAACAACTAAGGTGCCACATTGAAGAGCTGATGCTTCTCATCTCTCTCCCTTCCTGTCTGACTGTCCCCATCTGTCCCTTTCTCTGACTCTGTTTCTGTAAAAACAAAACAAAACAAACAAACAAAAACAAAACACACACCTAGAAAAAGTGAGGGGGGAAAAAGATCATTGTAAACTTTACACAAATCTTTAACCAACGCTTGGACCAGCAGGGAGCAGGCACCCTATCACTGCATTACTGCACTCTGGTAGCCTTTCTGCCTGGAAGCACTGGGGTAAAGCATGCAGGGGTCTGCTCTTCCCAAAGCTGTGTTTACTCAAGTAATCTAGTTAGACAACGCTCTAACTAATCGAGCTATTGGCCAGGGCAGATTCACCATCTTTAATGCATGTGTGTTAGTGGAAGTGCACAAGCTGGAAACAGACCGTCTGGAGGAGTCAATGAAGTAAACGGGAACTGTGACATGAACATGACTACTTATTCCTACTGTTAAACTGCCTTCTTCATGGATTCAAGATGTTTGATTAGCTCCAGCTGGATTTTTACGTGCCTAAAATCAAAGATCTTTCTGATAACATGGGGTCTGGATGTTTCTATTCTGGTTCTACCAACCACAGAAATGTGAAATAATCTCTGGAAAAGAAATCAACCTCTCTGATCAGAAAGGTAAAGTGTGTGCAGTGAAGCATTTATTCTTACATATATCTAAAGATTCAACTTCTCAGAGAAATCCGGTGAGGCTTAAAAAATTATCAGGCAGAGCCTGACCAGGCGGTGGCGCAGTGGATAGAGCGTTAGACTGGGATGCGGAGGACCCAGGTTCGAGACACCAAGGTCACCAGCTACAGCGCGGGCTCATCTGGCCAGAGCAAAAAGCTCACCAGCTTGGACCCAAGGTCACTGGCTCAAGCAAGGGGTTACTTGGTCTGCTGAAGGCCCGCGGTCAAGGCACATATGAGAAAGCAATCAATGAACAACTAAGGTGTTGCAATGAAAAACTAATGATTGATGCTTCTCATCTCTCTTCGTTCCTGTCTGTCTGTTCCTATCTATCCCTCTCTCTGACTCTCTCTCTGTCCCTGTAAAAAAAAAAAAAAAAAAAAAAATCTCTGCCTGAGATAAACTGATATATATATTGATATATATATCAGGCAGAGATAAACTCTTTTACCAAACTTTACGATGTGTAAATATTTTCCCCCACAAAATCTAAGAAAGGAATTTCCTTACCTGTGCCAGGGATGATCTGCGTGGGCATTAGGTTCTCTGGTTCATGAGACTGCCCCTTTGCACATTTCAACCAGGAGAAAACCTCTTCATCACCTATCTCTTCTGTCTCTGAAATAAATGAAATGCTTTCTCTTATTTTATGAGGTCACAAGATACAGCCCTCTCAGTGAGTCAGAGTTTCAGACCTTACAGGCCAATTTTCTCACGAGCCAAAGATTAATAATTAAATTAAAAAATGTTTTACTGAGATATAATTTACACACAATAAATTCAAATTTAAAGTGTACACTTCAATGAATTTTGACAAATGTATATACAGTTGTATAAACACTACCACAATTATGATATAGATTGAATTCCATCTCCCTAATGTTCCCTTGAGCCTTCCATAGTCAATACCCCTTTCTTAACCCTAGCCACCAACAATCAACTTCCTAACACGTTTGCTTTCTCTAGAATTTCATATAACTGGAAGCATACAGATTATAGTCATTTGTGTTGGGTTTCTTCCACTTAGCATGACGATCTTGAGATTCAACCATACTGTCGCATGTATCAGTAATTCCATTTCTTTTTATGGTAGAGTGGTAAGCCAGGGTATGGATGTGCCATATTTTGTTTACCCATTTATCAGCTGGTAGATATTTAAATTGTTTCCAATTTTTGGCTATTATAAATAAAGGTGCTATAAATATTCAAGTACAAGTCTTTATATGAACATGGTTTAACTTCTTTTATAAATACCTAGAAGTGAAATACTGGGCCTTATGTTAAGTTTATAAGAAAGGGCCACACTGTTGTCCAAAGTGATGATAGCAATTTGCATTCCCATCAGCAATGTTTAAGATTTCTAGTTCCTCCATATCTTTCACTACACTTGGTAAGTTCTTAAAATTTTAGTCATCTTAGTGGGTATAGTGGTTTGTCATGTTTTTTTTTTTTTTTTTTTAATTTAAGAAAGCGAGACAAGTAGTGAGAGAGAGAAGGAGAGAGATGAGAAGCATCCACTCAGAATTGCTTCACTTTACTTGTTCATTGATTGATTCTTATATATGCCTTGACTAGGGGGGCTTAAGCTGAGCCAATGACCCCTTGCTCAAGCCAGTGACCTTGTGATTATGTCAGTGACCCCACATTCAAGCTGGCAAGCCTGTACTCAAGCCAGCAAGCCTACACTCAGGCCAATGACCTGGCACTGTAGCTGGTCACCTCAGGGAGCTGAACTGGGCCCTCAGTGTCCTGGGTTGATGCTCTATCCTCTTGCCACCACTGGTCAGGATGTCATTATGGTTTTGATTTGCATTTCCCTAACAAGTAATGATATATATATATATATATTTTCATGTGCTTCTTTTCCAGTGATCTATCTTTTTTATAAAGTGTTTGTTCAACTTTTTGGCCCATTTACAACCTAGGTTGGTTTGATCTCTTGTTACAGGCAGTTTTCACGTTATGAAAGATAAATTCTGTAGGTTTGTTCTTTTTTTTTATTTTATTTTTTATTTTATTTTTATTTTTTTGGCAGAGACAGAGAGAGGGACAGATAGGGACAGACAAACTGGAAAGGAGAGAGATGAGAAACATCAATTCTTCGTTGTGGTTCCTTAGTTGTTCATTGATTGATTTCTCATATGTGCCTTGACCACCGGGGCTACAGCAGACCGAGTGACCCCTTGCTCGAGCCAGCGACCTTGGGCTCAAGCTGATGAGCCTTGCTCAAACCAGATGAGCCCGCACTGAAGCTGGCGACCTCGGGGTCTCGAACCTGGGTCCTTCCGCATCCCAGTTCGACGCTGTATCCACTGCGCCACCGCCTGGTCAGGCTGTAGGTTTGTTCTTAAGCTGAATTTGTATGTAACTTGGAACAAATACATTTATTTATTAAATGCAACTCACACAGATGTTTGTCTTAACATAGTATTTATTTTTATCTTTCTGTGCATATAAATACTTAAAAATATTCTTTTTTTGTGTGGCAGACAGAGCGAGTCAGAGAGAGGGACTGATAAGCAGGAAGGGAGAGAGATGAAAAACATCAATTCTTCATTGCGGCTCCTTAGTTGTTCATGATTAATTTCTCATATGTGACTTGACTGGGGGAGGGGGGCTACAGCAGACCAAGTGACCCCTTGCTTGAGCCAGCGACCTTGGGCTCAAGCTGGTGATCTCAGTATCTCGAACCTGGGTCCTCCACATTCCAGTCCGAAGCTCTATCCACTGTGCCACTGCCTGGTCAGGCCTTAAACATTTTCAAATACAACCTTAAACAATCTTGGATGATGCAGATGATGAACTTGTTGGAAGAGGATGGGACTAGTGTTCTAGGGTCACAGTTTTAATCTACTGCTGGAATCGGTTTCTCCCTTTCTTTCTCTCCCTCTTTCTGTTTATTTTATTGATTTGAGAGAGAGAAGGAAAGAGAAAGAGAGAGAGACAGGAACATCGATCTGTTCTTTTATGTGCCCTGAACGGGGTCTGACCTGGCAAACTCTGTGCTCTGGGATGATGCTAACCAGCTGAGGTGTCTGGCCAGGGCAAAGTCAGTTTCTTGAAGAAGGGATCAAGGAAGGTTTATACAGAGCTTTTCTTTTTCTCTTATCAAAAATGGCCCTGTAACATCTCAGGCCTTCGGTAATTATACGGTAAACTATGGCGAACCTTTCTATATCAGAATCTTGTTCCTCTAACTTTGCCATTGCTGCTTCAATGAGATGGAAAGCATCAGCTACCTCTTTTGTAGAAAACTTTTGGTTCTGGAGTTTCTAGATCTGTTTTTTTCCCTAAATGCTATCATCTGCTGCTCTAATTCCATAAAGTATTCATTGGTTAGTTCTTTGTCATGGGAGTCAAGTAACTCTGATGTAATTTTCACTGATGTCCAACCAACTGCAGTTGATTACAGAGTACATGTAGTGCTTAATTCATAAGTACGAGATGTATGTAAGTAAGCCAGATGTTTGTAACTTGTGGACTTACTGTATTGAATTGTAAGAGGTCTTTATTGTAGATAGAAATCCGAGCTAATATGTGATGAACAAATTTTTTTTACTCCCAGTCTGTGCGTGCCTTTTTATTTACTAAACAATGTTTTTTAAAGAGCAAAAGTTTTCAAATTTGATAATTAAAATTTTTCTTTTGGTTCTTTTGTGTTGTAAGAAATTTTTATCTAGCCTGACAGGCGGTGGTACAGTGGATAGAGCGTCAGACTGGGATGCGGAAGAACCAAGTTCAAGACCCCAAGGTTGCCAGCTTGAGCGCGGGCTCATCTGGTTTGAGCAAAAGCTCACCAGTTTGGACCCAAGGTAGTTGGCTTGAGCAAGGGGTTACTTGGTCTGCTGAAGGCCCACAGTCAAAGCACATATGAGAAAGCAATCAATGAACAACTAAGGAAGTGGTAGTCAACCTGGTCCCTACCGCCCACTAGTGGGCGTTCCAGCTTTCATGGTGGGCAGTAGCGGAGCAACCAAAGTATAAATAAAAAGAGAGATTTAACTATAGTAAGTTGTTTTATAAAGATTTATTCTGCCAAACTTAGCGAAAATCCAACATAAAGTACTTGGTAAATAAATATTATTATATGCTTTAACTTGCTGTAACTCTGCTTTATAAATTTTATAAAGTAAAGTTACTTCCCTACTTATAAATCACCATTACTGTGGAACTGGTGGGCGGTTAGAAAATTTTACTACTAACAGAGATACAAAAGTGGGCAGTAGAGGCTGACCAGGCAGTGGCGCAGTGGATAGAGCGTTGAACTGGGATGCTGAGGACCCAGGTTCGAGACCCCGAGGTTGCCAGCTTGAGCGCGGGCTCATCTGGTTTGAGCAAAAGCTCACCAGCTTGAGCCCAAGGTCGCTGGGTCCAGCAAGGGGTTACTCGGTCTGCTGAAGGCCCTTGGTCAAGGCACATATGAGAAAGCAATCAATAAACAACTAAGGCGTCGCAATGCGCAACGAAAAACTAATGATTGATGCTTCTCATCTCTCCGTTCCTGTCTGTCTGTCCTTGTCTATCCCTCACTCTGACTCTCTCTGTCTCTGTAAAAAAGAAAAAAAAAAAAATTGTCCTGTAGAAACATATTAAAAAAAAAAAAAAAAGAAGTGGGCAGTAGGTATAAAAAGGTTGACTACCCCTGAGCTAAGGTGTCAATAAGAAATTGATGATTGATGCTTCTCATCTCTCTCCATTCCTGTCTGTCTGTCCCTATCTATCCCTCTTTCTGACTCTCTCTGTCTCTGTAAAGAAAAAGAAAAAAAAAAAGAAATTTTTGTCTAACTCAAGGACACATATTTTCTTTTAGAGATTTTATGGTTTTAGATTTATGATTTACTTGAGAGTTAAATTTTTGTATATGGTGTTAAGTAAAAAATAGAAGTTCTTATTTCTTTGAATATGAATATACAATTAGTCTAGTACCATTTGTTAAAAATAATTATCTTTTCCCCCACTGAATTATCTTGATACCTTTGTCAACAATTGGTTGACTATATACACAAGGATGGGCAAAAGTAGGTTTATAGTTGTTCATATGGAAAATAATACAATAATTAATAAATTATAATATAAGAATAAACTGTATTTCATGTATTCACAACCGTAAGCCTACTTTACCAACCCCTGTATGTAGGTTTACTTCAAGACATTTTTTTTTTTTTAGAGAAGGAGACAGATAGGGACAGACAGACAAGAAGGAGAGAGATGAGAAGCATCCCTTCTTCGCTGCGGCACCTTAGTTGTTCATTGATGGTTTTTTCATATGTGTCTTGACTGAGGGATTCCAGCTGAGTCAGTGACCCCTAGCTAAAGCCCATGGTCAAGACCATGGGGTCAAGTATATGATCCCACACTCAAGCTAGCAACCCCGTGGTCAAGCTGGTGAGCCCGCACTCAAGCTGGATGAGCCAGCGCTTAAACTGGCGACCTTGGGATTTGAAACCTGGGTCCTCTGTGTCCCAGACCTATACTCTAACCACTGTGCCACCACCTGGTCAAGCCTTCTAGATGTTTTTCTGTCATATTACCAGTGTCTTAATCACTATAGCTATACAACAAGTGCTTTTATTTTTTAGAGAGAGAGAGAGAGAGAGAGACAGGATGGGAGAGAGAGGAGAGAAGCATCAACTCATAACTGCTTCATTTTAGTTGTTTATTGATTCTCATACGTGCCTTGACTGGGGGGCTCAAGCCAATGACCTCCGGTTTTCAAACCAGGGCCCTCAGTATCCTGAGTCAACACTCTATCCACTGTGCTACCACTGGTGATACTATATACTAAGTCTTGAAATGAAAGAGTAGTTAAGTAGTTTAAATCCTCCAATTTCATTCATTTTAAAATTTGTTTTTGGTTATTTTAAGTCCTTTGTATTTTATATAAATTTTAGAACTAGCTTATCAATTTCTACAAAAAGGCCTAGTGGGGTTTTGATTGAAATTGCATCTAATTATATATTAATTTGGAAGAATTAACATCTGACTATTCAATTTTCCATCCATGAATACATTTCTCTACTATTTAGTTTTAATTTCTCTTAGCAATGTTGTATTCTTCAGTATCTTTCTTATATATTTGCTAAATTTATCCCTAAGCACTTCATTCTTTTTTAATCTACCATAAATTACATTAATTTTAAAATTCAATTTCTAATGGGTCATTGACAGCATACAAAAATAGAATTATTATTTTTTTTTTACAGAGACAGAGTCAGAGACAGGGATAGACAGACAGGAACGGAGAGATGAGAAGCATCAATCATTAGTTTTTTGTTGCACATTGCGACACCTTAGTTGTTCATTGACTGCTTTCTCATATGTGCCTTGACCGCGGGCCTTCAGCAGACCGAGTAACCTCTTGCTCGAGCCAGCGACCTTGGATCCAAGTTGGCGAGCTTTTTGCTCAAGCTGGCAACCTTGGGGTCTCGAACCTGGGTCCTCTGCATCCCAGTCCGACGCTCCATCCACTGTGCCACCGCCTGGTCAGGCAGAATTGATTTTTGTTATATTGACTTTATAGTCTGCAATCTTGCTAACCTCATTAGTTCTTACAGGTTTTTTAGTAGATTTCTTGGAATTTTCCATATAAATGATAATGTCCTTTGAAAATAAAAACCATTTTACTTCCTTCCAATCTATATGCCTTTCATTTTTTTGGTTATGCTTTTCTTTATCTTTTATATCTTCATGCTGACTAGTAACTTTACTACAATGTTGAATAAAAGTTGTAAAAAGTGGCTATCCTTGTTTTGTTCCTGATCTTAGGGACAAGATAAATTCAGTCTTTCACACTGTTCCCGTCTATACTAGTTCAGTGTTTTTCCATCTTTATTGCTATTTTTTTAAGTGAGAGAGACAGACAGACAGACAGACACAGGAAGGGAGAGAGATGAGAAGCATCAACTCATAATTGTGGCACTTTAGTTGTTCATTGATTGTTTTCTCATACGTGCCTTGACTGAGGGGGCTATGACTGAGGGGGCTATAGCCAAGCCAGAGACCCCTTTGGCTCAAGCCAGCGACCATGGGGTCATGTCATGATCCCACACTCAAGCTGGTGAGCTCATGTTCAAGCCTGATAAGCCAATGCTCAAACCAGAGACACCTCAGGGTTTCAATCCTGGGTTCTTAGCACTCCAGGTTCATACCCTACCCAGTGCCACCATAGGTCAGGCTCATTTGGGTATTTTATGTCCATTTCTCTCTTTGTCATGTTCATGTTTTCCTATGTCTTTAAGCATATTTATAAGATTTATGACAGCTACTTTAAGGTCCTTTTATAATTTCATCAATATCATCAGATCTCAGTTTGTTTCTATTGACTGATTACCCTACCCAGATTACTAGTCATATTATTTTGCTTTTTTGTTACTTGATAATTCTTTTTTTTTTTATTTTAATTTAATTTTATTTATTTTTTATAGAGACAGAGAGTGAGTCAGAGAGAGGGATAGACAGGGACAGACAGACAGGAACGGAGAGATGAGAAGCATCAATCATTAGTTTTTCATTGCGCGTTGGAACACCTTAGTTGTTCATTGATTGCTTTCTCATATGTGCCTTGACTGCGGGCCTTCAGCAGACCGAGTAACCCCTTGCTGGAGCCAGCGACCTTGGGATCAAGCTGGTGGAATTTTTGCTCAAACCAGATGAGCCCGCGCTCAAGCTGGCGACCTCAGGGTCTTGAACCTGGGTCCTCTGCATCCCAGTCTGATGCTCTATCCACTGTGCCACTGCCTGGTCACTGCACCTGATAATTCTTGATTAAACACAGAGCTTTGTAACATTTATGTTTCTAAGTATTGGATTTTGTTGTAATCCTTTAAAGAAGGTTTTGTTTTAATCTGGAGGGTAAATAAGTGACTTCCAGATCAGTTTGATCCTTCCAAGGTTTGCTTTACACTTTTTTATAGAAGCTCCAAAGAAGCCTTTATTCTGGGACTAAATTAGTCCTACTATTAAGGTCTGACCCTTTTGGACTCTACCCAGTGTCTCTCTACTCTGGCTGGTGGGCATACAGATTGTGAGTTCTGTAAATTATTCTGTCACTTGCTTTCTGAAGGTTCTTTTTTGGGTCTTGAGGAGTTTCATCTCATGTATGTGCAGATCACTAGATAGCCAAAAAATTGAGGTGATCTCTTTGCTGCTATCTGGTACTCTCTCTCTTTGTAGCCGTGACTTCTTCAGAACTCTGCCTCACTCTTCTCAGACTTCGATCTTTCTCAATTCAGTGAGATTGCCAAGCTCTGTTTTAGTTGCTTTTTCCTGTGCTTGGAAACAGCCTCCAGGCATTAAACTGGGGCAACTGTAGGGTTTACTTTGTTTCTTCCCTTCTTATAGGGATCACTGACTCATGCTGCCTGTTGTCCAATGTCTGAAACCATGGTTTCATATATTTTGTCTCATTTTCTTGTTGTTGATGGCAGGAGGGCAATTTGTATAGCAGTTATCATTCTTGAGCAGGAGAGGAATACCTAACAGCTACTTGATATGTAGTATCTAGTGGATGTCAGGTCCTGTGTTAATCACTTACACACATTATTTCATTTAACCCTCACAATACCATGAGAGAAGTATTCATATTACTTTTTAAAATAAGGAAATTGAGGTTCTGAGGGGTTAAGTAACTAGCCCAAGATACCATAGTTCCTGTAATAAGATGTGGAAGTAGGTTTCAAATCCCAGTAGCCTCATCTGTTGTAATGGTTACATTGTACTTCCTTTTTTTTTTTCTTTTTTTTTTTTTACATTGTACTTCTTAAGTACAGGAGTGAGGAGGTCAAGGAACAAGGAGCATTCTTGGCATGGAATAAGATAAAGGAAGAACAAAGGGAAGCAAAGGATTTGAATAGACATTTCTCCAAAGATAATAAACATAGGACCAACAAGCACATAAAAAGATATTCAATATTATTAGTCATCAGTGAAATGCAAATCAAAACCATATAATAAGATATTACTTCACAGCCACTATGATGGCTATAATAAAAAAGACAGACAATGGCAAGTATTGGCAGAAAAATTGGAATCCTCACTACATTGCTGGTAGAATTACAAAATGGTACAACTATTTTGGAATAGTTTGGCAGTCCCTGAAAAGGTTAAAATATAACTGTCACATGACCCAGCAATTCTATGCCTAGATATATACTGAAAAGAATTAAAAACATATGTTCAGCCCTGACCAGATAGCTTGGTTGCTTAGAGCATCATTCCAAAGCACAGAGGTTGCCAGTTTGATCCCTGGTCAGGACACACAAAGGAATAGATTTATGGGCCTATCTTTCTCTCTCTCTCTCCCTCTTTGCTAAAATCAATAAAACAAACAAACAAAAACAACAAAACGTGTTCACACAACAATCTATATGCAAATGTTCATAGAGGCACTATTTGTAATAGCCCAAAGTGGAAACAACTCAAGTGTCCATCAACTGATAAATGAATATATTACTGCTATGTGCTATAACATGGATGAAACTTTACAACAATATGCTAAGTGAAAAAAGGCCATTAACAGAAGGCCAAATATTGTATGATTCCATTTATATGACCTGTACAGAACAGGCAAATCTAGAGACAGTAGCTGATAAGTGGTTACCAAGGGCTGAAAGGAGGAAGGAACGGAGAGTGACGGCTAATGACTTTTTGGAGTGATGAAGTGATGAAAATGTAGTTAGATAGTGGCAATGGTTGCACAACCCTGAGGATATACTAAAAACCTTTGAATTGTATAATTTAAATAGGTGAGTTTTATGACACATGAACTATATCTCAAAAAAGATGTTATTAAAAACAAAACAAGGAAAGATGAACAATAACCCTTCTTGGCTTATTTTAGCCTTCACAATAGTGCTGAAATACTGGCAATTTTAACAAATGAAGCTAAGTGGTTAAAAGGGCACACAAACCCATTCTTGATTCAATTTCTAAGTCTATTGACCTTTTGAACTGCAAAGGACAATATTTGCTTACCACTGCGTGGACGGCTTTTCCTGAGCCTGTAACAGTCAAGGCAGACCCCGAATCCACATTTGCGACAAACCCAGTGGATGTTGAAGAGGGTTGTTTCACATACATCACACATTTCCCGCACACCACGCACTGCTCGCTTCCATGCCACTTTCTCTGGGAGGACAAGGAAGAGAAATGTTGGTATCAACCATCCTGAACAACAGCAAAAGACCCCAGATGCACTGATTCCTTCTCAAGTCATTTTGCCCAGCTATAAAGCTCAAGATTAATGAAGTGTGTGTTTCCATAACAGCAAGAGAAAGAAAATACATGGAATTTCTAATATTTATGAACAAGTGCCAATAGAGAATGAAATCCCTATGTTGTTATTTAAGATACTGTAAAATTTTCAATTCAGGGCAGTTTGAAATAAGAGAATTCATAGTACAATTAACCCTGGTCTAGAAATAGGATCCAGTATTTCACAGACATGGAAATATCCTAAATGTCTGAATGATGTGGGTTCAGGTGTGAAACATGCCACCCAACAGCACTCCATTTATTCACTGATCATACAGCATTGCTTACTAATACAAGTTGGTTCAAAGCAAGCTGAAAACATTCAGAGTGAATAAAACCCAAGCAGAGATCAAATATTTATTATGGAAGCTGTGCTACAAAAATGAACAAGGCAAGCAGGCAAGAGGTTTTTGGTTTGTTAACTTTGAAAGACTAACAGAATGAGGTATGCTGGATATTGTTAGGGCCTCAGCTATTATAGTTTGCTACAGAGAAGTCTTATCAGTCTTAATTCATCTGCAGAAATTGTCATCTGCTGTTCTGCCATTCCTACCCTTGAGCAAAAGAAAATGAAAAGTTTCAACGAGGAATGCCTGGTAGACAAGCAAGATGGAGCCTTACGGTGTGGCTCTACCATCATCATGGCCTCCTTCTCGGACATCACGAGCTGACAGAACTGGTCCCCAACATTGGCCAGGATGTATTTTGAGGTTTCTAGGTCTATCCCTTCTGCTAGAGAGGAAGAGGGAATCCACAGGTTCATGGCATCAGGGTCACTTTGCTGGGGACTCAGAAACCCCTCCACACGGAGTACCCCCTTTCGAGTGAAGATCAACCTGAGACAAAAAGACAGACAGTCACATACATAGTAAATAGCAGCAGCCATGCAAACTAACAGACATCTAAAATCCCAAGATCTAAAAGAAATAAAATGAGACAACAGGAGTTAGGCTGAGTTGAGAATTTTTATCACATATGACCAATGTGATGTATTCTCTGCACTAATTAAGAAAATTATTAATATTTACTGTAATAGGTCTGGATTCTTTAAAAACCTGTCTCAAGAAATGCCTATTAACTTTTCCACCCACTTGTTGTACCATCTATGTCTACCACTAAATGTGACTAGAGAAAAACACAGAGCCATGCTGTCACACTTTAAGTTCGTATCTATTTAATCAGGTGAGCACTTTATATTTCCGGGCAGTCACAATACAGTTTCCTGGTACACTCCCTTCTCCTAGATGACGGTTTCATATCTTCTTTCTTGTCAAACCTCTAACATGACTTTACCCACAAGGACCTAGCTAAATATTCCACTGAGAAAATACAAGGAGCCAGAGAGAACTACCACAAACTCTCACCACTACACCTTCCTGCAACTGGGCCACAAACACCATCTGATCTGATACTATGAATGAACTAGGTCCTAGAGAAGATTAATCTCTTGGCATACGCTCTATATCCTATCCTCTTTCATAGACGTCCCTCCACAAACTCTCTCTTCTATATTATCTACTTTCCTCTGTGCTGAATCAGTGTCTGTATTTGAACTTGCTATCTCAAAAATCCTCTAACAATTTAGATCTCAAAAGTCCTTTTGATCCCATACCCTCTTCCTCTTATTTGCTTGCTAGAGCAGTTTCTTTAAAAAATTGTCCATATTATGGCGACGCCCAGGATGGGCAGAGCATCGCCCCCTGGGGGGCAGAGCACCGCCCCTGGTGGGCGTGCCGGGTGGATCCCGGTCGGGCGCATGCGGGAGTCTGTCTGACTGTCTCTCCCTGTTTCCAGCTTCAGAAAAATGAAGAAAAAAAAAAAAAAAAAAAAAAAAAAATTGTCCATATTAGTTGTCACCAATTCTAGCACTTCTCCCTTTTATTTTCTCTTAATCCACTTCCATCATACTTTCAACCATCAATCTACCAAAAATGTTCTCAACCAGGTCACTTCCTCTTGTTATATCCAATGGTCACTTCCAGTCTTTCTCTCACCTGACCCAGTCAGCAGCACTTACAACAGTTCATTATTCCTTCCTAGAAATACGTCAGCTGTCTTCGAGGGTACCTCACTAATACCTCACTAGCTATTCTTTCTCAGCCTCTTTCACTAGTTCCTCCTCCTCCTCATTCTCAGCTCTAAATGCTGGAGAGATCTAGAACTCAGTCCTTAGATTGCTTCTCTAGTTACACTCCTTTTCTTTTCTATATACATTTCTTAAGTGATATCAATTAGATGCATAGTTTTAAATACTTGGTGACATCCAGATTTTTATTACCAGTTTGGACCTTTTTTCTCAGTTCTAGAGTCATATCTCCAGCTCTTTTAGCATCTCCTTTGGAAATCTAACAGGTATCTCAAATATAACATGCCTGAATTAAAGCCCCCCATTTTCCTTCCCAAATCTGCTTTCCCCCGAGAAATCTCCTTATCAGTAAATGGAAATTTCATTCTACCAGTTTTCAGGCCAGAAGTCATAGAATCTACCTTGGCTCCTTTATGTCTTTCATACTGTACATCTAAGCCATCAGAAAATCATGTGGTCTCTATCTTCAAATTATATCCTTAGTCCAACCACTTCTCATCACCTCTATCGCTATCTCCCTGCACTAAACCACAATCATTTCTCACCTAGATAATTGCAACAGCCTCTTCTCTCTGCCTTTGCCTCGATGTAATGTATTCTCAAAAAGGTAGTCAGAGTGCTCCTTTAATCCCCAGTGCCTGGAATAAGGACTAGCACACATTACGTGTTCAATAAATATTTGTTGAATAAGTGAACCTATACCATATGGATAAACCATTTGGATTTATTTAAAAAGTTAAAGCTTCTTGAAAGATCACTTAGAAGAAATTCTTCTTGTAAATTTATCCAGCAAAAGAAAAGTGACTAAACAGCTGTTGTTTGATAAAAGTAGCGGATAGTCCTAGGATTTTCATCAGCTCTCTCTATTTCAAGATGATTCACATTATCTCCTAACCTTATTTCCCTTTCTTTCTAGGGGAATTGAGTTAGTCTAGCACTGAAGAGGGGAGTAAGTGGTCAGGCCGATTCATAATCCAAAATGGAGTTCTACTCATACCACTGGTTTCAAATGGAACCCAAGTTAGGAATAACTCAACATGGGTCAGGGGCTGGGAGCTGAGACTATTCAATTCTCCAAGGACAAAGCCACATGTCATTTCACAATCTAATCAACTAAGTAGCTACTGTGGCAGAGCACCAGCACGGACTCAGAAAGCAAAGGGATAAGGAAAATAGAGAGGAAGATGGTAAGATGTATTTACAGATTCAGAAAAACAGTAGGAGTTATATCACTAAAGAAACTGGGAAGGAGACAGAGAAGTTTGTACCTCCGGAAGTGAAAGAAGCGGCAGGCCACAGTGGAATCATCTTGCTCCTGTTCCTTAAACTTCCGATACCGCTCCAGGCGACATTCACGACACTTGTGCAGGTGAGGGGCTACATTGATGCATGACCCATCCTGTAGGAAGGGCTCTCCAGACTGCTTCAGCTTCTTCACTTTGCTTACATCTTTTAGAACTGACTGGCCGACTGTGACAAGGGAGAGAGGAGAAATGGTTCGTTGATCATGACAAGTATAAAGAAGACACAACATGATCCTTTTGGGTAGAAATACTTGCTCTGACTTGGGCCTCCTATTTGCGCTGCTTGGACATGTGCCCAGCAGGTCCATCCTTGACAGAAAGGGTGCAGAGAGAGGAAAAGGCTTCACTTGGTATTTAAGAACCACAGAGAATTTGAAGAGGCACACCATTATAGTGAAACAACTCTGGGCATGAGTTAGAAAAACCAAAGGCAGAAGTTTGCTGTCACCTGTCTTTAGCAACTCAGGATATAACTTTTTTTTTTTTTTTTACAGAGACAGAGAGAGAGTCAGAGAGAGGGATAGACAAGGACAGACAGACAGGAACAGAGAGATGAGAAGCATCAATCATTAGTTTTTCATTGCGACCCCTTAGTTCATTGATTGATTGCTTTCTCATATGCGCCTTAACCGTGGGCCTTCAGCAGACTGAGTAACCTCTTGCTCAAGCCAGCGACCTTAGGTCCAAGCTGGTGAGCTTTGCTCAAACCAGATGAGACCATGCTCAAGCTGGCGACCTCGGGGTCTCGAACCTGGGTCCTCCGCATCCCAGTCTGACGCTCTATCCACTGCGCCACCGCCTGGTCAGGCTAACTTTTTTTTTTTCAATGTTTATTTTTTGTTGATTTTAGAGAGGAAGGGAGAGCAAGAGAGAGACAGAAACATCAGTCTATTCCGGTATGTGCTCTGACCAGGGATCAAACGAGCAACCTCTGTGCTTCAGGACAATGCTCTAACCAACTGAGCTATCTGGCTAGGGCAAATATAACTGTTCTAATCAAGGACTCTTCTAATCAAGCTCCCATGGGATATCAATTCCTAACGACAACAGCTACTTTTACCACCAAACTTTACTTTTTTCTTTTTCTTGACAGAGACAGAGTCAGAGAGAGGGACACATAGGGACAGACAGACAGGAAGGGCAAGAGATGAGAAGCATCAGTTCTTCATTGCAGCATATTAGTTGCTCACTGACTGCTCTCTCATATGTGCCTTGACTGGGGGGCTACAGCAAAGCGAGTGGCCCCTTGCTCAAGGCAGCGACCTTGGGCTTCAAGCTAGCAAACTTTGGGCTCAAGCCAGATGAGCTTGTGCTCAAGCCGGCAACCTTGGGGTTTCGAACCTGGGTTTTCCACATCCTAGTCCACCACTATCCACTGTGCCACCACCTGGTCAGGCCAGACTTTCCTTTTTTACCATCAGCTCTTACACACTTCTGGACAATAACCTCACAATATAGAATTTAATGGCTTTTGGAAAAGACATTAAAACCTCACATATGTGCCAGAGAGAAGCAAAGTGAGGGGTGAGTAAAAATGATGGGCCACATGGAAGCAGAATAGAATGAGAAAAACACTAGGAAAGAGTTACCTAACAAACACTACCAAGAAGATCAAGGGCCTTCCTTTGTGGGACTACCATTACACCAAAGATAGATAAACCTCTTATAGTGCTGATTTAGATGCACTCCTGCCTTAAAACAGGTCTAATGGGGGCCTATGTCAGGCCCTCTTGGCTGTGTAATTCTATGAGATTACAGAACTTTCCATCAAAAGGAGGGCCCCTGCTGCCCAAGAGCATGACAAGCATTCAAACTAGTGCCAGAGTCAAGCCCATGGATATAGCCCCAGCAGAATCACCTTTCAGGGGTGCAGTCCGTGGCCGGCCTTTGGGGGCCTGCTTTCCTTTGCCTTTGCCCAGCAACAGCTCAGCACTGCGCTCCCCATTGGGGCCTAGCTTCCCCATCAGGTGTTCTGGAATCCCCTTCAGGCCGGTCTTGGCCTGCAGCTGCTCCTCAGAGTCACTCAAATCTGACAGGTCACTGTTAGTGCTGGAGTCTGAATCCTGTCTGCAAGCCAAGCTTCGCTCATCCAGTGAGAACCTTTTCACAGCTTCAAAAGGAGCTTTGTTTTCCTGTGAAAAATCTGCTGGGGAGGGCAGAAAGCTGCCCGAGTGCCTGCCAAAGACGTTACTAAAGGTTTTGAGGAGGGGATTGTCCTGCTGCCCAGGCCCCACAGTTGGCCTCTCCTCTGTGGGGCTGGAGGAGAGAGTAGGCATCTCAATAGGCTGGGTGAGGCTGCTGGTGGGTGAACTGGAGCGGCCATTCCCCATGGCAGAGAGGCTTGGACCCCCAGGGGTAAGAGCTGAGCCCAGAACACCAGACACCAGTTTGGAGGAGTCAGTTGTGATGAAGAGGGTTTTCTTATTCGCTAAGGATGTTGCGTCTGAAGAGGAGTGAGACTCGGGCCAGCTGGGTGCTGCCTTGGAGGTGACAGTGGGAGCAGCAGAGCTACTCGATGGTGCCTGAGATGCAAAGCCACTGAAAGGGCTCTGTTCTACTTTCTCCACAAATGCCAAGAAAGGGTTTGAGGGCTCTTCCCGGGATAGTTTGGGGGGCTGTAAAAATAGATTTTCATGACTCTCGGGGGTGCGGGCGTTGAGGAGGCTCCGTGGGAAGGCTGGTGTGAGGGTGGGCATGGACTCTGTAGGCACTTTCTGGTCTACAGAGCTGCCAGCCTTAGAGCCTGATTTAGTGTCTGCTCCAAGAGTGGGTCTGCCTTTACATAGGCTCTCAAGGCTTTGTTTGAATGAATCTCGACTGGAAGAATCATCAGGCAAACTTTCTGAAATGGTAGTGAAGTAGTTACTGGTGGGTAAAGTTTGGGGCATGCATTGAAAAAACAAGTTCTTGGAGAGATCAGAGTCTTTCTGAGACTCTGGTGCAGAGCTACTGCCAAAAGAGAAGCCCAAAGGTTTGTTCTCTGTGGCTAGAACCCCATTGGACTGGCTCCTTCCACTTCCAAAAGTCAAAGGTTGTGATAAACTTGGGAGAGATGTTCCAAATCCAGAGGAGGCCAAAACCGAATTTCTTGAATTCTGAAAAGAAGATAGCCTGAGTTAGTGATGCTGGCTTCTTTCGACAACTGTATGATCTCTTTCTTGAATTTATGCCAAAATTTCTTATGGATCATTCAACTTTTCTCTCCTACAATTCCATGAAGACTACTCTTCTAACTAGATTTCATTAACATTATGGAAGAAACCTGCCACAGACCACACAGAGGGTGGTCATCTTCAGCAACGTGAGCTAGAGATAGCAAGATGTCCTCATCCTCCACTCCCTTGGTTGTTAGCCAGCTAGTTGTCACAGTACTAGGGGTCCATGTAGGCTTCTTACTATCTATTTGCAATAATGACTCCACCAGAGAATTGGTGAAAAGGATTCCTAAACAGACATCAGC
This sequence comes from Saccopteryx leptura, assembly GCF_036850995.1. Classification (NCBI taxonomy): domain Eukaryota; kingdom Metazoa; phylum Chordata; class Mammalia; order Chiroptera; family Emballonuridae; genus Saccopteryx; species Saccopteryx leptura. Next base: position 160,509,757 of record NC_089508.1, on the reverse strand, counting down.
TTTTACTTGAACATATGCCAAAGGACCATGTAATATTAATCTACCTCAATGACTTTAGAGCAGCTGTTCTCAATCTGTGGGTCGCCACCCCGGCGGGGGTTGAAAGACCAAAACACAGGGCCGCCGGGGTCGCGACCCACAGGTTGAGAACCACTGCTTTAGAGGGTATTGTTCAAGCTTTAGTTTATTTAAGCTAGTAAAAATTTCCTGTCTTAGAAAAGTGACATCAGCCCCATAACAAGCCCATTTTACATTAAGGAAAAATATTTTATTTGTCTAAAACTCCCAAACATGCACCCTTTTAGAATTTGGCCATTTATTTACGGGTACAAGTCAACCTAAAAGGCAAATATGTTTCAATTAAAGTTAAACCTAAAGATGCTAAATTAAACAAGGCACACTGGTTATTGAATACTTATGCTATCATTAAGATCTAACAAGTCTCCATCCAGAAAAAGTATAAATACTGATATGCCCACCAAACAAAAGTATTCAGCATAACAAACTGAACAATGAAAAAACTTTCCTTAATATTTTACCTTGAAAATGTTAGCTTCTGCATGTGCATAAAGAAGGGTAGAATTGCTTTCATATATATTACACATCCATTTACATACACAGAAATATCCATTGATAGATATGAACACTTATCTAATACTTAAGTAAATAATGCCCAGATCCTAGCACTTGACTAACAAACAACAGAGTACTAAAATTAAAACAAAATAACCTTCAGGTAGATTATGATAACCCTAAACATTCACTTTAAATAACTGGAAATAAATTATCCCATCGCTGCTGAATGAATATGATGTTTCCCTTTGGGGCGATGAAAATTTTTGGAACTACACAGTGGTACACAGCATTGTGGAAGTACTAAATGCCCAGGTACTGTACACTTCACAGATGGTTAAAAAGGTAAATTTTGTTATATGTTACTTTACTACAACTTAAAAAAATGCTCCAGATAGGAAAGGCTATGTTAAAAAAAAAAGAGGGAGTTTCAATTTACTTAAAGTATTCTTTAAATATGCAAATGAAGTTTACATTAGGACTGTCCTTGAGGGTGGTAAAGAGGCACAGAACCAGGCAGGCTCACACAGCATGCCTCCAGTTGACATTTGCTACAGAGACCATTTCAACATATTTTGGAGCTCATAATTCTATTTTCTTTTCCTTCCCACTAATCAACAACCACTAACTTTAACCCCCTCCAACAACAACAAAAAAAGAGAACAGAGAGACATAGCCCTGAGGCTTTGCAGTTGCTTCACTAGAAGGATTTGGCCAAGAGCCTTGACACCTGCAGGACTGCAAGGAACCAGCAGGGTAGCTCAGGTTTCACTACTAAAGTTACCCTTTATAAATAAATATACACACGAATGAAGAACAGTTTGGATGGTCTTGTGTTTTCCTTCAAATGATTAAATTCCAAATCCGTTTCTTATAAGAAAGTGATGACAAGCTGATTTCAACTCATTTTTTAGGTTCAAGAAGGTTCCTGGGTGGGAGCTTTGTGCCAATTTTAGATTTGAAATCAATTTCTGTATTTTTAAATCCTACCCCAAGGAGAATACCTAGGCTGACATCTTGGCAAAATTATCAGTGTAGTCACAGAAATTTCTCCAACCCGTTGAAAAATTCCCTTTGAATCCACATTCTATCTATTCAGCCCTGCTGCTCCTAGGAATAACAGCGCTCAGTGGAGCTCTTCCTGTAGCATGTAAAATTTGTTCTGTTTGTTTTGTAAGTCTTTATCTTTGTTTGTTTTTTGTTTCTTTTTGTATTTTTCTGAAGTGAGAAGGGAGGGCAGACAGACAGACTCCTGCATGAGCCTGACCAAGATCCACCCAGCATACCCACCAGGGGGCGATGCTCTGCCTATCTGAGGTGTTGCTATGCTGCAATTGGAGCCATTCTAGCGCCTGAGGAGGAGGCCATGGAGCCACCCTCAGCGCCCGGGCCAGCTTTGTGCCAATGGAGCCTTGGCTGCAGGAGGGGAAGAGAAAAATAGAGAAAGGAGAAGGGTGGAGAAGCAGATGGGAGCTTTTCCTGTGTGCCTTGACCGGGAACTGAACCCGGGACTTACACACACTGGGGCTGACGCTCTACCTTTGAACCAACTGGCCAGGGCCTGTAAATCTTTATTTTTGTCCACACTGCCTATGACACAGTTTATTTTAATTAATTTTGGCAACTTGATGACATACAATCTGGAAATCCACATAAGATCCTCACATAGTTCCCTTGGGAATGCTGGTCAACTAACAGAGGACAAGCCATGAACATTGTGAAATTTGCATTTACAGGCTTTCTTCTCTTATGCCTGGACATTTCACCTCCTTCCTCGGGATTAACAAATTGCATTTTCTAGGGAGAGGAAGAAATCAGATGAAATGTATATGACACATTTTATCTGGCATTGTTATATCTAAAATGGTGCCATTTTGCCTGACCAAGTGGTGGTGCAGTGGATAGAGTGTCGGACTGGGATGTGGAGGACCCAGGTTCGAGACCCCGAGGTCACTAGCTTGAGCACGGGCTCATCTGGTTTGAGCAAAGCTCACCAGCTTGGACCCAAGGTCGCTGGCTCCAGCAAGGGGTTACTCAGTCTGCTGAAGGCCCACGGTCAAGGCACATATGAGAAAGCAATCAATGAACCACTAAGGTGTTGCAACGAAAAACTAATGATTGATGCTTCTCATCTCTCTCCATTCCTGTCTGTCTGTCCCTCTCTCTGTCTCTATAAAAAAAAAAGTTTCTTTTCAGCAATACATGCGTATCAGATAAAGAAAATAGTAAACTGAGTACTACTGTGATTAATTCCATCACATATTTTAGGTAAGGCTTAAAAATATTAAGTTAGCAATAAAAAATTTATGGCCATATCAAAACACAGAGAAGAAGCAGCTCAACCTCAAGGGAAGATATAGAAAATGATGAACTGAAAACATGGGTTGGTAACAGTAGGCTTCACATAGCCTTAATTACAGCGCTACCATTACCCACACTGTAATTCATTAACCTTGCCTCTCATGGGTCTGGTGGAGGCTCAACCACTATGTGAACTAAATAGATTATTGAATAAAAAGATCTATCTTAACATTTCATTAAATTGGGTTGTATAATCAGTTCTGATTAGCCTAATTATTCAGGTGACTTTTTTTTTTTTTTGTATCTTGTATTTTTCCGAAGCCAGAAACGGGGAGGCAGTCAGACAGACTTCCGCATGCGCCCAACCGGGATCCACCCGGCACGCCCACCAGGGGGCGACGCTCTGCCCATCCGGGGGTGGCTCCGTTGTGACCAGAGCCACTCTAGCGCCTGAGGCAGAGGCCACAGAGCCATCCTCAGTGCCCGCTACAGGAGGGGAAGAGAGAGACAGAGAGGAAGGAGAGGGGGAGGGGCGGAGAAGCAGATGGGTGCTTCTCCTGTGTGCCCTGGCCGGAAATTGAACCCGGGACTCCTGCATGCCAGGCCGACGTTCTACCACTGAGCCAACCGGCCAGGGCTGTTCAAGTGACTTTTAAGAGCTAATAAGGTTATTAAAATATACACATTTGCTCAATAAGCAATATAGAGGTCTATCCAGAGTTCAATTTAATCACAGAAAATACTCCTTCCCTGTGGCATTCGAGACACCTTTGAATGTGTCACCAAGAAAGAAAGTAGGGTGGAAGAGTGAACCCAAATCTCTCAAATCCACACAAGTCAACTCACCTCTCCTGGAGTCTGCGGCCGACTGCCTTTCTGCTTTTCCAGCCCAGTTCCTGTTGCAAGGCCAGTGTCTGAAATCCTCACCGTGGTTGGGGTAGAGCTGGCGGTAGTGACCATAGCTGCTGAAGCCACCATACCCTGGCCAATTTGTTCCAGTGTTTTTCCTGTCTCTTTGCCTTCAGCTCCACCCACCTCTGGGGCCAAAGGTGTCTGACCTGTGGCTGTAGAATATGGAGTAAAAGGTACAGGTGTGTCCCCACCTACAGGCTCATCCTGCACCACCAGAGTCCTGCCGTTTTCTTTGGTGTAAGTGGCAAAGCGAATGTTGCGGTTAATTTGGGGAACAAATGTAGTTGATGGTTGCTTGGCTCTCTGATCCAGCCCTGGCTCTCCACTGGCATTCCCTCCTTTCCAGGGCCCTCGGCTCGCCTCAGCTCCATCGCTCCCATTACTGTCTACTTCACCCCTGTCTCCTTTTAATTTCTTTGATGCAGGATCACACCCAGAGTCCGAAGCACTTTTTCTCCTCCGGCCATCTTTCCCCTCTATGCTCTCTCTCTTCTTCTTTCCTTTGGAAGATTTTACTGCTTTTAATGTACCCCCCTACAAAACAAAATTCAAAAAATATTTATTACAAGGAACTTTCCATCTTGTGAAAACCATAAACCATTAGCTCCTTCCCATCTCTACAAGCAGAAAATCAAAGCAGGCACAGATCGCCAAGTTCCAATGTTAGCACTAAGACATCTCCTTTGTCAAAAAAGCTCCAATCTTCCTGTGATTCGATTTATACACACGTATTGAAGATAAACCTTCCCTTATATTAACTACACTACTTTCTCAAATGAAGGAAGGTTTAAAAAATTTGTGGAATTTCTTTTACAAAAGAGACTGCCAAACCTAGGCTGGGAGCTCATTTGCCCCTTGATGAAAATAATTGGCTTTATTTCATATTTATATCCTTGTTTGACAGAAATTGGCATTTCAAATACTGAAATGTAAAAATTCCAGAAGCCACTAAAAAACTGGTGGAAACAATAGGAAAACCAACATTTGTGAGTCTGTGACCAAAGGAAAAGTGAGCCCAACAGAGAGGTTTGGATTGCTCTTATAGACACTTAAAAGATGCAAACAACCTCCAGATCTCATTCAAAGCATTACACCGAGGAAAGCAAAAAAGGCAGGCTACGATAGGTCAAACAGTCAAATCTCTTAGCTCTTCCAATAATCTCAGTCTGTCTCATGAAATCTTGCTTGAGTCTTATTTGAGAGGACAAATAACCTTAAAAGATACAGGTTAGAAAGGGCAATTCCTACCTTCTTCCCTGAGAAAGACAAAGAGAGGGGGCTTGGGACACAGCTAACATTCTCTCAAGCAACCTTTGGGCAGTCAGGACTTACATCTGGAACATTCTTAGACTGGTATCACACCAAGAAGCAGGTATTCATTTTAGCTTTATATGGATAACTCTCAGGTAATTTAATTTGGCAATAACATGTGTTAGGGTGGCAGTAAGCTATTAATATTTTCTAAATTAATAAATCTACTCTTACTACCCTTGAATATTTATGAATTCTTTGTGCAGACCTATATCTTTGTTGTAATTATTGTTATAGGTACTATAACATTTTTTCTTGAGAGAGAGAGAATCAGGGACAGACAGACAGGAAGAGACATGAGAAGCATCAACTCATAGTTACGGCACTTTAGTTCCTTAATTGCTTTCTCATATATGCCTTGACTGGGGCGGGGAGAGCAGCTGAGCCAGTGACCCCTTGCTCAAGCAAGCAACCTTGAGCTCAAGCCAGAGACCTTAGGGTCATGTCTATGATCCCACACTCAAGCCAGTGACCCCACACTCAAGCCATGCTCAAGTTGGTGAGCCTGTCCTCAAACCAGCAACCTCGGGGTTTTGAACCTGAGTCCTCAGCATCCCAGGTTGATGCTCTATCCACTGTATAACCACCTAGTCAGGCTATAACAAACTTTTTCAAATTTTATTTCTTTAGCCATTCCTGTATTTTTCTTTCTTCATTCCATCCTTTTTCCTTTAATTTTCTTCTACAATTCTTTTTATTTTTTTATTTTTTTTATGGGAGACAGGGAGAGACAGATAGGGACAGACAGACAGGAAGGGCAAGAGATGAGAAGCATCAATTCTTCATTGCAGCACCTGAATTGTTCATTGATTGCTTTCTCACATGTGCCTTGACCAGGCGGCTCCAATTGACCCAGTGACACCTTGCTTAAGCCAGCAACCTCTGGGCTCAAGCCAGCAATCCTGCGCTCAAGCTGGATGAGCCCGCGCTTAAGCTGGATGAGCCCACACTCAAGCCAGCGACCTCAAGGTTTCAAACCAGGGTCCTCTGCATCCCAGGCTGATGCTCTATTCACTGTGCTACCACCTGGTCAGGCTCCTTCTACAATTCTTAAACAAAGCCCAAGATTTCTTTCTTTTAATAATATTAGTCTAAGTTTAGAAATCTTTCATTTAAGAATTGTTTCTGTTTGCTAGGAATTATTTTCATTGGATCCTTTTTTGTTGTTGTTGTTGGTTTTTTTTTTTTGTATTTTTTTCTGAAGCTGGAAACGGGAGAGACAGACAGTCAGACAGACTCCCGCATGCACCTGACGGGGATCCACCCGGCACGCCCACCAGGGGCGACGCCTTGCCCACCAGGGGGCGATGCTCTGCCCCTCCGGGGTGTCGCTCTGCTGCGACCAGAGCCACTCTAGCGCCTGGGGCAGAGGCCAAGGAGCCATCCCCAGCGCCCGGGCCATCTTTGCTCCAATGGAGCCTTGGCTGCGGGAGGGGAAGAGAGAGACAGAGAGGAAGGAGGGGGTGGGGGTGGAGAAGCAAATGGCGCTTCTCCTATGTGCCCTGGCCGGAAATCGAACCCGGGTCTCCCGCACGCCAGGCCGACGCTCTACCGCTGAGCCAACCGGCCAGGGCTCATTGGATCCTTTGAAAACTTTTTTTAGTCCTTCTTCAATATCTACAACCACCCAGTTTTTATTGTTGTAAACTACAGAAATATGATCAGTGAAATCTCTCCTTTCTTGCTCACTCATTCAAGAGGAGGGGACCATGGGTCTCTAAGAAGGGTTACTGTAAAATTTGGTGGAACTATCAATAATAATTATGCTTTGCAACTAAGAAGATAGTTCAATTACGGCATGACTGAAAATGAAAGGATCGACATCCATTGCTAAAAACCACAGATCAATCTCACCTCTGACTCATCTGAACAATTTGCAGAATATGGCTCACAGCAACCTCCCTGAGCAACAAATTAGATATACAAGTATGTCCTACTTACAATAAGCTACTCACATGCAAACAGATACCCTAAGACACTGAGTGAGACCAGTTTTCTCCAGCTGTATCTGGCCAGCTTCAAAGTACCTGGCACTTAATAAATGAATAAAGAAATAAATGAAATAAGAAAGATTTTTAAAAAATGGGCCCAACATACCATCAAAGTAACTAGTGTTTTCAGCCATGTAAACACAGTCAAAAGACTTATTCTATACCTACCCATGATTCTTCTTTTCCTACCCTCATTTTGTTTTATGAATTCAAGAATGACGAGATAAAGAAGATGAAGAAGAACTGTATACTTAGCAACAGTGGCCAAGAGAGAAGTGCTAAGAGACTGTAAGCAATAAATGGACAACAGGCCATCCCAGTCAATGTTCTACTGAAGGAAATTCACACAGAATTTCTTTTTTCTTTCTTTCTTTTTCTTTTTTGGTGAGAGAGTCAGAGAGACAGACATACAGACAGACAGACAGGAAGGGAGAGAGATGAGAAACATCAATTCTTCGTTGCAGCACCTTCGTTGTTCATTGATTGCTTTCTCATATGTGCCTTGATCCGGGGGCTACAGCTGACTGAGTGACCCCTTGCTCGAGCCAGTGACCTTGGATCCAAGCTGGTGAGCTTTGCTCAAACCAGATGAGCCCGTGCTCAAGCTGGCAACCTTGGTGTCTCGAACCTGGGTCCTCAGCATCCCAATCCGACGCTCTATCCATTGCGCCACCGCCTGGTCAGGCCACACAGGATTTCTTGATTGGTTCAGGCACTGATTTATATTGTATATTTTTGGGGTTAAGATAATTTTGAATGAACCAAGAGTTAGACTGGTTCACAATAATTATACAAGTAATCCAATGTATGCTGAGCACTGAACTAGGCACATGTTTTATTTGATCTTCTTGGTATATGGAATTTCAGACTCCCTTGAAGCTGACTTACCACCTAATGGGAAGAAGAAGAGGATGTAGCTTCTCCTCCATTTCTTATTACTGGGTAGGTCATGAATATTACTTCTTATTATAGCTTTAACTGTCTACTGTATCTTTTAAATATATTTGTCCGGAAAGAATGTAAGAAGAAATAGGCTATAAATTTAAAATGCCTAGGTGGGCCTGACCTGTGGTGGCGCAGTGGATAAAACGTCGAGCTGGAATACTGAGGTCGCCGGTTTGAAACCCTGCACTTGTCTGGTCAAGGCACATATGGGAGTTGATGCTTCCTGCTCCTCCCCCCCATCTCTCCTCTCTAAAATCAATAAATAAAAAAATTAAAAGAAAAGAAAAATATGCCTAGGCAACATAGCCATGATTAAAAAGATTTGCTCAGACTAGGTCTCTTTCTTGAGACTATCCTTCCTTAACTAGGCAAGACCAAAAAACAGCAAGAAATGTATAGTGGCCAGGATTGAAATCCAAAAGGTATCCATGGATAATACACATAAGGAATCTACCTAACAACATAATGCAAGCTCATGAGTCTGCTCAGAGACTCAATCCATTACTGTACCTCGCTCTGAGACGTTGAACTATCCATCAGCATCACATGAATCAGTCTGGGATCCACAGACTTGATCTCACCACTCTACAGTAGGAGCAGAATAACAGATAATATGAAAAAGAGGGGAAAAGATTTAATACCTTGTCCACCATAGAGACAATTATGTACTTTTCTAATCTGTGTAATTATCTTTGTATTTCTATTCCAACAGTCGAATAAAAGCTCTACCAAAGCAGAGATCTGTGCTATCTTAGTCACTACTAGAAAACAATATCTGAAACAGGGTCTGAACTATGGTAAGTATTCAAATATTTAGGTCTCTTTTAGGAATGTTGATTTTAAATTCTGCATCTCTAAAACCTTCCTATTCTGTACATTACAAAACCCAAAAACCTTCAGAACCAATAATCATTAAAAGCACCAGTTACTATTAAAGATTAAGCACTTTTGGGAGCAGCCAACTTGACATCAGATTTAATGTGCATATCTTTTGACCTAGAAATTCCACATATAGGAATTTATCCCAATAAGTAATGTGAAACAGTGTACAATGATAGATGTTCAAGGATATTCACTGCAGCATTATTTGTATTATTGATAACACTGGCAATGATTTAAATGTCCATCAATTTTAAGATTAAGTTAGTCATGATACATTTATCCACTAGAACAGTACACATCTGTTTTTAAAAGGACAAGACAGATTTCTAAATATATTTACGCAGAAAAGTGATAACTTACAATTAAGTAAAAAAGGTAAATTACAGAAGAATATGTAATATATAGCGAACTGTTAATGGTGATTACCGTTGTGGGCAGTGATATAAAGTGATATAAGCCTAGGGTAAGTGGTAGCTATATTGTTTGAAATTTTAAAATGAAGATTAATTAATTTAATATATTTTTTAAAACCTCAAATAAATAAATAAAATCAATTATGCTTATATTACATGTGACTGCTAAGGGCTAGTCTGAAACCAATTCCAAGATATAAGTACAAATGTTTGCTTCAAAACACTCACTAGTGTTTTTCCCACACAATTCTCCAGGTAGCTCTCTGGATGCTATGTTTTTTTTTCTATTTACTTCAATTAGAAACAATTTTTCCAGTATCTAAGGGACAGTGGAATAAGTATTACAAAAGCAAATGCTAACCATATTTTTAACTACTGTTAACTTTGATATGATAAAATGATAATACCACTGCACATTTATATGATATATTGTATTACAGATTTCAAAGCACTTTCAAATGCATATCTCACTTCCCAAAAGTGCTGTGAGATCAGTGGGGAGTAGGGAGGGTTATCTAATTAACTCTAATTTACATATGAGAACAATGAGGTTAAGAAAGCTGAACAGGCCCTGGCCGGTTGGCTCAGTGGTAGAGCGTCAGCCTGGCGTGCAGAAGTCCCGGGTTTGATTCCTGGTCAGGGCACAAAGGAGAGGCACCCATCTGCTTCTCCACCCCTCCCCCTCTCCTTCCTCTCTGTCTCTCTCTTCCCCTCCCAAAGCGAGGCTCCATTGGAGCAAAGATGGCCCGGGCGCTGGGGATGGCTCCTTGGCCTCTGCCCCAGGCGCTAGAGTGGCTCTGGTCTCCCCCTGGTGGGCAGAGCGTCTGCCCCGGGTGGGCGTGCCGGGTGGATCCCTGTCGGGCGCATGCGGGAGTCTGTCTGACTGTCTCTCCCCCTCTCCCCGTTTCCAGCTTCAGAAAAATGCAAAAAAAAAAAAAAAAAAAAAAAAAAAGAAAGCTGAATAGCCTTTCACTAATCACATAGTCATTAAGCAATAGAGCCAGACATGGAACTTCTTATATATGAAGTGTTCCCTTTCTCTATACCTCCTGTGTAAGGGGATTGATGGACCTTTTGATGAAGTAACACAAAGACTCACCTCAGTTATGGACACCTCCATAAGACGAGTAATGGTATCTTGATGGCTTACAACACCATAGAGCCAACTTTCTTCCCCCTCTGGCTGGTATACTTTGACCCTGTGACCTTGAACACTATAGGGACCTAAAGGAGAGATCAATCAGTAGCAAATATTTTTAGCTAAGCTATTATTTCATTATTGTTTCTAAAAGCAGAAGAAAAACTACATGGCGTAAATATCTGGCACTTTCAGTCTTCCTGTATTGAATTAAATAAATGAGCAATTTCAGATTTACTATACTCAAGCAATTTAAAAACAAAACATAAATAGTTTTCCCTAGTGACCTTTATAAATTCTGTTTATTTAAAGATTTCTTAGACTCTCCTAGCCCTCTGATTCCACCTTATCTCAATCTTCCCATTCTAGAATACAGGGAAGTGAAAGGAAGCTACAGGTAGTATAAAAATGTACTCAGATCTGACACATATATAAAAAAGTGGGCCCTGGCCGGTTGGCTCACTGGTAGAGCGTTGGCCTGGCGTGCGGAAGTCACGGGTTCGATTCCCGGCAGGGCACACAGGAGAAGCGCCCATCTGCTTCTCCACCCCTCCCCCTTTCCTTCCTCTCTGTCTCTCTCTCTTCCCCTCCCAAAGCCAAGGCTCCATTGGAGCAAAGATGGCCGGGCGCTGGGGATGGCTCTGTGGCCTCTGCCTCAGGCGCTAGAGTGGCTCTGGTCGCAACAGAGCGATGCCCCGGATGGGCAGAGCATCGCCCCCCTGGTAGGCATGCCAGGTGGATCCCGGTCGGGCACAAGTGGGAGTCTGTCTGACTGCCTCCCCGTTTCCAGCTTCAGAAAAAAAAAAAAGTGGAAGGCTAGTAGTAGGTACCACAGGGGATCCTCAGGTTACAACATAGTTTCGTTCCTGTCATAGGAATGTAACCCAAATTTTGGTGTAAGTCAAAACACACCCTAGCCTAAATTACTTACCTATCCTTAACACAGTTGTAAAATCATAACCTAGAACACAAAACACAACTAAGCCATAGAAAAAGGAAAAGGACATAAATATACTGTACTGTACACTACACTGCATATTCTACTGTGCGCAACCAAACTGTATCGTTTGCCCATGTAGTCTGTAAGTACCACCCTAATGGCATAAGCTAAAACACTCACATCTCAATTTTTAAAAGTTTTTATGGTAGTGAGCATCATAACCTTGAAATATTGTTATGTCGAGATTGCCCTGTAACCCGAGGAAACCTTGTATTTTGTTAACTGACCATATAAATGATAATAACCATTTATACTCTGCTATCTGACTTTCAATAATAGTAGGCAGAATTCAATTCATGTTTCCAACCTCTGCACTAATAATACTCTGAACAAATATAGCACCTATCTTCCCAGGAACACAGTTTCAAAGATATTACTTTATCAACTGGTAATGTTACCCTGCAATTTCAGCTGGCCCTCCAAGAACAGTTTTTTCCTCCTGCATATCTGATATGTTTGAGACTATATAATTAAATCATCACTTATTTTAAATTATATCAGAGCTATAATTAAGCTTCCTTAATTTTTCTATTCATATTCATACACATCACTTCTCATTCTGTCCACTTGATTTTCTTCTACCTATCAATTTTTTTCTCACACTCTTTCTCCCTACCTTTCCTTGATTAGTAAACATCAATTTATCCTGTTACTCTTCTTTCCTAAATAGGCCAGCATTCCTATTCCTACCTGTACCTGTTTAGATTTGGTTTGACAAAAGAGAACCAAGGACACTATTTCACTGTAAATCATGATCATGATGAGGTTCAGAAAGGAAGAAGGGTGAGTATCTGACATGGAGGATAAATAATGTTGTCAATGTAAGAAACGTCCAAACCTGTGAAATTTTTATGAGTTTATTTGAGTCAAACTGTTGACAATTCCAGTAAATAAAATCCCAACAGACTGAAATTATTCTCCAGAAAATGGCAGTTTCACCACTTATTTTATACATCAGAATCAGTGAGGCTGATATAAAGGGTAAAATCCACTGGTGATAGATTAGGGAGTTAGGAGAAAGCAAGGGTGGATGTGTGGAGAATCTTTGGGATTGGATAAAAAGTAAAATGTACAGACTCACACTTCTTTTACATAGTTAACAATTAACATGATAATAATAGCAATGAAAGTATCTGTAGGCTCTGCTTTAGTGTGGTGACGTGTACTGAGGGGTCTGGTAAAGGTTACTTTTATATTTCGAAGGCATGTTGTTCTTACATTTTAAAAGTATGTTATGAGGTATGTTATTGTAGATGAAAAAATAAAAAGACAATAGACAGGCTCAGTTAAGGTAAACATTGAAAAATATCTCCCTAGGAAACCTGCCATGAACTGCTTTTAGTTAGGATGTTTTAATTTCAGACCATCCTATGCAGTTACTTTAGGTCTCTGCATTTGTAAGGCTGCCATGTGGGCCTTCCCTGAGCTTATCAGGTTTAATAAGTGGCCCCATTTTCGTACACAAAGCAATAGTCTACCCTTTGTATAGAATCTTGAACAAAATCTGTATCTGAACATGAAAAGGTAGCAATTCTTTCTTGTTTTCATTCTTAAAAAGTAACATGCTCTTAATGTGAATGAGTCTGAGAACATCTTCCTTTATAAATATATCTTTCACTCTAAGTTATTATTTGTTAGTGCTAAAACAATGTTGAGACTCTTATAGACAGTAACCTCAAGAAGAATAGAGATTTTCTAGCTCAGTACCTTAACATTGTATCTGGTATAAAGTTAGTCCTTAATAAATATTTAAAAAATGAAGAAACAACACAACAAAACTGTATATTATGAAAAGAGGAAACAGTGGCCTGAGCAACATCCTATTTTTCTAATCAACTCTAGAGATCCAGCTAAATGGAGATACTTTTTTTTTATTTTTTTTATTTTTATTTATTTATCCATTTTAGAGGGGAGAGAGAGAGAGAGAGAAGGAGGGGAGGAGCAGGAAGCTTCAACTCCCATATGTGCCCTGACCGGGCAAGCCCAGGGTTTCGAACTGGCAACCTCAGCATTCCAGGTCGACGCTTTATCCACTGCGCCACCATAGGTCAGGCCAAATGGAGATACTCTTGACTCTACCCACAAAGAGAAAGCAATCACAAATATTTAGAATTGCATAGTGTCGCCCTGGCCGGTTGGCTCAGTGGTAGAGCATAGGCCTGGCGTGCAGAAGTCCCGGGTTCGATTCCCAGCCAGGGCACACAGGAGAGGCGCCCATCTGCTTCTCTACCCCTCCCCCTCTCCTTCCTCTCTGTCTCTCTCTTCCCCTCCCGCAGCCGGAGCAAAAGATGGCCCGGGTGCTGGGGATGGCTCCTTGGCCTCTGCCCCAGGCGCTAGTGTGGCTCTGGTCACAACAGAGCGATGCCCCGGATGGGCAGAACATCGCCCCCTGGTGGGCATGCCGGATGGATCCCGGTCGGGCGCATGCGGGGGTCTGACTGCCTCCCCGTTTCCAGCTTCAGAAAAATACAAAACAAAACAAAACAAATATATATTTTAGAATTGCATAGTGTCCTCCCCATTCTATCACTTTCAACATTGACCATACACCTCATTCAGAATTTAGGGACAGAAGACTACCTGTTCTTACCTCGACTGAATATCTCCTGCAGCTTTTGGTTACTGATCAAAGCATTAACTGTTTCTCTCAGTGCAGCATGTTCCAAAAGAATCTGGTTTTGGCTATCTGTTCCCATCTGGTAAAGATAAAAGAAAGCAACTGAATGTTAAAATGACTAGCAACAATATCTAACAGATGAGAAAAATCATAACCCTGAGGAACTTTATATCACCATTTGTCAAAGAATGTTCTACAGAACCCTAGTCTCCTGAGGTCTCTGAAAAAAATAAAGATGCTAAGATCAATTACATTTAGGAAATACAGTGTGTCCGTAAAGTCATGGTGCACTTTTGACCGGTCACAGGAAAGCAACAAAAGATGATAGAAATGTGAAATCTGCACCAAATAAAAGGAAAACTCTCCCAGTTTCATACCTATTCAGTGTAGTTCGATGTGGGCTCACGACAGATTTTTTTGGGCTCCTTATGTAGCTATCCCATATAGCCTCTATAGACTCATCACTGACTGATGGCCTACCAGAACGGGGTTTCTCCACCAAACTGCCGGTTTCCTTCAACTGCTTATCCCACTGAGTAATGTTATTCCTATGTGGTGGTGCTTCGTTATAAATGCGCCGATATTCACATTGCACTTTGGTCACAGACTGGAATTTAGTGAGCCACAGAACACACTAAACTTTCCTCTGTACCGTCCACATATAGACTTGCATGGCTGTGGGCTGCTCCGCTGTATTCATGGTATTACGTCATCATCTGCGCATACGCACATGCTGCCACATCATCCTACTGAAACTGGGAGGGTTTTCCTTTTATTTGGTGCAGATTTCACATTTTTATCGTCTTTTGTTGCTTTCCTGTGACCGGTCAAAAGTGCACCAGGACTTTACGGACACACTGTATATACTGTACCTTCCTACATATAATAGCACATTAAAGGCTCTGAGAAGACATACAGGAAAAAATCAGTTTAGGTCAGTATTTCTCATACTTATTTGACCACAAAATATTTTATTTCACATAAATATTTTGGCTTATTTTGATATTTATCCAACATTTACCAAGTGCCTACCCATATAATCACTAATATTATAAAGAGAATAAAGCAAGGTTCATAAAATAGATCTAATGATGGAGAAAAACATATCAACAAAGGAATCATCATGAATGTATCACAAATCTTTGCTTAGGAAATACTCCTCTTACTGCCTTGGTAAGACAGCAAAACTCTAAGAAGCCTCTTAATTGTTACATATCCCTTTTCTTTGTAACTAAAGATATATATCTCAGGTCTTCAATTTTTTTATTTTTTAAGTGAGAGAAGGGGAGATAGAGACAGACTCCTGCATGTACCAGATCAGGATCCACCTGGCAACACTATCTGGGGCTGATGCTCGAATCAATCAAGTTATCCTCAGCACCTTAGGCTGATGCTCGGACCAACCAAGCTATACTTAGCACCTGGGGCTGATGCTCAAACCAATCAAGCCACTGACAAAAAGACGGGGTGAGAGAAAGAAGAGGGAGAGGGAGGGAAAGAGAAGCAGATGGTCACTTCTCATGTGTGTCCTGACCAGGAATCAAACTCAGGACATCCACATGCCAGGCCAACACTCTATCCACTGAGCAAGCTGGCCAGGGCCAGCTCTTCAATAGTTAATGCTGCTCAGAATCAGCCCAAATTGCCAGTTGTCCTGTCTCTGACAAAAGTATAGGCCCCTTCAAACTCAAATTACAGAAGTCCCACCTCTGGGAAGCTACCTCTTCTCAGGAGACCCAAAGAATTTTGCTATTAAGAGTTAAGTGGTTTTAGGGTGCGGCTGCAGTGTGTAGAGCAGTGGTTCTCAAATTGTGTGCCAGGGTGCACTGGTGCGCCCTAGATTTCCAGGTGTGCCAAATGGTATTCCAGAGAAATATGTGCCTGTTGGGGACCAAAATACCAAAAGGGTTTTTTGAGTTTAGATTTTGGGGGGACAGAGGTGTAGGGAATTGGCTGGAAGCTGACAGTCTGCCCAACCCCCCACCTCACCTGCCTGATTAGGTTGCAAAAGGCTGTTAAGCTGTGGTGCTGGATTGTTTACACTACCCACCATGTTCCCCGGAAAGACTGGAGGCAAGTTTCTTCTAGCCTTTGTTTGGTATAAAGTTAAGATGATATATATGGTGGGGGTTTTCTGCACTCAACACAATTAAGAGTAAAAAGAGAAGAACTCTTCAAGGTATTGATGAGGAAATGAGAGTTTGCCTTTTAAATACATATATGCCCAAACATTGAAGAAATCACTAGGACACATAAGGCTCATGTTTCTCATAAACATAAGAATGAAAAAACTTAACACATTTGTGCCAGGACCTGCCGAATTTACTAAATCTTACTAAGAATGTATCTATATATATATAAAAAGATAACTTTTTTGTCATTTTTAAAATTTTTTAACCCCTTCTTTATGAATTCTAAAAAACATAACTCAAAAAATGTAACATAAAAATGTTTTCTAATGTCAGAATAAATTTAATTGTCGTATTTATTTCATTTAATTACCATAAAAGCATGCTTGAACTTTATATTTTTTCTTTAATATTTGACTTAATTATTATAACATATATCTCAGAAACTTGTATACAGTGTGCCTACAATTATTTGTAGGACTTTTAATGCACCATGACTTCAAAAAGTTTGAGAACCACTGGTGTAGAAGAAAGAAGCCTCAGCTACCAAATAAACTTTTCAAGGGAGCAGAAAAACTAAAAGGCACAAGGAATTACTAAGAGAAAGTACTTTGTTTCAATGCTAAAATAAAAAAGGAAAACACCATATTTATAACCAAAAAAGATATTAAAAAAAATAATTAAAGCCCTGGCTGGTTGACACAGTGGTAGAGTGTTGGCCTGCATGTGGAAGTCCTTGGTTCAATTCCTAGTTAGGGCACACAGGAGAAGTGCCCATCTGCTTCTCCACCCCCCCCCCCTTACTTCTCTCTCTCTCTCCCCCTCTTGCAGCCATGGCTCAATGGGAGCGAATTGGCCCTGAGCACTGAGGATGGTTCCATGGCCTTCTCTTTAAGCACTAAGAGCTCAGTTGCTGAGCAGTGGAGCAACACCCCAGATGGGCAGAGCAATGCCCCCTAGTGGGCGTGCTGGGTAGATTTCTGTTGGGTTGCATGTGAGAATCTGTCTCTGCCTTTCCTTCTCTCACTAAATTAAAAAAAAAGGGATTAACAAGGAGAGAAAAAAGCTTAGGACTAGACCAACTGTTAAGTACCTGGAACAGATGCAATCCATTAGCATCTGACAGGAAACGAAGCTCTCGATCCAGAAGGTATTCAACTGGAACCACAGAACCCAAACCGATTTTATCTACTAAGGGAGTGAAAGTCTGTGAAGTACAATGACAAGAAATTGATTAGCATTTGAAAAATAAAATAACACTTCAACGAAATCACTAACTTCAGAGAAACTATCCATTATTAATATAACTTTCACACCAGTAAATAAAGCATAAGTCATTGAAAACATTTCCAATCCAGCATGTGCCCCTCAAATAATCATAAAAAGCAAACTAGAGCAGAAAGTCAACTCAATCCTTTTATTTATAGTTAACAAAAAAAGAATGAGAAATTCCTCATTTTCTCCACAGATCTGACTAAACTTTTTGCCTAGCTTCAAGTGGGCTAACAGAACATTAAATTCCCAGAATAAAGAGTAACACCGGCCCTGGCTGGTTGGCTCAGCGGTAGAGCATTGGTCTGGCGTGCAGGAGTCCCGGGTTTGATTCCCGGCCAGGGCACACAGGAGAGGCGCCCATTTGCTTCTCCACCCCTCCCCCTCTCCTTCCTCTCTGTCTCTCTCTTCCCCTCCCACAGCAAGGCTCCATTGGAACAAAGATGGCTCGGGCGCTGGGGATGGCTCTGTGGCCTCTGCCTCAGGCACTAGAATGGCTCTGGACGCAACAGAGCGACGCCCCAGAGAGGCAAAGCATCGCCCCCTGGTGGGCATGCCAGGTGGATCCCGGTCGGGTGCATGTGGGAGTCTGTCTGACTGCCTCCTGTTTCCAGCTTTGGAAAATTGAAAAAAAAAAAAAAAAGAGTAACACCATTATCATCTCTAGAACTCCTAAATCTTTGTGAAGTTTTAAAAATAATTATTGGAATACTTGAGAGTAGGATCATCAGCATGATCCAAAGGTTGCTGGCTCCAAAGCCCAAGGCCACTAGCTTGAGTAAGAGGTTATTGGTTTGTCTCAAGACCCCACCGCCCCCCCCCCCCCCATCAAGGCATTCAAGGCACATATGGGAAGCAATCAATAAACAATTAAAGTGAAGCAACTACAAATTGATGTTGCTCATCTCTCCTCTCTCTTTCCTTTCCTGTCTCTCTCAAAATAAAAACTAAAATAATAATAATACTAACATTAATCATCATCATCACTGGTATAAATGTGCATGAGTTAATTCATGTTACTGTTTCATAAATAAATAGCCTACAGCCTGACCAGGTGGTGGCACAGTGGATAGAGCGCCGGACTGGGGCATAGAGGACCCAGGTTCGAACCCCGAGGTCCCCGGCTTGAGTGAGGGATCACAGACATGAGCCCAAAGGTCGCTGGCTTGAGCCAAAGGTTGCTGGCTTGAGCAAGGGGTCACTCGATCTGCTGTAAGCCCCCAGTACAAGGCACATATGAGAAAGTAATCAATGAATAAGCAATCAACAAACAACTAAGATGCCGCAACGAAGAATTGATGCTTCTCATCTCTCTCCCTTCTGGTCCGTCTGTCCCTATCTGTCCCTCTGACTCTCTGTCAAAATAAGTAAATAAATAGCCTACAAAATCACCCAAGGGCCCATATTCATTGGAGCTTCTTTCAGGGGTCGTCAAACTTTTTATAAAAACCGCCCACTTTTGCAGCGCTGGTCAACCTGGTCCCTACCGTGCAACCAAACAGCGCCGCGATTGGCCCATAATGAAAGCTGGAACACCCACTAGTGGGCGGTAGGGACCAGGTCTACCAGCACTGCAAAAGTGGGCGGTTTTTATAAAAAGTTGGAAAGTGGCCTTAGAAACACATGAAAAAAGACAGTGTAGCAAGTGATGATACTGTATAATCAACAGGTAAAAAAATATTTGTTTTGAATATTATTTAATTTAGTTAGCCACAGAAGAATTAGATTTTTTTTTTTAAGTTTAATTTTTTTTGCCTGACCAGGCGGTGGCACAGTGGTAGAGCATAGGACTGGGAAACAGAGGACCCAGGTTCTAAACCCCGAGGTAGCTGGCTTGAGTGCAGGCTCATCCAGCTTGAGCGTGGAATCACAGACATGACCCCATGGTCGCTGGCTTGAGCAACAGGTCACTCGCTCTGCTGTAGCCCCCTAGTCAAGGCACATACAAGAAAGCAATCAATGAACAACAAAGGTTCTGCAATGAAAAATTGATGCTTCTCACCTCTCTCACTTTCTGTCAGTCTGTCCCTCTCTCTGTCACACTCACACACACATACAAACACACACACACATTTAATTTTTAAGTTAATTTTTTTGTGTTTGTGTGGCAGAGAGAGGGACAGATAGGGACAAACAAGGAGAGAGATGAGAAACATCAATTCTTAGTTGCGGTTCCTTAGTTGTTCATTGATTGATTTCTCATATGTGCCTTGACTGGGGGGCTACAGCAGACCAAGTGACCCCTTGCTCGAGCCAGCGACCTTGGGCTCAAGCTGGGGACCTTGGGGTCTCGAACCTGGGTCCTCCATATCCTAGTCCGACGCTCTATATCCAATGCGCCACCACCTGGTCAGGCTAATTTTTAAATTAATTTTAGAAAGAGAGGAAAGCAGGGAGAGAGAAACATCAGTTTGTTGTTCCATTTATTTATGCATTTTTAATGTGTAACCATTTTTGCCAACACTTTTTTTTTTTTTTTTTGTATTTTTTCTGAAGCTGGAAACGGGGAGAGACAGTCAGACAGACTCCCGCATGCGCCCAACCGGGATCCACCCAGCACGACGCTCTGCCCACCAGGGGGTGATGCTCTGTCGCGACCAGAGCCACTCTAGCGCCTGGGGCAGAGGCCAAGGAGCCATCCCCAGCGCCCGGGCCATCTTTGCTCTAATGGAGCCTCGGCTGCGGGAGGGGAAGAGAGAGACAAAGAGGAAGGAGGGGGAGGGGGGTGGAGAAGCAAATGGGCGCTTCTCCTATGTGCCCTGGCCGGGAATCGAACCCGGGTCCCCCACACGCCAGGCCGACGCTCTACCGCTGAGCCAACCGGCCAGGGCCCACTTTTTTTTTAATATAGAACACTTCACAAATTTGCGTGTCATCCTTGCACAGGGGCCATGCTAATCTTCTCTGTATCGTTCCAATTTTAGTATATGTGCTGCCGAAGCGAGCACTCCAACGCTTTGCTAAAAAAGGATAGACACAAACAAATGGATATTCTCAGAATTAAATATTATATATAGTACTATATTTTGTCTGACTTAAGAAACCAAAATTTAATAATTAAAAAAAAAACTTTAAGCCTGTCCTAGGTGGCACAGTGGATAAAGCATCAACCTGAAACGCTGAGGTCACAGGTTTGAAACCCTACGTTTGCCCAGTCAAGGCATATATGAGAAGCAACTACCAGTTGATGCTTTCTACCCCACCCTTCTTTCTCTTCTCTAAAAACCAATAATCTAAACAAGAAATAAATGCAGTTAAAAAAATTACTTAGAGCACAAACAAGAAAAGTAAAAATAAACAAGTGAAACTACAACAAACTAAAAAAGCTTCTGCACAGGCCTGACCTGTGGTGGCGCAGTGGATAAAGCATCGACCTGGAAGTGCTGAGGTTGCCAGTTCGAAACCCTGGGCTTGCCTGGTCAAGGCACATATGGGAGTTGATGCTTCCAGCTCCTCTCTCCCTTCTCTCTCTCTGTCTCTCCTCTCTCTCTCTATCTCTCCCTCTCCTCTCTAAAATGAATAAATAAATAAAAATTAAAAAAGCTTCTGCACAAGCACAAGAAATGATCAAAAAATTAAAAGGCAATTATAAAAAAATAGGAAAGGCCTTGGATGGTAGGCTCAGTAGTAGAGCGTCAGCCAGCACGTGGATGTCCCAGTCAGATGTCCTCGTATGATTCCTGGTCAGGGCACACAGGAGAAGTGACCATCTGCTTCTCCATTCCTCCCTTTCTCCCTTCTCTTTCCCCTTCTGCACCCAGGGCTTGATTGGAGTGAGATGTCCCTGGGCACTGAGGATTGCTCCATGGGCTCCGCCTCTAGAATGGCTCCAGTTGCAAAGAAGCAAAACCCCAAATGGGTGGAGTATGGCCCCCTGGTGGGCATGCCAGGTGGATTCAGGTAGAGCACATGTGGGAGTCCATCTCTCTGCCTCCCTGTTTATTACTTCAGGGGAAAAAAAAAAAAGATAAAAGAGCTGTGGCCTGACCAGGCAGTGGCGCAGTGGATAGAACATCAGATTGGGACATGGAGGACCTAGGTGCGAAACCCCGAGGTTGCCAGCTTGAGTGAGGGCTCACTGGCTTGAGTGCAGGCTCATTGGCTTAAGTGGAGGCTCACCAGCTTGAGTGTGGTGAGTGTGGGATCATAGACATGACCCCATGGTTGCTGGCTTGAACCCAAGGTCGCTGGCTTGAGGAAGGGGTCACTCGCTCTGTTGTAGCCCCCCTCCATCAAGGAACATATGAGAAAGCAATCACTGAACAAGTAAGGAACTGCAATGAAGAACTGATGCTTCTCATCTCTTGCCCTTCCTGTTTGTCCCTATCTGTCCCTGTCTCTGACTCTCTGTCTCTGTGAGATAAAAAAGGGGATAGAGCTCTAAAAAAAATAAAGGTAGGTCGGTTGGTTAATGTATTGTCCTGATATGCCAAGGTTGTGGGGTCAATCCTCAATCAGGGCACACACAGGAATCACCATAGGAATGCATAAATAGTGGAACAACAAATCGATATCTCTCCCTGCCCCTAATATTAATAATTTTTCTAAAAAAGGACAAAAGATAACTAGTGCTAGAAAAGATGGAGAAGAGGAAACCCTTAGGCACTGTTGGTGGGAATGTAAACTGGTACAGATACTATGGAAAACAGTATGAAGGTTTCTCAAACATTTAAAAATAAAGCCTGACCTGTGGTGGCGCAGTGGATAAAGCATTGACCCGATCACTGGTTTGGAACCCTGGTCTTGCCTAGTCAAAGCACATACGAGAAGCAACTATGAGTTGATGCTTCCAGTTCCTCTGCCCTCCCTACCTTGCTTGCTCTCTCCTCCTCTCTCCTCACTCTAAAATCAATAAATAAAGTCTTAAAAAATTTTTTTATATAAAACTACCATATGATACAGCAATCCCACTTCTGGGTAAACATATGAAAGAAATTAAATCACTATCGCAAAAAGATATTTGTACTCCATATTCACAACTTATTTACAATAGGCAAGACACGGAAACAACCCAAGTGTCCAGTAACATGAATGGATAAATAAAATGTGGTGTGGCCCTAGACGGTTGGCTCAATGTAGAGCGTCGGCTGGCATGTAGAAGTCCTGGGTTCAATTCCCGGCCAGGGCACACAGGAGAAGCGCCCATCTGCTTCTCCACCCTACCCCCTCTCTTTCCTCTCTATTTCTGTCTTTCCCTCCCACAGCCAAGGCTCCATTGGAGCAAAGTTGGCCCAGGCACTTAGGACAGCTCTACGGCTTCCACCTCAGGCACTAGAATGGCTCAGTTGCAGTGGAGCAACTCCCCAGATGGGTCGAGCATCCCCCCCCTAGTGGGCATGCCAGGTGGATCATGGTTGGGTACATGCGGGAGTCTGTCTGCTACAACCCCCCCCCCCCAGCTTCTCACTTCGGAAAATATCAAAAAACAAAAAAAAAACAAAAAAAACTGGTGGAGTGTGTGTGTACACATGAATATTATTGAGTCATATAAAGAAAATCCTGCTGTTTGCAAAAACATGAACGAAACTTGAGGACATTATGCTAAGTGAAAAAATCAGAGAAAAAAAGAAAGAAATCGGAGAGAGAAAGACAATACTGTATGATCTCATAAACTTATACATGGAATCTAAAAAAAACTGAACTCGCCTGACCAGGCAGTGGCACAGTGAATAAAACGCTGGTCTGGGATGCTGACGTCCCAGGTTTGAAACCCTAAGGTCACCGGCTTGAGCAAGGAGTCCCCAGCTTGAAAGTGGGACCATAGATATGACCATGTTTGCTGGCTTGAGCCCAAAAGTCATGACTTGAGTAAGGGGTCACTGGCTTGGCTAGAGCCCCCCAATCAAGGCACACATGAGAAAGCAATCAATGAACAACTACGTGCCGCAACTATGAGTTGATGCTTCTCATCTCTCTCCTTTCCTGTCTGTCTGTCCCTGTTACTTCTCTCTTTCTCACTTAAAAATAAATAAATAAATAAATAAATAAATAAATAATTAAAAAAAAACAAAAAAAACTGAGCTCATAGATACAGAAAGTAGACTAGTGGTTGCCAGGAGGAGGGGGGAGGGAAGAAATGGGTAAAGGTGATCAGTCATAAGATGAGTCAGTTCTGGGAATTTACTGTAAGCATGATGACTATATTTAATAATACTACAGTTAATAAAAAGTATTATATACTTTAGAGTTGTAAAGAGAGTAAATCTGGCCCTGGCTGGTTGGCTCAGTGGTAGAACGTCGGCCTGGCGTGCAGGAGTCCCGGGTTCGATTCCTGGCCAGGGCACACAGGAGAAGTGCCCATCTGTTTCTCCACCCCTCCCCCTCTCCTTCCTCTCTGTCTCTCTCTTCCCCTCCCGCAGCCAAGGCTCCACTGGAGCAAAGTTGGCCCGGGCGCTAAGGATGGCTCTATGGCCTCTGCCTCAGGCGCTAGAATGGCTCTGGTTGCAACAGAGTGACGCCCCAGATGGGCAGAGCATCGCCCCCTGGTGGGCGTGCCGGGTGGATCCCAGTCGGGCGCATACGGGAGTCTGTCTGACTGCCTCCCCGTTTCCAACTTCAGGAAAAAAAAAGAGAGTAAATCTTAGAAGTTCCCATGCCACACACACAGAAGTAACAATGTGAGTCAATGAACATGTTAACTAACATTGTGGTAATCTTTCAGATTATATATGTATAGCAAATCATACACAAACTTATACAATGTTAAATGTCAATTGTATCAACAAAGCTGGAAAAGAATAAAACAGTTCCTATGGAAAAAATACCTTAAGGATTATAAACATTGTTTCATACCTTACTAGAGAAAAGACTAAGATGAAAAATTACTTAGAAATAAAAAGTATCAAATATTATTTAATATAAAGGTTTCAGAAGATACAGGAGAAAATATCTCTCTCAATTTTTGCTTTTGTACTAACTTCAGAATAAAAGTGTGTTAAAGACAAAGCTTGGTATTTGGGGAATTTTAAAGAGTTCAGCCATAGTTCATAATGTGGGAATACAGTCCAAATAGACTCTTAGCCAATAAAGTAACTCACCAGGGCTGGCCACTGTGCAATTGAGACTCGAGTACCCTGGACAAGGACGGGGTCCTTCCGGGGTGCCCATACTAGAGAGCCTTCCAGCAGAAGCACAAAAACTTCTTCAGCATGAACTTTAACCCAAGAGTGTTGCTTCCAGTTACAGCCATCAAATTCTACAAAGATCTGCAAGAGAGATAAAAAGTTTGGAGGTCACACTTGGACTATATAAACATACATAAACCATGTTTTCAAAACTGAATAGAAAAAATTCTACTAACTTGTCTTTAAGTTTTTTTTAAGTGAATTTCAATAAAAAAAAAATCATACTTCAGAGTCTGGTAGCTAGTCCTAGCCTCATTCTGAAAGGAAGAACAGAATGGAGGAGGTATGAGTTATCCACAGTCATTAATTTTTACCTGAGATCCTAATGAAATTTTAACTCTTGAGTTTCCAATTCACATCTATGCACACTAGCTGGGGGATAACTATGTATAAAGCACTTGCTAGGTTTAGGAATACACAGAGAAATCTAGCACATTTCCTGGTCTCAAGGAGCTCATAGCCCAATAGGTAGAAAGAAATCTTTTATACTTCGACTGAAAATGACCATAAAGTTCTTTTATTATTTTTTTGAACAGGTGGTATATACACACAATACAAAATTCAAAAGGATGTACACTGAGAAAAAGAAAAGCTGCCCTCCTAGTTCTAGATTTTTAATGCACCACTGCCAGCAGTGACTTCATATCTGCCAGCAAAGGCATGCTGTCATCACAATGAGGCTTCATTTCCTCCACTCCCAGAAGAGATACTCCACTTTTTGAGATATATTTAAGTAGACATTGGTTAAGTTTTTTTAAAAAAGTAATTCATATTCAATGAAATCACACTTTTTTAATAAATAGTATGCTTAGGTTTGGCTTTTCCATATAAATTCTGACTTCTGAGCATGTTAGACAAACATAGGCCAAAGAACAGTGCATATGCATATAAGTATCAATATTTAAAACAGATATGCCCAGTGCCTAAAATGTAACTGGTTCCAAATAAGGGCTAGAGTATTTATTTATATTGCACTTCATTTTCAAAGAATTTTAGTTGGCTTTTGGGAAATACATGCAATAAAAAATGAAAACATAAATTTTAAAAATCAGGGCCAATCTACCTAAGGAAGTCACTACCAAAGTGTAAAAAGGGAAAACTTAAGCAGGTACTAAGGATCTATGTAGTTATATAACTGAAGGATATATTTGGCTCTGAGATTCCTTTTTATTTTTTATTATTAATTTTTGAGAGAGAGAAACATCCATTTATTGTTATTGCTAGGTTGATTCCTATATGTGCCCTGACTAGGGATCAAATCTGCAACCTTGGAGTACTACTGGGATGAGGCTTTAACCAACTGAGCTATGCAATCAGGGCTCTGAGCTTCCTTTTTAAAGGCCAATCCAAAAATGGAGAGGTCAGTTGCATAGTTCTGTCTAAAAGGAAAACATAAAGCAATTAATCAGGGAAGAACTCTTTTCCAAATGCTTGCCTCTCTAAGAAATTTCCCATGTGAAGTTTCCTAAGGCAACAACGAGTGTTGTAGGACAATGTCAGAATCCCACAGCAGTGACTCCCAATTGGAAACCATGGAATTGCCAGGATCTGTAGGTACTAAGGGCACAAAGCATTTCCTATAGGTTGAACCCTAGAGCTCTTGTATGTGTATGTACTATTATTTTTCGAATATGATTATATAATGAATAAAATTCAAACCCATTAAAATTGTTAGTTTTTAACAGCTTTTGTTGGTATATATGTTCTTATCAGTCAACATAAAATTAATTACAAGTATATGCAAATTGAGGATACTCATACTTAAAAAGTGTGGAACCATCACTGCTCAGTAGCCAAACCAGGCTTAATTTATTTTTTCTTTTTTTTGAGAGACAGAGAGAGATAGAGAGAGGGAGAGACAGAAGGAAAGAGATGCGAAGCATCAACTTGTAGTAGTTGTGGCACTTTAGTTGTTCACTGATTGCTTCTCAGACATGCAGGGGGAGGGCCTCCAGCTGAGCCATGACCCCATACTCAAGCTGGATGAGCCCACCCTCCAGCTGGCGACCTCGGGGTTTAGAACCTGGGTCCTCAGTGTCCCAGGTCAACACTCTATCCACTGTGTCACCACTGGTCAGGCATTTTCTTCAGAGGCAATAAAATACCTGTGAATTGAAGTGCATTGCTAAAAACTGATCCCAGAAAATAAAATCATTATATAAACTTCGTTCTATTATTTATAATATACCAAGTAAACCTCAATTCTACTTAAAATAAATAAATTAATTAAATTTAAAAAATGATGGAGAAACAAGGATCAGAAAGAGAAAGCAGGATTTTTATAGAGAAAGAACAATGAACTGTACTACTATATATTTAATACAAATATATATTTTTTATTTACTTTTTTAAAGATATTATTCATTCATTTTAGAGAGGGGAGGGAGGGGGAGGAGGGAGGAGAGAAGGAGAGAGAGAGAGAGAGAGAGAGAGAGAGAGAGATGGGGGAGGAGCAGGAAGCATCACCTCCCATATGTGTCTTGACCAGGCAAGCCCAGGGTTTTGAACCAGCGACCTCAGTGTTCCAGGTTGATACTTTATCCACTGGGACATCACAGGTCAGACTATATTTTATTTTTTTAGACAGAAAGAGACAGGAAAAGAGAGAGACGAGAAGCGTCAACTCTAGCTGTTTCATGTTAGTTGTTCATTGGTTGCTTCTCATACGTGCCCTAACAGGGTGGGGTGGGGTGGGATGGGGTGGGGTGGAAGGGGGCTGAGGGGGGAGGGGAGGGGCACGTCTACAATGCTTAAGCCCAACCAGCGACCTCTTGCTCATGCCAGCGACCTTGAGATCATGTCAGTGATCTTGCACAAGCCAAAGAGCCCGTGCACAAGCTGTTGAGTCCATGCTCGGGTGGCAACGAGCTCAGGGTTTCAAACAGGGGAACTTTTGTGTGCCAATTCAATGGTCTAGCCCAGGCGTGGCCAACAATTTTTGCCCCTGGGCCAGATTAGAAAGAAAATTTTTTTCACAGGCCGGAAGAAATATTAAAATTTAAAAATGTTAAATACAAAATTGATTTGTTTAAGTAAACAAAATTTTATTATATAATTTGTTTATGAATAAATGTGAGTGAAAAAAAATTTAATATACAATATTTTAATAAAAATATAATTACATACCTCATAAATATCCAAACTGTATCGCAATCAATTGAAACAATAATTAATAGAATGAGCTTGAAGGGGTTATATCGCAAATAAAACAATTATTTCATTTTACAAACAGCCTGGACACGTTTTCAGTTATCAACTGCAGCTATTGTCTATGCTACAATGCCACTTGCTTCAGCACACTTGACCACAAAAATAACGAATTGTTTGACCTTGGGTGCACACTGGCAAACTCCGCCTAAAAGAATGTGGGTTTCACATCGCCGCTAAACGTCAAACAGTTCGTATTGAGTACAGATGAGTACAAAAGTTGTAAATCTTTATAATGGAATTTTTTTTAAAAATAAAGAAGTATTGCAAATCCATTCGACCAATTATTGGAAGTTACCCCTAGATTAGTCACACGCGGAATTCATTTCCGCCTATCACTATCTTCTTAAATACCTCGATTTCCAATAATCAAAGATGCTTCTGCTTCTGAGTAGCTGAGATTTTAAAGTATCAGAGAATATTAAAAATTTAATCGTGGGCCGCATAAACTCATTACACGGGCTGCATCCAGCCCGCAGCCCATTTGTTGGCCATGGTTGGTCTAGCCACTACACCACCACCAGTCAGGTAATATATGAATATATTTTATATAATATGTACATATATGTTCTAGGGGAATAAAGCACAACTTCAAGTTACTTGCAGGCTACTAGAAAGAGTTGTATTTAAGTGCAGACTCAGGCAGCAAGAAAGGTAGCAATAGCAAGAAAGGAACTTATGGGGCTTATGTTCCAAGGCTTGAATTTGAGTCGTGGCTTCTCTCTTAAGTGCAAAATCTGAGAACAGCTCGGCTGGTTAAAGCATTGTCCTGAGGCACAGAGCTTGCAGGTTCAATCCCTGGTTAGGAACATACAGGAACAGATCGATATTCCTGTCTCTCTCTCTCTCCCTTCCTCTTTCCCTAAAATCAATAGATAAATTTTTTTTTTTAAATATTCCTAACCAGGTGGTTACGCAGTGGATAGAGCATCAACCTGGAGCGCTGAGAGCCCAGGTTTGAAACCTGAGGTCACGGACTTGAGCACAGGCTCATCTGGCTTGAGTGTGGGTTTACCCCCCACCCCAACCAAGGCACATATGAGAGGCAACCAATGAACAACTTAAAGTGTTGCAAATATGAGTTGATGCTTCTCATCTCTTTCTCTTTATATGTGTCTGTCTCTCGCTAAAAACAAAAACAAAAACAAAAACAAACCAAAACCCCAAAAATCTTGGGCAAGTCACCCTTCCCTCCTCAGTCTTGACTTCCTCTCCAAGATAAGAGACATCTGTCCTACCTTATAGACTGGTTATGAAAGTTAAATAAATGAATTCAAAAGCAGTTTGGTCAAAGGCAAAGCATTACTTAGACAATAATGTGCTATAAGATAATAATGTACTTAAAAATAAAGTAAAATAATAAAGTGTGGGGGATGTTCAGAGGTAGGAGATCACTTCAGGTATACAAAGGGACTGACACGGGCTGAGTCAAGTTCTAGGAGGCCAGGAGCTTCAGCACGCTGTGGGAAAGGAGAGGGAGCCGAGGCTCACAGGACTAAGATTTGATGGAAAAGATCTTGAGTAGTAGGATAAAAGTTTTGACTTTATTCAGCTGCCAATGGGAGATGTGTGTATATGTATATATGCAACTGATATTAAAGAGTTTAAATTGAGGTCAAGATATAAACAGAGCAGCTGGTTTTAGGAAAACTCAGCTAGCAGTGCGTTTAGATGAATTAGAAGGGAGGAAGAAATAGGGAGTGGGTTTTTTTTCTTTTTTAAAAATATATTTTAATTAAATTAGGATTACATTGTTAATAAGTTTCAAGAGTAGAATTCTATAAAACATCATCTGTATATAATAGTGTGTTCACGACCCCAAGTCAATTCTCCTTCCGTCAGTCACTATTTTATCACCCCCCCACCTTTAACGTCTTCTACCTGCCCCAGTCCCCCTAGGGTGCATTCTTAATATGACCTGGAGTGGGACAGAGAGTCTAGGAGGGAAGTGACCCATGAGTTCTACCATCTGGATGTAAAGAAAAAGGAAATTTTTTAGAGAAAAAAAAAAAAAGGAAAAGAAAGAAAAAAAAAAGAAAAAAAATTTTTTTTAATTATTTTTATTTATTTATTCATTTTAGAGGAGAGAGAGAGAAAGAGAGAGAGAGAGAGAAAGGGGGAGGAGCAGGAAGCTTCAACTCCCATATGTGCCTTGACCGGGCAAGCCCAGGGTTTTGAACCGGGAACCTCAGCATTCCAGGTCGAGGCTTTATCCACCGCGCCACCACAGGTCAGGCAGAAAAAAAATTTTTTAATGACTTGGATTTTGAATCATAGACCAAGAGAGCAGTAGTGCCATTTCAAAACTGATGTTGGCAGAAGGTGATGGCTAGAGGGCAGACTACCTTGCAAGCCATGAAAAGGAACACAGAATGTTCAATGCCCAGGCTGAATTTGACTGAGTGACAGTACTCTACTGGGCATCACTTAGAAAACCAGTGCAGCCCTGGCTGGTTAGCTCAGTGGATAGAAAGTCTGCCCAGCATGCAGACATCCGGGTTTGATCCCTCGTCAGGGCACACATGAGAAGCAACCATCTGCTTCTCTCCCCCTCTCTCTCTTCCCCTCTCGCAGCCAGTGGCTCAGTTGGTTTGAGCTTCTGCCCAAGTGCTGGGGATGGCTCAGTTGATTCGAGCATCTGCCCCAGAAGGGCACTGCTGGGTGGATCCAGGCTGGGGTGAGTGCAGGAGTCTATTTCCCCTCCTATCACTTAAAAAAAAGAAAGAAAACTAGTAGCTGGGTTTCCATATTGATGGACAGCTAGGTAACATGCTATATTCAAATCTGCCAACCACTTTAAAAATCAACACGAGTCACAAAATTCTGTCATACCAAAACACAAGTCTAAGAACAATGCTAAAATAAGTTATTATATAAAACTCTCACAATTTTTACTCTTTGTACACGAGAACTTAAACTTTTAAAAATTAATATTCAGGAATCCTATTATCACAAAGTGTATCTAAAAACACCAGGGAAAAGCTGAAATATTTGAAAGCCAGATTTCACCTAATTTCAGAGCAATTATCTCTTAACCTGCCTGGGCAAAGAATATGGAAGTGTTTAACTTGACAACAACCACATTACTGTTTGTTCTGGGATCAAACAACAGCTCCAGGCAAACAATATGAATTTGTTTTGAGAACAATATGGAATGTGGATATATATATGTAAACGTGTTTTCCTAACAATGAGGCTTATTTCTGGCCCTAGAACTGTGCTTCACCTCCAACTAAGAGTAATGGAAAGAGTTAGAACATGTAAGGTAAAGAATCATTTCAGATCAAAGCACATAGAATGTGAACTGGTAAAATGGTAATGACCAAGCCCCAGGACAGGAATAAGTGGTATAAACTAATAAAAATCAATGGTGATAGTTGGATTAAGTCAGAGATGGTGTTGGGCAGATAAAATATATTATGCTCACTTTGTTAAAGATGGTGTTGCCCACGTGGAAGCCCATCGCCCAGGTGATATTAGTTGTCCTTCTTGCTTGGAATTGGCGTGATTATATTAAGGTGTGCTGGGGCAGGCTGTGGGCAGGCAGGATCCTTCTGGCCTGGGACTTGGTTTTAGGACTAAGCCTTTCCCACTCTTTTAGATGTGGGGTGGTGCACTCTCATGAGGAATCCCATTATGCCTCAGATAAGTGACTTTGTATCAGAGACTTCCTTAATTGTATATTGGGTTAGGCCTGACCTGTGGTGGCGCAGTGGGATAAAGCGTCAACCTGGAACACTGAGGTCGCCGGTTCCAAACCTTGGGCTTGCCTGGTCAAGGCACATATGGGAGTTGATGCTTCCTGCTCCTCCCCCTTCTCTCTCTCTCTCTCTGTCTCTCTCTCTCACTCCTCTCTCTCTAAAAAAAAAAAAAAAATCAATAATTGTATATTGGGTTAAAATTTTTGATTTCTACACTATTAAGTGGGGCAGACCAGGAGCTTGCTCTCTCAAGGTTCCTGAGATTAGCATTAGAGAGGAGAGCAGAGAAGGCCATGTGGAGGAGGCCAGGAGAGGCAGCCAAGATGGCGGAGTACTGAAAGAGAAGCCAGTTAGTGCAGAGTTTGTGTAGAGAGAAGGAGATGGGGAACAAAGAAGAATGAGGCTAGTGAGCTAGAAACCTTTGATTCTAAGAAACTCTGATAAGTCAGTAGCTTCGCGAGCGCTGAATGAGGGGGTTTTGGGGCCCAGTGTGTATTTTTACTTGCCCACCTGGTGCAAGCTAGGATTAAAGATAATGGCCCACCAGTTAGTTCATGGCTCTGTTGTTTCTTATCGTCTGTCCGAATCTAATGCGAACCTGCATGGGCCAGGCTGCTGTGATGGTGGCCCTGGCTACTGGCTTTACAGGTCTAGCCAAGTTGATGATGTGAACAGAACAGGACTAAAACAGTTCTGAGTTTTTAAAAAGTCTTAAATTTTTTTCTATTACATTAAAAGTAACAAATAGTACTTTATAGCTGGAACTCAAGGACAAGATGTAAAATATTTCATTAAAGATTTTTATTTAGCCTGACCAGGTGGTGACACAGTAGACTGAGCATAGGCTTGGGATGCTGAGGACCCAGGTTCAAAACCCCGAAGTCACCAACCAACGTGAGCGTGGGCTCACTAGCTTGAGTGTGGGATACTAGACATGACCTCATAGTCACTGGCTCAGCTGTAGCCCTGCCCCACCATCAAGGCACACATGAGAAAGCAATCAATGAACAACTCAAGTGCCACAACAAGTTGATGCTTCTCATGTCTCTCCCTTCCTGTCTGTCTTTCCCTGCCTGTCCCTCTCTTTCTGTCTCTCTCACTTAAAAATAAAATTATTGGTTGATTTTACAGAGGATTGTGTGTGTATGGGGGAAGCGAGAATTATCAATTCATTGCTGCTTCACTTCAGTTGTTCTCTGATTGCTCGTCAGATGTGCCTTAACCGGAAAAACCCAGAGTTTCAAACTACCAATCTTAGCATTCCAGGCAAGATATAAGATATTTTATTAGTTAAAGAGTTAGAAGTAAAACTCTTGGTTTTATTTTAAAATTCCTTTTATGGTCTATATGTGATTTAAATTCATTTTAGTGACATTAAAAAAATTATTTTTTCTATTTTTATTTATTGATTTGAGAGAAAGAGAAAACATCTTTTTTTTTTTTTTTTTTGTATTTTTCTGAAGTTGAAAACAGGGAGGCAGTCAGACTCCCACATGCGCCCGACTGGGATCCACCAGGCATGCCCACCAGGGGGCGATGCTCTGCCCATCTGGGGCATTGCTCTGTTACAACCAGAGCCATTCCAGCGCCTGAGGCAGAGGCTATAGAGCCATCCTCAGCTCCTGGGCCAACTTTGCTCCAATGGAGCCTTGGCTGTGGGAGGGGAAGAGAGAGACAGAGAGGAAGGAGAGAGGGTGGGGTGGAGAAGCAGATGGGCGCTTCTCCTGTGTGCCCTGGCCAGGAATCGAACCCAGGACTCCTGCACGCCAGGCCGACGCTCTACCACTGAGCCAACCGGTCAGGGCTACATCTACTTCTTGTTCCACCCAATTAAGCATTCATTAGTTGACTAGTTTAAGTGCTCTGACCAAGGATCGGACCCTGTTGGGCAGATAAAATATATTATGCTCACTTTGTTAAAGATGGCGCTGTCCACATAGAAGCCTGTTGCCCAGGTGATATTAGTGTGTGTTGGGGCGGGGCTATGGGCAGGCAGGATCCTTGTAGCCTGGGGCTTGGTTTTAGGACTAAGCCTTTCCCACCCTTTTTTTTTTTTTTTTTTTTAATTAATTAATTTTTTTTATAGAGACAGAGAGAGAGATTCAGAGAGAGGGATAGACAGGGACAGAGAGATGAGAAGCATCAACCATTAGTTTTTCGTTGCGCGTTGCAACACCTTAGTTGTTCATTGATTGCTTTCTCATATGTGCCTTGACCACGGGCCTTCAGCAGACTGAGTAACCCCTTGCTTGAGCCAGCAACCTTGGGCTCAAGCTGGTGAGCTTTTGCTCAAACCAGATGAGCCCACGCTTAAGCTGGCAACCTCGGGGTCTTGAACCTGGAACTTCCGCATCCCAGTCCAACGCTCTATCCACTGCGCCACCGCCTGGTTAGGCCTTTCCCACCCTTTTTAATGTGAGGTGGTGCAATCCCATCATGCCCCAGATAAGTGACTTTGTATTACAGACTTCCCTATTTTGTATATTGGATTAAAGGTTTTGATTTCTGCACTATAAAGTGGAGCAGACTAGGACCTTGCTGTCTCTTAGTTCCTGAGATTAGCATTAGATAGGAGAGAGCAGAGAAAGGCCTTATGGAAGAGGCCAGGAGAAGCAGCCAAGATGGCGGAGTGTTGAGTGAGAAGCCAGTTTGTGCAGAGATTGTGTAGGGAGAAGGAAGGAGATGGGAACAGAGGTGAATAAGTCTAGTGAGCTAGAAACCTTTGATTCTAGGAAACTCGGATAAAGTCAGTAGCTTTGTGAGCACTGAATGAGTGGGGTTTTTTGGGGGGGGGTTTTTTTTTGTATTTTTCTGAAGCTGGAAACGGGGAGAGACAGACTCCCGCATGCGCCCGACTGGGATCCACCCGGCATGCCCACCAGGGGCAACGCTCTGCCCCTCCGGGGCGTCGCTCTGCCACGACCAGAGCCACTCTGGCGCCTGGGGCAGAGGCCAAGGAGCCATCCCCAGCGCCCGGGCCATCTTTGCTCCAATGGAGCCTTGGCTGCGGGAGGGGAAGAGAGAGAGACAGAGATGAAGGGGGGGGTGGGGTGGAGAAGCAAATGGGCGCTTCTCCTATGTGCCCTGGCTGGTAATCGAACCCGGGTCCCCCGCATGCCAGGCCGACGCTCTACCGCTGAGCCAACCAGCCAGGGCCTGAATGAGTGGGTTTTGGAGCCCAGTGTTTGTTTTTACTTGCCCACCGGGTGCAAGCTAGGATTAAAGATGACGGCCCACCAGTTTTTGGCTCCGTTGTGTCTTTACCAACTGTCTGAATCCAATGCGAACCTGCATGGGCCAGGCGGCTGTGACGGTGGCCTTGGCTACTGGCTTTACAGACCCACGACCTTCATGTATCGGAATGATATTTTAACCAGCTGCGCTACTTGGCCAGGGCTCAATTTTATTTTATTTTTTTTTAGTGAGAGAGAGACAGACAGGAAGGGAGAGAGATGAGAAGCATCAACTTGTTGGGGCACTTCAGTTGTTCATTGATTGCTTTCTCACATATGCCTTGATGGTGGGGAAGGCTCCAGCTGAGCCAGTGACCCCTTCCTCAAGCCAGGGACCGTGAGTCATGTCCATGATCCCACGCTCCAACCAGCAACTCTGGGCTTAAGCCAGATGAGCCTACACTCAAGGTGGCAACCTCGGTGTTTCAAACCTGGGTCCTCAGCGTCCCAGGTCAATCTCAAATAAATTCATTAAAAATCAAATAAGTTGTCCTGGCCAGTTGGCTCAGCAGTAGAATGTCACCCGGCGTGTGGAAGTCCCAGGTTCAATTCCCAGTCAGGGCACAAAGGAGAAGAGACTATCTGCTTCTCCATCCTTACCCCTTCTCTCAATCTCTCTTCCCCTCTCGCAGTCATTGCTGAGCAAGTTGGCCCCAGGCACTGAGGATGGCTCCAAGGCCTCGCCTCAGGCACTGAAATAGCTCAGTGGCCAAACAATGGAGCAGCTGCCCCCCAGATGGGCAGAGAATCGCCCTATAGAGGGCTTGCCGATCCTGGTCTATGTGGGAGTTTGTCTCTTTGCCTCCCTGCCTCTCATTAAAAGAAAAAAATCAAGTAAATTACCGTAAATTTGGTAAAATCAGATGCCAATAATCTGAGTAATATAGGCCTTTCTTTATCATGTAATCCTGTTAATATCAGTTTGGATTTTGGTTCACCTTAAGGCCATTCTTACCTCAATTAATAAAATTATTTTATTCACCCACTCTACAAAAACAGAATGCCTTATATATTTGTGTGTTATCACCAAGAATACCAAGGTAAATAAGGTAGCACTTTGCAGATTACAGCCCAGACAAGCCAACAGAGAGGTACAGAAATTTTTACAGAGATATGTAATAAGGGAAATAATAAAGATTTGAACATGCTATTTTAGGATAGAGAAGGAATCTGCTATGGGAAACTATAAAGTTTCACAGAGGAGGTAGTACAAGCTGGGTCTTAAAGAACAAGCTGCATTTTTCTGGCAGAGAAGGTAAAAAGACTTTCCAGTAGTTGCAAAGGCAGAGAAACATAAAAGCAGATTGAATGCTCTGGGAGGAAGAGAGTACTAAGCAAGGTGTAAAGGGCTCTGATTAGCATGTTAAAAAGATAATAAATTAAAACCTGGTGGCAAAAATGTCTTGTTCTGCCAGCAGTGTCCTCTTTGTTGTTGACTTATTCTAATGTGCATCTTTAGACAGTGCCTATACTCTCCAGTTGCCAATCCCCCTTACACCCTTTGGGCTGTCACCCAGCTGTGTCTCACAAGCCCAGTTCCTGGACACATGTAAATTTTGTTCCCTGCCACAGACTTTGCAGGAGCCATTGACAGTTGTAAGGGAGGGGGGAAAAGACATGGTAAAATATGTTTTTAGAAAGATACTGCCATCTGGGGGAGAAAAACTCAATTCTCAATTTAAACAGGAAGTCAAAATAGAAATTACAAAGTATATTTTATAATTAGGTGAAAGGTTAAACAGACTTTAATCATACTACGAAGTAACAGAGAAGTTTTTTTAAATTAGGTACATCTAATAGACTAATATGAAAACACCTTTAAGGTATATTATATGGAAAAGAGCAAGTTGTAGATTATTAGCGGGGAGAAGGGGGATTGGGGACAGGAGGAGAATTGGAATAGCAGGGTATGTGAACTCTGGAGGAGGTGAAGAAAAACCACTAAGGGCTCCTGGTGGCTAACTGGGCTCAAATTTTAAAAAAGAGCCAAGCAAGCCATGGCAGGTGTGCTCAGCAGTAGAGCATCGGCCGGGCGTGTGGAAGTCCCAGGTTCGATTCCCGGCCAGGGCACACAGAGAAGCGCCCATCTGCTTCTCCACTTTCTCCCTCTCCTTCCTCTCTGTCTCTCTCTTCCCCTCCCCAAGCTGAAGCTCCACTGGAGCAAAGTTTGCCCAGGTACTGAGGATGACTCCATGGCCTCCGCCTCAGGCTCTTGAATTGCTCCAGCCAAAGCTAAGCAAGGCCCCCGACGGGTAGAGCATCACTCCCTGGTGGGCATGCCTAGTGGATCCAGGTAGGGCCCATGCGGGAGTCTCTCTGACTGCCTCCCCGCTTCTAGGTTAGAAAAAATACAAATTAAATAATTTTTTTATTTTTTTAAAGGGACAGAGAGAGAGTCAGAGGGATAGATAGGGACAGACAGACAGGAATGGAGAGAGATGAGAAGCATCAATCATCAGTTTTTTGTTGGGACAACTTAGTTGTTCATTGATTGCTTTCTCATATGTGCCATGACCGTGGGCCTTCAGCAGACTAACTCCCCGCTTGAGCCAGTGACCTTGGGTCCATGCTAGTGAGCTTTTTTACTCAAGCCAGATGAGCCCACGCTCAAGCTGGCTATCCTGGGGTCTTGAACCTGGGTCCTTCTGCATCCCAGTCCGACGCTCTATCCACTGCGCCACCGCCTGGTCAGGCCAAATTAAATAAATTAAAAAAAAAAAAGAGAGAGCCAAGTAGCCATCTCTGCACAAGGACCTCTCCTGCATGCTTTACTTCCCAGAGAAGCTTGAGGATGAACTGCCTGACTGCCTGTGTTTTTCACATCTTAGCCAGCCCTTATTAAAGAAGTTCCTGGAATTCTATTCTAATCCGTAGGATTTAGGTTTTCCCCATCCAATCAGAGCTGTGCAGTTCTGGCCAATCAGAGCAGCTCTATTATGACCAATCAAGACAGTTGCCTTTTAGACCAATCTGTGAGAATTTGAAATCTTCATTTGCATGAGGACAGACCAATCAGAGACCAGGGGCAGGGGCTCCTGACTATATAAGCCAACGCCCCCTGGTTCCTGAAGTGCAATTTCCATTTCCACCAAATGCTGCCTTTCCCTGGCTGAGCTGAAACACTAAAGCTAAGAGCTATTCCAGTCTTGCTGTATCACAATTGAGCTGTTTTGCACTAAATAGTTTCTTTCTTCACTGCACACCAAGTAGGGGGTTTATGTTGGTGTTGAATTGGCACCACTGTTAGTTGACAAGAGGTAATATTTTTTTTAGTCTTATCGGTTGTTTCTTCTTTTTTTTTCTTTGAAATATGTACTTATATTTTACTTTTATAGTCAATTATTTTTTTCAGGTGAGGAGGGGATATAGTGAGGCAGACTCCCACATGTGCCCTCACTGGGATCCATCTGGCAACCTCATCTTAGACCGATGCTTGAGTAGTGAGCTATTTTCAGTGCCTGAGGCTGACTTGCAGACCAACTGAGCAATCCACAGTACTGGGGACCATGCCAGGCATCCCCAAACTATGGCCCGTGGGCCACATGCAGCCCCCCTGAGGCCATTTATCTGGCCCCCACCGCACTTCTGGAAGGGACACCTCTTTCATTGGTGGTCAGTGAGAGGAGCACTGTATGTGGCGGCCCTCCAACGGTCTGAGGGACAGTGAACTGGCCCCCTGTGTAAAAAGTTTGGGGACCCCTGCAACCAATCAAGCCACTGGCTGCGGGGCAGGAAGAGGGAGAGAAGGGGGTGAGGAGAGGGGGAGAAGCAGATGGTTGTTTTTCTTGTGTACCCTGACTGGGAATCAAACCCGGGACATCCATAAGCTGAGCCCGCAAGCTATCCACTGAACCACCAGCTAGGGCCGTAATTAAATTTTTAAAAAAGAATTAACTTTGAGTCCAGATTGGAAGATAAATTACAAAGGGAAGAAACTAAAGGCCAGGAGACCAATTACAAGGCAATGATAACCCAGGAGAGAGATGAGAAACACTTAAATAAGGCTGTATGAATTGAAAGCAAGGGAAATGGCCAGACCAGGCGGTGGTGCAGTGGATAAAGCATCGGGCTGGGACACGGAGGACCCAGGTTGGAGAAACCGTGATCGCTGGCTCGAGCAAGGGGTCACTCGGTCTGCTGTAGCCCCCCCCCCCCCATCAAGGCACATAAGAGAAATCAATCAATGAACAACTAAGGAACCACAACAAAGAATTGATGCTTCTAATCTCTCTCCCTTCCTGTCTGTCTGTCCCTCTCTCTGACTCTGTCTCTGCCAAAAGAAAAAAGAAAAAAAGAAAAAAAAAGAAAGCAAGGGAAATGGAAGACTAACTCCCAAGGTTCTTATATTTCCCAATTTTCCTACATACATTCCAAATAAACTAAAGACTGTTACAAATGATTTTACAAAATGAATTATCTTGATAGCCAAGGGGGTAGGATGGGATAAATGCATGTCTAGAATACAGCTGTTTTCAAAGAAAAAATAATTTTAAATGTTTCTTATTCAAGATATAGCTTTCTGAGAGTGTATTTTCACTACAGTACATTTAGAGAAAAAAAGAGATAGCTTTCTAACAATTATTCCAAATTTTTTCTACTTTTTAACATCCTCAATAAATTAAATGTTAACTACTTGAATAGTAGACGGATAACCTGAATCAACACTCAAGTATATGTAGTGATTTTAGGGTCTTGTGGAATCATAAAGATCTAGATTTGCATCCCAATTTTCCCATTCCTCAACCTGTAGCCCAGAGCAAATTACTTTAGCCTCTTTGAGCCTCACTTCCTTTCCTATAAATAGACACTTTAAGTACTTCATAGGATTAAAGCACAAAATGCTTAGCAGACATTGGGCTCCTGATAAACATGCATTCCTTAGACAAACTCATGCTACTGTTCAAATTCTAAATTGGTATGTGTTGGTCAAATAACTTTGTAAATATGATATATAGGTTTGCTCTCTTATAGTTTGCATTGGGTGTGGGGGACAGGCTGTAAGCAGGCAGGGTCGTTATACCCTAAGGCTTAGTTTTAAGACTAAGCCTTTCCCACCCTAAGTGACTTTGTATCAGAGACTTCCTTGTTTGTATATTGGATTAAAGATTTTGATTTCTACACTGTAAAATGGGGCAGACTGGGAGCTTGCTCTCTCTCAGGTTCCTGAGATTAGCATTAAAGAGGAGAGCAGAGGCCTGACCTGTGGTGGCGCAGTGGGATAAAGCATCGACCTGGAATATTGAGGTTGCCGGTTCGAAACCTTGGGCTTGCCTGGTCAAGGCACATATGGGAGTTGATGCTTCCTGTTCCTCCCCCTTCTCTCTCTCTCTCTCCCCTCTCTCTAAAAATCAATAAATAAAATATTAAAAAAAAAAAAAAAGAGGAGAGCAGAGAAAGGCCACGTGGAGGAAAGGTGAGGCAGCCAAGATGGCAGAGTGCTGAAGGAGAATCCAGTTTGTGCAGAGAGAAGGAGATGGGGAACAGAGGTAAATGAGACTGGTGAGGTTAGAAACCTTTAATTCTAGGAAACTCAGATAAGTCAGTGGCTTTGGGAGCCCTGAATGGAATGTGTGTATTTCTTGCCCATGGGTACAAGCTAGGATTAAAGCTAATGGTCCACCAGTTCTTGGCTCCATTGTTTCATTACCCTCTATCTGAATCTAATGCGAACCTGCACTGGCCAGGCAGCTGTGATGGTGGCCATGGCTATTGGCTTTACATTATGACTTAAAAAATATTGTTATATCAAGAATCTTAAATATATGTATATGTCTCCATGATAACACTCCTGGTATTAATCCTAGGAAATAACCCTAAACATAGAAAGTATTTTATTCACAAAAATGTTCTTCACACAGAGCAGCCCAAGATGGCCGACGTGCAGGATCGGGTGTCGGATAAGGAAAATATGATTCTGGATCGCCTGTAGCTCCAAGAAGGTTGCTGAGGGCCAGTCAAAAGCGGTGACTCCCACTGGTCTTCGCCAGTTTCCGGCCTGTGAGTTCCAGGGCCAGTACATCCAGCAGCCAGATAAAGATCATCAGCTCAAGACCTAATAACCATAGTTAGAGTGGTATCTTAAGGAAAGGCTCCTCACACCTGACCCAGCTAAGGCATAGAAAACGTTGTCACAAACAGCAAAAAGAGCAGTAGCAGACAACAAGTAGCCCACAGCAGATTACAAACAGCTGAAGCCATCCCAGGAAGATTTAGAAATTACACAACTGAAAGCTGGAGTCAGACAACACCAACCATATACTCAGCTACACAAACAACATATTTGAAGGAGCACTCTATATCGAGACAAAATGGGAAGACAGGGAAGTGCAATTCAAATGAATCAACTAGCGGACCCCAGAAAAAGAATTGAATGAAATGGAAATAACTTAAGATGCCGGATGCAGAATTTAGAATAATGATTGTGAGGATGCTCAAGGATCTTAGAGCAACCATAGATAGACAACATGAGCACCTTAACAATGAGATATCTGGCATCAAAAAGGACATTGAAATCATAAAAAAGGATCAGACAGAAATGATAAACACAATATCAGAAATGAAGACTACACTACAAGGAATGAAAAGCAGGCAGGATGAAAAAGAGGATGGAATCAGCAATTTAGAGGACAAAATAAGCAAAAGCATGGAAGTAGAACAGCAAAAGTAAAAGAGGATCAAAATGTCTGAGAAAACCCTAAGAGAGTTATGTTACAATAGGAAGAGAAACAACATCTGCATCATAGGGGTTCCTGAAGGAGAAGAGAAAGAACAAGGGATAGAGAACCTGATTGAAGAAATCATAGCTGAAAATGTCCCGAAATTGATGCAGGAAAAAGTCACACAAGTTCAAGAAGCACAGAGAATCTCATTAAAAAGGAACCCAAATAAACCTAAACGAAGACACATCATAATTAAAAAACCAAAGCTAAGCCTGACCTATGGTGGCGTAGTGGATCAAGTGTCGACCTGGAAACACTGAGGTTGCCAGTTCGAAACCCTGGAGCTGCCTGGTCAAGGCACATATGGGAGTTGTTTCCTGCTCCTCCCCCCCCCTCTCCTCTCTAAAATAAATAAATAATATTTAAAAAACCAAAGCTAAGAAATAAAGAAAGAATACTAAAAGCTGCAAGAGAAAAACAGTCAATCACCTACAAAGGAGACCCCAAAAGGATGACATCCGACTTCTCAACAAAAACACTTGAGGTGAGAAGGGAATGGCAAGAAATATTCAAATTAATGCAGAACAAGATCCTACAACCAAGACTTCTTTATCCAGCAAGGCTATCGTTTAAAATAGGAGAAATAAAAAGCTTCCCGTACAAAAAAAAAAAAAAAACCCTCAAGGAATTTATTACAACCAAACCAATGATGTAAGAAATGAAATGTTAACAGTCCTGTTGTAAACAGAACAAGGGGGGGGGGGAATCTAGTAAAGAGGAATGTAGATTTAAGATTTTAGAAATGCATCCAAATTGAAAAAGAAGAAGTAAAACTATCATTATTTGCTGATGATATGATACTGTACATAGAAAACCCTAAAGTCTCAGTAAAAAAACTACTGGACCTAATAAATGAATTCAGCAAGGTGGCAGGATATAAAATTAATATTCAAAAAACAGTGGCATTTTTATACACCAACAATGAACTGTCTGAAAGAGAAATTAAGAAAACAATCCCCTTCACTACTGCAACAACAACAAAGAAAGTACCTAGCTGTAAATTTAACCAAGGAGGTTAAAGACTTGTACTCAAAAAATTATA
Organism: Saccopteryx leptura; assembly: GCF_036850995.1. Lineage (NCBI taxonomy): Eukaryota > Metazoa > Chordata > Mammalia > Chiroptera > Emballonuridae > Saccopteryx > Saccopteryx leptura. The sequence goes on along the minus strand of NC_089508.1, from coordinate 160,467,247 downwards.
AAACATTGATAAGAGAAATCAAGGAACATAATCGAATCAAAAATGGGCAAAAGAAATGAATAGACACTTCAAAGAGGACATTCAGATGGCCAATAGGCAAAAGAAAAAATGTTCAACATCCCTAACCATTAGAGAAATACAAATTAAAACCACAATGAGATATCACCTCACACCAATCAGAATGACACATTAACAAAACAAAACATAGTAAGTGCTGGTTAGGATGTGGAGTAAAAGGAATCCTCCTTAACTGCTTGTGGGAATGCAGACTGGTGCAACCACTGTGGAAAATGGTATGGAGATTCCTCAAAAAATTAAAAATGGAGAGGCCCTGGCCGGTTAGCTCAGTGGTAGAGCATCGGCCTGGTGTGCAGAAGTCCCAGGTTCGATTCCCGGCCAGGGCACACAGGAGAAGCGCCCATCTGCTTCTCCACCCCTCCCCCTCTCCTTCCTCTCTGTCTCTCTCTTCCCCTCCCGCAGCCGAGGCTCCATTGGAGCAAAGATGGCCCAGGCGCTGGGGATGGCTCTATGGCCTCTGCCTCAGGCGCTAGAGTGGCTCTGGTGGCAAAAGAGCGATGCCCCGGATGGGCAGAGCATCGCCCCCTGGTGGGCGTGCCGGGTGGATCCCAGTCGGGCGCATGCAGGAGTCTGTCTGACTGTCTCCCCGTTTCCAGCTTCAGAAAAATACAAAAAAATTAAAAAAAAAAATAAAAATGGAACTGCCTTTTGATCTAGCCATCCCACTTTTAGGAATATATACTAAGAACACCAAATCACTGATTCAAAAGAAGAAATGCACCTCCATGTTTATGGCAGCATTGTTTACAATAATGAAGATCTGGATACAGCCCAAGTGTCCTTCAGTGGACGAGTAGATTAAAAAGCTGTACTACATATACACATGGAATACTATGGGACCATGAAAAAGAAGGAAATACTATCTTTTGCAACAACATGGATGGACCTGGAAACTATTATGTTAAGTGACTGTTGGGCAGATAAAATGTATTATGCTTACTTTGTTAAAAATGTTGCTGCCCACGTGAGGCCGTCGCCCAGGTGATATTAATGTGTGTTGAGAATCCTTGTAGCCTGGGGCTTGGTTTTGGGATTAGGCCTTTCCCACCCTTTTTGATGTGGGGTGGTACAATCCAATCATGCCTCGGAGAAGTGACTTTGTATTGGAGACTTCCCTATTTTGTATATTGGATTAGAGGTTGTGAAGCTACAATATAAAATGCGGGCGGAACGAGAGTTTGCGCTCTTGGTTCCTGAGGTTATCATTAGAGGAGAGAGCAGAGCAGAGAGCAGAAGGAGGCCACGTGGAGTAGGCCAGGGGAAGCAGCCAAGATGGCGGAGTGCTAAGTGAGATGCCAGTTTGTGTAGAGTTTGTATCTGGGATAAGGAAGGAGATGGGGAACTGAGGAGAATAAGGCTGGTGAGCTAGAAACCTTTGATTCTAGGAAACTCGGATAAGTCAGTGGCTTTGTGAGCACTGAATGTGAGTGGGTTTTGGAGCCCAGTGTATGTTTTTTACTTGCCCGCCGGGTGCAAGCTAGAATTAAAGACTATGGCCCACCAGTTTGTGGCTCCGTTGTTTCTTTACCGACTGTCCGAATCCAATGCGAACCTGCATGGGCTGGGCTGCTGTGATAGTGGCCCTGGTCGTGGCTTCTGGCTTTACAGTGACATAAGCCAGGCAAGAAATAAAAATATCATATGACTTCACTCATATGAGGAATCCAATGAACAATGTCAACTGAGGAACAGAATAGAAGCAGAGGAGAGATCAAAGGAACCAGTGGGAAAGCGGACAGAGGGAAAGGGGATGAGAGGATGAGATCAGAGAAGGGAAAGAGCTTGGTGAAATTATATATACATAACAGCGTTATAGAGAGCAGAAGAGCAAATCCTGGAGGAAGGCCCTGGCCGGTTGGCTCAGCAGTAGAGCATCGGCCTGGCGTGCGGGGGGACCCAGGTTCGATTCCCGGCCAGGGCATAGGAGAAGCGCCCATTTGCTTCTCCACCCCCCCTTCCTCTCTGTCTCTCTCTCCCCTCCCGCAGCCAAGGCTCCATTGGAGCAAAGATGGCCCGGGCGCTGGGGATGGCTCCTTGGCCTCTGCCCCAGACGCTGGAGTGGCTCTGGTAGCGGCACAGTGACGCCCCGGAGGGGCAGAGCATGTCCCCTGGTGGGCATGCCGGGTGGATCCCGGTCGGGCGCATGTGGGAGTCTGTCTGACTGTCTCTCCCCGTTTCCAGCTTCAGAAAAATACAAAAAAAAGAAAAAAAAAAACCTGGAGGAAAGCGGAGAGAGTGTTGGGGCAGGGGGCAAGAAGGATGTTGAGGGGAATTCGGGGGTGCGGGAGAATGTATTCGGTGGGACACTTGAATCTATGTAAACACAATACATTTAAATCAATAAAAAAATAAGAAATCATGAAGTGTGAGATGGATAGGAATTCCAGAACATAAAGATTCCTATAAAATGTATTACAGTTAAAAAAAAAAAATGTTCTTCACAGAATTACTGATAAAGCCTAAAATCTACAACAATTTCAATATCCAATTAAAAGGGAATAAATTATCCAGCCAATAAAAATCACAAGGTTTTGTTACAGAGCACTTATCGTTTTCCTTTTAGTTATGAAAGCAAAATATGTTACCGGTGGAAAATACAAAAGCACCAAGAAAATTAAAATTACTCATTGTTGGGCAAGTTTGTAAAATGTGTTTTTTAGGTTTGCTCCCTTATAGTTTTCAGTGGCCTGGGCAGCGGTAGTCCCTGAAAGGCTGTGGTGCTTGCCCTCAGGGCAGCAGACTGCAAATTGTAGATTACCTTCCTGATTGGGAGGGGCCATTGTATTGCTAATGTTTGCTGGAGCAGGGATTTTTTGTCCCAGCCTAGGTTTTGCAGAAAGATAAGGAGTGCAGAGGTGGAACCAGAACTGAGGGGCTTTGGAAGCTTTTAAAGACAGGGAAATGGACTTTCCTGCCTGTTTGCTTCTCCGCCAGTACAAGACTTTAATAAATGGAATGGCCCACCATTTTTTGACTCCATTGTTTCTTTACTGTCTGCCTGAATCCAATGAGAACCTGAATGGCCAGACAGTGGTGGTCACTGGCCATACATCCATAATACAAAAGCTTTTAATAATACAGGAAAATAATTTCCATATTAAGTGAAAAAGCAAAACTCAAAATTGAAGATACAGTATTCACCTTTTAACAATTCTAAAAGATTAGTAGACAGCATCAAAATTTAAACAGCAGTTTCTAATCAGTTGTGACACTATAAGAACTAATTTTTTTTTAGATTTTTTATTTATTTTTTAGAGAGAGGAAACAGAGAGATAGGCAGACAGACAGAGATACAGAGAGAGAGAGAGAAGGGGGAGGAGCAGGAAACATCAACTCCCATATGTGCCTTGACCAGGTGAGCCTGGGGTTTTGAACCAGCGACCTCAGCATTCCAGGTCAACGCTTTTACCCACTGCACCACCACAGGTCAGGCAGAACTATTTTTTTCTTATTATTAAAACAATTTCGGCAATGACTGATGGCTCAGCAGTAGAGCAACGGCCCTGTGTATGGAAGTCCTGGGTTCGATTCCCAGTCAGGGCACACAGGAGAGGTAAACCATGTGCTTCTCCACACCACCCCCTCTTCTCCTCCAGCAGCCATGACTCAATTGGTTCAAGCGCATCTGCCCCCAGCGCTCAGAATGGTTCTGTGGAGCCTCCTCCTCTGGCACTAAAAATAGCTAAGTTGCCAACATGTCCCCAGATGGGCAGAGCATTGGGCCAAGACAGGGATAGCCAGGTGGATCCTAATAGGGGTGCATGTGGGAGTCTGTCTTTCTATCTCCCCTCCTCTCACTTGGAAAAAGAAGAAAGAAAATAAAAATAAAATAATATTTTACTTTATTTTATATAAAGGTCTACCGGAAAGTTCTGTCCATTTCTATCACAAGTTTCGACACATAAGCACATGTTTATTTGGCGCATGTGTGCCTCTCTATTTTTAATCACTTAATGTATACATACTGACATAGCAAATTAACTAAAACAAAGTTGATTCACATTAGTCTTATGTGTGAAGCGATAGTGTACTCATGGCTACTGATAAAGTTCATTTATGCCACTGTATTGTATACGAATTTCAACAAAGAAGAAATGCTACAGAAGCATGTAGAAATTTATTGAGCCTGACCTGTGGTGGCGCAGTGGTTAAAGCGTCGACCTGGAAATGCTGAGGTCGCCAGTTCGAAACCCTGGGCTTGCCTGGTCAAGGCACATATGGGAGTTGATGCTTCCACCTCCTCCCCCCCTTCTCTCTCTGTCTCTCCTCTCCCTCTCCTCTCTAAAAAAAATGAATAAATAAAAAGAAATTTATTGAAAGTGTTTGGTGAAGGTACAGTTTCTGATAGGACATGCAGAAGATGGTTTGAAAAATTTGAAACAGGTGATTTCGACCTTTCTGATAAGCCACATTCTGGGCAACCATCTTTGATAGATGACGATGTTGTTAAGACCATGTTGGAGCAAGATCCTTTTCTGACAACATCGGAGATCGCAGAAAGGCTTAATTCAGCTCAGCAAACCATTTCGGACCGTATTCGGAAGATAGGATTGGTGTGGAAATATATTATTTAATAAAGTTTATTGACGGTAAGAAAAATTTGTATTTTGTTTTATTCCAAAAACGAACAGAACTTTCCGGTAGACCTTATATATTAGAGAGAGAGAGAGAGAGAGAGAGAGAAGCAGAAAGCATCATATCAAAGTAGTTGTTTCCTGTATGTGCCTTGACTGCGCAGGGTTTCGAACCTGTGACCTCAGCATTCCAGATTGACGCTCTATCCACTACGCCACCACAGGCCAGGCTTAGAATACTTTCCTGCCTGACTGTGGTGGCACAGTGGATAGAGCGTTGACCTGGGATACTGAAGTTCCAGGCTTGAACACAGGCTCGGCAGCTTGAGCAGGAGTTGATGGCTTGGCTGGAGCACCCCCCTGCCCCGCCATCAAGGCATTTATGAGAAGCAATCAAAGAACAACTCAAGTGCCTCAACTGTGAGATGTTTCTCATCTCCCTTCCTCCCTTCCTCTCTGTCTCTTTCTCTCAAAAAACCCCCAAAACAAAAACAACCCCACAAAACTTTTCCTCTACATTTTGTGTAATAGGCATGAATTACTCAAGAATCAGGAAAAAAACCCAAAAAACCACTTAGTGCTTCTAACTTAACAACCTAGAGGTAGAAATAAATCACAAAAACCAATGGATAATGAATGTACCTTGGGTTGGGGTCCCAAACAGGATTTCAATAATGTCAAGACAAAAAAATTAGTAGTGAGTCCATATTCATAAAAATATATAAAAGAAGCCCTGGCCGGTTGGCTCAGCGGTAGAGCGTCAGCCTGGCGTTCAGGAGTCCCGGGTTCGATTCCCGGCCAGGGCACACAGGAGAAGCGCCCATCTGCTTCTCCACCCCTCCCCTTCTCCTTCCTCTCTGTCTCTCTCTTCCCCTCCCGCAGCCGAGGCTCCACTGGAGCAAAGATGGCCCGGGCGCTGGGGATGGCTCTGTGGCCTCTGTCTCAGGCACTAGAATGGCTCTGGATGCAACAGAGCAACGCCCCAGAAGGGCAGAACATCGCCCCCTGGTGGGCATGCCGGGTGGATCCCGGTCGGGCACATGGGGGAGTCTGTCTGACTGCCTCCCCGTTTCCAGCTTCGGAAAAATGAAAAGAAAAAAAAAAAAAAAAAAAAAAAAATATATATATATATATATATATATATATATATATATATATATGAGCCCTGGCCAAGTGGTTCAGTGGGTAAAGCATCATCCTAATGCACTGAGGTCACAAGTTTCATCCCCAGTCAGGGCACATGGGAGAAGCAATCAATGAAATACAACTAAATGGACCTGACCAGGCGGTGGCGCAGTGGATAGAACGTCAGACTGGGACAAGGAGGACCCAGGTTCAAGGCCCTGAGGTCGTTGACCTGAGCTTGGGCTCATTCAGCTTGAGCACAGGCTCATAGACATGACCCCATAGTCGCTGGCTTGAGCAAGGGGTCAATCGCTCTCCTGCAGCCCTCCGGTCAAGGCACATATGAGAAAGCACTCAATGAACATCTAAGGCATGGCAACTATGAGTTTATTCTTCTCATCTTTCTCCCTTTCTGTCTGTCTGCCCTTGTCTGTCTGTCTCTCACTAAAAAGAAAAAATAATAAAAAATTTAAATGTACATACTACTCCCTGTTGTTTTGGGGGGGGGGGTTGAGAAAGGAGGAGGTGGAAGAAAGATGAGAAGTATCAACTCGTTGTTTCAACTTCAGTTGTTCATTGCTTTTCATACACACCTTGACCAGGGGCCTCAAGCCAACATCCTTGGGCTCAAGGCAGCAACTTTGGGATCATGTTGATGATCCCACGCTCAATCTGGCTGCCCACTCAAGCCCATGAGCCTGCACTCTAGCCGGTGATCTTAGGGTTTTTTTGGTTGCTGTTTGTTTTCTTTTTTAAGTTAGAGGAGGGGAAACAGAGAGACAGATTCCTGCATGCATCCCAACCAGGATCTACCCAGCAAGCCCCCTATGAGGAGATGCTCTGCCCATCTTGGACTGTTGCTTTGTGACCAAGCTATTTTTAGGGCCTGAGGTGTAGGCTCCACAGAGCCATCCTCAGCCCGAGAGGCAGACTCACTCGAACAAGTGAGCCATGGCTGTGAGAGGGGAAAAGACAGAGAGAGAGAGAGAGAGAGAGAGAGAGAGAAGGGGGCGGAGGAGTAGAGAAGCAGATAGTCGCTTCTCCTGTGTGCCCTGATCAGGAATTGAACCTGGGACTTCCACATGCTAGGCTGATGCTCTACCACTGAGCTAACCAGCCAGGGTCACGACCTTAGGGTTTTGAACTGGGTCCCTTAGTGTCCCAGGCCGATGCTCAATCCACAGTGGTACCAACGGTCAGGTATTCCCTGCTCTTGATGAACTTACAATCTAGTAGAAGAGATAAGTTATATATTTTATTATATATCTATAACAAGAAAATTAGATTAAATATTCCAAAAGTGCTAAAGGAGCAAACAAACAAAAGAAGCACATTAGTTGGTTAGTGTTGTCCCAATGTGCCAACATTGTGGGTTTGATCCCTGGTCAGGGCATATACAAGAATTAACCACTGAATGCATAAATAAGTGGATAACAAATCGATATGCCCCTCTCTCTCTCTCTCTCTCTCTCTCTTTCTCTCTCTTTCTCTCTCTCTTCCTCTATCTCTAAAAATCAATCAATAAATAAATGAGTTTTTTTTTAAAAAAAGAAGAAAATAACAGTGGGAATTCAAAAAGGCTTTCTAAAAATGGTGGAATGTAGAACAGGCAGGCTTTCTTTTCTCTTTACAGGATTTCGATGGATGATAACACTAAAAGCAAAGGGTAAAGGGAGAACGAAACAATGGAAACTGCAAAGTACTAGGAAAGCAGAGGATAACCAAATTAGGATTACTTGCAGTAAATATTCTTTTGGCAACACCAATTTTCCTTGTCTGATTTCTTTGTACACCAAGTATCCTTCTTATCTGTATTCTGGTCTCTTGAATAAACCAGGAGGGGGCTCTGTGTAGATTTCTGGATAGGGATATTCCCCACTGTAAATGAAGAAAGAACCTTACATGTGGATTTACAAATCAGTCTCCAGGGACTTTGGTTAGTAAAAGTAAGTCCTCTAGGGCCTGATTACCCCTGAAGACACACAAAAAACTGAGTTTCTACCTTTGCAAAACCGTGAGGTTGTACTATACAAGTTACTACTAAATAAACAGGCAGGTTTTACCCTTCTATAGACAAGGGTAAAAGACGCAATAGGAATAGTGTGTGTGTGTGTGTCGGGGAGTGTGTTAAAAACCACCAACCTGTCAAAGGCAGTGGAAAACTGAGAAGCAGCAACAGGTGTTGTGTCCCCCAGGCTTTGTGGAAGCAAAGCCTACAGTAGCCCACCCCAGCTGTTGTTGAGAAAAATCACTCAACAGAAAGTGCCATGTTACTTACTCACAATTCAGGAGAGTAGAGGGGAAATTAAATCAACCAGAACAAGTTGGGGATAAGAACCAAGGAAATGAGACCTAAAGAAAGAAATAAGCCCTTGGCAGGTGGGGAGTTAGTGAAGCAGTTCTTAGAAACAAACGGGTAATTAAAAGGAAAGATCTAATTGTCTGAGTAAAAGGAGAGGATGCTAGACAAAATGACCAGTGTATAATGTGCAACAGTGCTGAAACAGAATGCAAAGACAAATTAAAATAGTTATTAACGACACATATAAGACAAACTTTTTATTTTTGTGACAGAGACAGAGAGACCGAGAGAGGAGCAGATAGGGACAGACAGACAGGAAGGGAGGATGAAAAGCACCAACCCTCCGTTGCAGCACCCTAGCTGTTCACAGACTGCCCTCTCACATGTGCCTTGAACAGAGGGCTACAGCAGACCGAGTGACCCCTTGCTCAAGACGGCGACCTCGGATTTCGAACCTGGGTCTTCTGTGTCCCAGTCCGATGCTCTATCCACTGCGCCACCACCTGGTCAGGCGACAAACTTTTTTATTTTTAAAAAGAACTATATAGCCTGATGGTGGTGGCACAGTAAGTAGATAGAGCATCAACCCAGAATACTGAGGTCTCTGGTTCGAAACCCCAAGGTCACCAGCTTGAGTGTGGGCTCACTGGCTTGAGTGTGGGGATCACTAACATGATCCCAAGGTCAGTGGCCAGAGCCCAAAGGTTGCTGGCTTGAGCAAGGGGTCACTGCCTGGGCTTAAGGCCCCCAGTCAAGGCATGTATGTGAAGCAATCAATGGACTACTAAAGTGAAGCAACTATGAGCTGATGCTTCTCACTCTCTCCTGTCTCTTTTCTCAAATCAATTAAAAAAAGAAAACTATATGAAACAGTTGAGTGGTTGAAAAACTCAATGGTGGCTCAATGTTTCAAACATAAGACCCTCCTACTGTTAGAGTTAAGATGAAAAGTGTGCTTAGAGGGGGTCCAGACTTAAATGTTAAATATTACTTTGTAAAATCTTGTTTTATTTAAAATTCTCTAAATCATACACTGACTCACAAAGACATATTCTATTTACTTAAATAAACAGAACATGATCTCAGACATCACTCAGACATTTATTTAAATTTTGGAATTAGAGTAAAGAAAAGAACATTTAAGGTTAATTATTAAAAGCCATAAACCCCCATTTCAATTAGGGATGAAGTTCTATGTTTGAGCAAAGGTTGAGAATAAATACTAATAGATTGTACACTAGAAACATGTACAATAGTACAATAGACCTGACTACAGTTATTAGATAACTAGAAAAGTAGAAAGGTATTTATTTTGAAGGCCACCTAACTTGAGACAAAGAGGAAAGTCTGGAGGATGACGTTAAATAAATAAATAAAAGGCAGATATGCTTTCACTCCTCTTGGAAAACTTTCAGAGAGAAGAAAAATAGTACTAGCCTGGACACTGCTACAATTATTACATTATCTCAAATCAAAGCAAAGGAGTATTTTAGAGTCTACTTTTCTCCCAGATAAAGATGAAAGATTAAGGGATAAAAAATAAGACAGATAAAAAAAAAAGGCAGATATGTTTTCACCCTTCTTGCCAGTTCTGGATAGCTGATATAACTAAGATAACACATTTAAAACAAATTAATGCTACCGACAGCATCATTTAATTCTACCATACAGCAAGGATGGTTTATTTAATAAAATTGGTGCTGCCACAATTGATTACACCGTAGAAAAAATGTCACACACCCTCCGACCGCCATTTACAAAAATAAAAATATTACACATGGACCAAAGATCTAAAAGTAAAAATAAATATATGAAAATATTAGAAAATAATTTTAAGAATATTTATATAGGCTCAAGATGGGGGAGCTCTTCCCAGAAGCCATTAAGAATAGTGATGTAGTCTGACCAGGCAGTGGCGCAGTGGATGGAGCGTCGGACTGGGATGCAGAGGACCCAGGTTCAAGACCCCGAGGTCGCCAGCTTGAGCACAGGCTCATGTGGTTTGAGCAAAGCTCACCAGCTTGGACCCAAAGTCGCTGCCTTGAGCAAGGGGTTACTCCCTCTGCTGAAGCCCCCCCCCCCCCCCCCCGTCAAGGCACATGTGAGAGGGTAATCAATGAACAACTAAGGTGTCCCAACGCGCAAAGAAAGACTAATGATTGATGCTTCTCATCTCTCCGTTCCTGTCTGTCCCTGTCTATCCCTCTCTCTGACTCTCTCTGCCTCTGTTAAAAAAAAAAGAATGGTGATATAGTCCTGGGAGGATAGCTCGCCTGGTTAGAGCATCACCCCAAAGCATAGAGGTTGCCAGTTTAGTCCATGATCAGGGCACATACAGGAACACATGTTCTTGTCTCTCTCCTGCCTCTCTCTCTTCCTCTAAGATAAATATATCTTTAAAATAAATATATATTTTTTAAAAGAATGGTAATATAGCTTTACCAGGTGGTAGCAAACTAGATACAGCATCAACCCAGAATGCTGAGATTCCAGGTACAAAAGTCTGAGGTTGCTGGCTTGAGTGTGGGATCATAAACATGATCCCATGGTCATTAGCTTGGGCAAGGCGTCACTGGCTCGGCTGGAGCCCCCCTAGTCAAGGAACGTATGAGAAGCAATCAATGAACTAACTCCACAACCAGGAGTTGATGCTTCTCATCTCTCTCCCTTCCTGGTCTGTCTCTCAGATTGCCAAAAATGACAAAGACAATGACACCAGTGATGATGAGAGTTAGGAGATACAAGCACTGCATGCATCCTCTGCCAGTGGGAGTATGAAATACTGTAATCTTATTGGGGAAAAACCTGCATTACCTAATAAAATAAAAAATACATATATATATATACTCCTTAACCCAACAATCCTACACCTTGATGGCTGAACTACAGAAAGCAAAGCCATGACTTCATAAAGAGATATGTACAGGTATATTAATTACCGCACTGTTTGTAGTGCCAAAAACTTTAAAGAACTTGAATGTTCATCATAAGGGAAAACAATTGAATAAATTATGGCACAGCTATGTTATGGAATATAATGTCATTATCCAAAAGGATGACTAAGATCTACAGGTACTGATGCCCATGATATGTTAAATGGAAAAAAGAAAATAAGCTGTAGATATTGTGTAGTATGCCATTTACTTTTAAAAAGTAACCCTATGTACATGAATAAATGTTTTTATATTTCTTTGTATCAATATTAAGAAAGATGAGCAAAGCCTTCTTAGGTAAGTGGGAGCTGGTTAAGGATGAATACTGTTAGCTTTTCCTGATATACTTTTGGCTGTTTGACATTTTGCAAAATGTAAGTTTTGCTTTTATAATGATAAAAGGAAAGTTACGCTGGCCAGTTGGCTCAGTGGTAGAGCATCTGCCTGGAGTGTGGATGTCCTGGGTTCAATTTCCAGTCAAAGCACAGAGGGGAAGCGCCCATCTGCTCCTCCACACTCCCCCTCCTCTTTCTCTCTCTCACTCCCTTTCTCTTCCTGTTCCATAGCCATTGCTTGATTGGGTCCAGAGAGTTGGCCTCAGGGACTGAGGATGGCTCCTGGGAGCCTCTGCCTCAGGCACAATAGCTTGGCCCCCTAGTGGGCTTGCCAGGTGGATCCCACTCCAGGTGCATGCAGAAGTCTGTCTTACTGCCTCCCCTCCTATCACTAAAAAAAAAAAAAGAAATAAAAGGAAAATCTACCTTTGTGGTATTTTTTTGTTAATTTTTCCATTGATTTGAGAGGGGAGAGAGAAAAAGTGAGACAGACTGATGCATCAACTCACTGTTCTACCTGTTTCACTAAAAGTTGTGCACTCACTGTTTGCTTCTCACATGTGCCCTGACTGACTTCCGTGCCAGGATAACACTCTATCCACTGAGCCACCTGGCCAGAGCTTTTTTTTTTTTTAATCAACCATATCAACATCTGTGAAGATCCCAAGGTCTATGCAACTTACATGGACCAATAATGACTCAGGAACACAAAAAGGAAACCAATTTAGAAGAGTTAGAGATCAACACATATGGCCTTGGCTGGTTGGCTCAGCAGTACTGTTGGCTGGCTGTGTGGAAGTCCCCAATTCAATTCCTGGTCAGGGTCAGGGCACACAGGAGAAGTGACCATCTGCTCATCTACCTCTCCCCCTCTCACTTCTCCCTCTCTTCTACTCCCACAGCCATGGCTCAGTTGGAGCAAGTTGGCCCCACACACTGAAGATGGTTCCATGGCCTCACCTCAGGTGCTAAAATAGCTCGGTTGCTGAGCAACAGAGCAAGGGCCCCAGATGGGCAGAGCACTCCTCCATTGGGGGCTTGCTGGGTGGATCCTGGTCCGAATGGTACATGTGGGAGTCTGTCTCTCTGCCTCCCCATCTTACTTAAGAAAATAAAAAAGAGATAAATACATATAAATCCATTAAACTAATTTTACAACAAGACAAAATAAAACAGGCTTATTTTGAAATATAAATAAAGCTACTCTTCCATGGAGGGGGGGTGGCTGTTTTCCTACTTAATCTAAAAATCTTAGTAGTAGTTGTTAGTATGGCTTTGATGATGAAGATGCTCACCTAGTAAACCCTTATCAACAAAACTCCCGAATGACAGGATCCTGCCTTTTCCTTTTCTTCATATTTCACCTTATGATAGCAAGTGGCTTTGGTATTGTTTTCCAAAAAACTGTTCATTAAATGAATCAGGACTGTATTTTGAAAGATTTCTGAATGAAAATGTATTTAGGAAGAGGATGTTAATGGAGCCTAAAATTGAGAAGTGTTTTCAATCACTTCAAAAACTCATTCATTCAACCCTCAATTACTCATCCTTAACAGGGGGCGCCCTGCCATGCATTACTCAAAACTAAGCATGCCTGAAAACATCTTAAACGTTACTGAAAGAATATCTACCCAATCACAGGCCAGCTGCTTGCAAACTCCACCCTCGAGTACAGGAAGAACACTTTTGATTGGAAGACGGTTGTGTTTACTACGGTGTGTGGTGCAAATTGGAAAGGCCCACATTTCTAGGGGCCAAAGAAAAGCTCTTCAATGAAAAAGGGAAACAAACGGCCAGTTTTGATCTATACTAATCACTGTCATTAACAGAACCTCATCATAGCAACAATTCTTGAGCAGTTTTGCAAGCTGGTGAAAATTTTTAAAGGCTCTAAGTTTTGTTGTGGCTGTTTTCCCATTTTTGTCCCTTGATTTATAAAAGCATAGTGTATTCTCAAAACCCAAATCTGCCTTTGCTTCTATATGCATTACAGGTCCATGCAAGACCTCAACATCCAAGATTCACTGCAACTTTTACTTGGTTTGAGAAACAAATTCCAGGGGCCCAGTGGTAAACTTATTCAGTATTTGGCTTAATAGGTGTCCAGTATCTCAGTGAGCTTCAAAAACCTCTGCCTGTAGGGAGCCAAGCAAACAACAAAGTAAATGGGTAGCCATTTCAGGTGCAGAGCTCATTAGCAATTCATGTAATGGAGGAAACAACTCGAGTATAAAAAATTCAGAAGGAAAAGCAAGGCCTTTGGTCAAAGTTTGCATATAATGATGGATCTTAAGTATGTTTTGATTCAAGGGGGTAAATTACTGGATCTGAGAGCCCCCCCCCCCATTACAACCTGGAATGCAATCTTCCTAAGAAAACACAGAGGAATTTAAATGCAAATCTTCTTAATCATCATCGTCATATCCTTATATTTCTTATACAAATTTGCCCCATTGAAGCCTTATAAATGTCCAAGCAGCCACTTCCTATGTAGCATGGAGATATATCAGAGCAAGTGAACTCAAGCAGCAGAAGCAAAGCCTAAACTGGCCACAAATCAACCCATAAAGCTTGCATATTGGGGGGGTGTGGGGAGGGAGGGCAGAGGCTAACACCGCTGATCAATAGTAAAGTAATACCAGAAATCTACAATATTACTATTAAATCTCATAAAATGAATTCGCGTTTATAGCGAAAATCTGCAGAAGCATGTTTACCGAGAAAATTTGCCTTCTGCCTCCTGATCTATTACATTCCAAAAGAATCCTCCCATTTTTCACGGCTAAGCTTATCTTAACAGAGAAGCTAGGGCCTCTATCAGAATGAGGAACTCAAGAGGCTTGCCAAAGCTCAAAGAGTTTTTTTTTTTTTTTGCCGCCACATTAACAAAAACAGCCCATCATGGTCCCGAAGGCTGGTTAAGTTCTATTACTGACCAACTTTAATCACAAAATACACCAAGGCAAGTATTCAAAAGCAGCCAAGCCCCAATACAAAGTTTCAAAACAAAACCTCTCCCATGACTGGAGGAGTAGCCGAGCTGAGAGCAAAAAAGCACCACCCAGCAGCCCCATTCAGCTGCTAAGACAGATTTCAAACTTAGCAAAGTCAGCCACAACTGCAGCTTCTGTCCCCCAGAAGGGCAAGGAGAGTGGAACCCGACAGAGTCCCGATAGCTGGCCTTTCTGGAGACCATCAGACCGAGGCCGGCTCAGACAAGGAGGAAGTAACTGCCAGATAAAAAAGCCCCGAGCAGCTCCAACTGCAGCCTCTGTGCCTCTCACAACTGCCCACATTCCCGCCCCGCCGGGGCTCCGGGGGAAGGGAGCAGGGCGCAGGTCTACAGGGAGAGGCTGGGGGTTACAGGTCCGCGGCTTGCAGGGGTAGCGGCAGCTCCGACCGAACTCCGAGGGGCCCGAGAGCCCAGGGTACGGGAGCCTGCTCCGAGGCGAGTTGGGGGGAGTGGGGGGGTGTAGCTGGAAAAGGGTCGTTCAGGAGGCGGGGCCTGCCGGGTGGAGGCAGCAGATTCTGGCGCCTGGCCGCCCCCCGAGGGAAACCTGGGCGCGCACCCCGACGCGGAAGCCATGCCGGCCAGAACTCGGGGTGCTGAGGTGCCAGTGGAGGGCGCTGAGGAGATGTAGGGGCGCGGAACTGGGTCACCCCCATCTCACCGCCCCCTCACAAAGGCCCCCGGGGAGGCCGCCCGCAGGCCCCGCAGCCCCGGCCTCGAGTGCCCGCTTGGGCCGTCACTCACCGCTAGGTCCTGGGGCACCGCCCCGCTCATGGCCCGCACCGTGCCGGCTCGCCAGGCCCGACTGCGCAGCGCAGGCCCCGGATCTCCGCCCGCCGCTGCCGCCGCCGCCGCCGCCGCTGCCGCAGGCACCGAGGCTGAAGCCGAGGGCGCGGTGTCCGCGAACAGAAGCAGCAGCCGCTTGCCCACCGGGGAGGCTGCTGCGTCCGCCATCGCCAGGGCCGGCCGGACCCTCGCTCCCGCCCGCCGCCTCCCACCACCTTCGCCGCCGAGCACCCGATCCGCCCGAAAGGCCTCCCTCCTCACCACCCGCGGCCGCGGCTCCCCCACCCCCCCAACAGCCACCACCAACCACCGGTGCCGCGCAGCGCCCCCGGTGGCCGGGAGCGGAGCCACAACCCGGGCCCCGCACAGCGCCCCCCGCGCTCGGGAGCGGGGTGGCAGCTTCGGGCCCCTCGCAGCGCTCCGCCCCAACGTCCCCGAGGCCTGCAGTGCCCCCTGCGTCAAGGAGGGGAATTGCAGTTTCCGCAGGGGTAGGGAACTGGGCGGGTCCTCCAGTCCCCTGGGGCACCATCTTGGTCCCAACCTTCCTTCAAGGGAGTCCCGTACCTGAGAAGGCTTTAAGCTTACCCTCCTCGGGCACCCAAGACTTTTACTGGGGTAGGGGCTGAAGGGCAATGTACCTAGAGAGTGAATGTTTTGAGCTGAGAAGTTTGCACTCCAATACCTATTGATTTGCTGTCCTGAAAAACGCACTACCCTGTCATTATCTTTTAGGAAACTTTCTTCCCATTGGTGCATCAAGTAATATATTCTCACTGGCCCATAAAATGGTACTATTTCATTCTATATTACCAGGACTTCATAGATTCCATTCCAGCTGACGAATGTTATACCCATTGGATGTGATAATGCCACTCTTTCCACTGGCTGAAGGCCATTGAGCTTCAAACATCTTGGTATTCTGATTAAACCCCTAGAGCTCCTTCTCCTTCCAAGTTGCCAATGATATCAAGTCCAGGTGTTTCTCAATTCAACTTTTAGGGGAATAGGAAAGAGACCAATAGTAGAATTCTTTTCTCTGGTTCAGTAATAGTACTGCATCTTACCATGGTAGTGGGGCTGAGGACAAAGAAAACCCTACTACTTCAATCTAAATTCACATTAAGTGTGGGAGATTAATAGCTTCTTTTAGAAAAGGGGCTGTTGTAGAGAGAGACAAATTTTTGCTTAGGTTGTTTTCATACCAGGCAATGGGAAACCTCAATCACTAATGTTGGCAATGTCAGAGACTAGCACAGGTTCCAAAGTCTTATGGATACAAAGACTTGAGTATATACACCAGAAAGATAAACGGTCTAGTAACAATTCATGATTGTTACCTAAAAGTGGCTTTTCTTTCACAGATCTGCCCTACAGACAGTAAGGGGCAGTAGCTAGTTATTTCTCCAAGACTAATGTGCCTACCCAGTAATCTACCCATAACCTTGTCTCGACCTTGACCTACTTTGCTCATAACAAAGTTGGGGGCAGGGGTGGGGAGTGGGCATCAACTATTGACTTTAGTAAAACTACAAAACATCTAGGAAAGTGTCTAGAACTAATCAAATCCTGTGGAGCACCAAACAGACATTTCCTTGGACTTTTTCTGTCCCTATTCCTTGGAAATTCCATTTCCCATAGCTAACCTGAGGACTAAAAATGTTTTCCTGGGCCAAGAGACACTTTTAAAAATATTATTATTATTGATTTCAGAGAGAGAAACATCAATTTTTTGTTCCACTTACTCAGGCATTCATGGATTGCTGTATGTGCCCAGACCAGGGATGGAACGCACAACCTTGATGTAGCAGAACGATGCTCTAACAACTAAGCTACCCAAGCAGGGCCAAGAGACACCTCTTAAAGCACATGGCCCACAAATTGTAGTTAGTAGGAGGGACACAAGGGTGAATCCATACAGGATCTAGCTGCCTTGCGGTTTTTCTATCAGAATTCACCACTGGAATTTTCTCCCATGTGGAACTCTAATTACTACCTACCCCAGTGTTCAAAGCTGGCTTCTCATAGCACCAAAGGCAGAAATGTGCCTGAGTCAGGGATGGGCAGGCAAAGATGGGAAATTCATTCAACAAATATAGCCAAGCACTTATCATGTGTCAATAACTTTTCAAAGTGTTAGGGACAACATTAAATAAAACAAAACCGTTGCCCTTAGTGAGTTTACATTCTTTACTATTTTACGACTTCAGGAATGGTAAATGAAATCACATTAACCTCACAGTAAATAAACAGTAAAAAAAAAAAAAATTGAACAGAAAGGAAAATGGTTGTGTGGAGTCATCTTAGATGTTCAAATTTTAACCCTGCTCAAACAGCATATGAAAAACAGCAGTTTTGAAGAAATGAAAAACCTATAATGCTGAGTTTCTTTAATTTTTTTTTTAATTTTTTTTAATTTTTTACAGAGATGGAGAGTGAGTCAGAGAGAGGGATAGACAGGGACAGACAGACAGGAACGGAGAGAGATGAGAAGCATCAATCATTAGTTCTTCATTGCGCGTTGCAACACCTTAGTTGTTCATTGATTGCTTTCTCACATGTGCCTTGACCGTGGGCCTTCAGCAGACTGAGTAACCCCTTGCTGGAGCCAGCGACCTTGGGTTCAGGCTTGTGGGCTTTTCCTCAAACCAGATGAGCCCGCACTGAAGCTGGCGACCTCGGGGTCTTGAACCTGGGTCCTCTGCATCCCAGTCCGACGCTCTATCCACTGCGCCACCACCTGGTCAGGCGCTGAGTTTCTTTAAATACATGCCATTGCCCCATCCCTCTAAGCTCCTCCCTTTGTTTCCAGGGCAGGTGACAACTCCCGCTCTCTTTAGTGTATTTTCATCCCTTCAAAGGTTCCTGCTCCAGGTAGTCACGCCAATCCTGCCCCCTTGCACACTTCATTGGTATTCAATGATGAGTGCCACCAATTTGAAGCAGGAAACTGGGACGGAGGCTAAGCAACTTGACTCCTTGCTGCCTGGCAAGTCAGCACCAAACTGGTCAAGAAAGGCTATGCCTTAGCGACAGAGGCTCCTGCCTGGATCTCTGAGCAACTACACTTCACCCACACACATTGAAAGAATGCTAACGTAGGAAGAAGAAAGAGTGGAATAAAAAGGTCTAAAGAAAGAGTGAGCCTGACCTGTGGTGGCGCAGTGGATAAAGCGTTGACCTGGAAATGCTGAGGTCGCCTGTTCGAAACCCTGGGCTTACCTGGTCAAGGCACATATGGGAGTTCATGCTTCCAGCTCCTACCCCCTTCTCTCTCTCTTCCCTCTCTCCCTCTCTGTCTCTCTCTCCTCTCTAAAAAATGAATTAAAAAAAAAAAAAAAAAAAGAGTGAGCCACACAGCTTCTTTCAGCAAATGAACATTCCAAATTAAAGCATTAGGGAAAATATCACCTTCTAGGGCAAAAAAGCTCTGCTAGGAGGATTTTATAAAAAGCAGTATTTTTAGGGATGCACAAATTGCCTAGGTCTTTTTTATTTTTTTTAATTATTTTTATTTATTTATTCATTTTAGAGGAGAGAGAGAGAGAGAAGGGGGGAGGAGCAGGAAGCTTCAACTCCCATATGTGCCTTGACCGGGCAAGCCCAGGGTTTTGAACCAACAACCTCAGCATTCCAGGTCAACGCCCTATCCACTGCGCCACCACAGGTCAGGCTAAATTGCCTAGGTCTTTGAAATCTGAATTCTGATAACTAAATCTCCATCTCTCAGGATGTATCATGTGAAAAGTTTTTAAAAAACAGATTCCTGGTCAAGTCTTCCATCCTGCCTTTCCTCCACTTCCCAAAGCCTACAAACCAGTCTAGACAAGTCCCTGCCTGTACCATCAAATATTCTCAGGGAGCTAGAATGTATTAATACTTGACTTCAACCTGTTGGAAGTGAGAGTAACAGTAGAGAAAAGGAGACAGAATAAGTACCAGTGAAACAGACTAAACCAAACTGCCAGAAATAACCAATGCCTTAACAGAAGCTTAGGCCATAGGATATCACTGCGGTAGCCACAAAGGGCCTAGGAATCAGATATTGCCCTCAAAGGGCAAAGGCCCAGCCATGCTGTAGAAGGAGCTACAAGAGTTAGTTGGCCTCCCTGCTTCCTCCTTGCCTTTCTTTGTGGAAAAGGGAAGAAAACACCGTTGTACACAAAGTTGCTTGGGAAAATGGATTATTCTAATAAAACTTTATTTTTTCAAACACAGCCACAGAGGCAGGACCTCATGTTTAACACACACACAGACTTATGGATTTTTTTTAATATAAAACAAAGTTTACGAAAAAATTTTTTTTCACTTTTTGTATTTGTAATCCCATTAGCACAGGGACTTTGGCAGCAGGTGGGAGTGAAGGGCAGCTGGAGCTGCCACTGGGCAGTCACCGGGCACAGGAGGAGAGCACCAGCCTGGGAGTGGCTTCACTCACACACGCAGGAATACTCACCTACTGGTCAGCCACACCACACACACAACACAGATGCAGATGTCTACCCAGCGTCAACCACAGCCCTGTAGAGGTGCGCTCCACTCTGGGTAAGCCCAATATGTGAAAATCCAAATAGTCAAACAGCTAAAGTAGAGGGAGGTTGCTTGCTTTACAAAAAAAGCAATCACAGGCTGCTTTTAAATGTTCAGCAGTCCAAATGCATCGAAGGTCAGAGGGTGAGGGGGAAAAGGTCCCATCAGTAAAGAGGGAAAGAAAGAGATGAAGCCCTTCAACCCTGCCTCAGTTACCCACATGTGCTTGCATCTACTTAGAGTGAGAGAGGCAGGTTGTATACAGCCTAGGCAATCTGATAAGAAAAAAAGGCCAGCTCAGAATCAATGTGAAGAGCCCTCTCCAGCCCCAATACTAAATCTACCTAGGGGAGGGTTGGGCCTGAGGAAAAAAACCATTGGCTGAGGTCACAGCACTTAAAAGACCCTGCAGTACCCCCAAACAGAATCCTTTGCAGAGCCAGTAGTGCTTATGGATTATAAGCCTGGTTCCAGAGCTACTTAGAAAAAAGAAAAACTTGCTGCCCTCCCTTTGACTCCTTGAACAAGCCCACTGTCCCATGAAAACTCAGATCCTGGGGGTCCTGTGATGCTGTGTTACGGAGCAACTGCCTTCCTTCCCTAAGGCTACGCAAACACACCTTTCCTCGAGTATACTCCCGTGCACACACACACACTCTCACACAATTTTTCCGAGGAGGCTGAATGAACCCCCCACCCTGGCCAAATTCTAAGACACAAGTGCCCTTTGAAGCAAAGGGGCTAGTGAAATTCCCCGAGCTGGGGTCAGCAGACCCCTTCCTTCCCTGCCTGTTGCTTTCTCAGTGGCAGGGATACTTACACTCAGGGCCGCCATGGGAAAGGTCTGCTCTGGGGCTGTCCCTCCCGCCACCAGCTCTGTTTATCTTGTCCCGGCCAGTCTCTCGGCATGGTCGAGCTTCCTGGAGCGAGAAGATTTCCGGCTGCCCTGAGTCGGATCCCTCCACTCACCCCCATTCCCAGGCTAGACCCCCAGTCTTGGGGCCTCGACATTTGTTAGTAGCCATAAGAGAGTCAGTCTGTGTGGCCCCAGGAAGTAGCCTCTCAGTTTTAGTTCTCCTCAATCAGATTCAAGTCCAGGTCCCCAAAGTCCTGCTGGCACAGTGTCCGCTTGCTCAGTGCCTGCCGCCCCCACCGCACGGACCCCTCCTCCTCCTCTTCGCTTTCACTCAGCACCTGGGAAGAACCCCCAATGGGGCTGCAGGAAGCAGAGAGGGGGGGCGGGCTACAGGCCATGAACCATGGTGGAGAGATGTTGCTGCCTTCCCGGGCTGTTTCTTGGAGACAGACACCTCCTGAGTATGGTTTCTGTCAAATAAACAACAAAGTTAAGATGGCAAAAGAAAATACTAACATCTCAGAGCACTGTGGCCCAAGCTGTATTTTAAAGTATCCTGTCCCAACCTGCAGTGACACAGTGCATAAAGCGACATGGAATGCTGAAGTTGCCAGTTCGAAATCCTTGGCTTGCCGAGTCAAAGCACATATGAGGAGAAGCAATTACTAAGAGTTGATGCTTTCTTCTCCTCCCCTCCCTTTCTCTCTCTTCTCTCTAAAATCAATAAATAAAATCTTTAAAAAAAAAAAAGTTAAAACTGTCCTGTCCCTTAGTTATTCTAGAAGGCAAAAGTCCCAGGTTTTAGGATGAAGTTTATGAACTTCCTAATAAAATTTGGAAAATTCAATGTATATGAACATTTCTTTGAGGAAAGAGCCCACAGTTTCTATCAGATTCATTCATAAGCTTCATATGGGCAAGAAGATCACCTGCCTATTTCACTACTGTATAGCCAGGGCCTAGTAAGAGCCTGGTACATAGTAAGTATTCAATCAGTATTTGCTGACTGGTTGGATGAATGGCACTGTAAATAAGTGTATAAGTTCTTAAAGAGGTTTGTGACCCAGTGATCTAGAACATAAAAAAGCGGGCAAGTGTGTTGAAGACAAACTGCACTCATACCAGTAAGTCAAAAACAATTTGCTCAACAGATGAATGTTGCAGCAGCCTGTTTTAAGCTCTCCCAGACCCATGTAAAACATTTCTCTCAAATCAATAAAATTTTTTTTATTTACTTATTTATATATTTTTAAATTGATTGATTTTTTTTTGCCAGTGAGGAAAGGAGATTGAGAGACAGGAACATTGGTCTGTTCCTGTATGTGCCTGGACCAGGGATTGAACCGGCAACCTCTGTGGTTTGGGCTGATGTTCCAACCAATCGAGCCATCCGGGCAGGGCTCAAATCAATAAATTTTTAAAGGGAGGAAAACCCATCAATTTGTTGTTCCACCTATTTAGGCATTCATTGGTTGATTGTTGTATGAGCCCTGACTGAGGATCAAACCCGCAATCCTGGAATATCGGGACACTCTAAACAACTGAGCTACCCGGCCAGGGGTCCCAGAACTACTACTTAAAGCAGTGAAAGGCAAGTTGCAAAACCAGCCTTGAGTACAAGGAGGTGGGGCAATGATGATGGCACTATGTGGCTATGCATTCTGAGGAAAAGTGCCTCTAGTCTAGAAGGACAATGTGGGATCCCTCTTGGAAGGTTTAACATGGGTCTCACACATTTCTCTGGGACTACCAGGGCTGAGGAGTTTCACAGGACATGTGACTTCAGAATTCAGTGCTAAAACCAAGACAGTCCTGAGCAAACTGGGATAGCTCATGAAAGCTTGGACAGAAAGGAGCTCCAGGGGATGCCCTGCCAGGAGGGCATGGAACTAAGGCAGCTCGAAAGTAAAAGACGGAACAGTCTCTCTGCTCTCATCCACACTTCCTTAGTCTGACTAGTCCCACCTGATTCATCTTGTCAAAGTCCAAGGAAGGCCGCAGCCGCCGAGAGTCCTCCTCATGGCGCCGCTTGACTCCAGCTTTTCGGGCATCCAGATCACAAGGCTGTGAGCGGCTTCGAGGAAGGTTGCGGAGGCCTTGAGGTCGCCAGGGCAGCTCTGGGGAGGATGCTGGGGAGCTCCGGGCAGAGGGCAAGAAGCGGCTTGCCTGTGGGCCCAGGCTTGGTGACAGGGAAAAGCGGCGCTGGGGTGGGCAAGGTGACAGGGATTCACCATCACTCTCCCAGGAACCACTCTGGGGGGAGGCTGCGCAGGGTCGAGAGGAATCTTGGGCCAGGGCCAGGCTGAAGAAAGGGGGACTGTAGGGTCTGTGGGCAGGGGCACATTGAGAAGAGGCACTGGGAGCTTGGAGGAACCTGAGGCTGGAGACCCGCTTCGGGGGGCTCTGGTGAGGCACCTGCGGCCCACCCCCTCCACCACTGCCCCGGTGCTTGATGGGAGTCCACAGCTTGGAGGGGGCAGGCCGCCACACTGGCCGCCAGCGAGACAGGTCCACGGGCACTGAGAGTGAGCGGCAGTGCCTCTTGGATGGAGGGGCAGGGGGCACAGGAAGCTTCTCTGGGTCAGGGGGCTCAGGGCTTAGGACTTGGGAGAGGGACTGCTCTGGTGGGGAACTTCCCCGGCTGGGTGGTCTGAGGTGCAGGCTCAAGCCTGAGGGATGGTAGCTGAGGTTGAGGCTGTCCTGGAACTCGGCACAGGAACAGCGGGGCAGGCCCCTCCAGGAAGCACCTTCTGGAAGGCATTCATAATAAAACTAATATTAATAATAACTAATATACTTATAAGAACTTACTATGTGCCCCGCAAAGAGCACTTTATGTGAGGTTTCCCAAAAATCTCTTGAGGTTAGTACTATTATTACAACCATTTCATATCTGAGAAGTCCAGTAACTTGCCTAAAGTTGTGTAGCAAGCAAATGACCAAAGCAAGATTCAAACCCTGGTCTGATTTTAAAGCTAGGTCTTTTAACCACTGTTATTTTGCCTGTTATGAGCAACCACGTTAAATTGGAAATATACTTTCATGTGGCGCCTTGCCACTCTCAAAGGTAAAACAGAAACAAACGTGTGTGTGTGTGTGTGTTTGTGTGTGGGGTACGTCCTGCTCATTTCTCACTCCACTCAACCTAAACCTACTTTGCCCTCAACTCCAACCCCTGGTTGTGAAAAGCAGGCCTATGCTTTCCTTCCTTAGCCTTTCCCCTTTCCTACGTGTCAACAGCACCAAGACAACAGTTGGGGTTGCCAAGGAGTTAGAGGTAATCAAACAGGTAAGAGATCACTTTTAGTGCTCACTTTGGCAGCACATATACTAAAACTGGAACAAGAACACTTTTATTCCTAGGGAGAGCAAACAAGATGTGAAAGGCTTTTGCGGGTAGAACTGTGCTTGGGAAACCCTAAGACTTTATGCCACTCATGTTCCTGTATCTGTCTACTCATGTGTGTTGATTCCCTTCCCCTAGGCCTGCTCTGAAATCCAAACAGATTGGGGGACTGGCCCTGGCCGGTTGGCTCAGCAGTAGAGCGTCGGCCTGACATGCGGGGGACCCGGGTTCGATTCCAGGCCAGGGCACATAGGAGAAGCGCCCATTTGCTTCTCCACCCCCCCCCCTCCTTCCTCTCTGTCTCTCTCTTCCCCTCCCACAGCCAAGGCTCCATTGGAGCAAAGATGGCCCGGGTGCTGGGGATGGCTCCTTGGCTTCTGCCCCAGGCGCTAGAGTGACTCTGGTCGCGGCAGAGCGACGCCCCAGATGGGCAGAGCATCCCCCCTGGTGGGCAGAGCATTGCCCCTTGTGGGCATGCCGGGTGGATCCCGGTCGGGCGCATGCGGGAGTCTGTCTGACTGTCTCTCCTCATTTCCAGCTTCAGAAAAATACAAAAAAAAAAAAACAAAACAAAAAAAAACAAACAGATTGGGGGACTGAGAGAGGTGCAAGGGGAAATGGACTAAAAGGAATGGTCCTCACTGCATTCTAACCAAAACTCTAACTTTTGGGAGGCAGCTCAGTAAGTGACAAAGGGCCTACTCTAAGTTCCTCTGGCAAGCTGCCGCAATTCTGCAGGGCCTAGACATTTGAAACAACTGATAAGTATATGAATTCATACTTGATGATGGAGAAAACCCACACCTGACATCTTTGGTCAACAGTTCTCCCTGCTATTAAGCTCCATGAGGGCAGAGACCTTGTGCTCTGTTCTGTACCTATAGCACAATACCTGGTTCTCAGAAATTAATAAATCAGAGGAGGAAGTTGAAGATGCTTTTGTCAACTTACTTCCCTTGCCAGGTATCCCAGAAAAGAAAACAAACTGCACAGCAGCCTAGCAGCATGGGACAGTGTTCTGGTTGTACAGCAGTGATGCCTCCATTCAAATGCCCCATTGAGCACAGATCCCTTGACTAATTAATAATCTAGGAATTTATACCTCAGAAACATTTTCACATGTGCAAAATGACATATGTACAAGGCTATATTCACTGATTGTTTGGAAATAACCTAATGTGTCTTAATATAAGGCTGGTTAAATAAACTATGGTACATCCCTACAGTGCAATACAGGCGTCCCCAAACTATAGCCTGCGGGCCACATGCGGCCCCCTGAGGCCATTTAACTGGCCCTCTGCCACACTTCCAGAAGGGGCACCTCTTTCATTGGTGGTCAGTAAGAGGAGTACTGTATATGTCAACCCTCCAACAGTCTGAGGAACAGTGAACTAGCCCCCTATGTAAAAAGTCTGGGGACCCCTGAAAATGTTCAACATTACATAATGGTATGTAAAATAGAGACAAGTGCCCATCTAAGAAGGTCACCCTAGCGAGAAAATTGTGGAGGTAGGCTACTTCTTCTGGTCACTGGAAACCAATGAAAGAAATATGTGGATGAAAGCATGGGCATACACACATATACGCAAACATAAACAATACCTTACCAGGCACAAGCTGGAAAGGGTTCCCACAGTTGGAGATGTCTGCATGATCAGACAAAGGCTAAGAGAGAGAGAATATCCATCATGATTCAGGTTCAGGACACATATTTCCAAGAAGCTCTGTTCAGCTCATCCCTGCAATGCCTGGGCTATAAGGATGTTAGGGACACTTAAGTGTTTTCTTCTTGCCTTCCCGAAGTTACTGAGTAAAATAATGCACATCTTCCAATATCTCAAACCCTTCTCCACCCAAATTTTGGTGTCCCTTCTCTATCATTTGAAAAATCCCTGCCCCCTTCCTTTTGGGCTCGTTTTCTTGAGCTTTTAGTGGATTCTTCCAGTACAAGTACCATGACTCATATTGCACAGGACAAGGGTGAAGTAGTAGCAACAAAGAGTCTCTGAAAAAAGGGGGAGGGGGTCGTGGAGAAGCAGGAAGACTGGTCTTTTACCAGACTGATGCTGAAGCGTGTGCATTTCAGCTCATCCAGAGTCTGCTTCTGTAGCTGCTCAGTGATCAGGGTTATCATGATTCTCCCCAGGATCTGACTTGCACACTTTGGAGCAAATGATGGATGTCTTCCCTGTTGTTCTTCCAGACCTCACTCGTGAGCCGTCTTCTGCCACTGCAGCACCATTCTAGCACCATTGGGACTTCCCTCTCCAGTCATGCCTGCTGAGTCTGCCAATTACAGAGGGATCAGCCCCAAGTGATATTAGAGATGTTCCTGGTCCAGAGATGGAAAATGCATGGCACACATACCACAGCATCCTTATGCCAGGCCTCTGGCAAACATCATTAATTGATCACAGCTCTTTCCTGCTAAGCCTAAACACAACCTCAGACATGTTCTAAGTTTGGCAGTCCAGATATCCAGTAAAATGAACTGGAGTTGGCAAGCAAGTAGCCTATTTGCCACTCCTCACCTGGTTCATGCTCTGCTGTCTACTCAGAATACCAGCACCACTTAGAAAACAGCTCAAGTGAGAGGGATGACTAAATGGTACTTCCATCCTGATTAGCCCAATATTTTCTTTATCTTTCAGTCAGAAGCAAAGAGAGGTATCCTTTTCCTAAACTACAGAAATAATAGGGAACATGGAGAAGCAGTGGTTATAGAAATGCCTTTCTACTTCAGACAACAGTAAACAAGGTTTTAAGTTCTTCCTTAGCCTGACCAGGTGATATATTAATAGTTTTCCAACAAAAAGTACATATATTCTCTTTAAAAATGAGGAGAGGATAAGGAAACAGTACCAGGGTTATACCAATTACATTTCAACTCCACAGATGCTATAAACAACTCTGTGACTTCCTTCAACTAAGTCTTTAGCCTGATTTGACTCAAAACCATGAATACAATTAATTAAGACTCTTTTTCAGGTCAATTTTGGTAGGAACAAACTAATTCTATCAGAAAACAGGTTTAAACCCATATAATCACGTCAAGGCCTTACTGAAGGGAGGAGGGAAAGTTAACCTAGTATCTCCACACTATTCTACCTGCTATACCAGCAGGTAGACAGCTCACCAGCAGGTATATGCAGCATTTGCTAGTAGAGAGAACAAACTATCAAAAAAATCTAAATCCTGATCTAATTTGCTGTGGCAGCTTTGGCAAATCATTTAACCTTTCTTGGTCTCAGTTTACCCGTGTAAAACAAGCTGAATAATCTTAATCTGTCACATACAATTTAACACAATACCAAAACGTAAAAAGCACACCATCTGGCCTGTACAAACCAGGAGTCCACATAGGCTGTTCTTACCCCTCCCGTTTGTTGCTCTACAAAGCCTCAGAATGCCACAAGTGATGATATCAAGATGAAGGCAAACGAGTTTATCTGTTTGGTTAGATGCCAACCTCCATCACCTGAATACCAAGAGAAGCCCAAAAGGGCTCTTCTGTGACCCTGGGGGCAAGATCTCTTTCTACTAGAAAAAAAAGGGAATCATCCCTACTCCATTCTTATCTCAGAGGGAGGCAGGCCACCAGGAAGAGCAAAAAAATACACGTGGATATACTTGAGTTTTTTGGAAGAAAGGTATGGGAGAAGTTGATCATCATTATAGAGAACTATCATTTTCATGCATAATTATCATTATAACCCTTAACAAAGTTCCAACTTCCTGAGAGCTCCCTTCAGCTGCTTCCCCTATGTTCTTGTGGGAGAAGCTATAGCTTATATCACTTCTGCTCTTGGTTTCTTAACTCTACCCTCAAAGATCAACCAGAGAGAGAAGCTAACTGCAGGCTTTTACCCCAGAGACCCCAGGCTTCAGGCTGACCAGTCATGAGGAGCAGAGAGTGAAGCGAAACTCTTTCAAGCTTTTCATGAGGCATTTGGCCAAACAGCAAACTCCCAGCCCTCTCTGGGATCAAGTTAAGAGAGTGATTTTGTGTTTTTCTGCATTTTAATTGTTGGGATGTGGCCACACACGGTGGTAACTGCAACAAATGCAACTACCACCACGCAACTGATACTCTCAGCCTGAGTTTCCTAAAACAGGCCAGGCTGAGAGGGGGAACAGAACGGAAGCCATAAGGAATCAAACCAGGACACAAAAGAAGGCAAACCAGCTCCGCGAGGGGCCTCCTCTTTCTCAGGCAGGCATAGAAAAAAGTGTAAGCCCTCTCCTGCAGCCTTCCTTCCCCTTCCATTTTGTCTGAGTGGCAGAGATAGCCCTGAACGTTCACTAAACAAGTTAAAACTTCTCAGCTTAACTGGCACGGGGCTCAGCCTTGCACAGAGCAGCAGGCCGCTAGGCCCTTCCCACAACCCCACCAGGCCCAACTCTCAATCCAGGCTTTCCCTCCAATATAGGCCCCCCAAATAAAGGCTGGACCTTCAGCCCATCCCAATTGGATGGCAGTGACCCCTGACATTCGGGTTTCGAGGATGCTAAGGTTGTACTGAAACCTGGAATATCTAGGATCAAGTCAGGCTAAGGGGGAGGAGAGTCACAAATCCCCTGGGGACCTTCCCTCAGGTCCCAGCCCCACAACTCTGGGCGAAACTGAAGGAAAACATGAGGGTAGCAGGGAGATGCATGAACAGGTAAGTGGGGGTCTGACACTGCTCTTCCCCCAAATGGCTTTTGTGGGGACAGGGGTGACAAGTGGGGAGAACCCCTCCCCCCACTCCGATGAAGAAGCAAAAGGCTAGGCCCCCCTCCAATCTTCACCAATCTTCAACCTCTCCCTCGGTTGCCCAGCCTGTCCCCGCGGGGTGGGGCACGGGGAGTCCACTGGCCCCTGAAGAGGGCTCCAGGGTTCGCTTAGGGGCCTTGTCGCTCCCCTCTTGCCAATTACCTTCTATCACCAGGCCACCGAAGCGAACTCAAGACGCAGGAGATGCAGAGGGTCTGGGACTTAGCATTCCGCCACCCCCTCCCCCACTGGGTCCCGTGCTCTCCCCGCGGAGGCGGCCAGCGAGGCCCTGCCGCGCGAGCGGCCGGGCTGGGGGAAGGGTAAGAGGGGAGGAGGGAGGGACCGCTGAGGTGCCCGCCCCGAGGCCCCAGCGCCACCTGCCCTCCGCCACCTACCGCGGTTGCTCTCGCTACCAGGGCCGCGGCCGGAGCAGCTCTGAGCGCTCCGTTCGCCCCACGGTGTCCTTAAAAGGCGCCGGCGCGAACCAACCGGCCTCTCAGGAGAGCGGAGGAATCTCTACGGTACACAGAGTCCCTCTGAAACGTCCGCGAAGGCTCGAGACCCACCTCGTTTTTCTGTCAAAGTTTTTCTCAGGTAGCGCTGTCAGGAAGGAGCTTGGCTCTTTGATTTAAGGATGAGAGCGGTTTCCTCACTATTGAGTCACCCCCCAAAAAAATACTGCTGAAGATGGCTGGGCCCTGTTAGAGGGTTATCTCGAACCCCGCGGGGGAGGCTATGTCAGACGAAGGTAAACAAAGCCATCGCCCCAACCCTTAATTTCTACCTCGGCCCAAGTACAGCTCTCTAATCAGTTTAGGCCGCGTGAAAAAATTAGCTACGGCCCGTCTCACCTGCTCTCCAGTCTCACCTTATACAGCCGACTCTCTGAAGAAATCCCCCTTCCCACAGCAGAGGAGCCGTCCGCGGCGTGAAGGCTTCTGGGAAGTGTAGTCCAAGCGCCGATTAGGGCCTGCTCTGAGTCCCAGGAGGCCCCCTCTTGCAGCGGTCGGATCGTCTCGAACGTTATAAATCCAGGATTTATAACCATTGGGAAGCTGTTCCTATTTGATTCTGTAATTAGCCCTCACCCAAAACACTTGATAAAGCTAAGGAGGGCCCAGGGCTGTTCACTCCGCCTGCTCCCTCTACGCACCGCCCCCCCCCCAACAGGATGAGGTAATGGGATTGTGATTATGACATCATAGGCGGTTCTGTAGCTCGCGTGGGGGTGGGGGAGTACGGTGGTTACAGCTGGACCACTTTCCCAGACAGGGAGGGAGGAAAAAGGAAGATGGGGAAAAGATGTTGATTGCTGCTTTATTTCCTCTTCAAGTAGAGTAAACCACCTTTTATTAAATTTCCACTACTGCCACCACCTCCTACCTCAGCCAAAGTTTAAGTCCTTTTTGAAGAGAGTGAATGAATGTAGACGTGGTAGGTAAAGAGGTTGGGGAGCAGCTATATGGTTTCTGGTTCTTCCGTAAATTGAGTCTCATTTCTCAAAGAAGGTTTAGAGAGACAAGCAAATCATGGAAAATGAGAGATTTTAAACAATGCTTTCATGTTGTGATAGCTGTAGGGCAGAATTTAATTTAATTTAATTAATTATTTATTTATTTATTGAGAGAGGAAGAGAGAGAGAGACAGGAACATCGAGCTGCTCCTGAATGTGCCCTGACAGGGAAATTGAACTGGCGTCCCTCTCCAGGGCAACGAATCAACTGAGCTATCTAGCCAGGGCAGAAATTTTATTTTATTATTATTTTTTTCTTTCACCTCGTCCTGTAGGGCAGAATTTTAGATTTCTTTCTTAATTGATGGGAAAGTGGCGTTCATACAGATAAATCCTCACTGCTGCACTTAGCAGCAAGTCTCCTGAAAGGTATGTTTTCCCTAGGTATTTTATATCCCACTCAAGTCTGGGACAGATAAGTAATTGTGATCAGTTTGAAAGTAGAACCAGTGGGAGGAATCTTCACAGAGCCAGGGAAGGAAGGAGTCAGGAGTCGGGAGCCATGGAGTCTGCAAACTGAAAAGTAGATGGAAAGTTAGGTACTTAACAAGAAAGTGGGGTGAGGGGAAGATGTACTTCACATTTCCTTGCCCTGCACATATCCCTCTGCAAAAGAACTGGCAGGGGCTGTGAAATTACAGGAGACATGGTTTCTACGAATTGCCCTTGTAGAGCACTTATTAGGTGCCAGGCACTGTGCTGGATGCTTTAAATATGTTATTTGCGCCTGACCAGGCGGTGGCGCAGTGGATAGAGCATCAGACTGCGATGTGGAGGACCCAGGTTCGAGACCCCGAGGTCACCAGCTTGAGCACGGGTTCATCTGGTTTGAGCAAGCTCACCAGCTTGAGCCCAAGGTTGCTGGCTCCAGCAAGGTGTCACTCAGTCTACTGTAGCACCCCCTGGTCAAGGCACATATGAGAAATCAATCAATGAACAACTAAGGAGCTGCAACGAAGAATTGATGCTTCTCATTTCTCTCCCTTCCTGTCTGTCTGTCCCTATCTATCCCTCTCTCTGACTCTGTCTCTGCCACAAAAATAAATATGTATTTGCATTTTTGCTTACAATCATCAAATGGAAAAAAATCTCCTTATTTAATAAATGAAATGGTTGGAGAGGTTAAGTGACTGCCCATGTGGTGGAGAAAGGCAGTATTAAAACAGTCTGAGGCTCTAAAGCCCTTGGTCTTCACACTAGATGATTCCCCTTTTATTATTAATCATGCTTACTTAATAAAGTTAAATGATTGAGTATATAAAGTTAAGTTAGCATTGGCTCATTTGCAAAACACATTGAAAGAAGTTGAGAGTTAGAAAATAAACCCTGCAAGTCAGGTTTAAAGCTTCACTTCAAAAGATTATGCCTCTTTCATCAAGTATAAAATAGCCCCCAGTGCAGCCCAACTTTCCCCATTAAAAACTATAATTAAGTATCTTATGCCACATTTAGTTCTCAAGTTCTTTTATTCTGTCATGGTATTTTTTCCTGCTGCCTCATTTTCCTTCTTTTGTTCTTCGATTACCACTACCTTGAACTTCTTCTTAATTGTGACCTCATGGACCAGACCCCATCTCTGACCCTACTCCAGCAGGTTTCAGCAGAAGATATTACCTGGGTTTCCTTCTGATCTCCAACCACATTCTCTGATTGTTCCAGGGGCTGGAGCCAGTCCAAAGGTGTGGAATCCATTGGTTTTAAGAGACTCTTCATTCCCTGCCTAGGAAGGCAGCAGAGTCAGAGGAACACGCATCTCATTGAGACTGTCCCTTTTCAGCCAGTGAAAGTTAAATCTGCAAAATGGGGAGAGGTAGTGCTCAATCTACCACTCAAAAAAGGAACCAAGAATAGTGCACATACCCCTCAACCTCCCTGCCCTGCAGAGGCTGGCAGGGGGGGTCCCAGGAATGTAGGGCTCTTCTCCACTGCCTGATCTGGGCATCCCAAGAGCGGCGGCTGTACCTCCTGTTTTTGTTTGGTGTTTGAGGATGAAGTCCTGGCTCTCGTTGTGCCCTGGCAACAACAAATATGAGTAAGACTGAGGTCAAAGTGAAAGGGCACAGCTTACTGCTTATCACAATGAGTCAAGAGACTCATTCGGGATTCTGAGTATATGGTATGATCAATGCCTTAATCCAACAAAAACAAAAAGTGTCCTCAAATCAGATTATACATCAAACTTCTTAAGTCCCCAATATTCTTTCTTCTGGGAAGGGTAAATGAAATATTCCAAGTCTTTCAGAAGTCAAGATGTAAAAGTCAGTATTTGGCATCCCTTTCAAACACATTCTACCTTTTCATTAATTTAGTTTGCATGTATGCACATAAACTTACATGTAATTTGGCAAATATGTTTTAGTACCCAAGTCAGCTGGCAGCATGAGGTAAAAATGATTGGAAAGAAAAAAATTTATTAGCACACATGGATAGAGAATTTTTGTTTAGAGGTAGACTTTAAAATAAAAGACTTTTGGGCAAAATACAACTTGTTCATTTGGAAAAAAAATCTTGGAAACAATCTTAGGGCTAGATTGCAGAATTTGTTTTAGTAATACTGCAAGTTTGTGAGAGCACTCAGATTCTAGCATATTGCCACCGCCTGAACTGAACCAAAGATACTTGACTGACATTCTTGTTGCCACTACCCACAACTGCACTTACTTGGGGACCTGCTGCAGAAAGCACTGGTAACCAGGTGTGCACTTGCCATAATCTATCTGCTTTTGCCGCCGGTGTAGGACAATTTCATCTGTCTCTACTTCCCACCTGCAGGGAAGTATATAGTGGCTGCATGAAGTGTGATTATAGTTATCAAAGCAGAAACCAATGCATCCCACATCCTTTCATCTCCTGCCTGATTTTCAAACTCACCTGTCATGGCAGGGCTCTGTGCTGACTCCCACACTTACCATCTCTATACCAAAGGACAAAGGCTCTTCACACAGTTCCTTTCTGGGGAAGCAGATTCTACAGATGAAGGACAATACTCAGATGACTAGACTGCATCTCTCAACCCCTACCACCACCAAGATCCTGATACCAAATAAAGGTTGTATTTATGGCTTACTGTTTCTCAAAAGATAAAGGTTGCATTTCTGATTTGTTTCTCAGTGTAGCCTGCAAGCCTTCTGCATGGGTAGCACCTGGGGACCTTGGTAATTCTTGGGCCCTATTCTAGACCTATTGAATCATTTTTAGGGGCCTGTATTTTAAAGAGCTTCTGAGTTTATTTTAAAGTTTTTATTATGCTAAAGTTCAAATGTACAGAAAACTAAAGAGAATAGCATGACAATGGTTTGCTACTCAATATATGGCCCCTATATCAACTATTCAGCATTAGCGGGGAGCCTGTTAGAAGAATCTTGGGCCCCAATTCAGACCTATTGAATCAGAATCTGCATTTTAACAAGATCTCCAGGTGATCAGTATGCAGATTAAACTTTGAAAGCACTGATATATTGGACCCCCAGTTACCCATCACCCAATACTCATGGCCAGTCTTGTTTTATCTATACCCACCACCACTCCCAGAGGAATATTTAAAGCAATTCCCCCAAAATGGAGAATAAATTATTATCATCTAATTAATGTTCAAATTCCCATAAATAACCAAATTTTGAGATCCTTTGTATTGTGATAAGGATTAATGCCAAAAGATAATTCAACTCTCTGCTTTCCCTAAAAGGAATTTCCTTTACTTACATAACCTAGCGTCTTAGAGAGCTGCACGCTAAAAGGGAGATCTTATTGGAAAAGCTCTTGTAAGGGGCAAATACCGCTTAGCATAAATACATACACCCGTCTCGTCCCAGCATGCTCCAGCAGAAGGCTAGCAAACCAAGAGGGAAAAGTCCGTATAATACATGAGAAAGAAGCAAGGAAAAAGAAACATCTAAAACACCCTCCTACCCAAACTAATTCCTCCAAGTATTAACTTAATGAGTGGACAATCTTGGCGAGGAGCAATTTAAATCTCCCGGGGTCGAAGGGGCTGAGCAAAGGGAAAAAAGCTCAAAAAAGGTGAGGTGATTGGCCACAGGGAAAGCCGCTGGTACTCCTGACTTTTGTGGGCCGGGGTTGACCTCCGGCCGCATGCCGTTGGGCCAATCGACATCCTGCTTTGGCTGCGGGGCGGGGCAAGTTGTGCTCCTTTCAGCGCAAGCTCACGCCTCTGTGATGTACGAGCCAAACGATTGGCTTGGGGGGGGGGTGTCTGAGAGGGTGTGCGGTGATTGGCTGCCGCATCTTAAAGGCTAGGTTATTGGGAGGGCGGGAGGTTTGAACCGTCAAGGCTTGTGGCTGTTGCTCTTCCTGCTCAGAGGCTCTAACGTCTACCGTCTGAGGAAAGAAGCAGCAAGGCCTGACCCGAGCCAATTCAGTCGGGAAGCAAAACATTGCCTCCTTTCCCCAGACTTCCTTTAACTCTCCTCAAGTCTTCACTTGTCATTGACCACTCCCCCACGTCCCTTTCTCCTGAAGGTAAATTCAGACTGAAACCTGAGGTAAGACCGGAGCCATCTCCGCTGGACTCACGAAGGCCCGTTTCCCCTTCAGTCAGAGCCCGCAGACGGAACCTCAGGGGACCTCGGGTTTTGTAGCAAGTGAGGAGACTTGAATTCCTTCGGGTCAGGAGTCTCGAGCTGTGTGGCTCCGAACAACTCAAAGCCTTTCCATTCCCGCTTTCAAGTGCTGGGGTTTCCTCTAGGGTAAAAATTCAGGTTCCAGGGAAAAGACCAGGCCGTTTTCGGGCAAGTGCCATTTAACCTTGAAGCCAGGCTGTGATCGAGCGTTTGGAGGTGCCCGCCCCCCAATACTGGCCCGCTTGGCTGCTGCTGGGAAGGGCGGAGGTCGTCAGAGCTGGACGGCCTGTGCTGTCCCGGGCAGGTGTCGCGCTCCGCTTCGCTAGGTGTCATTTCTTCCCAGGGAGGAGTCAGAGCCTTTGCTTGCAGCGCTCGTTTCATCCTCGAAAGAGGAGGGAAGTCCGGGCGCAGGACCCAGTTTCCGGTCCCGTCGGAGGAGGATCTTAAACCTGCTCCTGGAGAGAGACACCTAACCGCCTGTTCAGATCTCCCTCGAACTCCGGGGTACAGATGCTCTGTTGGTTGCGCAGACCTAAACATTCTGTCTGGGTAAATCCACTCTTCACACCTTGTCGTCTTTGCTTTGCTGAACGGTTTCTGAGTGTCTGTCTGAGGCCTTGACTAACCGTGTGACCCTTTTGACTCTCGGGCTTCTTTTCTGTGACGTTGAAATAATCTCTTCCTATCTTATTAAGATCGTGTGAGAATCAAATGATGTGCTGTCTGGGAAAAGTCTTTGGAAACTCTATTGCATTATACGAGTTAGTCACCTAATTAGTATTAACATTAGTGTTATTGTACTTTAAATTTTGGCCGTACCGTGGCGTCATGCCTCAACTAGCACAATCGGAGAACTATAGACTTGAGGAGCACTAGAGACTCCAGGGAGAAATCAAATCTGTGGGCTCATGGTTGTAAAGGGCAGAAGATGTGGGGTCAAGACCCCCTTCAGTCAATAAGTTTTGATTCTCAAACACAAAAAACAAAACAAACCCCTACTGTCTCAGTATGTTGGTGAGGAGAAAAATTAGTCCAGATTACTGGAGTAGGGAAAAGATAGGAGATTTTTCTTAGCTGAGACTGAAATAATTCCAAAAGCAATTGGGTTTATTTGGACATTGTTCAGGTTATGTGGTAATCATTGAGGGGTGTTCCAAATTGAGGATAACATGATCTTTGCCTTTTAGGAACATTACATCACAATGGGAATATTGATGTACTATTCTTATGTCTCAACAGAGGTACCCCAAAACGTTGCCTTGATCTTTCGAATTTTAGCAGTGGGGAGATGTCTGCCACTCAGCCTTCCACTCCTGCAGACCTTGATGGAACTGGAAGGGAGAAGGGAGGTAAAGGTTTCAAGGGAATACCTTTTTTTTTTTTTGTATTTTTCTGAAGCTGGAAACGGGGAGAGACAGTCAGACAGACTCCCGCATGCGCCCGACCGGGATCCGACCGGGATCCACCCGGCACGCCCACCAGGGGCAACGCTCTGCCCACCAGGGGGCGATGCTCTGCCCCTCCGGGGCGTCGCTCTGCTGCGACCAGAGCCACTCTAGCGCCTGGGGCAGAGGCCAAGGAGCCATCCCCAGCGCCCGGGCCATCTTTGCTCCAATGGAGCCTTGGCTGCGGGAGAGGAAGAGAGAGACAGAGAGGAAGGAGGAGGGGTGGAGAAGCAAATGGGCGCTTCTCCTGTGTGCCCTGGCCGGGAATCGAGCCCGGGTCCCCCGCACGCCAGGCCGACGCTCTACCGCTGAGCCAACCGGCCAGAGCGGGAAAGAATAACTTTTAAGGGAGAGGTCGGAGTAGTGAGATAGACATGGAAGATGGTCAAGGGAGGTGGAGAACCTTGAAGTTGGAATTCTGTGGGTACCTATAGGATTTTTGAGTGATCAAGCCAATGGGAAGAGAAAAATAATAACATTAACAGGAGTCACTTTGCATTTGAAAATTTTAGACAGAAGGGAATATTTTGTTGACTGATGGATGGTCTGAATTGAAACACAGTGAATGATGAGAATGAAAGTAGTAGTTAAGATGAGAAGTTTTATTATCTAGCCTAATATCAGCCGAGGCAAAGAAACCAAAATAAATACTTTGTCAGCTAGTTATTGTGGGTTTTTTTTTTGTTTTTTTGGGAGGTTTTTTTTTAGTTAGTTATTGTGTTTTTGTAGGGTTTGAGCCCTAAAGGTATATGTTTTACTAGTCAACCACTTTAGTATTTGTTCTAATTTCAGATTTCCTGAGTGATAAACATTCTTTTCTATTCATGAAAAATCTCTCTAGCTGAATGCATTGTTTCCCAGCGTTTTGTTTTTCAGTAACATTTAATTCTTAAGATTCTATTAAATTGTACCTTGTACCATGAAATGGGTTCCTATCAAGAGCCTTTGTATTCAGAAGGTCAGCTTTAAAATTAATATGGCTTACTGGTAATGAAGAAAATCGGAAGGAAAAACAAGATGTATGGACAAGGATAACTTCATATCTGATTGCAGGTCCCTTGGTTTTTTTAGGACCTCGGGAAATACAGTTAGCTCGGATGTAAGTTCTTTTGCCAAACAAACCTGCTAAAGCCTTTCAGCCCTGGCACGGAGATTTTATCCTATGAAAATACTGCCGAGTATAGAACATTTCACTTTGAGTGTAATGGACTTGGAGGCCCAGCTCCTTTCCTTGCAAGATTTTTAAGGTTCCCAGAGTGTTGTGAAAATGAAGGCTATTCACCCTGTTAAAGTTAATTTTCTCCCCTCCAAGTACTAACCAAGCCCGACCAACTTTCTAAATAAAATTAAAAAGAAAAAAGAAAATGAAAGCTATTTATTTTAACCATCAAATACAATTGATATTATCTTTAAAAATGATATACTTCACATAGACATAGGCATGCATGGGAGTAGTGCTGTATTTTAGTGGTTAAAAGTACCTAGTCTAGCCTCTAGCATCAGTGTCTGGATTCCAGTGGCTTACTACTTCACCAACTGTAACTCTGACAAGTTTCTTATCTTCATTGCACCTCAGTTTCTTTATTAATAATAAAGAACCAATAATAATAGAAATAATTGCATTTCTTATAAACAGCTATTATAAGGAAAATTTAATCCTTAGCGCCTATCAAACAAAGATCTTAGTGTTCAGTCATGGGATACTCACGGAATAAAAAATTATTTTAATTCAACTTCTTAAACTTATTGTGCCTGACCAGGCAGTGGCGTAGTGGATAGAATGTCAGACTGGCATGCGGAGGACCCAGGTTCGAGACCCCAAGGTCGCCAGCTTGAGCGCGGGTTCTACTGGTTTGAACAAAGCTCACCAACTTGGACCCAAGGTTTGCTGGCTTGAGCAAGGGGTTACTCGGTCTGCTGTAGCCCCACGGTCAAGGCACACATGAGAAATCAATCGATGAACAACTAAGGTGTCGCACGAAAAACTAATGATTGATGCTTCTCATCTCTCTCTATTCCTGTCTGTCTGTCCCTATCTGTCCCTCTCTCTGACTCTGTTAAAAAACAAACAAACAAACAATTTATTGTAAGTTTTCTATTTGACTGTTTTAATCTTTTTAGAACTTTATCCTTTGATGTTTAGGTGAATTACATGCTACTTTAGTGCACTAGGGAAGATTTTCCATGACTATTTTATTGATACGTATGAAAATTCACTTTGTATTGCTTGTATTTTCTTTGAATTGCTTAAAATTTCCTAACCCATGAAGACCAAATTAACTCCTGGAAGGGGTAATAGAAATTCATTAAAAAAAAAAAATTCAATTCTCAATAGTCAATGCTGGAAAATTAGTAAATTACAAATTGTGTCTGCATAAGATGTAGGACAAACTCATCATCTCTGATGAATGTCTATATATACATGTGGTTATGCACCCTACATATTGTTATTTGAAAAAACATATCAATTAGGTATGGGGATTCTAGAATGTGAGAAAGGAAAAGTTGGAATGCCCCAAGCCACTGATGAATAACCAAACAGTATTTGGGACTAACCTGACTGGCATTTTTGTTGTTGTTAATCTGCAGGAATCTTTACCAGCACCTTATAAAATGCAGCCCAGTGAGTAGCTCCTTTTTCTTGGATTTGGGTTTGTTTCTCAGGTGGAAGACAGAGGGTTTACAGCTCACCTGTGGCCAGAGGTTGCTAGATGTTCTTAGAAAACCATCTCTTATAGGTACAGCTGCTTTGTAGCACTCCGAATGCTTTGGACCATGGCAACAGGAAGCAAAATGCATTAAGTAGCTCATCCACAAATAAGGAAAATGTGAGTGTTTAATGGAAAGCTAAATACATTACCAGTTTTCTTTGAATGAAACAAGTCATCGGTATCATGAGACCTCAAGCTCGACAAACAAACATCATTGCTATGGGAAAAAAAATTGTTTATGGTTTGTTTTTGTTTTTTCTCTTTAAGGGTTAATCATAGAATAGAAACCTAGCTCCAAGTCTGCATAGTAGCTCGTCATTATACTTGTTTCACTGATTGGTTTAAGGACAGAAATCTCTGTTATTGTTGTCTAAGGAATTTAGGACTTTTTCAAAAAAGCAGATAGGAATAATGTACATAACTTGTTTACAGACTATGCTTGGTTTCATGTACAAATCTAAAGTTCTTAATTTCTTATTTCTCCTTTAATCTAGCTTGTTAATCCTTCTTCTGAGAGAGCCATGATTGTTTTTGGTCTGAGCTTCAGGCCATCCTTGAGTTCCAAGTTGAAACTGACCTTTCCAAAACTGCCTAATCATTAAGATAATTCTCTAACTAATCTCTCCAGCTAATCTTCCTAGCCATCTTTTTCTTCTTCCTGCCTTCATCCTTTCCTCCACGTCAGTGTCCATAAAATATAGCTACTATTATCATTTTCTTACAGTAACTAAATTATGCCCATTTTGGCTGTCCTAATCAGCTTTTTTATTCCCCTTTTTTCTTTTTTCTTTTTTGTACATTTAATACTGTCCTTTTTTTTTTTTGGTTTTTTTTACAGAGAGAGAGTCAGAGAGAGGGATAGACAGGGAGAGACAGACAGGAACAGAGAGATGAGAAGCATTAATCATTAGTTTTTCGTTGCGGGTTGCAACACCTTAGTTGTTCATTGATTGCCCTCTCATATGTGCCTTGACTGTGGGCCTTCAGCAGACCGAGTAACCCCTTGCTCGAGCCACCGACCTTGGACTCAAGCTAGTGTGCTTTTAGTGTGCTTTTGCTCAAACCAGATGAGCCCGCGCTCAAGCTGGCGACCTTGAGGTCTCGAACCTGGGTCCTCCACATCCCAGTCCGACGCTCTATCCACTGCGCCACTGCCTGGTCAGGCTAATACTGTCCTTTTAATCTTCCTTTACTTTTTAAAAATCTCACCACCTCCTCCCCAGTTAGACTCCCTTTTTCCTTCTTTCCTTTGGTTTGTGATTATAAAATTACTATCCTACGAAGCAAATTACATAACATACATCAAATTCAAACCATAATTTTTTAAAAATTTTATTTAGAAAATTAACGTTAACAGGATGACATTGATCAATAACAGCACATAGGTTTCAGGTAAACATTTCTATAGCATGTTTGAATTGTTGATTACGTTGTATACCCATCACCCAAAGTCAAATCATTTTACATCACTTTATATTGTCCCTCTTTACACTCTTCCCCCCATCCCCTCTCCCAAACCATAATTTTTATCTTCATGATGTAGGGTTAACTTTGATTACACTTAATGTGTTCTGAGGGTTATGCATTGCTTCATCAAATGCAATGTATTTGGAAGGGCCTACTGACACTTCTCTTCCTCCAGCTAATGTAATTTTTCTTATGCAGGACAACACTTTGGATCCCTTGAAATGGTGGGTGCCCAGGAACGTTAAGTTTCAAAAGAAATCAAGGGGGCCTTACATGTCTCCCCTTTCTCTACTGGTGAGTCACTAGACACCGTCAAGGATCAGCTGATGTATTGTGGTGTATGGTATCGTAGATCTAGATATATGACCCTTTGAATTTTTCTAAGCTGTCCTGAATGAGACAAGATGTTGGAAAAGTAATGTTTGAGCAGGGAAAGGGAGGAGAGGTATGTCTTCTGATTTTTTTTTAAACAAAGATATTTATTTTTAAAGACTATTCATTTTAGAGAGGAGAGAGAGAGAGAGAGAGAGAGAGAGAGAGAGAGAGAGAAGGGAGGGAGGAGCAGGAAGCATCAGTTCCCATATATGCCTTGACCAGGCAAGCCCAAGGTTTCCAACCAGCAACCTCAGTGTTCCAGGTGGACACTTTATCCATTGTGCCACCACAGGTCAGGCTGATCTTTTTTTTTTACAGAGACAGAGAGAGAGTCAGAGAGAGGGATAGACAGGGACAGACAGACAAGGACGGAGAGAAGCATCAATCATTAGTTTTTCATTGCGCGTTGCAACACCTTAGAACACCTGTTCATTGATTGCTTTCTCATATGTGCCTTGACTGCGGGCCTTTAGCAGACTGAGTAACCCCTTGCTGGAGCCAGCGACCTTGGGTCCACGCTGGTGAGCTTTTGCTCAAACCAGATGAGCCCATGCTCAAGCTGGCGACCTCAGGGTCTCGAACCTG
Source organism: Saccopteryx leptura (assembly GCF_036850995.1). Lineage (NCBI taxonomy): Eukaryota > Metazoa > Chordata > Mammalia > Chiroptera > Emballonuridae > Saccopteryx > Saccopteryx leptura. Next base: position 160,425,943 of record NC_089508.1, on the reverse strand, counting down.
GGTCCTCAGCATCCCAGTCCAATACTCTATCTACTGTGCCACCACCTGGTCAGGCTCTTTTTTTTTTTTTTTTCTTAAGATTTTTTATTTTTTGATTTTACAGAGGAGGGGGAGCATGGAGAGAGAACTATCAAATTATAGTTGCTTCGCCCTGGCCGGTTGGCTCAGTGGTAGAGCGTCGGCCTGGTGTGCAGAAGTCCCGGGTTCGATTCCCGGCCAGGGCACACAGGAGAAGCGCCCATCTGCTTCTCCACCCCTCCCCCTCTCCTTCCTCTCTGTCTCTCTCTTCCCCTCCCGCAGCCGAGGCTCCATTGGAGCAAAGATGGCCCGGGCGCTGGGGATGGCTCCTTGGCCTCTACCCCAGGTGCTAGAGTGGCTCTGGTCGCAACAGAGCAACACCCGGGAGGGGCAGAGCATCACCCCCTGGTGGGCAGAGCATCGCCCCCTGGTGGGCGTGCCCGGTGGATCCCGGTCGGGCGCATGCGGGAGTCTGTCTGACTGTCTCCCTGTTTCCAACTTCAGAAAAATACAAAAAAATAAAAAAAGAAATATGTGTACAGTTTTACAAAGTTGAAGTCATATCATATTTATAACTTAAAAATATTTTAAAAATTTATAGACTGATTTTACAGAAAGAGAAAAGGAGAGAGAGAAACATTGATTTGTAGTTCCACTTATCTATGCACTCATTGGTTGATGTTTTAATACTTTTTCATTTTTTATAGTTTTTATTTTTATTTACTTTTTTAGTGAAAGACAGAAACAGACAAACAGAAAGGGAGCGAGATGAGAAGCATCAACTCGTAGTTGCATCCCTTTAGTTGCTTATTGATTGCTTCTCACGTGTGCCTTGATGGGGGGGGAGGCTTCAGCTGAGCCAGTGACCCCTTGTTCAAGCCAGTGACCTTGGGCTCAAGCCAGCGACCATGAGAACCAGTTGATGATCCCATGCTCAAACTGTCAAGCCTGCACTCAAGCTGGTGAGCCTTCACTCAAGCTGGCAACCTCTGGGTTTCAAACCTAGGTCCTCAGCATCCCATGTTGACACTCTATCCATTGTGCCACCATGTGGCACAGAAGCATTTAGGTCTTTTGTGTGTGTGTATGTGACAGAGACAGAGGGACAGACAGACAGGAAGGGAGAGAGATGAGAAGCATCAACTCTTTATTGCGGCACCTTAGTTGTTCATTGATTGCTTTCTCATGTGTGCCTTGGCCAGGAGGCTACAGCAGACCCCAAGTGACCCCTTGCTTAAGCCAGCGACCTTGGGCTCAAGCTGGTGAGCCTTGCTCAAACCAGATGAGCCTGCGCTCAAGCTGGCAACCTCAGGGTTTTGAACCTGGGTCTTCTGCATCTCAGTCCGATGCTCTATCCACTGTGCCACTGCCTGGTCAGGCAGTCTTTGATTCATTTTGAGTTAATTTTTGTATATGGTATAAGGTAAGTGTCCTGGGTAATTAATAATATTATCAATATACTTGGCAGGACAATGGAAACTTGCTGGACAGTGAAATGAAGTATCTAGGCAGTCCTATCACAGTTCCAAAATTGGATAAAAATCCAAAACTAGGAAGAGACCAGGCAGAGGAGATTTCAGATGATTTGATGGAGTTTTCCCTGGATGATCCAGAAGATGCCAAGGTAAAGTGTTCTCTGATAGTATCTTTATATTTTCATTCCTCCGTCCTTTTTTTTGTTTGCATTTTTCCGAAGCTGGAAACGGGTAGGCAGTCAGACAGACTCCCGCATGTGCCTGACCGGGATCCACCCCGCACGCCCACCAGGGGCGATGCTCTGCCCCTCTGGGGCTTTGCTCTGTTGCATCCAGAGCCATTCTAGCACCTAAAGCAGAGGCCACAGAGCCATCCTCAGCGCCCGGGGCCAACTTTGCTCCAATGGAGCCTTGGCTGTGGGAGGGGAAGAGAGAGACAGAGAGGAAGGAGAGGGGGAGGGGTGGAGAAGCAGATGGGCGCTTCTCCTGTGTGACCTGGCCGGGAATCGAACCCGGGACTCCTGCACACCAGGCTGACGCTTTACCACTGAGCCAACCGGCCAGGGCCTTTTTTTATTTTTTTAAAAAATAGATTTTAGAGAGAAAGAGAGAGGAAGGAGGAGAGAGAGAGAAACACTGGCCTGCTGTTCCACTCATTCATGGTTTTCGTGTATTCCTTAGTTGATTCTTTTTTTTTTTTTTTTTTTTTTTCTTAGTTGATTCTTGCACGGGCCCTGACTGGGAATCGAACCTGCAACCTTGGCATATTGATAATTTAGCTACCTGGGCAGGGCCATTCCTTCATTCTGGTTTTTTCTTTTTTTTCTTTTTAAAAAGAGAGAGAAAAACATTGGTTTGTTGTTCCACCCATCTATGTATTCATTGGTAGATTCCTGTGTGTGCCTTAAACCAGGGTTTGAACCTACAACCTTGCCATATTAGGACAACACTCTAAACAACTGAGCTTTCTGGCTAGGGCCATTCCTTCATTCATAAATGAACAATAGTGCATATCTAATATATTGCAATAACTTTACTAAGTGGTAGGTCTGCAGAGATCAAGAAGACATGGTCTGCCTGACCTGCGGAAGCACAGTGAATAAAGCGTCGACCTGGAACACTGAGGTTGCTGGTTTGAAACCATGGGCCTGCCTGGTCAAGGCACATATGGGAGTTGATGCTTTGTGTGCCTCCCCCCTTCTTTCTCTCCTCTCTCTTTTATTCTCTCTCTCTCTCCTCTCTAAAATGAATAAATAAAATCTTTAAAAAAAGAAAAGAAATCTCTAAAAAAAAAAGAAGAAGAAGAAGACATGGTCTCTATACTGTAACTTTTTTTTTTTTATACAGTGACAGAGAGAGAGTCAGAGAGAGGGACAGACAGACAGGAACAGAGAGAGATGAGAAACATCAATCATTAGTTTTTCGTTGAGACACCTTAGTTGTTCATTGATTGCTTTCTCATATGTGCCTTGACCATGGGGTTACAGCAGACCGAGTAACCCCTTGCTCGAGCCAGCGACCTTGGGTCCAAGCTGGTGAGCTTTTTGCTCAAACCAGATGAGCCCACACTCAAACTGGTGACCTTGGGGTCTCAAACCTGGATCGTCTGCGTCCCAGTCGGACGCTCTATCCACTGCGCCACCGCCTGGTCAGGCATGGTCTCTACACTGTAATGGCTACCATGGGACTCTTCTTTCTGCTGGGTAAGCAGTTCTACTTAGTACCTTGAGCAGATTACCATTAGTGTAATCTGGTGTAAGTGATAATGGTAATGAATGCAATATACCTATTAATTTATTCACTAAATGCTGAGGATACAGCCCTGGCCAGATAGTTCAGTTGATTAGAGCGTCATCTGGATATGCCAAAGTTGTGAGTTTGATCCATGGTCAGTGCACATATAAGAATTAACCAATGAATATATTAATAAGTGGAACAACAAACCAATGTTTCTCTCTCTCTCCTCCCCCTTTCTCTTTTTCTCTAAAATCTATAAATTTAAAATTTTTAAAAATATGCTGGGGATACAGTAGTGACCACAACGACACAAGAAGTCCCTGCTCTCACAGAGCCTGCATTCCACTCAGGAGGAAACAGACAAGTAAACAAATAACATTTATAATATGGCAGATGGCAAAAAAGCAGGGCAAGAACAGTAAGTATCTGGATTGGATGGTACAGTCCACTGATAGGTTGCATAGATTAGAGAAGACCTCTCTGAGAGTAATATTTGAACAGACATTTGAAGCAGCGAGGGCAAACTTATCAGGAGGAATGAGTAATTTGAGGCAGAAAGTAAAGCAAGTGCAATGCCCCTGAAGTTGGAGTGTGCTTGGCATATTCATGGAACAGCAATAAGCCAGTAGTATGGCTGGAGTGTAGAGGCAAGTGTACAGTGATAGATGAAAGCAGATAGCAGACAGCAGGAGGACAGATCATAGGGTCTTATTGGTCATTGTCAAGACTGAAAAGAAAAAAAGGCTGACTCTGGCCTGACCAGGCAGTGGTACAATAGATAGAAAGTTGGACTGGGATGCAGAAGACCCAGGTTTGAAGCCCCAAAGTTGCCGTCTTGAGTGTGGGCTCATTCGACTTGAGCATAGGCTCACCAGCTTGAGCGCAGGGTTGCTGGCTTGGGCATGAGATCATAGACATGACCCCATGGTCGCCGGCTTGAGCCCAAGGTTGCTGGCTTGAGCAAAGGGTCACTGCTCGGCTGGAGACCCCTGGTCAAGGCACGTATGAGAAGCAATCAATGAATAACTAAAGTGCTGCTACTATAAGTTGATTCTTCTTATCTCTGCCTTGTCTGTCTGTCTGTCTCTTAATAAAAAAAAAAACCCAATTAACTCACATGGAAGAATCTTGTCTGTTCCTGCAGTATTTCTCCTTTCCTGTATTAACAATTTTCTCCTTTCCTCTGGTTTTTGACGTTTTTGGTATCAGGACTCCTTAACAATCTTTTTTTTTCCCTTTCAATTTTATTTTGTATTGGTTTCAGATGTTACCATCTTAAAATTATCGAGAACCTTTTGCCTTGTGCCATATCTTACAGAAAAAGCATCCAGTTTTTCTCCAATGAGTATGATGTTAGCTATAGATTTCTTGAGATGCCAGTTATCAGGCTGGAGGAGAGTTCTATTCCTACTTTGCTGAGAGATTTTTAGCAGAAACATACTAGATTTTGTCAAATACTTTGCATCTCAAGATAATCACATGAGTTTTCTTTTTAACCTATTAATATGGTGAATACATTGCTTTTCAAATGTTAAAACAACCTTGCATTCCTGTGATAACCTTATTTGGTCATGGTATATTATCCTTTATATATATATTTTTATTTTGATTTGCTAAAATTTTGTTGAGAATTTTTGTGTCTATGTTCATGAGAGATGTTGATTTTTATTGTTTTGTTTTCCTTGTAATATCTTTGATATTATTATCAGTGTAATGATGTCATCATTTGGAAAGAATTCTCTTTTTTAATTTTCTGGAAGGGTTGTGTAGAATTGATTTTTATTTCTTTTTTTTAAATGTTAGGCAGAATTCATCAGTGAAGCCATTGGGCCTGGGGTTTTCTTTGTGGGAAGTTTTTAAATTACTAATTCATTGTCTTTATTTTTTGTAGTTATAGTCAGATTTTTCTGTTTCTTCTTGAGACAGTTTCAGTGGTTTTTTTTTAGGAATTTGCACATTTCATCTAAGTTTTCTCATTTATTGATAGTATAGAGTTGTTTACAGTATTCCCTTATGATCTTTTTATTATTTCTGTAAGGTTGGTAGTAATGTCCTTTCTTTCATTCCTGATTTTAGTAATTTGAGTCATCTCTTTTTTTCCTTCAGTCTTGCTGAAAGGTTTATCAATTTTGTTGGGGTATTTTTTTTCTCAAAATCTTTGGTTCTGTTGTTTTTCTCTATTTTTTTATTCTCTACTTCATAACGTTTTACTATAATCTTTTTTATTTCCTTCCTTCTGCTTTTTTTTTCTCTTTTGTAACTCAGTGAGAGGAGGGGAGGCAGAGAAACAGACTCCCACATGTGCCCCAACCGGAATCCACCTGGCAAGCCAACTAGGGGGCGATGCTCTGCACATCTGGGACATTGCTCTTTTGCTCAGCAACTGAGGCGGAGGCCATGGAACCATCCTCAGTGCCTGTGGCCAACTTGCTTCAAATGAGCCATGGCTGCGGGGGGTGGGAGGGAAGAGTGAGAGGGGAGAAGAGGAGAAGTGGAGAAGCAGATGGGTGCTTCTCCTGTGCACCCTGACCAGGAATCGAACCCAGGACATCCACATGTTGGGCCAATGTTCTACCACTGAGCCAACTTGCCAGGGCCCTGTTTGCTTGCTTTAGATTGAGTTTCTTATTTGGTGGAAGGTTAGCTCATTGATTTGAGATTTTCTTCTTCATTATAGACATTTATAGTTATGAATTTTCTTTTATTTTTAAAGGATTTTATTTATTGATTTCACAGAGAGGAGAGAGAGGAAGGGAGTCAGCTCATAGTTGCTTCACTTTAGTTGTTCGTTACTTGCTTGTTAATTTTTGTATGTGCCTTGACTGGACAAATCCAGGGTTTCGAACCGGTGATCTCAGTGTTACAGGTTGGCATTCTACCCATTGCACCATCATAGGTCAGGCATATGGCTATGCATTTTCATCTAAACACTGCTTTAGTTGCATACCATAAGTTTTTGTATAGTGTGCCTACCTTTTCATTTATCTCAAAAGTATTTTCTGATTTTCAGTGTGATTTTTTTGACCTATTGGTTATTAAGGAGTTTGTTGTTTAATTTACATATATTTGGGAATTTTCCAGATTTTTTCCTGTTATTAACTGTAATTATTCCATTGTGGTTAGAGAGCATACTTTGTATGATTTCAATATTTAAATATTTATTGAGGCTTATTTTATGACCTGGCATATATGGGCTATCCTAGAAAATGTTCTATGTGTTTTTGAGAAGAATGTATATTCTATTGTTGTTAGATACAGTGTTCTATCAATGTCTTTTAGGTCTAGTTGTTTTATAGTATTTGTTCAATTAGTTTTTTCAGCTAATAGTATGATACTAAGACCATCTTTGGTCTTGCCATTCTCACCAGGGCCTTTGCATTTGTTCCCTCAGCCTAGAAATTCTTCCATAGGCAACACATGATTGTCTCCACATTTCAGTCTTTTTTTTCCACATATGTCACCTTATCAGAAAGGCCTTTTCTAAAAAGCTTTCCAACCTTACATTCTTTCTATATTTTTATCCTTCTCTATTTTTTACTTAAAGTATTTACCACTACATAAAATACAAGAATGTATGCCTGACCTGTGGTGGCGCGGTAGATAAAGTGCCAACCTAGAATGCTGAGGTCGCTGGTTCAAAACCCTGGGCTTGCTGCTCCTCCCCCTTCTCTCTCTCTCTCTCTTTCTCTATCTCTCTCTCTCTCTCCTCCCTCTCTAAAATGAATAAATAAATTAAAACAATACAGAGTGTATTTGTTTCTTCCACTCTTCCTCCCTCCCTCCCTTTCTTCCTTCCTTTATTTATTTTAGTGAGAATAGGGGAGATAGACAGACTCCGTCATGCACCCCAACTGGGATCTACCCAGAAACCCCCATCTAGGGCTGATGCTTGAATCAACTAAGCTATCCTCAGCTCCTGAGGCTAACACTTGGACCAACTGAGCTATCCTCAGTGCCCAGGGCCAACAATCGACCCAGTCGAGCCACTGGCTGCGAGAGCAGAAAAGAAAGAAGGGGAGAGGAAGGGGAAAAGAAGCAGATGGTATGCCCTGATGGGGGTTCCAACCTGAGACTTCTGCACACTGGGCCAATGCTCTATGCACTGGGAAAACTGAACGAGGCCTTCTTCTATTCTTTTTTTATTGCTATGTCACCTACCAGGTACTCAAAAATGGTTAAGCAGGTATGTGGATATGGAAGTCTGGAAGTAAGAACAGAGGTCTTGACTAGAGATAGAAATTTGAGAGTCATCAGCATAGAGGAAAAATTTAAATTTATGGATGGAAAAAATCATCGATGGCAAGAGTAAAATGATAAAAAGTAACAGGATCTAGCCCTAATGAATCCAGCCCTAATGAATCTAGAACCTTAGAGATTTTATAAGTGAGGAGGCCCAACAAAAAAGACTGAGAAGGAGCAACAGAGAGGCAAAAGCATTATGGTTCTTTTAGTATAAGAGTTACCTACATTAGAACTAAACTAAAAAACTAGGAGGTTTTGCCTTTGAAGCCAAAAAAGAAAGGATTAGCCAACTCAGTGGAAGCCTCTGAGTTTCAGAAAAATAATTGCTAAAGATGCCTGTTACACATGGCCACATGAAGATTATTGATGACCTTCATAAGAGGAGTGGAGTTGTACATACAGTAGTGGGCCTATGTGTGTTGAGGCCATAAGGAAATGGTGCTTTCTCAGTTTACAAAATACTGTTTCTTTAAAAAAAAAATCTAAATATATTTGTCTGTTTTATAAAATCAGTATATGATAGTATAGAAAAAGCAAATAAACAAAAGAAGCTGTTGCAAATGCCAATAGTCCCAAAGGCCAGAGATAATTACTGTTAATGCTTGATGTATGTTCTTCCAGACACTTTTCTATGCAACCTTTTTCTTTTATTATTTACATGTTTATTTATTTATGACAGAGACAGACAGAGGGACAGACAGACCAGAAGGGAGAGAGATAAGCATCAATTCCATCAATTCCTTTTTTTTTTTTTTAACAGAGACAGAGAGAGGGATAGATAGGGACAGACAGGAACAGAGAGAGATGAGAAGCATCAATCATCAGTTTTTCATTGCGACACCTTAGTTGTTCATTGATTGCTTTCTCATATGTGCCTTGACTGTGGGCCTTCAGCAGACTGAGTAATCCCTTGCTCAAGCCATTACCTTGGGTCCAAGCTGGTGAGCTTTGCTCAAACCAGTTGAGCTTGCACTCAATCAAGCTGGTGTGCTCGGGGTCTCGAACCTGGATCCTTCCGCATCCCAGTCCGATGCTTTATCCACTGCGCCACCGCATGGTCAGGCTTTTTTTTTTTTTTTACAGAAACAGAGTCAGAAAGAGGGATAGATAGGGACAGACACAGAAACAGAGAGATGAGAAGCATCAATCATTAGTTTTTCGTTGCGACACCTTAGTTGTTCATTGATTACTTTCTCATATGTGCCTTGACCATGGGCTTTCAGCTGACTGAGTAACCCCTTGCGCAAGCCAGCAACCTTGGGTCCAAGTTGGTGAGCTTTGCTCAAACCAGATGAGCCCGCGCTCAAGCTGGTGACCTTGGGGTCTCGAGCCTGGGTCTTCCGCATCCCAGTCCAATGCTCTACCTACTGCACCACTGCCTGGTCAGGCAAGCATCAATTCTTTGTTGCAGCACCTCAGTTTCTCATTGATTGCTTTCTCATGTGCCTTGACTTGGGGGCTACAGAAGAATGAGTGACCCCCTTGCTCAATCCAGTAACCTGGGGCTCAAGCTGGTGAACCTTGTTGAAACCAGATGAACCCATGCTCAAGCTGACGACCTCAGGGTTTTGAACCTGGGTCCTCCGCATCCCAGTTTGATGCTCTATCCATTGCGCCACCGCCAGATCAGGCACAACTTTTTTTTTTTCTTTCTTTATTTTTTTGGTATTTTTCTGAAGCTGGAAACGGGGAGAGACAGACAGACTCCCGCATGCACCCGACCGGGATCCACCCGGCACGCCCACCAGGGGGCGACGCTCTGCCCCTCCGGGGCATTGCTCTGTGGCGACCAGAGCCACTCTAGCGCCTGGGGCAGAGGCCAAGGAGCCTCGGCTGCGGGAGGGGAAGAGAGAGACAGAGAGGAAGGAGAGGGGGAGGGGTGGAGAAGCAAATGGGCGCTTCTCCTGTGTGCCCTGGCCAGGAATCGAACCCGGGACTTCCACACGCCAGGCCGACGCCATACCACTGAGCCAACCGGCCAGGGCCGAAACCATTGATTTTTTTAAAGCATCTGGGGGTAGAAGGTCATTTAGAAAGAAGGACAATATATGAGTGTTTGATCTCAAATTTGGGTGTAGAAAACTTACTGTTGTTTCAGCTCTTTGATATTTCTAGGTATGTGTGCTGCCAACCGTTTCAGGGAGACACCAAGATCTGAAGTACATCAACCCAGAAACAGTAAGCAGATTTCTGGAAATGGTAACTGGTTATAAAAGCTACCATCTGGTCAGTTCTGTCCCTAAAATCCCCACTTCCAATAGTACTTCTGTCACTGTGTTCACTAACATACTCCTTATTCAACTGAAGCAGTATTAAAGGACTTACTTTTATCCCATTAAACAAATGATATATAATTTTTATGAAAGAAACAAAAATAAGAAAAAGTAAAAGAGGGCAAGAAAGGAAAGAAGGATATAAAGAAAAATTAAATGAAAGAAGAGCCTGACCTGTGGTGGTGCAGTAGATAAACCATTGACCTGGAATGTTGTCACTGGTTTGAAACCCTGGGCTTGCCCGGTCAAGGCACATATGGGAGTTGATGCTTCCTGCTCCTCCCCCCTTCTCTCTTTCCCTTCTCTCTCAAATAAATAAAGTCTTTTTTTTAAAAAGGCAAAAACCCCATAAGAAAATAAGTAAAAATCACTTAATTTGGGTGCATTTACATCCTGGTTTACATATTATAATTTCATTTATGCTTATTAGTACAGGGTAATTATTAATGCTGTTCTCTTTCACTTTGAAAAGTATCTCAGTTTGTGCAATAATATTTGGTCAACCTACCCATAATTTTGCCACCAGAGACAACTACTAGTAATATTTTCCTTATGGCCTTCCAGATGTTTTTCTGGTATATGCTTTATAAAAATAGGGTCATGATGAACATGTAATATTACAGTTAGCTTAGTGAGGCATTGTAAACATCATTCTATATCAGTAAAAAGATTGATCTATATTATCCTTTTAATGGCTATATAATATTCTGTTATACTGATGTGTAATTTATATAACCAAACCCCTGTTTTTTGGGGTTTTTTTTTAATGGTATTTTTTTTAATTTATTCATTTTAGAGAGGAGAGGGAGAGACAGAGAGAGAGAGAGAGAGAGAGAGGAGAGAGAGAAGGGGGGGAGGAGCTGGAAGCATCAACTCCCATATGTGCCTTGACCAGGCAAGCCCAGGGTTTCGAACCGGCGACCTCAGCATTTCCAGGTCGACGCTTTATCCACTGAGCCACCACAGGTCAGGCACCAAACCCCTGTTGTTGAATATTTAAATTATTTGTAAAATTTTAACCTAAAAATGCTGAGATGAATATTATTGTGCTACATTTTTTGTATACTTTCTGTTTATTTAAGATGTTAGAAAAGAAAAAAATGTATTAGAAAAGAAATTGCTGAGTCAAAGTGTATTAACATTTATTTTTATATGTATTTACAAAGTTTCCTCCAGAAAGGTAGAACCAATTTATACTCCTGCAAGTAGCTTGTTTCCTCCTCTGGGTAGTAAGCTTTTTCTTCTATATTCTTTTCTAAAAGAGTTGCTTTCTTCCTTTATATTGGAGGGTGGGGAACCATTTCCCATCTCTTGCAAAATCTGGCTCTCAAGCTGCCACCTGTGCCACTACAGAAGTCTTTGTGTGTCTTCTGAGAGACTGATTTCAGCCATGCCTGCCTCCAGATGAGTAGCTTCAGTATGGTTTTTCCTGGTATCCTGGCAATACCAGCTATTTTGGTTCTCTAAAAAGGCCACTTCCTATTCCATCCTCTTAGATAGGGTGGGGCTGAGCCACTGCCACATTTCAAATATAGGGGGACTTTGGAGGCTGGGCATACAGTGGAATCCTGGGGGACTGAAAGAAGTGTAAATTAGAAACTGTGTGACTGGCTCTTTTCTCCATTATAGTGACAGTGAGCAGGGTATTCAATCATAATTTTTGTGCAGGTGGCTGCCTTACTGTTGGGGAAATTCCAGGGTCTGATTGAGAAGTTTTATATCATCGATTGCCGCTATCCATATGAGTACCTGGGAGGACACATCCAGGTGAGGTTACATTGGGGATATTAGCAGAGGAAGGGTTGGAGATAGTTCTTTATTGAAAAGAGTCTATGAGCAAAGGGTCCTGTGAACTTTAGAACTAGGGTAGACATACATTTGGAACTTATCAAAGCTATAAGTCCTCATTGCTATTCTAATTCTGTGTACCTTGAACAATTTACTTTCCCCTTTTCTCCTAGACTAATCTCTCTTTTACGTAGGAGCTACAGGCTCTTACATGGAAATATTGATAAAAACATTATCCCAGGACTGAGAAGTACTTTGCAAACATTACTGCTTATAGACCTTTCTCACAATGATCCTGCACTTCAGTCAGTTTAGTTCTATGACCATTTATTGAGCAACTACTACATACCAAGCTCTTTGCCAGGCCCTCGGGGTAGATATGATACAAAGATAAAATTAGGTCTTTTCTCTGAAAGTGCTTTTAGTCTAGCTTCCTGGCCCAAATTCCTTAAGATGTACAGTGTTGACACTGTCCACAGTGTTGACACTGCCCTTGAGAAAATACTTATTTAAATTCTTTTACACGGAGCCTTCAACTTGTACAGTCAGGAAGAATTGTTTAACTTCTTTCTGAAGATGCCTATTGTCCCATTGGATACCCAGAAAAGAATAATCATTGTGTTCCACTGTGAATTCTCCTCAGATAGGGGTCCCCGAATGTGAGTGTTTGCATGGGGTAGGGCTGGTGATGGAAACTGAGCTTGAGTTGGGATTTACAAGAGAACCTTCCCAGACCAGTTCAGACAGAAACTGAATGAATGAATGCATGCTTCTACTGCAGTTTGAAGAATAGTTGGGAGGTGTAAGAAAGGGAATTTCTACAATTCAAAAGTTTGGAGCAGTGAAGGAAAAAAGATTGGGAATTAGGCACTAGTAGAGGGAAGGAGAAAGAATGGGGCTACTTAGATATGTTTTGCAAAAATAATAAGATCTCGAGGTCCTTTGGGGGTTAGCAGTAGTCTGTTCTTTCTCCCCTTCGCGTTGATTGGCCCATGGAATCCTGACCTTGCTTCTTTCTGCCCACCCATCTCTGGGCTTTCTCTAAAGGTGCCGCTCTCTGAGAAAAGAGGACAGGGCCCTGAACCAGTATCCAGCACTGTACTACCCAGAGCTATATATCCTCAAAGGGGGCTACAGAGATTTCTTTCAAGACTATATGGTAAAGGAAGGGGAATTTGGGGCAATGAGGGAGCCCAGACTTGGGGAACCAACTTTAGCATGTAACTCCCAGGGTTTGCAAGGGCCTCCAAGAAGAAATTACTGCTCCTTCTTAGCCACTACCAGGAGCCTCTCTGTTATGCTTAGCAGGCAGAGTTCAGGAACCTAGAAGATCCCTTACTTTGTTGCTGACCTTTCAGGTGCTGTGTGAACCACAGAGCTATTGCCCTGTGCATCCATCCCCATGACCATAAGGCAGAGCTGCTGAGGTGTCAAAGCCAGAACAGAGTGTGGGAAGGGGAGCGGCAGCTGCAGGAACAGATTGCCTTACTGGTGAAGGATGTGAGCCCAAGAAAAGAGATCGGCTGCTGGCTGCCTAGGAGTCACCAAAAGACAGTGCAGAAACCTTGAGCAGAAAGAGGCCATCTTCTGTGCTGCTAAACTCAAAGATTGTTAAAAGATGTCTGCAAAACAACAGGCCACCAAACTAATGCAGTCCTGGGCCTTGGCATTGTCAAGGTTTCAGGAGAGCTGCTGGGGTGTGGTGAAGTCCTGGAGCTAGCTCTATACACTGTAGCCTTGGATTGCACTGAGATGTGTGTTTCTTTGGGGAATGTTTGCATTCTCTTCTTAACTACTTGAATCTTATCACAAGCCAGCCAGCTTTTTCTGTGCCTGAGCTTTTGGCTATGCAAGAGAGTCATCTACCTTCTTTCTCTGTATTTCCCTATTTCTTTCTTAAATTGAAAAATAAACGATGTAGAATGAAAGATGTGATTGTGAGCCTCGTCTGCTTCTAGAAGATTTATATGAGGAAGTGATTACCAAATTAGCCTCCTTCAGACATAAAGGTATAACCATCCATCTCTAAGAGCTGAGACTATGGTGCTTTTCTCTGGATTGACCAGTGGTTCTCCAAGTTTAGATCCTAGAACAGCAGTCTCATCTGAACTTATTTGCAATATAAATTTTCAGGTCCCAGTCCAGAGCTACTAAATCAGAACCTCTGAGGTTAGGGCCCAGAAATCTGAGTTTTAAAAATCTCCTTTGGGTATACAACATAATGAGCAGTTCAAATACTATCCAGATAGTCACCTGAAACCTATGTATTCTTATTGATCAATATCACCATGTTCAAGTTAATTTTCTAAATAAAATTTAAAAATTAAAAAAATAATCTCCCTTATAGGTGATTTGATGAACACCAAAGCATATGCTAGCTCCACTGCTCTGGAATTAAAAACATTACTAAATGCATTCATTCTTCAGCAATATTCCAGGCTTTGCTTTTCTAAAGACCATTCCACAGAATGAGTTACTGTAAAAGTGTGCCCCAGACTCGGCCCTCCGGTATCTAGGCTCAGAAAACCAGAAGAGTAGCATTCTCTACAAGTGGCAGGTTGAATTTGGTTCTTGTCTACAGCCTCAATAGAGTTTTGACTTTTTTCGTTTCCCAAACTCTTTCTCCACTCCATTTCACAGCTCACAAATAAGTTTTAAAAAGTTTAGATTTAAGGTGATTGGAAATAGAGATTTGTGCTATATTTCTTTTATTTGTTGAATTAAGAGAAAATAAAAGTACCAGGCAAGATCAGTTAGACTTAAGGAAGTCCTTTTAAACTGCATTTTTCATCAATATCCCAGACTACTTTCCAAGAGCTCTTTAAGGCTAGTAAGCTTTTGTCTGTTTAATGCGATACAGCCAATGGTGGAATTCAGCCGGTTTGCACCGGTTTGGCGAAACCAAAACCGAATTTTTGGTTGAGTTTAGTGAACCGGTTGTTAAAATGACATTTGTAATCAGAGTTCTCTCTAAGGTAGGCACCTGGGCAGCCACCCACTGTGGAAGTCACAAATTTACATTCCTTACTCTTTTTTAAATGTTCATCTGCACAACAGCATATTCTAAACAACTGTAGTAATGTTCATTCCGTCCATAGGTGAAAAAAATTGCAAGTGAAGATGCCAATCAAGAAGTAATATGGAGGGGGCCCTGGCCGGTTGGCTCAGCGGTAGAGCGTCGGCCTAGCGTGCGGAGGACCCGGGTTCGATTCCCGGCCAGGGCACACAGGAGAAGCGCCCATTTGCTTCTCCACCCCTCCACCGCGCCTTCCTCTCTGTCTCTCTCTTCCCTCCCGCAGCCAAGGCTCCATTGGAGCAAAGATGGCCCAGGCGCTGGGGATGGCTCTGTGGCCTCTGCCCCAGGCGCTAGAGTGGCTCTGGTCGCAACATGGCGACGCCCAGGATGGGCAGAGCATCGCCCCCTGGTGGGCAGAGCATCGCCCCTGGTGGGCGTGCCGGGTGGATCCCGGTCGGGCGCATGCGGGAGTCTGTCTGACTGTCTCTCCCTGTTTCCAGCTTCAGAAAAATGCAAAAAGAAAAAAAAAAAAAAAAAAAAAAAAAAAGAAAGAAGTAATATGGAGGCCCTGGCCTGTTGACTCAACGGTAGAGCGTTGGCCCGGCGTGTGGAAGTTCCGGGTTCAATTCCCGGCCAGGGCACACAGGAGAAGCACCCATCTGCTTCCCCCTTCCCCCTCTCCTTTCTCTCTATCACTCTCTTTCCTTCTTGCAGCCAAGGTTCCACTAGAGCAAAGTTGGCCCCAGGCCCCGAGGATGGCTTCATGGCCTCCACTTCAGGCACTAGAATAGCTACAGTTGCAACAGAGCAACACCCCAGATGGGCAGAGCATCGCCCCCTAGGGGGCATGCCAGGTGATCCCAGTGGGGTGTATGCAGGAGTCTGTCTGCCTCCCTGCTTCTCACTTCAGAAAAAAAAACAAAAAACAATATGGAAATATTTTAAATAACAGTTTTATTGTTGTTTTTTTGTCAGGTATTATTTAATATTTGTATTAATATTTTAAAACTCATAACAATCTAGTGTACCTTTTTTATTCTTATTTAAGTATTAAATGCATGAAATTATAAACTACCTTTCAGTATATCTTTTTTTCTACTTAAAACGGCCGTTACAGCAGAGAACGAGTTGTTAAATTATTTGAATCCCACCACTGGATACAGCCCTATGTGGTCTGGGGTGGCAGTGGAATTGACTATAAACATTGTCACTCTCCTGTATTAACCTAGTAATAGTAATAGCCCAGGACAGAAGAAGGACAAAAGGCTCTTAAGCCTAGGCTGAGATAGGCTCCCACGTTCTGGAGCAGGGAGACTTCTGAAAATAAGCGGGTTGAAGGAGGGCTGGATTGATTTTTCCTGCGTTTGCTAGTGCTCTTCTCTTGGAGTGTGGTGTGCATGCCTCACAGCAGAGGGCGCTGCTGTATTCTCTAAGCCAGCCACCGGAACCTGCAGCATCCACTCCTGGCTTGTGACTATTTGGCCTCCCTGAGCCCTTGACCTCTGAGCTAGAAGAGATGAAGGGAAAAAGGAGAGAAAAGCTGCTACTCCAATCCCAACATTACCCCCACTAAGCATCCTCTTAGTAGCCCGAGGATGAAACAAACTGCTTGAAACACCTCCAACTCCAAGTGTGAGTAGGGGTCCCTGACTCATTGCCTAACCTAGTGTGTTATTTCATGATAATTCTCCCCAGAAAGGTCGAATCAACCCGCCCCTGAAAAGAAACTGGTACAGATGTGTTCACATTTCAGTAATCTTAATACATGGAAATTCTGAGTTGCAAAACAAAAAGCGGGCTTAATTAGTTATCTACTTTGTGAAAAATTATGTTTGCCTAAAGGGCAACATTTTCCCATATAATTTTTTATAACATTCTCCTACTGTATAGGTATCATGTATTTTATTTTTTACTTTTTGTATTTTTCTGAAGCTGGAAACGGGGAGAGACAGTCAGACAGACTCCCACATACGCCCGACCGGGATCCACCCGGCATGCCCACCAGGGGGCGACGCTCTGCCCACCAGGGGGCAATGCTCTGCCCCTCCGGGGCATCGCTCTGTCGCGACCAGAGCCACTCTAGCTCCTGGGGCAGAGGCCAAGGAGCCATCCCCAGCGCCCGGGCCATCCTTGCTCCAATGGAGCCTCGCTGCGGGAGGAGAAGAGAGAGACAGAGAGGAAGGGGAGGGGGAGGGGTGGAGAAGCAGATGGGCGCTTTTCCTGTGTGCCCTGGCCGGGAATCGAACCCGGGACTTCTGCACGCCAGGCCGACGCTCTACCACTGAGCCAACCGGCCAGGGCCGGTATCATGTATTTTTATTCATGTTATTTTCAGGAACAACAGTAGTCTCTAACACATTTCAGGTACTTATTGCATGCAAGATTTTTTTAATGAACTTGAATATATATAAACATTTAATTTTCACAGTAATTCTGTGAGGTAAGTACTGATAATTATGCACATTTTACAGATAAATAAATTTATGGTGAAAGTTGGGATTTGTACCCAGGCAGTATGGCTCCAGAGTCTGTACCCTTAATGGATTTTTATTTATTTATTTATTTTTTTTTCAGGGACAAAGAGAGAGTCAGAGAGAGGGATAGATAGGGACAGACAGACAGGAATGGAGAGAGATGAGAAGCATCAATCATCAGTTTTTTGTTGCGACACCTTAGTTGTTCACTGATTGCTTTCTCATATGTGCCTTGACCGTGGGCCTTCAGCAGACTGAGTAACCCCTCGAGCCAGCGATCTTGGGTCCAAGCTGGTGAGCTTTTTTCTCAAGCTGGCAACCTTGGGGTCTCGAACCTGGGTCCTCTGCATCCCAGTCCAACACTCTATCCACTGCGCCACCGCAGTCAGGCCCCTTAATGGATTTTGCTGTTACCAAATCCTCATCAAAGAACAATGTGTCTTTCTAGAGTTGGCATTGTCTTGCATGTTAAATATGTAAGCCTCAATTCTTTTTTTTTTTTTTTTTTTTTGTAGCAAGAGAGATGGAGAGAGACAGAGAGAGGGACGGATAGGGACAGATAGACAAGAAGGGAGAGAAATGAGAAGCATCAACTCTTCACTGTGACACCTTAGTTGTTCATTGATAGCTTTATCATATGTGCCTTGACAGGGGGCTTCAGCAGAGCCAGTGACCCCACACTCAAGCTAGATGGAGACCACGCTCAAGCTGGCGACCTCGAGGTTTCACACCTGGGTCTTCTGCATTCCAGGTTGACCCTCTATCCACTGTGCTACCACCTGGTCAGGCATAAGCCTCAATTTTTGAGATGTCAAGACCAAGGGTTTTATGAGCTTGGGAGATGAGCCTAAGAGCAGACACTAAGACCCCAGCCCATAGACTTTAGCACACAGCTAATTAGCGGTTTAGCTCTGCACTGGTCTCCTTGCATGACTAATATTCATGCATCATGCAATCAAGTAATAAAGCACGGAAACTTTTTGGCCTAAAAATTGCTTCTGGTAGTCAATCTCAACCTAGGACCTGGCTGACCTCTGCAATAAGGAAGGGAGGAACATTTCTCAGGAGTGTAGAGTGGGAGGCATATAAGATTCTCTTTCCCCATTCAGTTCAGGCAGGAAACATCAATTCCTTTAAGCATATATATATATATATATATATATATATATATATATATATATAATCTGGGGTTGCCAATTCTGAGTACCACAGGTATTCAAACACCTGCCCTCAAAAACCTGACAAGGTAGAAAATGTTTCTTTGTTCCCATCCCTGGCCCACTAGTGTATTCAGTGAAAGGAAGAAAGAACTATATGTAGTCTCCAGCTCCGAAGCAGCAAGTCAGAAGGTGGCCAAGTTCACAGATAATGAACTCTTGTATGCCTCTTGGGATAATAGCACTTTATTCAGTGCTAACTGTCAGGCACCATGTTAAACCCTTAATATATACTTAATACACTTATTTAATCCTCACAGCTGTTATATGGATGAAGTAGATACTGTCATAATTTTACAGATGAAGAAACAAACCCAGAAAATTCAAGTGATGTGCTCAAGGTCACCCAGCATGTGTTGCAAGTGTCATTTGAACCCAGGCAGTCTTTAAGCTGGTGCTCTTTTTTTTAAATATAATTTTTAAAAATTACCATTATTTGAGAGAAAAAGAGAAAGAGAAAGGAGAAGGAGAGAGATAGCCATCAACTCAGTACTCTACTTAGTTGTTCCATTTAGTTGTGTACACATTGATTGCTTCTCATTTGTCTCCTGACTGAGGATCAAACCCACAACCTCGGCACACCAAGTTGATGCTTTATTCACTTAGCAACCCAGCCAGGGCCTAAAGCTTGTGCTCTTAACTATTATTCACTATAGTGCCAATATCCTGGGTTAGAGTAGCATCAGGGATTAAAGTTTAACAGTGAGAAAGGACTTGATACAAAGCAGAAAACCAAGATTATATGATGAAACGGGAGTAAGGATCTTGGAACCATGAAGCCACAATCAGTGGGTTGCAATGCCTCCCAGGGCAGGGTTTGTGTCTTAATCATTTTTGCCCCTGGCACAAAACTAGACCCATAATCAGTCTCAAAAATCATTATTGAATTGAATGATGACTGCATAACATCATTTTTGTAGAAAGGAGTGACTCATTTGTCATTTTCCACAAAGTTCCTAATGGCAATGCTCCTCATCTAGCAGGTGTTGGCAGTCAGAGGACATGTTTGGTGGGGAAAGGGTATGCTGGAAGCACTATTAGTTTTGAAGTCATATTTATTTGTAGAGGTTTCCTTAACCCTCCCCTAACTTTGGTAACCAGTCCTCATTAAAGGCCCAGTGATATCAAGCTCTCCATCCCTGTGCCCAGAAATATGCTCTAGGTATCTATCTCCTTTACTTACATAAAAAGGCTGGCCTCTTACAGGTAGTACTGAGCATTGCTCTTAGCCCATCCATTTGGTCTTGTTCCTGTCTTCCTGGTTCACTTCATGGGGGTATCACTGAGTAGACACTTTGGGCACCCTGAAAAAATGCCTTTTCCCAACCTACCCTCTTAACCCAAACCTGATTTGGCTTTGTTGCTGAAGGAGAGAACAGCAGAAGTGACACCCCTTGACCACACTAAATCTTTCTTGATTTGTAGGTTTCAGTCCTTTCCCAACCACTTGAAATTGTCATCCTTTGCTTTATAAATTCCATTATGAAACTATTGCTGGAGTGGAGTAGAAAGTGGGTCTATAGCCCTGGAAAAAGTGGATACTCTATCAACCACCAGGCATGCAAATGTCTCAGGTTCAATCCCTGGTCAGGGCACACATGAGAAGTCACCATCTGCTTCTCTTCCCCTCCCTCTCCCTCTCCCCTCTCTTTTTCTCTCTTGCAGCTAGTGTCTCGATTGGTTTCAGCATTGGCCCTGGGTGCTGAGGATAGCTCAGTTGGTCTGAACATTGGCCTCAGGTGCTGAGAATAGCTTGGTTAATTCTAGCATCAGCCCCAGATGGGGGCTGCCAGGTGGATCCCAGTCAGGGTGCATGTGGGAGTCTGTCTATCTTCCCTCCTCTCACTTAAAAAAAAAAAAAGTGGGTCTATCATAAGCTCCCCAGCTACAAGTTTTCTTTTCTTTTTCTTTCTTTCCTTCCTTTTTTTTTCCAGTGAGATAGAGACACAGGGACAGACAGACAGGGAGAGAGAGAGATGAGAAGCATCTTTGTTGTGGCACCTTAGTTGTTCATTCATTGCTTTCTCATATGTGCCTTGACTGAGGGGCTCCAGCAGAGCCCCTTTGCTGAAGCCAGTGAGCTTGGGCTCAAACCAGTGACCATGGAGTCATAGACATGACCCCACACTCAAGCCAGTTACCTGACACTCAAGCTGATGAGCCTGTCCTCAAGCCTGTGACCTCGAGGTTTTGAACCTGGGTCCTTAGCATCTCAGTTTGATGCTCTATCTACTGCCACTGCCTGGTCAGGCCTCTACAGGTTTTCTAACCTTACTGGAGGGGAGGGCTTGGGGAAGGTACATTAAAGGTAGGGTGGAACTGAGGGAAAACAGGCCTGGTGCAAAAGCTGAGTAGCCAGATGTTCACTTTCCCAGTTCTCAAGTAAGACTGGCAGGGCAGATATAAATTTAAAAGGAGCACAAACTCCATTTAAAGTGCATTACAGCTCAGGAACCAGCTCCCCCTGGGCAGGAGAAGGGAGGGAAGGGCACAAGAGGCCACATCAGTCTCCTTCCTTATCTAGGGCCACATGTTTCTCTCCTAGCTTTGTGAAAGGTGATTTACACCCCTGGCTGGAATGACTCTCTTTCTGGGTTGATTACATCGGCAAATGCCCCCCAGAGGCCACAGCAGGATGGCCATATTCAGAAGCAGCAGCCAATAAATCAGAGGTTTATATTGCTCTTCTCAGTACCCTCTCTTCTGGCCCTCTGCCAAGCTGGCTGTGGAAGTAAGGAGAGGGTTTGGTTGGAGGGTTAAGGGATGAAACCCTCTACTTCTTCCATCGTCCTTTTTTTCTTTCATCACCCTCTTTTTCTCTTTCTGAAGAATTATTTCTCATTCTTCAAGACCCTCTGCCTCTATATTTACCCTGGGAGCAGGTGGAAATCAGCCCTAGGCCCAATAAGTACCCTTGCCCTTATGGGTAGAAATCCTGGGCTCTGGGTACAGCTATGTTTCTACTTAGCTGTTTAATCTTGGGAGAATAGCTTGCTCTCTGAAACGTAATCTGAAAATGATGAGGCCCCTAAATGGTCTCTCCAGCCACGTTCCTCAGTGATTTTGTCTTCCAGGGAAATCTCTGCTATTTAGTCTGAGGGACTTAATCCTTCCTTCCTCCCTCTTGACACTGAAAGGACTGAAAGAGTGTCTAGTCTAGCCAAGGTCCTGAGATCTGGCTTGAGATCTGCTCCCAGCTGTCTGGGACCCATCTTTGCAGAATCTTGGGGTTAAAGACAGTGACCCAATCGTCAGCTTGAGCGTGGGCTCGTCTGGTTTGAGCAAAAGCTCACCAGCTTGGACCCAAGGTCATTGGCTCCAGCAAGGGGTTACTCGGTCTGCTGAAGGCCCCCGGTCAAGGCACATATGAGAAAGCAATCAATGAACAACTAAGGTGTCACAATGCTCAACGAAAAACTAATGATTGATGCTTCTCATCTCTCTGTTCCTGTCCATCCCTGTCTATCCCTCTCTCTGACTCTCTCTCTCTCTGTAAAAAAATAAAATAAATAAATAAATAAATAAATACATAAAAAAAAAAGACAGTGACCCAATGTTATCCTTGAAGATACTTATGAGATAAAACAAAATCATAGACGTGCAAATTCTAAGAAAATATACTAGAAATGCAAGGGCCCTAGTGCTGGTTTGTTCAAGTTTTGTTACATGGTGTTCCTTGGTGGTAGTATGGGGGATGGGGGGTGAAAAAGAGTGCTTTTTTAGATAGACATTGGAAACCCCCCGAGATGGTGAGTATCCAGAAGTAACTTCCCCAATCTCTCAGGCAGAATAGGGCAGGTGAGCAGGCTCGGGTAGGGCACGGACTTCCTCTTCCATTATCACTCGCTCCGGCTACCAGGGCACTTGCCCTCCTTAACCCCCACCCCTGCGTTTTCTCGGCAGAGTCAAGGAAGCGGTGCGTTAGTCCGCTTAGGAGTTGGAGGGCGGTGCCCAAGACCCTGCTGGGAGAGTTGGAGCCTTGCCTGCGAGGAGGGGCAGGAGGCAGTGTAAGGAGGCGCCAGCGAGGGGCTCCGGGCTCGCAGAGCTCCAGTGCGAGGAGTGAAGGGAGCATAGCGCAGGCTGAGCGCCCCGGGGCGAACACCACGTGCGCACCCCGCCATGGCGCGCCCCGCAAACCGTCTACCAGCGCTGTCCTTGCTCCTGCTCCTGCTGCTGCTGCCGCCGCCGCTGCTGTCGCTTGAAGCTGGTGAGTGTCCTCTGTGCCTACACAGACTTGCTCCGGCCAGGGTGTTAAGGGGAAGGGAGAGATGGGGAGTGTGTAGGCGGGGTTCTGTCAGCACTGTCCAGAGGGAACTCAGATACAGCACCGCCACTTGATCCCGGGTGTCCGTCCCAACAAGCCTGGTGAACTAGAGGAGGGAGCCCAGGATGCCAGGAAGGAGTTGAGTTCCATGCCTAATAAAGTGTCTGAACTGTTGTAGAGTGAGTTGCATGCAATGGCCAGGGCACACAAGCATATCCCAGCTCCCGGTTCTCTTTTCTTTTCTTTTTTTTGTATTTTTCTGAAGCTGGAAACGGGGAGAGACAAACAGACTCCCGCATGCGCCGTACCGGGATCCACCCGGCACGCCCACCAGGGGGCGACGCTCTGCCCACCAGGGGGCGATGCTCTGCCCCTCCCGGGCGTCGCTCTGTCGCGACCAGAGCCACTCTAGCGCCTGGGGCAGAGGCCAAGGAGCCATCCCCAGCGCCTGGGCCATCTTTGCTCCAATGGAGCCTCGCTGCGGGAGGGGAAGAGAGAGACAGAGAGGAAGGGGAGGGGGAGGGGTGGAGAAGCAGATGGGCGCTTCTCCTGTGTGCCCTGGCTGGGAATCGAACCTGGGACTTCTGCACGCCAGGCCGACGCTCTACCACTGAGCCAACCGGCCTGGGCCCAGCTCCGGGTTCGCCATTTCTTCTTTTGTGGTGCATTTGCACAGACAGAAAAACCAGCGGCCAGGCCACTAACAGGACAGCATCTCTAGAAGGTGGGGAGAACTCTTTTTGCTCCACGTGGGCTTCATCTCTTTCACCCCCTGTAAGGACTGGGGGAGTGGACACTAGGTACAGATGAAGAGGAGTTCTTGTTGGAATTGACTTGTCACATAATATGAGGTGACCAGCTTTTTTTACAATGAAAAGGAGGACAAAAATAAATTGAGGAAAACAATATTGTAAATAAAAGAAACATTTTATTACTTACAACAATAATACACTATAATATGATAAATACATAATAAAAACATTTGTAATATTTTATATTGTAATTATGTTTACATGCCTACTAATTTTTAATAATAATTGTAAGAAAAAACTACTGCTGTCCTGTTAGTACTCATTTAGATACAAATATGTCACATCACATGCAATGGATCAACTCTGCATAGATAGAAAACGGACATTTACAGATTAGTCTTCCATATCAAAAAGGAGGACATGTAGGAGGACACTTTTCTAGGGAGGACGGAACTTGCAAAAGAAGGACTGTCCTCCCTAAAGGCGGACAATTGGTCACCTTACATAATAGGGTTGTAAACTGCTGCCAGAACATGCTAACATCATTATTTGGTTGTATTGCTGAGAATATTGCTCACCACCAACCTTTTGTTACTATTGTAATAAGAGGAGAAAACTCACTATTGGGCAAGATGGTCTTTCCCTGAAAGCTGTCAGTGCAGTGCCTTGCGCTATTACAGATACATAATAAGTGTTGTGTGGAATATGTAGTTCAAGGCCTGGTTTTAGAACCATGTCATTGCCCTAAGGAAGGGCAGCCCAGGATCTATGATTCCAAGGAATGAGCAAACCGTCTACCAGCGCTGTCCTTGCTGGTAGACGGTTCGCACCCCCTTTGGGAGTGGGAGTGATATGGATGCTTGTAATATCATTGTGAGCTTCCTGTCAAAGCCTGAGTGGAGGGATTACTGAGGCAGAGATCACACATGAAAGGATAACCTCTGCCCACCAGTTAAGTACTAGAGAAATGCAATCTTGGCTGCAAGACAGATATGGAAGGAAAGAGGGAAAGGACTAGTCTGTCCAGACTGACTCTATCAGTAAATCATGGCAGAAAGACATCATGGATCTGATTTGACCGCCCAGGAAAATTTCACTAACCCTAACAGTATGGCTGCATGTCAGGATCAAGGGTAAATATTAAACACCTTACCCACCTTCTGTTGAGCTGCAGTGTCCCTAAATCCACTGTTGCTCAGACTTGGTGAATTTTCAGGTAAGAAATTAGAGGTTTGCTTTTGAAAATCGCTGCAACTCAATATTTAGTCCAGTTAAAGTGATGAGATTTGGACCAGCTACGTTTCTTTCAGTAATCACTTATTGGGTACTTACCAGAAGTAACATCATTTTATTTTTTAAATTTTTTTTTTTCAGAGACAGAGAGAGGGATAGACAGGGAGGGATAGACAGACAGGAACAGAGAGATGAGAAGCATCAATTATTAGTTTTTCATTGCGCGTTGCAACACCTTAGTTGTTCATTGATTGCTTTCTCGTATGTGCCTTGACCGTGGGCCTTCAGCAGACTGAGTAACCCCTTGCTTGAGCCAGTGACCTTGGGTCCATGCTGGTGAGCTTTTGCTCAAACCAGATGAGCCCGTGCTCAAACTGGCGACCTCAGGGTCTTGAACCTGGGTCCTCCGCATCCCAGTCTGATGCTCTATCCACTGCGCCACCGCCTGGTCAGGCTAATTTTTTTTTTTTTTTTTTTTTTTTTGGTATTTTTCCGAAGCTGGAAACAGGGAGGCAGTCAGACAGACTCCCGCATGCGCCCGACCAAGATCCACCCAGCATGCCCACCAGGGGGCGATGCTCTGCCCATCTTGGGGCATTGCTCTGCCGCAATCAGAGCCATTCTAGCACCTGAGGCAGGGGCCACAGAGCCATCCCCAGCGCCCGGGCAAACTTTGCTCCAGTGGAGCCTTGGCTGCGGGAGGGGAAGAGAGAGACAGAGAGGAAGGAGAGGGGGAGGGGTGGAGAAGCAGATGGGCGCTTCTCCTGTGTGCCCTGGCCAGGAATCGAACCCGGGACTTCTGCACGCCAGGCTGATGCTCTACCACTGAGCCAACCGGCCAGGGCCAGGCTTATTTTTTTTTTTTAATTTTTATTTATTGATTTTAGAGAGAGAGAGAAACATTGATTTGTTGTTCTGCTTATTATGCATTCATTGGTTGAATCTTGTACATGCCTTGACCCGGGATCAAATCTGCAACCTTGGCGTATCAGAATGATGCATTAACCAACTGAGCTACCTGGCCAGCTCCAGAGTAATATCTTAAACATTTAGTATTTCTCAAATTATTTAATTTCCTGTCCCATTTTTGGCATAGATAAAAATCTTGTGCCTTCTTAAATATTTTTTGAAGCTTCAAAAGCTGTTTTTTCATCTTCTACATATAAAATTATCAAATACGCTTTTTTTGAACCACATATTCCTTTGAAAATTCTGATATACCCCTAAAAGGGGCCTAACCTCTCTCTTTTTTACCCTACTCTGGTTTAAGTCAAGATCAAGAATATTTTAAAAAATCAAAATTAATGCCAAAAAATTCTATAATGAACAAAATACCAAAAATTTAAATAGAAAGAGTAACAATATCATGCTGAGGCATATTGGAGTTTGAAGCAAAAGGAAAAATCAGTAATACTGATCCTGTCTTTATGTATTGGATATGGCACTGATTCTTACTATAAGGTGCATATTACTCTCCAATGAACTTGCTAAAATCTGGATTTCCAGGCTTTATCACTGGAGAATCTGATTCAGTAATTCTGGCATGGGGCTCAGAAATCTGCATAAGTAGTCTAATTGATTTTCATGGGATTGGAAGAGGAGATTAGACTAACTAAACTCTGAGACCCCTCCTAATTTTGGGACTCTGATTGTAAGTGGAGGGAAGGGTCCCAGAGAGTTATAGGGGTGGCTCACAGGCTGTCTCTGTTATCTGGTTATTTCTTAAATACTGTAGTAGGAACTAACAAAGAATAGGCACTAGTGACAGAGTAGTGATAAGATAGAATGGAAATCTGGAAGGGGAGATAATCAGAAAAAAAATCAAGTAAAGAAATCAATTGGTGATAAGTGCTATGCAGAGAATTGAAGTAATAATGTGTTAGAGTAGTTAGGGGGTTATTTTACATTGGTTAGTTGGGGGTGGCCTTTCTGAGATGACATTCAAGCTGCAAACTGAGCCTTGGCCAGGTGGATCAATTGGTTGGAGCATCATCCCAACGCACCAGGGTTGTGGGGTCAGGGCACATGCAAGGATCATCCAGTGAATGTATGAGTGAGTGGAATGACAAGTTGGGTTTCTTTTTTTGCTCTCTCTCTCTTCTTTCTCTCTAAAATCAATATATATACAGTTTTTTTTAGCAGGAGAGAGAGAGAGGGACAAACAGAAACAGACAAACAGGAAGGGAGAGAGATGAGAAGCATCCTTGGTGGGATGGTGACTGACAGAAGGCTTCTGGGGTGCTGGGAATGTTCTGGTCCTTTACCTGAGGTCTGGTTACACAAGTATATTCAGTTTGAAATTCATTGAATTGTGCCTTTTGATTCGTGCACTTTTCTGTATGTTATTCTCAATAAAAATTTTATTACCACACATGATATACAAATGGCTACCATGAAAAGATGCTCAACATCATTAGTTATTAGGGAAATGCAAATTAAAACCACAATGAGATACCACTTCAAAAAAAGCGAAATAAAAGTTAGCGAGTATGTGAAGAAATTGGAACCCTTGTATATTACTAGTGGGAATGTAAAATGGCGCAGCCACTGTGGAAAATAATTTGGCAGTTTCTCAAAAAGTTAAATATAAAATTACCATATGACCAAGAAACCCAGGTGGTGGTGCAGTGAATAAAGTGTTGAACTGGGACATTGAGGGCCCAGGCTTGAAACCCCGAGGTCACCAGCTTGAGCACAGGCTCATCTTGCTTGAACTCAGGCTTACTGCCTTGATCAAGGGGCCACTGGCTCATCTGGAGGCCTCTGGTCAAGGCACATATGAGAAGCGATCAATGAGCAACTAAAGTGCCACAACTACAAGTTGATGCTTCTCATCTCTCTCCCTTCCTGTCTGTCTGTCTGTCTCTTTCTTTCGCAAAAAAAAAAAAAAAAAAAAAAAAAAAAAATGGTAAAAGAAAGTAGCAGTTTAATGGCTAGTTTAGTCTCTAGCCAGAGACTAGGAGGAAGGTAGATTGGTGTGTTTAATGAGTGTGGGTTTTCTTTTGAAATGATTAAAATGTATTGAAATTAGATAAAGGTGGTGGTTTACAACAATCATGAATATACTAAATATCACTTAATTTTACCCTTTAGGATGGTTAATTTTATGTTGCATGAATTTTACTTCAGTAAAAATGTTTTCCAACCTAAAAAGTTTCATTACAAACAATGGCTGCAGCAACAAAATAGTAATTGTGTAAGGTGAAGGATATGTTAACTAATTTCATGTGGTAATCATTTCACAATATATATGTATCAACTCATCATGTTGTACACCTTAAAATATAATGTTATATGTCAATCATATCTTACTAAAACTGAGAAGCAAAAAAAGGATGGATGAGTGGTTTAGGAGAATGAATTTGAAATATGGAACCAGGGAGACCAATAGGGAGTCTTGGCAGTAGTTCAGGCAAGAGCTAATGGTGACTAAAGACAAGGAGGTGGTAACTGATGTGGAGAGAAGTAGACAGATTCCAGATACATTGTGGAATGGACAGGACTTGTCAAATTGAACATAGGATGTGAAAGAAAGAGAAGAATTAAGAATAACTCCTAGATATTTTGTTCCTAGATAGTGTTCTGTTACCCCTTGATAGGGACCCTAAGTCTTAGGATGCAGGAGCTTACTCCAGAGCTGAGCTATAACCAACCTTGATATTCCTGAGTGAGTGACGGAATCAGCAAAAACTCCTCATCCAAACCCCAAAATACCTACCAGTCCCCACTGTAAGGTATTTTAAGTGACTCAGAATTATTGCTAACTCTCATTTAGCATGCCCATGCACATTCTGAACTCTATCTTTGATGCTAGCCCTACCCATGGTATAGTTCTGCCCAGGCCCTTCTCTCTATGCCTGGCAGGGTCAACTTTAAACACCTGTCTCTTGAGCCTATCTGTTCTCCACTCCTGCTGGGCTTCCTTCTCCCATACTTATTCTTTTTTTCTTTTCTTTTCTTTCTTTTTTTTAAAAGTGAGGAAGGGAAGGGAGAGAGATGAGAAGCATCAACTCATAGTTGGTCACTTTAGTTATTCATTGATTGCTTCTCATACGTGCCTTGACCAGGGGGCTCAAACTGACTAGTGACCTCTGGCTCAAGTCAGCGACCTTGGGCTTCAATCCAGTGATCTCTGGACTCAAGCCAGCAACCATGGGATCGTTTTGATGTTCCCACGCTCAAGCCTGTGCTCAAGCTGGTGAGCCTATCCTCAAGCCAGTGGCCTTGGGGTTTTGGACCTGGGACCTCAGCATCTCAGTTTGATGCTTCATCCACTGAGCCACCACCAGTCAGGCTCCCCACAGTTATTCTTTATTCATTTTTTTTTTTTTTTTTAGAGAGGAGAGAGAGAGAAACAGAGAGGGAGAGAGAGGAGAGACAGACAGAAAGAGAGAAGGGGAAGCATCAACTTCCATATGTGCCTTGACCAGGCAAGCCCAGGGTTTTGAACCGCGACCTCAGCATTTCCAGGTCGACGCTTTATCTACTGCGCCACCACAGGTCAGGCCCCACAGTTATTCTTTTTTTTTTTTTTTTTTTTTTTTGTATTTTTCTGAAGCTGGAAACGGGGAGAGACAGTCAGACAGACTCCCGCATGCGCCCGACCGGGATCCACCCGGCACGCCCACCAGGGGCGATGCTCTGCCCACCAGGGGGCGATGCTCTGCCTCTCCCGGGCGTCACTTTGTCGCGACCAGAGCCACTCTAGCGCCTGGGGCAGAGGCCAAGGAGCCATCCCCAGCGCCCGGGCCATCTTTGCTCCAATGGAGCCTCGGCTGCGGGAGGGAAAGAGAGAGACAGAGAGGAAGGAGAGGGGAAGGGGTGGAGAAGCAGATGGGTGCTTCTCCTGTGTGCCCTGGCTGGGAATCGAACCCGGGACTTCTGCACGCCAGGCTGATGCTCTACCACTGAGCCAACCGGCCAGGGCACCCACAGTTATTCTTAAAGGACTTTTGCGCCACCTCAAAACTTTCCTGCCCAAGGCTTCACCTGAGGACTTGGTATTCCCAGGAAGCTACTCTGACTTTATGTGAACCTCACCTGGTCTCTCCCTCCACAGGGCATCTCCGCCCCACAGAGGGCCGGCTCATGAAAAACTGTATCCCTGCCAGGAGGAAATGCCAAGCTGATCTCACTTGCAATACCTCTTACCACCACCTGAAGTCCTGTACTTTTGGTATTAGCACCCCAACACTTCCAGAGGACTGTTTGGAGGCAGCACAGCACCTTAGGAACAGTCCTCTGAGGAACTGCACATGCCACCGGCACAGGAAGAACCAAACTGCCTGCCTGGACATCTACTCGACCGTTCTCCGTGCTCACAGCCTTGGTGAGGTCCCCATCCTAGAGCAGACGAAGTCAGGGAAGATGGCTCTTAGGGCTTGTTTATTAATCCTTCAGCATATGAATCACATGGTAGATTCTGAGAGGGACAATAATAAATCTCTGCATGTGACATCAGTAAGAAGCGAAAGGAGAAATTGGCAGTATCCTTTTGGATCCCCCAACATTGCCCTTCCATCTCCCTACTTTCCCCTTTCTTACTTGACAGCATGTAGCTGCCTCTTGGCAGAAATATGAAGCAGGCTGAGGCCCAATGTGGGGGCCCCTGGGACAGAGGGTATGGAGAGGAAGTGGAGAAAAATGGCCTTAACCCATAAAGAAGATCCAAATCCAATGTAATCCATAACTTTAGGGACTGAGAGGCAAGTGTCCCGGTCCAGCCTTTTACAGAAAGGAACTCATTAGCCAAGCAGGAGATGGTAGAAGAAAAAGGGCACTGGAAGAACCAAAGGGAAGACTCTTCCTCTGACTCTTCCATTTGCTCATGTTCCTTGTTGGCTGTTTCATGTGTCCCCTTCATTCTGGGATCCATTCTAAAGGAACGGCCTCTATCTGGGATGTTCCCTTCTCATAGCAGAGGGAGGTGGACAATGACAGAACCACATTATGACTTTAAAAGCTCCTGCTCACATTCCATTGACAAAGCAAATCACATGGCGAACAAGCCTGACATTACTGGGGAGGTATACTCCTCTCACAAGCAGACATTGAAAATCACATGGCAGTAAGTGAGGTTATAATCTTACAGTGTGGGCAAAATAACTGGAAACAATAATATAATCTCCACAGTCCACAAAATATTCATTTTCCTCTCTTCTACAAGCAAAATACACCTATAGACTCTCAAGGAAGATGCCCTAAAAGTTCTCTCCAAATGTGACAGCACACTCCAAGTCTAGGATCTTGTGATTTTTTTCTATACCAAGCCTGGATGTGGCTCCTTTTGATCTAGAAACTATGGACTAAAAAAACAAATTATCTGCCTCCCATCCATACTCAATATGCAATAGTGGAACAGGGACAGGAAACTACAACATACACTCTCAGAATGGGGAGGGATGGGAGGCATGCAGCAGATGTTGATTCATAGCAATCAATTTTTTTGTCTGAAGTCTCTCCACACAAATGTCACAAAGGAGCAGAGGTTGTTCTTGAATAAGGCCCTGTTTTCTGCTGCATGGTAGAGTTGCTCTATTCATTGTTCTGCGGGGTTCTTGGTCCAACTCTCTGGGAGGTCCTTCCAGTTCCATTACAGTAAGTCCTCACTTAAAGTCACCCATAGATTCTTGGAAATTGCCACTTTAAGCAAAACGACATATAATGAAACCAACTTTACCATAGGCTAATTGACATAAACAAAAGTTAAGTTCCTACGGCATATTCCCTGACCTCAAAACATCACTAAACTTCTAAATAAAGACCCAACACACTTCTGATACTAAACATTGAAATAAGTGTGAACTATACATACATTTAAGAAATATTTATATTAATAAAAACCAGTAAGATAACTATTTTCTAACCCATTTATTCCAGAAAAAGGTTGTGGTGACCAGAGCCTATTCTGGCAGCCCAGGGCTCAAGGTGGGGACCCACCCTGGACAGAATGCCTTTCTATTGGAGGCCCACTCACATCCAAGACCACATTCACTCAGACTGAACAATATACACACACGCCAGCTCGCCTAACATGCACATATTTGGGCTGGGAGAGGAAACCAAACTACCCAGAGAAAACCCATGCAGACATGGAAAGAACATACGAACTCCACACAGACAGTTGCTCTGCTGAGAATCAATCCTTTCCCCCTTGTCAATGTTATAACGAAACAAATAGAACTAAATGACGTTATTCAGGGACCTGCTGTGTTTTCTTTGGCCACATCTGTAAAGGGCATGGAGACTCTAACCTTGAGGACTGAGTAGCATTCTCAGCTTGCTACTTATCTCTGATGGATGTTGGGGCATTTTAAGTATCAAATCATCACCGTCTCTTTAACTTAATTTGTTTTTCAGTGTCTTTTAATCCAAACTGGTGACTCTTAGCAGTTCAACTTTTCCAAAACCTAATTTTTTTTATACTTTGATTTCTGTCACCTCCTGTGCCAGTAGGAGCCTTTCCTATAATTATTTTCAAGATAGACAGCTCCTTGTAGACCTAATTAGAAGTACCTTGCCCTTATCAGCCTTCTGTGGAAGAGCCAATACCTTAGTCTTTTTCCCCTGAGCTCATTTTTTCAACTGGCAGGATTTATTGGAAACCATCTTAATCAATGAGAGATTCCCCACAAAGGGCATGATGACCACAAACTTGATTTGATCTTTGCTCCAAGGCTGAGTAGTGATAGACCTTATTACTCAATGAATTTTTGAATTTTATCTTTTACCATTTGAATATGAGAAGCAGTCACAACTCTCAATTCTGCAAGTCCCAGAATTTCTGGATTCTCCCGTGTCTGTTTCCTCTCTATTTGCAAACTGGCCAGTTCTTCTCTGAGATTTTATCATCCCTGGAGTACCTTGCCAAATGCAGTCGATAGCAATAAAGACATACTAGTCACCTTCTGCTTCTCAGCTTCTCTCCTTAAAGCACGAGCTCATTCAGTATATCATCTTTCTTCTAAGTTTACCACCCACTGCTTAGTCCCACAACCAATACCACATAATTTAGACCTTTTTGTTCCTGCAGCACTCCACTTCTGGATCCTAATCACATTTTTAGTAAGAATTTGCTAGGTTATGCTGCAGTCACAACCAACCAACCAACCAACCCCAAAATCTCTGGCTTTCAACAACAAAAATGTATTTCTTGCTCATGTTATTCATCTGCTGCAGGCTTCCATGAGTTGGCTTTGTTTTTGCTCTACCTGTCTTCTTCATTCAGGGATCCAGCTGGTAGAGGGAGGAGGGCAACAGCAGAACCAGGTGATGGATAATTCTTAAAGCTTCTGCTCAAATGTGATTTATGTCACTTCAACTCTCAGTGCATGGGCCAAAGTGAGTCACATGGCCAAGCCTGACAGTGGGATGGGGACCTGACAGTCACATGGCAACAGGTGGGGATGTATAAACTTCCCACAGGATGGGTAGCAAATAATTAAAAATGAATCTTATTTACCACTCTCCTTGTTTCCTGCTTTCCACTCATCCTAATCCCTTTTGTTTCAGAATTTGCCCTGAGACTTCTCCTTGTATTCTATTTATTTTTGTTTGTTTGTTTGTTTATTTATTTTTGTGACAGAGACAGGAGAGAGAGATAGGGACAGACAGGAAGGGAGAGTGATGAATGAGAAGCGTCAATTCTTTGTTGTGGCACCTTAGTTGTTCATTGATTGCTTTCTCATATGTGCCTTCACGGGGGGGGGGAGGGGGCTACAGCAGAGCGAGTGACCCTTTGTTCAAGCCAACGACCTTGGGCTTAAGT
Organism: Saccopteryx leptura; assembly: GCF_036850995.1. Classification (NCBI taxonomy): domain Eukaryota; kingdom Metazoa; phylum Chordata; class Mammalia; order Chiroptera; family Emballonuridae; genus Saccopteryx; species Saccopteryx leptura. The sequence continues at coordinate 160,392,687 of NC_089508.1, read as the reverse complement.
TGGTGAGCCTTGCTCAAACCAGATGAGCCTGCACTTAAGCTGGTGACCTCAGGGTTTCAAACCTGGGTCCTCCGCGTCCCAGTCCGACTCTCTATCCACTGCGCCACTACCTGGTCAGGCTCCTTGTATCCTCTTATCTCCTTCCTTTTCCCTTAGGAGCATGAGGTCTTCCCAAGTATCCAAACTATCCTATGCTGTTTTTCGGACATCATCCATATTCCTTACTTCCTAAAGATGCATTCACAGAGGCCTATTGGGGGCAAGCTCACCTCTCTCACCTTTTTTCCAACACGACTTATTAACCAACATTTGTTAAGTACCCTACCATGTCTATGAACTATGCAGTGATTTTATGTAAGACCCAGTAAGCCCCCTAAAGGAGCCCACTGCCCCATGGAGTGACTGGGAGAGATGTTTTTCCATCGAGATCATTGTTTTTTTCTTCTCTGCTTTTCTCCCTCAGGTTCAGTTTGAGGCCTGGCCTCACTTCCATATCCTCAGCATGCAATGCCAAGTGGTCAGACTTAGTTCAGTGTCTACCACTACCCCTTCTCCAATAGGAAGAGAAAACAAGACAGAGTCCCGTACCTGCTCATGGGCCCACAGGCAATATGTCTAGTGGTTAAGAGCAGAGATTCTGCAATCAGATAGTCTAGTGTTCAAACTCCAGCTTCACTTCTTAGCTTATGTGAGCCTGAGTGAGTAACTTAACTTCTCTCATCCTTTTCCTTCTTAGGATGGATTAAATGAGAAGAAATACATACAGAATATTTATCTACTACCTTCTATCTATCTATCTATCTATCTATGTAATTTTTTTTTTCATTTACACCATAGTGCCCAACACACAGTGTGCTCAACATGGTACCTTTACTACTCTATCCTTAAACCTAGTTTATTCATCACAACCTTCTCACTTCTGCACAGCTTGTTAGGAAGAGACTGTGTTTTCCTTTCCTCCACAGGACTTTGAGGTCTAAACCAGCAGCCTCAGCCCCTCTTTCTCCCATCCCCAGCCTGGTCTTCAGGACTCTGATGCTCCCCACCTTGTCTCTAGGTGGCTATGAGCTGGATGCCTCCCCCTCTGAAGATGACACAGTGACCTCAGAACACTGGGAAACGAAACTCAGCAAACTGAAAATGTTCAAACCAGGTGTGGAGGGCAAGCAGAGACTGTGGTGTAGGGGCTGGGCCTGGGCCCTGGTGTGGAACACAAGCTGGGTGGGGGGGCTTGTGAAGGAAGAGTCACTGCCTGCCAGCATTGTGTAACTAAAGCAGCATCGTGTAGAGTGGGAATCTGAGTTGTGGGGCATGATCTGGTCTCACAGGAGTCATCAAAAAGCAATAGTTATTAGGGAGGCATTCGAAGAAAGCCCATTAGGGCTCCCTGGTTTCAAAAGGTGGGAGTCTCTATTATAGAGAGTTTGGTGGGAGTGGCAGCAGTCTCAGGACAAAATGTGCTGAAACGGAGTATTTGCCCTCATTTGAGGCAGCCACAAAAGTAGTTGTTTTGTCCCTGAAGACTAGGAAATTGCTTGTTTTCAACCATTCTAATGGGATGGGAGAGGTGCTGGCTAAATGGGTAGAGAAGGCATGTCTCCTCAGGGGTGTCTCAGGGTAGGGAGCCATCTATCTAGCAAGGACTGATACATGTTTTTCAGGAAAATGAAGCTGTTGTATTATTAATTGGAAGGGAACACTCACACGTGTACTCTCTTTTTGAGAAACATGTGAGTTTGTGATATAGTCCCATATATTAGCATTTTGAGGAAAAAGCATAGAAACTTGTACATAAACTCTTAGTTACAAGGAATTAGGAATTTACCTGTTCCAGTTACTCCACGTTCTGACTGCTAGAATATTCTGTTAATAGAAATATCACCACAATTTCCCAATTGTATGGGAAACTTTCATGCATGCATCAACCAATGAAAGACAGGCAGGTGATATTAATACTAAGCAGGCCTGACCAGGTGATGGCACAGTGTATGGAGCATCAGCCTGGGACACTGAGGACCCAAGTTTAAAGCCCTGAGGTCTCTGGCTTGAGTGCGGGTTCCTTGGGCTTGAGCGCGGGCTCACCAGCTTAATCATGGGGCCAATGGCTTGAGTGTGGGATCATAGACATGACCCTATGGTCACTGGCTTGAGCCCAGGGGTCACTGGCTTGAACCCAAGGTCTCTGGCTTGAGCAAGGGGTCACACACTCTGCTGGAGGCCCTCGGTCAAAGCACATTTGAGAAAGCAATCAGTGAACAACTAAGGTGTCACAACTACAAGTTGATGCTTTTTTTCTCTCTCCCTTCCTGTCTGTCTGTCCCTGTCTCTCTATGTCTCTCTCAAAAAACAAAACAAACAAAAAAAAAACTGAGTGGAATAGACAGATGCAAAACAAAACCAAAATCCTAAGTAGAATTTGGTGATATTTGTTGGACAGTTCAGAAAGTGCCTTAGATTTTTGTAGGACCCCTAGCTTATTATTTCCACCATGAGATCTCATTCAATGCATAGGACTGAGGAAAGAGTTTTGGTTATTTGAGCTTTCTGGCTACTTGCATTCTAGATAGATAGGCTTTTGATGTACATGGCTTTATTTGTTTGTTTGTTTGTTTGTTTTAACCTAGTCAAGCTGAGGGCGAGGATGACAGAAGCTCACGAATACCAGATCTAGTTTGTGTGTAAAGGCAAAACCCTGGACTAGGAGTGGCTTACTCAGGACTGTTCTCCCTTTCTTCCTACCCTCATTATGATGCTTGTTAAATCAGAAGGTTGCGGGAGTTTCTAGGTAAGCTGGTTTTGCAGAGGACTGGTGACTTGGTGCCGCTCTTCCCACAGACGCGGACTTCTGCCTCCAGTTCGCCACGCTGTGCACTTTTGATCGTAAGTGTGACCAGCTGCGCAAGGCCTATGGGAAGGTGTGCTCAGGGACCCACTGCCAGCGCCAAGACTGCCTCCAGCAGCTCTTTGCCTTCTTCGAGGAGGCACCAGAGCTCCTCGCGCAGGGAATTCTGCTGTGCCCATGCGAGCCTTCCGATCTGAGCTGCGGGCAGCGCAGGCGCAACACCATCGCCCCCAGCTGCGCGCTGCCGTCTGAGACCCCCAACTGCCTGGAGCTGCTGCACATCTGCAACTTGGACAAGCAGTGCAGGTGCAGGGCTTGGTGCGGGTGGGCAAGGTAGCCAACGACACAGTGCGCACCACTCCCTCCAGACCGCCTTCTGTGCGGGACTGGGTCTGACTCCCCAGGGGCCGACTTAACGACAAAGCTATCCTTATGTTATGTTACAGAAGCTATCCTTCGATAGTTTATGAAACTTATTTCTCAAAAATAAAAAAGTGTATATATATATATATCACATTTGTGTAAAAACTCAAAAAGAAAATACATTTGTGTACAAACTTTGGAAAGTGTAAAAACATAATAATATCACTCAAAATCCATCTCCTGAAGATAATATGCTATGCTTTGGGGAGCATTTCCTTTTGGCCCTTTATATATATATATATATATATATATATATATATATATATATATATATATATATATATACTGTAGATAGATAAAATTTGATATTTTGGGAATATATTTGTATCATTTTTTTCTTTTTTTAGTGAGAGAAAGAAAGACAGGGGCAGACAGACAGAAAGGAAGTGAGATGAGAAGCATCAACTTGTAGTTGTGGCACCTCAATTGTTCACTGATTGCTTTCTCATACGAACCTTGGGGAGGGGGCGGCTACAGCTGAGCCAGTAATCCCTTGCTCAACCCACAACCATGGGGTCATGTTTATGATCCCATGCTCAAGCCCACAATCCCGTACTTAAGCTAGTGAGCCTGCACTCAAGCTGGCAACCTCGGGGCTCCTAACCTGTGTCCTCAGCGTGCCAGGCCACCCTCTATCCACTGTGCCACCACTTGGTCAGGCTGTATCTTTTTTTTCTTTTCTTAAGTGAGAGAAGGAATAAAAATGAGAGACTCCCACATGTGCCCCACTGGGATACACCAGCAACCCCATCTGGGCTGATGCTTTAATCAACCGAGCTATTTAGAGCCTAAAACTGTTGCACTGGGACCAACCACGTTATCTTCAGTGTCTGGACCATGCTCAAACCAATTGAGCCACTGGTGTGGGAAAGAAAGAGGGAAAGAAGGGGGAAAGGGTAAAGGAAAGAAGCAGATGGTCACTTCTCCTGTGTGCCCTGACCGGTAATCAAACCCAGGAGGTCCATATGCTGGCTGATGCTCTATCCACTGAGCCCCCAACCAGGGCCTATTTGTATTTTATATTGTATCTTTTTTTTTCATTTATAGTACATATCTCATGAGCATTTTGTGGTGAAGACTGGCTCTTAAGTCAAACAGATCTGAATTTAAGTTCTGGGTCTGTGTGACCTTGAGCCCACAATTTAACCTAAACTTCCATCACTTAACCCAGATTTCTACTTAGTCCTCTGTAAAAACTGAGACAATAATGCGGACCTTATAGGATTTCTATAAGAGTTAAAGTACATAATTTATGTAGAGTACTTAACTGCTGGTGCAAAGTAAGTGCCCAATAAATGGTGGTGCTTATTTTGTCATTTACTGTCCATTGACAACTTGATTTTTAAGAGCCTATATTGTACTCCATTTTATAGATGCTCCATACTTTATTTAATTATTCACTATTGTTGGATATTTAGGTTGTTTTCTAAGTAATGATACGTAAGTATTACTCTTGTTTATTAATCTTTGTGAACAAATCCTATTATTGATTAGGATATGTTGCTATGGCCCTGGCCAGTGGCTTGGTGGATAGAGCATCAGCCCTGTGTGAAGATGTCCCAGGTTCAATCCCCAGTCAGGGTACACATGAGAAGCAACCATCTGCTTCTCTTCTCCTGTCTCTCCTCCTTCTCTCCCTCTTCCCCTCCTGCAGCCAGTGGCTCAGTTAGTTCGAGTGTGGCCCTGGATGCTGAGGATAACTCGGTTGGTCCCAACAAACCAGCCTCAGGTGCTAAAAATAGCTTGGTTGATTCAAGCACCGGCTGAAGATGAGGTTGCCTGGTGGATCCCAGTGGGGGCACATTTGGGAATCTGTCTCACTATCTCTTTTCTCTCACTTAAAAAGAAAAAAAAAAGGACATGTTGCTACAAGTACCATTACAGAATCAAAGCACGTGAAGATTTGTAAGTGTTTGATATATATTCTCCAGCCCACTTCTGTTCTGGCTTTCCTCTGCCTTCTTATGACAAAACATTCACCAAATTGAAGATATCATCTATTCTAGTGACATTCGTTACCAACATTATTTTGCAACCTAGCTCTACCACTTACTTCTCTGAAACCTTGGGCAAGTTATTTAATCTCTGATCCCACTTTCTTCTTCTGCAAAATATCACACAGTCAGAGCTTTCCATAATCATAATACTAACACTTAATGAGTACTTACTGTGGACTATATACTGTTTTAATACTTTCATGTATTAACTATCTAAACCTAACAAGAACCCTGTAAAATATATGCTATATTTTTTAAGGAAAATCCAATTTTATTTTATTTTTATTTTAGGTATTATTTATTCATTTTAGAGAGAGGGGACAGAGAGGGGGGTAGGGGCAGGAAGCATCAACTCCCATATTGCCTTGACCAGGGAAGCCCAGGGTTTCGAACCAGCAACCTCAGCATTGCAAGTCAATGCTTTACCCACTGTGCCACCGCAGGTCAGGCTATTTTTATTTTTTATAAAAAATAAAAATTACCTGACTGGTGGTGGCACAGTGGCTAGAGCATTGAACTGGAACACTGAGGACCCAGGTTTGAAACCCCGAGGTTGCCAGCTTAAGCATGGGATCATCAACATGATCCCAAAATTGCTGGCTTGAGCCCAAGGTCTCCAGCTTGAGCAAGGGGTCATTGGCTCAGCTTGAGCCCCCATATGAAACAATTAATGAACAACTAAAGTGACACAACTATGAATTGATGCTTCTCATTTCTCTCCCTTTCTATGTGTTTCTCTCTCTAATAAATAAACAAATAGATAGATAAATAAATAAGTAAGTAAAATAAAAAGATACCACCACCTTGGCTGGATAAATAACTCGGTTGGTTAGAGCGTCATTCTGATACACAAAGGTTGCAGGTTTGATCCCTGGTCAGGGCACATGCTGGAATAGATTGTTGTTTCTGCCTCTCTTTCTCCCTTCTTCTCTTTCTCCAATCAGTAAATAAAAATTAAATAAATAAAATCAAGCCCTGGCCAGGTTGTTCAGTGGATAGAGCATTGTCCCTGTGCACCGAGGTCGATCCCTGGTCAGGGTACATAGGAGTACACAACTAAGTGGAACAACTAAGTGAAACAATCAGTTAATGCTTCTCTCTTTCTCTCCTTTCCTATCTTTCTCTCTCTCTCTCTTAAGTCAATGGAAAAATAAAAATAAAACCAATCTTCTGTTGACAAATGAAGAAGCCACAGCAGAGAAAGGTTAAAGAACTTGGTCAAGTTTACCCAGGTAGTAAGTCAGGTTTTAATAAGGTTTGGAATGAAGCCTGGCTTAGAGTCTGTGCTCCTAACTTCTCTGCCATATTGCCTATTATTGTGCTGGTAGCTATTATTATTACATAACAAGTGTTGGATTAGATGATAAAGATATTGTTCCTTCCTTCAAAGAATTTGCATTTTAGCAGGGATGAGAAATAAGTAAGCCACCAGTGTGACACCAAGCAAAACATAAGGAAAACTGCAGAAATTTATATAGAAAAACACTCATGATTCCATCATCTGAAGATAACCAACTTTATATATTGTAGGATGAATGTTAATTATAACAATATCTAATGCTTATTAAACACTTAATAAGTACCAGGCACTATGCTAAATATTGTACAGACATTCTCTTATTTTATTCTCACAAAAATCCATGATCTCTGTTTACAGTGAAGGAAACTGAGGTTAAAGAAGCTGCCTGAGAACTCATAACTAAGGGTAGTGGAACCCAAATTCAGAGTGATATGCTATAGGGACTGGGGTGATAGTGCATTTAGTTGTGACAGACTTCACTGGGCCAGGCTCTGAAGGTAGAGGGGGATTTGGCATGAAGGTGGCATGTCAGCTGAAGGGGCAGCAAGGGGGAAGGCTGCGGGCCAGGCCCTTAAAGGAAACTCTTGAATTTTCCTTCTTCCAGATCACGCCTGGACGCTTTTCAGACTCACTGCCATCCCATGGACATCCTAGGGACCTGTGCTACAGAGCAGTCCAGATGTGTGCAAGCATACATGGGGCTGATTGGTGAGGCCAGGGGGTGTACGTAGGGAGCCCATAGGTTGACGTTGGGATGAGAATGCTCTGGTTTCTGAACCCAAATGGAGTACTCCTGAGACAGGTGGGAGAGGTGGGAGCTGATGCTGGGGTTGACCGAGGCCATGGCAATCCTCTCTTTACCCCACAGGGACAGCCATGACCCCCAACTTTGTCAGCAACATCAGTGCCAGTGTTGCCTTAAGCTGTACCTGCCGAGGCAGTGGCAACCAGCAAGAGGATTGTGAGCAGCTGGAAAAGTCTTTTTCCCACAACCCCTGCCTCAGTGAGTGTGCTTCATCTGCTCTCTCCCTGGTGGCTGGGTCTGCTGGACCCAGGGAGAGGAACAAGATCAGCCCCATTTGTCTCCTGCAGAGGGAGCAGCCCCCTCCTCAGAACAGGCTACATCCGCCAGCCTGCACCTTTCTTCCTTTCTCCTGCTCCCTGGGTGACCCCCACACTGCCTGCTCAACCTTCCCGGCAGGATGAGACAATATCCCATTCCCAATTGCCATCTCTCTACCCTCCTGTCTCCCAGAGTCCCTGAGACATTTCCTTTCCCTCCTTGGGATCCTGAGAAATCTCCAGAATCTGTTCCCTTCCAATCTACCTTTTCTTCCTCCTCAGTGGATGCCATTGCGGTTAAGATGCATTTGCATAAACAACTCTTATCCAAGAACAAGACAGACAATTCTACCTCACCGGTGATGGAACGCCAGGTAGGGCCTCCTCTGTTACAGTCCTCATACCTTTACTTAACCGTCTGGGGGAAACCCAGAAAGGCAGACATGGGGATCGTGGGGATGACTTCCTTGTTGTCACAAATACTCTAGACCTGTAATGGACACCTTAGGGGAAGGGGACAGTCCTTGACTGAGGCTGAGGTGGTAATGGGGTGGAGCTGACTTCATTGCCTTTCTTCCATAGAACCTTGCTCTGAGGCCACGGCCATGGATGCCCTCTCTTTTCTCCTGCATACTTACCCTGATTCTGCTCCCAAGTTTCTGTTAGCTGGACTTCCCTGGGACCCTCATCCCCTTTACTACACTGAGCCTGACCTGCCACCTGCAAGAAGTGAGGAAAGGACATATCAAGGAGGTGCAGTATACAACATGACAACCCTGACCACCCACTCCCACCACCGCCACCGTACATCACACAGTGACTGGCTAAATTCTCATTTCCTACACATCTAACTCAGGCTGTCCCTCCTTTGGAACTGGTCACCACAGTTTGGCCATATCGTCTGGTGGTGACCAGCTCTACTAAGCTCTCTCCTGATCCCTTCCCCCCAGGTTCTAACAAATCAGCCATTCTCTATTGAATTCTCCAGGTAGTCAGGGCTGGGTGTTCTGAGGCAGCCTAGAAACACATTCACCACTGTTAGGAAAACTGGAGCAAGTCCTGCCCCCTTGTCTCCTCCTCTGCTGCCTGCCCTGCCCTGGAATCCTACAGAGCGTTTGAGCATCTGGAGCTGGAGCTGGAACATCTATGCCTTGCTTTTTTCCTGCTATTGTCCCAAAGTCCCCCCAGCCTCTTGGATCATGATTAAACATTTTGACTTAAAACTTTGCTCTTTTTTCTATTTTTTCATTTTGTGAATTTATACAGAACTAGACATTTTATAGACAGAAGAGCACAGACCAGGTGATCAGGAGACATATCAACTCTGCCACCAACTGCTGTGTTACATTGCATAAAGTGTCAACCTGGAATGCTGAAGTTGCTGGTTTGAAACCCTGGGCTTGCCTGGTCAAGGCACATATGGGAGTTGATGCTTCCTGCTCCTCTACTTTTCTCTCTCTCTCTCTCCTGTCTCTCTAAAAATGAATAAATTTTAAAAATTTTTAAAAAAATAAAAAAATTTAATTTCTTCTTGATAATTATCTACATCACCCAAATTTTCCACAAAATCCTTATATTGTACTTTAATTGCTAACTTTTCTGAGTTATTACCATGTGTAGCAACTCAGGCAAGTCTCTCTGTGTCCAGAGTTGGAAGAAGAAAATAGCTTATATGAGGCTATGGACCCATATCTGTCCAAGCTCCAGCCATTTCTGGGATACTGCCTGGGATCTGCTACAGCAGCTTAGAGGGGAGGGTCCTTAGTCAACCACAGCATTTATTGAGTACTTGCTTGTGTTATTGGTCTGTTACACATTATAATGGGGGCCAGAGGAAAGGAGAGACTGGTCCTTGGTCTAATTAGCAATCTTGTTGGGATAAAGAAATAGCCACCTATGGAAAGTAGTTGGAAGTATATATTTGCAGAGCTGTGGACAGTTGTCTATTAACTCATTCACTCGCTCTTTCCATAAGCACCTGGCTGCAAGGCTCTGTGCTAAGTGCAGGAGATTCCAAGGTGAGATTCCCAGTAAGCTATCCGGTCAGAGCATTATGTATTAATTTTTTTATCCTCCAGTACTTGACTCTGTCAGTCATTAGCTATGTGACTTGGTCTTAACCTCTCTAGGCCTTATTATCCATATCTGTAACATGGAAGAAACCTAGATAGAACGTCCTCGCAAAGTGCAGAGGTTGCCAGTTCGATCCCCAGTCAGTGCATGTACAGGAACAGGTCGATGTTCCTGTCTCTCTCTCTCCTCTTTCATTAAAATCAATAAAATAAACATAACTTGACCTGTGGTGGCCCAGTGGATAAAGTGTCAAGCTGGAACATGGAGGTTGCTGGTTCAAAACCCTGGGCTTGCCCGGTCAAGGCACATATGGGAAGCAACTTCTATGAGCTGATGCTTCCCACTTCTCTCCCCTCTTTCTCTCTCTCTCTAAAAAAATAAAATAAATTTTAAAAATAAACATTAAAAAAGAAATAAATGAGAGCCCTAGCTGGGTAACTCAGTTGCCTAGAGCCTCCTCTCAATATGCCAAGGTTGTAGGTTCGATCCACAGTCAGAGCACATAGAAGAATCAACCAATGAATACATAAATAAGTGGAATAACAAAACAATGTTTTTCTCTCTCCCTACCTTTCTCTCTCTCTCTCAAATCAATAAATAAGCCCTGGCCCGATAGCTTGGTAGGTTGGGGCATTGTCCAAAAGTGCAGAAAATTGTAGGCTCAATCCCTACCAGGGGTCCCCAAACTTTTTACACAGGTGGCCAGTTCATTGTCCCTCAGACCGTTGAAGGGCTGCCACATACAGTGCTCCTCTCACTGACCACCAATGAAAGAGGTGCCCCTTCCAGAAGTGCGGCGGGGGCCAGATAAATGGCCTCAGGGGGCCGGATGCGGCCCGCGGGCCGTAGTTTGGGGATGCCTGCAAGGCACATATAGGAGCATATCAATGTACCTGTCTCTCTCTTCTCTCTCTTCCTCTCTCTCTACAATCAATAAAATAAACATACTTAAAAATCAATAAATAAAAAACTTTTTAAAGAAATGAGATAATCGGCCCTGGCCGGTTGGCTCAGTGGTAGAGCGTCGGCCTGGTGTGCAAAAGTCCCGGGTTCAATTCCCGGCCAGGGCACACAGGAGAAGCACCCATCTGCTTCTCCACCCCTCCCCCTCTCCTTCCTTTCTGTCTCTCTCTTCCCCTCCCGCAGCCGAGGCTCCACTGGAGCAGAGATGGCCCGGGCGCTGGGGATGGCTCCTCGGCCTCTGCCCCAGGCACTAGAGTGGCTCTGGTCGCAACAAAGCGACGCCCTGGAGGGGCAGAGCATCACCCCTTGGTGGGCGTGCTGGGTGGATCCCGGTCGGGCGCATGCGGGAGTCTGTCTGACTGTCTCTCCCCGTTTCCGGCTTCAGAAAAATACAGAAAGAAAAAGAAATGAGATAATCTATGTAAAAGTATTGTGACTGACACATGGTAAGAACTCAGAAAAGTTAGCAATTAAAGTACAATATAAGGATTTTGTGGAAAATTTGGGTGATGTAGATAATTATCAAGAAGAAATTAAAATTTTTTTATTAAAAATTTTTTTTTTAATTTATTCATTTTAGAGAGACAGGAGAGAGAGAGAGAGAAAGGGGGAGGAGCAGGAAGCATCAACTCCCATATGTGCCTTGACCAGGCAAGCCCAGGGTTTCAAACCAGCGACCTCAGCATTCCAGATTGACACTTTATGCAATGCGCCACCACAGGTCAGGAAATTAAAAAAAATTTAAAATCTCACTCTCAAACTTCCAAACCTGCTCCCTGCACATCGGTGCACACAAGAATCTATGGGTAAGTATAATTTTTACATAGTGGGAGCAGGCACTGCATATCGAAGGGTTACGTCAGAGCATCTTTCAGCATCCATGAGTAGAGCTCAGGCTACATCATCCTTTTTATCAGCAGCATAACATGGACTCATATGAATACACATAACCTCATACATAGTTTACTTAACCAGTTTTGTATTGATGGATATTTGCTAGTTTTCTCATTTTTATCCAGCCAAGTTGTAAGGCAACGAGAAGGCGACTGGGAGTAAGATGTGCAGAGGAGCTTCCAGAATGGTGGGAATAGGGAAGCCTCTCCTTATACATTCTCATATCCCCATAGCCAGCCCTAGCCCAGGAAATACCCAACAACCTGCCTCCTTACAATCTCCAGTGGGACATCCCCTTCTTCTCCCAGGAAGATTTCTGAACCATCAAGGCCTCTCCATTTGTTTGGCTCCATTAGACTAGGGCTGGGGTGTGAATGGTACAGTCATTCCTTTCTAAGTGCTTGAATTAGACTAATAGGTCATCTGCGCTTTTCTCTGAAGAAGGTCCAAATTCCTGGTAAACAACCAGACCACTCCCCCAGCCCAGGGCCTAGAGCCAAGACCGAGGGTGGGGGCATAGTGGCTGGACTAAAGCTTTTAATGGTATCATGGCTGGCTGGGATGGTTAATGCCATTAGACTAGCTTCTGGGTAATAAGGTGGGAAGGGCTGCTGGTAGCAGTGATAAGTGGAAAGTACTGAATTATAGGCTTCTGCATGGTGGGGGTGGAACAGATTGTCTTTTAAACAGTTATCTTCAAATTTACTCATTCAATCATTCAGTCAGTCAATGAACCTTTAAGAGCAATTGCTCTGTGCCAGGGTGTATTTTCAAGATGTGTCCCTACCCACTTATGTGCTGCCATTTCAATGAAGGGGCATCCCTGGACTCTGGCAGTAGTGCCTTAAGTGGGCTTCTGGATCCCCTTTTTTTTTAATGAGATTTTTTATTTATTGATTATAGAGAGAGGAGAGAGAGAGAGAGAAAGGTAAGGGGAGGAGATGGAAGCATTATCTCGTAGTTGCTTCTCGCATGTGCCTTGTCCGGGCAAGCCCAGGGTTTTGAACTGCGACTTCAGCATTCCATGTCATCATTTTATCCACTGTGCTAGCACTGATCAGGTCTCCTGGAACTCTAGTTATCCTGGTTGACTATAATGCTCAGCTATTTGACCTTGGGAAATATTCATTATCCCTCTGAGCCACCATTTCCTCATCTACAGTGGAGATGTCAATAGGAATACCTAACTTAAAGGGTTACAGTTTTTGTTTGCTTTGTTTTTAATACATACATTAGCAATTTAATTTCAGCTAAAAAACTAATTGTCAATATCAACTAATGTTTATATCAATTAAAAATTTTTTTAAATATTTTATTTATTCATTTTAGAGAAAGGGGGACAGAGAGAGAGAGAAAGGGAGGAGCAGGAAACATCAAATCCCATATGTACCTTGACTAGGCAAAAACCAGCGACCTCAGCATTCCAAGTCATTGCTTTATCCACTGCGCCACCACAGGTCAGGCATTTATATCAATTTTAATGGTTTTGCTTGGCCTGGTAGCTCAGTTGGTTAGAGCATCATCCCAATACAGCAAAGTTGTAGGTTTAATTCCCTGTCAGAACACATACAAGAATCAACCAATGAATGCACAGATAAGTGGAACAACAAATAGATGTTTCTCACTCTCTTCCCCTTCCTCTTTCTCTAAAAATCAATTTTAAAAATACCATAGCCCATAGCCAAGGGTCTTGTAGCTGCAAGTGACAGAAACATTGGGATTACTCAGTGAAAGGGAGTGTCACACAACCCATTCCCAGGAAGTTCAACCAGGCCTTGAGGGAGCTGGAATTGGCGAGTCAGAACCAGATTTGAGTCCCACCTGTTGGAGGCCTAGACATCATGAACCATCTACTTCATTCTCTCGTTCTCTCTGCAAACCTACTTCCTCTGCATGACCTTCTGGGTCCAGCAACTTCAGCTAAATCATCTCCTATCCCAATTCCTGTTAGGTCAGCAGAAGGAGGGATGCATGGGCCTGATGAGTTTTATAAGAAGTTTATTTATGCATCTGTAAAACAGATGGGCTGAGACCCTAGTGGCATCAGCGGAGAGCTTCAAGAAGGAGGTGTCTGATATAGGAGTTGCTGCAGGCATTTGCTGGCATGGGCTTGGGTACACCTGGACACGCTCAGATTAGCATATCCTGGTTTGTTGCCTTTGGTCACTGACTGTCTCCCTTTCCCAACCCTCAGGTCCCTCCCAATGGCCTTGTACCAAGGACATTTCCCAGGACCTTCCCAGGGTGGTGGGAATTGCTTAACAAGAGGGGGAGGTTGGGTGAGGGAGATGTTTAATGAAGAAGGTGCCTTAGTAGGAGGTTGGGTGAGGGGAATTTGAGTTTAAAGGAGTTTTGGGCCTGACCAGACGGTGGCGCAGTGGATAGAGCATCGGACTGGGATGCAGAGGACCCTGTTTTGAGACCCCGAGGTCGCCAGCTTGAGCACGGGCTCATCTGGTTTGAGTAAAGCTCACTAGCTTAAGCCCAAGGTCGCTGGCTCAAGCAAGGGGTCACTCAGTCTGCTGTAGGTGCCCACAGTGAAGAACTGATGTTTCTCATTTCTCTGTCTGTCCCTATCTGTCCCTCTCTCTAACTCTCTCTGTCTCTGTTACACACACACACACACGCACACACACATAAATAAATAAATGGGCTTTGGATTTAAAGGAGCCCTGAACCCAAACTAACAATTCCAAGTACATGGAAAATCCGATTGTCTGTGCATAGGTTCTAGTTTGGCTTTTCTGAATCGAGAGTTCATCCCAGGCCTGTCAGCTGGGTAAAGAAAGCAGATCCACATGCTACTGAAGTAATTACAGGAGGGCAGTTCTCAGAGAAGTCAGTGTGCCTCACTAGTACCCCCAAAGGCATAGATTCTTTTCAGGGAATTGGGGTGAATCTTAATCACCTGAGGTCCAGCTTTGCTTCTTTTGTGGCTTCCTCCATGGCCTAGGAGTGTCTTCTCTGAGCTTCCTTCCCGGATGCCCTGAAAGTATGGGAATGCAGGAACACAGTGCAGAGAACTGTAGCACCTTTGGGCCTGAGAACCATTTAGGGGGCTAGATCTGAGAGGTTCTTTTTTTTTTTAACTTATTTATTGATTTTAGAGAGAGGGAGGAAGAGAGAGAGAGAAATAGAAACATTGATCTGTTTCTCTATGTGCCCTGAATGGGGATCGAACTGGCAACTTTTGTGTAACCAATCAAGCTATCTGACCAGAGCTGAAAGGTTCTTTATGACTGCAGAAGGAGGCTTTGCTACTGTAGGACTTGCTAGATTTTTGGTCCTTGCATTTGAAGAGGAAGGCAAAGTGAAGAGGATCAGAATATGCCACCCCCAAAATGTGCCATTTTGGCATAAGGATTATTTTTACTTGAAGGCAACTCAGAATCAACAGAAGCAGGAAAGAGTTCTCTGCCCACGCCTTATCTGCTGGAAAGCAGGGCATAACTGAAGACAGGAAGTCAACCAAGATGAATTTGCATAAATGGACATTACTTAAATAGCCCTTACCTTCCATTAGTTTCCCCCATATATTTCCTACTCACTTACCCACAATTTATTGTGCTTTGGAGCCCAAACCCTTTTTCCTTTGTTAAAAGGGTTTATAAGGTTCAGAGTCTAACCCTGAGCCTTATTAGAATTTTACTTGTTTTCTGGAGGTAAATATTAATAAAAAGTTTTCCTTTTCTTCCATTAATCTGTCTTTTTTTTTTTTTTTTTTTTTTTTTTACAGAGACAGATAGTCAGAGAGAGGGATAGATAGGGACAGACAGAAACGGAGATGAGAAGCATCAATCATCAGTTTTTTGTTGCGACACCTTAGTTGTTCATTGATTGCTTTCTCATATGTGCCTTGACCGCGAGCCTTCAGCAGACCGAGTAACCCCTTGCTCAAGCCAGCAACCTTGGGGCCAAGCTGGTGAGCTTTTTGCTCAAACCAGATGAACCCATGCAGAAGTTGGCAACCTCAGGGTCTCGAACCTGGGTCCTCCGCATCCCAGTCTGAAGCTCTATCTACTGTGCCACCACCTGAGCAGGCTAATCTGTCTTTTGTTAGCTTAATTCACAGGCCTCCAGTTCTGAGAGGGTAGAGGAAAAGGTTTTTCCTCCCCAACAGAAGCATTGCCAACATCCTCATCTGATAACTCCCCATCTTTGCCTCTATAGCTCCTCTGACCAACAGCCATAAACTCTCACTCTCATTTCTCTCTTGAGATTTCTGGTTCTTGGAAATTCCAATCTTCTCTCCTTCTCTCAGGTAGAAGCCTATATACATCTAGATCCTGGGAGACTTGCTACAATAAAATTCCATCTTCAGACACTGAGCTGGTCAGGTCTTGTCTGACACACTGTGAGTGAGTGTGAGGGTGGAAGAGAGACAGAGACAATAATAATGGCCTATTGTTATTAAGAGCTTAATGTGTATAAAGCACCATGCTAATGGCTTAATGAACATTATCTCATTTACTTTTCAGAACTATTCTATTTTATTTTCCTTGTTTTACAAGGGGTCTTAGAGAGGACAAGCAACTTGTCCCAAGGTATAGGACTAACAGGTAGCTGATCCTGATCCAGAATCAAATTTCAGTCTTCCTAACTCTCATGCACAATCTTTGATCCACATTACATTTATCCAGTGTTGGGGTGAGACACCCCCCTATCCTAAATTACAACAGAGGCCACAATGAGGGGTATAGGGTCAGAGGGAGATCTTTTAGGCTGCAGAGATGGTTTCCTGAAAGAGAAACTATTTGGGCTGGGCCTGGATGAATTAGTAAAGTGTATTAGGCAGAAATGGGGGAGGGGCACCCTAGAGATCAGAGTGAGCAAATGTAACAAGTACTCTTCTTTGGCTGGAATTCTGTGAAGGAAGGTGTTCCCAGGTCTTCCTGTCACTCATTTCCCCACGGTTTTGTGGGAAGGGTCTCCTGAGGGCACATCTAATTGCTGAGCTGCTGCAGGCCTGTGAAAGCCAGGCCTTGTGGAGCAGGCAGCAATCTTAGGGAACTGATGTGCAGAATTTTGGCCTCACATGCTTGACATCCATGGTTATGGGGAGCTCCATGGCTCATGGCCCCCTCATTGATATCCCAGGGCACAGAGGTCAGTGTGCATGGGTGAAAAGATGAAGTGAGCCTCTGTCTGAGCTAGTAACAGTGACAAGTAGGACTGAAGAACCCATCCCCCACAGAGGGATCCCAGCAAATAGCCCCTCCCTGGTGCCGACCCCTCTACCAGTGCTGTGGTCAGCTGAAGTACCAGGACATTTGTTCCAAGAGTCTGGTCTTCCCAGACTTTGGTTGGATTTCAGGTTCCCGTGGAGGCTTCTTCCTGCTAGGTACACACCGTGGGCTGTGTAGCAGACAGTAAGTTGGCACAGAGATGAGGACATGTTTTGTGGTGGAGACAGACAAATAATAGTGAGAGACATCATTATCTGAGCATTTCGTATGGGTCAAACATTGCGCTAAGAGCTTACATGTGTATCCTTTTTTTTTTTTTTTTTTCAGTGAGAGGAAGGGAAGCAGAGACAGACTCCCACATGCAACCTGACTGGGATCCACCTGGCAAGCCCACTAGGGGCTGATGCTTTGCCCATCGGGGCCCTTGCTCCAACTTGTTCTAATCGAGTCATTGCTACAGGAGGAGAGGAGAGGAGAAGAGAGAGAGAGAGAGAGAGAGAGAAGCGAGAGGGGGAGGGGTGCAGAAGCAAATGGGTAATTCTCCTGTGTGCCCTGGCCAGGAATTGAACCCCAGACTTCCACACACCCGGCCGACACTCTACAACTGAGCCAACTGGCCATGGCCTACATGTGTATCATTCTAAAAGCTGAGCTGCCTCAGCCTTGCTCAGCAGTAGAGTGTTGGCCCGGCGTGTGGAAGTCCCTGGTTCGATTCCCAGCCAGGGCACACAGGAGAAGTGCTCATCTGCTTCTCCACCCCTCCCCCTCTTGTTTCTCTATATCTCTCTCTTCCCTTCTCACAGCCAAGGTTCCATTGGAGCAAAGTTGGCCCGGACACTAAGGATGGCTCCATGGTCTCTACCTCAGGCGCTAGAATGGCTCCGGTTGCAACGGAGCAACACCCCAGATGGGCAGAGCATCGCCTCCTAGTGGGCATGTCCATTGGATCCTGGTCAGGCACATGAGTGTCTGCCTCCCGGCTTCTCATTTCAGAAAAATACAAAAACAAAGAAAGAAAAGGCTCAGCTGCCTCATGGTCTTGTCTTTGTGTGGTATTAATCTTTTATCCACAATATTTTAAAATTTTTAAATAATTTTTGCACAATCTTTAAAAAATACATAACAAAACTTAAAATTCTTGGCCCTGGCCGGTCGGCCTGGCGTGCGGGGGACCCAGGTTCGATTCCCGGCCAGGGCACATAGGAGAAGCGCCCATTTGCTTCTCCACCCCCTCCCCCTCCTTCCTCTCTGTTTCTCTCTTCCCCTCTCGCAGCGAGGCTCCATTGGAGCAAAGATGGCCCGGGCGCTGGGGATGGCTCCTTGGCCTCTGCCCCAGGCGCTAGAGTGGCTCTGGTTGCAGCAGAGCGACGCCCTGGAGGGGCAGTGCATCGCCCCCTGGTGGGCAGAGCGTCGCCCCTGGTGGGCGTGCCGGGTGGATCCCGGTCGGGCACATGTCTGACTGACTGTCTCTCCCCGTTTCCAGCTTCAGAAAAATACAAAAAAAAAAAAAAAAAATTCTTTCCCCACCTGTCACCTGGCTAGACTCTCTTCTCTCTATATATACTCCTCAGAGGAGAGATTTAGGTCATGAATATACATCATTCAAGGGTCAGTTGTACCAGTAATTTTTCTAAGGTAATATTTTTTCTCCTCACAAGCATAATTAAACTTTTTCATAGCCCTTTGAGGGCAAACATTATTATCCCCACTTTACAGATGGAGAAACAGATGTCTAGAAGTTAAACTTGCCTAATTCACAAGACTATTCCCAGACAAATTGATTTGAAGTAGGCTCTGTGCATGCTGTAAAAGTGCATGTGATCAGGTCTGTGAGACTCCTTGAGGAAGGGGCAGTTAATTCACTGTGGGGGGCTTCAGTAGGAGGCAACAATTTGAATAAGATCTCAAAGGATAAAGAGAAGCTCCATAGATAGAGATGGGTAATAAAAGTGTTTCTTAGGAAGGGAAGGAAGCCCAAGAGACGAGCATATCCCATAGTGGGATGTCAGAATGGAGGCCCTCTCATTCCTCCCTCTCGATGGTGGTGGGCCTGGCATTTAGGAGATTTGCCTCATTTCCCAACTGCCCCAGGCAGATGCTGCTTGCCCTTTAAACAGACTCTATCAGAAAGCCTCTTTGTATCTTCTGAAAGAGACCATCTGATTCAGGCTGGTTCCTCACCCAACCCCCTCACCCCTGGGGGAAATCTGTGGTGAAGGAGCCCAGAAATGAACTCCTTCCTGGGCCAAATCAAATACACTTAATTCCTCAAGAATTACACATCATGTCTTAGGGAATGCAGCTCTCTGCTTCAATGAAAGTCTGCTATAGTGAGAAGAGCACAATAGAAAGTGAATCCAGCTTGATCCAGGGTGTGAATCTCAGAAAAATTACAATTGACCCTCAAGTGATGTGTGTATGGGGATGTTAGAGATGCTGACACCCCACCCTCCTCCATACAATTGAAAATCCAGGTATAACTTTTGACTCCCCATAAATTTGTCTGTCAGTAACCACAGGGGTATTGGTTCTAGAATCCCTCCCCATACCCAAATCAGCAGATGCTAAGTCCCCTGTTTAAATGGTATAGATCAATGGATAGACTTGACCCTTACCATCTGCAATTCCAACAGGTATTTATTGGGAAAAAATGCATAAGTGGACATATGCAGTTTAAAGCTGTGCTGTTCAAGGGTCAACTGTACCTTATCAGCTGAGCAAATTCAAGCACATTGCTTGAGCTTGCCATGCTTCAGTCTCTTGATCTAGAAAAAGAGGCATCTGATAGGTTTGTCATAGGAATAGAAAATGGTTGGCTAGGGGATTTATTGACCTAATTATTTACTTCAGTGTTAGCTGTTAAGAACTTGTCAAATCGGATGTGAGGGCGATCTGGCTGCTACATCTGTCACCCCATTGATCGCCAGGGTTGATTCGGCTGATCTGGCTGGCTAGGCGGGTGTCCCCTTCCTCCCTCACCGCTCCATGTGCGTCCCTCCCAAAGCTGCGCGCTCAGTCGAAGAGGACGACCTTCCCCGCTAGAGGAGAGGACCGTTCTTCAGTCAAGGGTATACGAGGAGCTGCGCTCCCCTGCTAGAACCTCCAAACAAGTCTCAAGCTCCATTTGTAGGAGAACGTAGGGTAGTCAAGCTTCCAAGACTCCAGACACATCCAAGTGAGGCGCTGCATGTGGCAGTCTGCCTTTCTTTAAAAAAAAAAAAAAAAGAACTTGTCAAATCTAGTTTCTCCTGCAGGAAGTGGACAGTATAAGATCTCAGGACTTGGGTAGGACGGTGACTCCCAGCAAGTGGAGGATAAGAGAGGAGGTGGTGGACAGAGCATGGACAGAATGTTTCCAGTCCCAAAGGCTGGTTGCCATGCTGGAACAATTCCATGAACCTCTCCCACCTCAGTTTGCTCACCATCAAAAGCCAATTCGCCTGACCTGTGGTGGCACAGTGGGTAAAAGCATCGACCTGGAACACTGAGGTTGCTGGTTCAAAACCCTGGGCTTCCCTGGTCAAGGCACATATGGGAGTTGATCCTTTCTGCTCCTACCTCCCTCTCTCTCTGTCTGTCTCTCTCTAAAATGAATAAATAAAATCTAAAAAAAAAAAATCTCTCAGATTTGGGGGATAACTCCTTTTTTTTAATTTTTTTAAATTTATTTTTAGAGAGGAGAGAGGAGAGAGAGAGAGAGAGGAGAGAGAGACAGAGAGAGAGAAGGGGGGAGGAGCTGGAAGCATCAACTCCCATATGTGCCTTGACCAGGCAAGCCCAGGGTTTCGAACCAGCGACCTCAGCATTTCCAGGTCGACGCTTTATCCACTGTGCCACCACAGGTCAGGCGGGGATAACTTCTTAAAAAAAAATTGAAGAAAAAAAAAAAGCCAATTCAACTTCATGAATGTTGGCCAGACACTTCAATTGTTATTTCATCTGTTTTATTTTTAATTTTTTTTTTCATATTTGGCCTTATCCCAGAAGAGATTGAGGTTGCTTATAAAAAATACACAATACAGTGCTCTCCGTCACAGGAGTGTGCCCATGCCTTTCTTCTCTCTCTCCCTAAACCCTATGGGTCCCCACGAGACTTGCAACCAGGGGAGCAGTGGGCAGCAGCAGCTTCTCCTGGGCTAACCCCATGAACCTGTCTCCAAGGCCCCCTTTTCTCTGATTTTCCAGTGAGCCAAATTAGCCCCACAGTGGCTCTCCTGTTGCTTCTTCTGTCCTAAGCCCTTCCTTGTTTCACTGTTGCCAGCATTAATAAGTATACTCTCAAAAAATAAAAAATATACAATACAACAGAATGAAAATAAAGGCATGGAAACCAGGGTGAAAAAGAAAATCAGAGTGATAGCCAAATCATTTCAGTAATCTGTAATGCATGTGAAAAGGTCCTGCCTAGATTAATACCATTACCACAAAAACCCTAATATATCCTGCTTGCTGGGAGTAGGGGTTAAGAAACTATCTTAAATAGAACCAAAAGTAATATTTCTGTCTTATAAATGAAGCCAAGTAATTCCTGTCCTGATTCCAGTATATAATTTGCATTTGTGTGTGTGAAGGAGGAGGAGAACTGCTTTGTAAATTATACAAAGTGTAGGATCCCTGTGTTTGTGCTTGGCAAGAGGTCACATGCAGCTGCCTCTGCTTTCTCTGCTGCCCAAGGAATTACAAAACTTGGCCACTTGATTCAGGTGGGCATCCAGGAGAGAAGAGGCAAAGAAGAATAAATTTACATTAATATTTCAATAAGTTATACAGCCATGCAAAAATGTATTGAGGGCATATTATGTGCCAGCCAGTCTGCTAAGCACTTCACATTTAGTATATATCATATTTAGTGTAGTCTAAGTTCCATGATGGAGGATAGGTACCTAGGAGTAAAGGACACAGACTTGGGTAGGACAACCTGACAAGGTGGCGGCAGATATAGCATCTACCTGAAGACCCAGGTTGGAAGCCAAGGTCACTCACTGACTTGAGCATGGAGTGTGGGGTCATAGATATGAGCCTAAAGGCTGTTGGCTTGAGCAAGGGGTCACTGGCTGGGCTGGAGTGCCCCCGAAGGCACTATGAGAAAGCAATCAATGACCAACTGAGGTGCCACAACCAGGAATTGGCGCTTCTCATCTCTCTCTCTGTCTCTCTGTCTCTCTCTCTCTGAAAAAAAAAAAAAAAAATAGTTGGGCAGAACAGGTGGGAGTCCTGCCTCCTTCAGTATCTTGCTGCATGTCCTTGATTATTGCGTTTGTTCCTCCACCTGCGAGCCCCAATTTCCTCTCTGCTTTTTGAGTGGGGGTAATGAACCCATAAGCTAAAGTATGTAAGTGCTTTTTCCAGTGTTGGCACACAGTAAGCAACAGCATAATGCCCCACATTTTTTGACTGGTAAGGATGGCAGGGGCACCCAACCCCTGAAACACTATTCTCCGCCTGACACCCCCACAACAGCACGCTGGGTTTAGTTGGGATGGTAACTGCAGCGGCCCACATAATGCACCCACGTGGACGGAACCGTCGTTGGGAAGCCGCAAGCGGCGTGGCGTGCGGAGGAGGCTCCACCGCCTAATGCAGTTGTCAGTTAATTAAGGTAGAAGGTTATATCATTAACTGCGGGATCGATGCAAAGGGAATTAAGAGGATCTGGCAGCGCCGCCGCCGCGCTTTTTGCGCAGGCCATACACCGAATTCAACAAAAATTCAATACGCATTAGCGGACTATCAACGGCCGTTGGGGGCGCGGGGCTGCAGAGCGCGGTAGCTGCGCCTGGGTCTGGTCTGGTGGCTCCGGCCGGACGCAGAGCAGGTGCAGAAGGACAACCCGGACTGAACCGCCTGGAGAACCTGCGAGGGGCCGGATGAGAGGCCTGAGATGCGGGAGGTGATCGCGGGGGAGCATCGCAGCCTGACCCTGGAGAGGCTGGAGGCAACATTGAAACGTTCCAAAGTGGTGTCATGCTGTTCCCTAGAGCAGTGGTCCCCAACCTTTTTTGGGCCACAGACCGGTTTAATGTCAGAAAATATTTTCACGGACCAGCCTTTAGGGTAGGACAGATAAATGGATCACGTGACTAAGACAACCGTCAAGAGTGAGTCTTAGATGGACGGATGTAACAGAGGGAATCTGGTCATTTAAAAAAAATAAAACATCGTTCAGACTTAAATATAAATAAAGCGGAAATAATATAATTTATTTATTCTTTCTCTGCGGACCGGTACCATGGCCAAGAGGTTGGGGACCACTGCCCTAGAGCACTCTGCCGGGCTCCCGCCAGTCTACTCCCTCTCATCCTTCGGGCATCCTTTGACACAGGGAAGGCGCCCTGACCTCCCCAGACTAGACTAGGCCACTGTGTAACCCACCCTCCCAGTACTTACTTCTCCTTCATGGCCTTTATCACGTGTCATAGATACAACTTTCTGGTCAGTGTCTTTCTCCCGACCAGATTGTAAACTCCAGGAGAACAGGACTGGGTAGGTAGGCCTGCCTTGCAGCCACAGAGCCCCAAATGTGGCAGGTGATCAGTACATATTTGCAGGAAGAACGAAGCCCCTCAGCTGGTGAGTTGGTAAGGTGAGGAAACTGAGGCTCAAAGATACTGAGTGGC
This sequence comes from Saccopteryx leptura, assembly GCF_036850995.1. Lineage (NCBI taxonomy): Eukaryota > Metazoa > Chordata > Mammalia > Chiroptera > Emballonuridae > Saccopteryx > Saccopteryx leptura. The sequence continues at coordinate 160,369,330 of NC_089508.1, read as the reverse complement.
CCTGGCCGGTTGGCTCAGTGGTAGAGCGTCGGCCTGGCGTGCAGAAGTCCCGGGTTCGATTCCCGGCCAGGGCACACAGGAGAAGCGCCCATCTGCTTCTCCACCCCTCCCCTTCTCCTTCCTTTCTGTCTCTCTCTTCCCCTCCCGCAGCCGAGGCTCCACTGGAGCAAAGATGGCCCGGGCGCTGGGGATGGCTCCTCGGCCTCTGCCCCAGGTGCTAGAGTGGCTCTGGTCGCAACAGAGCAACGCCCCAGAGGGGCAGAGCATCGCCCCCTGGTGGGCAGAGCGTTGCCCCCTGGTGGGCGTGCCGGGTGGATCCCAGTCGGGCGCATGCGGGAGTCTGTCTCTCCCCGTTTCCGGCTTCAGAAAAATACAGAAGAAAAAAAAAAAAAAAAGATACTGAGTGACCTGCTCAAGATAAGCAAATCATCTAATCTGAACCTTGGTTTTCCATCTGGGGAAAAATTACTTAAAGCTGCCTCCATAGTATGTGCCGGGGACTATGCTAACATTTATTTAGATTTGCCTCTTTCTCACAACAACCCTGTGAGGTAGAAATGTAAGGAGAAGTTTATATAAGTAGAAATTTGAAAGTAGCAAGAGCTGGGCCCATAATTTGCATATTTGGCCTCAGATCCATTGCTCCCCTTTTGATACTCTGTGTCACAGGTGAGCTACCCCCATTCCTCTCCCATCTCACCTCCCAACAGGCTGTACTTCCCAAGCTTCCTGGTCAGCTGGCTTTTGGCTGGGTTTGACCAGTGGGAGCCACTGGCACAACATAGGAGAGCTGAGGACAGGAGGAGCCAGGCTACTCCCAGCCCTGGCAGTGTAGGAGAGGAAGAAACTTTCCTCTACTCTCAAGGTTCTTTCCACTGGTCTAGTAATACGTGAGAGGGCCTGAGACCCCCACATACATGAAAGGTTCAGAGACAGAAAGAGAAAATGAGGAATATATGACATTTCGCGCTAGCAATGAGGTAAGCACGTTGGGGCTTTAGAAGGTAATTTCAGGGAAAGCACATGTTCCGTTGTTGGCCCTGCCATCTAGATAAGACATCAAAAGTTATTTCTGGTGCTCCTATCATGGCCAGGCTAATAACTTAAATTCCTCTAGATAAGGGGTGCATAAGTTTCTCTTGAGCCTGCAAGGTCTTGGTTGCATCTAGCTCAAAACAATCTTCATGCCACACAGGCATATCTTGAGCTGTCTCATTTTGAACCCCTGCAGCAGCTCTGGGCTGCAGCTCTTAACTTCAGCCTCCAGGCCAGGAATGGTAGTAGTTTCCTGCTCTTGCTAATTTCTGGGTTACCTCACTTTCCCCCGGTTTGGCTTCTCAGTTCTTCCATCACTTGAGTGGCCACAGTGTTAAATTCTCTGTTATTAAATTCCTTCTGTTTGAAATACTGAGAGTGAATTCATTTCCCTGATTACCGGAAAAGCCATGATTGAAATACAGATCTGTTTGACCACAAAAGTGCACCTTAAGTTTCTTATAGAGGATGACAGGGGGCAAAGTGGTAAAAGAGTGATAACCATTTTACTACCCTGCTCAGAGAGCTCTTCCCAGGTTCTGTCTTCTGTAAGAGAAATTAGTTTTAAAGATAATGTTCCACTCACAAAACCTATTTATAATCTACTGTTATGTTTAAGAAATTCTACTTTCGCCTGCCCAGGCAGTGGCGCAGTGGATAGAGCGTCGGACTGGGATGTGGAGGACCCAGGTTCGAGACCCCGAGGTCGCCAGCTTTAGCACGGGTTCATCTGGTTTGAGCAAAAGCTCATCAGCTTGGACTCAAGGTCGCTGGCTCAAGCAAGGGGTTACTCGGTCTGCTGTAGCCCCACGGTCAAGGCACATATGAGAGAGCAATCAATGAACAACTGAAGTGCCACAATGAAAAACTGATGATTGATGGCCCTGGCCGGTTGGCTCAGTGGTAGAGCGTCGGCCTGGCGTGCAGAAGTCCCGGGTTCGATTCCCAGCCAGGGCACACAGGAGAAGCGCCCATCTGCTTCTCCACCCCTCCCCCTCTCCTTCCTCTCTGTCTCTTTCTTCCCCTCCTGGAAGAGGCTCCATTGGAGCAAAGATGGCCCGGGCGCTGGGGATGGCTCCTTGGCCTCTGCCCCAGGCGCTAGAGTGGCTCTGGTCGCGGAAGAGCGACGCCCCGGAGGGGCAGAGCAGCGCCCCCTGGTGAGCAGAGCGTAGCCCCTGGTGGGCGTGCTGGGTGGATCCCAGTCGGGCGCATGCGGTAGTCTGTCTGACTGTCTCTCCCCGTTTCTAGCTTCAGAAAAAAAACAACAAAAAAACTGATGATTGATGCTTCTCAGCTCTCTCCATTGCTGTCTGTCTGTCTGTCCCTATCTATCCCTCTCTCTGACTCTCTGTCTCTGTAAAAAAAAAAAAATCAATAAAGAAATTCTACTTTCCATAGTCAAAATATTATTTATACCTGTAGATAAAGGTATTGATATTATCAACCTACTAGAGTTGTTGTAAAGATTACATGATGTATGCCAAATACCTGACATGTGGTAGATGTTCGATGATAGCTCCTTCCCCTACTCCTTTAAATATTTTATTTATTGATTGATTTTAGAGAGGAGAAGAGGGAGGTAGAAAGACAGAAAGAGAGAGAGAGAGGAACATTGATTTGTGGTTCTATTCATTGATTGATTGATTGATTGATTGATTCTTGTATGTGCCCTGACTGGGAATTGAACCCACAACTTTGGAGTGGTTGTGAGGCAATGCTCTAACCAACTGAGCTACCCAGCCATGGCCCCCCACTCCTTTAAAATCTAGAAAATTTTTAGTACTTTCAGCTTTCTCAGCTCAGTAATCCTGGAGTATCAGGGACAACAGCTCTGTCTCTCATTCCCTAGCATTCTTCTTATCACATTGTAGATTCATTCACCTTGTCCATTGGACCACTGAGTGAGTGAGAAGTAGTAATCAGATGGGTTGCTTGGCAGCTACAATACACAGAAGATGTGTGCAGTAAATGTTAGATCCGAGTGAAGGCTCCTAAATCAATTGCACCACCCCAGAGACTTGGCTGGCAATGAATGAGAGTGTGAGGTGCTTTTGACACACGCATGCAGGGTCTGATTTGAACAGAGATGTCTGCTCAAAGGTCCCCAGGGCAATTTTCTCCTGATTGATTTGCAACTTTCAATCTTAATGGAAAAGAAGCCAATTGTAAAGGAGATAGTTTTCTCTTTGAACCAGAAATCCTTGATGTGCTTTTCTTTCTGAATTTAATGGGAAGCGGGTGGGGGAGGGGTGGGTACCAACTTCTATTACTTGCAAAGGGGCTACAGAGACCAAAGTTTACTGGGGGCAGGTGCTTCAGCGTGGGGATTGGAGTTGAGGAGAAGAGCTTCTTAACCTACACAGTCTCCTATGATTCTGGGGAACTGGCAGACCAGAAACTCCCTGTGATCACTGAACAATTGCAGATAGCAGATCAGGTCTTCAGCCACCACAGTCTATAGAGCAGGGGTCCCCAAACTTTTTTCACAGGGAGCCAGTTCACTGTCCCTCATACCATTGGAGGGCCAGACTATAAAAAAATATGAACAAATCCCTATGCACACTGCACATATCTTATTTTAAAGTAAAAAAACAAAACGGGAACAAATACAATATTTAAAATAAAGAACAAGTAAATTTAAATCAACAAACTGACTAGTATTTCAATGGGAACTATGCTCCTCTCGCTGACCACCAATGAAAGAGGTGCCCCTTCCGGAAGTGCAGCGGGGCCGGATAAATGGCCTCAGGGGGCCGCATGCGGCCCGGGGGCCATAGTTTGGGGACCCCTGCTATAGAGCCTAGGGTTGGGAGTCCCTCCTGTAGACAAGGCATTTCATTTGATCCTGCCCTAACTGCACAGGTGGCAGGGGGCTCATATGAGTCATTGATGTAAATGCAATTTGAGGAAGTTTGTAGACCTTATAAATATATTTGAAATCATGATTTTAAGCTAGAGAGCAGCAGCTAAAGCCTGATTTTTACCACAATAGCAGAAGCATCCGACCCTGAGAAGTTAAGAGCACAAGACTTGGAGTCAAACCTAGTCAGATAGGTTTTAATCCTTGCTCATTGTGACTTGCCTACTTCTCCCTTAACTTTTCTTTTTTTTCTTTCTTTCATTTTTCTGAAGCTGGAAACAGGGAGAGACAGTCAGACAGACTCCTGCATGCGCCCGACCGGGATCCACCCGGCACGCCCACCAGGGGCGATGCTCTGCCCACCAGGGGGCGATGCTCTGCCCATCCTGGGCATCGCCATGTTGCGACCAGAGCCACTCTAGCGCCTGAGGCAGAGGCCACAGAGCCATCCCCAGCGCCCGGGCCATCTTTGCTGCAATGGAGCCTTGGCTGTGGGAGGGGAAGAGAGAGACAGAGAGGAAAGCGCGGCGGAGGGGTGGAGAAGCAAATGGGCGCTTCTCCTGTGTGCCCTGGCCGGGAATCGAACCCGGGTCCTCCACACGCTAGGCCGACGCTCTACCGCTGAGTCAACCGGCCAGGGCCTCCCTTAACCTTTCTGAGCCCCAAGTTCTTCATCTGTAAGGACAGGTGTGGTTTTGCCTGTCAGAAAAGGTTGTTGTGAAGATTAAATTAGATACTAAGGTGAGAGCTTAAGAAATGGTAGCCATTGTTAAAACTGTTCACAAATTGTCTGACCTGTGGTGGCGCAGTGGGTAGAGCATTGACCTAGAACCCTGAGGTCACCAGTTCAAAACTGCACATTTTGCCCTGGCCATTTGGCTCAGTGGTAGAGCATCGGCCCGGCATGTGGAAGTACCGGGTTTGATTCCTGGTCAGGGCACAGAGGAGACTCACCCATCTGCTTCTCTACCCTTCCCCCTCTTCTTCCTCTCTGTCTCTCTCTTCCCCTCCTGCAGCCAAGGCTCCATTGGAGCAAAGCTAGCCCGGGCACTGAGGATGGCTCTGTGGCCTCTGCCTCAGGTGCTAGAATGGCTCTGGTGGCAACGGAGCAATGCCCCACATGGGCAGAGCATTGTCCCCTAGTGGGCATGCCAGGTGCCTGATGGGGCACATGTGGGAGTCTATCTGACTGCCTCCCTGTTTCTAACTTTGGAAAAATACAAAATACAAAAAAAATACAACACTCCACGTTTTCCCTGTCAAGGCACGTATGAGATACAACTACTACAAGTTGATGCTCTCTGCTCCTTCCCACCTTTCTCTCCCACTCTTTCTCCCCATTTTCTAAAAATCAATAAATAAAGCCTTTAAACCTGTTCACAAATTTATCTGCCAGCTAATGTTTTGGAACAAAATAGGGCGTCAACCAGGTCATTGTGGTCTTCAGAACTGATGAGCATACATGCTTTGCTTTGTCATCCCATGTTCCACTTCTCCAGGAATTGTTCCCATTCACAGCCCTTGCCAAAAAGCTAGACCTGAGCAGCCACGCATGTACCATGTGATCCTGTCCCCTTGGCTACACAGAGACCAGGGGTGAACATTCCTAAGCTGGACCAATCAGATTCTTCTCCTGGAAACTGACTCAATTGATTGTGGGGCATCATGTAGACTACAGAACTAGTACTGCCATTAAAAAAAATTCAAGGCCCTGGCCGGTTGGCTCAGTGGTAGAGCGTCGGCCTGGCGTGCAGAAGTCCCGGGTTCGATTCCCGGCCAGGGCACACAGGAGAGGTGCCCATCTGCCTCTCCACCCCTCCCCCTCTCCTTCCTCTCTGTCTCTCTCTTCCCCTCCCGCAGCCAAGGCTCCATTGGAGCAAAGATGGCCCGGGCGCTGGGGATGGCTCCTTGGCCTCTGGCCCAGGCGCTAGAGTGGCTCTGGTTGCAACAGAGCGAAGCCCCAGAGGGGCAGAGCATCGCCCCCTGGTGGGCAGAGCGTCGCCCCCTGGTGGGCGTGCCGGGTGGATCCCGGTCGGGCGCATGCGGGAGTCTGTCTGTCTCTCTCCGTTTCCAGCTTCAGAAAAAAAAAAATTCAAATGGGCTTGACCTGTGGTGGCACAGTGAATAAAGTGTAGACCTGGATAAAGTGAGGTTGCTGGTTCAAAACCCTGGGCTTGTCTGATCAAAGCACATATGAGAGTTGATGCTTTCTGCTCCTCCCCCCTTCTCTCTTTCTCTCTCTCCTCTCTAAAATGAATAAGTAAAATCTTAAAAAAAAAAAAAAAAAAAAAACCTCAGGCCTGACCTGTGGTGGCACAGTGGATAAAGCATCGACCTGGAAATGCTGAGGTCGCCGGTTCGAAACCCTGGGCTTGCCTGGTCAAGGCACATATGGGAGTTGATGCTTCCAGCTCCTCCTCCCTTTTCTCTCTCTCTGTTTCTCTCCCTCTCTCTCTCCTCTCTAAAATGAATAAATAATAAAAATAAAATTAAAAAAAATTAAAAACAAAAAAAAACACCTCAGGCCCTGGCCGGTTGGCTCAGTGGTAGAGTGTCGGCCTGGAGTGCAGAAGTCCCGGGTTCAATTCCCGGCCAGGGCACACAGGAGAAACACCCATTTGCTTCTCCACCCCTCCCCCTCTCCTTCCTCTCTTTCTCCCCCCCCCCCCCCAGCAGCCGAGGCTCCATTGGAGCAAAGATGGCCCGGGCGCTGGGGATGGCTCCTTGGCCTCTGCCCCAGGCGCTAGAGTGGCTCTGGTAGCAACAGAGCGACGCCCCGGAGGGGCAGAGCATCGCCCCCTGGTGGGCAGAGCTTCGCCCCTGGTGGGCGTGCCCGGTGGATCCCGGTCGGGCGCATGCGGGAGTCTGACTGTCTCTCCCCATTTTCAGCTTCAGAAAAATACAAACAAAAAACAAACAAAAAACAAACCTCAGTCTTCTTAGAAATGAGCTTATATACTCAAAATACACCCTTACCTCAGTAAATTAATAAGCACAAATCAGGGCAGTTATTAAGCAGTGTCAACCACAAACTAGTTAAGAAACCTTTTTTCTTCCATGTTTCTTTTTTTTTTTTTTTTTTTTTTTGTATTTTTCTGAAGCTGGAAACGGGGAGAGACAGTCAGACAGACTCCTGCATGCGACCGACCGGGATCCACCCGGCACGTCCACCAGGGGGTGACACTCTGCCCACCAGGGGGCGATGCTCTGCCCCTCCGGGGCGTCGCTCTGCTGCGACCAGAGCCACTCTAGCGCCTGGGGCAGAGGCCAAGGAAGGAGCCATCCCAGCGCCCAGGCCATCTTTGCTCCAATGGAGCCTTGGCTGCGGGAGGGGAAGAGAGAGACAGAGAGGAAGGGGGGGGGGGGTGGAGAAGCAAATGGGCGCTTCTCCTATGTGCCCTGGCTGGGAATCGAACCCGAGTTCCCCGCATGCCAGGCCGACGCTCTACCGCTGAGCCAACCGGCCAGGGCCTCTTCCGTGTTTCTTGAATATTTTGCCATTATACTGAAAATCCCAAAATGTTTGATTTGCAACAGCCTTTGCAGGTTCTAAAAAATTGCATCACATGATCAAATAATTTTTAAAAGGATATTGAGGACCTAAGGATGAGTGAAGTTAGAGGACTTACACTGAGATAATTAAGGAATCAGGGAAAGGGGGGAAGCTATCTGAGAGTGTGTGTTTCTAAATGTCTCTTATCCCCATCAGTAAAATGGGGATAATAATGTACCCACATCATATCATCGATCTGAGTATTAAATGAGATAGTGCCTGGCCCTGGCTGGTTAGCTCAGCAGTAGAGCGTTGACCTGGTGTGTGGAAGTCCCAGGTTTGATTTCCGAGCAGGGCACACCGAAGAAACGACCATCTACTTCTCCACCCTCCCCCTCTACCTTCTCTCTGTCTCTGTCTTTGTCTCTCTCTCTTTTTCTTCCCCACCTGTAGCCATGGCTTTAATGGTTTGAGCAGGTTGGCCCTGGGCGGGTGCTGAGATTGGCTCTATTGCCTTGCCTCAGGTGCTAAAATAGCTCAGTTGCTGAGCAATGAAGCTTCAGCCCCAGATGGGCAAAGTGTTGCCCAGTAGGTGGCTTGCTGGGTGGATCCTGGTTGGGCACATGCAGGAGTCTGTCTCTCTGCCTCCCCACCTCTCACTTAATTATAAATAAATAAATAAATAAATAAATAAATAAACAAATTAATTAAATAGTGCAGTCCAGTGCCAGGCATATAAATTAAAATCAGTAAATTTTTTTCTTTTTTTTTTAATTTAATAATTTAAAGAAGCATCAATCATCAGTTTTTTGTTGCGACACCTTAGTTGTTCATTGACCGCCCTCTCATATGTGCCTTGACCATGGGCCCTCAGCAGACCGAGCAACCACCTTGCTCGAGCCAGCGATCTTGAGCCCAAGCTAGTGAGCCCTGCTCAAACCAGATGAGCCCGCACTCAAGCTGGCAACCTCGGGGTCTCGAACCTGGGTCCTCCGCATCCCAGTCTGACACTCTATCCACTATACCACCGCCTGGTCAGGCAAAATCAGTAAATGTTTTATTAGCTGCTATGATCATAAAGTATGACAAGGCTTGCTGCTAGTGCCAGATTTTAAATGAAAATACTCTGAATTTAAAATTAAAGTAAATGTTCTGGTATTCACTTCAACCTGGTAGCTTTATGAGGGTACTGAGTCTCGGTTGCAGCAGTTCCCTCAGAGCTTAGTGCCTATTCAATTTTTTTTTTAATAAACATTGAGCCCTCAATATGGTTACCACAGGACTGAAAGCAGTTAAAGGCTTTGAAAAGTAATACGGTAATTTTAAAGAGGATTCTAATGGTGTAGACTAGAGATACCGAAAAGTAGGACTCCATGGGCTTAGAAGCTCAGCATGGCCACAGGAAAAACTGTGACAAATTCTTAAATTTGCAAACATGAATTTAGTCAAGAAGTATTAACATGAATTGTTTTACCCCCCCCAAAATTCATATGTTGATGTCCTAACCCCCAGCACCTTAGAATGTGACCGTATATGGAAGTAGGGTTACTGCAGATATGACTAGTTGAGATAAGGTCATAGAGGGGTAGGGCAGGTGTCTAATCCAATACATCTAACTAGTGTCCTTATAGAAAGGGGATAATTGAATATAGAAGAGCATACAGGGAGAATGTCAGAGATTAAGGTCTGGCTTCCACAAGCCAAGGAATGCCAAAGATTGCCAGCAAACCACCAGCTAGGAGAGAGAGGCCTGGAACAGATTCTCTCTCACAGTTTTTTTTTTGTTGTTGTTGTTGTTGTTTTTTACAGAGACAGAGAGAGAGTCAGAGAGAGGGATCGATAGGGACAGACAGGAACGGAGAGAAGCATCAATCATTAGTTTTTTGGGGGACACCTTAGTTGTTCATTGATTGCTTTCTCATATGTGCCTTGACCGGGGGCCTTCAGCAGACCGAGTAACTCCTTGCTCAAGCCAGTGACCTTGGGTCCAAGCTGGTGAGCTTTGCTCAAACCAGATGAGCCCACGCTGAAGCTGGCGAGCTTGGGGTCTCGAACCTGGGTCCTCCGCATCCCAGTCTGACACTCTATCCACTGCGCCACTGCCTGGTCAGGCCTCTCATAGTTCTTTAAAGGAACCAACACAGCTGACATCTTGACTTTGAACTTCCAATTCCAGAATTGGAGAAAATAAATTTCTGTTGTTTTTTAAGCCACCTGGTTTATGATACTTTATTACAGCCACTAATATACAGGCAAACTAATATACAGCAAATATAATAGCAAACTAATATCAGGCAAACAAATCCAGAAATGCTACCCTTTTGACTCCCCTTGTGATAATTCATGCCCAAGCCCAGGTTTGTTTGGTTTTTTAAATTTTATTTATTGATTCTAGAGATAGAGGAAGGGAGAGAGAGGCAAAAACATTGATTTGTTCCTGCATGTGCCCTGACCGGGAATCCAAACCACAACCTTTTCATATCAGGTGACACTCTAACTAACCAAACTAATCGGCCAGGGCAAGCCCAGGTATTTAAGTCTCTATGTGTGCTCCCTACCAACCATTTCTGTTTTAATAGCTCTTGCCAAGGACACTTTCAAGCAGCAGGCAGGATGATGTGGAAAGCCCTTGACCTATTAATCCCAAGAAGAACATTATTAAGTCCAATCAACTACAACCATAGAATTAAAAAAAAAATCCTGCTTTGGTCTAAAGAGCTTAAAAATGTTTGGAATTATTTAGCTTTCACCTTAGTGTTTTATTAATAAGTAATTATAACTGCTGTACATTGATTGATTAATAGGGATCAGGGAGTTTGCTAAGCATTTTACATACATCATTTCTTTACTCTTCTCAACAACCTTAATAGATAAGAACTGTTATTATATACATTTTATAGATGAAGAACCCAAGACTCAGAATTAGTTCGTCTATAAGTGCACAGCTAGTCAGTAATGCAACTGATCTAAGATGCTAGTTGGCCTGAGCCCAAAGTCCATATTCTTTGGTCCCATGCTTCTGTGTCTCCTGAGAGAGTCTTGGTCTTAGCATATAGAGAAGCTTGTAAAACATTATGTTGCGGAGAAAGAAACTTTTCTGTACTCTCAAGGTTCTTCCTGCTGATTTAATAATCAAATACACATGAGACAGATTAACAAGAGAGAATAACCAAATTTAATACATACATATGTATGGGAACTGCATATATGATACAATCATGAAAGGTTCAGAGACAGAAAGTGAAAGTGGGTATATAAGTCCTTCTGAGCCAAGGATGAGAGGCTTCACAAGCTAGATGCTGGGAGAGCACATGTTCAGTAATTAGTAGTTTGCCCTACCATCTAGATAGGTAAAAAGTCATTTCTGGTCTTAACTCTTATCGCAGGTCAGGTTCCTAATTTAAATTCTTCTAGATAGTTAGCAGGGAAATAAAAGTTTCTCTTGAGCATGCAATGTTTTGGTTCCCTTTAGCTCAAAATAATTTGCACACTGTGGATACACATCTAGGGCCAGCTGTTCTGAATCCCTCCCCTTGTCTGACTTAATCTTACTGTAATTGACATAAAATGACTACTACTTGCATTTTCCAGCTCAAAATGAGAGAAAAGTGCCTGGCATATAGTAAGTGCTCAGTGTTAGCTGGTGTGACTATTAATATTGCATTGTACATGTTCCTTTCTGGCAAGGGAGGTGAATCTCTTGTCTATTACTAACAGTGGGCACTTAAAAGTGTTCCTGGATGAACAGTGGAGTAGGGACCTGGAAAGTGAAGTTGGCTAGAAAAAATGAGAAGTGAGGGTGGGAAGGTGGGGCTGGGGGAGAGGGCAAGGGACAGAGAAAGTGGTTGGCAGAAGGCCAGACTTCACTTTGCCTTTGTTAGGCTGCCCCTGGGGTTTGGGAGGTGGGGTTCTATAGCCCCTCTGCTCCTGATTGGTCAGCTCACCTTACTTTATCCTTTAGTTCTTCCCTTTGGGGGTGATGGGGAGGCTCCAGCTTGTGGTTACATAAAGCTTCCTGGAATTCTTCCAGGAAGAGAGGAAGCAAATGAGGCGCTGGCAAGCAAAGGTTCCGGGACTGAAGGAGTGTGTTAAGGAAGAGTGATTGTGTATGGGCGGACAGCCCCTGGAGAGCCTGGGAGCACTGGAATCAGGACAATTTAGTTGTGAATCCCAGCTCTTTCTTTTTTGGCAACTGTGAGACCTTGGGCAGGCACTTTACCTGCCTGGGTCTGATTTCAGAGAGAGTCAGAGAGAGGGGCAGATAGGGACAGACGGACAGGAAAAGAGAAATGAGAAGAATCAGTTCTTCATTGCGGCACCTTAGTTCTTCATTGATTACCTTCTCATATGTGCCTTGACCAGGGGGCTACAGCAGATTGAGCAACCCCTTGCTCAAACAAGCAACCTTGGGCTCAAGCCAAGGTCTATGATCCCACGCTCAAGCCAGTGTCCCTGTGTGCAAGCTGGTGAGACCACACTCAAGCCAGATGAGCTGGCACTCCAGCTGGCGACCTCAGGGTTTTGAACCTGGATCCTCTGTGTCCTAGTCTGATGCTCTATCCATTGTGCCACTGCCTGGTCAGGCAAAAATGCATTTAAATGCTTAGTATAGTGCCTAATAAATGATAGTTGTTTTTATTGTTATAGTTTTAAGTGTTAAGAATTTTATGAGCCTGGCCAGGTAGCTCAGTTGAGCATCCTCCAGTTATGCCAAAGTTGCGGGTTCAATCCCATCAAGACAATTACAAGAAGTAATTAATAAATTCATAAATAAGTGAACAACAAATCAATGTGTTTCTCTCTCTCTCTCCCTTCCTCTCTCTCTCTCTCTAAAATAAATAAATAAAAATATAAAAAGAAGAGAATTTTATTCCCTGGCTGGTTGGCTCAGTGGTAGAGCATTGGCCTGGCGTATGGAAGTCCTGGGTTCGATTCCCAGTCAGGGCACACAGGAAAAGCACCCAACTGCTTCTCCACCACTCCTTATCTTGTTTCTCTCCTGTCTCTCTCCTCCTCCCCTCCGAAGCCATGGCTCAATTTGAGAGAAATGGCCTCAGGCACTTAGGATGGTTCCATGGCCTCCGCCTTAGGTGCTCAAAAATGACTCCGGTTGCAACAGAACAAGGGCCCCAGAGGGACAGAGTCTTGTCCTCTAGTGGGCTTGCCAGGTGGATCCCAGTCGGGGCGCAAGTGGGAGTCTGTCTCTGCCTCCCTTCCTCTCACTAAAATAAATAAATAAATAAATAGAATAGAATAGAATAGAATAGAATAGAATAGAATAGAATAGAATAGAATTTTATGTCCTCTGTGCATGAATATATGGATTTTCCTACTGTTCTCTTGGTCATGAAAAATTTGAGTCAAATACCCCTGAGTGTTCCTTGATACCTCTGCTTTCACCCTAGGCTTTCCAGTGGAACCCAGCCTACAGAGATCCTTGGACAGCCCCGGGACAGTGCAAGCATCCCTGTATGACTCTGGGAAGGTCTCCTCCCCCTCCCACACCCCAAGCCCAGGAAGGATTGATAAAAAGTCTTATCTGAGTCACATTCCATTATGGGATTAAATCAGACTTGTATTAGAGCCTTCTGACTGCAACCTGAGGCTGGATGCCTGCAACTCCTGGTTATTGCCTTTGGGCCAATCTGAGGTCATCATACTTCTTTAAGCCCAAGGGACCCTCAGAAGCAGGGGCTGAGGAGAGACTCTAGCTGCCATTTGGGATTAGTTTCAGTTAGCAAGCATGGACTATGCACAAAGGCCAATAACCAGGCACACACTGGGCACTATGTGAGTGCAAACAGGGAGGCAGGTCACTACCCAGCCAGCTCCAAACTGAGCCAACAAATGACAGGCTCCATGAGGGCAGTCAACAGGGATGGGGAAGATTAGCAAACTTGATGAGGCAAAGGAATAATTGTGTGATTTCAGGTAAACTGCTGAATATCTCTGAGCCTTGATTTCTTTGTCTCTGAGTTTGAAACATTAGCATTTACCATAAACGGGTAATTTAAATGGAAAGGTACTAGTTAAAATAACAAGGTTTTTATAGATAAACCTGGGTTTGGTTCCTGCCTTAGCCAAACACTGTTTGTGCCAAGGCTGTTAAACATCTCTGAGCCTCAGTTTCCTCACATATTCAAAGGAAGAAATAACACTGCTCTTCCAGGGTTATTGAGAAAACTAAGCATAGCAGTTAGCACTTACTGCCCCCTGCCCCCTCAGTGGCTCAATAAATGGAACTCATGAATTTTCTTCATCTTAGGTCAGTATCAATAGGAGTCGTTTAGCCTTCTTGTCAGTCTCCCCAATTAGAGAAGCGGGAAAGAAGATGAACTTTCTCTTGCTGAGGCTCTAAGGCTTAGGGGAATGGGGTGTGGCCAGTGGGTGAGGTGCCTGCCTCTGTGTGTCCCCTGGCAGAAAGAGCCTGGACTGAGCCAGATGCCACCTCAGCATGAGGTCACTAATGTGGAGATGTGTTTACTGGACTTGGGTCAGCTTGGGACCAGCCTCAGCTTAAAGGACAGAGCAGGGGGAAAGGGAGAAGGGAGATTTCATGAGCTTCTGTTGGGCAGATAAAATGTATTATGCTCACTTTGTTAAAGATAACACAAGAGGCCATCGCCCAGGTGATATTAATGTGTGTTGGAGATCGTTGTAACCTGGGGCTTGGTTTTGGGATTAAGCCTTTCCCACCCTTTTTGATGTAGGGCGGTACAATCCAATCATGCCTTAGAGAAGTGACTTTGTATTAGAGACTTCCCTGTTATGTATATTGGATTAAGGGTTTGGATTTCTACACTATAAAATGGGGGCAAAACGAGAGCTTGCTCTCTTGGTTCCTGAGGTTAGCATGAGAGAGCGGAGAGAGTAGAGCCAGCAGCTAAAGGAGGCCACGTGGAGGAGGCCAGGAGAAGCAGCCAAGATGGCGGAGTGCTGAGTGAGATGCCAGTTTGTGTAGAGTTTGTATCTGGGATAAGGAAGGAGATGGGGAACTGAGGAGAAGAAGGCTGGTGAGCTAGAAACCTTTGATTCTAGGAAACTCGGATAACTCAGTGGCTTTGTGAGCACTGAGTGTGACTGGGTTTTGGAGCCCAGTGTATATTTTTACTTGCCCGCCGGGTGCAAGGTAGGATTAAAGGCTATGGCCCATCAGTTTTTGGCTCCGCTGTTTCTTTACCGACTGCCCGAATCCAATGCGAACCTGCATAGGCCAGAAGGCTGCTGTGATAGTGGCCCTGGCCTTGACTGCTGGCTTTACAGCTTCCAACAACCACGGGGCCTTAGAGTAGGCAGGTACAAGCTGTGAGCTGTCTGGGAGGGGCCTACATGCTCAGCAGCGGGATGTCCCAGCAAAGACTCAGTCCTGGGGCCGAGGAGCCCAGCTCAGGACTCCCAGCTTGTACTTTAGTCTCTCTCTGCCCACATTGTTCATCCTCCTAGCTCCCTTCTTCTCTCTTACCCTTGTTTAATTTGCCACCAATGCTGAGTTTATTGTAGTTGATTCTTTCCTGACCTGGACCCAGTGGTAATCTGGCAAGTGTGGAAGGACACTGGCCCCTGTGCCTGTTGAAAACATAACAACCTCTGTATACCTACTATAAGCATAGCAGGATCTCATCCTCAAAACAAGGCTATGAGCAAGTTTTCTTAATATCCTCCTATTCTAATGAAGGAATTTGGCTAGGAAGTGGCCAAAGCAGGACTTGAACCAAAGACTTTCTGACTCCAAAGTAATCACTTTTCCACTTCGACTCCTAATAAAGAGTATTCTCAGGTCTGAGCTGCACTTTCTACTCATATGGACCCTGGGCAAGAATAAGAGCTCTGCTGTTTTCTCAGGGAGGGCTCATGAGCCCACTAGAGTGGCCACTGTGGCCTCCAGAAAAGTGGGCTGGTGCAGGGTCCTGTGATGTCTTCCTCAGGGGTCAGGAATCAGGCACTGAGGCTGCAGGAGAGTGGATATTCTTCTATCCATGCTTTTTTTTTTTTTAATTTAATTCTTGTATGTGCCTGACCAGGGATCAAACCTGCAACA
Source organism: Saccopteryx leptura (assembly GCF_036850995.1). Lineage (NCBI taxonomy): Eukaryota > Metazoa > Chordata > Mammalia > Chiroptera > Emballonuridae > Saccopteryx > Saccopteryx leptura. Next base: position 160,353,904 of record NC_089508.1, on the reverse strand, counting down.
TTGGCATATCAAGATGATGCTCTAACCAACTGAGCTCCCTCCCCAGAGCCTCCATCCGAGTTTTAATGGGGAGCCCAGAGGTTCCTGAAGAACATAAGCAAAATAAAACAAAAATAGAAGAGGCAGTAGGTTACTTTAAAGTTGTGCCAATAGGTGCTCCCTGCTATGGCAGTGGTTAGGCATGAGGACCTTGGAGTCTAGAAGACCCGGGGTCCAGTGCCATAGTGGTACCCACTTCCTTGGGTGACCTTCTACAAGGCATTAACATTCTCAAAGCTCCAGCTTCTTTCCCTGTAAAATGGAAATGTTAGTAGTACTTTGTTGCCAGGATCCAGCGAGAGCATGAGCATAAAGCACTTAGCCTAAACCTGGGCCTGAATTAATGTTAAAAAGGGTATTATTCGTAATAAAACTCTTAAGTAAACACTAGTCAGAAATGTTCTACACTTGACCCTTGAACAATATGGGGGTTAGGGGTGCCAACTCACTATGAAATAAAAAATTCCCCTATAACTTAAGTGAGCTGTCCACAAGCATGTATTCCCAACCACAGATCAAAAATACATATATCTTGGCCTGACCTGTGGTGGCGCAGTGGATAAAGTGTCAACCTGGAAACACTGAGGTCGCCGGTTCAAAACCTTGGGTTTGCCCGGTCAAGATACATACAGGAGTTGGTGCTTCCTGCTCCTCTCCCCATCTCTTTCTCTCACTCCTCTCTCTCTAAAAATGAATAAAGTCTTAAAAAAAACCATACCATATATCTTGATCTGGGTGGTGGCTATATGAGTATGTGCATATGTAACAAAATCATTGAACTTAACATTTTTTTTTTTTTTTTAAATACTTTATTGATTTTACAGAGACAGGAGAGAAATGGGAGCATGGAATGGGAAGTAACAACTCCTAGTTGCTTCACATTAGTTGTTCATTGCTTGCTTGCTGTATGTGCCTTGACCAGGGAAGCCCAGGGTTTCAAACCGGCAACCTTGGCATTCCAGGCCAAAGGTTTATCCACTGCGCCACCACAGGCCAGGCGAACTTAACATTTAAGATCAGTGAACTTTTCACATTTTATTGTATGCATCTTGTGACTCAACCAAAAAACAAAACAAGAAACACAAAAGGAAGCTTTCCTGAGTCAAGGTTGGTAAAGTGAAAAAAAAAATGTTCGTAGCCTGACCAGGCGGTGGCGCAGTGGCAGTGGATAGAGCGTTGGACTGAGATGCAGAGGACCCAGGTTTGAGGCCCTGAGGTCGTCGGCTTGAGTACAGGTTCATCTGGTTTGAACAAGGCTCACCAGCTTGAGCCCAAGGTCGCTGGCTTGAGCAAGGGGTCACTCGGTCTGCTGTAGCCTCATGGTCAGGGCACATATGAGAAAGCAAGCAATGAACAACTACAGTAAGGTGCCACAACGAAAAATTGATGCTTCTCGTTTCTCTTCCTTTCTGTCTGTCTGTCCCTATCTATCCCTCTCTCTGACTCTCTCTCTGTAAGAAAAAAAAAATGTTCGTAGCCTAAAACATAGGGGAAATAGGTATTATTGAGGTACGTCAGGCAGTTAATAAAAACATATAATTCCCTCTCCTCGATTTTGTAATGTATGTGTCAGTTTTCTTAAATGTTTCATTTGTAATGATTTTCTTTATTATATTAAGTAAATATTCACTTTAGTAGTTAAAAAATGTAAACACTCCCCACCCTACCCCCTTGATAGGGCCTAGCAGTGCAGGAGAGAAAGCAGGAGCTGCCAGGTTGGATAAGCATGGAGCCATACGCAGCTTGGAACTATGGGCAGCGTGGTGTGGGGTCCTGTGGCTGGCCTGGGGGAACCACCATTCTGGCCTGCCCAATGGGAAGATGGGAAGCCTGCTGAGATCAGGCTTAGCCTGTTGCCCCTGCAGACCAAGCCCTTCTGGATAATCTTCCTGCGATAAAGAGGCTGAGCAACATAATGATGTCAGCCTGTTCAATTCTTCTTCATAACAGTTCTCAACAGTGACCTTGGAGGTGAGGCATCCTTAGGGGACCTTCTTGAGTAATAGGATGAAGGACACTAAGAAGGAGGATACCCAGGCTGCAAGCCCCTGAGGAGCAGGGCTAGTAGTGAGGTCTCCCATTACATCCTGGGGCTATTACCTAGGGGAGATGGAATTGGACAAGCCTCTCTTTCCATTATGCAAAGAAAGGGCTTTTCAAGTAAATTTCCATTTAAGTATGAGCTTAGATCAGTGAAGATGGGGCCATAATAGCTTAGATGGTCATCAGAGCTATTAAAAATACATTTTTTCCCTGTGCTCAGGCCGCCTATCATCTTCATATCGTTCATCCCCAGAAGGCTATGACTCAACCTTTCCCGAGCTTCAGGGAGGCAGGTTAAGTCCATCTGCATTTTCAACTTTTTAATTCTGTCCATATCCTAACACATGTAGTTCCTTTAGCTTTTTCTTTACTGCTCTTCTCATAACTGAATTATTAGATAATAATTCCTTGTATAATTGTTTGGTTATTGTTTGTATCCCGTACCAGACAGATAACAAAGTCCATGAATGTAGGGATTGACGACTGTCTCATTCATTAGTCTATTCCCAGAGTTTAGCACATAGTGGGAGCTAAGTAAGTACATAGTTGTTAAATAAACAGATGGATGGATAAACGAATGAATAACTAAGTGAAAATAAAGGTTTCAGGAATCCCCACACTGCAGCATAAGGTTTTGGAGCTAGTCCTGAGTTAGAATCCCAATTCTACTACTTTCTAGCTGACCTTAGGCAAGCTGTTTAATCTTTTTGGTTTTTTTATTTTTTATTTTTTATTCATTTTAGAAAGAAGAGAGAGAGAGAGAAGGGGGGAGGAGCAGGAAGCATCAACTCCCATATGTGCCTTGACCAGGCAAGCCCAGGGTTTCGAACCGGCGACCCCAGCATTTCCAGGTCGATGCTTTATCCACTGCGCCACCACAGGTCAGGCCTGTTTAATCTTTTTGATCCTCAGTTTCTTTTTATTTAAAGTGGGGATAAAAATAACCCATATCTGCCTTTGGCGGGTGGCTCATTGGATAGAGTGTCCTGGCGAGTGAGGTTGCAGGTCTGATCCCCTGTCAGGGCACTTGCGAGAAGTAACCAATGAGCACACAGTTAATTGGAACAACTAAGTGGAACAAGGAATTAATGCTTCTCTCTCTCTCACTCTGTCCCTTCTCCCCTCTCCCCTTCTCTCTCTCTCAATCAAATCATTAGGGGAAAAAATAACCCCCACTTCACAGAACAATCCTAACTATGAGAGTTTCAACTCCACATTTGCTCTGTCCCCTTTTGGGGGGAACCCTCTTAGCTTTTCCTACTCATCAGGTGAAGGCGGCTAGTTTCCTTGTTTTTTTTTTTGCAGTTTAAAAGGTCTCACATTTATTACTGATCCAGATCCTATTGCAAAAAAAAAAAAAATTATCATAGAGAACACTCATTTCCCCAACAATCTCCCAATTAAAACATCCAAGTGTCCGACAGCAGTGCTCTTTCTAGTGATTTATGAGGTGTAGGCAATGTGAACACAGCATAAATGTGAGCCATCTCATGTGTGGTTCCTTACAGACCCAGTTTGGTTCTCCTCCAGTGCCTCCTCTTAGAGTTGTACCTGATTTTATTACCAGTTTTCATCCGAATCCATTGGGGAATGGGCCGATTCTGCTTTTGTTTTTTGGCCAGGAACCTCTTGATCCTGAAAGTCTTGTGAGAAGACATGGCGAGGAAGAAACAACCGCACACACCACGATGGCGGAGAGAAAAGCTAGTTTCCTTGTTTTAAAGGCCTTCCCACAGTTCCTTAAGCATTGGAAATTGGGCTTTGGGGGCAGGTAGCCCTCAGATTACATCTCCCATTCCATACCCACCACTGCCACAATACCACTAGTAGCTGTGAACCAGTTGTTCTCAAATAGGGGTGATTCTGCCCTGCCTTCCCCAGACATTTGGCAATGTCTGAGACATTTTTGGTTGTCACAGCTTAGGGGACGGGCATGCTACTGATATCTAGTGGGTAGAGGCCAGGAATGATAAACATCTTACAAGGCATAGGACAGCCCTCCCCCAACCCCAATAAAGAATAAACCAGCCCAAAATGTAAAGGATGCTGAAACCCTGCTGGGAACTTTCAGTCTTCATTGGGTTTATACGTAATAAATTCTTCCTAGTAGTAGTCAGTCCTTGCCCTTCTTTGGCTTCTAGTGTGGGGATGGCTACAGTTTTCCCATCTACCCACGAAATAGCTTTTAAGCAAAAGCTCTCTGTTTTAGGAGTTTGAAGAGTGGGGGAGGGAATGGCTCCATCTGTTGGCCAGAACAGGGATCACAGCAGGAGAAGGCAATGAAATTTTCCCAACAAAGGCCTCAGGTGTGTCAGTTGTGCTACATACCCCATGTCTGGATAAAGCTATTACTGGAACTGTTGTGCAGGACAAGCTTGGGTTAGGGCCTAGAATTGTATTTAGAAATTTCTAGTTCTTCTTGGAATGCTTTATTTATTTTTCTTGTTTTCTTTTTTTTTTTTTTTTTTTTTTACAAATACAGAGTCAGAGAGAGGGATAGACAGGGACAGACAGACAGGAATGGAGAGATGAGAGGCATCAATCATTAGTTTTTCGTTGTACATTGCGACACCTTAGTTGTTCATTGATTGCTTTCTCATATGTGCCTTGACCGGGGGCCTTTAGCAGACCGAGTAACCCCTTGCTCAAGCCAGTGACCTTGGGTCCAAGCTAGGGAGCTTTTGCTCAAACCAGATGAGCCCACACTCAAGCTGGCGACCTTGGGGTCTCAAACCTGGGTCCTCGGCATCCCAGTCTAACGCTCTCTCCACTGCACCACCGTCTGGTCAGGCTTGTTTTCTACTTTTTTAAAATTGTGAAACATATAATATATTATATCATATACAGTTTATGCGTGCTTATACATAGCATACAGTATATCAGTACATTTTTTTTTTTAATTTTTATTTATTTATTTATTTTGTGGCAGAGACAGAGAGAGTGAGAGAGAGGGATAGACAGACAGGAAGGGAGAGAGATGAGAAACATCAATTCTTCATTGCAGTTCCTTAATTGTTCACTGGTTGATTTCTCATATGTGCCTTGACTGGGGGGCTACAGCGACCAAGTGACCCCTTGCTCGAACCAGCGATTTTGGGCTCAAGCTGGTGAGCCTTGCTCAAACCAGATGAGCCGTGCTCAAGCTGGCAACCTTGGGGTCTCGAACCTGGGTCCTCCACATCCCAGTCCGAGGCTCTATCCACTGCGCCACCGCCTGGTCAGGCTATATATCAGTACATTTTAAAGAATATTTTTTTGTGTGACAGAGACAGTCAGAGAGGGACAGATAGGGACAGACAGACAGGAAGGGAGAGAGATGAGAAGCATTAATTCTTTGTTGCGGCACCTTAGCTGTTCATTGATTGCTTTCTCATATGTGCCTTGACCAGGGGGCTACAGCAAAGCCAGTAACCCCTTGTTCAAGCCAGCGACCTTGGGTCCAAGCTGGTGAGCTTTGCTCAAACCAGATGAGCCCACGCTTAAGCTGGCAACCTTGGGGTCTCGAACCTGGGTCTTCCACGTCCCAGTCCGACGTTCTATCCCCTGTGACACTGCCTGGTCAGGCCATTTTAAAGAATAATTTTAAAAAAGATTTTATTTATTGATTTTACAGAGAGAGGAAGGGGTAGGAAGGAGCAAGAAGTACCAACTCATAATTGTTTCACTTTAGTTGTTCATTGTTGCTTGTCATATATGCCTTGACCCAGTAAGCCCAGGGTTTAAAACTGGCGACCTCAGCATTCTAGGTTGACACCCTGTTTACCGCGCCACTACACATCAGGCTTAAAGAATAATATTAAAAGAAATACTGATAACCCACTACTCAGATTAAGAAATACAATATACTACTTTTTTAGAAGCCTCCATGTGACACACCAATCTGTTTGCTTCCTCCTTCCCTCATTTTCCCTTCCTTTTTCTCCTTTCCTTTTCTCTTTTTTTATATTATTTTTATATTATTTTATTCTTTTAAAGAATTCCTTCTTTTTTTCTTTCTGTGCTCTGCCATTTTACAGCTATGAAACCTAGAGCAAGATATTTAATTCTTATGGATTTCAGTATTCCTATCTACAAAATGGGAATAATACAAACAGTATCTACATTGCTGGCTTGTTGTGAGATTAAATGAGATAATGTTTGTGTAAGGGTTACAATGAAATAATTTATGTAAAAGCTTAGTACAAACCATGGCATATAGTTAGAAGTCAATAAATAGGAGCTGTTTATATTATTATTTAAAATAATTTCTTCTCTGATAAAAGAACTCTGTGGTATAATGGAAATAGGCATGAACATTGGAATCAGAGATACCAGGGTCAAATTGTGGTTCCATTATATACCAGCAGTGGCTTTATGCGAGTCACTAAAGCTCTTCATCTATAAAACGGGGGTGAAGATACAAATGGATGGCAATGACTATTGCGAGGATCAGGAGAAATTATATATCAAGTTCCCAATAATCAGTTAAAATAAATGTTAAATCTTTTCCTCCCTCTTTTCTTTTCTCCCTCTTTCTTTGATAGAGTAAATTTTCTTCCCAGCAGGGGCATTGATAGCAGGTATGTGCTTCTGCAATTTCTCCTGAACTCTGGATTCAGTTCAGCAAGTGTTTATCAGGAACCAGTAGGTGGCTAAAAGCATCTCTCTGGCTGGTATGCTGTTAAGGACACTAACCCTCTTGAAGGAAATGAAGTTCCAGGGTCATCTCCCTTCCTGGGTCTGGGCCACTGGGTGTGGGTGCAGGTCTGCTCTCAGAGACACACCCCCTGAGCTCAGAGGCAGGCTGTTTGCTGGGCTAGCTTGGCTGTGCACCCTTGTGCAAACTTAAGAGAGAGAATCCTGACCAGTGATACATAAACAAGTGAAAATATATCCATGACTGAAGTGCAGAGATCTGCCCAGGGACAGCGGGCTAGAACTCTGGTGTCCTCTTACATCTCCCCCTCTTTAAGAGATCTGTCTAATATTGTGCAGAGAGGAGGGTCCTGGTTATAAAGTAGGTGAGGTAATGGGAGACTGATGTCTCTGACTTTAGACGAAGGCTGCTTTCCCGTAGGGGCTCAGAGGCTCCCACTGAAAAAGGAGCTGTGCATCCCAGCCATAACTATGACGTCTTAATTCCTCATTACATCACTACCTTTTGATTTATTTATTGTTAATAAACTAAAACCAAGGAAGCCATTCCCTCTCTTCTAATTTCACAGAGGCTATCTGACCTTCAACCTCCCACTGGAGATTGTTAGAGGTGAAAAAAATCCTGGAAGTCATCTTGCCTGGCTGTGTCAATTTACAAGGGGGAAAACTGAGGCCCAGCGGGGAAAAGGGCGGGGAAGGAGATATTTGCACAGATATGTTTAGATTATGGCAAATTTTGGCTCTTCTGGATCCCAGTCCTTGGCTGCTATATAAGGGTGAAGAGATAAACTTGAAACATAAGAGTCTAGTTTTTCTTCACCTCTAAATGGGTGGGTGACCTCTAAACCATGGTGTCTGTCCCCTTAAATTTTCTTCCTAGCAATTCCCACTAAGTGCTCGTATTTGTAACCATCATAACAACTCTATAAAATAAGTTTTCTTATTATCCAAAAAAGGAGATGATGTCTTCTTCACAGGATTCAATAAGATAACATTTGAAAAATAAATACGGATAATGATACCTGCTTTACAGGATTGTCATGAGGATTAGTGATCAGATATGTAAAGATCCCAGCAGAAAGTAAATGTTTAAGAATAGCTTTCATGATCCAGTGCTTATTATAAGGTAAAAATTGTTACATGGCCCTGGCTGGTTTGCTCAGTGGTAGAGCGTCAGCATGGTATGTGGATGTCCCAGGTTTGAGTTCTGATCAGGGCACACAGGAAAAGTGACCATCTGTTTCTACAACCCTGCCCTCCCTCTTTTCTTCCTGCAGCCATGGCTCAATTGGTTTGAGCGCATCGGCCTCAGCTGAGTATTGCTCTGTGGAGCCTCCGCCTCAGGGGCTAAAAGTAGCTCAGTTGCGAGCATGGCCTCAGATGGGCAGAGCATCGGCCCCACATAGGGGTTGCTGGGCGGATCCTGGTCAGGCTGCATGTGGGAGTCTGTTTCTCTATTTCCCCTCCTCTCACTTGGAAAAGAGGAAAAATATATATATTATGATCCTCATTTATCAATGAGTGACCTAAGGGCAGAGAATAAATTATATTCCCAAGGTCACAAATGGTAATGGTGGAATTAAGGTTTGGACCTTTGTTATATAGCTTAGAACCCATATTTTTTTATCTCTACACTCTATTGCATTCCCACACAAACTCTTATCATTACCACCATTCTACTTCTGGTGATAGCAGAAGAAAGGTAAAAAGATGCCTATGTCAGCTTGGAAATGAGACACCTTAGTTGGGCTGAAATTAGTGATATTGGGGATGCAAAGAAATGGAGTTCAGGGGTTCACAAAGGTGTTGGTGTATCTACATCTTTGAAGTTGGTGATTAATGGCTTTCAATTTTAAACATTTAACAAATAAGAAAAATATACAAGTATTTTTTTCCTGAAAAAAAGTTTCAGTTTTGAATGAATGAAAGAATGAGTATGAGGTGATTCCTGGTGATCAGAGGAGCATTTTGTTACTCAGTTTATAACTCAACTGGATATTGCAAGCCTCTTTGTTTGTTTTTGCTGTTGTAGTGTTTTATTTTAAGTCATATATACATGAAAAATTCACCTGTGATGGATAATGGTTAAAGATTCCAAGAATAAGGAACCCTGGTTCTGAAAGGTAATGAAGAGCTTACAAATGATAATTCTGCAAATTTACTTGTCAACATACTTATGAATTGCATTCACGTAATAAAAAATCTTATCTAGCACATCAGAAAATCTCTCAGGCTTAAGGAATTAATATTACAAAGACAAAAATATAGCCTGGTTCTGGGGCAGAAGAGACTGGGAAGTGACTGCTAATGCATGTAGAATATCTTTTTGGAGTGATGAAAATGTTCTGAAATTAGTTGTGGTGTTTGTACAACTATGTAAATGTGCTAAAAATGCTAAAAACCGCCAAATTGCACACATTAGAAAGGTGAGGTTCTGCCTCACCAGGTGATAGTGCAGTGGATAGCATATTGACCTGGGATGCTGAGGACCCAGGTTTGAAACCCTGAGGTTGCTGGCTTGAGTGCATGCTCATACAGCTTGAGCGTGGGCTCACCAGCTTGAGTGCAGGGTTGCTGGCTTGAGTGTGGAATCATAAACGTGACCCCATGGTCACTGGCTGGAGCCCAAAGGCCACTGGCTTGAAGCCCAAGGTTGTTGGCTTGAGCAAGGGGTCGCTGGCTCAGCTATAGCCCCCTGGTCAAGGCACATATGAGAAAACAATCAATGAACAACTAGAATGCCACAACAAGAAGTTGATGCTTCTCATCTCTCTCCCTTCCAGTCTATCTGTTCCTGTCTGTCCTCTCTCTCTCAGTAAAAAATATAAATAAATAAAAAGCAAGGTAATATTTTTGTTATATGAATTATATCTGAATAAAGCTGTTATTTAAAAAGTCATTTGAGTTTTTAATTCTAATGAAGAATGTTTATCTTTACACATAAGTACTAGTCCTCCAGATCATTCAATAAAATGAGCACTTTAGAATGAAAAAAAAAGCCACTGTTATTTCAAGGAATCTGTCCAATGGAAATAATCTGAAAGAATCCTTTGTGCACAAGGATGCTCAATGTATCATGATTTAAAACAATAAGAAGTCAGTTATATAAATGTGTGACGAGAAAAATTTAAAACTAGATATTATTCTATTCAATTGAGTATTAAATAGCTTTAACAATTATAGTTATGAAAATTACAATTACAAGATACTAGTCTAATACTAGGTTATATATATTTATGGTTATATATATTTATGGTACATATAACAGATTTCTATGCAATATTTAAGGAAATTATGTAGAAGAATATTTATTATTATAAGAAAATGTGCATAGTGAATTACCAGGTGACAAATGTGGGCAACATGGCAGTACAAAGTTATGCATGCAGATAGATGAAAAAAAAAGAGACAAACCCACAGACACCAGAGATTTCCTTTGGGTGGGAGTTATATGGTAATATTTATTTATTTAATATACTATTTTTTAAATGCATGTTAGATTCACAGCAAAATTGAGCAGAAGTTACAGAGATTTTTCTGTACTTCCTTCCCCACATATGCATAGCTTCCTCATTATCAGCATTCCCCACCAGAGTGGTAGGTACATTGGTGATAACTGGTGAACTCGTGTCAAAGTCTATAGTCTACATCAGGTGTTGTACATGGGTTTGGACAAATTATAATGGCATGCATCTACCATTATAGTATCATAGACAGTCGTTTCACTGTCCTAAAAATCCTCTGTGCTGTCTATTCATCCCATCTCCCTGCCTTACCCCTGGCAGCCACTGATCTTTTTACTCTTCCAGAATATCATATGGTTGTAATTTTACAATATGTAGCCTTTTCATATTGGTTTTTTACTTAGTAAAATGCAGTGAAGTTTTCTCTATGTTTTTCATGGCTTGATAGTTCACTTTTTTTTTTTTTTTTTTTTTTTTTTTTTTACAGAGACAGAGAGAGAGTCAGAGAGAGGGATAAACAGGGACAGACAGACAGGAACGGAGAGATGAGAAGCATCAATCATTAGTTTTTCGTTGCGTGTTGCGACTTCTTAGTTGTTCATTGATTGCTTTCTCATATGTGCCTTGACTGTGGGCCTTCAGCAGACTGAGTAACCCCTTGCTGGAGCTAGTGACCCTGGGTCCAAGCTGGTGAGCTTTTGCTCAAGCCAGATGAGTCTGCGCTCAAGCTGAGCTGGCAACCTCGGGGTCTTGAACCTGGATCCTTCCACATCCCAGACCAATGCTCTATCCACTGCGCCACCGCCTGGTCAGGCAGTTCACTTCTTTTTAGTGCTGAATACTATTCCATTGTCTGAAATAGTATTCCAGTTTATTTATCCATTCACCTACAGAAGGACATCTTGATTGTTTCCATGTTTTGGCAATTATGAATAAAGCTGATATAAACATCTGTGTGTGTGTGTGTGTGTGTGTGTGTGTGTGTGTGTGTGTGTGTGTGTGTTGTTTTATTTTTATGTTCAAGTCCTTTGGGTAAATACCAAGGACACAGTTGCTGGGCCATATGGTAAGAGAATGTTTAGTTTTGTAAGAAACTCAAACTGTCTTTCACAATGGTTGTACATTTTGCATTCCCACCAGCAATGAATGAGAGTTCTTGTTGCTCCACAGCTTTTCTAGCAGTTGATGTTGTCAGTGTTCTGGATTTTGGCTATTCCAATAGGTGTGTAGTGGTATATTTATTTTTCCTTTTGGTTACTATATTCTTCAAGTTTTCTGTATCAACCATACATTACTTTGTAATAGAAAAAATGTAATACAAAAAAGAAACTATAAAGTCCATGTAATAGCAGGGACTGGGTGGGGGGGATGATGAAGGAATAAATTTCATACATTAGATAAAGAAAAACATAATACAAAGTAATGGTACTGTCAGAACAGCTATGATTTTAAATCTTTTTTTTTTATTTTTTTTACAGAGACAGAGAGAGTCAGAGAGAAGGATAAACAGGAATGGAGAGATAAGAAGCATCAATCATTAGTTTTTTGTTGCAACACCTAGTTGTTCATTGATTGCTTTCTCATATGTGCCTTGACCGCGGGTCTTCAGCAGACTGAGTAACCCCTTGCTTGAGTCAGCGACCTTTGGTTGAAGCTGGTGAGCTTTTGCTCAAACCAGATGAGCCACGCTCAAGCTGGCGACTTTGGGGTCTCGAACCTGGGTCCTCTGCATCCCAGTCTGACGCTCTATCCACTGCACCACCGCCTGGTCAGGCAGAACAGCTATGATTTAAAAAATTATTTAAAAAATTTGTGTGACAATTATATCCAATTTAGCTTTCCATTCCCTTGAGGACAAGACTGGCTACACCCAAAATATGTGTTTGTAGACTAGTGCCTGCTAAAAGCATCTTGAAATCACCTCTATTTTCTTGTTATTTAAAAACAAAAAGCACCCAGGTAACTAAGTTGGTTAGTGTCCTCCGATGCACCAACGTTGTGGGTTCCATCCCGGGTCAGGCACATGCAGGAATTAACCAATGGATGCATGAATAAGGTGAATAAATAAAGTACTTTTTTTAATGTTTAAAAGCAAAAAACCAAAAATAATTATAAAAATAAACAATTTTATATTTTAAAGGTCAAAGTGTAAGAATTCTAAACAAGCCATAAAAGCATTATTTGACTACCTATAATGCCATCGTTAAATTAAAAAACCTTTTAACTTCCACGACTGAAAGTGTTTAAAAGCAAGGGTTTATTAGGCCATGGCTAGCAAAAGTATTAGACCTGTCTTGGGGCATAGAGTCGAAACCACCAGCGGCAAGGCTAGGTAAGAAAGATAAGTCATCCTGGAGTTTTGCAAGTGCTTTTTGTTTATCAGGTAGGGGGTAGAGATATGTTAAGTTGTTCTGAAAGGATTCGCTAGACACATGCATCACTTGATTATCCAGTGACAAAGGATCTGCTAACAAAGCATTCTCTTTCTATCTTTCGTCTAATCACATCACATCCAAAGGTACAGTCCGTCTTCTGCAATCTCGCTGCTACTACCAGCTCCCTAGTCTATCTTTCCCATTCTCTAATTCCTCTCCGCCACGCCCAGAGATCATGCCCGCCCCCCATTTCCTGCTTCTAACTTTCCCGCTCCGGTAGCTCTTGGCCAATCGGAAACGTAATTGTCTCTTCTTTCCCGACCCCTTGGTGACGTTAAGAGAATTGAGAGCTCTGATTGGTTTTTCCCGAGCAAGAGCTCGCCAATAACAGGCAAACAGTTTTGGTGCAAGTGCATAGTATTATCGCTGGTGATTGGCTGGAGTGGCTGAGACAGAAAAATGGCTGCGAGTTCCTCTCTAGTGTCTGTGGCCCTGACGGCTTCAGTGGTACCCGTCTTGTCAGCAAGTGGAGATTTCTCAAATTTGCAGGAAATTAAAAAACAGCTGCTACTTATCGCCGGCCTTACCCGGGAGAGGGGCCTACTGCACAGTAGCAAATGGTGAGATGTCGGAGTGGGAAGGGACCGGGCTTGGATCCTTGGCCTTGGGGGGCTTGTGGAGCTGATGCAGTTTGCGGGGGTGTTCCAGGTCCGCGGAGTTGGCCTTCTCCCTGCCGTCGTTGCCTCTGGCAGAGCTGCAGCCGCCTCCGCCTATTACAGAGGTAAGTTCACAGTGAACGCTCTCCATCAACCCAAGAGGTACCCAGTGACCTGTCACTGGAGGGGAGCAGATTGCTTACTTAGCAGGAATATACTTCTCATAAAATTAGGGGATATTTCAAAATGAATATGAAGCAATAATAAAGAAGCACTTGATTTTTTTTATTAAATGAGAACATCAGAAAAGCAAATGACAAGTCAAAGAAAGTTGTTCAATTATGCAAATGAGATGCAAAACCAACTTTTGTTTCATTGGTGAAAATAAACAATACGAAAAGCTGAAAGTATCTGCATGTTCCCTGATCCCGTAATGTTTGTGAGCAGTGTATTTGTAGAGGGAATTCGAGCATTTAAAGAGCTGAGTGTTTTAAGTGATTTTATCTGTGTGGTTGTGTTGAGCTTTGACAGATCTGACAGTGCTTTTACTTAAGCTGGAGACAAGAAGTAAACAATCCTTGCTCAAGATTTCAGCCTTTTAGGTTTTGTCGCCCAGCCTAGACCGTATTCATAATGAGTGGAATCAAAGGTTTTTACAACCATGCAAAATTGGCTTTGGAGTCAAACAGCTGTGGGTTCAAATTTCAGCAAAACTAGTGATTTTAGTCATCTCAACATCCTGAACCATAGTTTTGTCACCTGTGAAATGCATATAATAGTAGTATTTACTTTATGGGGATATTGAGGGAATTAAATGAGATATGAACATACTTTTATGTGTCATCTAGTACATGTTTGCATAGTCTGTGTAATCAGAACGCTTTTCATCATAATCTGTTTTGTTACTTGATTCCCCCTGTCATTTTTTTTTTTTTTTTTTTTTAGCCAGAGACAGACTGGAAGGAGAGAGATGAGAAGCATCGACTCATAGTGCAGCACTTTAGTTGCTCGGTGATTGCTTTCTCATGCGTGTCTTGATTGTGAGGATGGGTGTGGGGGGACTCCAGCTGAGCCAGTGACCCCTTCCTTGTTCAAGCCAGGGACCCCACAGTCAAGCCAGATGTGCCTGCACTCAAGCCAGCCATCCTGGGGTCCCAGGCTGATGCTCTATACACTGTGCCACCACCTGGTCAGTCACCCACTCCCTCACTATAAATAGTGAATATTCTTTACTTTAAAAAGTATAACAGCGTGACCAGGCAGTGGTGCAGTGGATAGGGTGTCGGACTGGGATGCGGAGAACCCAGGTTCGAGACCCCGAGATCGCCAGCTTGAGCGCGAGCTCATCTGGTTTGAGCAAGGCTCACCAGCTTGAGCCCAAGGTCGCTGGCTTGAGCAAGGGTTTACTCGGTCTGCTGAAGGCCCGCGGTCAAGGCACATATGAGAAATCAATCAATGAACAACTAAGGTGCCCACAATCAAGAATTGATGTTTCTCATCTCTCTCTCCCTTCCTGTCTGTCTGTCCCTATCTGTCCCTCTCTCTGACCCTCTCTGTTTCTCCCACAAGAAAAAAAAAAGTATAACACAAGTGAAAGGGGGCAGGGGAAGAAATAAGCAAATGTTAAGTGGATATAGAAAGGGCCACCTGAATCCTAAGCTGAATAGCCATGTTTGAGACACGTTTATCCAGTGAAGAAAACATTGAACATGTTTTGGTTCCTGTTTTGTGCTGTTAATACGGGGGGCAAAAAGAATGAGGAAAATGAAATTATTAAGGTTTTAATTAATTTATCCCTAGAATTGAGGGTGTGTGTGTATTTTTTTTAGAGAGAAACAACGAATTGTTGTTGCATTTATTTATGCATTCATTTGTGGATTTTTTTTTTTTTTAACAGGGACAGAGAGAGTCAGAGAGAGGGATAGATAGGGACAGACAGACAGGAATGGAGAGAGATGAGAAGCATCAATCATCAGTTTTTCGTTGCGACACCTTAGTTGTTCATTGATTGCTTTCTCATATGTGCCTTGACCGTGGGCCTTCAGCAGACCGAGTAACCCCTTGCTCAAGCCAGAGACCTTGGGTCTAAGCTGGTGAGTTTTTTCTCAAGTCAGATGAGCCCGCGCTCAAGCTGGTGACCTAGGGATCTCGAACCTGGGTCTTTGCCATTCCAGTCTGACGCTCTATCCACTGAGCCACCGCCTGGTCAGGCTTGGTTGATTCTTGTATGTACTCTGACCAGGGGATCAAACCTGCAACCTTGGCATATCTGGATGATGCTCTACCCAATTGAACTACCTGATTGGGGCTCAGTATGTTTTTAACTTAAATATGCATCATTTCATTTTTTTATAGAGCTGTTTTATTTGTTGATTTTTAATTTATTGATTTTAGCAAGAGGAAGGGAGAGCAAGAGTGCAGAGACAGGAACATAGATCTGTTCCTGTATGTGCCCTGACCAGGGATCAAAACAGCAACCTCTGTGCTTTGGGATGATGCTCTCTACCAGGCATCCCCAAACTGCGGCCCCCTGAGGCCATTTATCTGGCCCCTCGCCGCACTTCCGGAAGGGGCACCTCTTTCATTGGTGGTCAGTGAGAGGAGCACTGTATGTGGCGGCCCTCCAACGGTCTGAGGGACAGTGAACTGACCCCTGTGTAAAAAGTTTGGGGAGCCCTGCACCAATTAAGCTATCTGGCCAGGGCTTTTTTTTTTTTGTAATTGATATTTTTAGAGAGAGAGAAAAACATCGATTTGCTGTCCTACCCATTCATGCCATCATGGTTGATTCTTATATGTGTCCTGACTGGAGATCTAAGCTGAAACCTCGGCAAGTCTGGATGCTGCTCTGACCAACTGAGCTACCTGGCCAGGCCTCATTTCACTCTTTTTATGTGGAGAATTATAGCTATATTCTGTGCTTTTGTAATACTAACATGTCAAAATGTTCTTGAAGTACAAAAAATATATAAGTAATTACACAGTATATTGCATTTATGTAGGAATTTAAAAGCCTTAAGAAGGATGAAATGTCAAATATTAATGCCAAACACTTTCCATGACATTTTCACTTTTTCCCTTATGTCAAATCTATGTTATTGGCTCCGTGTTTTTTTTTTTGTTGTTGTTTTGTGGCAGAGACAGAGAGAGGGACAGATAGGGACAGACAGACAGGAACAGAGAGAGATGAGAAACATCAATTCTTCGTTGTGGTTCCTTAGTTGTTCATTGATTGATTTCTCATATGTGCCTTGACCGGGGGGCGGGGGAACTGCAGCAAACTGACTGACTCCTTGTTCGAGCCAGCGACCTTGGGCTCAAGCTGGTGAGCCTTGCTCAAACCAGATGAGCCCGTGCTCAAGCTGGCGACCTCGGGGTCTCGAATCTGGGTCCTCCGCATCCCAGTCCGATGCTGTATCCACTGCGCCACTGCCTGGTCAGGTTTATTGGCTCCCGTTTTACAGATGAAGTGAATATTCGGAGAAGCTAAGTAACTTCCCTACTAATGTCATGAAACCAGAAAATCAAAGAGTTAGCATTTGAATATAGGTCTCTAACACTAACACCTATGCAACTTCCATTACATTTGCAGAAACAGTACCAGTTTCTGAGTGTGTTGGTTTAGTTTATAAAGTTTTTTTATTTTTTTCTAAGTTTTTATTTTGAAAAAACAAGTTATCTTACCTTATTTCACAATTAAGTGTGTGTGTGTGTGTGTGTGTGTGTGTGTGTATACACATATATAAATAAATAAATAAATAACATTTTAGGTTTTGGGGGAGGAGGAAAAGGAGGGGAAAAATTTTTTTACATCTTGAAATTAATGACTATGCATCATGGATGTGAACTTTTATTGTCCTTTTATCAACCACTTAACAAAAACTTGTCTTTTTTCTAGGAAGATGCCCAGGATATGGATGCTTACACTCTGGCCAAGGCTTACTTTGATGTTAAAGAGTATGATCGGGCAGCACATTTTCTGCATGGCTGCAATAGCAAGAAAGCCTATTTCCTGTACATGTATTCTAGATACCTGGTGAGGGCCACTTTAAGATGTCATTCTACCTTCATACTTAGAACCAAGTGGAAAGAGTTCAATCTTTTAAAGATATTGTTTTTAAGATTTTATTTACTGATTTTACAGAGAGAGGAAAGGGGCAGGGGGAAATGAGAAGTATCAACTCATAGTTGCTTCACTTTACTTGTTCATTGCTTGCTTGTTGCTTGTCGTATGTATGTTGGCTGGGCAAGCCCAGGGCTTTGAACTGGTGACATCATATTCCTGGTTGACGCTCTGTCCACTGTGCTACCACAAGCCAGGCAGTGGCACAGTGGATAGAGCGTCGGTCTGGGATGCGGAGGACCCAGGTTCGAGACCCTGAGATCGCCAGCTGGAGTGCGGGCTTATCTGGTTTGAGCAAGGCTCACCAGCTTGGACCCAAGGTTGCTGGCTCGAGCAAGGGGGTCACTCGGTCTACTGTAGCCCCCGGGTCAAGACACATATGAGAAAGCAATCAATGAACAACTAAGGTGTCTCAATGAAAAACTAATGATTGATGCTTCTCATCTCTGTTCTTGTCTGTCTGTCCCTATTTATCCCTCTCTCTGACTCTCTCTCTCTCTCTGTCTCTGTAAAAAAAAAAAAAAAAGAATCATTTTAGAGAAAAGAGAGAGCGAAAAAGGCAGGGGTGGGGGGTGGGGAGCAGGAAACATCAATTCATAGTTGCTTCTTGTATGTGCCTTGACCAGGCAAGCCCTGGGCTTCAAACCAGTGACCTCAGCATTCCAGATTGATGCCTTAACCACTGTACCACCACAGGTCAGGCTAAAAAGTTAAATCTTTTTTTTTTTTTTTTTTTTTTTTTTTACAGGGACAGAAAAAGGAATAGATAGGGACAGACAGACAGGAACGGGAGAGATGAGAAGCATCAATCATCAGTTTTTCGTTGTGACACCTTAGTTGTTCATTGATTGCTTTCTCATATGTGCCTTGACCGTGGGGCTACAGCAGACCGAGTAACCCTTTGCTCGAGCCAGCAACCTTGGGTCCAAGCTGGTGAGCTTTGCTCAAACCAGATGAGTCCACGCTCAAATTGGCGACCTCGGGGTCTAGAACCTGGGTCCTCTGCATCCCATTCTGATGCTCTATCCACTGCGCCACTGCCTGGTCAGGCAAAAAGTTAAATCTTTTAAATAGCTTAGCAATATAGTCTATTTGGTGAATGTGCTTTATAAATACTTGACAATAAAGAAAATATCATAAAGTGAAAAAAACTGATGGTATGAAAATATTAAAAATGTAGATAATATTTAATTTTAGGAAAAGTATGGAGTAGTAGATCCCCTGTTCTAGGAATAAAAGGTTCATATAGCCATTTTGAAAGTCAGTTTGGCTAATTATGGTCATTTGAAATACTGCGATCAAACAATTCTACTTTAAGTAATGTGTCCAATGCCAGTACCTTAATAGGTACCCAAGGTTATAGGGTTGTTTATTGAAGTATTTTTTGGAATACCCCCAAAATGTCAACAATGTAAATATCTATTAGTTAAGAAATTCATTAATTCTTGCTTGAAGTATTTTTTTACTATGATATTGCAAAATGATTTTCCCTTCTAACACTCTCCACATTTACTACTCATCACTTGGCAGTCTACCCAAGCAAAAGCCTTTCCACCCCTTTCCAGTTATCTGTCTCTTGATCTAGTATCAGTATGGACTCAGCGTTCTTTTTTTTTTTTTTAATTTAATTTAATTTAATTTTTTTACAGAGACAGAGAGTGAGTCAGAGAGAGGAATAGACAGGGACAGACAGACAGGAACGGAGAGAGATGAGAAGCATCAATTATTAGTTTTTCATTGCGCGTTGCAACACCTTAGTTGTTCGCTGATTGCTTTCTCATATGTGCCTTGACCGTGGGCCTTCAGCAGACCGAGTAACCCCTTGCTGGAGCCAGCGACCGTGGGTCTAAGCTGGTGAGCTTTTTTTTTTTTTTTTTTTAATGAATTTTTTAAATTTAAATTTTATTTTATTTATTCATTTTAGAGAGGAGAGAGAGGGAGAGAGAGACAGAGACAGAGACAGAGACAGAGAGAGACAGGGGGAGGAGCTGGAAGCATCAACTCCTATATGTGCCTTGACCAGGCAAGCCCAGGGTTTCGAACTGGCGACCTCAGCATTTCCAGGTCGACGCTTTATCCACTGCGCCACCACAGGTCAAGCTAAGCTGGTGAGCTTTTGCTCAAACCAGATGAGCCCGCGCTCAAGCTGGCGACCTCGGAGTCTCGAACCTGGGTCCTCTGCATCCCAGTCTGACGCTCTATCCACTGTGCCACCGCCTGGTCAGGCTCTGTTCTTTTTTTTAAAATTGTCTATAATTTATTACTTTACTTAACTATTTGGTGCTCATATTACTCCAGATTTGACCAGTGGGAGCCCCTGAGTAGTTACTTAAAATTAGTAATCACTAATAGATGCCATTTTGGTTGGTCTTGGGCCCTGTAGGTAGAATCAGGCTGCTAGTTTTAGAACAGGTTTAGAATATACTGGTAAAAAGACCTATCTGGATTTTCTCTTACAGTCTGGAGAAAAGAAGAAGGATGATGAAACAGTTGATAGCCTAGGTATGAATTTCTTTTTTTTACCTTTTAGGTTAAAGTAGGAGTTGCACACATAGATGCCTCTTGGGAGCCAGGCAGGTATGTGTGAAGTGATCCGAGCAGGGCTATTACAAATTAAATAGCACAAGTGGCTGATTATCACCCAACTCCAACTGAAGACTGCCTTGTGACCTGGTGTTACCAGGGTTTTCTTTCCTTGGTCCTACCCCATTCCCTGCAACCTGATGCTGAAAATTCAGAGTTTTAGTTGAGGCTTCTGACTTTTAAATATTGATATTAATTCAAAAATTTAAAAACCTGTGTGGGCCTAACAAAATATGACTACAGACCAGTTATCAGTTTTGATTTTTAGAAAAAAATAAGTTTTTAGGCCCTGGCCGGTTAGCTCAGCGGTAGAGCGTTGGTCCGGTGTGTGGAAGTTCCAGGTTTGATTCCTGGCTGGGGCACACAAGAGAAGCGCCCATCTGCTTCTCCACCCCTCCCCCTCTCCTTTTTCTCTGTCTTTCTCTTCCCCTCCCACAGCCAAGGCTCCATTGGAGCAAAGTTGGCCTGGGCGCTGAGGATGGCTCCATGGCCTCGGCCTCAGGTGCTAGAATGGCTCCGGTTGCAGTGGAACAATGCCCCTGGTGGGCATGCCATGTGAATCCTGGTTGGGTGCATGCGGGAGTCTGTCTGTCTACCCCCCCCTCTCTGCTTCTCACTTCAGGGGTGGAAAAAATAGTTTAAGATATCACTGACCACTATGAGTGCTTCCTAGAAGTTTTAGGTGTAGCTGTTTGATGCCAAAGGGAATATCTAGGTCTATAACATGAAGACCAGCAGTCTTTTCTTAGATACAGAGACTTTGTTTCTTTCCTAGGCCCTCTGGAAAAAGGACAAGTTAAAAATGAGGCTCTTAGAGAACTGAGAGTGGAGCTCAGCAAAAAGCACCAGGCTCGGGAACTTGATGGATTTGGCCTTTATCTGTAAGTGTTAGAGTTATTTGTAACTTTCTATAACATTTTTCTCAGTAGTAGAGAGATGTTACAGAGCCGTAATTTCTGATTATTTCCTTCTTTGCTAGGTATGGAGTTGTGCTTCGAAAACTGGACTTGGTGAAAGAGGCCATTGATGTATTTGTGGAGGCTACTCATATTTTGCCTTTGCATTGGGGAGCCTGGCTAGAACTCTGTAACTTGATTACAGACAAAGAAATGGTAAGTTGAGTTGAATTATGTGAGAAACCCTGTGCTCCCAGTCTTATGTAATTCTGTAATAATGAAGTAGGAGGAGAGAGGTTTGCTAAGTCTTTGATTATAGTTAGCTCTTTGCTCCTTCTCTGGTCTCTTTCACTGTTGGGATTTTGGTCTTCATTTGAAAGACAGATGTCTAGCTCTTTTTTATAGCTGCTGTTGGATTTGCATCCAGTTGTACTAGAATATCTTTTCATATTCATGTTTTCACATTCAAGTTTTACTGTAACTTGTTTTATAGACTAAATGCTGTTGTAGTTTCTGTTCTAAGATGCTAGATAGGAAAGGTTCCTCTGATATCAAGGATTATATTTAAAACATTTTAAGTCTGTGCTGAGCTCATAGGACTCTGAAAATATAGAGATTTGTTAATTAATGAAGTAATGTATATGAAGTTGCTTTATAAACTGCAATAATTTTATTAGTTATTAGAGAAATTGTCTATAGAGTTTATTTTTCTGTTCTTCAATAATTAATGGAAATGGCAACACATTTCCTTTTGTTTGTTCTAAAGAGCCAAAGGCTAATTGATTTCTCCCCATAATGATATATGCTACTAAATCTGTGTCTGAAATCTTACTTAGCTTACTTGTATTCACTTATCTCTGCCTACTAGACTTTCATTGAAAGTTGGTTTTATCTCTGAACTCAAAATACACAAAACCAAATTTCTCATCTTACCTACCAAATTTTCTTTCTTTCTCCCAACTGGGTAAACTCATTAACATCTCTATTTCTCAAGACACTCAGTCTTAATGCCTCAGAGTCATATTTGTCTTTTCCCTTTCTCTTAACTCCTTTATCTGTGCAGTCACCAGATATTGCCATAGTTTCCTTCTTCTTTTTTATTTTATTTATTTAGTTTTTTTAGTGAGAGGCAGGGAGGCAGAGACAGACTCCGCATGTGCCCCAACCAATATCCACCCAGCAAGCCCACGAGGGGGTGATGCTGTGCTTACCTGGGGCCCTTGTTCCAGTTGCCACTGGAGCCATTTTTTAGTGCCTGAGGCGGAGGCCATGGAGCCATCCTCAGTGCCTGGGATGAACTCGCTCTAATCAAGCTATGGCTGCAGGAGGGGAGGAGAAGAGAGAGAGAGAGAGAGAGAAGAGAGAGGGGGAGGGGTAAGAAGCAGATGGGCGCTTCTCCTGTGTGCCCTGACCAGAAATCGAACCTGTCAGTGGTCCCCAACCCCCGGTCTATGGACTGGTATTGGACTGGTATCGGTCCGTGGGCCATTTGGTACCGGTCCACAGAGAAAGAATAAATAACTTACATTATTTTTGTTTTATTTTTATTTAAGTCTGAACGATGTTTTTTTTTTTCTGTATTTTTCTGAAGCCGGAAACGGGGAGGCAGTCAGACAGACTCCTGCATGCGCCCAACGGGGATCCACCCGGCACGCCCACCAGGGGGCGACGCTCTGCCCACCAGGGAGCTATGCTCTGCCCACCAGGGGGCGATGCTCTGCCCCTCCCGGGCGTTGCTCTGTTGCGACCAGAGCCACTCTAGCGCCTGGGGCAGAGGCCAAGGAGCCATCCCCAGCGCCCGGGCCATCTTTGCTCCAATGGAGCCTCGGCTGCGGGAGGGGAAGAGAGAGACAGAGAGGAAGGAGAGGGGGAGGGGTGGAGAAGCAGATGGGCGCTTCTCCTGTGTGCCCTGACCAGAAATCGAACCTGTCAGTGGTCCCCAACCCCCGGTCTATGGACTGGTATTGGACTGGTATCGGTCCGTGGGCCATTTGGTACCGGTCCACAGAGAAAGAATAAATAACTTACATTATTTTCGTTTTATTTTTATTTAAGTCTGAACGATGTTTTTTTTTTTTCTGTATTTTTCTGAAGCCGGAAACGGGGAGGCAGTCAGACAGACTCCTGCATGCGCCCAACGGGGATCCACCCGGCACGCCCACCAGGGGGCGACGCTCTGCCCACCAGGGAGCTATGCTCTGCCCACCAGGGGGCGATGCTCTGCCCCTCCCGGGCGTTGCTCTGTTGCGACCAGAGCCACTCTAGCGCCTGGGGCAGAGGCCAAGGAGCCATCCCCAGCGCCCGGGCCATCTTTGCTCCAATGGAGCCTCGGCTGCGGGAGGGGAAGAGAGAGACAGAGAGGAAGGAGAGGGGGAGGGGTGGAGAAGCAGATGGGCGCTTCTCCTGTGTGCCCTGGCTAGGAATCGAACCCGGGACTTCTGCTTGCCAGGCCGACGCTCTACCACTGAGCCAACCGGCAGGGCCCGATGTTTTTTTTTTTGGAATTTTTCTGAAGCTGGAAATGGGGAGAGACAGTTAGACAGACTTCCGCATGCGCCCGACCCGTATCCACCCGGCACGCCCACCAGGGGCGACGCTCTGCCCACCAGGGGGCGATGCTCTGCCCCTCCGGGGCGTCGCTCTGCCGCAACCAGAGCCACTCTAGCGCCTGGGGCAGAGGCCAAGGAGCCATCCCAGCGCCCCGGCCATCTTTGCTCCAATGGAGCCTTTGCTGCGGGAGGGGAAGAGAGAGACAGAGAGGAAGGAGGGGGGGGGTGGAGAAGCAAACGGGCGCTTCTCCTATGTACCCTGGCCGGGAATCGAACATGGGTCCCCCGCACGCCAGGCCAACGCTCTACCGCTGAGCCAACCAGCCAGGGCCCAGGGCCCGATGTTTTATTTTTAAAAAATGACCAGATTCCCTCTGTTACATCCGTCTAAGACTCACTCTTGACGGTTGTCTCAGTCACGTGATACATTTATCCATCCCACCCTAAAGGCCGGTCCATGAAAATATTTGCTGACATTAAACCGGTCCGTGGCCCAAAAAAGGTTGGGAACCACTGGAACCTGGGACTTCCACACACCGGGCCTACGCTCTACTCCTGAGCCAACTGGCTAGGGACCATGGTTTCCTTCTTAAATGCATCTCTTTCTCTTGGCTTCCTTTGCCATTTTGGATATCTCCAATTAGGATTTCTTGTAAGTAATATACATAGATACTTTCTGCCTTGCTTTCCCATCTGTACATAACCATTTCCAAACCATCCTCCATACTGTTTCCAAACTTATTCTTAAAATACCCATGTCATCATCTCATTCTCTTGTAAAAATACTGCAGTGGTTTCCTATTGCATCCTATTTTCTGTTGCACCGTAGGACCCACCCTACCAATTCAGTCCTATTTATTTTTTCACTACTTCCCAACACAAAGCTTTCCCTCAAACAAGTTAGTTTCCTCAACCTCTTCACCCACACTCATCATGGCTGTTTTCCCTCTAGTTATGTTGTCCTTGCCTAGATCGTTGTCTTTCTTTCTCTTCCTTTCCCTTTTTTCTTTTTTTTTCTTTTCCCTTTTTTCCCTATTCAAACCTACCCATCCTCAAAGACATCTCAAATCCTATTTATTCTTTGAAGCCTTCCCCAACTAGGCCTTTTCTCCCTATTATACTTGTAAATCCTATTATAATTGAATTGCCCTGTGTTCATTATTGGATACTATAATAAACTTTTGGTGATCAAATCCTTTAGGATCAGCGATTTTCAGTCTTTTTCATCTCATGGCACAAATAAACTAATTGCTAAAATTCTACGGCACACCAAAAAATATATATATATTTTGCTGATCTGACAAAAAATAGGTATAATTTTGATTCATTCATTATTGTTTTGTTGGCTGTTTCATTTTTTTATTTGGCAGTCTAAGGGGAAAGAGGTCAGTGCCTCTGACTCAACAGTCAGGTATTGCACGTTTAAAAAATTCTTGCGGCACAGCACTGTGCTTTTTGTGGCACACCAGTTGAAAATTGCTGCTTTAGAAAATAAAAACAGTTCCTTGTTCATTTGGGAGAGAGGTCAAAATATATTAAGTGTTCCTTCTCTCTCCTGCTGCCAGCTGAAGTTCCTGTCTTTGCCAGACACCTGGATGAAAGAGTTTTTTCTAGCTCATATATACACAGAGTTGCAGTTGATAGAGGAGGCCCTGCAGAAGTATCAGAATCTCATTGATGTGGGCTTCTCTAAAAGCTCCTATATTGTTTCCCAAATTGCAGTTGCCTATCACAATATCAGAGGTAAGTGAATAAGGACAAGGAAATCCATCAAGCCCTGAAAGGAGCCCTGTGTTATTTTCTGAACTATCTTTTTCCCGCAGATATTGACAAAGCACTCTCTATTTTTAATGAGCTAAGGAAACAAGACCCATACAGGATTGAGAATATGGACACATTCTCCAACCTTCTCTATGTCAGGGTGAGCTGCTTCCTTTTCTTGAACTTGATTAAGCTCTTTTGTGCTTTCATCTGGGTTGGATTGTCATCAGTTGCATTAGCTACAAGAAAAATAATTTGGGGGTTCCTTTTTCGTGCTTAGACCATCTTTTTCTTTTCTTCCAGAGTATGAAATCTGAGTTGAGTTATCTGGCTCACAACCTCTGTGAGATTGATAAATATCGTGTAGAAACGTGCTGTGTAATTGGTAAGTCATTCTTCTTTTTTCTTTTAAGATTTATCTTTACTGTAAGTAATACAAATATAAAAATAACAGAATAAAAACATCAAAGGTAACAAAATTGTATACAGTAGAATGTGAAAGCCTACTGTAATACCATCCCCAAGATGGTTTGGTGAACATGACTCCAGAATATTTTTCTTTGTGAATACTGAATGTGTGTGTGTGTGTGTGTTTGTGTGTATGGTTTTTTTGTAAAAACTGTACCATTATATACACTGCTTTGTAACTTCCTTTTTTTAACTTTTTTATTTTTTTAATGCTGGTATAACTAGATTTATATTTTTCATAGCTATTTAGTAGTTTATTATATAGATGTGCCATCATTTTTATTTAATTGTTTCCTATTATATAAGTTATGCCAGTGTTTGTTAATATAAAAATTGCTTCAGGAAATATCTTTATGTATACATTTATTTTTCATGTTTATGCAATTATTTCTGTGTAATAAGTAGTGAAAGACTGCATCAAAAATATTTCAAACTTTAGTATTACTAACAAGTTTGTAAGAATTTACAATCCTATGAAAAGAGATGAGAGTACCTGTTTCTCTTTATTAGGATGTCTGAATCTTGGCGCTAATGACATTTTGGGCTAACCATTTTTTGTGGGGAGCTGTCCTGTGCATTGTAGGTTATTAGCAGTATCCCTAGCCTCTACCCACTGCTCTCTTCCCCTAGTTGTGACGATCAAAAAGTGTTTGCAGGTATTGCCAAATAACCTCTTGGGGTCAGAACCATGATCCTGTGTACTTGGGTACACTAGTGTGGCCTGATAATCAGTTGCCATAAACAGATGAATGGCCACCTCTGGATAAAAGTAAGCTTTGTTGGTTGTGATTGATAGCCTGGCTTCCATGGAGATGAAAGGAAGATACCTTTCCCTGGGTCTTTGTTGACACTGCATTGAAATCTTGCATTTAAAAAAAAAAAGAAAGAAAGAAATCTTGCATTTGTACCTTTCTAGGTATAGACGTTAATACACTGATAGAATTTCAGTTCATCAATCATTCAATAAATATTTCCAGCCCTTGAAGGAGTTGGTAGTTTGGCATGGAAAATAGGCATTAAAAAATGTAATAAGTCCTTTGTAAACATAGGTAAGAGTAGGAACAAATGATCATTTCAATATCGGAATATTATGAATAAAGTATAAAGTTCTTTAAGGTGAGGGTAGAACTCCCAATTTATTCAGAAAAAATCTCCAAGCATCTTCTGAGTGCCAGGCACTGTGCTTTGTATTGCAGTATCTACCCTAATTGCTTATTTAGGAAGGCCAATAAGAAAACAACAATAGTCCTGGCCAGATAGCTTGGTTGGTTAGAACAGTGGTCCCCAACCCCCGGGATGCAGACTGGTACCGGTCCGTGGGCCATTTGGTAGCGGTCTACAGAGAAAGAATAAATAACTTACATTATTTCTGTTTTATTTATATTTAAGTCTGAATGATGTTTTATTTTTTAAAAATGACCAGATTCCCTCTGTTACATCCATCTAAGACGCATTCTTCTATTTATTTATTTATTTATTTATTTATTTATTTTTTTTACAGAGACAGAGAGTGAGTCAGAGAGAGGGATAGACAGGGACAGACAGACAGGAACGGAGAGAGATGAGAAGCATCAATTACTAGTTTTTCATTGCGTGTTGCAAAACCTTAGTTGTTCATTGGTTGCTTTCTCATATGTGCCTTGACCATGGGCCTTCAGCAGACTGAGGAACCCCTTGTTGGACCCAGTGACTTTGGGTTCAAGCTGGTAGGCTTTTGCTCAAACCAGATGAGCCCGCGCTCAAGCTGGCGACCTCGGGGTCTCGAACCTGGGTCCTCTGCATCCCAGTCCGACACTCTATCCACTGCACCACCATCTGGTCAGGCTCTAAGACTCATTCTTGACACTTGTCTTGTAAGTTCGACAATTATATTTAAAAATACCAGTTTTTACACCAGTTGCATAATTTTATTTTGTGCATTTATCTGTCCTACCCTAAAGGCCGGTTTGTGAAAATATTTTCTGACATTAAACCAGTCCATGGCCCCAAAAAGGTTGAGGACCACTGGGTTAGAGCATTGTCCCAAAGTACAGAGGTTGCTTGTTTGATACCTGGTCAGGGTACATAAGGAACAGATTGATGTTTGCTTCCTCTCTTGCTAAAGTCAATACATAAAATTAAAAAAAAAAAAAAAATAAAACAGGCCATAGCTGGTTGGGCATATTGGATTCCATCCCCATTCAGGGTACACATTAGAAGTGACCATCTACTTCTCTTCCCCTCACCCCCTTCTCTCTTCCTCTCTTGCAGCCTGTGGCTGAATTGGTTCAAGCATCGGCCCCAGGCACTGAGGATAGCTTGGTTGGTCCAAGCGTTGGCCTTGGGTACTGAGGATAGTTTTTGTTTGTTTGTTTGTTTGTTTTTCTTTTTTTTTCATTTTTCCGAAGCTAGAAACGGGGAGGCAGTCAGACAGACTCCCGCATGCGCCCGACCGGGATCCACCCAGCATGCCCACCAGAGGGCAATGCTCTGCCCCTCTGGGGCGTCGCTCTGTTGCATCCAGAGCCATTCTAGCGCCTGAGGCAGAGGCCACAGAGCCATCCTCAGCACCCAGCTATTTTTGCTCCAATGGAGCCTCGGCTGAGGGAGGGGAAGAGAGAGACAGAGAGGAAGGAGAGGGGGAGGGGTGGAGAAGCAGATGGGCGCTTCTCCTGTGTGCCCTGGCCAGGAATCGAACCCGGGACTCCTGCACGCCAGGCCGATGCTCTACCGCTGAGCCAACCGGCCAGGGCGGGTACTGAGGATAGTTTGGTTGATTCGAGCATATGCCTCAGATAGGGTTGCCGGGTGGATCCCTGTCCTGGCACATGCAGGAGTCTGTCCATCTCCTCTCCTCTTACTTAAAAAAAAAGAAAGAAAGAAAACAATAATACAATAGGCTGGGTGTTATGGTTGACATAAAAATAGAATGCTAGTAGAGTACATAGGAAAGATAACAAAATCCAGTCTGAAATTAAGGAAGGTGATGCTTGAAGAATAGGAAGGCGTGAAGGAGTTCCGTAAGGGAGAAGGACTGACTTGGGAAGGCCATTGCCATGCAGAAGCATTAAAATCTGAAACAGACATTGAGTTGGAAATAGCTCAGCATCCTGAAGCATAGTATGGGAGGTGGGAATGTATAAAAAGGGGCCAGATCTTGAAGACCCTTGTCTTGCTGAAAGTTTGGGATTTTATTCATAAGGCAGTAGGAGTCTTCTGAAGGATATTAAACCAGTGGTGAAAGTTTTCAGATTTTTATTTTCAAATGATGACTGGAGACAGTATGCTGGGAAGATTTAAAAAAGGCAAGACTAGAGGCAGGAGCTAGAGCAGCTAGGAGGCTTTGTAATAATCCAATCTAAAGATGGTGAGAACCTAAGAGGAGGAGGTATTGGCAGGAGGAACGGAGAGAGGATTTGAAGACATTCACGAAGTAGAACCAACAGGGATCAGTGACTGGGTGAGCAGACTGAAACAGTGCCCTTTACATGAAGAAAGGAAATAGAGGTAGGGAAGGTAATGAACCGTTCTTTTTTTTTTAACCTATTGACTTAAAAGCCAGTTAAAATCAAAGGAGACACACATATGAAGAGGAATGATTTAGGAGTTTCATGCTTTTTTATTATTATTATTTATTTATTTTTTTTAGCGAGAGAGAGACAGAGAGAGAGGGGGACAGACAGGAAGAGAGAGATGGGAAGCATCAGTTCTTCATTGTGGTGTCTTAGCTGTTCATTGATTGCTTTCTCATATGTGCCTTGACGGGGGGGGGGGGGGGGGGCTCCTGCAGAGCGAGTGACCCCACGCTAAAGCCAGCAACCTTGGGTTTTTGAACCTGGGTCCTCAGCATTCCAGGCCAGTGCTCTATTCACTGCGCCACTGCCTGGTCAGGCTCATGCTTTTTAATAATCGTTTTAGTTGAACTCTTTAATGAACTGTGTTTTTTTTCTCACTATACCTGTAATGCCCAGCAAAGTTGCTGAGATAAGGTCAATAAATGTTTATTGAATTCGGACCACCTACCTTAAATTTAAGAGTAAGGAACATTAGATATGACTGAATGTACTTCAGCTTTCATATTACAGCCAGCCCAGAGAAAGTGAAAGGAGAAAGAATGATGGAGAGAAAAAAACTGAGGACCTGAGAGAGAATGCATCAGTTTAAGAATAGAGTGATGGCAAGAATCTTCTAATTGTTTAGTCATTACTTTGCTTTTATGTCTTGATGTGAATTGATTGCTTTCTTCTGCATCTTTTCTGGAGTTCCAGTTTTCTGAGAGGTAGATGTATATATCAGCATACAGCATAATATAGTTAAGATTTGGACTCTGGAACCAGACTGTCCAAGATTAAATTTTGGTTCTGCTACTACCTACCTGTGACATCTTAGACCTAGCAATCTGTACTGTAGTTTCCTTTCTATGAAGAGATAATAATAGAACTTTCTCTCATGTAATTGTAAGGATTAAATAAATACATACAAAGTCCTTATAACAATGTAAGTTGCCCAGCACATGGTAATCATTCAGTACATTTTAGCTGTTCCAACTGGTCAAAAAAATCTCATCTACTTCATCTTTATCCAGAACTTACCTGTCCTGACGTCCTTAACGTTTCCTTGTCATACTGACTCCATTAGCAGCTAGGGCTTATACCCTTGCTGCCTACCACTACCCCATTTTCTCCTGTTCTGTTAAAAAAAGTTAACCTTTGGATACTTTGCCTAGAGCAGGGGTCCCCAAACTTTTTACACAGGGGGCTAGTTCACTGTCCCTCAGACTGTTGGAGGGCTGTACTATAAAAAAAACTATAAACAAATCCCTATGCACACTGCACATATCTTATTTTAAAGTAAAAAAACAAAACGGGAACAAATACAATATTTAAAACAAAGAACAAGTAAATTTAAATCAACAAACTGACCAGTATTTCAATGGGAACTATGCTCCTCTCACTGACCACCAATGAAAGAGGTGCCCCTTCCAGAAGTGCAGCGGGGGCCGGATAAATGGCCTCAGGGGGCCGCATGCGGCCCGCGGGCATAGTTTGGGGACTCCTGGCCTAGAGTCTTCTTTATCTTTGTCTCTGATCAGTGGCAGAAGCAAAGATATCTTTGTACAAACATAAAGCTCTCCATCTTGCTTTTTTCCAGGGGAACGTGAACTTGAATTAATACTAAAATGATCAGGTATAGAATGTAGACAATTGTTGTAAATGATTTCTCCTGAATCAAACTACAGCTGAATCTAGAGAGATTAAATATAATATATATATGAGGGGAGGTTTTGTTACCTGGTTTTTGCCAAAATGGAATCATATTCTATAATTTCTCTGCAATTTGTGTTTTCCACTTGACAGCATATCATGATCTGTACTAACTAATATATATACATTTAAAGCTATTTTTAAAATTTAGTTTATGTATGCACATACAATTTATATATAAAGGAGATGTATAAATTGTATAAATTTTGAAGTGCAAGGGTTTTTGTTTTTGCATGTTGTTCCCTTCCCCTTTAATATACTTGTGTTAGGATGTTCCATACCACATAAAAATGTGTATACACATATGCAGGATTTAATGAGCTATTTGCTTTACAAAATTAGATCACATTATATATATTTCTCTGTATTTTACTTTTTTTATTCAATGAGTTCTTATAAAAAAAATCTCTAAGTGTTGGTATAGCTCTAATGCATCCTTTTTTTATTATTTAAAAAGAAAAAAATTTTTTAAGAGAGAGGACGGTGGGAGGAACAACATCAATTCACTTTTCTACTTAGTTGTGCCATTGATTGCTTCTCATATGTGTCTTGAACCAACAACCTTGGGGATTGAGCTAGCACCCTTGGGATGGAGCCAGCTGGCAACCCAGGATCAAACTGATGACCTTGGCACTCTTGGGCAACACTATCCACTGTGCTTCTGGCCAGAGCACTAATTCAAGCTTTAAAAATAAAATGATTAGGGCCTGACCTGTGGTGGTGCAGTGGATAAAGCATCGACCTGGAAATGCTGAGGTCACTGGTTCGAAACCCTGGGCTTGCCTGGTCAAGGCACATATGGGAGTTGATGCTTCCAGCTCCTCCCCCCTTCTCTCTCTCTGTTTCTCTCCCTCTCTCTCTCCTCTCTAAAAATGAATAAATAAAATTAAAAAATATATATCTATAAAAAAGAAGCATCAATTAAAAAAAATAAATAAAAATAAAATAATTAGGC
Organism: Saccopteryx leptura; assembly: GCF_036850995.1. Classification (NCBI taxonomy): domain Eukaryota; kingdom Metazoa; phylum Chordata; class Mammalia; order Chiroptera; family Emballonuridae; genus Saccopteryx; species Saccopteryx leptura. The sequence continues at coordinate 160,322,114 of NC_089508.1, read as the reverse complement.
CCTGGCCAGTTGGCTCAGTGGATAGAGCATCAGCCTGGTATATGAATGTCCCGGGTTCAATTCCCAGTTAGTGTACACAAGAGAAACAACCATCTGCTTCTCTCCCTTCTCTCTCTCTCTCCCTTATCCCTTCCCCTCCCGTAGCCGGTGACTCAATTGGTTTAAGCGTTGGCCCAGGTGCTGAGGATGGCTCAGTTGGTCTGAGTGCATCAGCCTCAGGAGCTAAAAATAGCTCAGTTAAGCCTGACCAGGTGGTGGCGCAGTGGATGGAGCATCGGACTGGGATGCAGAGGACCCAGGTTCAAGACCCCGAGGTCACCAGCTTCAGTGCAGGCTCATCTGGTTTGAGGAAAAGCCCACAAGCCTGAACCCAAGGTCGCTGGCTCCAGCAAGGGGTTACTCAGTCTGCTGAAGGCCCACGGTCAAGGCACATATGAGAAAGCAATCAATGAACAACTAAGGTGTTGCAACACGCAATAAAGAACTAATGATTGATGCTTCTCATCTCTCTCCGTTCCTGTCTGTCTGTCCCTGTCTATCCCTCTCTCTGACTCACTCTCCATCTCTGTAAAAAATTTAAAAATTAAATAATTAAAAAAAAAAATAGCTCAGTTAATTTGAGCATCAGCCCCAGGCAGGGGTTGCTGGGTAGATCTCGGTAGGGGCACATGCAGGAGTCTGTCTCACTACCTCCCCTCTTCTCGCTTAAAAAAAAAAAAATCTTTATTGAGGTATAATTTACATATCATAAAACTTACCCATTTTAACTTTATAGTTCAATGAATTTTTATAAATTTATACAGTTGTATAACCATAGCCATAATCCAGTTCAGAATACCCTGTCACCCCAAAAAGTTTCCTTGGGTCTGCTTGCAGTCAGTGTCATTCCCATCCCCTAACAGCCGCAGATCCACCTTCTATCTTTAATTTTACCTTTCCTAGGAATTTCATATAAATGGGCTCTTGCTTCTTGTCTGGCTTCTTTCACTTAGTTTGAGGTTCATCCATGTTGTAGCATGTATAAATATTTTTTCCTTTCTATTACTGACTAGTATTCCACTGTTTGGATATATGCCACATTTTGTCCATTTACCAGTTTACATGAAACAGATGGCTTGTATACCCTTTCTCCAAATAAAATCTTTCACAGAATCCTAAAATCTTTGACTTGCTCTTTTCAAAACCAGTGATAACTGCTTTGATTCCTGAGGGAGAGGTGAGGTCAGAGTTCTACCTTTTCCACCCGTGAGGTACTTTCTTAGAACCCCAGGACTCACATTTTGTTTCACAAAATGAATGTGAAACAATAAAATATCCCCTAATATTTGTGAGCAGTATAGTTGGAAAACCACCAACCTAAAGCTTATTGTAGGATTTCCTAACTTTTAAGAAAATATGTGTATAAATGCTATATCAAAATGAAACAAAATGAAGAAAACTTGCAGTGTTAGGGCACACTTTTGTTTTTTTAACCGGAACGTGTGATAGATGATGTATATTTCCCAAGGGAATAATGATACTGCCCTTGTGTACAATTTGGCTTTTCTGCAAGGACTTTGGGGGAGTGGGTTATGATTTCATCCCCACTCTGTGGAATGCTATCTATTTTAGTGGACTTTTATTTTTACCTTTCTAATTCATATTTTTTTTTCAATCAGGCAATTATTATAGTTTACGTTCTCAGCATGAGAAAGCAGCCTTGTATTTCCAGAGAGCCTTGAAATTGAACCCTCGGTATCTTGGGGCCTGGACACTGATGGGACATGAGTATATGGAAATGAAGAACACATCTGCTGCTATTCAGGCTTATAGGTGAGCTCCTAGTTGTGGGATTAGGTGGAGCAGATTGCTGTGATGTTAGCCTATAAGTTGAGCCTATAAGTAGCTAACCTTGATTCTGCCCTCTTACCAGTCTCTCTTCCATTTCTTAGACATGCCATTGAGGTCAATAAGCGGGACTACAGAGCCTGGTATGGCCTTGGGCAGACTTATGAAATCCTTAAGATGCCATTTTACTGCCTTTATTATTACAGACGGGCCCACCAACTTCGGTAAGTTTGGCCACTTGACAAGGTGTTTGTTGTGGGAAAACCTGATACTTTTCTTTTTGATGGCTACTAAGTGACTAGTACGTAGTGTATAGAGTGTGGTTATACTGGACAAAGGGATGATCCATATCCTGGATGGGAATTAGCAAGATGGCATGAGATTTTGTCATGCACCCTGGCTGGTTGGCTCAGCGGTAGAGCGTCAGCCCGGCGTGTGGAAGTCCCAGGTTTGATTCCTGGCCAGGGCACACAGGAGAAGAGCCCATCTGCTTCTCCACCCTTCCCCCTCTCCTTTTTCTATCTCTCTCTTCCCCTCCTGCAGCCAAGGCTCCATTGGAGCAAAGTTGGCCCAGGCATTGAGAATGGCTCCATGGCTCAGGCGCTAGAATGGCTCCCATTGCAGTGGAGTAATGCCCCAGAGGGGCCAAGCATCGCCTCTGGTGGGCATGCTAGGTGGATCCTGGTCGGGTGCATGCAGGATTCTGTCTGTCTGCCTCCTCCCTTCTTCTGACTTTGGAAAAATACAAAAAAAAAAAAAGAGAGAGAGAGAGAGGTTTTATCATGCTACTCAGAATGGTGTGCAATTTAAGACTTATGAATTGTTTATTTCTGGGATTTTTCATGTAATATCTTTGCACTCACAGTTGACTACAGTAACTGAAACTGGAAAGTAAAAGCATGAATAAGGGGGGATCACTGTAGTAGTGGTGGTGATACCTCAAGGGAAGACTTCAGTTATCTATAAAGTCTTTGCTCAGGCCACTATTCCTATTTTTCTCTCAGGCCCAATGATTCTCGTATGCTGGTTGCTTTAGGAGAATGTTATGAGAAACTCAATCAACTCGTGGAAGCCAAAAAGGTATCTGAAATTGAGTCCTGGAGAATTAAAATGGAAATCTGCTGTTTGGACAAGAGGTTGAACTATCTGTGCTTTTAACTGTCCTTCATTCTGATATCTCTACATAGGGAAGTCTGAATATTTAGAAGTACATAGGCTAAAAAGCAAAGCTGAGGTGACATCATCAGTGGGAATGTCAGTACGTAGCCTGGACCTATCAGATTTAGTAAAAATGCCTTGCATTCTGCCAATCTGAAGTTCTGGGAAGCTTGCAGTTAGTATATGGCACATATGTAGTTAGTCATGGCACATGGGGCAACAGTCAAAGTGATGAGTTTCTTTTTTTGACAGTGTTATTGGAGAGCTTACGCCGTGGGAGATGTGGAGAAAATGGCTCTGGTGAAACTGGCAAAGTGAGTGAAAGGAGTAAAATGCTATTGCTATTTCTGTTGACTTCTCTGGTATGATGGATCCTGCATGCTCTGGATCCATCATCCTTTATGAGTGTGGTGGTGGAGCAGGGTATATAATAACAGGTCTGGAAATTTAGCCATTTTGACTGAGAAAAGGCCACTTCCCTTGGAAGGGGAAATTGTTTTCCTATTACGCAAGGGTGAGAGAATGATTTGAATGATTTGAATGAAATGAAATGACATTTTCATGTCAGAGCAGTCAGGGAAAACTAAGTACTGATCTCCTCCTAATAAGGACTAGGAACATAAAGAATAACTTAGAAATAGTAAGCAGAGATTCTTATTTGCAATTGTATTTGTGCCAGTTCTTTTCTACTTTCTTTAAAAAAAATCTGAATTGCTTGGTATCTTTTTTTAATCTTACTCAGGCTATTAACATAGTTTTTGCAAAGGTGTGTTTACCCAGCTTATGTATTTACTAACTCCCTCTCCATTACCAAGTAGCAGAGTAATGACTCTAAGCTTTGATAAAATAACCATCACATCTGGCACTCATACCATTCTGAGTCCCAGTGTGCCATTTATGTCAACATTTGTACTTGTCTAAGTATTGTCATATTTTTGGTTTTAAAAAGTAATCGTGTGGTTTTACTTTTTATCACTAGTTTGGCTTTGAGATCTGATTTGTACTTAAAGACCAATTTCTTTTGTAGGCTTCATGAGCAGCTGACTGAGTCAGAACAGGCTGCCCAGTGTTACATCAAATATATCCAAGATATCTATTCCTGTGGGGTATGTGCCGTGAACATGAGAACTGAGTTGCTGATCTTATTTATTCTTCTCACCTCAGCCATCCCTGCTTTCCCTCCCTAGGAAATAGTGGAACACTTGGAGGAGAGCACAGCTTTCCGCTATCTGGCCCAGTACTATTTTAAGTGCAAACTGTGGGATGAAGCTTCAACTTGTGCCCAGAAGTGTTGTGCTTTCAATGATGTGAGTATCAGTTCTTTAATAAAGAGTTTGGGCCCTGACCAGTTTGCTCAGTGGATAGAGCATTGGCCCAGTGTGTGGACATCCAGGTTCGATCCCTGGTCAGGGCACACATGAGAAGCGACCATGTTTCTCTCCCCCTTCTCTCTCTTTCTTCCCTTCTCGCAGCTAGTTCTTGACCGGTTCGAGCATCGGCCCTGGCTGCTGAGGATAGCTCAGTTGATTCAAGCATCAGCCCTAGATTGGGTTTGCCAGATGGATCCTGGTCAAGGCACATGTGGGAGTCTGTCTGTCTGTCTCTCTCTCTTTTTTAATTGTGAGAAATTCAGTGAGTGGAAGGGAGGCAGAGACTCCTGCATGCACCTCAACTGGGCTCCATCCGGCAAGCCCACTAGGGGGTCATGCTCTTCCCATCTGTGGCCCTTGCTCCATTGCTCAGCATCCCAGCTCTTAGTGCCAGAGGCGGAGGCCATGGAGCCATCCTCAGCGCCCAGGGCCAACTCGCTCCAATGGAGCCATGGCTGCAGGAGGGGAAGAGACAGAGAAGTGAGAAGGGGAGGGTGGAGAAGCAGATGGGTGCTTCTCCTGTGTGCCCTGATTGGGAATTGAATCTGGGACATCCACACACTGGGCCGAGACTCTACCACTGAGCCAATTGGCCAGGGCCAGAAGTCAGTCAGTCTCCCCTCCTCTCACTTAAAAAAAGTTTGTATTTCAGTCTTGGGGGTGGAAAGTGGTAAAAAGACAAGTGGAAAGACTACCTTGATTTGTGGAACTTATATATGAGTATTTTATTAATTGATTTTTTTTTTCAGAGACAGAGAGAGGGATAGACACGGAGAGACAGACAGGAACAGAGAGATGAGAAGCATCAATTATTAGTTTTTCGTTGCACGTTGCAACACCTTAGTTGTTCATTGATTGCTTTCTCATATGTGCCTTGACCGTGGGCCTTCAGCAGACCGAGTAACCCCTTGCTTGAGCCAGTGACCTTGGGTCCAAGCTGGTGAGTTTTTGCTCAAACCAGATGAGCCCACGCTCAAGCTGGTGACCTCAGGGTCTCGAACCTGGGTCCTCGGCATCCCAGTCCGACACTGTATCCACTGCGCCACTGCCTGGTCGGGCTGACTTTTTTTTTTTTTTTGAGAGAGTGAGAGAGAGGGACAGACAGACAGGAAGGGAGAGAGATGAGAAGAATCAATTCTTCGTTGTGGCACCTTAGTTGTTCAATATTGCTTTTTCATATGTGCCTACTCCAGGGGTCCCCAAACTTTTTACACAGGGGGCCAGTTCAGTGTCCCCCAGACCGTTGGAGGGCCGCCACATACAGTGCTCCTCTCACTGACCACCAATGAAAGAGGTGCCCCTTCCGGAAGTGCGGCGGGGCCACATGCGGCCCGCGGGCCATAGTTTGGGGACGCCAAGGGCTACAGCAGAGTAAGTGACCCTTTGCTTAAGCCAACGACCTTGGGCTTCAAGCCAGCAACCATGAGGTTATGTCTATGATCCCACCCTCAAGCCAGTGAGCCCACACTCAAGCCGACCTCAGGATTTCAAACCTGGGTCCTCCAAGTCCTAGTCTGATGCTCTATCGACTGCGCCACCGGGTCAGGCTATATGAGTATTTTTAAACCTGTTTTGAGAAGATACTTGGACCTATTTTGAAATAAATTACCTTACTTTGTTTCAGACCCGGGAAGAAGGTAAAGCCTTGCTCCGGCAAATCCTGCAGCTTCGGAACCAAGGAGAAACTCCTTCCACGGAGATGCCTGCTCCCTTTTTCCTTCCTGCTTCACTGTCTGCTAATAACACGCCTACACGCAGAGTTTCTCCACTCAACCTGTCCTCAGTCACACCATAGTTGGTTGGTTGCTTTCAAGCTAGCACATTGCCAGACCCATATTAAGCCTTACTACCATGTAAAAAACAGCCAGGTCTGTTCTTCCAAGGACCATAGCTCTTTTTGTGTGTACAGATGGAAACAGCTACTTGGGGAGTACCTTCAAAGTAGACTGACAGAACCCTGGCAGAAAACAGACATTGTCTTTTGCCAGTTAGAAGCACTTCTATCCTCCTGTTTAGAGTAGCTACAGATCTTGGCCTTCTTTCCAGACTCTCCTAGCCCCCACGCCTGCCCTGACCATCCCTGTAATAGCACGTTAGCACAGGTAAGGCTACAGGAACAGTTTTAATACTGCTGGAAGTGGGTGATTTCCTGAGAGAGGTGAGAAAGGGAGAAAAGTCTGTGACTTTACCCTGAACTGATAGTTGGGGCACTGAATACCCTAGCAAGATCAGGGTACTGGATAGACATGACCTTGTCGTTCTCAGATTTGCTGAGCATGACTATTCTGATGTTAGATTAGGTTTAAATGGAGTAACACTCTATTGAGTGGAACACTTGAAACCATGTCAACACAATAAATTAAAATTAAAAATAAATGGAGTAACACTATACATTTGTTCTTAGTGTAGGAAGACATTCTTCCAAAACATGGTTTTGTAGAGTCTCCTAGTAAGTCTCCTGGAAGTAACTTACCAGAATTGAATAAAAGGGGCAAAAAGAATCTCACTGAACATGAAGGACCCTACTAAGGGCAAGTTGTCTACAGTTACCTACATCCTCTACTAAAGCCAAGCAATGAGACAGGATTACAGATTATTTCCTGGACATTTGGGAATAACTTTTGTGACTATAGACAATAAATTAATTTCAAGCTTGTCTGTTTTAATGTTTTTGATGTAACTGTCTTTTGTTTTTCCCCTCTAGCTCTGACAGGATTTTTTTTTCAGACTTTATCTGATTAGATAAGGTAAAGGGAATTATTGTTAGCGTGCTCTTAGAGCAGTGGTTGGCAAACCGCAGCTCACAAGCCACATGCGGCTCTTTGGCCCCTTGAGTGTGGCTCTTCCACAAAATACCATGTGCAGGCGCTACCTCGAAAAGGAATATACCTACCTGTATAGTTTAAGTTTTAAAAATTTGGCTCTCAAAAGAAATTTCAGTCGTACTGTTGATATTTGGCTCTGTTGAGTAATGAGTTTGCTGACCACTCTAAGACTTAAAGAGGGTTTCAGGCCTGTGCCCATGTATTAAGGGGGAGGTAATATGCTATGACTATTATGCCATAATGAATTTGTGCAGTAAATGATATGGATTATTCTGAGCTCAGGACCCACCCTATGTTTGTGTTTCCAGAACAAGTTTGATACTCACCTCATAATATGTGATACTTCATTTTATATCTAATGTCCCTTGAATTCATTTCTTGCCACACTTAGTTCTCTACCGCCATTCCTGTGCAGGGTGTTTCTATGGGCCTGAAAGATTTTCACTTTTTCTGCCCTTTTATAATTTGAATGATTTTGCTAAATTTGGAATTCAAATGAAAAAATGTGAATATCTTTATTTAATAGTTTTGTGTGTGCATAGAAACCATATAAGTAAAAAAGCATGAGATTACACAGGTGATTATATTATAAAGGGGGGGGAATAGCATCTGAATATTGCATTTTATATAGAGTTCCAGGTATATGGTAAAGCTTAAAAGAAACCTATTAAGCTAAGAAGCTGACCCACTTCAGGGCAAGGACTGCTCTCTCCTTCCCCACAACCTCAGTACTTTTTGCCAAAAGGCCCGGATTTGAGTCAAGGTGAAAGCTAAGCAGCTGAACCACCTCAGGACAAGACTGCTCTCTCCTTCCCCACAACCTCAGTATTTTTTGCCAAAAGGCCCAGATTTGAGTAAAGGTGAGCGCCGTGCTCGCAGGATCCGGGCGTAAGGGCTGCAGTCTGTTGAGCTTTGGCAAGTGGGTGTTCGAGGAAGTAAGTTTCGAAGAAATGGTTTCTTCCCTGGGGGCTGATGGTTTGGTTGCTGGTTTTCCTGGTTGGTACCAAGGCGCTTTTTGGTAGAGGAAGCCTGGCCTTGGAGTTTGAGCACAGTATGATACTGCTCTGCAATGCATGCTGCCTTCTTCCGAAGGTCCAGTTTTACTAACATCATGTTATTCTGCAGCTCAGCCAGGGTCTGATCCTAAGGAAGATAAATGAAGTTACAGAAAACATTTATACCTGGTATATTAGAGAAGCAAGGAGGCAAGGTAATGCCTGCCATCTACTACTAGTTACAGTTGTTTTTTTAATTTTATTTATTTATTTTTTACAGAGACTGAGTCAGAGAGAGGGACAGACAGACAGGAATGGAGAGAGATGAGAAGCATCAATCATTAGTTTTTCATTGCGCATTGCAACACCTTAGTTATTCATTGATTGCTTTCTCATATGTGCCTTGACTGCGGGCCTTCAGCAGACCCAATAACCCCTTGTTAGACCCAGTGACTTTGGGTTCAAGCTGGTAGGCTTTTGCTCAAACCAAATGAGCCCGCGCTCAAGCTGGCAACCTCGGGGTCTTGAACCTGGGTCTTCCGCATCCCAGTCCAACGCTCTATCCACTGCGCCACCGCCTGGTCAGGCTAGTTACAGCTGTTTTTAAGAGGATTAATTCTTTAAGGACAGAGCTAATAATTGAATGGGGTATTTTAAGATACAAACAGCATTAGATACAAGGCCATTTTCCAACACATAGGGTGACATGAGCTTGAATAAGTGTACTTAACCATAGTTTCTAGGTATGAAGTTAAGTGTTGTGTTTTAGTCTAAAAGTTGGTTTATTTTGTTTTTTTTTTACATTTTAATATGTATAGAATCAGGATGCATTTACTGATGACAAATATCCTAGCTTAAATGTTAGTGTTTTATCTTAGTGGTACATAACAGAGAAAATGTCTGTAAATTAATACAGTACCTTGTACTTAATAATTATTTTGATTTTGCTACTGTTCATATAATTCTGGAGCGGGCTGATGGGATAGAAGGGGTTATTTAGGCTGTTGTAACCTGTTTGATTAAGATGTCATCACAAGTGGTCAAGGCTTGGCGAAGTTTTCCTGCCCCAGTGCTGTGGCAACAGGCTCTTTCTGCTGACTGGAGAGACTCACCAAGTTTCTTCAGCTCTGTCCGCAACAACCTTATATTCTGAAAAAGAAGAAGCAGTTAAAATTGTGGCCAAGATAATGATCTGGAAGAGTCACATAGTCATTTGAACAGTAAAATTAGGAACACTAGTCAGCTGGCCTGACCTGTGGTGGTATAGTAGATAAAGCATTGACCTGGAATGCTGAGGTTGCTGGTTCAAAACCCCAGGTTTGCCTGGTCAAGGCACATACGAGAAGCAACTATTACAAGTTGATGCTTCCCACTCCTCACCCCACCCCTTTCTCTCTCAAAATCAAGAAATAATTTTTGTGTGTGTGTGTGACAGAGACAGTCAGAGAAAGGGACAGACAGGAAAAGAGAGATGAGAACCATCAATTCTTCGTTGCGGCACCTTAATTGTTCATTGATTACATTCTCATATGTGCCTTGACCAGGGGGCTACAACAGACCGAGTGACCCCTTGCTTGAGCCAGTGACCTTGGGCTCAAACTGGTGAGTCTTGCTCAAACCTGATGAGCCCACACTCAAGCTGGCAACCTTGGGGTTTCAAACCTGGGTCCTCCGCCCTGGCCGGTTGGCTCAGCGGTAGAGCATCGGCCTAGCGTGCGGAGGACCCGGGTTCGATTCCCAGCCAGGGCACACAGGAGAAGCGCCCATTTGCTTCTCCACCCCTCCGCCGCGCTTTCCTCCGTCTCTCTCTTCCCCTCCCGCAGCCAAGGCTCCATTGGAGCAAAGATGGCCCGGGCGCTGGGGATGGCTCTGTGGCCTCTGCCTCAGGCGCTAGAGTGGCTCTGGTCGCAACATGGCGACACCCAGGATGGGCAGAGCATCGCTCCCTGGTGGGCAGAGCGTCGCCCCATGGTGGGCATGCCGGGTGGATCCCGGTCGGGCGCATGCGGGAGTCTGTCTGACTGTCTCTCCCTGTTTCCAGCTTCAGAAAAATGAAAAAACAAAACAAACAAAAAAAAAACACCTGGGTCCTCCACATCCCAGTCCGACACTCTATCCACTGTGCCACTGCCTGGTCAGGCAATAATTTTGTTTGTTTTTAAGAGAAAGACTAGTCAGCTGAATGAAGTAGCCACTATCCAGAACAATGACCAAAAAAAAAAAAAAAAAAATCTTTTTTTTTAATTGATTTTAGAGAGGGAGAGAAAGAAACATCAGTTTCTTGTTATTCATGCATTCATTGGTTGCTTTTATTTTACTTATTTATTTTTATTAACTGAAAGGTGGGGAGGCAGGGGGAGGTAGACAGAATCTTGCATGCGCCCCGACAGGAATCCACCCAGCAAGCCCAGTAGGGGGCAATACTCCATTGCTCCAAACAGTTATTTCGGTGGCCATGGAGCCATCCTAAGTGCCCAGGGCCAAATTGCTCGAACCATTCTAAGCCATGGCTGCAGGGCAGGGAGAGAGAGAGAGAGAGAGAGAGAGAGAGAGAGAGAGAGAGAGAAAGGGGGGGGGAGCTGGAAAAGCAGATGGTCACTTCTCCTGTGTGCCCTGACCAGGAATCTAACTCAGGACTTAACACACATTGGGCCTACCATTGAGCCAACCGGCCAGGGCTTGTTGGTTGATTCTTATATGTACCCTGACCAAAGGATTGAACCTGCAACATTGGCATATCAAGATGGTATTCCAACCAACTGAGCTACCTGGCTGGTCAAAAAACATCTTATCTTTACATGAACAAGAGATACGGTATTGGAAATTGCCTAGGTAAGAGCTTTGGTAACAGAAATGTAATTAATTACCTTCTGGCCCTCCTCTAACTTCTTGTCTACGTCAGTGGTGAAGGGCTTGGCTGAAGGTGGCGGTTCTAACATTTTTTGGTACTTCTGCAGCTCTGCAGGAAGGAAACAAGAAACTTCAATATGTAGGCTTTCTAACTGAACTCATCTCTGAGTTAACAACAGCTTGCAAGCAAATACAAAAATGAGTCCATATGCATCCTAGAATGAGAGGTTGAGGGGATGTAGCTTAAAATTTAGGAAATTATGTTGGAGTGGCACCAGAAGGCTGAAGTTTAGAGAGTAGTTCTTCCTTGGGCCACTATTATGCTTCTTGCCTTCTCTCCTTACTCACCTTCAGTGGTGGAGTTGAGCTCTGCTCTGCACTGGTCCAGTTTAGCTTTAACGTCCTGGAACTGTTGGGTGGAGGCAGAAGCTGCCAACCTTTTTGACCGCCGTAAGGACAATTCAGCCTCTGCTTGTTGATGGGCCTCTGGCTGTCTGGCTTCCTGCAAGAGAGCTTCTAGCTCTTCAATCTTCTCATCCCGCTCCTAAGAGGGAGGCAGAGGACATAATTCCATCCACAGTCAGTCAAATATGCAGGAACAAAACCCGCCTTGATACTTAAACCTCAAAAGTCTGCTTGTTAGCACTTATACCATTTCCTGGCCAACCAAACCTTTAATCAATTCACCAGTGATCAGCACATACAAAGCACTAAGGATACTAGAAATAACTGAGTTACATATTCCCACCCTTACCAGAGTTTATAAAATCTGTTTACCTCAAATGAGCTAGTGATGGGAATCTGAGTATCCAGTTGGGACGGGTTCAGGGCGACTCACCTGAAGCTCTTCTTGGTAAAAGCTTGTCAGTGACTCCTTGAGGATTTTTAGTTTCTCTTCATACGTTTCCTCTAATAGTTCCTTTTGGGTGTCCAAATGTTCACTGTCAGAGGAGAAAAGAGAAGTGAGTGAAGATTCTGAGCAGTGAGCTTGGAGGACAGATCTTCAGGCACAACTCCATCCAGTCTTCACTTCCCACCCTGTGGTCCAGGTGACAGACAAAAAGAGGTCACTCAGCTGGTACCTGCACCACTGTTCACGCTGTTGCATCTGCTCCACCATCTCATTGCATATTTCATCTCGGAGCTGCATCTCCAGCTGCAACTTCTCCTGCCGTTCTTTCAAAAGCAGTGCTTTCATGGCTTCTACCACCTGTAGGAGCTCCTAGGAGGGACACACAGGTCAGAGTTAATCAGATGGTCATGCCCCCTAAAAGGCACAGGCCTACTTGGAAGGGAGCATGGAAAAAGTATAGCCATCAAGACACTGTACCAAACTTTCTTGCATTCTCACCTCCTTGCCATACATGGAGATGTCAGCTTCATTTTCAATGTCATCAAGGCCTGGGTCTGTCTTAGTTCCTGTCTCTAAGCTGGAAGATGCCCACAGACTGTGTTCTTTGATGAATGAATGTAGCGATGGGAATCCCAGTTGTGCAGGTGGAGCATGCACAAGCTAGCAGGGGGAAAGAAAAATCTTAACTGACAACATTACTAGTCTCTTTTTTTTTCTGCTAGAGACAGAGAGAGGGACAGATAGGGACAGACAGGAAGGGAGAGAGATGAGAAGCATCAATTCTTCATTGCGGCACCTTAGTTCTTCATTGGCTGCTTTCTCATATGTGCCTTGACTGGGGGGCTACAGCCAAGCAGTGACCCCTTGCTCAAGCCGGCGACCTTGGGCTCAAGCCAGCAACCATGGGATCATGTCTATGATACCACGCTCAAGCCAGCGAACCCACGCTCAAGCCAGATGAACCCACGCTCAAGCCAGTGACATCAGCATTTCAAACCTGGGTCCTCTGTGTCCCAGGCCGAAGCTCTACCCACTGTGCCACCGCCTGATCAGGCACTAGTAGCTTTCTTAAATAAAGGTACCATTCCAAGGGTACTAGTTTCCTACCTGGCTGGCAATGGCTGAGAACTTGGCAACCTGAAGGGTCTCATCATAGGTAGATGCACAGGGATTCACATTGACAATCATGCAGGAGCGGCCTCGGCCTGTGAAGAAGCTTTGGAACACTCGAGTCAACTTGCTGTCACGGAAGGGAACCAGGTTCTGCTTTGACCTGGCAGGAAATTAGAAGAGCAGAGCTGTGAGCAGAACTCCAGGCCTTGCGGTATTCTAACACCATCCCATTGGCAACCAGGAAGTTTCTTAGTAAATTACAGAGCTGCAGGCCCTCCTAGCCCATGGCTTGCAGTTGAAAGCTCACCGGTTCTGCTGGTTTTGGCGCAGGGCAGCAATACAGCGGCCTAGGGTGTGCAGAGAAGTGTTAATGTTTCCTGCTTCTTTCAGCCGCTCACCACTCTTCTGATCTTTGCAGCGTTCTGAGCCAGCCAGATCGCACAGTGACAACCTTGAAAGATGGACAGGATCTGACGTAAGGACCCACATGTTATGAACCTTCCAGTCCTTCATATAGTTCTAGGGAGGGGAAGACCCAAGAGTCTCTCTACCCAAGGAAAGAGGAAGAATCTAACAGCAGCAAGTCTTCTGAGGACCTCACTCACCCCTCCCACCACTACCATTACTGCCAAGGAGTCCAAATTTCTAAATGGAAAATCTTACTCGCTGATCTTGGGAACTATATCCCCTTCCCCTTGAAGGTGCAGGATCCGAATGGAGAAGATGCTGTGACTAGAAGTTAAGAAAAAGAATAAAGTCATTGCACACCTTCCATGACCAGGTACAGGACTAATTATTTCCTGGAATGCAGTGAAAGGCTGGCTCTCACAACCCACTCACCTGCGGCTGGAGTTCTGGTTCAGGTGTGTGCTGGCAAAGCTCTGGTTTTTACGACCTACTTTCAGCAGTTTCCAGGCCTCCTCAGCATCCTGAACATGAATCCAATTGAGATCTGAGGCCAAGATAAGGGCATAGGTAAGACAGGAGTACCTAACTCTCTTCCTAGTTTCTCCCCAAGTCCTCCCCAGGGTTCGTGTCAGCCTCTCTGTTTTCCCATACCTTTCACGTAGGGATTGCCATTCTGATCCTCACACAGCCGCAGAACCTGCCTCTTGTGCTGCTGGCTAGGTGGTTCTAACAGGTCATAAAGCAGTTCATTGTAGATTTCAAAGAAGGAGATCCAGATGGAGAAGCCAATGTCTGCAGGGACACTTATGGGTGCAGTGTCTGGCTGTGCCCATTGATGACTTGTTTCTGGGGAAGAAGCAAATGTACAGGGCTTCACCCTACTGCAGTCCATCTCCCCTTTGCCCTGCAGAGTCCTGGGAAGGCAGAGCTCAGGTTGGAGCCTCTGGTCTATACCCCAGAAGCTGTTGAGGGCAGAAAATGGGTTCTTAGCATTACTTGGCACTGAGCCCAGTCATGGCACTTACCATCTAGCTGACTACTGCTGCTACAATGACTGGAGGAGAGCCCAGCAATGCCACTGTCGAAGCTGGTGCTGGTACCTATCCGATTTTCAATGTAGACACTCCTCTTCAAGGAGGTAGACAGTTCCTCCTGAAGGTGCCCAGGGAGAACAGGAGTATAAAACTTTCCATAGATTTGTCCCTCTATCCCCACCTCTGTGGACACTAACACTTTACCTCTTGGAGGCCTCCATTTAGCAGGGCCAGTTTCTTCATTTCCTCCTGCCGGATCTGCTTGCTGTCAAGCCAGATTACCTCATTGGAGAGCAAAGGCTTCAGATCAGGTGTGGGATGAAGCTGATCTTGGAGACTATTGAAGATCAGAGCCAGGGACCGGGGCAGGATCCCTCCATCTTTGAGGGTACCTGGAAGAATGGGAAAGATGGAGAGCTGAGGCAAGCACCTTTCTCCTCCAGTGGAGAGCATCAAAAGGCAAAGATAACACCAATACAGGCCAATCAGCAATCCTGGGAGGCCTACTACTCACCTTGAATCGTGTGGGTTTTTCCTGAGTTGGTGACTCCGTATGTATAGATAAGCCAGTTCTGTCCTTTCAGTACGTCTTTTATCATCTCCTTCACAGTCAGATTGAAGAAGGATGCTTGTCCCACTTCTGGCCCAAAGATCTAGAGACAGACCCAGTTTCTGAGAGGCCCAACCTTCATCTTCCTCTTTCCTCTTGTGCAAACCTAGCAGATGCATCTCTTTCTGGATGGTTGGCTCTGGATAATACTCCAGCAACTTCTTACTACAGTGTTGCCAGCTGCTCCCTAAACACTAAGAACTCAACCACTCTCTGCCAGTCCCTCTTTCATCCAGATTAACAAATACCAAAGGAATGCTATCCACTAAGTCCAATGCTGCAAACACTGCGGGGCCACATAATGATCATAAGCATGGACTTTGGAGATGGATGGGTCTAGAGTCAAGTCCTACCTTTATCACAGACTAGCTTCAGCAACATTACCTTCACTGAGCCACAGTATCCTTATCAGGTAAATAAGGACAATAATGATAGTTATAATAGAGTTGTTGGCACAGTGGATAGAAAGTTGACTTGGGACACTGAGGTCCTATGTTCGAAACCCCGAGGTAGCTGGCTTGTATGTGGGCTCACCAGCTTAAGCTCAGGGTCAGTGGCTTGAGCGTGGGATCATCCACATAATCCCATGGTTGCTGGCTTGAGCCCAAGGTCACTAGCTTCAGCAAGGGGTCACTGGCTTGGCTTAAGCCCCCTGGTCAAGACACATATGAATAGTCAATGAACAACTAAAGTGACACAACTCTGAGTTGATGTTTCTCATCTCTCTCCCTGTCTCTCTTTTGCTAATAATAGAGTTGTTGGGAATTAATGCACATAAAGTACTTGACACACTGACTGGCTCATAACAAAGGTCTCAAAATTATAGGCATGCCTATACAGTGTGGGGCAAAAGTAGGTTTACAGTGGTTCATATGGAAAATAATACAATAATTAATAAATAATAGTACAAGAATAAGTTCTGTTTTGCATATTCATAGCTATAAAAGTACTTTTATCCCACCCTGTATAAGAAACACAGTCAAGTAAAAAGCTTTCCCACTAAAGAGGGATTCAAGTTGCTCGTAGAGGTTGGTTCTTGTTCACAGACCAGTACCTCCATACCTGGGAAAAGGTAAACTTGTGGATGGCTTGGCCAATTCCCCGCTCATTACTCTTCTGGGCAAAGGAGTCTTTGGGTGCCTGTAGAACAAGGGTCTCCGCATTCTCAATATGGACACAACCCTGAGAAGGGGAATAACACAATTGACACAGAAGGAAACATTCCTGAGAACCTCTTCTGTACTGCATCATTCCACCTTGAATCCTCCCTCCTCAGAAACTCACCTGATCCTCCTGCCGGTCCAACTCTGAAGGTAACAATGGCCTGACCCTCAGGTATACTTTCACCTTCTCCGTGCTATCCTTGGATGAAACCTGTGGCAGAATTCCAGGCCAGAACTACAGATTAATCTCAGCAGTTATCTCTGAGAAGATGGGCAAGCATATCCTGGTAATAACACTAACTCTACCCTCATTCCACCTCAAATGTGTCTCTGTGGCTACTCTTTGGTTCCATATCATTCCAACTCACATGGACTTCTCAGTACTTTATCATCCTCCCTGTCTTTTCAGTATCCTGCAAACCTGGCTTGCCACACCTAGTTAGAACTGGTTGATTGGTATGAAAATCAGCATGTTGATGTTATAGTAAAGCACAGTAGTTAAGCACTTTGGAGGAAGATACACCTGAATTTGAGTCCCAATTGCATCATTTAGTAATTATGAGACTTTGACTAAGTTCTTTTTTTTTTTTACAGATACAGAGAGAGAGTCAGAGAGAGGGATAGACAGGGACAGACAGACAGGAACGGAGAGATGAGAAGCATCATTAATTTTTCGCTGTGACATCTTAGTTGTTCATTGATTGCTTTCTCATATGTGCCTTGACCGCGGGCCTTCAGCAGACCGAGTAACCCCTTGCTTGAGCCAGCGACCTTGGGTCCAAGCTAGTGAGCTTTTACTCAAACCAGATGAGCCCACACTCAAGCTGGCGACCTCGGGATCTCGAACCTGGGTCCTCCGCATCCCAGTCCGACGCTCTATCCACTGCGCCACTGCCTGGTCAGGCTGACTAAGTTCTTTAAATTCTCTTTTCCTCACTTTCCTCATCTAAAATGGGGTTAGCCTGACCAGGTGGTGGTGCAGTGGACAGAGCGTCAACCTGGGATGCTAAGGACCCAGCTTCAAAACCTTGAGCTCACCAGCTTGAGCATGGGCCCATCTGGCTTGAGTGTAGGCTCACCAGCTTGAGTGTGGGATCATAGACATGACCACAAGGTCGCTGGCTTGAGCCCAAGGGTTGCTGGCTTGAAGCCCAAGGTCACTGGCTTGAGCAAGGGGTCATTGGCTCATCTGAAGCCCCCTAGTCAAGGCACATATGAGAAAGCAATCAATGAACAATTAAAGTGCTGCACCAAGTTGATGTTTCTCATCTCTCTCTCTGTCCCTCTGTCTTTCTCTCTTACTAAAAAATATATATATATAAAATATATATGTATATACAATATATACATGTACACACACACACACACACAGTACCCACATCATTTAACAGATATTCAGATAACTGCCTACTATGGCCAGAAACTCTAAGAAGCATTATCAAGGCTCCTGTTTGTTTGTTTTTTTACTGAGATAGAGTCAGGGACAGACAGGAACGGAGAGAGATGAGAAGCATCAATCATCAGTTTTTTGTTGCAACACTTCAGTTGTTCATTGATTGCTTTCTCATACGTGACTTGACTATGGGCCTTCAGCAGACCGAGTGACCCCTTGCTCAAGCCAGTGACCTTGGGTCCAAGCTTGTGAGCTTTGCTCAAATCAGATGAGCCTGCACTCAAGCTGGTGACCTCAGGGTCTCGAACCTGGGTCCTCTATGTCCCAGTCCGATGCTCTATCCACTGCGCCACTGCCTGGTCAGGCTCAAGGCTCCTGTTTTGAAAAAACTTTCTCTATAAATAGCTCGGTTGTTAGAGCATCGTCCTGAAGCAGAGGTTGCTGGTTTGATCCCTGGTCAGGAAACATACAGGAACAGATTGATGTTCCTGACTCTCTCTTACTTTCCCTTCCTCTTTTGCTAAAATCAATAATAAAAATTTTAAAAAGAATTAAAAAATAAAAGAGACTTCTGAGCAGAGCTGTTCTCAATCATGGCCATCTCCCTCCCAAGGAACATTTAGCAATGTCAGGAAAGGTTTCTAGGTTGTCACAACAAACATTTAGTGAGTAAAGGACAGGTATGCTGCTAAACATCTTACAATGCACAGGATAGAGCCACAAAACAAAGAATTACCTGGTACTAAATGTCGATGAGAAATCTCAGCCTAGCATATAGAAAGCCTCTATAAATGGAAGCTATTGTCAATATTAAAACCTGATTGTACATTCCACCTACTTAATGGCAGTATGATCTTGTGCAAAATCTTTAAGGCCTCATGGTAAGGCGAGATAACTATTATCTTTCCCTTATAGGATTAACTGATAGTATGCTCTCGGGGGCATTTCATTAACACAATACAAACAATAGTTCTTATGGACACACAACTCTACATTTTTTTTTTACTTGTTATGCTCTCAATTTTTAATTGAACTGCCAGACCCTGAGGATTGCTGATCTTTGACCTCATACTACTCTGTAAACTGAGAATATGACATTCTGCTCCCACCACTCTCCAACTTCTTTACCTGCTGCTTGTCTTCCACGGAGGTAGAGATGACAGAGCAGTCTGAAAGCAGGTCCTTGCGAACCACAGACCCCAAATCTGCAGCTGTGGATTCAAATATAGGGGATACTGCCACCTCCTCATCGGACAGCAAGCCAGCTGGCGGAGATAGAATCCCTCGCGACATAACAGCTGGGGCAGTTTTGGTCTAAAAAGAGACAAAAGTGGGTAGGTTGGAGAACCTTAAGGACAGAAGGGGCTGCAAATTCTAGATAAGAAATAATTCCCGCCCTGGCCGGTTGGCTCAGCGGTAGAGCGTCGGCCTAGCGTGCGGAGGACCCAGGTTCGATTCCCGGCCAGGGTACACAGGAGAAGCGCCCATTTGCTTCTCCACCCCTCCGCCGTGCTTTCCTCTCTGTCTCTCTCTTCCCCTCCCGCAGCCAAGGCTCCATTGCAGCAAAGATGGCCCGGGTGCTGGGGATGGCTCTGTGGCCTCTGCCTCAGGCGCTAGAGTGGCTCTGGTCGCAACATGGCGACGCCCAGGATGGGCAGAGCATCGCCCCCTGGTGGGCAGAGCGTCGCCCCTGGTGGGCGTGCCGGGTGGATCCCGGTCGGGTGCATGCGGGAGTCTGTCTGACTGTCTCTCCCTGTTTCCAGCTTCAGAAAAATGGAAAGAAAAAAAAAAGAAAGAAAGAAAGAAATAATCCCCTTGCCCAAGAACACCTTGGTCTAGCTGCCTGAATCCTTACTCCTCTTTCTCTTCAACTGCCAAGCAAAGGGGAAGGGGATGAGAGCAGTTAATAATTTAATCCAGTTTGAGGCGGCATTTCTGCGACCGCAAACTGGAATGAACAGATATCCGGCTCAAAAAAAGGAAGGTCGTGCTCCAAATGAGGTGCCTCGCCCGCCGGTGAAGCGGCGGTGGGTGTCAGCAGCCCTGGGCACCTTTTCCAACCTCGCCCAGGTCCGCAGTGAAGACAGAAATATTATGATATAAGTGATGGCAGGAACTCCGCTTTCTAAGAGCTTGTTCCGCGAGGGAAAGAGCTGGGACCACAGCTGGGCTCCAGTACAACCGCATACTCACCCGAAGGTGCTACACTTTCTCCTCCTTTGGTACCGGCCCACTCACACCCCTCCGCGGAACCCGGACTTGGTGTTTTAGAAAGCACAACTCCGCCCAAGAAGTGCACCTTTGTTACCGATATAATGTTTTAAATTACGCACTGCGTTCGTTCCGCCAATCAGATGGAGAATTCTGCAGCTACCAATGGGCACAAGGAAAGGGGGCGGGTAAGATTGGGATACGGCTTGTTCCGGTTTGACCTCGCTACTCCGATGTGGGTCCGGGTTACCAACTGTCGGAGTTTAGGGTTGCGTATTGTGGAATTCTTCCCGATTAACACTTTTTCTTCAACCCTAAGTGTTTCTTTTCTAAGAACGCTAAAGGAAAGCCTGAGTTTTCAGCCGCCACCCTTTGTCCTTTAGCACGTCTCTTCCCAGGAGCGCAAAAGAGAACAGGCTTAGGGCGATCGTTGTTGGTCTTGGGATGGGAGAGTACATTTCCCAGGAGGCACCGTGAACAACCGCTAAACTATTTCCCAGAGTTCCCCGGGTTCCAGCCCTACCCGGTGATCTCTCGGGGACTGGAGACTTCGGGGCCAAGATGGCGGCAGGAACGGGCAGTAAGTATCTGCGCTGCTTCTGCGTGGAAAGCCATTGTGGAGCGGAGGCCAAGCACCAGGTTTCTGTGACACGCTTAGGGAGTAGGAGCACTGATTTGCCGGAGAGCCCAGGGTCTTCAGAGACTTTCGCTGGACGGCGTCGTAAAAGACCGGTGTTTGAGGGTCCAGAAGTATAGGGTCTTGTGTCTTAGGGAGGCCGCGGAGATTTGAGAGAAGCAGCTCAGCGAATCTTTGTGTTCGGGAGCTGTGTGGGTTGAGCGATAAAAGTGCGCTAGAGACTCGGGCGTGCGGACGAAGACGTTCTGTACCTTACGGATTGGCCTGCGGCGTCCTCAGTAGCCGTTCACATTCTGACCAACATTTGTGGGCCCGTACTCTCACACAGAGAAACGGGATATTTTAATTGTGAGCTTTTTCTGCCATTGGGGAAATTGCGTTTCTTTGCACCTCAGCCATTTTCCTCTGTTTCATAGATTGAAAAGGTCTTGTAGGCCTGACAACTTGCAGTAAACAAGAGGGAAGTGGGGGGCGGGGGGGGGGGGGCGGGTGCCTGCTCAGAATTGTGGGAAATAAGCTCAGGAGTTCAAATTGGGATAATGTATTAAAACTGGGCTTTTCTGAGAACTACGGTGTGTCCGTAAAGCCATGGTGCACTTTTGACCGGTCACAGGAAAGCAACAAAAAACGATAGAAATGTGAAATCTGCACCAAATAAAAGGAAAACCCTCCCAGTTTCTGTAGGATGATGTGGCAGCATGTGCGCATGCGCAGATGATGACGTAACACCGTGTATACAGAGGAGCAGCCCACGGCCATGCCAGTCGAGATGTGGACGGTACAGAGGAAAGTTCAGTGTGTTCTGTGGCTTGCTAAATTCGAATCCGTGACCAAAGTGCAACGTGAATATCAGCGTGTTTATAACGAAGCGCCGCCACATAGGAATAACATTACTCGGTGGGATAAGCAGTTGAAGGAAACCGGCAGTTTGGTGGAGAAACCCCGTTCTGGTAGGCCATCAGTCAGTGATGAGTCTGTAGAGGCTATACGGGATAGCTACCTAAGGAGCCCTAAAAAATCTGTGCGTGAGCCCACATCGAACTGCACTGAATAGGTATGAAATTGGGAGATTTTCCTTTTATTTGGTGCAGATTTCACATTTCTATCGTTTTTTGTTGCTTTCCTGTGACCGGTCAAAAATGCCCCATGACTTTACAGACACACTGTATTTTATCTTACTTAATTTGACATTCTGTAGGTTTGTTTTTGTCTTTTGTAAAGCAGAATAATAATGAAGAAGTAAAATATTTTGCCAAATAGTGCAACTTGCATGCGTTGAATAGGTACTGCACACTCTGGTTATATTATGTATGTGTTATTAGAGAGGTGAAAATCAAATTTGATGATAGTCACTTTGTCCTTACAAGTTGGGATAATTTTGAATTAGGCGTTTAGACCTCTGGGGCTTAGGACTAGTGTCTCAGTGGTTGTCTCTAAACCTCATTTCCTTTTAGAACACAAGCTGTTGAGCACTGGCCCCACAGAACCGTGGTCCATCCGAGAGAAGCTGTGTTTAGCGTCTTCAGTCATGAGGAGTGGAGATCAAAATTGGTAAGGTGTCTGGGATGTCTGGTTTCTTGGGTCTTTGAAACTGTTGGGTATTTTTTTTTTTTATATTAGTGGATTCCTGTAGTTCATACTGACTTAAAGCAATATTTTTTTTTTTTTGTAAGAGGAGGGGAGATAGACTCCCGCATGTGCCCCTGAGCCCTCATCCTGGAATCAGCTGAACTATCCTCAGCACCCAGCGGATGCTGGAACCACTAGCTGCGAGAGGCGAAGAGTGGAAGGAGAGAGGAAGTGGGGAGAAGCAGATGGTCACTTCTCATGTGTGCTCTAACCTGGGCCCCAACCAGGACCTCCATAGGCCCAGTGCTCTATCCACTGAGCCAACCGGCTAGGGCTGGTAGTTCTTTAACAGCTTTAATGAGATATAATTTACATACCATAAAATTAACCTAGTGTATTCACAGAATTTAGTATAGTCACAAAGTTCTGCAACTATCAGTCATTCTATAATCTCTCCACCTCATCCAATGAAGCATTTGTCTACATTCTGTTTCTGTGGATTGCCCATTCTGGATATTTCATATAAATGAAGTATTTTGTGGTCTTCTGTGATGGATTGTTTTTCACATAGCATAATACTTTCAAAGTTCGTATTGTATTACATGTCAATACTTTACTCCTTTTTGTGACACTAGTAGTCTGTGTGGGTATGCTGTATTTTGTTTATCCATTCATTAGTTGAACATTTGTGTTGTTTCTACTTTTTGACTATTTTTTTTTTTTTTTTTGTATTTTTCTGAAGCTGGAAACGGGGAGAGACAGACAGACTCCCGCATGCGCCCTACCAGGATCCACCCGGCACGCCCACCAGGGGGCGATGCTCTGCCCCTCTGGGGCATCCCTCTGTCGTGACCAGAGCCACTCTAGCGCCTGTGGCAGAGGCCAAGGAGCCATCCCCAGCGCCCGGGCCATCTTTGCTCCAATGGAGCCTCGGCTGCGGGAGGGGAAGAGAAAGACAGAGAGGAAGGAGAGGGGGAGGGGTGGAGAAGCAGATGGGCGCTTCTCCTGTGTGCCCTGGCTGGGAATTGAACCTGGGACCTCTGCACGCCAGACCGACGCTCTACCACTGAGCCAACTCTACTTTTTGACTATTATGCTGCTGTGAACATTCATGTTCAAAGTTTTGTGCTGACATTTGTTTTCATTTCTCTTGAATTGAAAGAGTGGAATTTCTGGGTCGTATACTAACGCAGTTTAACTTTTGAGGAACTACAAAAGTATTTTTTTTTTAATTTTTAATTTATTCATTTTAGAGAGGAGAGGGAGAGACAGAGAAGGGGGGAGGAGCTGGAAGCATCAACTCCCATATGTGCCTTGAGCAGGCAAGCCCAGGGTTTCGAACCGGCGACCTCAGCATTTCCAGGTCGACGCTTTATCCACTGCGCCACCACAGGTCAGGCTACAAAAGTATTTTTAATAGTGGCCCATCATTTTACATTCCCACCAGCAATAAAGGAGGGCTCGAATTTCTCTGTACTCAACAGCACTTATTGTCTGTCTTTTTTATTACAGCTTTACTAGTGGTGTGAAATACCGCATTGTGGCTTTGATTTCCATATCCCAGATGCCTAATGTTTAACATCTTTTCACATGCTTATTAGGTATTTGTATATCTACTTTGGAGAAATGTCTTCTAGATCCTTTCAGTTACTTACTTTTATTATTGGCGTTTAAGAATTGTTTATAGTCTGACCTGTGGTGGCACAGCAGATAACCATGTTGGCATGGTGTTCTAACTAACTGAACTAACCAACCAGGACCTCTTTTCACATTCTTGATTATTTTTTGTTTGTTTGTTTTTAAGACTCTTACTTATTTTAGAGAGGAGAAAGAGAGGTGGGGGGACAGGAGCAGGAAACATCAACTCCTAGTTGCTTCTCGTGCATGCCTTAGCCAGGCAACCTCTGGGCTTTGAACCTGCAACCTCAGCATTCCAGGTCAAGCCCTTATCCACTGTGCCACTACAGGTCAGGCTTGATTGGTATTATTTATAGCACAAAAGTTTTAACTATATTTTCTTCTTTTGCTTGTGTTTTTGGTGTCGTAGCTAAGAAACCATTTATTTTTATGTATTCTTCTAGGAGCTTCATAGTTTTAGCTCTACACATTTAGGTCTTGGATTCATTTTGAGTTCATTTTGTCTGTGTTTCACAGCAGGAGTCTCTTTTGCACATAAATATCCACTCTCCCAGTACCCAGTATTGTTGAAAGACTATTCTTCCATTGAATTGTCTTGGTACTCGAGTACTTTTTTTTAAGTGCCAGATAGTTGGATTGTGGTTTCCAATCATTTGTTACTACCAGGACATACACTTTTTCATTTTTTTTTTTTTTTTGAAGCTGGAAACAGGGAGAGACAGCCAGACAGACTCCCGCATGCGCCCGACCGGGATCCACCCGGCACGCCCACCAGGGGCGAAGCTCTGCCCACCAGGGGGTGATGCTCTGCTCCTCCGGGCGTCGCTCTGTCACGACCAGAGCCACTCTAGCACCTGGGGCAGAGGCCAAGGAGCCATCCCCAGCGCCCGGGCCATCCTTGCTCCAATGGAGCCTTGGCTGCGGGAGGGGAAGAGAGAGACAGAGAGGAAGGAGGGGGTGGGGGTGGAGAAGCAAATGGGCGCTTCCCCTATGTGCCCTGGCTGGGAATCGAACCCGGGTCCCCCGCACGCCAGGCCGATGCTCCACCGCTGAGCCAACCGGCCAGGGCCTATACACTTTTTCATTTTTAATGTTTCTCTTTTTTTCTCTCTCTCTTCCTTCCCTCAAACTTTTGAATTGATTTGTCTTATAATAACTTATTGTACACATTTGTGTTTATATGATATGTCTCTACTACTTGAACCATTCAAATGAGTTTACAAAAGCATCATTACTGGGCACATTTAGCATTTCTGCATTTTTATATATTTTTAAATAACTTCAGAGATGGAAGTGTTATATTCTATGTAGCAACTGTCCTTGCTTTAAATCAGGAGTCTCAAACTCAACTCAGCATGTGGGCCGCAGAGCAAGATCGCAGCCGTTTGGTGGGCTGCACTAGGTCTACAAAAGGCAACTGTTATGCAACACTTTTCTCACTGCAGTTGAAAACAAAAAAAAATCAGTACAACAAGCACAATCGTACATGCAGTTTACTCAGTGTCACAAAACGACCAGAAACTGTAGTTCGCATCACAACTGCTGTTAACTAAGCTAATATCTAGCTAGGATGCTAGAGAAATGAAAAATACAAGTAGGCCCCTAGGCTTACTTAATTTTATCCAAAATATTTTGAACTTCGTGGATTAGTCTGCGGGCCGCACAAAATTGTTCGGCGGGCCGCGAGTTTGAGACCCCTGCTTTTTAAATGGTAAACTTGAAGACAAAATGAACCACACTAATTTGATAAATCTCAGATTGAACTTGAATATAAATTGAACTCTTTTTTTGTTTAAGATTTGATTTATTGATTTGAGAGAGGGAGAGAAAGGGAGGGCGTGAGGAGCAGAAAGCATCAACTCATAGTAATCACTTCTCATATGTGCTTTTGACTGGGCAAGCCCAGGGCTTCGAACCAGCAACCTCAGCATTCCAGATCGATTCTTCATCCACTGCACCACCACAGATTAGGCAGAACTCATTTAAAAATATATTTTTTCCTTTGATAGGAAGGGGGGTGAAGAGAGAGAGAGAAGCATCAACTGGTTATTGCAACTAGTTGTTCCATTTAGTTGTGTACTCATTGAGTGCTTCTCATGGGTGCCCTGACAGAGTAGCAAACCTGCAGCCTTGGTACTTCGTTGCATGGGGACGATACTTTATCCACTGATCTACCCAGTCAGGGCTGATCTCATTTTTAAACAAACCACCAAGTAAACTGATTTGGAATACAAGCCATTCTGTATATTTTCTCACGTTTGTATTAGAAAAATGGTATAAAAACATTTTGAAATTTTAAATTGTATTTATTTATTTCTCAAGAAAGTACTAAGACATGGGTTCAAAATTCAAAATGGTAGTGTCTTTTTCCTATTAGTATATCTCATTTCCTAGTGTTTCTTCAGCATTAATTTTGTATATATGAGCAAATCCATATTTTCTTTCCCCCCTTTAGTTATTTATATATTTTATAGATTATTTATTGACTTGGGGGGGCAGGGACGGAAAGCATCGACTCGTAATTGCTTTTTGTATGTACCTTGACTGGGCAGTCCTGGGGTTTTGAACCATTGATCTCCACATTTTAGGTGGACACTTTATCCACTGTACTACCACAGGTTAGGTATTTTTCCCCCTTGAAACACAAATTGGTTTTATACTGTACATTGTGTTCTTTTATCTTGTTGCTGCATTTTTTCCATCTTAAAAATTAGTATTATTTCTTATAGATTGTTGAATATCTGTATATGAAGATTTATTATTATTTTCTAACGCTGCATAGTATTTTTAGATATATCATAAGATGGTCATTTGCTAATACAAATAAAATCTTCCATAGTTATATATAAATTATACTAAGATAAACTGAAAGTAGAATGGTTGGGTCAAAGAATCTGAGTTTATAAAATATTTGATAAATATTTCAAATTGCCCTACTGAGATTGTTTCAGTTTATACTCATCAATAATATATCAGAATGTCTTTTTTTATGTCCTGGTTCATGGATTGTGTTAGGTGTGTTTGACCTTTGACAGTATTCTAAAAGGTGAGAAATAGTTCTCATGTTTTTCATTTGCATTTATTCTATGATGAATGAAGTTTAATATTTTCGTGTGTTAAAGAGCCGATTGTAATTCCTTTCTATAAACTGATTTTTCCCATTTTTTCTGTTTGATTATCAGTCCTTTTAATTTGGGGGGGCTCCTTATATGTTGAGATTAATAATCATTTGAGGCGTGAGAGTTAGTTTTTTGAAACCAGTGTGCCGTTTGGCTTTTACAGTGTGATATTTTTACATTGACTTTTAAATTGTAGTTTATTAAAAATTTTACAGTTCCTGGGTTTTGTGTTATAAGTAGAAATTCCTTCCCTAGTCTGAGATATAAAGTTATTCTGTGATTTTTTTTCTAGTCCTTCTATGGTTAAATTATTTTGAACACTTAAATCTTTGGTCCATTTGGGACTTTTCTCAGTATAAGTTGTAAGTTATGGCTCAAACTTCATTTTTTTTTTTTTGGTTATAGCTATTCATACAGTGTTAATGTAAACTTTTCCTTTAAAAAGAGTTCTGTGATACTATTATCCCAACATAAAATTTTAAAACTTTTTTGTGTGTGACCGGGGGGGGGGGGGGGGGGGGGCCAGATAGGGACAGATAGGCAGGAAGGGAGAGAGATGAGAATCATTAATTCTTCGTTGCAATTCCTGAGTTGTTGATTGATTGCTTTCTCATATGTGCCTTGACTGGGGGCTACAGCAGAGCGAGTGACCCCTTGCTCAAGACAGCAAGCTTGGGCTTCAAGCTAGCGACCATGGGGTCATGTATATGATCCCATGCTCAAGCCAGCGACCCTGCACTCAAGCCGGCCACCTAAAGATTTTGAACCTGGGTCCTCTTCATCCCAGTCCGATGCTCTTCACTGTGCCACCTCCTGGTCAGGTTAAAAACTTTTTATTGCTCAATTGGTGATGGCCTAGTGAGTGAAGTGTCAACATGGGACTCTGAGGTACTAGGTTTGAAACCATGCAGTTGCCCGCAGATTGAGCGCAGGCTCTTCAGCTTGAGCATGGGATTATAAACATGATCCCATGGTCACTGGCTTGAGCAAGGGAACACAGGCTTGGCTGGAGCCCCCCAGTCAAGGCACGTATGATAAGCAAACAGTGAACAACTAACGTGCCACAACTCCGACTCTACCTCTCTCTCTCTCTCTCTCTCTCTCAAAAAATAAAACAAAAAACAAACATTTTAAAATTTTATTTTTGGGTCCTGGCTGGTTGGCTTAGCCATAGAGCAGTGGTCCCCAACCCCCAGGCCGCGGACCAGTACCGGTCCACAGAGAAAGAATAAATAACTTACATTATTTCCGTTTTATTTATACTTAAGTCTGAATGATGTTTTATTTTTTTAAAATGACCAGATTCCCTCTGTTACATTTGTCTAAGACTCACTCTTGACGCTTGTCTTGGTCACATTATACATTTATCCGTCCCACCCTAAAGGCTGGTCCGTGAAAGTATTTTCTGACATTAAACCAGTCCGTGGCCCAAAAAAATTGGGGACCACTGCCATAGAGCACAGGCCCAGCATGTGTAAGTCCTGGGTTTGATTCCCAGTCAGGGCATGTAGGAGAAGTGACTTTCTTCTCCACCCCACACACACCTCTCTCTCTCTCTCTCTCTCTCTCTCTCTTTCTCTTTCTCTTTCTCCTCTCCCCTCCTCCTTTCTCCCCCACCATCCCCCCCCCCTCCTCCCATAGCCATGGCTTGTTTGAGCAAGTTGGCCCTGGGCAGTGAGGGTGGTTCCATAGCCTCACCTCAGGCACTGAAATGAATTGTTTGCCAAGCAATGGTACAATAGCCCCAGATGGGCAGAACATCGCCCTGTAGGGTACTTGCCAGGTGAATCATGGTCGGGGCACTTGTGGGACTCTGCCTCCCTGCCTCTCACTTAAAAAATTTTTTTTTCTTTTTAAATGTTTATGTTGATTTTAGAAAGAGGAAGAGAAGGAGAGAGACAGGAACGTCTGTTCCTGTATATGTCCTGACCAGAGATCAAACTGGCAATCCCTGTGCTTCAGGGTAATGCTCTAACCAACCGAGCCATCTGGCCAGAGCTAAAAAAATTTATTTATTTTTTATTTTTTTTTATTTTTCTGAAGCTGGAAACGGGGAGAGACAGTCAGACAGACTCCCGCATGCGCCCGACCCGGATCCACCGGGCACGCCCACCAGGGGCGGAGGCTCTGCCCACCAGGGGGCGATGCTCTGCCCGGGCGTCGCTCTGTCGCAACCAGAGCCACTCTAGCGCCTGGGGCAGAGGCCAAGGAGCCATCCCCAGCGCCCGGGCCATCTTTGCTCCAATGGAGCCTTGGCTGTGGGAGGGGAAGAAAGAGAGAGGAAGCGGGGTGGAGAAGCAAATGGGCGCTTCTCCTATGTGCCCTGGCTGGGAATCAAACCCGGGTCCCCTGCACGCCAGGCCGACGCTCTACCGCTGAGCCAACCAGCCAGGGATAAAAAAAATTTTTAATATATATTTTTTAGATTTTTTTAAATTTACTTACTCATTTTTAAAAGGGATGGGGAGGAGCATGAAGCATCAACTCTCATATGTGCCTTGACCAGGCAAGCCTAGGGTTTCAAACTGGCAACCTCAGCATTCCAGGTCAGCGCTTTATCCACTGCACCACCACAGGACAAGCTAAAAACTTTTTTTTTTAACTTAAATATTTCACCTGAACAGGTGGTGGAGCAGTGGATAAAGCTTTGACCTGGGACACTTAGGACCCAGGTTCAAAACCCAAAGTTTGCTGGCTTGATAGTGGGCTCACCAGCTTGAGTGTGGGATCATAGACATGACCCCATGGTCGGTGGCTTAATCCCATAGTCTCTGGTTTGAGCAAGGGGTGACTGGCTCAGCTGGAGGACCCCCCCCCACCTCTGGCTTAAGTGGTATGAGAATGCAGTCAATGAACAACTAAAGTGCCACAACTATGAGTTGATGCTTCTCATCTTTCTCCCTTCCTGTCTGTCTCTCTAAAAATATAAAAAAGTTAAGAAATATTTCAACTTCATAGAGAAGTGTGGAGAATAATATAGATTGCCTGTGTCTCAGTACCTGGGCATAACAAATCTTAATGTTTTGTCATTATTTTATTTTGTTTTGTTTTGTTTTGTTTTTAGCATGAGGGTGGGGACAGACAGGAAAGGAGAGAGATGAGAAGCATCAACTCCTCTTTGCGGCACCTTAGTTGTTTATTGATTGCTTTCTCATGCATGCCTTGACTGGAGGGCTCCAGCTGAGCCAGTGAGGGACCCCTTGCTCAAGCCAGCGACCTTTGGGCTCAAGCCAATGACCTTGGGGTTTTGAACCTGGCTCCTCAGCCTCCCAGGTCTACCCTCTATCCACTTCTCCACTGACTGGTCAAGCTGTCATGTTTTGTTAAAGAAATAAACACAGGGCTGACCTGTGGTGGTACAGTGGATAAAGTGTCGACCTGGAACACTGAGGTCACCAGTTCGAAACCCTGCACTTGCCTGGTCAAGGCACATATGGGAGTTGATGCTTCCTGCTCCTCACCCCTTTCTCTTTCTCTTTCTCTCTCTCTCCTCTCTAAAATGAAAAAATTAAAAAATTAAAAAAAAAGAAATAAACACAGATTTGAAGCTCCTTAACACTTCCTTGATCGCATTCCAGTCCAATTATTTCATTTTTTGCCTGTTTTCTTGGTCTTTATACCTACTTTTTAAAAAGGTTGTATAATTGCATCATAGCAGAAAATTATCTTTTTTTCGTTAATATTGTTATAAATATATTTCATATCAGCACATATATTTCATAGTTATTTTTATGGACTGTTTCAGACTTTATAGAATTTAAGTGCCATAATTTAAAATCCTTTTGCGCAGGCAGTTAGGAAAAATCTATCTTCACTATTCTGATTAAGTCTACATGGTACTTTTTCTTGATACTTGATTCTTTTGTTAAATTATTTTCTTTTTTTAAAAAAACTTGTTTGATTTGAGAGAGAAATATCGATTTGTTTTTCCACTTATGCATTCATTGGTTGACTCTTATATGTGTCCTCTAACAGGTTTTTGAACCCACAACCTTGGTATATTGAGATGGTGCTATAGCCAACTGAGCTATCTGGCCAGGGCCTAAATTATTTTCTTTTATTACATTACTAGGAGCTATATTAATGAATCTGAAAAACTTTTTTGGGTCTGTAATATATTACAAATGGATTCTCAAAAGGTAGATCTTTTCTAAAAAACCACAGTCAACATAATATTTTCCCAAATGAGCAGAAATAATACTTTTTTTTTCTTTTGTGACAGAGACTGAGAGAGGGACAGACAGCCAGGAAGGGAGAGAGATGAGAAGCATCAAGTCTTCATTGCGGCACCTTAGTTGTTCATTGATTACTTTCTCAAATGTGTCTTGACCAGCGGGCTACAGCAGAGTGTGTGGCCCCTTGCTTAAGCCAGCGACCTTGGGCTTCAAGTGACCATGGGATCATGTCTATGATCCCACGCTTAAGCTGGGCGAGCTCACACTCAGGCCAGAGACCTCAGGGTTTTGAACCTGGATCCTCTGTTCCAATCCAATGCTCTATCTACTGTGCCATCGCCTGGTCAGGCCAGAAATGATACTTTGTTAGATTCTAATACCTTCACTTCACCTAGGAAATAAATCATCTAGGAAAACTGGTTAGCAATGACTCTTCTAACTGGTTTTCAAGTCATGTCATTTTCTGTAGTCACATAATGCAATGTACTTCCCTGTGGCAGTATTTTATTCCAGGGTTTGTACTCCAGACATCAAACTCTCAGCATACTTTTTCTGTTTATTTTCCTGTTTGGTGTATAATAAGGCTTTTCTCATTTTGTAGGGTATCAGTTAGCAGAGCAATCAAGCCCTTTGCAGAACCTGGCCGCCCTCCAGACTGGTTCTCTCAGAAGGTAAGTTCTCAACAAGCAAGTGGTCTTTTAGAGTAGTCTTTGAGATGTGAATTGGGTTCCTTGCCTTTTAATCACAAGGCTTTTATACCATGAAGAGGGAGAGTATTTGAAAATACCATTTTCTTTATCCACTTTTTGCTAGTCCATTTGTGTATGCTCATTTTACAAACTATTATTGTCAGTGTAGTGTAACAGTTGAGAGCCCAAGCTTGGGAATTAAATAGATCTGATTCTAATTAAATAATATGACTCCACTTAAAAACTTTGGACAGTGATCTTCAGTTTTCTCATTTGCAAAATAGAGATAAAAGTTGCTTCAGGATTGTTTTAGCACCTATAAGGCATTTAGCACAGTGCCTTGCATATAGTAATTAATTCAGTAGAGCAGGGGTCGGGAACCTTTTTGGCTGAGAGCCATGAACGCCACATATTTTAAAATGTAATTCCGTGAGAGCCATACACAACCTGTGTACGTTATGCATTATCCAATAAAAATTTGGTGTTGTCCCGGAGGACAGCTGTGATTGGCTCCAGCCAACCGCAACCATGAACATGAGCAGTAGAAAAATGAATGGATTTAGTAATACATGAGAATGTTTTATATTTTTTAATGTTGTTTTTTTTTTTAGTTAAAGATTTGTCTGTGAGCCAGATGCAACCATCAAAAGAGCCACATCTGGCTTGCGAGCCATAGGTTACCGAACCTGCAATAGATGTTAGCTATATACATATTGGCTGTTAGATTATTTATTTATTTATTTATTTTCAAATAAACTTCAGGCCAGAAGACCCTTTTTCTGTGTCTTGGTATTCATTATTTTGAACTGATTTGATGCTAAGTAATTTGCTTTCCTAGAAATCACTTAATGTCTCCCCTCTCTAAATCTTAATTTAACATGATGAAACTTTGAAAGACAATTTTTTTCCTGGCTTGCTTATATTTTCACTTTTTTTTCCTATAGCATTGTGCTTCTCAGTACTCTGAGCTTCTAGAAACCACCGAGACCCCAAAGTGAGTACAAAGCCAAGCATTTAATCTAAATCTCCTTAGTGGTGTTTACTGAGGTGGTCTGGTTTATATCTACTTATGTCACTGGGGGATAAAATTATAGGAGAGGTTATCTGTGGTTAGTGGTGGAGAAGGCTCAAAGAATGCAAGTGAGAATGGAAACAAATGTTCTCTTATTCAAATATATGTGTGTTTTAATTTTCCGCAGACGGAAGCGGGGTGAAAAGGGAGAAGTGGTAGAAACTGTTGAAGATGTCATTGTTCGGAAACTGACAGCTGAACGAGTTGAGGAACTAAAGAAAGTGATAAAGGAGACCCAGGAAAAATATAGGTACTGATCAGAGAGGTGCCAGCTGATGGGAGAGACAAAGGAGGCTGACTTCTAATACTGGTCAGAATTTTTTAAGTAGCGAACTAAAAAAACCAGTCTGCCTACTTCTCTCTTTCTTCCTACAGACGACTGAAAAGAGATGCCGAACTAATTCAAGCTGGGCACATGGACAGCAGACTGGATGAGCTTTGCAATGACATTGCAATGTGGGTTATATTTTATTGTTCTATTTACTCCTTTCTTTCTTTTACACCATTTTCTCCTCAAGTAATCTGGCTTATTTCCTCCATCTATCATTCCTTTAGACTTAAGAGATTCTGAAAGGGAAAAGCTACAGAGTGGCCTGGTAGCTGGGGGTGGGGGGTGGGGAGTGAGTTCTAGAAGGTAATGTGATGGGACATTTCAACATGAGAACTTACATAGTCCTAATTTTAAAGTGGCTTTAGTTTGTGTGGGTGAAGAATGATAGGCAGTACACTCAAAGTTCCATTTTGCTGTTAAGGGTTCCTAATCCTTATTAGGCCTTTCTTTCAGAAACTGCTAGCCTAGCAAAAAATTTCCTTGTGAGGCACTAGAAACTGGAGGAGCTAGATCTGGCTAGATCTAATCTTCAATTTCTTCTCTAGGAAAAAGAAATTGGAGGAAGAGGAAGCTGAAGTAAAGAGGAAGGCTACAGATGCTGCCTATCAGGGTAAGCTGATGCTAATGACTGTTTAGCAATTAACTACAGTATTGCATGCTAATGACAGTTGAAAACTACTTTTTTTTAAATTATTTCATAATGTAGAATCCACTGATTCCAATTTACTTTCACACTTTTCTTTGTTATTTTCTCTTCCACCAGAATAAAAACATCCCTTTATATCTAGGAAGAAATTCTTAGAAAATTAGTTCTGCCTATAAAAAGATTGAGAGTAGTTACTAGATAAGGGGAGGAACTTAAGCATTTCTAACTCTAGGAATATATGCTCTGAGCCGGTGAGATCTTTCCCTCTTTTTAGAAGAAAAACCTTAATAAACTGCTGAGGAGGATATTATGGAGTGTTGAAACCACTTTCCTACTCCAAGGACCTTTGGATAGTTGAATAGTTTAAGTGAATTTGCTTAATATGAGAATTTCTTATAGGTAAGTTTTCCTGTCTCCAGAAATGTTAAAGAAAACTTTCTGGCCCTGGCCCGGTACCTGGTTGGTTAGAGCAACATCTCTATAAGCCAAGGGTTTGCAGTTCAATACGCCATCAGAATCAGCCAATGAATGCATAAATAAGTGGAACAACAAATCAGTGTTCTTCCCCCACCTCCCTTTTCCCCTCCCCCTTTTTCCGTCTCCCCCCCTTCTTTCCCCCTCTCCCCTTCCTGTCCACTTCTCTCCCCCTCCTCTCCCCTTCTCTTCTCCTCTTCTCCCCTCCTTTCCTCCTCCCCCTTCTCCCCTCCTTCCCTCCTCCTTCCCCCACAAAATCAACCCAAGAAAAAATTTTTAAGAAGCCTTCTAATTCAAAATTGTAATGCTGCTTTAGTAATGCAATATTCCTATTTATCTGTTATTATGTAATAACCAAGTAATGTTTAGTTTTATTTATTTAATCTTGAATACTTAGAAATTGTTCCCTTACATGTTCTAGCTCGTCAAGCAGTAAAAACACCCCCTCGGAGGTTACCTACTGTGATGGTTCGATCACCAATAGATTCTGCCTCCCCAGGAAGTGATTATCCACTTGGTGACTTGACTGCAACCACTGTGGAAGAGGCCACCTCTGGGGTGAGTATATTTCCATCTATAGGAATTATTAAGCAAAGCGGCAATAAGCCAGCAGAGAGCTGAGTGATGAGGAAATCACTTCTGGCCTAGAAGCAACTTCCTCTCTTCGTCTGAATGCTAAAGACTTAATTTACCTTGTTCTGTGCTCTAAGATAAGGATGAACCTAAAAACATTGAGGCTTTTGACATTTGAAAGATAGGTAAAAGACTCAAGGAATTATTCATTAGTGTATTCTATAAAATTCCTGCTGAAACAAGGGACAATTACCTTATAAATATAATATTGGTAGTGGGTAAGGAGTTTATAACAAGTGGATTGGGTGGAGTGGTTGGCTCATTGTGGGTTTGAGTAGATGTAAGAGAAAAAATTATGGGGAAGAAAGTTGTGGCTAAGAGCAGGAGGGTAGCGAGTTTCTATGCATTTCACTCAGGACTAATAAAATAATAGTTAGATACATTAACCCATCCAGATTAATAGGGAACCTTCAGAGTTTGAGAAGTCAGATAAAGGTTCTCTGTTGTCTCTTAGGTAACCCCTGGGACTTTGCCGAGTACCCCAGTCACCTCGTTTCCTGGGATTCCTGACACCCTTCCTTCAGGCTCTGCACCCTTAGAAGCCCCCATGACCCCAGTAACAGATGATTCACCCCAGAAAAAGATGCTTGGACAGAAAGCAACTCCACCCCCCTCCCCTCTGCTGTCAGAGCTCTTGAAGAAGGGCAGCCTCCTGCCTACTAGCCCCAGACTGGTATGGAGACTTCTGTGGGTGTTTGAGAGCTGTGGTGACTTAGTACTTTGGAAGGGAGTGCCTGGGACTTAAAATATGACATGGAAAAAAAAAAACAGTTCAAAAGAGGAAGCGATCACCTAGTTAAATGTTAATTAAGGGAAAAAAATAAACACAAAACCAACACAGTAAGTTGTTAGTATTCTTGGGTCCTGAGGTATTTGAAACCATAATTACTTTGGTTCTCATCTCTAGAGAACTCTTGTTAAATAAGTTTTGAAAATTAGAATTTCCCTTGGGTCTGAAATTACTCTCTGGATATTAACTTTTAGTTTTATGAAGTTTGGTCAACTGCTGGAACTTTTTTGGGAAGTGGTGGTAAAGGAAAGCTTGAGTGTAGCCTTCACCTCTATTCTTCCCTGGTAGGTCAATGAGAGTGAAATGACTGTGGCTTCTGGCCACCTGAACAGTACAGGTGTCCTCCTGGAGGTAGGCGGGGTCCTTCCCATGATACATGGTGGGGAGATGCAGCAGACACCCAACACTGTTGCAGCCTCCCCTGCTGCCTCAGGTAAGTCACCACTTTTCCATTATCTACTTTATTTCAGAGATGTTGAACTTGGTGTTGATGGTCTTTGGTTTCTAGCCTTTGTTACTAAGCAATTTTCAATCCTAGATTAGATCCCAACCTTAGAGCTACTTTATCTGTTAAACCCTGTAGTGCCCCACATTTTAAATCCATTCCATCATCAAAATATTGATAGCACTGGATGGCTGCAGCATAGATATTAATGAGAGGAATAGTTAAGAGGAAGTTAATAGTGAAGCTGCTGGGGCTTGCAAATTAGACACCTGAGTTTACAGAGGATGGTGCTGAGATTTAGATCCAGGGAACTGGACTTGAATCTCAGGCCTACCACACTCTGCTTTTGTGACCTTGGCTAGGTAACTTAACTCTTGGGCCTCAGTTTTCTCTTTGCTTAATTGCAGCATATGCACTTCACAAAAATGTAGTGAGAATTAAATGAAATGGAAAAAGTAAGGCAGAAAAAGGCCTTTTATAAAATTCCAGACAAACATTAGATATTGGCATTTGAATGGTGTTGAATGTGGGTTGTTTATGGCACGCTTGACTTTAGCAAAAGTGGTATTTATTCATACCAGTTCTTTTGTTGAGCTTAATTTTTTTCTGAGGAAGAAACACCACCCATTTTTCAAATAACATTGTACATTGTAGTGCTTTGGCTCATTCTTAATTTGGCAGAATATCTTAAGGTTACAGAAAGCGAGGGTATAAGTAATGAGCTTATTCAACAGAGGAGTGACTTTCATCCTTGAGACTTAAAATTTTCTTGGTTGAATCTTAAAGTGGCTATTGCTTCTTGTTCACGTGCTTCCTTCTTACCTCATTTTGTGTACCTCTTTGTCTGTTAGGTGCTCCCACTCTTTCCCGGCTTTTAGAAGCTGGTCCTACACAGTTTACCACACCTCTTGCTTCCTTCACTACTGTTGCCAGTGAGCCTCCAGTTAAACTTGTGCCACCCCCTGTAGAGTCTGTGTCCCAGGCTACCATTGTCATGATGCCTGCGCTGCCAGCACCATCCTCTGCTCCGGCTGTCTCCACTCCTGAGAGTGTAGCTCCAGGTGCGTCCCAGACCCACACCCTGAGCAGCCGCTAAGTCCAAAATTTCATCTTGAGTTTCCATTAGAGAAAGGTGATCAAGGTCATCAGCTCCAATTCAAATGCTTCTGTCCTGTTCTCCATGGACATTTACCATCTTTATCCTTAGAAAAACAAGGATATGAGAAGTGGGTGGGCAATTATGTGTTGAGGACTAAAGGTTAGCTAAGTGTATACATAGGAGTGGGCTTGAGAATGTGTTTTTATCTTACTTTCTAGATAAAATTGGGGAGAAGAAAACCTAGGCAGATAGATGCAAGATAACTTTCTCTGAGCTTTAGTGTATGGGTACTTGACATCTGTCTACATCCTTGTGTGATCTCCAGGTGGTCACTAGGTTTTTTCTTCCTGTTATTCAGTGAGTCAGCCTGATACCTGTGTTCCCATGGAGGCTGTGGGGGATCCACATACTGTAACTGTTTCTATGGATAGCAGTGAAATCTCCATGATCATCAATTCTATCAAAGAAGAGTGTTTCCGATCAGGGGTAGCAGAGGCTTCTGGAGGATCAAAGCCTCCCAGCGTAGATGGGAAGGAAGATTTAGACCTGGCTGAGAAGATGGATATTGCTGTGTCTTACACTGGTGAAGAGCTGGACTTTGAGACTGTTGGAGATATCATTGCCATCATTGAGGACAAGGTAACTAACTATTCGGCAAATTCCAAAAGAGTCTTTCATGGGTCCTACATAGGCATCTCTCCTCAGCTTCTTGCAGTAAAAATTAACAGAAACAAACAACTTTCCTGTTTCTGCCCACCGCCATCTCTAGTCCCAAAGCCTTCTGGTGCTGATGTATTAGTCATCTCCCCAGATATGCCTATGTTACTGGTTTGCACAGGACAGATGCCTGTCCATTGATGGAGAGAGAAGCTGTAGGTTCAGGCCATCTCATTTGGTGCTAAGAGAAATGAGGTCATTGGGCTTTTTTCTGTGACTTCACCAGTCTATGTATTATGGGACAGGTAGATGATCATCCTGAGGTGCTGGATGTGGCAGCAGTGGAAGCGGCACTGTCGTTCTGTGAAGAAAATGATGATCCTCAGTCTCTGCCTGGCCCTTGGGAGCACCCTATTCAGCAGGAGCGGGACAAGCCAGTACCTCTCTCTGCACCAGAGTTGACAGTCAAGCAAGAGAGGCTGGACTTTGAGGAATCAGAAAACAAAGGAATCCATGAACTGGTGGACATCAGGGAACCCAGTATTGAGATCAAAATGGAACCCACAGAACCAGAGCAAGGCATTTCAGGGGCTGAAATAGTCACAGGAATTGTTCCAGCTACATGTATGGAGCCACCAGAACTCAGTAGTCAGGACTTAGATGAGGAACCCAGAAGTATTGCAGCTGCAGAGATTGCTGAAGCAGATGTTGCTGGTGGGAAAGGCGATGAGACTCCACTTACAACTGTGAAGACAGAGGTATATAAGATCAGGGCCTGGGAGGTTGGATGGAGGGTTATACTTTAGGTGAGAAATGAAAGTTTAGGCCTCTGGGTTTTTGTATTCCTGTGTTCTGATGTGTTTGACGTGTCTAAAGCATATAGGTGTGATCAGTGGTATACGTACATATTGTACTTACCGCGTTTCTGTTAAGGTATACGTTAGAATCAAATTACATGGATAGGACTTAGAATTGCTTCTATATGCTCATTAGCATTGAAAAATAAAATTGTGTAAGCTGTAGTGTTATGCCAGTACTTAGGGTGTTTATTCTTTTTGGTCTTCAGGCATCCCCTGAAAGCATGTTGTCTCCATCACATGGCTCAAATCCTATTGAAGATCCTTTAGAAGCAGAGACTCAGCACAAATTTGAAATGTCAGGTAAATAAGGCCAGGAAGTCTGTATTCTTTAACTAACTTGAAATCAGCTGCTTTGGCTTCTGAGGGATTGTGGGTTGTGGGC
This sequence comes from Saccopteryx leptura, assembly GCF_036850995.1. Lineage (NCBI taxonomy): Eukaryota > Metazoa > Chordata > Mammalia > Chiroptera > Emballonuridae > Saccopteryx > Saccopteryx leptura. Next base: position 160,283,088 of record NC_089508.1, on the reverse strand, counting down.
AAGTAGAGGAGGTAGAATAGGTCAGCATGGAAAGGAGAGCTGCAGGGGATTATTGTCCACAGGAAGGGGAATGTTAAGGTGAAAAATCTTCAGGTAGTCTTTCTCTCCTCTGCAGACTCATTGAAAGAAGAATCAGGGACTATTTTTGGAAGCCAGATAAAGGTATTTCACACTTTTCTTTATTCCTCTTGGTGTGTGAGTAGATTTCCCTGTAGCACTACCTTTTGAATGAACATCAGTATACTTGCATCTTTATTCTCTGATATGAGACTGGTTAAGGAGCTGCCTGGGGAAAAGCTGCAGTGGACAGTTAGGTGTAGTGGTGGTACTTGGCAACATGTGCTTCCCATCTGAAGGAGTTGGTGAATATCACACAGATCTTTCTTTGCATATAATGCACAAAGTTTTGATATATCCAGAGTGATTTTAAATGAATAGAGATACCAGAGCCAGGAAGAACATATAAGAAATCAGATTATTAGTTACACTATCCAGAGAAAATCATCCAGTTTTCTTTTTAGATACCTAAAGTAGTAGTAACAAAAAGACTTAAATAAGTGATGTGATAAGTGATGTGTCTCCATCTGATGAGACACAAAGTAAAAATTAGTTTTGATAACTTTGTACCCAGGGTCAGAGTTCAAGAGCAAGGGAAAAGATGGAACACCTCTTAGCTTAGTCTTAAGTAAGTAGCTTTTTTTGTTTCTGCCTTTTAAAAAGATCCTGGGTCTTATTCTTTGTCCAGGTTCTAAATGACTTGGCCAGTGTAAGTAGATGGTATTATAAGCGATAGAGAGAGCTCAGTCAGGAAACAATGTGAGGTCATTTTCTAGAACTGATCTAACCCAAAAGGCAGATCATACTTAATGACATTTTTCTGGAAAGCTTTGCTTGCTTTTGTTAACTGGAGCATACTGTGTCTAAGGATGCCCCAGGTGAAGATGAGGAGGAAGACGGAGTCAGTGAAGCAGCTAGCCTAGAGGAGGCTAAGGAAGATCAAGGAGAAGGCTATTTGTCAGAAATGGATAATGAACCCCCTGTGAGCGAGAGTGATGATGGCTTTAGTATACACAATGCTACGCTGCAGTCCCACACACTGGCGGACTCCATCCCCAGCAGCCCTGCTTCTTCACAGTTGTGAGTATCTGAGATTCTTTCTTTGAGGTCAAGGCAGTGAATGTGAGAAGTAGGAGAGGATCTTTTTTTTTTTTAATTTTAACTTTTTCATCTTCCTTTTCTTGGCCTGAACAAATGTAGGCATACCTTGTAGGCAAACTGCAGTTTTGGTTCTAGGCCACCACAATAAACAGTACCACAATAAAGCAAGTCATAATCTTTTTGTTGGTGGAGGGTTTGTAAAAAATAACATCTGTGAAGATCAGTAAAGCAAAGCTCAATAAAACAAGATATGCCTGTAGTTGACAAGAAGTAATTAGGACTTTTATTTTTACTTACGCCTAGTAGAAACGTCTGTGTTTCTTTTATTTTAGCTCTGTCTGTAGTGAGGATCAGGAAGCTATTCAGGCACAGAAAATCTGGAAGAAAGCCATCATGCTTGTATGGAGAGCTGCAGCTAATCATAGGTGAGTGGGGCTTTACCCATTTGGAACATCGTCTCCTGCTCCTTTTCATTGTTGGTGACTAGAAAAAAGAGTAGGCTTATTCGGGATTGGAGGCATTGGCTCTTACCACTTTCAGCTATTTAGGTCAAGTTCCCTCATTTGCGCTACTGAAGGATAAGCCAGTAATTGGACCTTATTCTCTTTGGACAGGTATGCTAATGTCTTTCTGCAGCCTGTTACAGATGATATAGCACCTGGCTACCACAGCATCGTGCAGAGGTAAGCCATAACTCATTCAGCATACTGACTTCTCTGGATTGTGAATTGTCTGGCCTTGGTGGATTTTTTGCTTTAGACCAGGAGTAGTCAACCTTTTTATGCCTACCGCCCACTTTTATATCTCTGTTAGTAGTAAAATTTTCTAACCGCCCACCGGTTCCACAGTAATGGTGATTTATAAAGTAGGGAAGTAACTTTACTTTATAAAATTTATAAAGCAGAGTTACAGCAAGTTAAAGCATATAATAATAATTACTTACCAAGTACTTTATGTAGGATTTTCGCTAAGTTTGGCAGAATAAACCTTTATAAAACAACTTACTGTAGTTAAATCTTATTTATACTTTGGTTGCTCCACTACCGCCCACCATGAAAGCTGGAATGCCTACTAGTGGGCAGTAGGGACCAGGTTGACTACCACTGCTTTAGACAGTAAATTTAAAGCAAATGTGGGGTTTTGGGTTTTTTTGGTGTTTTTTTGTTTTTTTTTACAGAGACAGAGTCAGAGAGAGGGATAGATGAGGACATACAGACAGGAACAGAGAGAGATGAGAAGCATCAATCATTAGTTTTTTGTTGCGACACCTTAGTTCATTGATTGCTTTCTCATATGTGCCTTGACTGCGGGCCTTCAGCAGGCCGAGTAACCCCTTGCTCGAACCAGTGACCTTGGGTGGTGAGCTTAAACCAGATGAGCCCGCACTCAAGCTGCTGACCTCGGGGTCTCGAACCTGGGTCCTCCGCATCCCAGTCCAACGCTCTATCCACTGTGCCACCACCTTGTCAGGCAAAGCAAATGTTTTTGATATGAGTAAAGATTACCAACTGCTAAACTGATTATTTCAGTTTAGTGCCTGGATCACCAGTGATAGTCTTAACAGAATTAACATGCTTAATATATTCAGGGATCCAGTTGAGTTCTCTTTCCCTCTCTGCTGTCATTTACCCCTGTTCTTTTTTCAGGCCAATGGATTTGTCAACAATTAAGAAAAACATTGAAAATGGACTGATTCGCAGCACAGCTGAATTTCAGCGTGACATTATGTTGATGTTCCAGAATGCTGTAATGTATAATAGCTCAGATCATGATGTCTATCACATGGCAGTAGAAATGCAGCGAGATGTCCTGGAGCAGATCCAGGTACTTTTGAGGATCCTCAGTGTTTTAGCTGGGATGAAATGAAAATACTCAAGGGACTGATTCATATTGATGTCAGGAAAGGGTGCTGTGGATTTCCTTGGAATAGCCACCAGGGACACAGGAACATAAAATGTTGTTCTTGACAGATTCATGTTAGTTTGTTCATGTTGCTTTGGTAAATGAGTTGTGAGAGAACAGTCTTATCTTTCTTGGGCAAATTTCCTAAAGTTTAAAATAATTTTTAAAAAATTTCTTGATTGATTTTAGAAAGAGAAAGAAACATCGATTTGTTATTCCCTTATTCCTTTGTTGATTCTTGTATGTGCTCTGACTGGGGATTGAACTCGCAACCTTGGTGTATTGGGACGCCGCTCTAACCAACTGAACTACCTGGCCAGGGCTTTCCTGTAGTTTTTAATAAAATTTTTATAAAACAATGTGTATGTATGTATGTGTATGTGTGTGTATATATTATATAGTCATTGATTGGTGAGAGAAGGGGAGATAGTGAGACATGCGCTCTGACTGGGATCCACCCAGCAACCTCATCATGGGCCTATGTTAAGTACTGAGCTATTTTTAGTGCCTGAACCCCCACTCCAAGGGAGCTATCTTCAGTATCTGGGTCCATGGTTGACCAGTTGAGCCACTGGCTGCGGGAAAGGGAGAGAAGGGGGAGTGGGAGTGGGGGAGAAGCAGATGATTGCTTCTCCTGTGTGCTCTGACCGTAAATTGAACCCAGGACGTCCATATGCTGGCTGACACTCTACCCACTGAACCACCAGCCAAGGCCAGTGTATATATTTTTTTACATTAAGCATATACATAGTAGACAAACAGTTTATTCTCCCCTTTTTTTCATCACAGATCCTATTTCTGTCCTATAGTTAGTTATATTGCCAGGCACCCTTTGATGAGCTTCAAGGGTTGTGGTCTATCTCTGCAGAGTCTGCCAAATTACTTAATGGTTTTTAGTTCATCTAGTTTTATTCTTTTTCTCATTCTTAGAGCATAGAGATTTTGATCCTTATTGCAGAAAGAAAAAAGTTAGAGCCTGGCCTGTGGTGACACAGTGAATAAAGTGTCAACCTGGAATGCTGAGGTCACCAGTTCGAAGCCCTGGGCTTGACTGGTCAAGGCACATACGACAAACAATCAATGAACAACTAAAGTGAAGCAACAATGAGTTGATGATTCTTGTTCCCCCACCTTTTTCTCCTCTCTCTGTAAAATCAATAAATAAAATCTTTTTAAAAATCATTTGGCATTTTCAGATTCTTGAGAATGCACGACGGAAATTAAAATTTAGTATGCTAAACTTCTAAGCTGTCAAGACATCTCTGAATGCTGATTGCATAAGGGGACTACCAAGTCCTATATCCAAAGCCTAAGGTGTCTTAATTCTTTTCTACTGGATCGGGTCTCTAGGGCCAACTGTGTTTCTTCTCCCTACAGCAATTCCTGGCCACACAGTTGATTATGCAAACATCTGAGTCTGGGATCAGTGCTAAAAGTCTTCGAGGGAGAGATTCTACCCGCAAACAGGATGCTTCAGAGAAGGTGAGGAGACCAAGAAAGAGCTTCTTTGCCATTGTTCCAGTGCTAGAAGTCTGAAGCATCCGAAGAACCTTATGTTACTCCTTGGTGTTGCTGGGATTTTGTGCTCCAGTGGTGTACATATAAATCTTAGAACGGTGGTTGTTTGCTCTCATCCAAACAGAAGAAACCTGCTATGACTGGAAGCCCAGTCACGTGGGAGAAATTGTGAGCTGAGTGAGCAAATTTCTAATTTGAGAGAGTGCTTGCAAGGCGGGGAAATGACTTAGCTTGCAGCAATTGGGGAACCATCAGTTCCAGTTCCAGAGGCAAAATGGCCAGAATGCTTTTGGATCTCTTCTTGTTCTTGAGTTTTTAAATTTTGTCTTTGTGTGCGTGGTGCTTGTGTCTCTGTCCTGAGGTTGGGTGCTTATGGCTGAGAGTTTCTGTGGAACCTGATCAGTGTTTGTTTGTCCTCTAACAGGACAGTGTCCCCATGGGCTCTCCTGCCTTCCTTCTCTCTCTCTTTGTAAGTATTGAATGGCTGCAAGGGGTGGTGTTGCCACAGAGATTCTCTGCACCCGCTGGGGGTGGGTGGCAGAGGAAAATCCAACATGCGAACTGTAGCAATGTCTTGAACTTCTATTCATTCAGGTCATTGAATAAGCAACTGTCTATTCATTCCTTTCTTTCTGCATGTGTATGTGTGTGTGGTCTGGGTAGAGAGTTTTTATGAGTTCACTGGACTGAAATGAGATACTGGTAAGGATCTAGGATGCACCCGTTCCTCATTACTTGACTCCACCTTTTGCTAATTCTTTTCTTACAAATAGAAGATTATGCAGACAGCAGCTGCTAACTGGCTTTTTAAAAGTGTTCCTCATACTGGATACTCAGTACATAGTTTTGTTTTCCCCTAAAATTTGTAAGACTGATGTCTGATAACACAAACATTCAGTAACATTTACGAATAAGCTCTCAGTAACACTGACAACTACAGACAGTAGTAGCTGGTGGAATTAAAACTTTCAAAAAACAAGTCTAAAAACTTTTTATTTCCTGCATGAATTGTATGACCCTCTGACTGTTATTCATTATCAGGCACTGAGACATGATATAATGGAAAGGGCATTAGGCTAGAAAGAAAACCATATGGTTTTAAATTGACTGGATTATTTCTTGGAGCATTGTTTCCTCATTGGTGTAATAGAGTTAACATAATGAGGTGCCTGTCCAGCCTATCTCACAGGGATGTTGTGAGGATAAAATGAAGTAATAGGTTTGGAACTGGCTTGAAAAAAATTCAAGTGTCCTGACTGGGTAGCTGAGTTAGGTAGAGCGTTGTCTCCATATGCCAAGGTTGTGGATTCGATTCCCGGTCAGGGCACCAAAAAGAAAAAAAATTATTAAAGTGTTAAACGCAAGATGGTATTTTTATTTTACTGTTGCCTCAAAGGCAACTGGTGTTCGTGAGTTTTGAAAATTTTAGAGTCCTTGCATGTTAGAAATGTAAAAATAGCCTGGCCCAGCAAAATTGTTCACTAGTTCATCTTACCTACAAGCCTCAGCATATACCACAGACAGAACACTATAATCTCCGTTCTTTTTTATTGGCCTGCAACAGTGACTCTGGATCCCCAAGCAATTGACTGGCTGTTACAAGGCTGGTTAATAGGATCTTATATCTATTGAAGACAGCCAAATATTGCACAAGAGGAAGGATCTGGGCTGCAGGGAGAGAGCAGCAGATGGAAAGAAGCCTTCTGATTGTCCTGATCTCATGGAAAACAACTGTCAGGAGGTGCTAGGGAACTAGTGCCAGGGTCAGTCTGCAGGAAAGGCCTTTCTTATAGGGACCAACAAACAGCTGGACAGGTATGTTAGCCAAGAATCTCACTATCCACTGCCCTTTCTGACTCTCCCACCTTTCTTTTACTCTTCCTATTTCTTTGCACATAATTTGGGGGCTGGGTGGGATGACTAATAGTCATTCTGTGGGACCCCAGGTGAACAAACTCCAGCTACCTCTGGTCAGCAGGAGCAAAATACTCTGTATAGTATATTCCAGGGGTCGGGAACCTATGGCTCGCAAGCCAGATGTGGCTCTTTTGATGGCTGCATCTGGCTCGCAGACAAATCTTTAATTAAAAAAAAAAAGTTAAAAATATAAAACATTCTCATGTATTACAATCCATTCATTTCCTACCACTCATGTTCATGGTTGCGATTGGCTAGAGCCAGTCACAGCTGTCCTCTGGGACAACACCAAATTTTTATTGGATAATATGTAACGTACATGGGTTGTTGTATGGCTCTCACGGAATTACATTTTTTTTTTCTTTTTTTTTTTTTTTCTTTTTTGTATTTTTCTGAAGCTGGAAACGGGGAGAGATAGACAGACTCCCGCATGCGCCCGACCGGGATCCACCAAGCACGCCCACCAGGGGCGATGCTCTGCCCACCAGGGGGCGATGCTCTGCCCCTCCAGGGCGTCGCTCTGCTGAGACCAGAGCCACTCTAGCGCCTGGGGCAGAGGCCAAGGAGCCATCCCCAGCGCCTGGGCCATCTTTGCTCCAATGGAGCCTTGGCTGCGGGAGGGGAAGAGAGAGACAGAGAGGAAGGGGGGGGGTGGAGAAGCAAATGGGCGCTTCTCCTATGTTCCCTGGCCAGGAATCGAACCCGGGTCCCCCGCACGCCAGCCCGACGCTCTACTGCTGAGCCAACCGGCCAGGGCTTATGGAATTACATTTTAAAATATGTGGCGTTCATGGCTCTCAGCCAGAAAGGTTCCCGACCCCTGGTATATTCTCTCACAAACCACTACCAGATGATTTTTACCACAATCTGTGGGAAGACAGATATATGCCCTTCATTTCCTGGATTTTTCTGATGATTCCCCTCTCCCCCAAGAAACTGAATCCCCAGCATTCTTGTTGTACCTCCTCTTTTGACCAACTCATTCATGCTCCCTTTCTTTGTCTGCCTGTCATTTAGGACGGTGGCACCAGGGGGCGCCGCTGTGCCATTGAAGCAGATATGAAGATGAAAAAGTGAATTGCCCGAGGACCCTCACTGAGCTGAACCTGAGAAGTAAACCAGATAGAGCTTGGGCTGGTGGGCCCAGTTCCAGAAGTGAGAGTTACAGAAGAGAAGGTGCCTGGGCCATGTGATATGAGCTGGGAATATCTCAAGAGGGTTGGAGTAACAGAATTGCCTGTTTTAGGGCAAAAATCATGGACTGTGTTAATGTCCTAATGTGTAACTAGCAGATTGTAGCTAATTTGTACTGTCTTGTGAAGTGTACAGACTTTTTAAAATATATATATCTGTGAAGTGTGTGTGTATACAATAAACTCAAAGAAAACTCAAGTCTTTGGTGTACTCTGTGTGTGTGTATGAAACCTGTGATTTCTTCTGCATGATAACCTTCGTCATTGGTTTGAGAGGGAAAGTGGTCTAACAGAGCGAATTATTCCACTACAGCTCAGAGAAGGTAAAGAACCAAGGCTTAATTTATAATGTTTTAAAGTATTGCATTGTGCAATAAGGACTTTCTTCAACTTTTCTGTAATATTTGGAAAAATGGGTTGTCAAAGTTTTGTTCATGGCATTGCCCTAATTTTAGAGCATTTTTACATAGGTGGCACTGACCTTTATTTCAGACATTTGTACTTAATAACTACTTTGTGGATGGTATCTAGGAAATACTACTGTTACCTGTTTTTATGTGTAGTATCCTTATGTGTTTAAGAATTTGTAACATTGTTTGAAGGCTTAACTCATTTTAAGAGTTATCAAATGTATCACCCGCGTTTATTTTATTTTTTAAATTGAGAGGCAGGGAGGCAGAGACAGACTCCCACATGCACCCTGACCGGTGTCCCACCCTGACCCAGCAAGCCCACTAGGGGGTAATGCTCTGCCCATCTGGGGCCTCTGTTCTGTTCTGTTGCTCTTTTTTTGTATTTTTCCGAAGTAAGAAGTGAGGGACAGCAAACGACTCCTGCGTGCACCCAACCAGGATCCACCTGGCATGCCTACCAGGGGGCGATGCTCTGCTGCTAGTGCTTGATGGGGAGGCCATGGAGCCATCTTCAGCACCCAGGCCAACTTTGCTCTGATGGAGCCTTGGCTGAGGGAGGAGAAGAGAGAGATGGAGAAAGAGGATGAAGGGTGGAGAAGCAGATGGGCGCTTCTCCTGTGTGCCCTGGCTGGGAATCAAACCAGGGACTTCCACACGCCAGGCCGATGCTCTACCGCTGAGCCAACCAGCCGGGGCTGTTCTGTTGCTCTTAACAGTTATTTTAGCTCCTGAGGCAAGGCCATAGAGCAGGGGTCCCCAAACTGCGGCCCCCTGAGGCCATTTATCCGGCCCCTGCCGCACTTCCGGAGAGGGCACCTTTTTCATTGGTGGTCAGTGAGAGGAGCATAGTTCCCATTGAAATACTGGTCAGTTTGTTGATTTAAATTTACTTGTTCTTTATTTTAAATATTGTATTTGTTCCTGTTTTGTTTTTTTACTTTAAAATAAGATATTTGTAGTGTTCATAGTTTTTTTTATAGTCCGGCCCTCCAACGGTCTGAGGGACAGTGAACTGGCCCCCTGTGTAAAAAGTTTGGGGACCCCTGCCATAGAGCCATTCTCCGTGCCAGAGGCCAAATTGCTTGAACCATTCGAGCCATGACTGTGGAAGGGGAAAAGAGAGAAGGGGGGAAGGGTGGAGAAGCAGATCGAACCCGGGACTTCCACACGCCAGGCTGACACTCTACCACTGAGCCAACCAGCCAGGGCCTTCACCTGAGTTTATTCCGACTTCTCTTAGTAATAAAAGTTAACTTACTGGAAAGAACTAATTATCAGTCTTTTATTATAAAGAGATGGAGATTAATAGGCTATTGTCTAGTACTTTGTTGAAAAAGATGGATTTAAGAAAATTAGAAGTCAGATCTTTATGGTTTGAATAAAACTTGGTAAAGCTTGTTAGGAAGCTAACTAACAAAGTAAAAGAATGCAGTCTTTATGAGGTGGTGAAAGGATTTTAATCAGTAGTATATCACCAAAGTAATGCACAAGCATATATGTGATATAGTCAGTAAAACCCTCAAAGTTGGAAGTTTGTGGGCAAGGAAGTCCGTTAAAGGGACATAGATTTTGGGTTGGTAGAGAAGGTGAATGAGCTTAGCAGTCCAAGTTGAAGGGGTAGGCATCTATGGTGGGGGCAATAAGGGGACATGTAATTAGGACAGGGATTATACTAAGGAATAATGAAGTACATGTACCAAGCCAAGGGAACAAAGTAGGGCTCAATTTATAGAGGACTTTTGAGTGCTGGATTGCAAACTTTATATTGAGAGGAAAGCTGTTATAAAGCCTTGAACAAGAAGATTGTTGAAAGCAGACTGGATTTAAGAGAAACTGACCAGGGGCTATAGCATTTATTCAGAAACAAAGGATGATCATTGAGAAAAGTTGAGGAAAATTGGGAAGTGTTCTTGCTTACCAAATAGAAGAGTCAAAATGGGATCAAGAAAATAGTGTTAAAGCCTAATCAGGCGGTTGCACAGTGGATAGAGCATCAGACTGGGATGCAGAGGACCCAGATTTGAAACCCCAAGGTCACTGGCTTGAGCGTGGGATCATAGACATGACCCCATGGTCGCTGGCTTGAGTCCAAAGGTCACGGGCTTGAACCCCAAGGTCACTGGTTTGAGCCCAAGGTCGCTGGCTTGAGCAAGGGGTCACTCGCTCTGCTGTAGCCCCCCAGTCAAGGCACATATGAGAAAAATCAATGAACAACTAAGGAGACTAAGGAGCCACAATGAAGAATTGATGCTTCTCATCTCTCTCTTCCTGTCTCCCTGTCCTTATCTGTCTGTCCCTCTCTCTGTCTCCGTCACAAAAAAAGAAAAAAGTGTTGATGGGGATAAGGAAATTGGGAAAAGCAAATGATTTTAGAGATAATAAGGAAGATAAGTGATTTTAGTTTTTGAAATGTTGAGTTGAAGCAGATGGTAGGACACCAAGAGGAACTGACCTTTGGGTAGCTGGAGCAATGAGACGAATGCATATAAGAGGTAAAGAGGGAGAGATTTGGCAGCCAACTGAAAAGAGATCAAAATTGAAACCTCAAAAATAAAAAGTTGAAGCCTCAACATATATCCGTTTTTTCAAAAGGAAAGTACAAATGAGGATGCAGAGGACCAGGCAAGAAGGTAGATGACAAGGATTATGGAAAGCTGTAAAGGGAGAGGACAAAAGGGGAAGAAAACCCAGATAGCGTGCGGTAATGAAAGCAACGTCTTTTTAAAACTTGATGTTGCAGTTCTCATATGAGAAGTGAGAGTTGGATATGACCAGAATACCACCAGTAATCTTAAAATAGGTTTTGAAGATGTAATGGTTGATAAGGTTAATGTCTATACACTGAGGAAAATACCACTGTCCTTCAAATTTGATTTTAAGGGCAGTTGATTTTAAGGGTGATTTGGGATAGAGGAATTCTGTTCAGCTAATTGTGGTCCAGTTCTCTTTTCTTAATTTAAAAAAAAAAAAATTTTCAATTATAGTTTACATTCAGTATTATTCTGTATTAGTTCCAGATATACAGAATAGTAGTTAGACAATCATACACTTGACGTGTTCTCCCTGACATTTATAGTACCCACCTGGCACCATATAGTTATTACAATAACATTGACTATGTTCCCTATGCTGTACTTATGTTCCAGTTCTTTCTCTTTTGGAATATAAGGAAGAACAAGAAAAAATACTTATTGGGTAATGTCTTTATTATACTCTTTAACATGGAGCTTTATCCTATGCCCAATGACAAATCATTTTTCCTCCTGCTGTCTGACTTCAGCTAGCTTTTACTGTTTCTAATGATGAGTAGAAAGAAATATCTGAGTGCTTATCTTTCTACTGAACTTGAGAGATGCAAATACCTTAGGAATACTGACCTGAGTGAATTTAATGCATTTTTTTTCTGTGTATTTACAGATGGGACATGAGTGGGTTTGGTTGAATTCTGAACAAGACTATCCCAATGACTCTGAGTTGAGCAACGACTGCAGGTCCCTCTACAGCTCGTGGGACTCCAGTCTGGATCTGGATGTGGGAAGCTGGAGGGAAACTGAGGAGCCAGGGACTGAGGAACTAGTGGAAAGCAGCCCAGTGACAGAAACTAGTGAGCTGCTTATGGGGGACGGAGGCAGTGAGGAATCTCAGGAAGAGGCAGAGCAAGTCAGACACCAGAGCCTCCTCCGCTTTCTCTCTGAGGTAATGGGGAGTCATTATCTCCAAAGCTGGAAGAGTCTCAACTCTGTAAGAGAATGCTACCTGTACATATTTTTACCACTCTTAATATTTACGAAAATACAAGCTCCACAGTGGCAGGGACTAAGTTCATCGCTGTGTCTTCAGCACTTGGTACCAACACAAAATATGGTTCAAATGTATACTTTTTGATTGAATATTCTAAAACCCCAGTTATTAAGACCCTGAGTCAAAGTAAATGAAATTTCTGTATGCAGGACTGCCCTATTATAAGAGTATCTTTGCAATACATTGTTTCAGTCATGAGAGGAGATACTTGCCCAAACTCTCCTTGAAGTTTATAATGTCATGACTTTAAGGCAATATTTTACAGTGTTCTTATTACCCTGATTAAGGGCTGAGGACCAGAAATAAACAGAATTGGACAGAATTTATATTTATGAAGCAACTATGCACTTTCATGTTCAGGAGAAACTAGGTCAAGTGCAGCAAGAATCCAGTTCAAATGTTGCCACTTATGTCTGCAGCAGACAAAATTTTCAGCTAGTCAATCCCAATTGATCAGAGTTGACAACTTGAGTTGAAAATTTAGCACATAAAGCTTCTTCAAGAGGCAAGAACAATATGTATCTTGTTTACTATTAGGTCCCTAGCAACTAGTACAGTGCCTGTGTGTATAAGATATTTAATAAATTTTAAACAAAGGAATTATTCACCTATTTGCCATCTCAGGCTTAGTCAGTGGCACTATAATCATGTGGTTTATGGATTGATACATAAATGATTTCCAGTTGGTGTTCTTATGCATCTAACAATAGACTATGATTGCAGGTAGCTTATTTAATGGAGCCATTGTGCATTAGCAACAAAGATTCAAGTGAAGGCTGCTGCCCTTCATCTGATACCAGACAACAAGCAGAAAGGGAAATTGAAGCTACTGAAAGAGAAAGGGAACCCTGCAGAGAGCTTGAGAACTCACTGGGAGAAAATGGAAGGCCAGAGGTCGCTCCAGCTCCCTCAGATATTTGTGCAGTTCAGGGACTACCCACAGAGAGTGAGGAGGTAAGTGAATAACATCAACCAGTTTTCTGATTGGTCCTCTGCACATGGAGGCAGAGCAGAGTAGTTAGAGCACATATGCTAACTCCAGAGAGTTTAAGTACTTGGGTCCAAATCCTGCTTTTTATTTTTATTTTTTTTAAGATTTTATTTATTGACCTGTGGTGGCACAGTGCATAAAGTATCAACCTGGAATGCTGATGTTGCCAGTTTGAAACCCTGGGTTTGCCTGGTCAAGGTACATATGGGATTTGATGCTTCCTGCTTCTCCCCTCTTCTCTCTCTCTAAAAAAAAAAAAAAAAAAAAAATTATTTATTGCTTGACCTGTGGTGGTACAGTGGATCAAGTGTCAACCCGGAACACTGAGGTTGTCGGTTCGAAACCCTGGGCTTGCCTGGTCAAGGCACATATGGGAGTTGATGCTTCTTGCTCCTCCCCCCTTCTCTCTCTCTCTCTCTCTCTCTCTCTCTCTCTCTCTCTCTTTCTCCTGTCTAAAAATGAATAAAAATAAAATATTTTTAAAAAGGATTTTTAAAATTGATTTTATAGATGGGGGGGGGTGCAGGGAAAGCAAGAAGTATCAACTTATAGTTGCTTCACTTTTAGTTGTTCTAAATACTTGGTTTCTTGTCATATGTTCCTTGACCAGGGAGGCCCAGGGTTTTGAACCAGAGACCTCAGTGTTCCAGGTAGTTTCTTGAATGGCATACTCCACACTCTTATGTTAGAATTTAGGTTAAAGATGAAATCTTTAGTAGAAAGTGATAGGTAGTAGTAATTAAGTTTGCTTGGCCAGATAGTTTAAGGGAAGTTAAAAAGCTGTGCCACCACAGATCAGGCAACCAAATCCTGGTTTTAGTACCAATTAGCTGTGTGAACTTAGGCATGTTAGTGAGCATTTTATTTTATTTTTTAAACTTTTCCATTGATTTGAGAAAGAGTGAAAGGGAGGGGGGAGAGAGAGAGAGAGAGAGAAGGCAGAGAGAGAAAAAAGAAAAGAATCAAATTGTTCCATTTAGTTGTGCACTTAGCGGTAGCTTCTCATATGTGCCCTAACTGGGATTGAAGCCATGACCTCAGTGCACAGGGACAATACTCTATCCACTAAGCCACCTGGGCAGGGCTGGCATGTTAGTGAACATTTTAGAACCTCAGTTTTTTCTGCTGTAAATAGAAATAGTTTTCTACCTAATAGTTTTCCTGTGAGGTTTAAATGAAAATTCATGTAAAGCACTTAGCATGGGGCCTAGCTCAGAGTAAGCAATCAGTAAAATTTAGAAGGCCATTATCATTAATATTATCTGATCAGCTAGATTAGTTAGCTCCAGGACCACAAAAAATAATGAAAATTTTAAAAGAATACAGCATCCATCTAGAATTGAGAATATTGCTTTTTCATTTTTTCCTTGGGGGACAAAGTCAAAGTTCTCCAACAAGATTGTTAACAAGAATTCATTGACTTAAGCCTAGTTAAGTCATATTTCTCTAATTTCTTTTAAAGCTTTATGTAATTGGCCTCTTCTCCCCTTAAGATCACCTTTCATTTACTCTATGCATGTAAAATTACCTTGCAGATAGTAAATCTCTTTCTAAAGTTTCCTTTGTTTCCTGGCATTCCCAGGGAGAGGTTCAGCAAGAATCCAAAGAGGAGGACCAGGGTGAAGGGTATGTGTCAGAGATGGAAGACCAGCCCTCTTCAGGTGACTGTGATGATGGTTCTAGTATTCAGGAGGCTCCTCTAGTAGATATCCTTTTCAACCATGCTACTTCCTCAAAGCTGTAAGTACAGATATTTATACAAGGTTGTTAAGATTTATACTTTTACTTCTGTTTATACCTATTTGAATTTGTTAGAATGAACATGGAATACTTTGGTTTTTATTTTTATTTTTTTAGCGAGAGAGACAAAGACAGAGGCAGAGACAGGAAGGGAGAGAGATGAGAACCCTCAAATCATAGTTGCTGCTCCTTAGTTGTTCATTGATTACTTCTCATACGTGCCTTGACCAGGGGACTCCAGTCGAGCCAGTGACCCCTTGCTCAAGCCAGCGACCTTGGGCTTTGAACCAGTGACCTTTGGGCTCAAGCCAATGACCTTGGGGTCATGTCTATGCTCCCACACTCAAGCCGTGACCCCATGCTCAAACTGATGAACCTGCACTCAAGCTGGATGAACCCATGCTCAAGCCAGTGACCTTGGGGCTTCGAACCTGGGTCCTCCGCATCCCAGTCTGATGCTCTATCCACTGTGCCACCACCTGCTCAGGCTGTATCAACTTTTTATAAGTAATTATGGGGCAAAGGGGTACATATTAGCCCTAGCCTGTGATGACACAGTGGATAGAACATCAACCTGGAATACTGTATCCGCTGGTTTGAAACCCTGGGCTTGCCTGGTCAAGGCACATACAGCAAGCAAGCAATGAACAACTAAAGTGAAGCAACAATGAATTGATACTTCTCGTCCTTACCACCACCTTTTCTCTCTGTAAAATCAATAAATAAAATTTAAAAATATATATAAAAGGGCACATTTTAGAATCTTTTTTTTTTTTTTTTAGTAAAGTGAATTTCTTTCTAAATCAGAAAAACAAAGTTATTTCTATTATTTCTAGACCTGGCCTGTTCTCTATCTGTTGAGAGAAAATAGCATGGAGTGTTTTTTGGTATTTTTCTTTTTTTCCACTATATCCCAGATTTACCCACATATCTGTGGAAAGGCAAACCAATAATTATTCTAGCTTTTAAAATTTAAGGTATACAACTGAACCATACATATATCTTCTAAATAGCAGATTTCAAATTTTTGTTAATACAAGTAGAATACAGCTTAAAACCTAAGTTGTTGAAGAATTACTTTATTTGCTTTTCTGTAACTCCCTGTGTAAGTATGTGCAGATGGCATATGATGACTGTCTAAAAAACAGGAGATCTCTAATCTGGGACATTTTATCTCATGACATTTCAGTTTCCTTTTTTTTTTTTTTTTTTTCTGAAGCTGGAAATGGGGAGAGACAGTCAGACAGACTCCCGCATGCACCCGACCGGAATCCACCCGGCACGCCCACCAGGGGCGATGCTCTGCCCACCAGGGGGCGATGCTCTGCCGCGACCAGAGCCACTCTAGCGCCTGGGGCAGAGGCCAAGGAGCCATCCCCAGCGCCCGGGCCATCTTTGCTCCAATGGAGCCTCGGCTGCAGGAGAGGAAGAGAGAGACAGAGAGGAAGGAGGGCGGGGGGGTGGAGAAGCAAATGGGCGCCTCTCCTGTGTGCCCTGGCCGGGAATCGAACCCGGGTCCCCTGCAGGCCAGGCCGACGCTCTACCGCTGAGCCAACTGGCCAGGGCCATTTCAGTTTCTTGAATGGCATACCCCACACTCTTATGTTAGAATTTAGGTTAAAGATGAAATCTTTAGTAGAAAGTGATAGGTAGTAGTAATTAAGTTTGCTTGGCGAGATAGTTTAAGGGGAGTTAAAAAGCTGAGATCTTGTGCTGTCACTGGGAAGCTTACACATACTTTGAAGGATAGACATTCTCTAGGCTCCTGTTTTCTGGCTTCACCTGTAATCTGTATTGACTCTTAGGTATAAAGAGAAGTAGAGCCTTTGGACCCTCCCAGTCTGGGGCTCCTTCCCACCCCCACACTTTTACTGTGGTTGCTAGGCATGCATTTCCAGATAGGTGAATATGAAAAGAAACAATATTTTTTTCTTTTGAGAGAGAGAAAGAGAGCCAGAAGGGTAGAGAGAGAGAGAGGGAGGAGAGAGATGAGAAACATCAACTTGTAGTTGCTTCACTTTATTTATTTATTTATTTTTGTATTTTTCTGAAGCTGGAAATGGGGAGAGACAGTCAGACAGACTCTCGCATGCGCCCGACCAGGATCCACCCGGCACGCCCACCAGGGGCGATGCTCTGCCCACCAGGGGGTGATGCTCTGCCCCTCCAAGGGGTCGCTCTGCCGCAACCAGAGCCACTCTAGCTCCTGGGGCAGAGGCCAAGGAGCCATCCCCAGTGCCCGGGCCATCTTTGCTCCAATGGAGCCTTGGCTGTGGGAGGGGAAGAGAGAGACAGAGAGGAAGGAGGGGGGGTGGAGAAGCAAATGGGCACTTCTCCTATGTGCCCTGGCCGGGAATCGAACCCGGGTCCCCCGCACGCCAGCCCGACGCTCTACTGCTGAGCCAACCGGCCAGGGCCTATTTATTTATTTTTTAAGTGGATTTTTTATTTTATTTTATTTATTCATTTTTAGAGAGGAGAGAGAGAGGGAGAGAGAGAGACAGAGAGGGAGAGAGAAGAGAGAGAGACAGAGAGAGAGAAGGGGGTAGGAGCTGGAAGCATCAACTCCCATATGTGCCTTGACCAGGCAAGCCCAGGGTTTCTAACCAGGGACCTCAGCATTTCCAGGTCGACACTTTATCCACTGCGCCACCACAGGTCAGGCTATAGTTGCTTCACTTTAGTTGTTCATTGATTGCTTCTCATATGTGCCTTGAACAGAGGACTGAAGCCGAATCAGTGACTCCTTGCTCAAGCCAGTGACCTTGGGCTCAAGCCAGTGACCATGGGATCATTTCGATGATCCTGTGCTCCAGCTGGTGATCATGCATTCAAGCCAGTGATCCTGTACTTGAGCTAATGAGCCTACACTCAAGCTGGCAACCTCAGGGTTTCAAACTGGGGACCTCAGAGTTCTGGGTTGATGCTTCATCCACTGTGCCATCACCAGTTAGGCAACGGGGTTGTTTCTTAAAATATTGCAAAGGTGAGTGATTTTGCTGTTACAGAACCTAGTATAATACCTTTCATATAATGGAAACTTACTAAATATCTGTTTTGTGGATATGTGAACAAAACTGTACTAGTACCAAGGAGTTATTATTCTGATCAAAACAAAGGAAGTCCTGGCCGAGTAGCCAGTTGATTAGAGCATTGTCCTGCTACACCAAAGTTGTGGGTTTGATCCCTAGTCAGGGCACACGTGAGAACTAACCAATAAATACATAAATAAAGTGAAACAACAAATGCTGTTTTTGTCTCTCTTTCCCTTCCACTCTCTCTAAAATCAATTAATAAATTTTGTTTTAATTTTAAAAATTTTAGAAACAAGAGAGAGGTCATTGTTTACAGGGCTTTAAATACTTTATTCTGATGGGGTTCTATGTTTAAAGATAAGGTGATTTTTGTGGTATATAATTTAAATGCAGGTTTGATATTATATCATGAAAATGAATAGTTATGTGAAGCTGCTCAAATTGCAGAAAGATAAAATATGTGAGTTTTGCTCAAATTGATGCCTACAACATGGTACATGAAGCAAAATGAGGATGTGAAAACTTAGGTGTGCAGAAAACTCATTTAGAGAAAATAATACAGTGGATAAAGTGGGAAGTATAGCATGATGTTTAACTTTGGAGTAAACAGAAAACTTGCCAACAGGGAAAATTATATAAAAAAAATTAAACATTTGTACAGTTGCACCTCTGAAGGAAAACTAAATAAATTATACAGTTTAGTCCAGAGAAGGAATGGCCATGAGAATAAATGAATTTTTCTTAGGTATTTTTTTTAATTTATTTTTTATTTTTTTATTTTTTATTTATTCATTTTTTAGAGAGGAGAGGGAGAGAGAGAAAGAGAGAGAGAGGAGAGACAGAGAGAGAGAAGTGGGGGAGGAGCTGGAAGCATCAACTCCCATATGTGCCTTGACCAGGCAAGCCCAGGGTTTTTTGGGGGGGTTTTTTTGTATTTTTTTTTTTTTTTGTATTTTTCTGAAGCTGGAAACGGGGAGAGACAGTCAGACAGACTCCCGCATGTGCCCAACCGGGATCCACCCGGCACGCCCACCAGGGGCAACGCTCTGCCCACCAGGGGGCGATGCTCTGCCCCTCCGGGGGGGGGGGGGTCGCTGTGCCGCTACCAGAGCCACTCTAGCGCCTGGGGCAGAGGCCAAGGAGCCATCCCCAGCGCCCGGGCCATCTTTGCTCCAATGGAGCCTTGGCTGCGGGAGGGGAAGAGAGAGACAGAGAGGAAGAAGGGGGGGGGGGGAGTGGAGAAGCAAACGGGCGCCTCTCCTATGTGCCCTGGCCGGGAATCGAACCTGGGTCCCCGCATGCCAGGCCGACGCTCTACCGCTGAGCCAACCGGCCAGGGCAAGCCCAGGGTTTTGAACTGGCGACCTCAGCATTTCCAGGTTGATGCTTTATCCACTGCGCCACCACAGGTCAGGCTTTTCTTAGGTATTTTAAAGATTACTATATAGAAGAGAGCAAAAAGGAAAAATATTTAAATTGTGTAGCAATCAGATGAAACAAACAGGAGAATTCTTTGGGATGTAAAACCAAGTATTTACTTCTGTGGAGACATAGGAGAGATACTTATCAATCTGGCATATTTCCACATAAAAACAGGACCAGATTCATTTATCACATACTTAATTGAGCATCTATGTGCCAGGCACTTGGGAAACATCAGTGAACAAGATTACTTTCACAGACTAGTTTTTTAGAGTTACAGGTGTTAAAGAGCAAATCAGCAAGAGATCAAAAGGCACAGACAATTGTAGATGTATCTTATAATACTTTTATAAGAATGTAACCACTTCATTGGGTAATAGTGATTAGTAAAGAATATTTATAGAGTTTGAGGTCCCTTACCAAAGCATTAAATAAGTTTTTATCCTTAGGGTGTTACATTCTTCAGATATTAACTAGAAACACTATGTCTTGAGAAAACCCCATTACCACTTAAGGAAGACAGAATGCTATTGGTGAAGTTACTGTTTCTTTTTTGTCCTTTTTTATCCCATAGGTCTGATTTAAGCCAGAGTGACCCTGTTCAGGATCACTTACTATTTAAGAAGACTCTCCTGCAAGTCTGGAAGATGATTGCCAGTCACAGGTAGGTGTTCAAGCCTCTCTTAGTGTTCATAGCCTCTCTTTTCATTTAGGGTGACTTTCTACAATTTCTTCGTCCTTTCTGAATTTGTCCCCTACCAGGTTCAGCAGTCCATTTCTGAAGCCTGTGTCGGAAAAGCAGGCCCCAGGATACAAAGATGTGGTGAAAAGGTCAGTGGAAAAGGGGTCAAGAAAGGTTGGTTGCTTTTATATCTGTCTTTTCATACTTTATTTCCCATCTATTAGATTATTTATTTCATTTATAGTATTTACAAACTCAAGATATACTTTACAGCTGAACAAATTTGTAAAGTTATGGCGAGCTCAGTCTTTATTTGAGAAGGGATGAAAAGAACAAAAGGATAAAATAGGCATTGTTAACTTTTAGGTATTATGATCTTACATTATCCTTCAGTAGTTTTTGAAATTGTTCTTTTGGAGCAAAACTTTAAAAGGAACACTGAACACTGTATTCATTCTGATAATTATAGAAATGCTAATGCAAAGGTGATAATCCAAATGATGTTACAAACTTTGGTTGAAATCCTGGCTAGATAGCTCATTTGGTTGCAGGCGTCCCCAAACTACGGCCTGCGGGCCGGGCCACAATGCGGCCCCCTGAGGCCATTTATCCAGCCTCCACTGCACTTCTGGAAGGGGCACCTCTTTCATTGGTGGCCAGTGAGAGGACCACTGTATTTGGCAGCCCTCCAGTGGTCTGAGGGACAGTGAACTGGCCCCCTGTGTAAAAAGTTTGGAGACCCCTGCTGATTGTCTGGAAGTGCAAAGGCTGCTTGTTTAATCTCTGATCAGTGCATGTACAGGAACAGATCAATATTCCTCTCTCTCTCTCTCTCTCTCTCTCTCTCTCTCTCTCTCTCCCTCTCCATCCCTCTCCCTTCCCCTCTCTCTAAAAAAATTAGTTAAGAAATTAAAAAAAGAAAAAACTTTGATTGCAGTATTTTGGATTTGTATTTTAATAGCATGCGTCATCTAAAATGCTGTCATAAACCAATGTGTTAATAGAGTATAAAAGTTCATGCCTGGCCTGACCGGGCAGTGACACAGTGGATGGGGTGTCGGCTTGGAACACTGAGGTCACTGGTTCAAAACCCTAGGCCTGCCCGGTCAAGGCATATATGACAAGTGATCAATGAAAACTAAAGCGAGGCAACTGTGAGTTGATAACTTCTTGTTCCTCCTCGTTTTCTCTCCACTCTCTATAAAATCAATAAATAAAAATAAAGCCTGACCAGACAGTGGCACAGTGGATAGAGTGTCAGCCTGGGATGCTGAGGACCCAGGTTCAAACCCCAAGTTGCCGCTTGAGCACAGGCTTATCTTGCTTGAGTGCAGTCTCACCAGCTACCAGCTTGAGTACAGGGTGCCGGCTTGAGTGTGGAATAATAGACATGATCCCATGGTCACTGGCTTGGGCCCAAAGGTTGCTGTCTTGAGCAAGGGGTCACTAGCTTGTCTGGAGCTCCCCCTACCACCACCACCAGCAAGGTACATAAGAGAAAGCAATCAATTAACAACTAAGGTGCTGCAACTATGAGTTGATGCTTCTCATCTCTCTCCCTTCCTGTCTGTGTGTCTCTCTCTTGATTAAAAAAGTAATAATAATAAAAATAAATAAATATCCAAATCTTAAAAAAAAATTCAGGAAAGGCCTGACCTGTGGTGGCGCAGTAAATAGAGCATCAACCAGGAATGCTGTGATCACCAATTCGAAACCCTGGGCTTGCCTGGTCGAGGCCTATATGAGATGCAACTACTATGGGTTGATGCTTCCCATTTCTCCATCCTCCCCTTTCTCTCTCTCTAAAAAAATTAATGAATAAAAATTTTTTTTTTAAATCAGAAAAAAGTGTCTGATGGCACAGTGGATAAAGCATTGACCTGGAATGCTGAGGTCACCAGTTCGAAACCTTGGGCTTGCCTGGTCAAGGCACATATGGGAAGCAGTTACTGAGAGTTGATGCTTCCCACTTCTCTCTTGTTTTTTTTTTTTTTCTCTCTCTCTCTAAAAAAAGAAAAATCAGAAAAAAGCCTGATTGGTGGTGGAACAGTGGATAAAGCATCAACCTGGGACACTGAGGTCCCAGGTTTGAAACACTGAAGTCACTGGCTTGAGCATGAGCTCATCCGGCTTGAGCACAGGGTCACCAGCTTGAGCATGGGATCATAGACATGATCCTATGGCCACTGGCTTGAATTCAAAGGTCACTGGCTTGAGCCCAAAATTGCTGGCTTGAGCAAGGGGTCACTGTCTCAGTTGGAGCCTCCCCACCCCCATCCGGGCACATATGAAAAGCAATCAATGAACCACTAAAGTGCCACAACTACAAGTTGATGCTTCTCATCTCTCTACCTTCCTGTCTCTCTCTCCCTCACTAAAAATAAAAATAAATAAATAAGTAACAATTTTAAAACATAGGAAAAAGGACCTTTGGAGACAGATTCCTTCATTTTCTATATAAGGAAACTAAGGCTCAGAAATGATCTCGACTTGCCTGTGTTCACCAGTGAACAGCAGAGCTTGAACTTAACCTCAGATTGTTACCTCTCACTTCAGTCCTCTTTCTACACTGCTGTGCCTTCTCTTATAAACCCACACTCTGTGTCTCATTAATAATTTATTTGTCGCCTGACCAGGTAGTTACACAATGGATAGAGTGTCAGACTGGGACACGGAGGACCTAGGTTTGAAACCCCAAGGTTGCCAGCTTGAGCCATGGGCTCATCTGGTTTAAGCAAGGCTCACCAGCTTGAGCCCAAGGTCGCTGGCTTGAGCAAGGGGTCACTCACTCTGCTGTAGCCCCCCCCCCCCGCCCCTAGTCAAGGCATATGAGAAAGCAATCAATGAGCAACTAAGGAGCTGCAACAAATACTTTATGCTTCTCATCTCTCTTCCTTCCTGTCTGTCTGTCCCTATCTGTCCCTCTATCTTTTTCTGTCTCTGTCACAAAAAATAAGTAAATAAACAAATAAATAAATAATTTATTTGTCTTAACAGTTACTTGATCCTCACTCTTTTTATCTCCATGAAAGGAGAAATAAATTCTTAGCTTTTGATTATGCAGTAATAGAAGTAGATTAAATATCTAATATATGATTACACATTGTAAACAATCAGTCAATAACTACCATATGACAAACTAATCATTGGAGCTCTTTACAACTTTAGTATCTAGGGCCAGCACTCCTTCTACAGTAGCAGAGTATAGTGGCTGTGATTTCAGCAACAGAGGAAGGGAGAGAGAGAGAGACAGAAACATCGAGCTGTTCCTGTATGTGCCCTTGATTGGCAATTGAACTGGCAACCTCTGCACTTCAGGCCAATGCTCTACCCAACCAAGCTATCCGGTCAGGGTGGGCCTGTGGGTTCTTAAGTCAGGCTGCCTCTGAACTGGAATCCAAGCTATGTGACTTTGAGCAAATACTTAACCTTTTCAGATCTCAGTTTTCTTGGTGCCAATTGATAATAATAATGATACTTACCTTATAAGTTTATTGGGAGATTTAACTGGTTTAATATAGAAAGTACCTTAGATAGCCCTTGGCTTATTTTCAGTAGTAGCAGCCAAATGTTA
Source organism: Saccopteryx leptura (assembly GCF_036850995.1). Taxonomy (NCBI): domain Eukaryota; kingdom Metazoa; phylum Chordata; class Mammalia; order Chiroptera; family Emballonuridae; genus Saccopteryx; species Saccopteryx leptura. The sequence goes on along the minus strand of NC_089508.1, from coordinate 160,259,742 downwards.
ACTGCTGTTTTTATTTTACTTTCTGATGGAGGACTGTTATCTTTGCTACTATTTTCATTAAGAACTGGGTCTCCAAGAGAGCACATTATGTTACCATAAGTTCCACATGAGGGTTAGATTTCCTCTGGTTTCTCTTGGCCACCTGTAGACCCATGGACTTAACTACCCTGAAAAGGAATCTGTCTAAGCGACGGATACGCACCATGGCACAGTTCCAGCGGGACCTGATGCTGATGTTCCAGAATGCTGTGATGTACAATGACTCTGATCATCATGTATACCATATGGCTGTGGAGATGCAGCGAGAAGTCCTGGAGCAGATTCAGGTACTATATAGAAAGAGTTGTAAGAAAAAGGAGTATAATCTCTGGAATCTGATTTTAGAAAGTCTGTGAGAATAAGGGAGATGTTGAAGTGTTTCCAGAGTTTATGTTTATGGGTGATTCAAGGGTTGACATTTTACCTGCTGATTTGGAAAACCTTGAGCCTCAGTAGGATCAGTTTTAATAGTGAAGTAAAGTAGTCTAGGAAGGCAGACAGCACTGAAGAGCTCTCAAGAGAGCTGCAATGGTAATGGGAGCTCCTGCTTCCAGAGCCTCAAACCAGAGGGCTAAACATGCAAACCAGAGGCTGAGTCACTGTGCATTTTAATGTTAATATTAATAGATGTTCACGCCTGACCTGTGGTGGCGCAGTGGATGAAGCGTCAACCTGGAAATGCTGAGGTCACCGGTTCGAAACCCTGGGCTTGCCTGGTCAGCACACATGTGGGAGTTGATGCTTCCAGCTCCTCCCCCCTTCTCTCTCTCTGTCTCTCCTCCCTCTCTCTCTGTCTCTCCCTCTCCTCTCTAAAATGAATAATAAAAAAAAAATAGATGTTCACACTATCCCATCTGTAGGGAATAAGGTATAGTAGCCAGAAAAAGACATTTGAGGGTTTCTTTTCTGGGTAACATAATATTTTAAAGAAAAAAGGGTAGTTAAATCTCATTGTGAGAAAAAATAAAAATGCATTCAAACCTCTGTGGCTTTTAAGATTCACAGTTTGCTATCTGGTGGCTTGATCCTATAGGTGCTGAGTATTTGGTTAGACCAAAGAAGAAACTTAAATAGTCTGGAATGAGAACCAGCCAACCTGTTTTGTTAACCTGGACCTTGATGAAAAACCTGTTTTTGTTAATCGGGAGCTGCTGCCTTGACTTGTTCTGAAATTTGGACCTCTCATTGAGACTCTTACCCATAGAAGATCCCACTACTTTTTACCACTTCTCTCTTGTCTTTTTAAATATAAACAACAAAAACAAAAACAAAAAACTTAAATCACAAACAACGAGTTAAAGGTGCCCGTGGACATAATAGAAAGAAAAGGGAGAAAACTGAGATTTGGGGTAATGTCATAAATGTTGCCCATATCTTTGCTCCATAGGCTTAATTTGGAGGTAACTGGATTAAACCTGTTATTACTGTTCTATAAATAAATGTTACTTCACAAGTCGAAGATTGCTTTTTAATGATTACAGAAGGATAGAGGGAACAGCATAATTTGGTGAAATGAGGAAGGTATTTGACATGGAAGGGGCATGGGGTGGCATGAGGGGAGAATGTTTATGATTTGTCTCATCATTTTTAAAATGGAGACAACTTGAAGCGTACTTCAGATGAGAAGGATGAAATAAGATAAATTACGAGGGAAATTTAAGAAAACGTCCAGTGTGCTAAGATTCATAGGAGGAATAAAAATGCCTGTGACTGGCTCCCTTTCTCGGTTAAAAGAACCCCGCTCCCGCCCCGAGTTAGTGAAGTGCTCTACTGGGATTGGCCCTCTGCAGCCACCATCCCTAAGCTGGGTTTCGGGTCTCCTAGCAACAGGCTTTGGTAGTCTCGGAAAACTACAAACTGAGGTGAGTGCCCCAGACCAGCGTCGGTACTCAGAATCTGCGGCTACAAGCCCAGAAGTCTAGGACCTAGGCAGCCTACTTTCCTTCCTGATCTGGCCCTAGGCGTAGTCGTCTTGGTGGGCCGGGCCCATTCTACCTACCGCTGGAGTGTCTGGGAGAGTTGCCCACCCAGTCTCCTGCTGCTCCCCGAGAATTTGCATCAATCCCAGGACTTCAGATTGCCCCGTGGCCTCTGTCCCTCCTTGAAAGTGTTAATGAAGTCCCAAGGCACAACTGCAGAGTAGAAATGGTTTTACAGGTATACCTTGTTTTACTGCACTTCACTTTCTGCGCTTCAGAGGTGTAGCGTGTTTTACAAACTGAAGGCAAAACCCTCCACCAGCAGAAAGATTCCCAATCCATGTATTGTGATACTCAGACAGAACCTGCACTATCTCCCAGGTATGCCGGTATGTAGACAGCTTATAGAAAAAGATATCGCAGTTTCTAACTTTATAAATTAATAAAATGTCTAATAATGCTGTTCTTAATCACAATTACATTTAACTGGGGTAGGGGGATGCATATCATTGCAGTCAATACATGCCAAGAATCTCTTAAATTGTACCTTGAAAAGCCAGAATGGAAATATCGATGCCCCCACCTCAGATATATATAGAAAAAACTCTGGCCATTATCAAACCAGATATTGTTGACAAAGAGGAGGAGATACAAGATATTATTCTCAGATCTGGATTCACCATCATTCAGGTAAATTCTGAGCACGATAATTGTGTTCTTTTCTCTCATTGATCCTTTTTTTGTGTGTTTATCTAAAAGTGTTAACCTATTTAGATACATATAACTATAAAGTTGTATATGGGCCCTGGCCAGTTGGTTCAGAGCATCATCTGGAAACACTAAGGTTGTAGGTTTGATCCCGGGTCGGAGCACATACAGGAAGTGACCAGTAAATGCAAAACTAATTGGAACAACAAATGAATGCTTTTTTCTCTCTCTCAGCCTTCCTCTGTCTCTCTCAAATCAATTAATAGCCTGACCAGGTGGTGGCACAGTGGCTAGAGCATCAGCTGGGAACGCTGAGGACCCAGGCTCAAAGCAGGCTCATCTGGCTTGAGCACGGTCTCACTAGCTTGAGCAGGGATTCTGCAGCTTGAGCATGGGATCGTAGACATGACCCCATGGTCGCTGGCTTGAGCCCAAAGGTTGCTGGCTTGAAGCCTAAGGTCACTGGCTTGAACAAAGGGTTACTGGCTTGGCCCCCCAGTCAAGGTACGTATGAGAACACCTAAGGTGCCGCAACTATGAGTTGATGCTTCTCATCTTTGTCCCTTCCTGTCTGTCTATCTCTTTATCAAAAAAAAGAAAAAGAAAAAATAAAGGTTACCTATTGAGGATAAGTACAGGGTGTTTTAGGACAGGGTTGGGAATAAGATTTTTTAGTTTCTAACTTTTCATATTGCTTTGAATTTTTTAACCCTGTAAGTATATTAATTAAATTTTTTTTCTTTTTTTGTGTGGCAGAGACAGAGAGGAGAGAGTTAGAGAGAGGGACAGATAGGGACAGACAGGAAGGGAGGGAGATGAGAAACATCAATTCTTCGTTGCAATTCCTTAATTGTTCATTGATTTCTCATATGTGTCTTGACCAGGGGACTACAGCAGACCGAGTGACCCCTTGCTTGAGCCAGCAACCTTGGGCTCAAGCTGATGAGCCTTGCTCAAACCAGATGAGCCCGTGCTCAAGCTGGCAACCTCGGGGTCTCGAACCTGGGTCCTCCACACCCCAGTCTGACGCTCTATCCACTGCGCTAACTCCAGGTCAGGCTTAAGTTTCTTTTTTCAATTTTTTCAATTCAATTTTCTTTTACAGAGAGGTGTGAGAGAGAGAGGGGGAAAGAGAGAGAGAGAGAGATTGAGAGAGAAAGGGGGAGGAGCAGGAAGCATCAACTCCCATATGTGCCTTGACCAGGCAAGCCCAGGATTTCGAACCAGCGACCTCAGTGTTCCGGGTTGATACTTTATCCCCTTGTGCCACCACAGGTCAGGCCCAATAAATTTAATTTTTAAAAAAATTTATTGATTTGAGAAAGAGAGAGGGAAGAAAGAGATGAGAGGCATCAATTTGTAGTTGCTTCACTTTAGTTGTTGATTGATTGCTTCTCATATGTGCCTTGACTGGGAAGGTGCAAAGCAGAACCAGTGACCCTTTGCTCAAGACAGCGACCTTGGGCTCAATCCAGTGACTTTGGGCTTCAAGACAGCGACCTTGAGATCATGTCAATCATCCTGCGCTCCAGCCAGTGATCCTATGCTCAAGCCAGCAACCCTGCTTTCAAACCAGTGACCCTGTACTCAAGCTGGTGACTTCAGGATTTCAAACCAGGGACCTTCACATTCCATGTCGATGCTATATCCACTGTACCACCAATAGTCAGGTTTGAAAAACAAATAAAGTATACAAATAAGATAAAGATATTCTATTTAAGTCTGACCTGGTGGTGGTGCAGTGGATAGAGCACCGGACTGTGACATGGAGAACCCAGGTTCAAAACCCCGAGGTCGCCGGCTTGAGCGTGGGGTCATCTGGTTTGAGCAAGGCTCACCAGCTAGAGCCCAGGGTCACTGGCTTGAGCAGGAGGTCACTCGGTCTGCTGTAGCCCCCCAGTCAGGGCACATGTGAGAGAGCAATCAATGAACAACTAAGGTATCACAAAGAAGAATTGATGCTTCTCATCTCTCTTCCTTCCTGTCTGTCCCTATGTGTCCCTCTCTCTGTCTCTCTCTGTCTCTGTCACAAAAAAAAAATTAAGATAAGACATTCCATTTAAGTTTTATAACAGTCTATCTTTTAAAAAGAATTAGTGGGGAGGGTAAGGGAAAGGGTGTAAAGAGGGACACATATAAGGTGACAGAAAATAATTTGACTTTGGGTGATGGGTATACAACATAATCAACAGTTCAAATGTTATAGAAATGTTTACCTGAAACCTGTGTACTCTTATGGATCAGTGTCACCCTGTCAAATTTAAATTTATAAATAAAATTTAAAAAATAAAATATAAAAAGAATTAGAGGCAAACTTAATAATTAAGTGGCTAGTGTTAATCATAAATTAAAAATTAATGTAAATACTAATATTTAACACTTTCTCTAGTCAGCAAAAATTTACAGACCAAAGAAGGCCTTGGTATGTATTATGCTCTTTTTTTGTTGTTTTTTAAGATTTTTATTTATTCATTTTAGAGAGGAGAAAGAGAGACAGAGAGAGGATTGGAGGAGGAGCAGGAAGCATCAAGTCCCATATGTGCTTTGACCAGGCAAGCATAGGATTTCAAACTGGCAACCTCAGTGTTCCAGGTTGACACTTTATCCACTGTGCCACCACAGGTCAGGCCTGTTGTTGTTTTTAATTGTGGCAAAGTATATATAACATAAAATTTACCATTTGAACCATTTAAACTTTTTTTTCCAAGATTTTATTTACTGATTTTAGAGAAAGGAAGAGAGAGAGAAAAGCAGGGGAGAGGAGCTGGAAGCATTATCTCATAGTTGCTTCTGGCATGTGCCTTGACCAGGCAAGTCCAGGGTTTCTAACCAGCAACCTCAGTGTTCCAGGTTGACATTTTATTCACGGTGCCACCACAGATCAAGCTAAAAAAGATTTTTTTTTCTTGTGAGAGAGAAGAGAGAGACAGGAAGGGAAAGAGATGAGAAGCATCAACTCATAGTTGCATCACTTTAGTTGTTCATTGACTGCTTTCTCATATGTGCCTTGAGTGAGTGGCTCAAGCAAAGCCAGTGACCCCTTGTTCAAGCCAGTGACCATGGGATCATGTCAGTGGTCCTGTGCTCAAGCCAGCGACCCTGCACTCAAGCTGGCAAATTCAGGGTATCAAACCAGGGACCTCAGTGTTTCGAGTCTGTGCTCTATCCACTGTACTACCACCAGTCAGGTATATTATTTTATTATTTTCCATGTGAACAATTGCAAACCTACTTTTGCCCCACCCTGTAGGCTTTTTATTATTTTTATTTTTAAATATTTTATTTATTCATTTTAGAGAGAGGAGAGAGAGAGAAGGGGGAAAGAACAGGAAGCATCAACTCCCATATGTGCCTTGACCAGGCAAGCCCAGGGTTTTAAACCAGTAACCTTAGCATTCCAGGTCGATGCTCTATCCACTCCACCACAACAAGTCAGGCCACCAATCTGTAGGCTTTTAAAGTAGGCTTTATTGTATGTAGTTATGAGTTCATTGAATTTGAGCCTTTATTGTCCTATCTAAGAAAACCTTCTAAAAAATAATGTATCCTTTCAGTAGGTGGCAGTCTTCCCTTTTTTTTTACAAGTTAATGGTTCCTTTCCGATATTATTAATATTTAATATCATTGCATTCACTTTGTGAAAATATTCATCCAAATTCAAATTTTTTTTACCTGATCTAATTTTAAAGTAACCAGATGTAATTATTGATTCAGAATGAACTTTAATTTAAGATGAACCTTAATTTTTATAATTATGCCACATTAGTTAGCACACACCTAGGAAGGAAGCTCACCCCTGTTTAAGTGCATATGGCAAATAAGGGCTTCCATTACAACAGAAGAGATTTTTAGATTTTTAAGCCAGCAACAACAATGAAAACACCAATATGCATAAAAATCACAAATATTGGCGTGTCTTAATTTTAAATAGTAGAATCAAGGATTATACTAAATCAGGTGCTATTGTAACTTCTGATGTTTCTTCTATTTGTTGACTATATGTATTTCAATATGAGAACAGATGTCAGAACTTTTTTTTATAGTAATTGGTCCTTGACTGGTGGGAATGTTATTCTTGTATAGTAGAACCTTGTTCATGCAGTGGCGACCTACATAAGTAAGTATATTCCCAAGTTTCTTGGTCTGGGTAGTTTAGATCTCTGCTGCAAAACAAGCAATTTTACTAAGTTTCTGAAACTCGAGGACATGTGATAGTTCTGGAAGACTCTTTAAGAGTTAGGTCACTTGCCTGACCAGACAGTGGGATAATGGATAGTGTCGGCCTGGGACACTGAGGACCCAGGTTCAAAACCCCTAGGTTGCTGGCTTGAGTGCGGAGTCACTGGCTTGGCTGGGGCCCCCAGTCAAGGCACATATGAGAAAGCAATCAATGAACAACTAAGGTGCCACAACAAAGAATTGATGCTTCTCATCTCTCTCCCTTCCTGTCTGTCTGTGCCTGTTTCTCTCTCTCTCTTGCTAAAAAAAAAAGAAGAAAACAAGAGGTCACTTTGTAAAATTCACACTGTACTCTCAGGAAAATCTAACCTATTTTAGAAATCTAGATTTCTGCCTTAATTGTAGAGATTTTTAGCCTTCATTTTGAGACTTATCTCCATATGTCATCATCCTTACTCCAGCCAGAAGTCTTCTTTGAATCTCTCTTATATTTTTGAGCCTTTTCCCTCATGATCTTCTACCTTTATGTGAAGTTGAAAAATAGTAATAATTTATATTTTTAAAATTGTATTTTACTTATTAATTTTACAGAAGAGAAAGAAAGAAGGGAGTGAGAAGTATCAACTCATAGTTGCTTTATTTTAATTGTTGCTTGCTTGTCATATGTGCCTGGACTGAGCAAGCCCAGGGTTTCGAATTGGTGAACTCAGTGTTCTAGGTTGACGTTCTATCCACTGTGCTACCATAGGCCAGGCTATAATGTCTAATTCTGTTAAAGCACTCAAATAGCTGCTTTTAGGGAAAGTACGATGCTTTCCAATAGGAAGAATGACTGACTCAGCTTCTCTGATTTTTAAAATTTAATGATTCATTTATATAGTCTCTCGTTTGTAAAGAAAATAACATTTATTTATCCTAAACATTTGATATTATTTTAATTTAATAAACAGTGCCAACTAATGTTCTTAAGGTCACAGTGAATAAATATTTTTTTCTTTAAGTGAGAGGAGAGGGGGTAGAGAGACAGACTCCTGCATGCACCCCGAGCAGGATTCACCCATCAATTCCAATGTGGGGCTGATGCTTGAATCAACCGAGCTATACTCAGTGCCTGAGGCTGACACTCAGACCAACTGAGGTCTCCTCAGCACCTGGGGCCAACACTTGAACCAATCCAGCCACTGCCTGCAAGAGAGGAAGAGAGAGAGAAGGGGAGAGAGGGGTAGAGGGAGGGGAAGAGAAGCAGATGGTTGCTTCTCATGTGTACCCTGATTAGTGATCAAACCTAGGATGTCTGTGCACCAGGCTGACACTCTATCCACTGAGCAAACCAGCCAGGGCCTGAATCGCAAATTTATGACAGAACCAGAATAAAGAGTTCACGGCTTCTGCCTGACCTGTGGTAGCGCAGTGGATAAAGCATTGACCTGGAATGCTGAGGCCCTGGTTTGAAACCATGGCTTCCCTGGTCAAGGTACATATGGGTTTGATGCTTCCTGCTCCTCCCCCTTCTTTCTCTCTTTTTCTCTCTCCTCTCTAAAATGAATAAATAAAATTATATATAAAAAAGAATACACAACTTGAAAAAGAGAAAGAATACAATTTAAAAAAAGAAAAGAGGATTACACAGCTTTTGTGTTCAAGTGAAAAACTTGTTTACTGCCTCATTATACTACAGGTTATTTCAGAGTACCACAGAGAGGCCAGCTCCCAATAAATGTAGCAAATTTTTACAATAAATAGGAAAATACCACAAATAGATAGGAAAATTAATTGGAATATTCTAAAGTCCAGTTTTATTACTTTAAGGCAGTGGTTCTCAAAGTGTGCACCAGGGCGCACTGGTGTGCCCCAGAAGATTTCCAGATGCACTCTATGGTATTCCAGAGAAATATGTGCCTGTTGGGGACCAAAAAACCAACAGGGTTTTTGGAGTTTAGATTTTGGGGGGACAGAGGTGTGGGGAATTGGCCATAAGCTGACAGTCTGCCCAACCCCCCACCTCACTTACCTGATTAGGTTGCAAAAGGCTGTTAAGCTGTGGTGCTGGATTGTTTACATTACTCCCATGTTCTCCGGAAAGACTGGTGGCAAGTTTCTTCTAGCCTTTGTTTGGTGTAAAGTTAATAAGATGATATGTATGGTGGGGGTTTTCTGCACTCAACACAATTAAGAGTAAAAAGAGAGGAATTCTTCAATGTATTGATGAGGAAATGAGAGTTTGCCTTTCAAATAAATATATGCCTAAACATTGAAGAAATCGCTAGGACACATTAGGCTCAAGTTTCTCATAAACACAAGAATGAAAAAATAACACATTTGCACGGGGACCTGCCGAATTTACTAAATATTACTAAGAATGTATCTCTCTATATAAAAAAATAACTTTTTTGTCATTTAAAAAAATTTTTAAATTAAATCTGTGCTTTTATTAGCAAAAACAGTGGTTAGATGCCACGAAGTAGGTGGCAATGCCTTAACCGTATGTGTGTTGTTAGGACCGAGAGCCTCTTCCATCCTTGTCAAGGGGAGTGCTAACCTTCTCTCCTTTCATACAACACCATTTTTAAAAAAATTTTAACTCCCTTTTTTAATGAATTCTAAAAAGCATAACTCAAAAAATGTAACATAAAAATGTTTTTTAATGTCAGAATAAATTTAATTTTGTCATATTTATTTTGTTTAATTACTATAAAAGCATGCTTGGACTTTATATATTTTTTCTTTAATATTTGACTTAATTATTAAACATATTTCTCAAAAATTTGTATATAGTGCACCTACAATTATTTGTAGGATTTTAAATGCATCCCGACTTCAAAAAGTTTGAGAACCACTGCTTTAAGGTATACAAAGTATACATCAACAACATACTAGTGATTGGAGTGATTTTTTAAAAATTGATTTTTAGAGAGAGAGGAAGGGGGAGAAACAGAGAGACATTGATTTGTTGTTCCACTTATTCATACCATCATTGATTGATTTTTTTTTTTAATTTATTCAGTGAGAGGAGGGGAGGCAGAGACCAACTCCTGCAAACGCCCTAACCAGGATCCACCTGGCAAGCCCATTAGGGGGTGATGCTCTGCCCATCTGGGGAATTGCTCCATTGCTCAACAACCTAGCTCTTCTTAGCACCTGAGGCAGAGGCCATGGAGCCATCCTCAGCACCTGGGGCCAACTTGCTCCAATTGAGCCATGGCTGCAGGAGAGGAAGAGTGAGAGAGAGAGAGACTTGAGAGACAGAGAGAGACAGGGAGAAGCAAGAGGGAGAGGGATGGAGATGCAGATGGGTGCTTCTTCTGTGTGCCCTGACCAGGAATTGAACCCAGGACATCCACATGCCAGGCTGATGCTCTACCATTGAGCAAACTGGCCAGGGCCTAGTTATTTTTTCTTTAAATGTTTATTTTATTTGTTTTATAGAGAGAGGAAGGGAGAGACAGAGACAGGAACATCAATCTGTTCCTGTATGTCCCCTGACCAGGGATCAATTCAGCAACCTCTATGTTTCAGGGCAATGCTCTAACCAACTGGGCCATCTAGCCAGGGCTCATTGGTTGATTCTTGTATGCACCCTGACTTGGGATCAAACTTGTAGCATGTTGGAACAATGCTCTGAGCTACCCTGCCAGGGCCTATGATTGGAGTGTTTTTACTTGAGGAAGGAAATATGATGAATTTATCATTAATAAATCATATGTTGCCTGACCAGGCAGTGGCACAGTGGATAGAATGTCAGACCGGGATACAGAGGACCCAGGTTCGAAACCCCGAGGTTGCTGGCTTACCAGGTTGAGCATGGGGTTGCTGGCTTGAGCATGGGATCATAGACATGACCCCATGGTTGCTGGCTTGAGCAAGGGATCACTCGCTCTGCTGCAGCTCTCCGGCCAAGATACATATGAGAAAGCAATCAGTGAACAACTAAGATGCTGCAATGAAGAATTGATGCTTCTCATCTCTCCCTTCCTGTCTCTCTGTCCCTATCTGTCCCTCTCTCTGTCTCTGTCACAATAAATAAACAAACTATATGTTGCAGGAGGCTGTTAAACAAAAATAGTGGTTTTTGTTTTTGGGGGGAGTTTTTTAAGCAAGAAAGAGAGAGGGAAAGGTAAGGACAGAGAGAAAGGAAGAGAGAGACATGAGAAGCATCAGTTCTTCATTGTGACACCTTAGTTATTCATTGATAGCTTTCTCATGTGCCTGGACCAGGGGCCCCTCTGAGCCAGCAACCCCTTGATCAAGCCAGTGAGCTTGGGCTCAAGCCAGTGAGCTTGGACGTCAAGCCAGTGACCTTTAGGTTCAAGCTGGTGACCATGGGGTCATGTCTATGATCCCACACACAAGCCAGCAACCGCATGCTCAAGCTGGATGAGTCTGTACTCAAGGTGGCTACCTCAGGGTTTCAAACCTGGGTCCTCAGCATCCCAGGCTGACGTTCTATCCGCTGTGCCACCACCTGGTCAGGCAAATAGTTTTTCTTAAGTAGAATAAATAATTCTTATAATTTTATTTACAGCATACATTTTATTATCTTACTTTATCTTTTCTCTATAATACAAAAGTAAATCTCAAATTTGTAATCAGATTGGTCCTAATTTCAAGTTGTTAATGACTTAATGAGGTATTATTGAACTGTCATTTTAAATGCTTTTGTTGACTTTATTTCTCTTATAGAGAAGAAAACTACATCTCAGCCCTGAGCAATGTAGCAACTTTTATGTGGCACAGTATGGGAAAATGTTTTTCCCCAATTTAACAGCTTACATGAGTTCGGGACCACTTGTTGCCATGATATTAGGTAGACATAAAGCCATCTCTTACTGGAAGGAACTTTTGGGACCAAGTAATAGCTTAAAAGCTAAGGAGACACACGCAGACAGGTAATTTTTCTAGGGGAAAAATGTAATCCAACTAAGAAAATGAAAAAAAAAATTGGATTTCATTCTAGTATGAATGTCATGTCATTTGAAAGTTTCCCTAAATTTAACTGTTTTTTTGTTTTGTTTTGTTTTTGTGGCAGGAAGGCCCATTTTATGTTTTAACTGTAAATGTCTATCTTAATACCAAATACCACAAAAGGTTTCAGGGAATGTCTGCTTTATGGTTGATTAACTTTATTCTCTTGTCCTAGAATTAAACTGCCACTGAAGTAGGATTTTTTATGGGAAAACTGGTGTAGTATTTTAAAAGAATATTGATAATACAGGACCAGAAATCCAGATTTGCAGCATTATTGTTAATGTGTGGAAACCAGAAGACATTGAGTTCTTGCACTTTTGAATATATTGCTTTTTCACTTCTCACAAAATGACACCTCTTTTTCATCCAAAGAACTCCTATTTTCCCAGTGTATCCCTCCTGCAGATTTGAATATATTTGACCGTCATCTAGGGAGATTTAAGCTTAAATTCAAGCTTAAAACCTCCATTTGTGAGAAGTGGCAAAGCTTTTGTAAAATACGTAAATAGAATGCATATGTGGAAAGTAAGAAAAAGGATGTCAGATTGAATGGTCACCATCTTTAACTTGATTTTAGTCTAAGGGCAATTTACGGCACAGATGAACTAAGGAATGCACTTCATGGGAGTTATGATTTTGCTGCCGCAGAAAGAGAAATTCGATTCATGTTTCCTGAAGGTGAGTTACAGATGTATAATTAGTCAATTGCATCCTTTTTTTGTTTGTTTGTAAGACTTTATTTATTCATTTTAGAGAGAGGAGAGAGAGAGGGAGAAGAGAGAGAGAGAGAAGGGGGAGGAAAGGAGCAGAAAGCATCAATTCCCATATGTTCCTTGACCAGGTAAACCCAGGTTTTTGAACTGGTGATGCTTTATTCACTGCGCCACCACAGGTCAGGCAGGTCAATTGCATCTTTTTATTGTTTGCATTTTCATTCATTTTGGAGAGAATAACTGGGAGGGAAGATGTGTGTCTTCAATATATTTTGTCATATTTTCAAGTTGTAGTTACTAAAACTTTTTTTTTTTTTGGCAGGACAGAGAGAGTCAGAGAGAGGGACAGACAGACAGGAAGGGAGAGAGATGAGAAACATCAATTCTTCATTGTGGCTCCTTAGTTGCTCATTGATTGATTTCTCATACGTGCCTTGACCTGGGGGCTACAGCAGACCGAGTGACCCCTTGCTCGAGCCAGCGACCTTGGGTCCAAGCTGGTGAGCCTTGCTCAAACCAGATGAGCCCGCACTCAAGCTGGCAACCTTGGGGTTTTTTCTTTTTTTTTTTTTCCCCTGAAGCTGGAAACGGGGAGAGACAGTCAGACAGACTCCCGCATGCGCCCGACCGGGATCCACCCGGCACGCCCACCAGGGGCGATGCTCTGCCCACCAGGGGGCGATGCTCTGCCCCTCCGGGGCGTCGCTCTGCCGCGACCAGAGCCACTCTAGCGCCTGGGGCAGAGGCCAAGGAGCCATCCCCAGTGCCCGGGCCATCTTTGCTCCAATGGAGCCTTGGCTGCGGGAGGGGAAGAGAGAGACAGAGAGGAAGGAGGGGTTGGGGGTGGAGAAGCAAATGGGCGCTTCTCCTATGTGCCCTGGCCGGGAATCGAACCCGGGTCCCCCGCACGCCAGGCCGACGCTCCACCGCTGAGCCAACTGGCCAGGGCCAACCTTGGGGTTTTGAACCTGAGCCCTCCACATCCCAGTCCGACGCTTTATCCACTGCGCCACCACCTGGTCAGGCTAGTTACTAAAACTTGAAGCCACCCTGGCCACATAGCTCAGTTGGTTAGAGCATCCTCCTGGAGCACAGAGATTGCCAGTTCGATTCCTGGTCAGGGCACATACAGGAACAGATTGATGTTCCCTGTCTCTGTCACTCTCTGTCCCCCTTTTGCTCTCGCTAATTCAATAAATATATATGGCTTAAAGCTGAGAATGAAAAACTCAACGTTTTCCTCAGATCTGAACTGTATCCTTGATGAAATCTTTTGAAAAGAGTTTACTTTTTTCTTTCTCTTTTATTGGACTACACATATTTAGGGTTTCTTTTTTTCTTCTGTGTTATAATTTCTTTTAGTTGTCTCTAATGCATCAGTGTAGATCAGGGGTCCCCAAACTACGGCCCGCGGGCCGCATGCGGCCCCCTGAGGCCATTTATCCGGCCCCCGCCGCACTTCCAGAAGGAGCACTTCTTTCATTGGTGGTCAGTGAGAGGAGCATAGTTCCCATTGAAATACTGGTCAGTTTGTTGATTTAAATTTACTTGTTCTTTATTTTAAATATTGTATTTGTTCCCGTTTTGTTTTTTTACTTTAAAATAAGATATGTGCAGTGTGCATAGGGATTTGTTCATAGTTTTTTTTATAGTCCGGCCCTCCAACAGTCTGAGGGACAGTGAACTGGCCCCCTGTGTAAAAAGTTTGGGGACCCCTGGTGTAGATTGTTACACATGAAAAAAAGAATCTCCCTAAGAAATGATGGTTGACTTACCATTTTCTCTAATAGTTTACTGTTTGCATAAAAAACATGCAATTGTGAAATTAATAATTCTAAAGACATTTTTTGTTTATTTCTATTCAGTTATAGAGATTATAAATCTTTTCCAATGGGCACAATGAAGACAGCATGAGTTTTTTAGTCTGTTTTCAATAATTTTAGAGAAGAAAGAAAATTTGGTGATTTTTCATTATAAAGAAAAAAATGCAAAGCATCAGGTAGTTTTGAAGGTTTTTGTGGAGTTTTTTTGGCATGTTATTTTTATTCTTACTCATTTAGACTTGTTCCTCAGTATTTTATACTGAAGATTTATTCAAAGAAAGCTGAAAACTACCTTAGATATTTAAAAGTCCTGATTTTTTTTTTTTTTTTTTTTTGTATTTTTCTGAAGCTGGAAACGGCGAGAGACAGTCAGACAGACTCCCGCATGCACCCGACCGGGATCCACCCGGCACGCCCACCAGGGGCGACACTCTGCCCACCAGGGGGCATCGCTCTGCCGCGACCAGAGCCACTCTAGCTCCTGGGGCAGAGGCCAAGGAGCCATCCCCAGCGCCCGGGCCATCTTTGCTCCAATGGAGCCTTGGCTGCGGGAGGGGAAGAGAGAGACAGAGAGGAAGGACGGGGGGTGGAGAAGCAAATGGGCGCTTCTCCTATGTGCCCTGGCCGGGAATCGAACCTGGGTACCCCGCACGCCAGGCCGACGCTCTACTGCTGAGCCAACCGGCCAGGGCCTAAAAGTCCTGATTTTTAAACTTTTTTTTTTATTATCGATTTTAGATACAGGGAGAGAGAGAGAAACATCAATTTTGTTGTTCCACTTATTCATGCATTCCCTGGTTGATTCTTGTATGTTCTCTGACTGGGGATCAAACCCACAACCTTGGCATATTGGGATGATGATCTAACCGAGTTAACTGGCCAGGGCCTAAAAGTTCTTATTTTTAAACAAAAATTGTTCTATAGATATTTGTATACAAAAGGATTTGCCTATTTACATATTTTATTCTTACTGATCTCATTTCTGTCACATATCCATTCCATTAAGGTATCTTTTTCTTCAGAATTGTTTATTGTGGAAAATTTCAAACATACATAAAAATAGAATAATATAATTAACCCCTAATGAGCCCATCACCGAATTTCAACAGTTGTGATCAGTCTTATTTCATCTATAACCCCTGCTCCTACTTCTCCTGCTTCCATATTATTTTGAAGTATATCTTAAACAGATTTTTTAAAATGTAGTAGTACTTTAGGTTTAGTCCTACTAGTGAATTGGGCTTTTCCTGTTTAGATTTTAGCTAAAATAGGATAGAAACTCATTTTATTTTATTTTATTTTATTTTATTTTGTTATTTTGAGAGAGAGACAGAGAGAGAGAGAGAGAGAGAGGCAGGAAAGGGACAAAGACAAGAAAGGAGAGGGATGAGAAGCATCAGCTCATAGTTGCGTCATTTTAGTTGTTCATTGATTGCTTCTCATATGTGCCCTGACTTGGGGGGGGGGAGGCTCCAGCTGAGCCAATGACCCTTTGCTCAAGCCAGTGACCTTGGGCTTCAAGCCAGCAGCCTTTGGGCTCAAGTCAGAGGCAAAGGGATCATAATCCCATGCTCAAGCTGCTGAGCCTGCGCTCAAGCCAGTGACCTTGAGATTTTTAACCTGAGACCTCAGCATCCCAGATCAATGCTCTATCCACTGCGCCACCACCAGTAAGGCTTTAATTTTTTACTATTTGATTTTAGCGAGAGAGGGAGACGAACATCAATCTGCTCCTGTATGTTCCCTGATCTGGTATCAATCCAACAACCTCTGCACTTCGGGACGATGCCCTAACCAACCAAGCTATCGGCCAGGGCTCACTTTATCTTAAGTAGAAGTTATATTTGGAAACTTTTCTTACTCATAGGGTTATATCCCTAAACTGTAATTTTATTTTATTTATTTTTTTAAGACTTTATTCAATTTTTTTTTTTTTTTTGTACTTTTCCGAAGCTGGAAACGGGAAGACAGTCAGACAGACTCCTGCATGCGCCCGACCGGGATCCACCCAGCACGCCCACCAGGGGGCGATGCTCTGCCCACCAGAGGGCAATGCTCTGCCCATCTGGGGTGTTGCTTTGTCGTGATCAGAGCCATTCTAGCACCTGAGGCAGAGGCCACGGAGCCATCCCCAGCACCCGGGCCATCTTTGCTCCAATGGAGCCTTGGCTGCGGGAGGGGAAGAGAGAGACAGAGAGGAAGGAGAGGGGGATGGGTGGAGAAGCAGATGGGCACTTCTCCTGTGTGCCCTGGCCGGGAATCGAACCCAGGACTTCTGCACGCCAGGCCAATACTCTACCACTGAGCCAACCGGCCAGGGCCCTTATTCAATTTTTTAATTCAATTTTTTTTCAGAGAGTAGAGGGGGGGGGGGGAAGAAGGAGAGAGAGAGAGCGAAGGGGGAGGAGCAGGAAGCATCAACTCCCATATGTGCCTTGACCAGGCAAGCCCAGGGTTTCGAACTGGTGACCGCAGTGTTCCAGGTCGATGCTTGATCCCACTGCACCACCACAGGTCAGGCCCTAAACTGTAATTTTAGATTGCCTTTTATTTTACCCATTCTTTAATCCTCTGGACATGAATTTAAAAGATATAGTTAGACATTTGAGAAGCAGCAGTTGTCGGATAAATATAAGTGATCATTTACCTGTCACACTGCAGATCTTTTGCTGTGGGGATATGAAGTTATTTGAAATAAGTTCTCACAGTTTGTGGTATGAGCTCTACCTTGTTTATCAAGAATTATTTGCAAAACCTAAGTGATGAGTGACTAAAGCAAGTTATAAAGATATTCAGAGACATGTTCTTGCCCTAGCCGGTTGGCTCAGTGGTAGAGCGTCAGCCTGGCGTGCAGAGGTCCTGGGTTCGATTCCCGGCCAGGGCACACAGGAGAAGTGCCCATCTGCTTCTCCACCCCTCCCCCTCTCCTTCCTCTCTGTCTCTCTCTTTCCCTCCTGCAGCCAAGGCTCCATTGGAGCAAAGATGGCCCGGGCGCTGAGGATGGCTCCTTGGCCTCTGCCCCAGGCGCTAGAGTGGCTCTGGTCGCAACAGAGCGACGCCCCGGAGGGGCAGAGCATCACCCCCTGGTGGGCAGAGCTTCGCCCCTGGTGGGCGTGCTGGGTGGATCCTGGTCGGGCGCATGCGGGAGTCTGTCTGACTGTCTCTCCCCATTTCCAGCTTCAGAAAAAATACAAAAAAAAAAAAAAAAAGATTCAGAGACATGTTCTTAACCCTGAAGAAAGATAGTGCTCTTCCCTTTCAATAGGGATGGCTGCTAAAACTTCGCTATATTCCATCTATTCAATAAATTTGTTGAGTTACCAACTTAATAAATATTAAGTCAAATAAGATGTCCCTGCTCTCAAGAGGATCTTATTTTAAAAGTCTATGAAAATATACAATGCAATGTAAAAATTATGAATGTTATTTAAAAGCATTAAAAAGTTCAATGAAAGTTCATTATGTAAGAAACATGAAAACACTTTTTATTTTCTCATGAATTCATCCAGCACTAGATGCCAGAGACAAATAATAAGTGGTCAGCAAAAATAGATGAACCTGACCTGTGGTGGCGCAGTGGATAAAGCGTCGACCTGGAAATGCTGAGGTCGCCGGTTCGAAACCCTGGGCTTGCCTGGTCAAGGCACATATGGGAGTTGATGCTTCCAGTTCCTCCCCACCTTCTCTCTCTGTCTCTCTCTCCTCTCTCTCTCCTCTCTCTCTCCCTCTCTGTCTCTCTCTCTCCCTTTCTCTCTCCTCTCTAAAAAATGAATAAATAAATAAAAAATAGATGAAGTAGAAACAATTAAAAAAGGAAGCTAAGGAAATAATTTCAATTATAATGGCATTAAAAACAATAAAAGGCCCTGGCCGGTTGGCTCAGTGGTAGAGCGTCGGCCTGGCGTGTGGGAGTCCCGGGTTCGATTCCCGGCCAGGGCACACAGGAGAAGCACCGGTCTGCTTCTCCACCCCTCCCCCTCTCCTTCCTCTCTGTCTCTCTCTTCCCCTCCTGCAGTGAGGCTCCATTGGAGCAAGGATGGCCCGGGCGCTGGGGATGGCTCCTTGGCCTCTGCCCCAGGTGCTAGAGTGGCTCTGGTCGCGACAGAGCGACGCCCCAGAGGGGCAGAGCATCGCCCCTTGGTGGGCAGAGCGTCGCCCCCTGGTGGGCGTGCCGGGTGGATCCCGGTCAGGCGCATGCGGGAGTCTGTCTGACTCTCTCCTCGTTGTCAGCTTCAGAAAAATACAAAAGTAAAAACTAAAAAAATAAAAACAATAAAAGACTGCCTGCCGGGAGGTGGCGTAGTGGATAGCGTGATGGACTGGGATGCGGAGGACCCAGGTTTGAGACCCTGAGGTCGCCAGCTTGAGTGCGGACTCATCTGGTTTGAGCAAGGCTCACCAGCTTGAGCCCAAGGTCGCTGGCTTGAGCAGGGGGTCACTCTGTTACACCCCCACCCCATCAAGGCACAAATATGAGAAAGCGATCAATTAACAATTAAGGTGCTGTAAGGAAGAATTGATGCTTCTCATCTCTCTCCTTTCCTGTCTGTCTGTCCCTATCTGTCCCTCTCTCTGTCTCTGTCACAAAAAAAGAGTAATTTTTGTACACCAAAAAGCGTAAAACATTGCTAAGAGAAATTAAAGAATATCTAAATAGACAACCAGCCCTGGCTGAACAACTTGGTTGGTTGGAGCATTGTCAAAGCACAAAGGTTGCTGGTTCATTCCCTGGTCAGAAGCTGATCAGTGTTCCTGTCTCTCCCTTGCTCTCTCCATTCTTCTCTCTAATATCAATAAAATAAACATTGAAAAAAAATAGACACCACACATTCATGGATCAGGAGAATCAATATTGTCAAGATGGCAATACTCTCTAAATTGATCAATAAATTTAATGCAGTCTCTATCAAAGTCTTGCATGCATTTATGTAGAAATTGACAAGCTGGTTCTAAAATTTATATTGAATTGCCCTGGCTGGGTAGCTCAATTCATTGGAGCATTATCCTGAGGCACCAGGGTTGTGGATTCAATCCCAGGCCAGGGCACATATAAGGATCAATCAATGAATGTATAAATAAATGGAACAACAAATTGATGTTTCTCTCTCTCTCTCCCCTCTTCCTCTCTCTTTAAAATAGATTTTTTTTTCTTTAAAATAGATTTTAAACAAGTCTTAAAAAATAAAAGACTTATTATAAAGTCACAATGATTAAGACAGTATGGTACTTACAAAAGGATAGACATATAAATCACTGGAATAGAATTGAGAATCTAGAATTAAATTCATATAATGCCTGACCTGTGGTGGTGCAGTGGATAAAGTGTCGACCTGGAACACTGAGGTTGCTGGTTCAAAACCCAGGGCTTGCTTGATCAAGTCACATCTGGGAGTTGATGACTTCCTGATCCTCTCCACCTTCTTTCTGTCTCTCCTCTCTCAAATGAATAAATAAAATCTTTTTAAAAAGAAAACATATAGCCTGACCTGTGGTGGCGCAGTGGATAAAGCATCGACCTGGAAATGCTGAGGTCGCCGGTTCGAAACCCCGGGCTTGCCTGGTCAAGGCACATATGGGAGTTGATGCTTCCAGCTCCTCCCCCTTTCTCTCTCTCCCTCTCTCTCTCCTCTCTAAAAATTAATAAATAAAATAAAATTAAAAAAAACATATAGAAAGAGGCCCAGCCACTGTGGTTCAGTGGATAGAGTGTTGTCCCTGCACACTGAGATCACGGGTTCAGTCCCAGTCAGGGCACATATGAGAAGCAACCAATGAGTGCACAACTAAGTAGAACAATGAGTTGATGCTTCTCTCTCTCTCTCTTTCCCTTTCCCTTTCTCAAATCAATGGAAAAATATAAAAAAATAAAAAAGAACATGAAAAGATAAGCCACAGATTGGGGGAAAATATTTGCAAATCATGTATCAGATAAAGGACTTGTATCCAGGATATACAGCATGGGGCAAAAGTAGGTTTATAGTTTTTTTGTGTAGGAAATAGTACAGAAATTGATAACTAATAATACAAGAATGAACTGTTTTATGTACTCACAGCTGTAAACCTACTTTTATCCAGCCTTGTATAAATAACTCATAACTCAATTAGAAGATATACAACCCAATTAAAAATTGGAAAAGGGCCTGACCAGGCGGTTAGATCGTCGACTGGGATGCGGAAGGACCCAGGTTCAAGACCCCGAGGTCGCCAGCTTGAGTGCGGGTTCATCTGGCTTGAGCAAAGGGCTCACCAGCTTGGACTCAAGGTCGCTGGCTTGAGCAAGGGGTTGCTTGGTCTGCTGAAGGCCCACTGTCAAGGCACATATGAGAAAGCAATCAGTGAACAACTAAGATGTCGCAACAAAAAACTGATAATTGATACTTCTCATCTCTCTCCATTCCTGCCTGTCTATCCCTCTGACTCTCTCTGTCTATCTCTGACTCTCTCTCTGTCCCTGGGAAGAAAAAAAAATGGAAAAGGGCCTGACCAGGCAGTGGCACAATGGATAGAGCATCAGACTGGGACACAGAGGACCCAGGTTCGAAACCCTGAGGTCACTGGCTTGAGCGTGGGCTCATCTGACCTGAGTGTGGGCTCACCAACTTGAGTGCAGGGTCACTGGCTTGAGTGTGGGATCATAGATATGACCCCCATGGTCGCTGGCTTGAGCCCAAAGGTGGCTGACCTGAAGCCCAAGGTCGCTGGCTTGAGCCCAAGTTCCTTGGCTTGAGCAAGAAGTCACTCACTCTGCTGTAGCCCCCAGGCAAGGCACATATGAGAAAACAATCAATGAATAACTAAGGAGATGCAACGAAGAATTGATACTTCGCATCTCTCTCCCTTCCTGCATGTCTGTCCCTCTCTCTGTTTCTCTCCCTGTTTCTGTCAAAAAAAAAAAAAATTTTGGCCTGACCTGTGGTGGTGCAGTGGATAAAGTGTCGACCTGGAACGTTGAGGTCACCGGTTCAAAACCCCGGGCTTGCCTGGTCAAGGCACATATGGGAGTTGATGCTTCCTACTCCTTCCCCCTTCTTTCTCTCCTCTCTCTCTAAAAATGAATAAATAAAAAAAATTAAAAAAAAATTATTTTTTTTTGGGAAAGGCCCTGGCCAGTAGCTCAGTGGGTTAGAGCATTGTCCCAGTGCACCAAGGTTGTGGGTTTGATCCCCAGTCAGGGCACATACAAGAATCAACCAATGAGCACGGGCCAATCCGGCTTGAGCGTGGGCCCATCTGGCTTGAGCACGGGCTCATCTGGCTTGAGCATGAGCTCATTTGGCTTGAGTGCAGGGTCACTGACATGATCCCATGGTTGCTGGCTTGCGCCTAAGGTCGTTGACTTGAACCAAAGGTCACTGGCTTGAGCAAGGAGTCATTGGCTCGGCTGGAACCCCCTGGTCAAGGCATGTATGAAAAGCAATCAATGAACAACTAAAAAATGCTGCAACTACAAGTTGATGTTTCTCATCTCTCTGTCTGTCTGTCTGTCTGTCTCTCTCTCTCTCTGTCTCTCACACACACAGAAAAATCAACCAACAAATGAATCAATAAGTGGAACAACAATCACTGTTTCTCTCTCCATCTTCTCTTTCTCTTCCTCCCTCTCCCCCCCCCCCCGTAAAATCATTCAATTTTAAAATAAAGGGCAAAATATTTGAATAAGCGTTTCATAAAAGACAAGATATGAATGGCTAATATGCACATGAAAAAGTGTTCAGTATAATCATTGGAGAAATACAAAATAAAACCGCAATGAGATACCATGGCATACCTACTAGAATGGCTATGATCAATGGTGAAGAGATAGTGATACTGGGATCCTCATACATTATTGTAAAATATCATAGCCACTTTTGAAAAACAGTTTGGCAGTTTCTCAAAATATTAAGCTTACCAAATAACTCCATTAGTAATTCCACTCCTAGCAAAATCTACCCACTTAAGAGAAATGTAAACATCCATCTACATACATAAAGATACATGTGAATCTTTTTTATTTTTAAGATTTTATTTTATTGATTTTACAGAGGGGGTTGAGGGACCTCGAGAATTATCAGCTTACAGTTGCTTCACTTTAGTTGTTCATTGATTGCTTGTCATATGTACCTTGACGGGACAAGCCCAGGATTTTGAACCAGTAACCTCAGTGTTCCAGGTCAACATGCTTATCCACTGCACCACCACAGGCCGGGCTGCTCGTGTGTTTTTGAACCAACTATTATGCTATGTGTCTAGTACTATTCCCTTAAAAAACTCTGTAAGTATTTTGCATGCCATTAAAAATTCTTTGAAGGTGTCCTTTTTAATGACTTTATAATATTTCATTATTTATGTTTGCTTTAATGGGGATAAATTTGTATTTGCAGTGATTGTTGAGCCCATTCCAATTGGACAAGCTGCCAAGGATTATTTAAATTTATATATAACACCAACTCTGCTTAAAGGACTCACAGAGCTTTGTAAGCAAAAACCAGCAGATCCTTGTGTAAGAAATCTTTTTATTCACACTAAAGAATATTGACTATAATTTTCATATCTAAAGCATTTTATTTTTCAGAACAGTTTAAGTACTGAGAGTCGTTTTTAAAATTTTTTATATAAAGTTTAGATACTTCTGTATGTAGACCTTTTTTTTTTTTTTTTTTTTTTTGGTATTTTCCTGAAGCTGGAAATGGGGAGGCAGTCAGACAGCCTCCCGCATGCGCCCAACCGGGATCCACCCGCCATGCCCACCAGGGGGGATGTTCTGCCCATCTGGGGCGTTGCTCTGTTGCAACCAGAGCCATTCTAGCACCTGAGGCAGAGGCCACAGAGCCATCCTCAGCGCCCGGGCCAACTTTGCTCCAATGGAGCCCCTGCCGCAGGAGGGGAAGAGAGAGACAGAGAGAAAGGAGAAGGGTGCTTCTCCTGTGTGCCTTGGCCGGTAATCGAACCCAGGACTCCTGCACACCAGGCCGACACTCTACCACTGAGCCAACTGGCCAGGGCTGTATGTAGAACTTTTGATTACTTATTTCTTGCTGTTTTAACTCTAAAAACATTGTTTCTAAATATACTTTCAATTATTGCATCCTTCAATTGCTGAACATTGTTTTTTTTTGTTTGTTTGTTTCTTTTTCAGAGAGAGAGGGATAGACAGGGACAGACAGACAGGAACGGAGAGAGATGAGAAGCATCAATCATTAGTTTTTCATTGCGCGTTGCAACACCTTAGTTGTTCATTGATTGCTCTCTCATATGTGCCTTGACCGCGGGCCTTCAGCAGACCGAGCAACCCCTTGCTGGAGCCAGCAACCTTGGGTTCAAGCTGGTGGGCTTTTTGCTCAAACCAGATGAGCCCGCGCTCAATCTGGCGACCTCAGGGTCTCGAACCTGGGTCCTCTGCATCCCAGTCCAACGCTCTATCCACTGCGCCACTGCCTGGTCAGGCCTGAACATTGTTTTGTGTATAATTTACATAAACAAGTGATAAAAGTACATATATACTTATAAATTTTTGTTTTTCATAATATTGAAATTTTTATTTTATTTTTTTAGATTTTTAAATAGAAAATATACATTTATGTTTGTCATGTCTATGATCCTATGCTCAAGCTAGATGAGCCCATGCTCAAGCCGGCAACCTCGGGGTTTCAAACTTGGGTTCTCAGCATCCCAGGCCGACCCTCTATCCACCAAGCCACCACCTGGTCAGGCTGTTGATCCATTTTGAATTTTTGAATATATGTCAGAATTTATTTCTAGACTCTCATTGTATTTCCATTGGTCTACATGTCTTATCTGTATGCCAGAACCATACTGTTTGGATTGCTGTGTGTTTGTTTGTTTATTGATTTTAGAGAGGGAGAGAGAAACATTAATTTGTTGTTTCACTTATTTATGCATGCATTAGTTGATTGTATATGCCCTGACTGGGGATTGAACCAGCAACCTTCACATAATTGGGATGATGCTCTAACCAACCAAGCCATCCAGCTAGGGCATGGATTGCTGTAGTTTGGAAGATTTTGAAATTGGGAAGAACAAAGTCAGATAATTCTCCAACTTTGTTCTTTTTTCATGATTGTTTTGGCTATTCAAAGCCCCTTGGAATTTTATATAAATTCGAAGATTGACTTTTCCATTTCTGCAAAAATGACTTTTGGAAATTTGATAGGGATTATGTTGAATCTGCATATTAATTCAGGTAACACTGCTCACAAAAATTAGGGGATATGCTGACTGAGGGACAGGGCCTTGGCACTTACAGCATGGGACAGAAGGTTTTTAATAGGATTGGAGTTTTTTCCTCCCTTTATGGTGCCGTGGGAGTGGCAACACCTTACTTCAGTGGGGGATGCGGCACTGAGTACCAAGGAGCGGGGCTTAGGGAATGATTTTTATGTTATGTGGTATTTTCATATGTCCAGTCACTATCATTTCTAAAATAAAGAGAAACGTTGTCCTCAAAAAAAAAAAAAAATTAGGGGATATGCCTGACCTGTGGTGGCGCAGTGGATAAAGTGTCGACCTGGAAATGCTGAGGTCACCAGTTCGAAACCCTGGGCTTGCCTGGTCAAGGCACATATGGGAGTTGATGCTTCCTGCTCTTCCCCCTTTCTCTCTCTCTCCTCTCTAAAATGAATAAGTAAAAATTTTAAAAAAGAAAATGTTATACAAAGACTTTGAAAAAATTATTTTAAAAATTAGGGGATATTTTATAGCTTCATATTTATTTTGAAATATCCCCTAATTTTTGTGAGCAGTATAGTATTGATATCTTAACATATTAACAGTATTACCATAAGTCTTTCTATCCACTAATGGCAAAATGTCTTTATTTATTTAGGTCTTTAAATTTCTTTCAGCAGTGTTTTATAGTTTTCATTTATACAAGTTGGTTAAGTTTATTCCTAGATACTTGTTTTTTAGTGCTATTATAAGTGAAACTGATTTCTTAATTTCCTTTTGGTTTGTTCATTGCCAATGTATAGAAACAACTGATTTTTTGTATGTTGATCTTGTAACCTATAACTTTGCCAAATTCATTTATTAGCTCTAGTAGCTTTCTTAGGGATTCTCTGGGATTTTCTATATATAGGATCATATCATCTGTGAATAGAGATAGTTTTACTTCTTCCTTTTCTTTTTTTAAAATATTTTTTAAGACGTAATTAATTTTATGGGGGGCCAGAGGAGCAGGAAGCATCAACTCCCATATGTGCCTTGACCAGGCAAGCCCCGGGTTTTGAACCAGCAGCCTCAGCAATCCATCTGCTTTATCCACTGCACCACCATGGGTCAGGCTACTTCTTCCTTTCGTATTTAGATTTATACTTGACAATCTTGCATACTATAAAACTTGGTGTTTCAGTTGTAATGGTCATTTTTTTTCATTATTCTTAAAGTGATTTTTAAAACTGTTTAAGTTTTGGCTTGGCCTGTGGTGGTACAGTTGGATAGAGCATTAACCTGGAATGCTGAGGTTGCTGGTTGGAAACTCCTGGGCTTGCCCCGGTCAAGGCACATACGAGAAGCAACTACTATGTGTTGATGCTTCCTGCTCCTTCTCTTCCTTTCTCTCTCTATAAAATAAATAAAATATATATATATATATATATTTAAAATAAATAATGCCTGACCTGTGGTGGCGCAGTAAATGAAGTATCGACCTGGAACACTGAGGTTGCTGGTTCCAGGCCCCACACAAGGAGCAACTATGAGTTGATTCTTCCTGCTCCTACACCACTTTCTCTCTCTCTCTCTCAAAATCAGTAAATAAAATCTTTTAAATAAATAAATTTTAAAAACTGTTTAAGTTTTAAATTGATATTGTATATTGAAGAAAATATTTAAATGTTTATTAAGTTATGGTTGTTGTTTTTTTTCCATAGATTTGGTTAGCTGATTGGCTGCTGAAAAATAATCCCAACAAACCTAAACTTTGTCACCCTCCAATTGCAGAAGAATTTAATTAAAGACCTCCAAAGAACAAATCACAAATGACTTCACTGTAAAATGCATGCTTCTACTTAAAAAAACAACAGCCTGCCAGGCAGTGGTGCAGTGGATAGAGCATTGGGCTGGGATGCAGAAGACCCAGGTTCGAATCCCCAAGGTCACTGGCTTGAGCAAGGGCTCATCTGGCTTGAGCACAGGCTTATCAGCTTGTGCGCAGGATCACTGGCTTGAGCCCAAAGGTTGCTGGCTTAAAGCCCACATTTGCTGGCTTGAGCCCAGGGTCACTGGCTTGAGCAAGGAGTCACTCACTCTACTGTAGCCCCCCAGTCAAGGCACATACGAGAAAGCAATCAATGAACAACTAAGGAGCTGCAACAAAGGATTGATGCTTCTCATCTCTCTCCCTTTCTGTCTGTCTGTCCCTATCTGTCTCTCTCTCTGTTACCAAAAAAATAATAATAATAATAATAATTGTGTTTTGTGTAGCAGATAACATTATCTAAGATAAGATATAGACTTAGGTTATGATTTTTTTCCTAGTAGAAAAGTATATCTATTTAGAAGCATTTAGAATGTCAACAAGTCCTAGCCAGGTAGTTCAGTTGGTTACAGTGTCATCCCAGTATGCTAAGTTTCAATCTTCAGTCAGGGCACATACAAGAATTAGCCAATGAATGCATAAATGCGTAAAACAACAAATCAATGTTTTTCTCTCTCCTTTTATACAACATTAAAATCTTTTTTTTTTTTTTTTTTTACAGAGACAGAGAGAGAGGACAGAGAGAGGGATAAATAGGGACAAACAGACAGGAACGGAGAGATGAGAAGCATCAATCATTAGTTTTTTGTTGCGCATTGTGACATTAAAATCTTAAAGATAAATATGTAATAGATTGCTATATTTTGAGCAATGGCCAAGAACATATAGGAAAAAGCAAATAGTTTTTACAATGTGATTTTTGTGTGACAGGTTCAGAATGTCATTTTCATAAGAGCCTCCTCTCAGAAAAAAAAATGGCAGCATTATATATTTTTTACTTTTATATATTTTTTATTTTTCTTAAGTGAGAAGCAAGGAGTCAGAGAGACAGACTCCCACATGTGCCCTGACCGGGATCCACCTGGCAAGCCCTACTAGGTGATGCTCTGCCCACCTAGGGCTGTTGTGCTATTGCTCAGCAACCGAGCTATTTTAGCCCCTGAGGCAAGGCCATGGAGCCATCCTCTGCACTCAGGGCCAACTTGCTCCAGCTGAGCCATGGCTGCAGAGAAGAAGAGAGTGATAGAGAGAAGGGAGAAGGTGAGGGAGGAAGAAGCAGATGGTCACTTCTGTGTGCCCTGACCCGGAATCTAACCTAGAACATCCACATGCAGGGCCAGTGCTCTATTGCTGAGCCAACCGGCCAGGGCCGGCAACATTTTATATATAGCAGAATAATTCCAACCTGGAAGTCATCTCGGGTGTGTGTGTGTGTGTGTTAGTGGAGGGGAAAATAGAGAAAAACAACTAATTTGAGGTATGTTTTGGAGATAGAATAGACAAAAATACATAGAAATGGAAAATAATATGGTTAGCCATAGGATTATTTAATTTGGACATGTTTGCAGTAATTATTTAATGGGCCAGAACTTAAAATTGTAGCACAGAGCAAATAGAAATATGAGAAGACTGCCTTCTTGTTTTCTTTTTAGGTAATTAGGGGAGAGAATACTGAATTCTGACATAAAACAGAAATATGCCCTGCTGCATATTTTTGTCATTGTTAAATGCTGCTGATTTAATGCATTTCTTGGTTGTATCCTGGTTAATTCAGATATATCATTTAATTCAGTTCCTTTCTCCAGTACTCAAAGAACTCAAAGAAGAAAGCACGCAAGCATGCAGCTCTCTTATGATTTAAAACTAAGCAGATTTTAGATTTTCCTTCTTTAGAAGTTTAGATCTGAGGTGAAACCCCTTCTTTAAATTTTTCTTTTAATTTATTGATTTTAGCAAAAGAGGAAGGAAGAGGAGAGACAGGAACATAAATCTATTCCTGTATGTGCCCCAACCAGGGGATCAAACCAACAACCTCTGTGCTTTGGGGTGATGCTCCAACCAACCGAACCATCTGACCAGGGCAACGAAACCTTCTTCCCAGGCCTCTTGCCAGTCTTTTTATACTTTGGGAAGAGATATGGAAAATGTCTAGCCTGGGCATACCTACCTCAGCTTCTGTTTGGGAGGTTTGAAGAGTAGAATCATGCTTAAAGAAGAGAACACAGGGCAATAGTTTATCTTTCCTGGTTTAAGGGTGCCACAGATTAGTTTGATTTGTGAGAGTCACAGATAATTTTGCAAAGTATTTTCCCAACTCAGAAACACTGCAGTTCTCTTGTGCAGTTAACTATAAGAACTATTTAAATTAAACTTTGATTTTTTTGATTCAGAGATGTTTTAATTCTTCTTTGCTATTTCTGTGACTTCAGGTGCTTCTCTTGGGTTCTTTATTCTTATTTTGGCCCCCATTAATAACATTTCTTATACCAGGGGTCCCTAAACTATGGCCCGTGGGCTGCATGTGGCCCTGCCGCACTTCCGGAAGGGGCACCTCTTTCATTGGTGGTCAGTGAGAGAAGCACAAGATGCATCCGCATCCTGTGCTCAAGGAGTACTGTATGTGGCGGCGCTACAAAGCGCAGCGTCAACAGTACTACTTCCGGTGACACGGGATGCACGCCTCACGGCTCCGGGTATCACTTGTATGGCTAGCAGTGACAAATATGGAACCAGACATTGACCATCTCATTAGCCAAAAGCAGGCCCGTAGTTCCCATCGAAATACTGGTCAGTTTGTTGATTTAAATTTACTTGTTCTTTATTTTAAATATTGTATTTGTTCCTGTTTTGTATTTTTACTTTAAAATAAGATATGTGCAGTGTGCATAGGGATTTGTTCATAGTTTTTTTTGTTTGTTTGTTTTTTGGGTTTTTTTGTATTTTTTTTTAATAATTTTATTTTTAATGGGGCGACATCAATAAATCAGGATACATATAGTCAAAGATAACAACTCCAGGTTATCTTGTCGTTCACTTATGTTGCATACCCATCACCCAAAGTAAGATTGTCCTCTGTCACCTTCTATCTAGTTTTCTTTGTGCCCCTTCCCCTTTCCCTCTCCCTCCCCCCCCCCCCCCCCCCCCCCCCCCCGTAACCACCACACTCTTATCAATGTCTCTTAGTTTCACTTTTATGTCCCACCTACGTATGGAATAATGCAGTTCCTGGTTTTTTCTGATTTACTTATTTCACTTCGTATAATGTTATCAAGATCCCACCATTTTGCTGTAAATGATCCGATGTCATCATTTCTTATGGCTGAGTAGTATTCCATAGTGTATATGTGCCACATCTTCTTTATCCAGTCATCTATTGACGGGCTTTTGGGTTGTTTCCATGTTCTGGCCACTGTGAACAATGCTGCAATGAACATGGGGCTGCATGTGTCTTTACGTATCAATGTTTCTGAGTTTTTGGGGTATATACCCAGTAGAGGGATTGCTGGGTCATAAGGTAATTCTATTTTCAGTTTTTTGAGGAACCACCATACTTTCTTCCATAATGGTTGTACTACTTTACATTCCCACCAACAGTGGATGAGGGTTCCTTTTTCTCCACAGCCTCTCCAACATTTGCTATTACCTGTCTTGTTAATAATAGCTAATCTAACAGGTGTGAGGTGGTATCTCATTGCAGTTTTTTTTTTGTTTTTTTTTTTTTCTGAAGCTGGAAACGGGGAGAGACAGTCAGACAGACTCCCGCATGCGCCCGACCGGGATCCACCTGGCACGCACACCAGGGGCGATGCTCTGCCCACCAGGGGGCGATGCTCTGCCCCTCCGAGGCGTCGCTCTGCCCCTCCGAGGTGTCGCTCTGCCATGACCAAAGCCACTCTAGCGTCTGGGGCAGAGGCCAAGGAGCCATCCCCAATGCCCGGGCCATCTTTGCTCCAATGGAGCCTTGGCTGTGGGAGGGGAAGAGAGAGACAGAGAGGAAGGAGGGGGGGGTGGAGAAGCAAATGGGCGCTTCTCCTATGTGCCCTGGCCGGGAATTGAACCCGGGCCCCCCGCACGCCAGGCCGATGCTCTACCGCTGAGCCAACCGGCCAGGGCCAATACCATGCTGTTTTGATTGTTGTGGCCCTATAATATAGTTTGAAGTCAGGTATTGTAATGCCCCCAGCTTCATTCTTTTTCTTTAGGATTGCTTTGGCTATTCGGCATTTTTTATAGTTCCATATAAATCTGATGGTTTTTTGCTCCATTTCTTTAAAAAATGTCATTGGAATTTTGATGGGAATTGTATTAAATTTGTATATTGCTTTGGGTAATATGGCCATCTTGATTATATTTATTCTTCCTAACCAAGAACAAGGAATATTCTTCCATCTCATTATATCTTTTTTGATTTCCCTTAACAATGGTTTATAGTTTTCATTATATAAGTCCTTTACATTCTTTGTTATGTTTATTCCTAGGTATTTTTTTGTTGTTGTTGCAATCGTGAAGGGGATTATTCTTTTGAGTTCGTTCTCAAATGTTTCATTGTTGGTATATAGAAAGGCTATTGACTTCTGTATGTTAATTTTGTATCCTGCGACCTTACTGTATTGGCTTATTGTTTCTAGTAGTCTTTTTGTGGATTCTTTGGGGGTTTCGATGTATAGGATCATATCATCTGCAAAAAGTGATACCTTTACTTCTTCTTTTCCGATATGGATGCCTTTTATTTCTTTGTCTTGTCTGATTGCTCTGGCTAAAACCTCTAGTACCACATTAAATAAGGGTGGAGAGAGTGGACAACCCTGTCTTGTTCCTGATTTAAGGGGGAAAGCCTTCAGTTTAGTGCCATTTAATATGATGTTAGCTGATAGTTTATCATATATGGCCTTTATCATGTTGAGATATTTTCCTTCTATACCCATTTTGTTGAGAGTCTTAAACATAAAATTGTGTTGTATTTTATCGAAAGCCTTTTCTGTGTCTATTGATAAGATCATGTGGTTTTTGTTCTTTGTTTTGTTGATATGGTGTATTACATTAACCGTTTTACGAATGTTGAACCATCCTTGAGATTCTGGGATGAATCCCACTTGATCATGATGTATTATCTTTTTAATATGTTGTTGTATTCGATTTGCTAGTATTTTGTTTAGTATTTTAGCATCTGTATTCATTAGAGATATTGGTCTGTAGTTTTCTTTTTTTGTGCCATCCTTGCCTGGTTTTGGTATGAGGGTTATGTTGGCCTCATAAAATGTGTTTGGAAGTATTGCTTCTTCTTCAATTTTTTGGAAAACTTTCAATAGAATAGGAACCAAGTCTTCTTTGAATGTTTGATAAAATTCGCTGGTATAGCCGTCTGGGCCTGGACTTTTATTTTTGGGGAGGTTTTTAATGGTTTTTTCTATTTCTTCTCTACTAATAGGTCTGTTTAGGCTTTCTGCTTCTTCTTGACTCAGTCTAGGAAGGTTGTATTGTTCTAGGAATTTATCCATTTCTTCTAGGTTGTTGAATTTAGTGGCATAAAGTTTTTCATAGTATTCTACAATAATTCTTTGTATATCTACGGTGTCCGTGGTGATTTCTCCTCTTTCATTTTGGATTTTGTTTATATGAGTTCTTTCTCTTTTTTCCTTGGTAAGTCTTGCCAAGGGTTTGTCAATTTTGTTGATCTTTTCAAAGAACCAGCTCCTTGTTCTATTAATTTTTTCTATAGTTTTTCTATTCTCTATTTCATTTATTTCTGCTCTGATTTTTATTATCTCCTTTCTTCGGCTGGTTTTGGGTTGTCTTTGTTCTTCTTTTTCTAGTTCCTTAAGGTGTGAAGTTAAGTGGTTCACTTGGGCTCTCTCTTGTTTGTTCATATATGCCTGAAGTGATATGAACTTCCCTCTTATCACTGCTTTTGCTGCATCCCATAGATTCTGATATGTCGTATTGTCATTTTCATTAGTCTGTATATATCTTTTGATCTCTGCACTTATTTCTTCTTTGACCCATTCATTTTTTAAAAGTACAATATGTTGTTTAGTTTCCACATTTTTGTGAGATTTTTTCCTCTTTTTTGCAGTTGAATTCTAGTTTCAAGGCTTTATGATCAGAAAATATGCTTGGTACAACTTCAATTTTTCTGAATTTGCTGATGTTGTTTTTGTGGCCCAACATATGGTCAATTCTTGAGAATGTTCCATGTACACTGGAGAAAAATATATACTCAGTCACTTTGGGATGAAATGTCCTGTAGATGTCTATCATATCCAGGTACTCTAGTGTTTTGTTTAAGGCCACTATATCTTTGTTGATTCTCTGTTTAGATGACTGATCTAGAGCCGTCAGCGGTGTATTGAGGTCTCCAAGTATGATTGTATTTTTGTCAGTTTTTGTTTTAAGGTCAATAAGTAGCTGTCTTATATATTTTGGTGCTCCTTGGTTTGGTGCATATATATTAAGAATTGTTATGTCTTCTTGATTCAGTGTCCCCTTAGCCATTATGAAATGGCCATTTTTGTCTCTGAGTACTTTTGCTGTCTTGTAGTCAGCATTATCAGATATGAGTATTGCTACACCTGCTTTTTTTTGGATGTTATTTGCTTGGAGTATTGTTTTCCAGCCTTTCACTTTGAATTTGTTTTTATCCTTGTTACTTAGATGAGTTTCCTGTAGGCAGCATACAGTTGGATTTTCTTTTTTAATCCATTCTGCTACTCTATGCCTTTTTATTGGTGAGTTTAATCTGTTTACATTTAGTGTAATTATTGACACTTGTGAGTTCCCTATTGCCATTTTATAGATTGCTTTCTGTTAGTTTTGTGTCTTGTTTGATCCTTCTCTTTCATTTTTCTATCTTTTGTTTTTATTTGGTTGTATTCCATACATCTTTCCTCTGTTGCTATCTTTTTTATCTCATGTGCTTCTGTGGTGGTTTTTTCAATGGTGGTTACCTTTAAGTAATGAAAAGGGTTCCTTCCCTGTTCATTGTAGAGCACTATTTTGTGAGTACTTTTGCACTCCATCGTCCTTTGCTACTGTTAATCTCCATCCTCTCCCCCCCCTTTCTTTTTTTTTTTATTTATTCATTTTTAGAGAGGAGAGAGAGGGAGAGAGAGAGAAACAGAGAGAGAGAAGTGGGGAGGAGCTGGAAGCATCAACTCCCATATGTGCCTTGACCAGGCAAGCCCAGGGTTTCGAACCGGAGACCTCAGCATTTCCAGGTCAACGCTTTATCCACTGCGCCACCACAGGTCAGGCACTCCCCCCCCTTTCTTTTTGTTGTTGTCACAGTTTAAATTTGGTTTTATTGTGTTCTTCTTGGAGCTTTTACTTGTGGCTTTTTTTTTTTGTTGTTCTTTGTATCTGATTGGAGAACCCCCTTTAGTAATTCCTGGAGTGGGGGTTTTCTGATGATAAATTCCCTCATCTTTTCTGTATCTGTGAATGTTTTTATTTCTCCTTCATTTTTGAAGGATAACTTCGATGGGTATAGTATTTGTGCCTGAAACTTTCTCTCTTTCAGGACTTTAAATATTGGGGTCCACTCTCTTCTAGCTTGTAGAGTTTCTGCTGAGAAATCTGATGATAATCTAATGGGCCTTCCTTTATATGTTGTATTCTTCTTTTCCCTGGCTGCCTTGAGAATTTTTTCTTTGCCGTTGGTTTGTGCCAATTTCATTATGATATGCCTTGGAGTAGGTTTGTTGGGGTTAAGAAAACTCGGAGTTCTGTTTGCTTCTTGAATTTGAGGCTGTAGTTCTTTCCACAGGCTTGGGAAGTTCTCATCTATTATTTTTATTTTTTTTTATTTTTTTTTATTTTTTATTTATTCATTTTTAGAGAGGAGAGAGAGAGGTAGAGAGAAGGGGGGAGGAGCTGGAAGCATCAACTCCCATATGTGCCTTGACCAGGCAAGCCCAGGGTTTCAAACCAGCGACCTCAGCATTTCCAGGTCGACGCTTTATCCACTGCGCCACCAAGGTCAGGCCCTCATCTATTATTTGTTTGAGTATGTTCTCCATTCCATTTTCTCTCTCTTCTCCCTCTGATATACCTATTATTCTTATGTTATTCTTTTTGATGGAGTCAGATAATTCTTGTAGGGCTATCTCATTTTTTTTAATTTTTGAGTCTCTTTCTTCTTCTCTCTGTTGTGCCTCAAGTTGCTTGTCTT
Organism: Saccopteryx leptura; assembly: GCF_036850995.1. Taxonomy (NCBI): domain Eukaryota; kingdom Metazoa; phylum Chordata; class Mammalia; order Chiroptera; family Emballonuridae; genus Saccopteryx; species Saccopteryx leptura. The sequence continues at coordinate 160,225,252 of NC_089508.1, read as the reverse complement.
CTATTTCACTAATCCTCTCTTCTATCTGGCCTGTTCTATTAGCTAAGCTTGTTACCTCGTTTTTCAGCTCGTGAATTGAGTTTTTCATCTCTGTTTGATTTGTTTTTATAGTTTCTATTTCCTTGGAAATATATTCTTTGTGTTTGTTGAGCTCCCTAAATTGCCTTTCTGTGTTTTCTTGTATATCTCGGAGGATTTTTAGGATTTCTATCTTAAATTCTCTGTCATTTAGCTCCAAGGTTTCCAATATATTAAATTTTTTCTCCATAGATTTTTCCTCATCTAGCTGTGTTACCTCTCTTTCTTTTGTATCCATGATATTCGATTTTCTCTTCCTTAATGGCATCTGAGGGTGGTTTTGTTGATAGTATTAATGAGATTTAATAAAGAATAAAAAGTTAAAAAAAATAAAAAATCGAAGTTTTTTTATAAAAAAATTAATAATGAAATAAAGAAAAATAAAATAAAATAAAAATTAAAAAAAAGGAAATTATCCCCCCCCTCCTTTTTTCCTCTCCTCTCCTCTCCCCTCTTACTTGAGAAAATCTTGTGGTGAACTGTGACTTATATTGTACTAAATAGAACAAACAATGCCTGTAATGGAGGGCCTGAATTGGGGAGAAGTAATAAAGGGGCAAAAAAAAATAAAAATAAAAATAGAAATAAAAGGGTGTATGGACCCACAAAAAGCAAATAAGAAAAAAATTCTGGTCAAGAATAAAATGATTTGCTTTTAGGTGTTGGTTGACTAAGAGTTATGATGAGAGGAATAAGAGAGAAACAAGAAAATGGGGGGACAAATTAAAAAATTACTATTGTATTTAGTGGAACAAGAACTAGATAAAATGGAGAGCCAGGGATGGGAGCACTGCTAGTGTGTTAAAAAGGTGAAGTAAAAAACTCCCAAAATGCCATAAATATAAGTTTGAGTCCCAGATAAGATATTGTTCGTTATTGAGGTTTGAATGAGAGGAGACGTAAAGGAGAAAGGAAGAAACTAATATAGAGGGAGAAAAGAAAGAGAGAGAGAGAAAAAAAAGAGGGAACCACTAAAAGAAGAAAAAAGAAAAAAGAGGAGAGAGAGAGAGAGAGTTAAGGGTTTTGGAGTGCAACCCTCATAGAGAGAAAGGAAGAGGAAAGAAAAGATAATGGGAAGGCCCTGCCGGTTGGCTCAGCGGTAGAGCGTCGGCCTGGCATGCGGGGGACCCGGGTTCGATTCCCGGCCAGGGCACATAGGAGAAGCACCCATTTGCTTCTCCACCCCCCCCTCCTTCCTCTCTGTCTCTCTCTTCCCCTCCTGCAGCCAAGGCTCCATTGGAACAAAGATGGCCCGGGCGCTGGGGATGGCTCCTTGGCCTCTGCCCCAGGCGCTAGAGTGGCTCTGGTTGTGGCAAAGCAACGCCCCGGAGGGGCAGAGCATCGCCCCCTGGTGGGCAGAGCGTCGTCCCTGGTGGGCGTGTCGGGTGGATCCCAGTCGGGCGCATGCGGGAGTCTGTCTGACTGTCTCTCCCCGTTTCCAGCTTCAGAAAAATACAAAAAAAAAAAAAAAAAGATAATGGGAGATGTAACACTTATGGGTAGTGTAGTTCAAGGAGAGGAGAGAGTACGACTGGCAGAGAGTTAAACGACCAAATTGGAGGAGGAAAAAAAAATCAAGAATGAAGATAAGAGAAACAAATGAACAAATATAATAAAATGGGATAGGTTATAAAGTCTGCAGATTATTGTTGATTTTGAGAGGTTATCTTCTTGCTTTTTCTTTTCTCTCCCTCTTCCTGGTCGGTGACTCTGTACCCCGGGTTCTGCCCCTTTGGCACACTCAGGTAGAGGTTTGCAGTTGATAAGTCTCTAGGGCGATGTCGTGTATTGTGCTTCAGTCTCGTTGGCAGTCGAGGCTCATTAGAATTTATAGGTTCCGCCAGTGAGAGAGTCCGTGGTTCCTGGAGCCTCTCTTAGTCTTTCCTTCCTCAATTAGTAGCCTGATAATCCAGCTATGGGGTTGCTGCTGCCTCTGCCTGGATAGTAAGAGGCTCAAAGAGCTGGCAACTCCCCACTCTATTCCCACTCAGCACAGGGCTCTGGGTGAGGCTCAGTCAGTCAGAGCTGCTAGCATAATCAGGTGGGGCTTCCGCCCACTCAAAGACCTCTGGCTCTGCCACTCTGTGGGATAACACGGGCGCGCACTGCCGAGGCACTTGGAGGAATCTCTCGCCCACTATCTTCGCGCACAGACCAGGATATCAGGCCGGCCGCCTCACCCTCTGAGTGAAACCCCTCCCGCACGGATAAGTTCCAGCGTTGGAATTGGCTCTCGCTCCGTCCCCGAGCACGGCTTTTTCAAGGCGCTGGGGCGGCCTGAGATTCCGCTTTTGGCCCACACAAAGGCCCCTGACTCTGCCCCTCTGTGGGATAACACGGGCGGGCACTGCCGAGGCACTCAGAGGAATCTCTCGCTATCTGTGCGTGCAGACCAGGATATCAGGCCGGCTGCCTCACCTTCTGAGTGAAACCCCCACCCGCATGGAAAAGTTCCAGCGTTGGAATTGGCTCTTGCTCCCTCCCCGTGCGTGGCTTTCCCAGGGCGCTGGGGCGGTCCAGAGATTCCGCCTTCAGCCCACACAAAGGCCTCTGACTCTGCCCCTCTGTGGGGTAACACGGGCGCCCACTCCTGAGGTACTTGGAGGAATCTCTCGCTCACTATCTGCGCGCGCAGATCAGGATATCGGGCTGGCCGCCTCACCCTCTGAGTGAAACCCCTCCCGCATGGAAAAGTTCCAGCGTTGGAATTGGCCCTTGCTCCCTCCCCGTGCGCGGCTCCCTCAGGGCACTGGGGCAGCCTGGAGATTCCCCTTTCGGCCCACACAGAGGCCTCTGACTCTGTCTCTCTGTGGGATAACACGGGCGCCCACTTCCGGGGCTTTGGAAGGAATCTCTCGCCCACTATCTGCGTGTGCCGACCCGGAGATCGGGGAAAATGGCTGCCCTGCTTGTCTTTCTTTGTCTGGGTTTGGTGCAAGTGTTAGCTTGTATTGCCCGGGTTGCGACAGGAACAGTTTTTTCTCGGCTTGGATCTCTGTGCCACAGCCTGGTTCAGCCGTTTGTGCCGCGGCCTGGATCTATTTATCCCCTTTACCCGCCTTAGTTTCTATATTCTCAGTTCCCAGTGAAAGCCGCCCTGTTTAGGTTAGTGAGGAAGGCGGAGCATTTCTTACTCCCTATTTCCTTCGGGGTTTGATTATATATTTAGCCAATTTTTCGCTCGACCATACCTTCGGGTGTATTGCGAAATATCTGGAGGCTCCAAGGATAGGTTTTTCTGTTTCTGGTTGAAGATCTTGTTGAGTTTTGGGGGAGATTTATCAGTATCACTTCCTACCGCGCCATTACTCTGACGTCATCTTTTTTTGTATTTTTCTGAAGCTGGAAACGGGGAGGCAGTCAGACAGACTCCCACATGCGCCCGACCTGGATCCACCTGGCATGCCCACCAGGGGGCGATGCTCTGCCCATCTGGGACGTTGCTCTGCCGCAATCAGAGCCACTCTAGCACTTGAGGCAGAGGCCACAGAGCCATCCTCAGCGCCCAGGCCAACTTTGCTCCAATGGAGCCTTGGCTGTGGGAGGGGAAGAGCGAGACAGAGGGGAAGGAGAGGGGGAGAGGTGGAGAAGCAGATGGGCGTCTCTCCTGTGTGCCCTGGCTGGGAATCGAACCCGGGACTCCCGCATGCCAGGCCGACGCTCTACCACTGAGCCAACCGGCCAGGGCCCATAGTTTTTTTTGTAGTCCGGCCCTCCAATGGTCTGAGGAACAGTAAACTGGCCCCCTATGTAAAAAGTTTGGAGACCCCTGCCTTATACTAATGTTGCACCTTTCATTTAAGATCCATAATTGCTTTCCAAAAGTTCAGTAAGTCTCAGAAACTCCCAGGCTTATAGAAAAGTTTACTAAATAAAGGTAGAGAGTCCAGTTATTCTGGCAATTTCACATAGAGACTGCAAATGACATAGCTTTCTCCCACTTCACAGAAGCACATGACCAAAAAGATTTCTGTGAAGTAGTCATGCATAGCTTTCCTATTAAATTAAGTAGACCCTTTAGTCCAGCAGTAGTAGACTTGGTCCCTACCGCACGCTAGTGGGCATTCCAGCTTTCATGGTGGGCAGTAGTGGAGCAACCAAAGTATAAATAAAAAGATTTAACTATAGTAAGTTGTTTTATAAAGATTTATTCTGCCAAATTTAGCGAAAATCCGACATAAAGTACTTGGTAAGTAATTATTATTATATGCTTTAACTTGCTATAACTCTGCTTTATAAATTTTATAAAGTAAAGTTACTTCTCTACTTTATAAATCACCATTACTGTGGAACCAGTGGGCGGTTAGAAAATTTTACTACTAACAGAGTTACAAAAGTGGGCGGTAGGTATAAAAAGTTTGACTACCCCTGCTTTAGTCCATGGGAAAGGGGAGAGGACTAAGTAAAATGATGTTGTGTATTCCTTTCCTGCTTCCAAGGTGACCCAGAAAATACTCTTCCCCCATCCAAATCCAGGGTTGATGGGGTTGATGACACTGCTGTGATTGATGCCTTTTGTTCCCAGAACAAATTGTTTTTATAGCCTACCCCCTGCTGGCACTTTCCAAAGTGCCACTGCCATCAGCTCCAGAGGGAGCCCCTTCCTCGCGCTTCCTGACCAGCAGCTGCAGTGGAATGGCAGGGAGCATAGAATGGGAGGAGAAAGCAGCCTGCAGACAAATGGGCTAATCAGACCAACAGCCCCATCACTAGAATCATTTAAAATTTTTCTTTCTTTCTTTTTTTTTTTTTTACTTGCCTAATCTGCATTTCTTGGCTGAGATGGGGGAAATAGTGCTCCTTGGAAAATTATGGCTCATATGGGCTATCAAAGCAGCCTCAGATTCCCCACTGCCTCTTCTTTCTCAAACCAATACTGCTCTTTCAGCCCAATATTGCCAATCATTACAGACTTGATAGATATTAAAAGCACATTAGGGGAACAGAATGAACAACTTTATGCCAATGCATTTTTTGTGCTAATAGATTTGATAAATTAGGTGAAAATAGACAAAGCCCTTGAAAGACACAAACTAACTATTGTATCTACCTCAGCTACAATCTCTAAATCCTTCTTAAACTGTTAGCAGAGTGTGGATCTCTCTCCATGTTCAGCTCTTTGATTTTGGAGCACCTCTATTGAGCTTGCTTAGTTAGCATTCTCAGCTCTTCTGGGAAGAGATTTGGGCACAAGTTTTCTAATTCTGGGTTGGAGAGAGAGAGAGGCTATTTTATAGGAATAAGCATTTCAGGGGCTAATAAATCTTAATCAAGGTTTGTAAGATCTTGATCCTTCTGGGTGGCCTTTATGTTGGGGCCAGAATGACAACTTCTTGGGATTTGATCTAGTATTTCTGGTCCTTTCCAATGTGAGAAAATTTCAAGGAGTCTTTAACATATATATGTGGTTTAGAGCCTCTTGCACCATAAAATGTTTAGACAAGGACCAATATAAAACAATCAGCCCACAATGAAGTTGAAGCTTTGGAAACAAGCACATCCTTTTCAGTGGTGCTTGTTTTTATAATGTGTCATTTAGCAAATGGACTGTGAAGAATTGGTCATGCCAAACTTCTAACCATCCAATGACTGGCTACAGACTAAACATCTCAGATGAAAATTTTGACTTTAAAGCTTCATTCTTTCAAAGTTCAATTAAAATAAAATACTGTATTTAATAGGACTCCCAAGTTCTGGTCTAGTTTAACTTGTTTATACTTTTCAGAGATTCAGGTTCAACACATAAATGGCAGAACATTCCTTTGTGCTTCTCAAGGATGGTTTGAGGACAACATAATATTTGAAAAGACGATGATCTTTGTGGTGAGAAACTATATACTAACTTAGGTAAAAATGTAATATTGTGAGGGTATTATTCCATTGGTGAAATCACTTTGTTACATCCCTCTTTCTGTTGCCAATATGGTGGGCCCCCAAATGAACACACAGTTGTATGCAGGAAGCCAAACCCTTTGTATTGATCTTTCTGTCGGTCAGAGTATCCCCACCTGTCCTCTTCTCTAGGCTCTTCAGTAGTTACCTGTCTCTGAGGGTTGACCTTGGGCTCTCCAAAGCATCTGTGCTGGCCTTTTCAGTGGATTCCAAGCCCTCACTACTTTTTTTTTTCTAGGGAGAGAGAGAAGAAGGGGGGAGAGAGGTAGACAGAAACACCAATCTGTTCCTGTATGTGCCCTGACCAGGGCTTGAACCCGCACACCCTTTGCATTGGCATGGCACTCTACCCAACCGAGCTGTCCGGCCAGGGCCCTTACATCTTTTTATAATACTTTTCTTTCTCTTTATAGCTCTGTTATTTTGAAATTTTCTTCATCTTTTTTCCTGCCCTCTTCTTTTTTTTTTTCCTGCCCTATTCTTAATCATTTTCCTTTATTTTGTTTTGCTAAGACCATCACATTTTTGTTTGCATTTATTAATTATAAACTGTACTAATTCAACTTTTTAAAATTAAGTATAGGTGACATATAATATTATATTAGTTTCAGGTGAGTTTGGTATTCCTGACTTCCACATAAACTGCTATAAAGATTTTGAAATTATGAAACACACCCCAGATTGAAGGAGTCAAAAATAGTGTGCTAACATGCTTAAAAAAATTTTTTTTTTAGTTTTTTATTTTAGAGAGAGAGGAAGAGGGAGAGAGAGACATCAATGTGTTGTTCCACTTATTTATGCACTCATTGGTTGATTCTTGTATGTGCCCTGACTGGGGATGTAACCTGCAACTTTGGCGTGTCAGGACGATGCTCTAACCAACTGAGCTATCCGACGAGGGCATAACATGCTTTCTTTATGTTCTGGTTGGCCAGGAAACTCAAGTTGAATGGCCAATGCCCATATCAAAAACAGGTCTCCTACCTTCATTGGGTAACTAGGTTTGAAGTTAATTTTCTATACTTTGTGACAACCAAGGAATACTTATTACGTATCTAGTGTATACCTAATATGGTGGGAAAAAATTTTATACTTGTTAGCCTGGATTTCAGGGCTCCCACCCACTGCCCAGTGCTTATTTTTCCAACCTTAGAACCTGCCTTTATGGACATGCTGTAGCAAGAGTGGTCCATTTGCTCACCTTGCTCATTTCTGCCTCTGTGCACTTGCTAAAGTCATTCTCTTTCCTTACTCCTTCCCCGCGTCACAGACACTAGATTTTCCTACTCTTTTATGCTTATACTATCCTTAGCCTAGAAGATAATTTCCTGTAATTTAGCTCTAACACATGCTTTTCTCTTGTGCCTATGAACTACTCATACTTAATTTCTGACTTCTTTAGCACTTAATAATACACCCTTTTGACATAATGTAGTGGACAATATGGTGGAATAGCCTTTGGAAACAGCAAAGCAATTTTGTACCATAACTCCGTGACTTGCTAGCTCTGTGACCATGGGAAAAGTTGCTTAATCTCACTCATTCTGTTTTTCCTCTATAAACTGGGGATGATGTTAGCGTCTACCTCATGGGGTTGTTGGGAGGGTTAAATGTGATGATATATGTGAAAGTACCTAACAGCGCCTGGCAGCACAGAGTAAGCACGTAATCAACATTAGCTATTATTGTTTACCTCATGTACTTTTAACTTATTTACATGTGGATTATGTTCTCATCATTAATGAAAGTATTACTATCTATTGTTACCTATTAATGTGCCAAACATCATGTTAGGCACTTTCACCAATGTTTCCTTACTTAATTCTCAAAGCAATCTTTTTTTTTTATTTTTTATACAGAGACAGAGAGAGAGAGTCAGAGAGAGGGATAGTTAGGAACAGATAGGAACAAAGAGAGATGAGAAGCATCAATCATTAGTTTTTCGTTGTGACACCTTAGTTGTTCATTGATTGCTTTTTCATATGTGCCTTGACTGTGGGCCTTCAGCAGACCAAGTAACTCCTTGCTCGAGCCAGTGACCTTGGGTCCAAGCTGGTAAGCTTTGCTCAAATGAGATGAGCTTGCGCTCAAGCTGGCGACCTCGGGGTCTCAAACCTGGGTCCTCTGCATCCCAGTCCAACGCTCTATCCACTGAGCCACTGCCTGGTCAGGTTCAAAACAATCTTGAGGCTAAAGTGGCTTGATGTAGAGGTCATATCTAGGAATTATTAGAGTTAGGGTTTTGAACAAATTATACTTGGCTCTAAAGCTTTTCCATTACTGGGTGGTGCTTTTTCATAGACATGGGAAATGTCTCATTTTCCTCATGGAGCCAGCTAAGTGTTGTGTACAGATCAAGTTTATTCACTTCATGGATTTATTGTGTATAAATCAAGGGAATAAAACTTGGAGCTTTCCTTGGTTTATGCTATTGCTTTTCATGGCCGATAATCAGTTTCTCTTCCTTCATCACTAGAAAGCACCACCAAATCCCTTTCATTCTCTATATTACTAGTAAAGGCATTAGTGCCTTTATTTACACTTTACTACTGGCTCTTGCTCATCTGCCATAAAAAAGCTTTGCCAGTTAATTTTAAATGACCAAATTAAACCCCTTTATTTATACTTGAAGTAAATGAGGCTCAAGGTAGCCGAGACATGCCCAAGGTCACATATCAAGCTAATGACTAATAATCCAGGTTCCTGGTTCATTTGCAAAATACCACTCATTATGCCAAGAGCCCCTTGAGAAGCAGTTTTTGAAAGCATTGTTGTCATAGCAATTAAAAACCTAAAACTGCAGTCTTATTTGTGGGGTTAATATAATTATAAACGCTTTTTAAAATTTTTATTTTATTTTTCTTAAGTTAGGAGTGGGGAGGCAGAGAAACAGACTCCTTTATGTGCCCCGCCCCAACCAGAATCCACCTGGCAAGCCCCCTATGGAACGATGCTCTGCCCATCTGGGACCGTTGCTCCATTCTCAGCAACAGAGCTAATCTTCTTGCTCCTGAGGTGAGGCCATGGAGCCATCCTCAGCACCTGGGGCCAACTTGCTCCAAACGAGCCATGGCTGTGGGAGGAGAAGAGAGAGATAGAGAAAGAAGGGAGAGGGGGAGGGGTGGAGAAGCAGATGGTTGCTTCTCCTGTGTGCCCTGATCAGGAATTGAATTCAGGACATTCACATGCTGGGCTGATGCTCTACCACTGAACCAACCAACAAGGGCAGTAAACTCCCCCTTTTTTGTGACAGAGAGAGAGACAGATAGGGACAGACACACAGGAAGAAAGAAAGATGAGAAGCATCAACTCTTACTTGCGGCACCTTAATTGTTTTTTTGTTTGTTTGTTTGTTTGTTTTTTGCATTTTTCTGAAGCTGGAAACAGGGAGAGACAGTCAGACAGACTCCCGCATGCGCCCGACCGGGATCCATCCGGCACGCCCACCATGGGGCGACGCTCTGTCCACCAGGGGGCGATGCTCTGCCCATCCTGGGCGTCGCCATGTTGCGACCAGAGCCACTCTAGCACCTGAGGCAGAGGCCACTGAGCCATCCCCAGCGCCCGGGCCATCTTTGCTCCAATGGAGCCTTGGCTGCGGGAGGGGAAGAGAGAGACAGAGAGGAAGGCGCCGCGGAGGGGTGGAGAAGCAAATGGGCGCTTCTCCTGTGTGCCCTGGCCGGGAATCGAACCTGGGTCCTCCGCACGCTAGGCCGACGCTCTACCGCTGAGCCAACCGGCCAGGGCCTTAATTGTTTATTGATTGCTTTCTCATATGTGCCTTGACCGGGGGGTTACAACAGAGCAAGTGACCCCTTGCTCAAACCAGTGAGCTTGGGCTCAAGACAGCAACCTTGGACTTCAAGCCAGCAATTTTGGAGCTCAAGCCAGTAACCATGAGTCATGTCTATGATCCCACACTCGAGCCAGCAACCCCATGCTCAAACTGGTGAGCCAGTGCTCAAGCTGGCAATATCGTGGTTTCGAACCTGGGTCTTCCAGTGTCCCAGGCCAATGTTCTATCCACTGCACCACCACCTGGTCAGGAGTATTCTTTTTTTTTTTCTTTCTTTCATTTATTGATTTTAGAGAGAGAGGAAGGGAGAGAGACAGACAGAAACACTGATCTGTTCCTGTATGTGCCATTAATGGGAACTGAATCTACAACCTTTGCTTATTGTGATGATGCTCTAACCAGCCGAGCTATCTGGCCAGGACTAAACATTACCTTAATCTCCTTATTACATGAACCCCATTATTATTCAGGCAATTTCATTGCATGTGCAGATTTTCTTGGCTCTTTGATAGTCCTTATGTATTAATGGCAGAATAGTTTTTCTTCCAAAACACAAGAATTCAAGAGAGAAAAATGGAATTTTCCTAGCTAATGGGAACTTTGAAAAGCTCCAGATTATGATCTATTTTAAAATGGCCTCAGTTTTTCAGAAACTTCTGGACATAGAAAGGAATCAACATAAACTTGAATCACCTAAGAGACTCAGTAATTACTTTTTTTTTTTTTTTTTTTTTGTATTTTTCTGAAGCTAGAAACGGGAGAGACAGACAGACTCCCGCATGCGCCCGACCGGGATCCACCCGGCATGCCCACCAGGGGGCGACACTCTGCCCACCAGGGGGTTATGCTCTGCCCCTCTGGGGCGTTGCTCTGCCGCCACCAGAGCCACTCTAGCGCCTGGGGCAGAGGCCAAGGAGCCATCCCCAGTTCCCGGGCCATCTTTGCTCCAATGGAGCCTTGGCTGCGGGAGAGGAAGAGAGAGACAGAGAGGAAGGAGAGGGGGAGGGGTGGAGAAGCAGATGGGCACTTCTCCTGTGTGCCCTGGCCAGGAATCAAACCCGGGACTTCTGCACACCAGGCCAACGCTCTACCACTGAGCCAACCGGCCAGGGCCAGTAATTACTTTTTAATGTCTTAGCTATAAAGGCAACAAAAATGCCTGGTTATTCAGTAGAGCTTTAACAATGTTGCATCTTGCCTGACCAGGTGGTGGCGCAGTGGATAGAACGTTGGACTGGGATGCGGAGGACCCAGGTTTGAGACCCTGAGGTTGCCAGCTTGAGTGCGGGCTCATCTGGTTTGAGCAGAAGCTCACCAGCTTGGACCCAAGGTCGCTGGCTTGAGCAAGGGGTTACTCGGTCTGCTGTAGCCCCCTGGTCAAGGCACATATGAGAAAGCAATCAATGAACAACTAAGGTGTCACAACGAAAAACTAATGATTGAGGCTTCTCATCTCTCTCTGTTCCTGTCTGTCTGTTCCTATCTATCCCTCTCTCTGACTCTCTCTCTCTCTCTCTCTCTGTCTCTGTATAAACAAAACAAAAAACCCCACAATATTTCATCTTCACTGTTTTCTGTAGGTTGTGAGTTGTGTAGGTACATCTATTGGAGCCTAGGATTGAAGAGAAATTTTGTATTATTGGTATTTTTTTTTTTTACAGAGACAGAGAGAGAGAGTCAGAGAGAGGGATAGATAGGGACAGACAGGAACGGAGAGAGATGAGAAGCATCAGTTCTTCGTTGCGACACCTTAGTTGTTCATTGATTGCTTTCTCATATGTACATTGACCAAGGGGCTACAGCAGACCGAGTAACCCCTTGCTCGAGCCAGTGACCTTGTGTCCCAGCTGGTGAGCTTTTTGCTTAAACCAGTTGAGCCCGCGCTCAAGCTGGCGACCTCGGAGTCTCGAACCTGGATCCTCCGCATCCCAGTCTGACGCTCTACTTACTGTGCCACTGCCTGGTCAGGCTTATTGGTATTTTTAAAAGAAATTTATTCTTTCTAGGTTGTGTTTGTATAGATTCTGGCCAGACTTTTCTATCACATCATACTACTGGGTCTTAAGAAAGGCTGAGAAGGAGGATTATGTGACACTATGGGGAAATGCATCCATACCCTTAGCCCAGCCCTGTCCTCCAAACTCTGAAAATAATTTAGCATCAACCCCAGGGCATTGGTGAGAGTGAGGAGCTCATGAAGATTGGGAGTGTGCCCTTACCAAAAGATTTTATGAAGCTCCCTGCCAAACTGGCCTCGGATTAACCCCATAGGTTTCCCAGCCAGAGCTATCCCAGCTGTTTTGCTCTCCAGTTAATCTGTGGAATTGACCAACTGAGTTTGACCATGACTGGCTTTGTTTTGCAAAACAAAATTGGTAAGGCAGGCCTCATGCTGATGGACTGAATGCTGTCATCAGCCCAATTCAAAGGGTGCCAGAAAGCAAGGAAATGAAGTTCAATTTCCTCATGTTAAATGATAGCTTATCATAACGATTATAACCCTGATGCAGCTCAGAGCAAAGTATTTGATTGCTTTTTTTTGTGAACAGCAATTAACCATTCTCTCCTTGCATGTTTTCCTCTAACCCCCATTCCTATCCTAATCCTGATTAAGGCTCATTGGAAAGGGCAGTTCTCTACTGTTAATGGTCAGAAAACCAAAGCCTTCATTTTTACTCCTACCAACCTGTCATGGTTTTACATTTATTCTAGGAAGCACAAGATTTGTTTTAGAACAAAACAGAAACTAGTAGAAGAGTGTGTGGAGAGGAGTCATTCTGGCTGCAGAGGCCTTGTAATGTTCAGCTCCTCTCACTACCTGGATGAGCTTCGCATCAGTTCTGGGCCAGACAGACATTGGTTGCTTTGATCCCTGCGTTCCCACTGCCCCTGTATACACAGCCATTAGAATGTGTATCACACCACATATTGATAAGCACAGGTGTGCTTTCCTTCTTGAGTGGGAGGGACTATGTCCCTTCATCTCTATGTCCCCAGCAGGCACCTTGCATAGTCCCTGACCCATAGAAGGCATTAATTGAATGAATAGAGTGATGGAGCCCCCACCACAAAGGTTAGCTCAAATACTTCCCTACCTGTCAGAAGCCTGTACCTGTCTATTCCCAGAATCAAAATGAGGTTTAGTTGCTCAGCTTCCTCATTGGGCAATTGTTGGTATTGATGAGAGCGGTATGATCTTTCTTAGGACTTGTACTTGTGCCCTTTTCCATTTACTCCCATGGATTCAGAAACTATCTCTGAGCCTGACCTGTGGTGGTGCAGTGGGTAAAATATCGACCTGGAATGCTGAGGTCACCGGTTCAAAACCCTGGACTTGCCTTGTTAAGGTACATACAGGAAGCAACTACTACGAGTTGATACTTCCTGATTCTCCTTTCTCTCTCTCTCTTTACCCCTTCTCTCTCCCCTCTCCCTTCTCTCTCAAAAACTCAATTTAAAAAAAAAGAAAAGGCCCTGGCCGGTTGGCTCAGTGGTAAAGCATCGGCCTGGCGTGCAGAAGTCCCGGGTTCGATTCCCGGCCAGGGCACACAGGAGAAGCACCCATCTGCTTCTCCACCCCTCCCCCTCTCCTTCCTCTCTGTCTCTCTCTTCCCCTCCTGCAGCCAAGGCTCCATTGGAGCAAAGATGGCCCGGGCGCTGGGGATGGCTCCTTGGCCTCTGCCCCAGGCGCTAGAGTGGCTCTGGTCGCGACATAGTGACGCCCCGGATGGGCAGAGCATCGCCCCCTGGTGGGCAGAGCGTCGCCCCCTGGCGGGCGTGCTGTGTGGATCCTGGTCGGGCGCATGCGAGAGGCTGACTGTCTCTCCCCGTTTCCAGCTTCAGAAGAATACAAAAAAAAAAAAAAAATGTCCGACAAGGTGGTGGTACAGTGGATAGAGCATTGAACTGGGACACAGAAGAACCAGGTTTGAAACCCTGAGGTTGCCACTTGAGTGCGGGCTCATCCAGCTTGAGCAAGGGCTCACCAGCTTGAGTTCAGAGTCACTGATTTGTGCATGGTATCATAGACATGACCCCATGGTCACTGGCTTGAGCACAAAGGTTGCTGCCTTGAAGCCCAAGGTCGCTGGTTAAGCAAGGTGTCACTTACTCTGCTGTAGCCCCCCAGTCAAGGCACTGAAGAGAAAGCAATCAATGAACAAATAAGGTGCCACAACGAAAAATTGATGCTTCTCATCTCTCTCCCTTCCTGTCTGTCTGACCCTATCTATTTCTCTTTCTGACTCTCTGTCTCTGTAAAAAAAAAAAAAAAAGAAACTATCTCTGTATTGGTGACTTCTAAATTTGCATCCCCATCTCAAATTTCTTCTCTAATTTGTCATCCAGCTTTCCCAGTCTTAATAACCAAGTGTCTGTTTGGTATCTCCACTTGCATGTCTCAGAAAAATTTCAAAATTAACATGCTTAAACCAGAACTCTTGATTCCCATCTTTCCATTAGCCCTACCTTGGTCCTCTCTCATTCTGCCGATGTTCATAAGTGGTACCACCTGCTACTCAGTTACTAGAAGCTAGAAAATGAAATCATCCTAGATGATCCCTCTTCTCCCAGCCACCACATCCAATCCATCAACAAATTTTAGTGGTTTCACCTCTTTTATACCTACTGTTCATCTTCCCTCTTCTCTCCATTCACTGTTTCTACCTTAGTCCAAGCTACTGTCAGCTCTTACCTGGCCTAACCTTGTAACCTTGTCTTCAGGCCTCCACACTTGCCTCTTTCCAGTCCTTTTCCATGAAGCAGCCAGTATGAGTTTTCTTACAAAATAAATAGGATCCTATCACTACTCTGCTTCAAATCTTCTAATTGCTTCCCATTTCTCTGAAACAAAAATTTGAATTTTTATTGTGACCTATTGGATTTGCATGATGTGGCCCTTGCTTGCTTTTTTTTGTTTTTCTTTTTTTTCTCAGGTGAGAGGAGGGAGGATAGTGAGGCAGACTCCTGCATATGCCCTGACCAGGATCCACCTGGCAATCCTGTCTGGAGCCAGTACTTGAGTACCAAGCTATTTTTAGTGCCTGAGACTAACATTCTCAGACCAACCAAGCTATCCTGAGCACCTGGGGCCAATGCTCAAACTGATCAAGCCACTAGCTGCGGGAGGAGAAGAGTGAGAGGAGGAGAGGGAGAGTGGGAGAAGGAGATGGCCACTTCTACTGCATGCCCTTACCAGGAATCAAACACTGGGATGTCCATACACCAGACTGATGCTCTGTCCACTGAGCCACCTGCCAGGGCCACCCTTGCTTACTTTTCTAAGTTCATCTATGCCACCACATGCAAACCATGCTCCAGTGACATCAACTGTTGATCATTTCTTGGAATTTTCCAAACACTTTTCTGCTTTGGGCCTTATTGCTTGTTAATGCTTCTCTCTGGAATAGGCTTTCCTGCAGCTCATATTCATCCTTTAGGTATCAGCTTAAATGTCAACTTTACAGAGAACCTTCTCAAACCACATTTTCTAAAAACGTCACTGCCTTATTATAAGATCTCTACTTATTTTGTCATGACAATTATCTCAGTCTGTAAGAATTTATTTATTTATTTATTTATTTTTTACAGGGACAGAGAGAGAGAGTCAGAGAGAGGGATAGATAGGGGCAGACAGGAACGGAGAGAGATGAGAAGCATCAATCATCAGTTTCTCGTTGCGACACCTTCGTTGTTCATTGATTGCTTTCTCATATGTGCCTTGCCCACGGGCCTTCAGCAGACAGAGTGACCCCTTGCTCGAGCCAGTGACCTTGGGTCCAAGCTGGTGAGCTTTTTGCTTAAGCCAGATGAGCCTGCGCTCAAGCTGGCAACGTCGGGGTCTCGAACCTGGGTCTTCCGCATCCCAGTCCAATGCTCTATCCACTGCGCCACCGCCTGGTCAGGCAAGAATTTTTTTTTTTTTTTTTTTTCATTTTTCTGAAGCTGGAAACGGGGAGAGACAGTCAGACTCCCGCATGCGCCCGACCGGGATCCACCCGGCACGCCCACCATGGGGCGACGCTCTGCCCACCAGGGGGCGATAATCTGCCCATCCTGGGCGTCGCCATGTTGCGACCAGAGCCACTCTAGCGCCTGAGGCAGAGGCCACAGAGCCATCCCCAGCGCCCGGGCCATCTTTGCTCCAATGGAGCCTCGGCTGCGGGAGGGGAAGAGAGAGACAGAGAGGAAAGCGCGGCGGAGGGGTGGAGAAGCAAATGGGCGCTTCTCCTGTGTGCCCTGGCCGGGAAAGGAATTTTTTTTTTTTAATATTCACTCTATATGTCCTCCACGAGGGCAGAGACCTTATCTGTGTCATGAACTTCCTCATCCCTTGCATTAAGTGCTATCTATGCCTATATATGCCCATGCCTATGTATTGAGTAGGTTTTCAGTAAATATTTATGCAATGAATGGATAGATGAAGTGGGTTATAAATAAGGGTACTATATAATTATTATCAACTTTTCAGAATGAAAAGAGGCACGATTACAAGTGTACTTTAGATAACAGACATAAACCACAAAGTAATAGAGCACTCGGTTTCCAGAGATACGAGAAGTCAAGGTGACCCTGACTTAGTACCCTACAATATTTTTTTTTTCTTTTCATTTTTTTGAAGCTGGAAACGGGGAGGCAGTCAGACAGACTCCTGCATGTGCCCGACCGGGATCCACCCGGCATGCCCACCAGGGGGCGATATTCTGCCCCTCTGGGGCGTCACTCTGTTGCATTCAGAGCCATTCTAGCGCCTGAGGCAGAGGCCACAGAGCCATCCCCAGCGCCTGGGCCATCTTTGCTCCAATGGAGCCTCTGCTGCTGGTGGGGAAGAGAGAGACAGAGAGGAAGGAAAGGGGGAAGGGTGGAGAAGCAGATGGGCGCTTCTGCTGTGTGCCCTGGCCGGGAATCGAACCCGGGACTCCTGCACACCAGGCCGACGCTCTACCGCTGAGCCAACCGGCCAGAGCCCTACAATATTTTTATTATTCAGGTGAAGACAAGTTAAGGTGAATACCAAGGAAGGAAAGAAGGGGTCATGCAGTGAAGGGTAGTGTATAGTAGGGTGAATGAGCTCTTTTCCTTTGCCTTGAGTTTAAATGGTAATGGTATGTTTGGGAGCCTCATATAGTCTTGTCTTTCCTTTTTAAAAGATTTTTATTTGTTAAATTTTTTTTTTTTTTAGATTTTACTTATTCATTTTTAGAGAACCAGGAGAGATAGAGGGAGAAAGAGAGAAAATGGGAAGAGCAGGAAGCATCAACCCCTATATGTGCCTTGACTGGGCAAGACCAGGGTCCCGAACCGGTGACCTCAGTGTTCCAGGTCGACACTTCATCCGTTGCACCACCACAGGTCAGGCTCCTTTTAAAAATATTTTTAAATTTTTATTCATTGATTTTATGCCTGGCCTGTGATGGTGCAGTGGATAAACCATTGACCTAGAATGCTGGAATGCAGTGGATAAACCAGCTGAGGCTGCCGGTTCAAAACCCTAGGCTTGCCTGGCCAAGGCACATACAACAAGCAATCAATGAACAATTAGGAGTTGATCAGTGAAGCAACTATGAATTGATACTTCTCACTTCATGCCCCCCTCTTTCCTCTCTCTGTAAAATCAATAAATAAAGTCTAAAAAAAATGTACTCTTTGATTTTAGAGAGAGAGAAGGGAGGGAAGACAGAAACATCGATCTGTTCATGTATGTGCCCTGATGGGGGATTGAACCCACAACCTTTGTGTATCCGGACAATGCTCTAACCAACTGAGCTATCTGTCCAAGGCCCTCATTTTTACCTTTTTCTTTTTTTTAAATATAACACATCCAAGCCCTCCCCGATTAGATAACTGTCTGAATTACTGCCCAGCTGGTTGGTTCTGAGAGTAGTAGGGAACTCCCCACCTCCAACACAGAGGACCTAAGGGTTGCTTGACCTTGGAATTACAAGACCTGATATCTATCTAACCTGTAACTTGAAAAATGTTGGCAAGTCTTGGCCAAATTGTTTTGCCTCTTCTGGAAGGTGAGAAAATAGTAGATGATTCCTAAGGTCTCTTCTCTAAGATTTCATGACTACTTTCAAAGAGGAGACTTGTCAGCCCTATTGTTGAAGACATAGAAAAATACCTAAAAAAAAAAAAAAGAAAAAAAGAAAAATACCTAATGCCTAGATATCACAGGCAGTGATAGTTGGAGTCTATCAAACAATTGGCAGGCAATATCAAGGAGCAGATAGACCTCAGACAGGAAGTGTTTGGAGATGGAGAGGCAGGAGATAGGGCAAAGGTATTTCCGGGAGGGAAATGGTCTCAACTAGACACAGAAGTTGCATGGGAATGGTGTGTACAAAAAACTGCCATCACCTGGTTTTTCTGAGGAAGCAAAGGATAAAATTGAAAAGACAACTTAGGAGCAGTTACCGCCAGGAAGAATAGTGGGCTGGGGGAAGAAAGGAAAGAAGGTGATTGTTTACCTTTTGGTCTACTTATTTATTTATTTTTTTCTTTTATTTTTTTCTTTATTTTTTGGTCTATTTCTTGAATTTTTTCTATTTTTTATTTTTAAGATTTTATTTATTGATTAGAGAGAGAGAGAGAGAGAGAGAGAGAGAGTTGGGTGGAGGGGCAAGAAGCATCAACTTGTAGTATAAGCCTTGACCTGGCAAGCCTGGGGTTTCAAACTGGTGACATCAACATTCCAGGTCAGAGCTCTATCCACTGTGCCACTAACAGATCAGGCTCTTGAACTTTTTTTTTTTTAATTTATTGATTTTAGAGAGGAAAGGGAGAGAGAGAAACATCAATTTGTTCCACTTATTTATGCATTTATTGGTTGATTCTTTTATGTGTCTTGGCCAGGGATCGAACCCACAGCCTTGGCGTATCAGAAGGGCACTCTAACCAACTGAACTACCCAGCCAGACTACTTACTTCTAAATTGTTTGAATTTTAATAAAATATTTTCATAGAACAAAATTTTTTTATCTTTACAGTAGGATAATGTCAAGTTTAGGAGACTGTCTGGCCAAAGGATTAGGATTTTGTCTAGGACACTGCAAGTTTTTTTGTTTTTGATCAAGTCATGTTGACCATGGCCAGGTAGCTCAGTTGGGTATAGAGTCGTTCTGATATGCCAAGGTTGCAGGTGTAAAGTCAGCAGGCAAAATATCAGTTACTGAGTTAGTGCAAATATCAGGCAGAAGTAATGGAGAGGAGGGGATAGATTTGGAGGACAAACCAAAGAAGATTAAATATGAAAAGTTGAACAGAGGAAGGAATCAGGGATGATTCATAAGTAAGCCTCAGTTGCTGAATGTTTCATTAGAGCACTGGAAACAGAGAAGTCATGAGAAAATTTTGTCATTCAAGTAGAAATGGCCAGTGAAACGTAGAAGCTGTGGTGCTTAGAGCTGCATAGAGATGGGGATTTAGGAATTATCAATGGCCTGACCTGTGGTGGCATAGTGGATAAAGCATCGACCTGGAGTGCTGAGGTCACTGGGTTAGAAACCCTAGGCTTGCCTGGTCTGGGGACCTATGGGAGTCAACACTTCCTGCTCCTCCTCCCCTTCTCTCTCTCTCTCCTCACTAAAAAAATAAAATAAAAATAATTAGGAGTTATCAACAGAGTAATAAAACTGAAATTTTAGAGTACATAACTTCTCCACAGGTGAGAGTAGAGAAGGAACTATGTCCTGACTGTCAAGTTCATGTTCTTGCCCGCACACCATCTCAAGCCCTAGCTGAAGAGGACCTTGATGATTGAGGCCCCAGCTGATAAAGCTGAGAATTAAGACTACTTGGCTGAAATGGAGGGGTCAGATATAAACTTGGACAAGGGAGAAATGCAAGCGGAGCCTGATAGGGCAGTCAGAGTTCTGTGACAGCCAAGATTAGGTAGATTTTTCAGATACTTGAGGGCAAAAAAGTAATGGCAGTTGAGGCTTGAGAAGGATTCACATCCCACTTAACTCTTTATAGAAACCCAAAGTAGGTGTATTTGAAGACAATCTAAGAAAAAAGAATGTGAGAAAGAACTAGTGAAAAACTGGAGTGATTAGGGTTACTTAACTTGAAGAAAAGAAGTGCATGAAGGCCTGAATCCATAATGAGAGGTCCTAGAAAATTTGGTAGGCTTAAAATATAGTGATGCCTCCTTACCTGTGGCACAGTGGATAAAGTGTTGACCTGGAATGCTGAGGTTGCCGGTTTGAACCCAGAGCTTGCCCGGTCAACCACATACAAACAACTAAGGTGAAGCAACTATGAGCTGATACTTCTCAATCTCCCCACCCCTCTCTCCTCTCTGTGTAAAATCAATAACTAAAATTAAAAGGAAAAAAATATATATATAGCAGTGCCGATTCAGGTCAGACATGCAACAAGTGTCCTAATAAGCACTACCAGATTGGAGGTGACTGGCATCCCTCTCCCTAATGGTCTTGCAGAACAGTGTACAAAGTGCTTCTCTCCCTTTAGCTTCGAAGTAGATCTCTCCTGTTAAGAAGCAGGTGGTTGAGGCCCTGGCCAGTTTGCTCAGTGGATAGAGAGCATAGGCCCGGTGTATGGACATCCCAGGTTCGATTCCCGGTCATGGCACACATGAGAAATGACCATCTGTTTCTCTTCCTCTCCCTCTCCCACCTCTCTCTCTTCATGTCTCATTGCCAGTGATGTGACTGGTTTGAGTATCACCCCCAGGCACTGAGGATAGCTTGGTTAATTCTAGCAATGGCCCTACATGTGGGTTGCTGGGTGGAGCCTGGTTTGGGGCACATGTGGGAGTCTGTCTCTCTTTCTCTCCTCCTCTCATTTAAAAAAAAATCTGGTACAGATTGCAAGGAGTTCTTGGTGAAGGAATGACAAGGGATCTTCTCAGGATCTTTCATCAAGGGCTGCATGGGAAACTGAGAATCTGAGAGGAACGTGGGAATAAACGTGGACACCTGGTACACCACTGGGCCTTTCCCTTACTCACATCCCACCCACCTCCTCACATGCCCGCTTTTATTACCCATAGCCTCCTTACTCCCTCACTGGCCAAGTACTGTATGAAGCTTCCTACAGTCCTGGCCTAATTTCCTTAATGCTTCCCACTGGTCATTGTGGGACATCCCATCCTTTCCCTGATGAAAAGGGCAGCCTGAGGGTGGGGACAGCACCAGCCATGCAGAGTGTTCAGGCCCCCGGAGCCTAATATTATGTCTTCAGCTATCTCACTTGGTGATACTAAATGGGCTACTACAAGGGTCGGGAAACTTTTTGGCTGAGAGAGCCATGAATGCCACATATTTTAAAATGTAATTCCATGAGAGCCATACAACGACCCGTGTACATGACTCATTATTCAATAAAAATTTGGTGGTGTGCCGGAGGACAGCTGTGATTGACTCCAGCCACCCGCAGTCATGAACATGAGCTGTAGGAAATGAATGGACTGTAATACATGAGAATGTTTTATATTTTTAACGTTATTTTTTTTTCTAAAGATTTGTCTGTGAGCCAGATGCAGCCATCAAAAAAGCCACATCTGGCTCGTGAGCCATAGGTTCCCGACCCCTGGGCTACTGTATTCCTCTAAACCCATCCTTGCTCCTATGGTAGCGAATGCTGCAGGATTAGGTAGTCCTACCCAAATGTCTTTTTATTTAAACATTATTATTTTATTGTTCCCAAATGTCTTTAACCTCCTTTAGAAGTCTTTGCTCTGGTCCTTGCTTTCATTTCATTTTCTCCCAGCCCAAACATCTTTATCTGAGCTCTTCACTGTGTTTTGTGATCAAGAATTATGAGTAGTTTGTGACCTGGGGCTATAAATTTGTCTTTCTCTGGATTCTGTTTTTCCTTCCTTTATTCTCTAAAATAAACACCCCTCCTTTGACATTCCTTTTGAAACTTTGACCTCAAATATAGACAGTAATGGTTAGCCTTTTTCATTGAGTAGCCCCTGAGAACCAGGATTCTGCCCTCCCAAGTCAGCAGGAGTCTGGCTATCTGCTTTCTCATTCTAAAGAAGGCCTTTGCAAGTCAAAAGTTAGGTCTCTCCATTCTGGAGAGGGGCTGAGAAATGTGACTCTCCTATTTGCAGAAGAGGGAGCAAGAGGACACCTTTCACTGCATATGAATGGTAGGCACTCAATACAAAAGCTGTCAAGACAGTTAAGATATTTGCTGAAGATCCCTGGGCTTCCACAGTGTAAGTGGTGGATAAGCAAATATTGGTAGCAGGTCTGAATTCAAATCTATCTCCCTGTGTTTAATTTTAGATTGAGTGCTTAACTTCTCTGAGTCAGTTTCCTCAGTATTAAGGGGGGAGTATTAAGGGGGGAATAATTGTAACATTTTATTTGGATTGTTTTTTTTTAACTTTTTTTTTTTAATTTTATTTATTCCTTTTTAGAGAAGAGAGAGAGACAGACAGAGAGAGAAGGGGGGAGGAGCTGGAAGCATCAACTCCCATATGTGCCTTGACCAGGCAAGCCCAGGGTTTCGAACCGGCGACCTCAGCATTTCCAGGTCGACGCTTTATCCACTGCGCCACCACAGGTCAGGCTTATTTGGATTGTTTTGAGGACTAAAGGAGATAATATATATTAAGCATGTGACCCGTAGTAGGTGTTCAGTTACTTCCTTTCCACCCCTACCTGTACGATAATCCAGCAGCAAGCCCTGAGGAGATTGGCAGGGACCACAGGAAGCTCAAAGAAAAGGCCTCAGGATTTTCTTTGGAGTAAATCTTTTCTGATTCTATCCACAGTGAAAGTCAGATAGAGAGAAGGAAGAGGAGGAGAAAGAGAAAGAGAAAAACCTTTATAAAGGCCTGACAAGCATAAGCATAGGATGAAAAAATCCAGGCTTCCATTCTCCAGGTGATTCCTGAAATATGGGAACAGGCTCACGGACAGATGTCCCTCATTGAATTGATTCCTTTTTCAGCCAGGTTTTCAAATCCACCACCAGATTGTGGCCAATCTTCCTGTTTTGGGTCCTGAACCTATTGAACAGGGGCGTTTTACTGTTCTGTCACCTTAATGATAGCCAGCTTGTTAAGGATGAGCCAAAAGGGAAGGGGTAACTAATGAATCTGAATGACACTGTAATGCCTTGGACTGAATCCCTGACAGGAAGGTGATGGATGTAGCGAAATTCAAATTCCTTTAGTTTCTGGCCAAGGGTCCATGTGGGGAGATTGGTTAATGTGATTGATGGCCACAAGGGTAAGATGAATGAGGATGGAAGAGGTTTGGAAAGAGTGGGACTAATGAGCTTTTTGGGGAAGTTGACAAACTTTCCATGGAATTTCCAATTGCTCTGGGTTTCATTAGTGAAAACCTCAGATATAAACCCACGGAAAACACAAGGCATACTCTTCTTGAATGACAGTTTGGACAGGTTAGCAGGGATATTTTTGTTTCTGCAAGTACCCCCTAACATTATTTGAGAATGTCAGCAAGGTCCTGGGGAAAGTGTCAAAGCATCAGATACCTGGGTTCTTTGGATGGAGATGTGGTTAGGAATACTGTAAAGGGAGAAAATGCAGGTTGTTCATTTTCCCAGCACAGCGGCACAACTGAGGTTTCATGATGGGTACTTTGGCATCTATGTTTACTGAGGGTTTAACCGCAAGACCAGATAATTTTATGTGTTTTTTTTTTTCATTGAGTCACAGGGAAATAATCTTTTGGTTGCCAATTTCTTTACCACAATTTTGTGCTTAGATAATATCTCTTCCATTCCCCTTTCCACTACCTCTGCAAGCAAACACACACACACACACACACACACACACACACACACCCACACACACACACACCCTATAATTGTTTTCTCTGTCACTAACTGTAGAATGTTTTTTACCTTCCTTAGAAGGAGGGAGGCAGAGGAAATGTTCCCTTCTTTTGACATAGACTAAATTTTTGTGGATTTCTTCTTGTCTCTGGCATCTGTGGTAGTTTGTATTTTTTTAATTATTGATTTTTAGGAAGGGAGAGGAAGAGATGGAAACATCGATCTGTTCCTGTATGTGCTGTGATTGGAAATCGAAACTGTAATCTTTGTGAATTGGGAATACCTCTAACCAACCAAGGTATCCAGCCAGGGCTGTGGTCGTTTTAAAAAATATATATTTATTTTATTATTATTATATTCTATTTTAAATTTTCTTGATTTATTTTAGAGAGAGAGGAGAGAGAAACATCAGTTTGTTGTTACAGTTATTTATGCATTCATTAGTTGATTCTTGTATGTGCCCTCATCGGGGATCAAACCCAGAACCTTGGCATATAAGGATGATGCTAGGGCTATGGTAGTTTTAAATGCACCAGGGAGGACTCTCAAGGCTTATAGTTTCTCTTGAGATGCTAACTATCTTAATGAACATTTCACCTTGCTTTTCACTTAAAAGGGCGGGGGAATTAGTTATTTTCTGTTGGCATTTAAAAACATAACTTACGCTTAGCCTTTGCAGAGAGGGGAGACCCCAAGGCTGAGATGCTCAGATTTAGGAAGCTAGTGATGCATCCCCAAGGCTCTTTTTGGGAAACTACTCCTCCCCCAAAGATTGCCAGTGGAAGATGCAGAAGTGTAAATGAGGAAGTAGAATCCACAACTTTCCTAGTCTCTTGCCCTGGGGCCCAGGTCCTTGGTGTACAGACACCTCAGGAAGCCCAAGTTAAGAAAGTCAACACACTTTGAATATGGTTCAAATTCAAAGCGCTTCCTTGTTCCTCAAGTTGCTTAGGTTGCATTAAAATAACACCTTTTAAATCTGGGAGTCTGGATTGTTTTCTTGTTGGCCAGTTTCCAGTCTGTTTTACTCTCTGTACTCTGTGAGACACTGATGTCAGGGGGATAGGATAGTTCCAGTTTCTCCCACAGCCTTGTGCATAATTGGAACACAGAGACAGGGTTCCCCATTCCCTTTCCCATCCTAAGTTTTCCGAAAAGAGAAAAAGTCTCAGCTGGATATATATTCTAGAAGCATTTATTGCAAAATAAAGTTGAGTTCCCAATCGAGAAAAATAACAAAACACAGTCATTTCATAGCTCTTTGGGGGGGGGGGGGATCTCTCTTGGGAGAGGTATCTGGATAAATTGTAGTCACCTGTCCACTTAATTAGGACCAGTATTACTTCTCCGTGGCTGCAGAGATGGTTTTTGAGCTAGAAGAATCCTCATCTTATGTTGGGTTCTGTTTTCCCCAAGGTTAGGTGGGAAGAATTTTTCAAAAGTGCGTACTCAGGTGAAGAACCCAACACCCTAAAAGCCTCCCACGAGGCAGGTATGTAGTCTCTGCCCCACTCATCTATCTGCATGACCTTGTAGCTGGTCATTTTTACATTTTATTTATTGATTTCCTTTATAGAAGAGAGAGAGAGTAAGAGAAAGAGAAGTCAGTTTGTCGTTCCATCCATTCCTGCATCCCTTGATTCTTGTATGTGCTCTGACCAGGGATCAAACTCACAACCTTGGCGCATTGGGATGATGCTCCAACTAGCTGAGCTATCCAGCCAGAGCATAGCTGGTCTTTTTGGAGCTAGCCAGAGTAGAGGAAGATTGCTCCTTCAGGAGTCTGGATGGACTGCTTTTGTTTTTTGCTTCCGTTCCCTCTGATTCTTAGAGCACAGCTAGATTGGCTGTGGTCTGAAACTTACAGGGAAAAGTACTCCAAAGGTCCCGCTGAATATGTATCCCAACCCAAATAAGCTGCAGAAGTTCAGGTACAAAGACTAGGCAGTAACTTGTAGGAAGACGGATGGGGTCCTCCTAAATTAGGATGATCATGTTCAAATTTCAGCTGTCAAGAATAAGCTGTAGCCTGACCTGTGGTGGCGCAGTGGGATAAAGCATCAACCTGGAACACTGAGGTTGCCGGTTCAAAACCTTGGGCTTGCCTGGTCAAGGCACATATGGGAGTTGATGCTTGATGCTTCCTGCTCCTCCCCTTCTCTCTCTCTCTCTCTCTCTCTCTCTCTCTGTCTCTCTCTCTCTCCCCTCTCTCTAAAAATCAATAAATAAAATATTAAAAAAAAAAAAAGAATAAGCTGTATAATTTTGAGCCTCAATGTTCCCAGGTAGAGCAGACATCAAGAGGACTATAGACCAACCCTGTGACTTTCCAATTGTTTTTCAACCAACTCTCTCCAAAAGAGAAATGGTGTCCCCTTTCATTGTCATTCAATTTGAGCAAGTAAGTTTGTGTGGGATGTTGTCAAGTGCGGCCCGTGCCTTGGGAGAAAGCTCTGGGGAGCGTGTGCAGTAGTACCTGTTCACAACATGCCTACACTGGTCACACTTGACTGTACAGCACCACTGGAATTTGCAGTTACAGCTGCTGATGGCCTCAGTTCTCCTCTCTTCGACCTGCAAGCCACACTCAGTGCACAGATGCCCGCAGCTGTGCCGTTCGCACCTGGATGTGTTGTGGCTGTTCTGCAGACATTCCCGACCCTCTGTGCCATAGATGCCCAGACTGGAATTATGGATACAGTAATCTGGCGATTCCTCTAAAAAAATTAGCTCAGCCTCTGCGCTAGGAAGGAAGGCTTCAGCAGGTGCCCAGTGGCTCTCGGCGCTGTTCCCGGCCCTTAGCTGCCGCTTATCCATCTCAATTTTCAGTGCCCGGTCATACTTGGCCTTTAGGTAGTCTCCCATTTCCCGGAAGTCAGCCAGCTGCAGCCAGCAGGTCTGGATGCTACAGCTCCCCGAGATGCCATGGCATTTGCAGGTCCTTTTCATGGTGGCTCTCACTGCCTTCACAGAGAGACCGAGAGAGAAAGTACAAATGAGAGAATTGCTCTGGATAGGGAAGAACAAAGGTTAGCAACTAAATAGGATATTTTAGAGTTGTGCTTCTTAACTTTGGAGGAGCATCAGAATTACTTGGGGAAGCCCATGAAAAATGTTTATTCCTGGGCCCTACTTTAGATCTTATCAATTACAATGTTCAAGGGGTCAAGGGCCTTGGTGTAGGTAATTCTAAAGCTGCCCCGGGTGATTCTTAGGGAAAACCAGAAAAGTGTTGAAATGGTTACTGGAGTCAGGAAACCTAGATTCCAGGCCCAAACTTCAATACTTGTTAAACTTGTTGCTTTATCTCCCTAATTGGAATAGGAAGGATCAAGAAAGTACTTTGTAAACGATAAAGGAAAATATAATCATTGGCACTGTTATTGTTTTAAAGCTGGGGGTTAAGGTATTTGTGGAAGTCTGGATTTGTGCTCTGGGCCCCCTTCAGAAGGAAGGAAGCCCCTGGGGTCTGAACTCCCTCCCCACAGCAATTACCCACATGTGCAATTACTCTGAAGACTTCTCCCCTTTCCTGTGCCCTGGACAACCAGAACATGTAGATACAGATAGGTTCATGGGAAAATTTTAGGCTCTTGGCTCTAAATCCAAATTGCTTCCATATTTTTGAGTTCAGAATACTTCAGGGATTGCCACCCACCAGAAGTCTTTTTTTTTTTTAAGATTTTATTTATTGATTTGAGAGAGAGAGAAGGGAAGAAGGAGAAACAGGAAGCATCAACTTGTAGTAGTTGCATCTCATAGGTGCCTTGACCAGGCAAGCCTGGAGCTTTGAACCAGCGACCTCAGTATTCCAGGTCGAGGCTTTATCCACTGTGCCACCATCGGTCAGGCCACCAGAAGTCTAGCAGAGAATAAACCCTCCAGAGAAGCCTAGATCAGTCCTAATCCCTTGAAGCCCAGACAGACTTTATTTAGGACAGAAGCTAGATGATAAGCCCATTGATTTTCTAGAACACGCAGTTAAAGGTTGTCTTGATCCTGTATTCTCAGAAACCTGCCTGTGGATGGGCCAGAACACAAGGATTAGTGTGATAAGAGGACTAGACTAGAGATCTGAGTTCATTATCTGGGTATGATGCTTAGTTGCATTGCCTTGGTTAAGCCATTTGGCTTGACCTTAGCTGGCATTGTCACTCAGAGAATGGGGATAGCCATGTCAGTCCTGCTGGGTGGTGTGAGGATGAGACATGGATATGAGACAGCCCTTGGTAAGTTG
Source organism: Saccopteryx leptura (assembly GCF_036850995.1). Taxonomy (NCBI): domain Eukaryota; kingdom Metazoa; phylum Chordata; class Mammalia; order Chiroptera; family Emballonuridae; genus Saccopteryx; species Saccopteryx leptura. The sequence goes on along the minus strand of NC_089508.1, from coordinate 160,197,467 downwards.
TGAAAGGCTGTACAGATATGAAGCTGTTGCCAGTACTGAGCCTGAGAGCTGACTGACAAACTCCTATACCCACCAGCCTGCCCACCCTGTTGTTGTGAAGATTCATCAGGGCTCTGGCATCCTTTCCCTTCTCCAGGCTGTCCACAAAGAGTTTGGAGATCCTTTCCCCAAATTCTATATTGTCGCTGCAGCCTCCCCAGATCCAGCCATGGCCTCCTATGCATAAGAAAAGAATAAGTTCTGAATACAGTTCCCTACTAAGTTTCAGGAGAAGACTCATGTTCATCTTGGCTGACACAGCCAAGCCATCCCCAAGAGCCCTAGAAGCACGTGAGGCTGTCACTGAAGGTTAGACAGAGAAATGGATGTACCTGGGGCAGGTGGGGGGATTCCTATTCCCGAAGCCAACCATCCACCCTTCAGGTATTTCCCAGCTTTTTTTTTTAAATTGATTTTAACTTATTGTGTTTACATAGATTCTAGTGTCGCCCCAAATGCATCCCTCCCTCTCTATTTCCCAGCTTTAAGCAATTAGTCTCTATACCCACAGTAAAAGACATTCTGGAATTCTGCACCATTACCCTACAATAGTCACCTCTTCCCTCATTAGTGACAAATCTGAATAAGTCTCTTGGTTGACAAATAATTGAGTGCTCTGGATATGGACAAGCCTTCTAAGGCTGAAATATAAAGGTTAGCTTTAAACTCTCTTTGGCTTCCTCATTCATAGATAGCTTGTTACTTTTAGAGTTCTGTGCTAAGTGCTGTTCCTGGAATCACAGACCCAGGCTCAGCTCCCAGGAGAGTCTAGGTCCAGGAGCTCCCGCCCATGAAGTTGCTATTGGAGTCTAGGGGTTTGAGGGGACTGGAGTTGTGTCCCTCAGCCTTTCCCTGGAAGACGTTAGCCTGCACGCAGCTCTGCACCGCTCACCTCTTCTCATCAGAGAGCCCAACTTACCTGTTTTTCCATTTTTTGACTCATCACAGCCACAGTTTTCAAAGTCGCCCATGCTGCAATTCTTGGTGATGGTATGCATGACTCCAGCAGAGCTGATAGCGTGAATGAATGAAGTCTCCCTGGTGGCTTTAGAGAGAGAAAGGAGACTGGAAACTTGGATACTGATGGCCTAAAGCAGGGAGGCTTTGGAAAAGCACACTGTTTCTCTCCCTGTCCCCTGCCCCCTTTGGGTTTAAGAGGATGTTCTTCTACTTGAGAGAATAGTACCTATCTCCTTACTTCATTTTTACTTTGTTCAGGCAGGAGTGAACATCCCCATGCTACAGACAGGGAAAGTAAAACCCAAAGATTAAGAGTGATGAGACTAAGGCCACTCTTCTCACCAGCTGTGGTATTGGGACCAGGACTCTTCTCTCCTGAAGTTCAGCCTGGGCCTCTGGTCATTAGCCACTACTTTGGTCCTCTGGCAGTGAGGACTCAGGGCCATGAGGCTGTCTTAGGAAAAAGAGAAGGACCTTTTCTTCTTTCTGACATGAAACTAGAGACATGTAATAATCATAATGATCATGGCTACCACTTACTGAGCTTGTATCTTACTAAGCTCTTTATAAAAAAATAATTGTCCCATTTCATTTCCACACACTCCCCCATTCTTTCTGTATATCCCACGGGGAGATATTTATTTTTATCATCTTTTTTATGCCTTCCCCCAACTCTTCTCAGGCAACTCTTTATTGTCCCTTTGTAAATGACTTTTATGCAAACTACTACACATTGTTACAAACAGCTGCACTGGTACACACACGCACACGTGCACATAGACACATACCCCACCTGAGACACAGCCCAATATGATCTCTCAGCTTCTCTGCTGTTTGGATTTTTTTTTTTAATTTTTTTAAAAATTATTTTTATTTATTTATTCATTTTAGAGAGAGAGAGAGAGAGAGAAGGGGGGGAGGAGCAGGAAGCTTCAACTCCCATATGTGCCTTGACCGGGCAAGCCCAGGGTTTTGAACCGGCAAGCCCAGTGTTTTGAACCAGCAACCTCAGCATTCCAGGTCGACGCTTTATCCACTGCACCACCACAGGTCAGGCTGCTGTTTGGATTTTATGACAGCTGGGCAGATTCCCTCAGGGGCTGCAAACACAGAGCCTTTTCCCCATTTTTATTTCATGTAAATCAGTGCAAGATAAGCATGTACAAACACACTAATACAGGCATGCAATAAAAAAATAGAGTAATGATTATTACCTTTGTATAGGAATACTTTTGTATTCCCTTCATTCGACCCTCATAATACTCCTGGTGAGCTACACAGAGCTGGCCTTATCACAAAATGTCAAACTGGGGTTGAGAGGGGAAGGAACTCACCCAAGGTCACACAGCAGGAAGTGGCAAGTCAGCAGATCACTGATAACTTGTTCATTTCTCTGGGCACATATATGTTAGTCATACCCACACACTGCAAGCCCACCCACATGCACACATACCCCCTGGTACAGGTGCAGACTTACCACTTCTCAGCCTGTTGTGAGTAGAGAGCTGCAGAGCATTTTCAGGGCAGTTCCAGCGTTCCCAAGCAAACTGGAACTTACACTCCTCAATGCCACTCTGGGCACCCAGGGCCACACTGGTGGTGTAGGTCAGGTAGGCCTTGCAAAGGAAAAGGGCCATGAGCTTCAGCCCTGGCTCAGATCAGGTTGGCAGGGGTGTGGGGAGCAGGCAGGACTCAAAGGGTAGCTCTCCCTTAAGGAACAACCATTAAAAACCCTCAAAAAGAAGAACCATGGGTTCCTCTGGGTGAGGGACTTCTGACACTGTCTCCCTCCTCTCTTGTCCTTCCCCCAAAGAGTTCCCTTAGGAAGCTGGTTGGGTAGAAACAGAAGCCAGAGACCATCCTACCTTGGGACCTGTTATCAGGAAATTGTTCACTGACCTACCAAAAAGAGAAAAAGTGAGACATTGTAGAGCAGGGCTGATATAATAGGGGCTTCCTTGGCAGGGAGTGAGTGGTGGGGAAAGGACTTACCAGGCAGAGGCACTGAAGGTGGCACAGCATATGCCCACAGCCACCCTGAGCATTAACAGGTCCCCCATGACCCTGCCCACCCCTAGGGGACCAGATTCAGTCTAGGGACAAGTCCAGAGAAAAAGTGAGAAGGCAGGGTCTTTCTCAGTATATATGTGGGGAAATTCTGAATGGCCAAGGGGGAAAAATCAACAGCTCTTTTCATTTGTTCCTCACTGGCAGGACTTGCTGGAGCCACTGACCCAATGGGGGACCAGGGAGGAGGGACTCAGCCCAAAGCCTCAAGGAAAGCCCCGCCCCTCTAGCCTGTCTTCCCTCCCAGGCTGATAGAAGTCTTTCCATACCCTGCAGGTATCTTTCCTACAGAATTCAGACTTATGTCTTTTCCTGCTTGAGGACTCATTTCTCAGAATCCTGTAGCCTGTAACAGGTAAGGTTCCTAACCTTGGAGGCAGGTCACCTACCCTTTGTAGCTACAGTGTTCTTATCTGTCAATGAGGACCCAACCTTTGCCTTGCCTTCTTCCATTAGGTGTTAATAACGATGTACTTTATTCAAGTAGAGGATGCACTATTCCTACTTCCTCCTTGGTGACTGTAAAGTCACAGAATTGTAAGACCATGAAGCAGAAACCCTTCAGAGGTCATCTCTGCAATAGTCCCCACTAGCACATCCTTCCAAAGTAAGTTCTGGGAAATTTCTTTGATTCCCATAGGTCTATCATGTTGTGTTTGAGGGTTAAATCTTGTTTCTTAGATGCTTGTAGATGTGTGAATCAACCTTTGGACCACCCAGCAGTATTTGAAAAGATAGAAGGCTTTTTATTTAATTTAATTTTTTATTTAGTTTCTGTTTTTTAGAGAGAGAGGAAGGGGCAGGGAGAGAGAGAAACATTGCTTTGTTGTTCTGCCTATTTATGCATTCATTGGTTGATTCTTTTATATACCCTGACCAAAGATTGAACCTGCAACCTTGATGTACAGGGACAACACTCTAACCAACTGAGCTACCCAGCCAGGACAGGTTTCTGTCTTTTAGATTCCTTTTGTATAACTTAGTGGTTAAGAAGATGCTTGGATGAATGAACAAATGAATGAATGAATGATTTTGGCCTCTAGTAGGGACCCATGGTACCATAAGGTAGGACAGAGGATTAGAGTAAAGGGAATGAGATTTTCCTTGGTTGGTGAAACACTTGCCTAAGGCTGGGAAAGGTAGGCTGGAAAGATTCAGAGGAAAATACAAATAGGAAGTCACAGGCCTGACTCAGTACCCTGTGACCATGGATCTCCAGCTCACGTCCCAGCTCCCCAGATCTGATTTGGATAAGAAGAGCTCAGCCATCCCCTCACCAAAGGAGTTTCAGGGCAAAGGGGTCCTCAGCCCTTTTTAGAGCAATGCACTCAAAGTATGGGTTAGGGTTGGTGTCAATCTGCAAACCGTTATCTTGCTAACAAGAAAAATACAGAAATGAAAGTGTTTAGAAAATTTTATAACCATTTGATGGAGTAATTTTAGATATGTTGAATCTAATAAGAAGTTTGGGCTCCTATCTTTTTTTTTTTTTTTTTTTTTACAGAGACAGAGAGTGAGTCAGAGAGAGGGATAGACAAGGACAGACAGACAGGAACGAAGAGAGATGAGAAGCATCAATCATTAGTTTTTCATTGTGCATTGCAACACCTTAGTTGTTCATTGATTACTTTCTCATATGTGCCTTGACCACGGGCCTTCAGCAGACCGAGTAACCCCTTGCTGGAGCCAGTGACCTTGGGTTCAAAATGGTGGGTTTTTGCTCAAACCAGATGAGCCTGTGCTCAAACTGGCGACCTCGGGGTCTCGAACCCAGGTCCTCTGCATCCCAGTTCGACACTCTATTCACTGTGCCACCGCCTGGTCAGGTGGGCTCCTACTTTTTATGCCCATTTTTCTAGAAGGGTAGGTACAAATGTCACAAATGCCAAATCCCAGCATGCTGTTCCTCTGCTTGCTTGTGGGCTTCTCTTGTTGGGGAAAAGAGATGATGGAGACTTGAGTTACTTGAGAAAAGCCCACTGAGTTTGCCTCAGTGGCCTTTCCTCTCCCTCCTACTATTCCCAATCAAGAATCTAATGCTGAACTTTCATTTCTTAAGGTAGCTGGATTGAGCTCTGGCTGGATAGCTTGGTTGGTTAGAGCAGTGGTCCCCAACCTTTTTTGGGCCACGGACCAGTTTAACGTCAGAAAATATTTTCCCGGACTGGCCTTTAGGGTGGGACGGATAAATGCACAAAATAAAATTATGCGACCGGCATAAAAACTGTAGTATTTTAAAATATAATTGTCAAACTTACGAGACAAGCATCAAGAGTGAGTCTTAGACGGATGTAACAGAAGTAATCTGGTCATTTTTTAAAAATAAAACATCGTTCAGACTTAAATGGAAATAAAATGGAAATAATGTAAGTTATTTATTCTTTCTCTGCAGACTGGTACCAAATGGCCCACGGACCGGTACTGGTCTGTGGCCCCGGGGTTGGGGACCACTGGGTTAGAGCACTGTCCTGAAGCACAGAGATGGCTGGTTTGATTCCGGGTGAGGGCACATACAAGAATGAATAGATGTTCCTGTGTCTCTCTTGCTCTCTCCCTTTCTCTCTCCAAAATCAATAAAATAAACATTAAAAAGAAGAAGAAGAAGAAGAAGACAGGATTGAGTTCCATGCTACTCACTGTGGGGTCAGATCAGGGTTAGCATTAGCCCTAAGGAAGTCCCCTCACACTCCTTAAAAGAGTTTTAGGCCTTGGCCAGTTCGCTCAGTGAATAGAGCATTGGCCTGGCATATGGACGTTCCAGGTGTTTTTTTTTTCTGTTTTTTTTTCTGGGTGGGTTTTTTTTTTGGTGTTTTTCTGAAGTTGGAAATGGGGAGGCAGTCAGACAGACTCCCTCATGTGCCCGACTGGGATCCACCCAGCATGCCCACCAGGAGGTGATGCTCTGCCCATCTAGGGCGTTGCTCTGTTGCAACTAGGGCCATTCTAGTGCCTGAGGCAGAGGCCATGGAGCCATCCCCAGCGCCCAGGCAAACTTTGCTCCAATGGAGCCTTGGCTGCAGGAGGAGAAGAGAGAGACAGAGAGGAAGGAGAGGGGGAGGGGTGGAGAAGCAGATGGGCACTTCTTCTGTGTGCCCTGGCCGGGAATCGAACCCGGGACTCCTGCACACCAGGTCGACGCTCTACCACTGAGCCAGCCGGCCAGGGCCTGGGCATTCCAGGTTTGATTCCCAGTCAGGACACACATGAAAAGCAACCTTTTTTCCCCCTTCCCCCTCCCCCTTCTCTCTCTTCCCCTCTCATAGCCAGTGGTTCGATTGCTTTGAACTTTGGCCCTGGGCACTGAGGATAGCCCAGTTGATTAGCATTGGCACCAGACAGACATTGCTGCTTGGATCCTGGCCGGGGCACATGTGGGAGTCTGTCTCACTATCTTCCCTCCTCTCAATGAAAAAATAAAAAAGAGTTTTAAGAGTAATTCCATATTCACTTCCTGTGTTTGATCAACTGGGTCTCAGTCTTCTTTGTCCCTCATGGCACCTGGCATTTACTGTAGTTGGTACTCTATAAAAATATTTCTTTATTTTCTAGGAAGCAGAGGGGAAGTTAGTGTGCTTTCTCTGTGCAAACTTTGTTCCTATTTCTGCTCAGATTCTCTAAAAAGAAACTTGAGATGCTAAGGAAAGGCCTGACCAGGCCATGGCACAGTGGACAGAACATTGACTTGGGATGCTGAGGATCCAGGTTTGAAACCCTGAGATCACCAGCTTGAGCGCAGACTCATCCAGCTTGAGCGTAGGGTCACTGACTTGAGCATGGGATCATAGACTTGGTCGATGGCTTGAACCCAAAGATTGCTGGCTTGAGCCCAAAGGTCGCTGGCTTAAAACCCAAGGTCACTACCTAGAGCAAGGTGTCACTGGCTCAGCAGGAGCCTCTCCCCCCCACTCTCAAGGCACATATGAGAAAGCAATCAATGAACAACTAAGGTGTCACAACAGGGAGTTGATGCTTCTCGTCTCTCTCCCTTTCTGTCTGTCTGTCTGTCTCTCTCTCTCACTCTCTCGCTAAAAACAAAAGAAAGATGTTAAGGAAAGGCCTCTGTTATTGAGAGCCCTGGACTTTGGCCACTAAGCTGTTATGTGACCTTGGGCAATCTATTAACTACTAAGTGGACTCAGTTTCTTCATCTGTAAAATGAGAGAGTAGGGAAAATGTTGAATGTTGCATGTTGCTAAAGGTTTTCCCATCTCTCCTACATGCTTCAATTCTATTTTGTGTGTGTGTGTGTGTGTGTGTGTGTGTGTGTGTGACAGAAACAGAGAGAGAGGGATAGAGAGAAGGACAGATAGGGACAGACAGACAGGAAAGAAGAGAGATGAGAAGCATCAATTCTTTTTTTTTTTCTGTATTTTTCTGAAGCCGGAAACGGGGAGAGACAGTCAGACAGACTCCTGCATGCGCCCGACCAGGATCCACCTGGCATGCCCACCAGGGGGCGACGCTCTGCCCACCAGGGGGCGATGCTCTGCCCCTCTGGGGCGTCGCTCTGCTGCGACCAGAGCCACTCTAGCGCCTGGGGCAGGGGCCGAGGAGCCATCCCCAGCGCCCGGGCCATCTTTGCTCCAGTGGAGCCTCAGCTGCGGGAGGGGAAGAGAGAGACAGAGAGGAAGGAGAAGGGGAGGGGTGGAGAAGCAGACGGGCGCCTCTCCTGTGTGCCCTGGCCAGGAATCGAACCCAGGACTTCTGCACGCCAGGCCGACGCTCTACCACTGAGCCAACCGGCCAGGGCGAGAAGCATCAATTCTTGAGCAGAGCGAGTGACCCTTTGCTCAAGCCAGCGACCTTGTGCTCAAGCCAGCAACCATGGGGTCATATCTATGATTCCATGATGAAGCCAGTGACCCTGTGCTTAAGCTGGTAAGTGCACTCAAGCTGGCAACCTTGGGATTTCAAACCTGAGTCCTCTGTGTCCCAGTCCAACACTCTACCTACTGCGCCACTGCCTGGTCAGGCACTTCAATTTTAATTTTAAGATTTGCAGGATTTATTAATTCCAGAGGTGATTGTAGGCCAGAAATGGGGAAGTAATATCTTTTCTAGCTGTCAGCAAGGGAATCATCTTAGTTATTTCTGAAACCTTCAGTTGACCTGTAAGATGGATACCTGGAGGACAACCAGTGTCTTCTCCAGAGTCCTTTAGGGCTCTGTCTACATAAAACATCTGTGCTATACTGAGCAAAGTCCTTCATTGTGCACAGAGGGTTTCCTAGAAAGAGAGAAGAGCCAGAGGCAGTCACTCCTCCACTCTGGAGTCTATAAATCGTTTGCAGCCAACATGTGCATCCATTTCCTTAACCCCAGCCCTATTATTCATTAGTTATTAGTGGTTTTTTTGTTTTGTTCTTTTTTTTTTTTTTTTTAACGAGAGAGAGAGAGAGACAGACAGACAGACTGGAAGGGAGAGAAATGAGAAGCATCAACTTGTTGCGGCACCTTAGTTGTTCATTGACTGCTTTCTCATATATGCTTTGACTGAGGGGTTCCAGCTGAGTCAGTGACCCCTTGTTCAAGTCAGGGACCGAGAGCTTCAAGCCAGTGATCATGAGGTCATGTCTATGATCTCATGCTCAAGCTGGAGACCTCGGGGTTTTGAACTTGGGTCCTCAACATTCAGGGTTGACGCTCTCTATCCACCATGCCACAGCCTGGTTAGGCTTCATTAGTTTTTGTTTTGTTTTGTTTTGTTTTGCATTTTTCTGAAGCTGGAAACAGGGAGAGACAGTCAGACAGACTCCCGCATGCGCCCGACCGGGATCCACCCGGCACGCCCACCATGGGGTGACGCTCTGCCCACCAGGGGGCGATGCTCTGCCCATCCTGGGCGTCGCCATGTTGCGACCAGAGCCACTCTATCGCCTGGGGCAGAGGCCACAGAGCCATCCCCAGCGCCTGGGCCATCTTTGCTCCAATGGAGCCTTGGCTGCGGGAGGGGAAGAGAGAGAAAGGCGCCGCGGAGGGGTGGAGAAGCAAATGGGCGCTTCTCCTGTGTGCCCTGGCCGGGAATCGAACCCGGGTCCTCCGCATGCTAGGCCGACGCTCTACCGCTGAGCCTACCAGCCAGGGCTTCATTAGCTTTTTAAAGAATTTTTATTGAATCTATTGGGGTGACATTGGTTGATAAAATTATACAGGTTTTAGGTATATAATTCCATATATAACATTAGTTTTTAAGTGATGATCCAACTCTTGGTTTCTTTCTTTCTGGAATGGAAATCTGGAATGAAGACTAGAGCAGAAAATGACAGTAAAGGTCGAGTAGTAGACCTATGACAAGACAAATAGAATAGTGTTTCTGAACCAGTGTTGTGCTGGGAGATGTTTAACAACCAGCTTTGAAATGACAGAAGCCATCATTGGTACTATTTGCTGATTTTCGTGGTATAAATACTCTCTTACCATGGTCGATTTCAAACTATCAACGTGGACTTGGGAAGAGATGAGCAGTAGTACATCATTATAAAGTATTTCTATCATATAACAGAAATGACAGATGTAAATAAATTTACATATAGATAATAATAAAATATAAAATAATTAGGAAGTAATATGAATCTTTAGTACTTGTTATCTTTGTTTTTAATATAATTTAATTATAAGTTTATACAATTTAATTTTTTTTTTTTACAGAGACAGAGAGAGAGAGTCAGAGAGAGGGATAGATAGGGACAGACAGACAGGAATGGAGAGAGATGAGAAGCATCAATCATTAGTTTTTCATTGCGACACCTTAGTTGTTCATTCATTACTTTCTCATATGTGCCTTGATCGCGGGCCTTAAGCAGACCGAGTAACCCCTTGCTCAAGCCAGCGACCTTGGATCCAAGTTGGTGAACTTTGCTCAAACCAGATGAGCCTGTGCTCAAGCTGGCGACCTTGGGGTCTCGAACTTGGGTCCTCCACATCCCCGTCCGACGCTCTATCCACTGCGCCACCGCCTGGTCAGGCTATGCAATTTAATTTTTAATAATGACTATATTTAACAGTCAGTTTGCAAAACTTCTGATTTTTTTTTTTTTTTGAGAGAGGCAAAGAGGGAGAGACAGGAACATTGAGCTGCTCCTTTGTATGCCCTGACCCAGGAATCAAACTGGCAACCTCTGTTCTGGGCCAATGCTTTAACCAACTGAGCTATCCAGCCAGGGTTTTATTTATTGATTGAGTTTTAAAAAGATAGAGAGAGGAAAGGAGAGAGAGGGGAGTGTGGAAGGGAAGGATTCATTTGTTGTTTCACTCAGTCGTGTGCTCATTGGTGTGCCCTGGCCGGGGATCAAACCTGCAACCTTGTTGTTTCAGGACGATGCTCTTGACTGACTAAGCAAACTGGCCAGGGCTTCTCTGAAAATTTAACAATCAGTTCTCTGAACTAGGAGTCACCTTTCAAAACACCATTAGAGCCCTGTGTCCTCTCTCTAGTTCATTGGGAGATAAAATGCAAAATATTTTGTAAACTTAAACACAAATTTATTTATTTTTGTCCCAATGCTGAGCCACAAATCTTGCTACCTGCCTTCAAGGAGCTGAGGCTCTAGGAGATAAGTTGTGTGTCTAACTAAAATGTAGGGGAGAAGGTGGTAAATAGAATACAGAAAATAAGTGCATGTACCTCTGGAAAGATATTCATGGAGCTAGAGAGGAGATGGGACCAGATCAGATAATCCTGAAGTTCCCTTCCACCCTTAATATTCATGAATGTTGAGATTCAGGAGTCCTAAGGAAGCACTGGGGGTTGTGATCAATAAGGAGTAAGCCACAGTCACCCTTGCTGTGTCCAGCTTCAGAAAATCTAGTCTATTTATAGAACCATAGAGTGTCTCAGCTAGAGGGTCCCATATTACAAGGAAGTAATTGAAGTTTAGGGTTACATGGTAAGTTTAGACCAAGAGAGCCTGGATCCTACCTCCCTGGTTTGCCCAAGACTGAGAGGTTTCCTGTGGTGTAGGACTCTAGGTAT